>NC_060045.1:353082-1603082 GCF_905333055.1 Maniola jurtina
TAGGGTAATATTGTGTGTTCTAGCTCAAGTCTCTAGATGACGCGGCGCGCCAGCGCGCGCCGGATCTATAAGACTTAAGCTAGAACACACAATATTTTCACAATAGATATCAGTTACAAGAGAATGATCAGGTTATTGTTACTAACTCATGTAGAAAGATGATTCAATGGTTGATTTAGCACATTCTCAACTGATGCAACTACTTACGATACTGAGTTGGAATATTTTATACAAATTCTATTCTTAAGCATCGATTAGATTATTTAGATTTAGAATAATTTATATTTTGTACTGGAACCCTCAAGAACCTACCTAATGCAATTAATGTAGCACTCATCTCAAATTTATGTTAAGCGGAGGTTCAGTTTATGATGGGAGCAAGTTAAAGCGGAACAGGTATGTCAGTTTATTAATATAAGTAATTAGTAACCACACTCCTTTATCGTAAAGTAAAAATTCAAGTGTTGCGGTATAAAGGTTCAAACACGATCGTTCAATTATTCAATCATTCATTTATTCATTTATTCAAGTATTCAACTCATGGTAAGTGGTGTGTCAGTTTAAGATGGAAGCATACTAAACCAGAACAGGTACGTTTGTCAGTTTATTAATATAAGTATAATTAGTGACCACACTCCCTTACCGAACATTCAAGTGTTGCGGTATAAAGGTTCAAAGACAATCGATCAATCATTCAATCATTCATTCATTCATTTATTCAAGTATTCAACTCATGGTAAGTGGTGTGTCAGTTTAAGATGGAAGCATACTAAACCGGAACAGGTACGTTTGTCAGTTTATTAATATAAGTATAATTAGTAACCACACTCCCTTATCGAAAATTCAAGTGTTGCGGTATAAAGGTTCAAAGACGATCGTTCAATCATTCATTCATTCATTTATTCAAGTATTCAAAACATGGTAAGTGGTGTGTCAGTTTAGGATGGAAAGCATGCTATGCCGGAACAGGTAAGTATGTCGGTATATAAGTATCAATAATAATTACTAACCACACTCTTATAATAGAAGGTTAAAATTCAAGTGTTGTAGTATTAAGGTTCATCCAATTCATTCATTCATTCTAGTGTTATGGTATCCCACTAAAGCAAGTGTCCGAGTCAGAGGTGCATGCCCGGGATCGAACCCCTGCCCGACTTATAACCGGAGGCAGCGGACGTCTTAATCACTATGCTATCATGACTCATAGAGTAGATCGAGTTCGGTTGATAGACCTACTATTCCATAAAATACTTACATTAACACTTTTCTACCTAACTATTTTTGCCGATAAAATCATATTTCATATAAGTAAGTATAAGTACTTTTTATTCTCTAAATGGGCGATAATTTTTATAAAATTATTATTAATCGATCCGCTTTTGGTAAGTAACTAATGAAATATTATATTGTATTTTGGCATTACACTATTTCAATTGCTGTAAACATTACCTACATAGTGCATAATATGCATACTTATCTAATGTAGAAATACAGAACAGACGCCATGAGTGTTAAAAAATAATATCAAAGTAAGTATAGTCGGGATACATCATGTGTTAACTAAAAGTGATTCTTTTTCGGTGTCTAATGACTCGTATTGCAGGATTGCATATTTGCAGTTTGCTTCCTAATAGGGAATCCTAAACATGCATGCGGCATCTTATGTATGTGTGTAATAATGAGATCTTTGAATGTCATTCTAATTACTTTTATGTTTAAGAGTCATTATTCTATGCAAATACTATGAACTTTTGACTTTATTGATTGACTATTAGAAGAACCTAAATTCTGTAAGCACTGTTTTCACTACGCATTTCTTTTGTGAGCACTTCAACGAGCAAACGTTTACTTAATTCACTTAAAAAATCATTTTTTAAATTTCAAAAAGCAGTTGTTTAGCTTCAGTATGTATGTATTTTTTTTATTTTTTTTATTTTTTACATATTTTAATGAAAGAGTTGTTGCATCTACAGAGAAATAATATTTTTTTTAATATTAACTTCTTACCTAATAGTATTTTAAAAAGTTACATTAAGTACATACATGTTTAAATTTCATTTCACCAAAAAATCTTTAATTGTTTCAGAACTAGTTAATAGTATGATGTAACAACATTAAAAAAATGTTTTTTCTATAACAGGGCTTCGAACTTTAGTAATAATCCTTTTAATTCGGATGACGAATTACCTATAACTTCAAATTCAACTTCAAAGAGTAAATCACTCAATAAATTGAAGAAATCAAAAAAGCGGCAGTCAGATTCAGAATCTGAACCGGAACCACCTGTAAAGCGTAAGAAAGCGCTTCAAAAAAAGCCTGTCAAGGCTGCACGTCCTTCATGGGAGTCTGAGGTGAGTTATTACACTTTATTTTTACTGTAAATATAATATTATTACAATTGTTTTCAAGAAATATTAGAATTCTGACTGAATATAAGCATCAACTAAACCCTTTAAGAAGATATTAATGGTCTTTTTACATCATTATATTTAATTATTTAATTATTAGTTAATATTAGCTTAGCACGTTTGAATATGGAGCCTAAGGTCTCAAGTTCGATTCTTGAGCTGGATCAAATAAATTGTTAGCTTTAGGGGAGGTTTCGCAACTCAACTCTGGGTTGTTGATGAATGAATTTATTGATGGAAACCTATTTATTAATAAACATTTTATTAACTGAGTTAATATTTTTTAATAACTAAAAATATTATTTTTGTCTTTTCAGTACGAAGAAGAAGTGGTGCAAAAGCTTGAACCACTTAAAAATTTTATCACCAAAAAAATAGCATCTGGGTATTCTACCCAGCGAAAACCAGAGAAATTAATAACGGAAGGCGATTATTACTTAGAACTCCGCATCTATAACGCTGCTGAAGCATCAAAGATAAGCCCGGGTAATCGATGGCGTCACGCCCTTTTTACTTATAAGTCATGTATGGATACCAACTCAGAAATTTGGCAGGCAACGAATCGCTTGGTCGCTGCTGCTAAGGAAGATTTTAAAGGGGTTAAACCTACACTATACCCAGCATGAAAATTTTAACTGCATTTTACTAACTTCAAATAATAAGTACTCTTACTTAGTATAATCTCATAATGACTTTTTGTGATATTTGTAATATAACAGTGCCAAAATACTTTTCACATAAGAAAAGTTATATACATAAGTCTAATTGTTTACTTCGCACAGAATTCGATAATGTTCAAATAATTGGAACTGCTTTTAAGAACAGAATACTAAGCTATCGTGTATGTCCATCAAAAAAAATTTTGTTACCTGAGCAATTTTTATCTGAAGTTGTAAATACGATATGTAATTTAGTAAAAAGAAGTCTTGAGAAACATAATGCTCTTAAAATAAATTTTGAACTATTTGCGACTTTTACTTTGCCAAAAAATAATGAAAAATCTTTGAAGTCGTTTAATACTAAATATGTACAAATTTTTCAATCCACAAACATAAAAAATATATATTTAGAGTGTGTAAAAAGCCTGCTTAACAAATTATCAGAGTTTGAACATTCAGAATCAGGCTGGTCTTTTGACTCTTTGAATAATTTAGAAGTAAACATTAATAAATATAATCCTTTAAGGACAGGCTCCTATATTCCACTACCAATAAAAATTCTGAAAACTAGATCTTGTGTAAATATTAAAAATAGTGATGATAAGTGTTTTCTGTGGAGTATATTAGCACATATGTATCCCACCGATAAAAACTGTAATAGAGTATCTTCATATCCTCATTATTCAAAAGTTTTAAAAACAGATGGTATGTCGTTTCCACCATCTTTTGAGGATATCACATTATTTGAAAAAAATAATTCTGACATAAGTGTTAATATATACAGTTTAGAAAAAAATGGTGATATTAACGGACCTCTGTACAAAACCAGCAAGCGTAAACTTGTTCATGTTAATTTGCTTTACATTACTAAAAACAATAAAAGACATTTTTGTTTGATAAGAAACTTTGAACGGTTGGTTCATAGTCAACTTACTAAAAATAAGTCTAAAATTTTTTTATGTGAGGAGTGCTTCATTTATTTCAATTCAGAAGAAAAATTATGCAAACATAATTGTGCTAGAATTAAAACTGTTCTTCCAGAGAAAAATAGTAAATTATATTTTGATAATTATGAAAGAACTCAAAGAATACCAATTGTGATTTATGGTGATTTTGAAAGTTTATTAAGAGAATATTCTGATAAAAGTAAATCTGGGCATACTGAAACCATTCAGGTTCATGAAGCCACATCTTTCGCGTACTATATTTGTTGTGAATCTAAACCTGAACTTAATGAACTGGTTTCATACATAGGAGCTAACTGTGCTCAAAAATTTGTAGAAACAATTTCAAATGATGTCAAACGATTACATGCAATTTTGTTAGAAAATAATCCCATGAAACTACTTACTGAAACTGAAAAGAAATGTTTTCATAATGCAAAAGTTTGCTGTATATGTAAACAAAAATTTACATCCACAGATAAAATTGTAGCAGATCACGATCATTTTACAGGGGAATATAGAGGCGCGGCTCACAACATTTGCAACTTGAGTGCAAAGAAATGTCCTTTTATACCTATTATATTTCATAATTTAAGTAATTACGATTGCCATCTTTTTATTAAAGAGTTAGCGAGTATTAATGGTCGTATAAATATTATTCCAAAAAATAAAGAAAAATACATATCTTTCACAAAATTTATATCAATTGATTCAAAAACTGCTGCTCAGCTGAAATTCATCGATTCTTTTAATTTTCTCAGTTGTAGCTTAGATAAATTAGCTAGATCTTTACATCAAGACGACTTCGTAAACTTGCGTAGGTATTACAGTGATCAGTATTTATTTGATTTGATTTGCAGAAAGGGTGTGTACTGCTATGATTATATAGACTCTTTAAAACGTTACGATGAAACTGAGTTACCAAAACGAAAACATTTTTTTAATAAACTTACTTCAGAACTTATTTCGGAAGAAGATTATAAACATGCATTGAAAGTTTGGAAAACTTTTAAAATAAAAAATTTAGGCGAATATACAGATTTATATTTAAAATGTGATGTACTATTACTAGCAGATAGTTTTGAAAAATTCAGAAAAATTAGCTTAGCAACCTATTGCTTAGATCCGTGCTATTATGTTTCTTCACCTTCTTTAAGTTGGGATGCAATGCTTTTGCATACCAATGTAAAATTAGACCTTATAACTGATGTGGAGATGTATCAAATGATTGAAAAAGGTATACGAGGTGGTCTAGCTCAGTGTTCTTTAAGGTATGCTAAAGCTAACAATAAATATATGTCTGACTATGATATCAACAAATCAAGTAGCTTTTTGGTATATTTAGACTGTGTGAACCTGTATGGTTATGCAATGATGATGAAACTTCCTACAAGTAATTTTAAATTTTTGAACAAAGACCAAATTGAGACTTTTGAAATTGATTCTATTACTGTTGATAGTAACATTGGTTATATACTTGAAGTAGATCTTAGTTATCCATCTGAAATACATGACGCTCACTCAGATTTACCATTTGCTGCTGAAAAATTTACACCTTTTGGTCATAGAAATGCCAAGCTTATTGCAAATTTATACGACAAATGTTCCTATGTTATTCACTACATCCATTTAAAAGAATGTCTTAAAAACGGTCTAAAATTGTTAAAAATTCATAGAATTCTATCATTTGAACAAAAAGAATTTTTGAAACCATATATTGAATTGAATACCTCTTTGAGGCAAAAAGCAGAGTCTGAATTTGAAAAAGACTTTTTCAAAAAACAAAATAATGCTATTTTTGGTAAAACCATAGAAAATAAAAGAAAACAAGTAAATGTAAAACTTGTTAATACATGGACAGATAAGAATAATAAGACAAACAGGATTATTGGAGCAGAAAAGTATGTAAGTGCGCCTAACTTTAAATGTTTGTCGATATTTACAGATAATTTGGTTGCAATCCAATTAGAACAAACGAAATTAATTTTGGATAGACCAATTTATGTGGGGTTTACTGTTTTAGAGTTAGCTAAAACACATTTATATAACTTTCACTATTCTATAATGAAACCATTATATAAAGAAAATATTGAACTTTGTTATACTGATACTGATAGCTTACTATATCGCATATATACTGATGATTTTTATTCAGACATGAAAAAGAATATTAAGTTTTTCGATACCAGCAATTTTAGCAATAAAAATGTTTACAATATCCCTCAAGCAAATATGAAAATTCCGGGGTTTTTTAAAGATGAGATGGGTGGAGATGTTATTGTTGAATTTGTTGGCTTACGAGCAAAATTGTATTGTATTGAATCACAAAAAATGTCTATTAAAAAGGCAAAAGGAGTGACAACATCTGTTACCAAAAGGTTGGATATAGATAAATACAAAAATGTGTTATACTACAATCAATCAGTCAGAAAGAATATGTGTGTTATTAGATCTAAAAATCATAATGTATATACCCAAAAAATTAATAAGTTAGTTTTAAATAGTGAAGATGATAAAAGACAAATTTTAAAGAAGCAATTTAAAACGTTGCCGTGGGGGCACTACAGTACAATTTTTTAGTTGTTAATTTGTACAAGATTTTATGTTATTCATTACTGTGCAATTTTGATTGTTCATGTATGCATGCAAATATTGAAATAAATATTTACTACTCATCATCACTGTCATTTTATTATTTTACCTTTTAGTTTTTTATTTTTATATTTATCGAGATCAATAACTTGAGTTATAGTGATATCATAGCAGGTGATAATGTTTGCTTACTGACCTTTACGTTTGTTTATATAGACCTTCAATTTCAACATTATATCCTTATCACCTTGGTCAAGAAATGAAAATGCAGTAAGCAAACATTAAGCAAAATTAAAAAAACCTTTACATTGAAGGGAATCGAACCCTTGAAATATTTGAAAAAACTTGATTGTACTACCTAATATTTACATGGAATACGTTAATATTATTAGGTACTTAGTACAATCATAATGTTTTCAATTAATAGTTTAAAATTTAAAAAAACAATTTTATTCTTTTAACCACGTTTATTTCATAAATAATGAATTCATGCTACAGCTCCTTACTCTAAAAAACACTATTTTTATAAACAAAAAATATGATGATATTTAAAAATAAGCAAATTACATTTCAACAATAGTTCACATTTATATGGAGTGAGTAATTTTTGACATTATTTTACCTATCAAATTTTCTGTAGCATCCATAACTTCATCGTAATTATCCTTGACTACATACTGTGCACTAACACTAGGAGTATCACCATTTATATTTTCATCTTGTTCTCCTCCATTTAGTCCATAAATATTTATTTTTATTAAATGAAGCCGTCTTCCAGTTGCTTTGCGAATAACATAGGATGTTGATGTAGAAGTCGGGGGTGAAACAGGCTTCAATAGTGATAAACTGCATTTTTTCTTTTTTTTCATCTCCTTACTAGATGCTTGAACTGGTTCTGCTGCTTGTTTTTGAGCTAAATCCTCGCAAAGTCTCTGAAATTCAGTTTCCGCGAACCCGTTTACATCTTGTGCGTAGTAAAAAGGATTTGTTAGATTTTCGTTGGGTAAGATAGGAGTCGACATAATTCTGAAACAAAAAGAAAAATAATTAATAAATAACGGTAAAAAAATACATGCTTTATTAAAAGTCAGCACATTGTTATAAAATAATTATAATAACTTACCAAGTAAAATACTCGATATTTATTATGATAAAATTATGAGCGCGGCTACTGTTTTCTTCGGGAGCTGTAGCAGGAATGAAGCTTTAATAAATAATAATTAATCTAATACTGTCTTGCGATCTAAAACGATGTAATTTGAGCAAAACGAAAACATAATGCTTTAGTGACACAGCATCACATTCCAAGTTTTTCCCGAGAGCTGTAACAGGAATGAACATGCATCGATAGTAAAATCTTATATAATCTTGTATTCTCAAATGGGTAATTTGAGCAAAGTGAAAACAAATCTTTAGTGACACAGCAACGCATTCCGAGTTTACACGTGTATGGTGTCATTTCTTTAAATTGGTTATTAACATTATGTTACATTTTAGTTATAAAATTATATAGAATATAATGTGAAGACTTTATAACAGGATTTTATCTTTTTTAACAGAAAACACAATGAAGTTGATCAAACAACCAGTAACATTGGAAATTAACAATTTAAATATAGAAGCGTCATCAATCCAAAAAAGGCATAGTTTGCTATTGCCCGATACGATTCGCTGTATAATATGTGGACCGTCAAATTGTGGCAAAACAAACACAATGTTAAGCTTATTACTACATCAAAATGGTCTCAAGTTTCAAAATGTTTACCTATATTCTAAAACAACATTTCAACCAAAATATTGTTTTTTGAATAAAGTTTTAAGCATGGTTCCAGCTGTTAAGCTCTTTACCTTCAAAGATGATAAAGAGGTTATTCCTCCTACTGAAGCCTTGAAAAATTCTGTATTTATTTTTGATGATGTTACTTGCGAGAACCAAGTAAATATCCGAGATTATTTTTCAATGGGTAGACATAAGAACATCGACTGTTTTTATTTGACTCAAACATATTCTAAGATACCAAAACAATTAATTCGAGATAACGTAAATTTTTTAATAATTTTTAAACAAGATGATATAAATTTGAAACACATCTATAACGAACATGTCAATTCTGACATGACTTGGTCAGACTTCAAAAAATTATGTTCAGATATATGGAAAGATCCATACACATGTTTAATAATTAACAAAGATTGTGAATTAAATAACGGTAGATATAGAAAATCTTTCGACGTTTTTGTAAAATTTTGAATGAAATTATTTAAACAGATTGTAATTTAAAATTAGTTTCATTTTAATTTTTACTACATAGTTCAATGGTTGTGTAAAATAATTAAAAAAAGAAATGGAAACAAGTTTGAAAAAAGAGTTAATTAAATCAGTAAAGGCTATTAAAAGTAAAGTAAAAAGATTACGTGATGAAGATGAAGAGTTAGAACTGAGGCGGAAAAAAATATTTAAACCACTGTCTGATCCTTTGAAAGCAATTGTTACACTAAGTAAATATGCTACAAACAAATCTTATCATGAAACTAATTGTAACAACGCAAGTGTTGAAAATAATCAATCGCCTGAAGTTCCAAATATAAACTCAAAACAAGATGGTGATATTGAAATTACTCACAACGATAATAACTTTGAAGAAAATCCGAAAAAACAAGAGGAAATGTCTGAACCTTTGGAATTTCTAAATGATGAAGTCAACATTTCCGAAACACTGGCAGACAATGATCTGTTTGGCGAGCAAAGCAATGTATCTATACCATTTGGTATACGTCGCATTAACAAAAAATTGATGATAGGAAATACCCCCGTCAAATTTTCAACTGTAGATGATATGTCTTCAAACAAATTAACTTTTATTACTATTGATGATAAAAGTTATGAACTAACTGCTGGTTTAATAGAACTTTTATTAAGAAATAAACCAAACTTGAATAAAGTAACTGAAAGTGATAAAATCACATATAAAGATATCTTAATTAGTACTAGTGCTCATAAAAGGGATTACAATCCTGCTAATCAAATTAAAGGTGACAAAGGAAAAAAATATTCTCAAATCATCAAACCATTATTTTATGAAAAGGATATGTGTGAAACAAACAAATTAAAGTACGGTGGTAGGCTACCAGTTTTAAAGAAATACAAAACTGATACTGATCTCATCTATTGGGATGATCCAAATGAGTTAATTGAAAGATTAAGATTGATTATTGCGTCCAGAGACGCTGGCAACACTAATCATGATAATGAAATTCTTTCGATTATTGAAGAGTTAAAAGAAGCGGGTATAATAAAAGAATAAAAGAAAGCACATTTATGGAGCGTGTTCAGTATTGATAAGCAGGTTGAACATGAAAGTTGATAAGTTTGGACATCATGTTAATAAGATGCGAAGAATGAAAGGAGTGTTATTAGAATGCGCTTTGAAGTGTACAAACAATAATTTGGATGCTCAGCATAAAAGAGTAAAAAATCTTGCGCAGCCGGTAGATTCTAACGATTGTGTTACAAAAGAATACGTTGATATTTTGGCAGAGAATCTTTCAAAAAAAATATCATCAATTAATCAGTTTATTACAGAAATAAATATTAAAGTAAGTAATTTGATCGAAATCACCGAGGCTAGTAAAGTAAAACATGAGCAAAAACAGCGTCGTAAATGAAATACATAAAAATGCAAGAGTAAACTTTCCTCGTCGACATGTTGTCATGAGAGATATAGACGATTTATGGCAAGCTGACTTGATTGATATGAAATCTCTTTCGAAACAAAATTCAGGTTATAAATATATTTTAGTTGTAATTGATACATTCTCAAAATATGCTTGGGCATTTCCACTAAAGTTTAAAAATAAAGATCAGGTCTCTAAAGCGTTTGAATCTATATTAAAGAAAGGACGTATTCCAAAAAACCTTCAAACAGATTTTGGAACTGAGTTTTACAACGAAAATTTTAAAAAGATAGTCAAAAAGTTTAACATCAATCATTATTCTACATATTCCACTAAAAAAGCTTCTATAGTTGAAAGACTTATAAGAACTTTAAAAAATAAAATGTATAAACAATTCAGTTTCCAAGGAAACTACACTTGGACTAAAGGTGTGCTAGAAGAAATAGTTGAAAATTATAACACCTCTAAACATAGAACGATCGGTTTATCTCCTAACGCAGTTAATGAAAATAATAAGAAACTTATACTTCAAAGATTTAATGTAGGAAAACAGTTAAAAATCCTTAAGAAGAGAAATTTAAAAGTTGGAGATTTTGTGCGGATTAGTAAGTATAAAGGTGTTTTTGAAAAAGGTTACACTCCTAATTGGTCCACCGAAATATTCCGTATTAAAAAAGTACAGAAAACGAATCCTGTTACTTACCTTATAGAAGATGCTAAACATCAGCCAATTTTGGGCTCATTTTATGCAGAAGAACTTCAAAAAACAGAAAATCCTAATGTCTATCTTATTGAAAAAGTTTTAAAAAGAAAAGGAAACAAGATATTTGTAAAGTGGTTAGGATTTCCATCGAGTGAAAATAGTTGGATAGATAGAACGAATATTTTATAACTAACTAGTTCCCAATTTATTTATTGTTATTTAAGTGATAGTATAGTTATTTTACATTCATTGTAATAAAAGTAATGAAAGAGAGCAGTATTCTCAATTGGTTTATAAATCATTTACCATTTGAACTTCATCTACCTGGATATAATTACTGTGGTGCTGGTACAAAATTGTATAAAAGGCTTGCACGGGGAGATCAAGGTGTAAATAAATTGGATGAATATTGTAAACAACACGATATTGCATACGACTTGTCAACTTCATTAAGTGATCGTCATAAGGCTGATAAAATATTGATGAAAAGGGCTAAGCAACGTGCTTTAGCATCTGATGCAACTTTGGGAGAAAAGATAGCAGCAAATTTAGTTAATAAAGCTATGATAGCTAAATTGTATACCGGGTCGGGACTGACTAGTAAAGCCAACAATTCTAAAACAGTGTCGCCAAAAAAATCCGCTTCAGGCACTGGTTTGAAAAAACACTTTAAACATGTTGTTGCTCATGCAAAAAAGCATGTGCAAAAAATGAAACCCAAATGTAAGAAAATGGCTATAGAATTAGCCATAGCAGCGGCTAAAGAATTGACTAAAGACTCGTCAATAAAACTTCCTCGAATTATACCAATTCCAAAAACTGGTGGAGTACTTCCTTTGATACCTATTTTTGCCGGATTATCTGCTGCGGGTAGCTTAGCTGGTGGTGCTGCAGGAATCGCTAAAGTTATAAATGATTTGAAAGACGCTAAAAAACGTTTTACAGAATTAAAGAGGCATCATGAAAAAATGGAAACCCTCCATATAGGCAAAGGTTTACATATCAAACCGCATAGAGGTAGTTTAGGAATTTACATTTCAAATGAAAAAAACTAAGAGAAAGGCTACCCAAACGAGCGCTCACCAATATCGACATCATCAACCATTCGCAAGACATTCCTTACTTTCGAGGGGTGTTTATGAGAGATGAGATGCCAAAACATCCTTTTCGAAAAGAATGTGGTATAGTTAATTTGGATAGCTCCAATAATCCTGGCTCTCATTGGGTAGCCTATGCAAAAGTAAATAATGAAATTCAATACTTTGACAGCTATGGAAATTTAAAACCACCTAAAGAGTTAATTCAATATTTAGGAACTGGTATGAGTTATAATTACAAAAATTTTCAAGGTAGTCATCCTTATAACTGCGGTCATCTATGTATAAAGTTTTTAAGAAGTTTTTGGAATACACAAAATAAAATGTATAAATAGTTCAGTAAAATCAGTAAATATTTAGTTTACGATCATGTCTGTAACAATCACTATTACCGGGCACAAATCTGTGTTGGAATCATTTTTTCAACCTCCTCTTATTCTCGATGGTGAATATGAATGCGGTTTATTATATTTTTCTGCTCTGAACTCAATACCAAACATAAATCATAGCAATAACATATTTGCATATGGTGATGAATGTAAATATTTAAAAATTCCATATGGTACTTATGATTTATATGACATAAGAGAATATCTTGCGAGTAAGTTAGACAACTGTGAAATTGAAATAAAACCAAATAATAATACTTTAACATGCTCGCTTTTTTGTTCCAAAACTGTACATTTTGACGTAGAAAACAGTTTAGGACGCTTACTTGGTTTCCCAAATGTAAAACTTGAAGCAAATAAATGGCATGAGTCTGTTAATCCAGTTAACATTCTTCCCTTGTCTGTCATCAGGATCGAATGTGATCTTATATTCGGATCATTTAATAATGGGTTTGCATCACATATTATTCATGAATTTATTCCTAACGTTCCTCCAGGATATCGATATATAGAAATTCCAAAAAATATTATTTATCTTCCTGTTAATAAGAGTAATATATCATCCGTAACTGTTAAAATCATTGACGAAAACGGTAACAATATTGATTTTAGAGAAGAAAATATCCAACTGAGACTTCATTTACGTAGAGCAAAATGATAGTGTTTAATAAAACACTTGGATATGAGGTGAAAAGAATCAATCATTTGCCTGCTACTAGAGCGCGTACACGTATTAAAGCAAATCGTAATATTGTAACAAAAAGAAACAAAGATTTTCTCCGATCACTCGGATTCAAAGTATGAATATTCTAAATATTAATAACACCCCAGTATTCGATAATTCTATCGAAAGTTATGAGATCCACACGTACAATCCATACAATAACAGCTTTAAAGAAAATGATGAAATTCGCATTCCAATACATCAGCAAGACATATACATATTACCATGTAATAGTTCAATTTATGTTGAAGGCTTTGCCACAGTGACTGGAAAAGATCAATCGGGGAAAGAAATAAAGAAACCTGTAAATTTTACTAATAACCCTGTTATGTTTCTATTTCAAGACATAAGGTATGAAATGAACGGTATTGAAATAGATCGCGTAAGAAACCCTGGAATAACCACAACATTAAAATCATACATATCGATGAATGAGGGGGATAGCAAAGTCGCAGCATTGTGGGGTTGGCAAATGGATGGTTTTAAAATGACAGAGGGATATTTTAATGCTGTTATACCATTGAATAAAATAATGGGATTTGCCGAGGATTATAATAAAATTATTATAAACTGTAAACATGAACTTATTCTGAATAGAAGTAATAGTAATTTAAATAGTGTAACAATTCACAAGGATGATAATATAGATATAGAAGTACGAACAATTCAGTGGCGTGTGCCGCATATAAAAGTTTCGGATCGTGAAAGACTCTCACTACTTAAGTATTTAGAAAAAGACAAACCTATTCAAATAGCATTCAGAAATTGGGATTTATATGAATATCCTTTACTTCCTAAAACTACAAAACATTCGTGGTCAATTAAAACTACTTCTCAACTTGAAAAGCCTCGATATGTTATTTTTGGTCTACAAACTAATAGGAAAAACAGTAAGACTAATGATAGTTCTATATTTGATCATTGCAAATTAACGAATGTAACACTGTTTTTAAATTCACAGTATTACCCATACGATTCACTTAATTTGAAATTTGATGAAAATAAATACAGTATATTATACGAAATGTACACTCAATTTCGTCAGTCTTATTATAATCTTCCTGTTGACCCGTTGTTTGATCTGATCACATTTAAAGAAAAGGCACCACTGTTTGTAATTGACTGTTCAAGACAAAACGAGAATTTAAAGACAGGACCTGTAGACGTACGTTTGGAAATTGAAAGTTCGCAAGATATCCCGGATAAAACATCAGCATATTGTCTTATAATAAACGATCGCCTCTTTGAATATAAACCCTTAAGTAATATTGTTCGCAAGTTGTCATGAGTGTCATCATTGATGTACAAGGATTCAAGACGGATTCCAATGAGTTTATAGTAAAAGAAATAGCTATATTGTGTAATAACCATATCCAGACTTATTTAATCAGGCCACCATACCCATTTTATAATTTAACGAAAACGGAAAGAAAACAAGTTTGTTGGATAGAAAAAAACAGAGGAATACATTGGAAAGAAGGTTTTATTTCATACTTAAACTACAAAGATTATGTAAACATGAATAATTATTTAAATAATAAACGTGTTTATGCTAAAGGTGTAGAAAAAGTGCAGTGGATATCGAAAATGTTTGGTTGCGATAGTGTTTATAATTTGGAAGATAAATCTTGCCCTAGCTTATTAAGTTTGTATGAACAATACGAAACGAATAGTGATGTGTTTAGTTGTTTATACCATCCTTCAATATGTGCATTAAAAAACGTGCTTGTTTTAAGAAAATGGTGTCTCGATAATAAAATTTTCTAAAAAAATATATATCTAGTAGTTTTTATTTACTTTCCTTTTGTTAAGGGTTGATTAGTAATATAAGTATGACTAGCAAAGTATAGTCAATATTTTTATTAGTTGTTGATTAATACGACTTTAGTTTATTCATGTACATGGTCTAAGAAAGTCATTCCTTTTCAAAAACTCAAAGTAATCATCATAATTATAAACAAATAAAAATGATATTAAAAGTTAATGGTTTAGTTGACGTTGTTATTGTAAAATGGAATTTGTGTGGGCTGCATCATGTACATATATTAAACTATAAGGAATACGATGGTATTCTGATATCAACGATCTCAAAGAAATCCAACATTTATTATCAAGGTCTTAAAGTTTCCGCACGCGTATTAAGAATAAATAATAAGTATGTTGACTTGATACCATCAGCTGATTAATGTGTAACTAAAACCGTCTGATTTTCATAAATAACCTTATAAAGCTGAGTCATTAGGATTTATCTGAAATTGACACATTAAAAGTAATTTGTTGAACGATTTAAAATAAACGATTACTTATATAAATCCAAATAATTCTAAAATGAGATGTTAATAGCGATGTAGGCTATCCAAGAATAATATCACCATTGAATCATCTTCGAGGAGTTTGTGGCAACCTGATCATTCTCTTGTTACTGATTATATTTAACATCGATCGTGAAATTGGAAGTTGTAGCTCACGTCTATACGATGCGCGGCGCGGTGCAGCTACACCGCTAGACGCGCCGCGCTTTATCTAGAGACGTGAGCTACAACTCCCAATTTTACCCTACTCATAAGCGGGATTTTTAAATACCTATATCCACGGGAACGAAGTTGCGGGCATCAGCTAGTTTACTATAAATGTGACAATGTGTGTGTGTATGTCTGTTTATCTGTCGACTGTCACTAGCTTTTCGTGGTTCATCTGTTTAACTGATTTAGACAAAATTTGGTACATATTAGCTTCCATCCCGGCGTGGATTACTTTTTGTCTCGGAAAATCACAGAGTTCCCACGGGATTTTAAAAAACCGAAACTTATTATAAGTCGTGGGCATCATTTAGCATGCAATAAATACTATTTAAAAACATGAAAAAAAAATTAAAGTGTAATTACTTATTTCGAAATAAATAAAAAAAGTAAACAAGCAATGTAATTCCGCTAAGTGATCCGCAATCACAATTTGCAGCGTAGCGTCTATCGCGAACAACATCGCTGCATAATTTAAATTTTTGCATTTATTTTCCTAGCGGTATTTTTCAGGCTTTGTTTCAACTTACTGACCTATTTCTGCTGGAACAGTTATGATTGTAAGAAGCTACGGTATTGTTGGTTAAATGCAGTTATTTAACTAAAAGCTTGCATGTGAGGTATGAAACAATACGTCGCAATGTGTTGCCAGAGTAGAATAACAACAGCAGAGTTCGATATCGGGTTTTTCTTTTTTTATAACCATTTTTAACCAGAAGCCCTTTTAGTTTCGCCTTGTCCGTCCGTCTGTCCCTCTGTCCACAGAGATGAGAGATGTAGAGTGGTTGGATAGGTCTTTGGAAAATATAGTGTGTGTGTGAAAACCATTTTTCGGTTCAACGATCAGTTTGCAATGCTCACTTTTGTTTGAGTCAAGTTTGAGCGCAGATAAGAGATTAAATTCCCTTTATAAAGTTATAACAAGGAACAAGGCTGGATTTTTCGAAATTCCTACGAGATACGGGATGAAGAGGATTTAAATTTTTGCCAAACGAAGGCGCGAGCGGGGCTGTTAGTTGTACAAAGGTGGAACTGTACAAAAACAATTTTATTTTTGCACATTACCATCTTTTTAAAGTTGTAAGTGGGGGAAAAACGCTTTTTTTTTAAAGAAAAAACACCCTTAAGATATTTTAAGTAACTAAGAAAAGTCCTTATTGTGTGTAGCCAAAAAAGCGCATTTTCCTGAAAATCTTTTTTCATTTCTCACTGAGAAACGGGAAATTATATTTTAATGTTAATAATTTCTTAGGAAAACCAAAAGTAGAAGTTTCCGCGTTCAAGCGCTTCCATACAGTTAGTTCCAAAGGGAAACAGTTCGGAATAAGTTTTCGTTTCTTTAAATAAAGTTTCTTAACAACTTTAATGGCGGTTTTTATAACTGACGCCCAACTTTAGAAATAATTATTCGGTTGAAAGTAACTTTAAAACGCGTTAGTTTTTCATTTAGTTTTTGAGTTGCAGCTAATATTAAGAAAAAATAGTAAGAACCTAAGTCACACAATGCTGTCCGTGTAATACAAAGGTATAATAGGGTATTTACGCTTTTTTATAAATTAGTCTTAATTTGATCCTAAGAGAAGATAATAAACTATCAAAAAATTCACAAAAATTCTACTTCTATACATTTATCTTGTTTATAAAGTTCAGTTTTTTTTTCGCTTGGTACAAAATACCCTATTCGACTATTGAAAAGTATCTATATGAAAAGTGAATTATCTCTTATGTTATTTATTTCAAATAAATTAACTAACACAAACTTTATTTTGTTTACACATTACAGATAATGACAATAATACAATCAAGTAACACAAGCCATGACAAAGGAACTATCCACTCTCCAAAAAAGAGAAACTGTTACAAAATACTTGGGAAGCTTTTAATAACTAGACATTGTTTTACTTTCTGGGTTATACCACAGTAAATAGAAACTTCAGCTCGATCCTGCTAAATCATAGTACAAGAGCATGCACACAGCACAGCCGGCGCATCACAATAATCCGCCGCCGCCTGCAACCGCCAGCTGCAGCTGACAATTTAGCGCCAGCTTTCATATTGAGCTGCAGGCTTCAAATCAATAGAGACGGCGATTTCATATACGTGGTTTATAAACTTTTCCGGGATAAAAAGTTGCCTGTGTCAATTTCCGGGACTGCCTCTGTACTTGCCAAGTTTCATATAAATCGGTTAAACAGGTGGGCATTTAAAAATCCCGTGCGTGGGAACTTTTTGATTTTCCAGGATTAAAAGTAGCCTAAGTCCTTCCCGGGATGTAAGCTAACTCTGTGCCAAATTTCGTCAAATCGGTTAAACTGTTGAGCCTTGAAAAGCTAGCAACAGACAGACAGACACACTTTCGCATTTATAATATTAATAATATGGATAAGAGCCCATGACACTAATGGTACCTACGTATTAATTTTCTGATAATTATGTCAAGATTACCACAGCGACCAGTTCGGTAGAGTCCAGACATAATATTAATTATGTCCATAAGTGGGTCTAGTTAAATAAATTTTTTGAAGTTGAATTTGATGCCTGTGTCTCTGTTTTGGTCTATTTCATATGGGATGGCACAAAGTTCAAGCACATTACAATAATAAAAACATGCTCTTTACTTGTACCACGCACTATCACCGTATCACCTGTGACAGCGGTAACAAACATAATGGTTCAATGGCATTGGCTCTTAACTCAATGTGTTAGAGATGAATTTTCAACCAGCAGGTGTAAATATTATTCTTGTATTTGAAGCTTCCTGGCTCGCGGTTCTGTCATCCACGAATAAGTTCCGAAGCTAGTCCCGTAGGCTTGTAATGCACTAGTTTTAGACCGCGACTGTGTCCGCGTGATATAATTTAGAAATTCCAGCACGCAAAGGGTGGCTAAACTAGTTTTTACCTATTATACTTTTAAGGGGTAAAATTATAGTGATTAGTGAGATATCGGCCTTCTATTCGAGGGTCCATAGTTCGATTTCAGATAGTTCGATTTAGATTCGTTCAGTAGATTTTGCGTGAAAGAGTAACACACATAAACTTTCATCAATATAATATTAAGTGTGATGTGATATCAAGGGGCGATTAACGAAAATTCAGAAAAAATTAAAATTTCCCCTCAATGATAGAACTGTCTCCGAGGGGACACTTCTTTCCCTCCGGCCCTCCGCCATACATCACGAGGGACGAAGGACAATGAGCACAATTCTAAATCGGGACAAATGGCGCGGAAAGATAATTACGCTTTTAGTTAGTGAATTTCTGCTTAAGGGGATGCGATAGGGTGATATACGGACAGCGACCTTTAAATCATCAAGTACATTAGACTGCCACTGGGTTGAGTCAGAAATCGAACCGGGTCCCACTTATCATCAGTTATACTAACCTGTACTAAGAAAGTTGGCCAAAAATTGGAGGTTCTATCACCTAAACATATTTAGCTAATAACTATACCCTAATTATAGTATGGCATATTATTGTAAATTAACACTTGAAAAGAGCAACCGCCTAGTTTCTTGCCGGCTCTTCTCGGTAGGAACGGCATTCCGAACCAGTGGTAAATTATTTTGACCATGAATGTAAGTATATGGTAAGACGTATAGGTATACATATAATACATATAAGCGTCATTGAAACACACTTTGCTAGAAAAGCCTGTTTCAAAGTAACCGTCTTACGTCACATATCATGAGCCGGGAGCCCATCTCAATTACACCCTCGATCCGAGGCGCTTGAGATGACACGCTACGAGCAGTGCTCGGGCCTTGAGGAAACTCCTGCCGCCAAACGGACGACCAAATGGGGCATGAAAATTACGATATGCGGGTAATACACCACCCGACATAATAAACGACTTGTTATCTTTAGAGATTTTCATTAAGTATTTGGTTTGTTCGTATTCCGTCGAAATCAGTAATTTATTTTTCATGAAACTAGGAATCAGCTTTGCTTATTGATTTTTATGCTATTGCCAATTGTCCAATTGAGTAAAATTTTGCAAATACTTACGTGGAATCTGGACATTAGATGATTATGATGGTTCCGAAAGAATTTTTAATTTGACATTACACAAATCTAAACATTGTATAAAACCACATAAGTCGAGGCTAGGATACAATTGATCAATTCCTAAGTGACAAAGGTGCTTCGAAGCAACCGACTGAGCTTGCTAGTTTGTTTATAACATCTCAATTTCAACTTATTTCTTAGTTGGATTTTTTTTACGAAATCCGTTCAAATCTATCATAGACTTTGACTATCTATTTGTAAATACAAATTGGAACATGTAGAGTCCGCCTAATAGACTCTATATTTGTCGAAGGCCGGCGACTGGCGAGGCGTACATCGATAGAATTTTTGTTGGGCGCTTTACGGCTTCTCGGCTGATTGGATTAATCTATTAGCAATCTCTTGCGCTACTCTCTCTCAGATTTATCGAATTGTTTCAATATTATGGCCCAAGATCCTAGGACCGCCAGAGTACTTATTTACCTATACTGAGAAACAAAATGTGTGGAATGGATTTGTGCGTGTACACATTTACATAGGTACGCATGTTTGTGAGCTTGACGATTTCAACAGTTCAAAAGTACTTGTAAAAGTCTAATTGAATAAAAACGTTTAGAATTTTGTGCCGACGGCCATTTTAAAGATATTACTTAGTTGTTAAAAGTACGTGAAAACATTCCTCACTTTTGTAACGTCTGAGTGCTGATTTTTGTGTTTTTCGTGAGTATCATAGTATAAAAATTACGACTAAGACTACATACTTAAATGCTATATTTTGCGAGATTTGAAGCGTCTGTTGGAAATTACTGCCAACAGGCAGTATCTGGCACTATTAAATGTCTTTGTTATAAACATACACAAAACTCAACATTCAGACTTTAAGAAAAGTTAGTACTTAGGTAATCTTTTTACGTAGATACCTTTAGCAGCTGTATTTTTGGCACAGGGTAGTGGACATGCGTATGTAAAAAGTTCATACTAACACTACTCTATCTCACACATTTTGTTTCTCAAAAAATAAGTAAGGTCTGGTGGTTCTGGTAGCTCACTCTGTTATTACGATGGAAAGTTCTAGTATACTTCTGATTGGCTTTTGTCTCATATTATATCTTGAAACTACTTCGTTTATTTGTTAAGTTTTCTCTTATAGCCTTATTTTGATACTTGAGTTCCCTTCAGTTCAGTCTTCGTAGGCACTTTTCTATATCATACTGTAAGTGTATTTCTTTTTCTAGGTAAGAGCACTTTATAAATCTATCGACCATTCTACCTTTTTAGCTTTCCAATACTATTTTAACATGTTTCTATAATTTTTAAATGTAACTTAAAACTAATAATTATTTATAATATTATCAAGTATTTATTCATAAATAACATTTATTAATATTGACAGCAAGATCAGATAAGATACTTTGAATTTTTTTTCACTCGGTTGGAATATTTTGGACATAATATTATGTTTTACTATTTTGGGTGTTGAAGGTTAACTATAGGTATACGGTATAGCTATACTCTTTGGTTAAGGATAGTGGCGAGAAGCGAGTGCAAGTACAGTAGCGAGTATAGTGAGCTTTTATAATATACTTCGGTAAACCCATTTTCGTGCAGTCGTATAAAAATAGTCTCAGTTTGGGAGAACGAAATCAGAGTGATCTGTAATGAACTGATGCCTGTTTTTTCATGGGAATTCGAGACGAGTGATAAAGTAGGTAACTAACGTGTGCCGTGGTAGGACAGACGGGACAGACGAGCTGAGCAACAGCGAGATTCATCTCATTCAGTGTAGAGCGAGCAGTGACGGACGCAGGTGAGCGCGACGGACGGACGGATTACTGCGCGGAGTTGACAGAGACACTACCAAAGCTGGGTGTAATTTATAGAGGACGTCCTTACATTGACATGGGATACGATATCAGTACTCGTTGTAATTTATTGCGAACGGAGCAAGGCCACCGAGAAAACCCAGTTGTTGTAACGTGCAAAAAGCTGGAGTTTCTATCCCGCTGAAAAATGATTTTCGGAAATTTCACCCACGAAAAACCTGGGCGGGTCTGTTTAGTCTGTTAGTTATAGTAACTAAATATAACACGATTGCAAAGCTAAAGAACAATTTGTCTTTCACGAGTCCCTTTACAATTATATAATGTGTGTGTCTGTCTGTCAGCTAGCTTTCCACGTTTAACCGATTTTGAAAAAATTCGGTACAGAGATAACGCATTCTGGTGAATTGCATTTTTTGACCCGAAAAATCAGAGTTCATACTGGACTCTTATAAAACCTAAAGGACGAAGTTGCAGGTACAATCTGTTATGTACAGAGATAGTTTGAATCCTCTACGTTTTATCTTGGAAAATCAAAGAGTTTCCGCGGGATTTTTAGAGTACCTAAATCTATTGTACGAGAACGAAGTCACTAGCATCATTCTATTTTGCTATAACATACTTATTAATATTATGAGTATCTAATTTATTTTTTTGCTTGCTTTAACAGAGATCAAATAAAACCAAGTGAGAGATTGTCACGGCAAACGAAAGCACCGAAGGGATTGAGGAACAAGGGAATAAAAACGCCCAACAATTTGGGAAATCCTCGCCCGAAGTAAAACAATAACTGGCATTATTTCTATTATTCTGAACATTTTCGCCGCGTCCACGTTTACCGTTACACACTAGCGACGTGTCGCATCGCAAAAAGTATTTGAAGTGAAGCATCTGATTTACAATTTGTGAAGTGCAGGTGACAAGTGATTCATGATCAAGCCAATAGAGTCTCAATTGCTCAACGGTTGAGGAGTGGACTGAATTCCGAAAGGTCGGCGGTTCAAACCCCACCCGTTGCACTATTGTCATACCCACTCCTAGCACAAGCTTTACGCTTAATTGGCGTTTATTTAGCCTTTGTTTACCACGCTGACCAAGTGCAGGTTGGTAGGCCTCACATAATCTTTGATACCATTATGGAGAAATCCCAGATATTGTCGTTACGCATAAAAATTCAGTTCAGAACGGGTGTACGACTTTTTTGCGGCTATATCGCTGCAAAAAGTCGCAGTAAGCCAATTTCCTTAGTACAAAACAAAAAGTCCCTCGTGTGATAGTTAACTTATCGAGATTTTCACCGCGAAAATTTCTCGGGATTTATTTAGTTCGTGGACAAATCAAATTTCCGCGCACACAGAGGGAATTTAGAGTCGTCTGCCATATTTGCGCCACGCTCGTCCTGGTGACAATTGACTTTGAGATTTTTCTATTAGTTGTGAGGTGTAACTTGGTTTTACTCCACGGCTTTCCTTTTGTCTATTTACCACACTTTTACTTACCTCTAGCTATCTAAGTATATACTTATAACAAAACTATTCCTATGCGTTAAATAAGTACCTACCTATATTTAGAAAATTTTAATTGGAGTAAGATTTATTATTGATATAGACAAAACAAAACGGATCTGTCTGTTTGTCTGTGCACGCTTCTACAAATACACAGTTTGGTATACTTATTTACAGCTGATAGTTACAGTCAATATACGTATATAGGACAGTTTTTATCCTATAAAACAAAAGTGTTGGGATATGGGATCAAATGTTTAATCCATATTATTTCATAACTCCATTTGGCGCGAAACAGCTTAACCAACTTTGACGAAGCTATCAAACGCAGGTGAAAAATTCGGATTTTTTTATTCCGGAATCTTGTATTCATGACAAAACTGATATCCAGGCATAAAAACAAATCTGATGATATTGTGATATTTTTTCTAATCTTTTAGCGGAACCTTTTTTCACCAGAAATCAAATATTCTTTGTATACTTTTCCAAAGACGAGATGACGATTGTTTTCGCGATTTTCATTCCGTTGTGTTCCCTGCGGAGTACATTAGTTGATGAAAAAACTGTATTCTACTGTAACTTTGTTGTCTCTAACAATAGGTACCGCTGTGGGTAGCAGAAACTATGGAATATAATAAAAGCAAAACAAAATAAATATAGGTTTGAGTAATAATATTATAAACAAAAACCTGTCAAGTTAGTCAGGCCTCGCTCTTTTCGGGTTCCGTACCCAAGGGGAAAAAGGAGCCCTTAATGTCACTCGTCTGTGTGTCTGTCTGTCCGTCTGTCTGTCCGCGTGTCACAAGTCTCTAGCTCGTACACTAAACGAGTTACAAACCTGAAATTTAGATATGGTGTACAATTTGGTTTTGGGTTATTGGTTTGGGTAAATTATTTTTCAAATTTCTATTTAAATAGAAAAATACTTTCTAGCTACAGTCAGTAGAGACAGTCAGGACAAGTTTTTATATATATAAAGAAGATGGAATTAATTTTAATGAAGTTTCTTTTTACCAAGGTAGGGTATGCACCCTACCTACGGTAGGTGGGTAGGGTAGGGTAGAGGTATCGCTAACGAGCAATGAGCCGGTCCTCTGTGGCCTCGGTGGATGGCACTCGATGGTACATTCGAGTTGCAATTATTCACCGCACAATACCGCACCGACAGTACTCGATATACCACGGCTTAGCAAATATACAGTACGACATCATTTTAATGAAAAGGCTGCTGAAAGGTTTCAGTTGATATGGGGATGGGGACCACGGACAATAACGAACGCATTGCAATTTGAAAAACATGGAATACAACCTAAATATATAATAATCAAACATTAGTTGATTTTTACTTATTCATTATAGTTAAAGTTAACTACGTCACTAAATGCATTAAAAAAGTCTCGTTTTTCCTAAAAACGATGTACCAAGCGAACGCTACTACATGTTGGTATTAAAAATATAAGCTTTCGATTGTCGTGAGCTTTATTAAGTGTTACTGTATGCATTAAAATTATTTAACTAGAGGATTTTTTTTTTGTATTTTTTAATCCTCAATAGCTCAACGGTTATAGGAGTGGACTGAATTCCGAAAGGTCGGCGGTTCAAACCCCAGCCGTTGCACTATTGTCGTACCCACTCCTAGCACAAGCTTTACGCTTCGTTGGAGGGAAAGGGGAATGTTAGTCATGATTAAAAATGGCTAATATTCTTTAAAAAAAAAACCCTTAACGGGCCCTGGTAACGGGCGGCCATTTTTTGGAGCACGCTCGTAGGTGTCAATAAACCACGCGATAATACCTATGTAGTCTGTGTCACTATGCGTATAGTATGTCACTCATACAAGCGTACGAATTTATCTTTACTTTTTATACGAGCTTTGCTTATCTGGAGTTTTATAATATATTTGAATTTTTAAATGATCTCCCGCGGTGTCCCCATGCCGCAAAAGCCTTGCTATTATACACATCCCTCGCCCAACGGTATCATAGCTAAGCTGTGGGGCCACACTGGATTGCGCTGGAAGTAAGGCGACGTGAAAACAGCCTTTGTTGTGATAGCAATAAGAGCTTACCTGTTGTTGAGATCACTTATATTTAGGGCTGCGACATTTGACATACAAACTGACAGACAAAAAATTATGTCAGTGAAGATTGTCCAACAAAAGTGAAAACTCAAAACTGTAAAATAACAGGGGTTTTTTTTTTGAATTTTCTAATTGATGTAGTGTCAAAGATTTATTCACTTCAAATTACTGTTTTGGGCTTTGGAATTGGTAACTACTGCTGCCAATTAAGATTTTCAAACATTTGTTTTAAAGTAGGTACAGAAATCGTGCAGTTACATTTTTATTATAATTACAGACGCGAAAGTGTCTATTACCTTTTCACGGCCCATCTGTTTTACCAATTTAACGAAATTTTGTGCAAATAGAGCTTGCATGCTACTTTTTATCCTGGAGAACCAAAGAAATCCGGCGGGATTAAAAAAATTGGTTGTCTGTAAAGTCGGTTTACTGACGATAGTTGAACGTGACAACAAAGGCCGATTGTGCTTCTTTGTCGCTCGTTCCGCGCTCTCGCTTGCACTTCAAGCCTTACATGGAACGCCTCAGAGCAAGGTAACGCCGCATGAGTCATGTTTTTTCGTGCGTGCAGCCGGCTCTATCGAATTATAAGACGTTGTCACGTCAAAAATCTAAACCCGCAAACACAAAGTCGCAAGCATCGTGTTAGGTAGTTACGTTAAACTTTGAATTTTACAATTTATACAAATTCTAAAGTATCTATTACAAAGACAAAATAAAAAACACAGCTTAAAAAAAAGTTGATTACCTCGCTTTGCAGTTAGTCCAATGAAACTTATCCATCTAGATTATAATGAGCGTCGGCAACCCTGCCAGTAGTGGATGTCAAACACAGATTTCAATGAAGGACAATATTGTTCCGCCCCAGATGGCATCGCGTTAAATGAGATTTTTCTACAAATTCTATTCTACTCGATCCCGTTGAGGACTTCCCCTAAGACATTTCCATTGGCCGTGATAATCCCGGTGTGGTATAAAAATTAAAAAAATGTTTTTACAAAATATGAAAAACTAGAGGATGCCTGCGACTTCGTCCGCGTGGATTTAGATTTTTAAAATCCCGAGGGAACTGTTTTTATTTTCCAGGATAAAATGCCTATGTAAATTAGGTACAGGGACGCAAGCTGCCTCGGTACCAAATTTCATTCAAATCGGTTAAGCGGATGGGTTTTTAGGAATCCCGTGGGAACTCTTTGATTTTCCGGGATAAAAGTAGCCTAATTCCGTCTTCGAGATGCAAGACCCCTGTATACCCTTGTATTATGGTGTTTTGACACGTACGGGTATGCTTCATAAAAGTTTTCCCCTCCAATTTTAATATGGTACTCATTCAAGTTAAGAGTGAATAGGCATCTTCTAGCTAGGCATGCGCGCTTCATATTAGGCTGCATCATCACTTGCCTGCAAATCTGATTGCAGCCAAGGTATATATATACTTAATGTAAGGTCTACATTTCCTGACGATCCTCTGGTGTCGGGGCGAAACATTCGTTGAATATCTATGTTTATGGGGATTTGTGTAGTGGTGGTGCCTATTGCTTGCTTGGTGGCTGGCTTTTCCTGTATATTTAGTAGTGGGAGGCCGGGCGTTACATATCACATACCACGTCATGTTGCCTCATAGAGATTTGTCTGTTTCAGCGGATTATAGCCAGTAATTAAACTTTTGGTTCTTGTAGAAAAAGTACTTGCCTACGAATATCAATATTCTTTTATTAATAAGGAAATAACATCGGATTTCCGGGCAATGGAAATATTAAAACAAGTAACAAGCCGGCCAAGAGTTATTTATTCCCCCTTAATTACTTTCCAACTCTTTTGTCTCGCCCTAATTAAAAATGTAGACTTAACTCCAATACAAGGTTGAAATTATTAATTTACCTTCAAGAGAAGGACTCTTGGTATAGACCGATTTAAATTAAGTTTCTTAAGTAAGTTATGGAAACCTACATTTAAAGGAGAATTCTATGTAAATTTTTTAAATTTTCACTTAGGTCACCACCGCCGTCAAGTTGCCTACTTATCGGTATTTTATAGGACACTAGATGATTCCCGCGACTCCGTCCGGGTGGATTTAGGTTTTTTAAAAATCCCATACGAAGTATGCATTCATAGTTGAAACCTATCCTTTTCAGGCTTTTTCCCATTTCATTTTTACCTGCAAAATAAACATTAAACTTCGGGTCAATTTCCTGTCAAGTGCAAAGTTTTGGCTGATAAAAAACTCTGTCATTTAAAAGTTAAATTGGCTAAACTAATGAAATCATCGAAGTTAATTTATTTCGTGCGCGACGGCAAATGGCGGGTAACGCATAATTCACTGTCCGAAACTAAATGCTAAAATAGAACGTCAATCGCGTAAAGTTGCTGTTCAATTTTATTGAACAATACGTATATAATTGATGTACCTATGCATACCTACCGTCCAAATGTTGAATAGCAGGCGTTACTTTGTTAAAGTCCTAGTAATTCAATTTACTTTGGTATGTTGAAAAGGATTCGATCGATAAAATATCTCATATCCCGATACAAAAACTTACTAAAAAAAGTAAAACACTACATTGGGCCTTTATATGATTAATAAAACAGGTGGTCGTATAAGGGGATCATATTATAATATTTTTGCTTAGCGGTCCCGACACGTCAACTACCTAAACTTATTAGTTTAGTTACTTTATGCATTGATCTATCTTACGAGGCCTATGTCACCATTATGTCTAATTTTTTTAATGATAGCGTCACGCTTTGAACCGATAGGGCTATTTATTTTATTTACTTATCGGTTTCTTGGATCCTAACTAACAAAATTCTTGATCAATTAAAATACTAATTAAATCAAAATCGGTTTATCTGATTGGGAACTACTATGCCACAGAACAAACACACAGAATCACGGTTAGACTCAAAAAATCCCTCTTTTGGCGTCGGAGGTTAATGAAACAGAATATTGGACGAAGTATATAGGTAGTCGCGTACGAGCATTTCCCATTCGCTCATAAAATAAACATGGCTGGCGATGCGTGAAACGGACGCGTTGCGTGTTATTTATCACAACAACAACAAAAAGTTACACTATGCAAATAAAAACGAGATTTTTGTGATTTCTGATATTTATATTGTAAATAGCAACTTTTATTTACATTGTAACACTGATAGTTATTACTTATCGTTTTTCTAAGCTTGAAACTGAATAAGGTAAGTTTTACAATGCAATTTGTAAAATTTACCTTATTCAAACACTTATAATTATTATTATGACGTCATGTACAACCTATTTATTATTCCAAGATATGCACGTAGGTACCTACCTACTATGGTATCTACTTAATTTTTTGGTTCTGCTGCAAACAAAATAAAGTCCAATATCGTTCATGTACGCTTTTAAAATTGAGCGACCCTGAGCTGCCATTCTTCTTTTATATCTATCTCAAAAGTAGCATACTTAATTTAATATGATTCAAAATCCCTTAATTGGCATTCAATTTGGAGTACCTGTGTCACACAACATTTTTGAACTAAGTATAGGTACTGTGGTAAAAAATAAACGACGATTATTTTGAAGTGATCTATCCGAAATATCCATTTCATACATGCCACTAACCATCAGCCCATCTGACTAAACTATTACAGGGCAACCGAAAAATGGTTAGAAATAAATCCAAATAGCCGTATCGGATACCCGTATTGCTTTAATCGATGCTATAGTCAGTGAGAGCGCTCCGCAACTAATTGCCCAGCGTCACAGCTTTCACGTGTTTTACTCGAATGCGGAAATGACAGTTATGTTCTATACAAGGTACCAACAGAAACAGACAAATCTGTATGGTGCAACATGCAGCATGCGATAAGCCGCCCTCCCACTACTAAACACACAGGAAAAGCCAGCCACCAAGCAAAAAATACGCACCACCACCACGCAGCACTACACAAATCCCAAAACCACTCGACGCACGATTCGCCCCGACACCGAAGCATCGTCAGGAGATATAGACCTTACAATGCACAATAACAAAGCTTTGCAATTGTCTTATTGTCTTACAAGAACGGTTTTCCAGAAAGATATAAAGATATAAGTTATAAAGATAGTAAAATTAATAAAGATATTAAAGATATAAAGATATTTTGAAAAGTATAAAGAACTTTAAAGTTTAACAAAATACTGTAGTCGTCGACTAAAATATAACCTTCGTCATAAATTCAATATTAAATACACCACTGAATTCCAAAAAAGCAAACTATACTCGATATAAAACTTTTAGTCAGCTTTTCTCGATCATCCTGCGGTCTGCGAATTTAATATTGGAATCTGTAGAAATTATCCCACACCGATAACTTAATACCGTCAAAGAGTTGTCGACGTGGGTTTTTAATAAAACCCGTTGGTTATTAAATCATAGAAGTCCGTATAACCTGGAATTGTAGGAGGACCTTACTTTAACTTAACGACTACGTGACGATTATATAACGACTGAAACAGTTTATTCAACATGTATTTTGTAATTCTAACTTCCATAGACTATGGAGTAACTGCGTTTTCCGGTGTGAGGTTGCCAAATCGCCAGAAGAGCAGTGTTGGCAGACTCCCACTAGGTTGACAGATGACATAAACGAGTCACAACGAGCCGCTAAAATGTTTCTAGCTCAAGACCGCAGGGAGTAAGTTCCGTAGGAAATCCTAGGTCCTTCCCCGAGATGTAAGCTCTGTACCAAGTTTATCAACATCAATTAAAAGGATGGGCCGTGAAAAGGTAACAGACAGACAAACATACACACTTTCACGTTTACAATATTAGTATGGATGATTAATATTGTAACGTAGTCGTTGAGTAAAAAGGGACCTCGTTTAGATATAATCCATAACGACCCGTCCCCAGTTATGATACTTCTACTTCCGTTTCAGAATCAAATTAACTTTCCGTAATCCGGGAATATAATGTACCTCCAGCGCGGGTTCAAACGGTTTCCTAGTTATCAAAATATACTGAAATGTGCTCTGAATTTAGATTTTGAAAATCTTTACGAAAACACAACATAAGAAGATGTAAAGGTGGATCCACACTTGTGCGTGCGTACGAAACGTGCACACAACGTGCATCGAACACCTAGGGACGCGTGACGCGGTTAGTCTTAAATTAAAAGTTAGCTTTTTAGGATTCCTTCCCTCTAAAGGAAAAGTGGTATCCTTATAGGATTACTTCGATGTCTGTCTTTGGTATCTGTCAGGAACCATAAAGGGAATCAAAACCTATGGGGTACTTCCTGTTACCCTAGAATTGTGAAACTGGCAGGTAGCAATGTTTCAACTCTTATGGGACAAGTAAAGGAATAAATCTGGAAATCGTGAATTTGTGGTTACATAAAAAATATTATTATAAACTAGAGGATGCCCGCGGCTTCGCCCGCGTGGATTTTGGTTTTTTAAAATCCCATGGGAACTCTTTTATTTTCCGGGATAACAAGTAGCCTATGTCCTTCCCCGGGATGTATCCCATGTCTGTACCAAACATTAAAATCGGTTCAGCGGTTGGGCCGTGAAAACTTAGCAGACAGACAGACACACTTTCGCATTTAGCTATAATATTAGTATGGATATTATAAATAGCAATAAAGCCGCGTTTACATACACTTGATTTTAGTTTTTAATTTATTTGTTTTGTTTATTTGATGTTTTGTGTGCAATAAAGTTTTCTATCTATCTATCTATCTATAACTATAATAATTACTATAAAGTGTTATTTCTTGTACAATGGAATGGAACCCTTCGTGTCCGACTCAAACTTGACCGTTTTTAAAACTCAATAAATGTGGAGGTGAACCAAATAAGAATGAAAAAAGAATAAAATGATTACAATATACAATGATTATTGTTTAAAATCGCAATTAACTTAATTCATTGAAAATAAAACAGAATTAATTTCAATTCGCAGCCATTATCAACGAATCAATTTATTTACGGTATGTTCTGGCGTCGTAAAAACCGCGCCGAGCATTACACGAGCTATAACGCGAACATTCGCAATTAAATCCCTATTAAGTTCCTTGATTGGGAATTAATTTTAACTGAGTGTTTGTAATTAGCGGCCAAATGAGTTTAAAAGTAATCATCGTATAATAAGTTTATGGTTAAATTAACCCATAATTATGGGTTAATTTAACCATAAACTTATTATACGATGATTACTTATACTAATACCAGATAATGCCCGCGACTTCATTCGCGCGGATTTTGGTTTGAAAAATTCGGTGGGAACTCTTTGATTTTACGGGATAAAAGTAGCCTCCTATGTCCGTGTCCACGGGATGTAAGCTATCTCTGTACCCAATTTTAATTAAAATCGGTTAAACTGTTGGGCCGTGTAAAGCTAGCAGGCAAACAGACAGACAGACATACAGACAGATACACTTTCGAATTTATAATATTAGTATTGATTTTAGCATTTTGCCGACAAGAGACCTCTATATCCAACATTATCGGTTGATGATGATGATGATAATTATAGATACGAGGGTGTTTTCTTTCTATCTGTCTGTCATAGCTTTTCAATGCCCATCCGTTTTACCGATTTGGGCATTTGGTACAGAGATAGTTCATAGGCTTGCGGGGAAAGACATAGGATACCTTTGGTCCCAGAGAATCAGAGTTCCCCAGGGATTAAAAAAATCTAAACTCACAAAGCCAAATTCAGTCATCCATCCAGTTATCGACTTGGATCAACGTTGTTTAACAATCGCAATCGACTAACAAGTACGCGCTACCATAACCAGATCACACTTTCCTAATTATTTCCATCCGTAGCCATTCGTAGCACCAAAAATTGTAGCAAGTTTCGTAGCTTCTAAGTTATAAAAAATTACTTGATTACTTAAAGAAAGTGTGAAAGCTTATTCAAAAGCATATTTTGAATACGAATGTGCTAATATAAATAAAATATTTCTACGTTTTAGCGCCTTTTATTCCTATAGAACGTGAATTCGACTGTCCCGCTGAATAAGCGACTCATTCAACTCTTGCGGGTTATTGAAAATTCTGCGATGGAAGTTATTTGTCACATATTGAGGTTTTAAAGTTGTCAGCGCAATCCGCCGCCGGCTCTTTGTGTAGTTTACTGCGAATAGAGTTGGAATGATTGAAAATCCCTTCGCTTGTACTCCGGATTTGGAAATGAAAGGGACTTTTTTAACACGTTTCTTTAAAAAAAATAGGAAAATAGGTAGATAATGTTTCTAAAGAACTCCGTGGCATGGGGGTGAGCGCTGTAGTTTATTAAATAATATAAAATTCTGTTGATTCCCAATCCCGTGGGAATTTTGAAAAATCCGGCATTAGATACTACTTGCTTACATTGTTCTGTTTAAAATTTCAGGTCCCACGATTTGGACCGACTAGACTGTGGATGAGTCAGACAGTGAGCCAGGACTTTTTTTTAAATTATAATATTATTTACTCGTTTTAATAAACTTAGCTTAATTTTTAATTTGTATTAATTAGTGTTATTTGATAAGTCCGTTTGATTAAACCAACAAGTTTCATTAATAAAGTTCATTTAAAATTGAATAGGTTTATTCCACACAATATTTTGCGTGCGTTTACATAGTGTAAGGTTATTTTTAAAAAAGTTGATTTGAGTTGTCAAAAATAATATAAAATTATTAATTTAGCTGATGAAGGTAGTTTGGTAAAATCGATATTTGGCTCATTCGATGTCATACAATCTGTTACTAGGAGGCCAACAAGATTGAACTTGCATAAATACGGGTGTTTTGAAGGTTTTAGTTTAGTCTCCTTCTGAGATTCGGAGCGATATCGCATATTTTCGGTATTTGGATTGTGAACTGAATAATTAGATGTTGTGATAGCAATCACGCTCTACTTAAATTATTTATTTTGGCATTAGTTTGTTTAGATTAAAACTCTCGGATAACCTTACACATTAAACTTGTGTTTTTTTTTGTGTTGGTTTTGGAGAGGACATTCCAATAATTCGATAAAAATATTTAAATAATACCTGCTTTTCTGAGTGACGCCATTAATAGAAAACGTGTTTTCTCCATTTCTCTTTATAAGGAGGAAATATGACAGTAAGAAATAATTAATTAATGTTCCGATGAAAACGCTTGACGACGACGCATAATCAACATAATAAATTACAAACTCAATAGGTTTACAGCGAAGCAAGCTGTCGTCGCTCGATAGGTACAACAAGTAATTTCTTGTCGTTTAATTAATTTGACGGAGTCTCAAATTTCCGCTTATGACAGACATGGATACACGGACTGAAGAAATGATACACAGGAATAGTCCAATAAATAAGGTGAAGCTGATTTCTAAATATGAAGCCGAATTTCCTAACACAGTATTTATTTCACATACCTAACAAAATCATAAATAAATTAAATGGTATTATAATGGCAGCCTATCGAAAGAAAGCTCAATTGAGACTGACCTCAAAAGAGTGGATCTCTTGCAGAAACATGTCAAAGGAGTAGATGGCCAAAGACAAGAAGACAAGGAAAATAACTGTTGTAGCCTTAAGTTCCAAGTTGGAATTTAGGACTGCAATAATTCCATAAACTCATTATATCTCTGCAGGTATTATCCCTGTGTATATATTATATCTTCCTAACAGTTTATGAAGGAGATGACGTATCGTTGCAACCATTTAGGCCTTCAACATAATTCGTGCTTCAGGAAAACGATTTGTCACGACAATTCCATCTACCTAGATACTTATCATTAGTCTTTGACATACAAATACAGATATATAATTTAGAAATACATCAGGACTTTATGGGGGTGAACAAGGGCAAAGAGAGGGGGGGCGAGCTCATTTCCCGCGGGATGGCGTGTCTGCGTCCGTTATTTTTTTTCGTCGGTTTAGAACAAGTCCGGGCCGATAAATCCGTTGCGTTAAATTGGAGGCCATATTTTGTTAGCTAATGTAACGCCAAACCGCCTCAGCCAATCGCAACGCGCCAACGCCAACCAGACTATCCGAGTCAAGCCGAGCCAAACGCCGGCCAATCATAGCCTAGCGGCCATTGAACGCCAACGCCAGCGCCATTGACAGCCGAACGCCACTCAGCAACAACTGCCGAATGCCTTCGGTGGGGATAACGCCATATAAAGCCCTGCGAGCTCATTTTTAGGATTATTATTGTATCGTACGCATTATAAGCTGAAATACTGCCGGTCTCTGTAAATAAGTGTAATAAGTGTGTAATAAATGTGTAATAAGTAAATAAGTGTAGTAGTAACAAATATATGAGAGTAATTATTAGTGTGTTGAGTGAAGTGATAAAATAAATTAGTGCGATTATACTGATTTGCTCTTTTTATTTAACCCCACTGTTTCATCTCAGAAGTGGGATTAATAAAGAAAGTTATGATGCATAATCGCGCCAATTAACGATTCGGCAAATACATGCCGGCTACTTTGTTCCTCCGCAAGAGGGAAACGAATCACCGTGTAAAAATCAAGCGACAATGAAGATCGTCCACTTCTGGGGCCCGGAAGGTCCTTAGAAGAGTTTTGAACCGGAGGTACATTCATCTGCAGCGTGCATGGTTTCTACGCCCGATGGCAATCTACCCTCAACTTCTACGCGTAATAACTGAGGTATGATCCATCCATTATTCCATTTCAAATTTTAATCCCGTTTTTAATGATATTGATGCATAGTGTAATGAGGTTGATCGTGTTTGTAACCTCTACTGATGAGATGACCGTGAAAGGTTAATATTGCTAACACCCTGTTTGAGGTTATGAAATTAGTATTAGGGCACGCGGGTTATGATAGGTGGTCATTATACGCTCGCGGATAGAGTGAATGGTTTGAGTGATAGCTGAAGCTAAAAATATAACTATAATTTGTGGCATATCTGACCGTCAAATAAAGGTTTAGGTTTAAAGACGTATTCTCATAAAAAAAAAAGGTCATTTACATGAGAAAATAAAGTTTACAATATTCGCCATTTAATGAAGTACTCATTCAGCGCATTTGCTGAAGTAGTTCGCATTACTCATAATGTGAGCAGCTAATTATTCAGTTTTAAATGGATTGAATGAGTGTACATTTTTTTTTATGTGTGCAGGTATTTTGTTGTACAGTTTAGCTCCTTCATAGGTAAGGGTTTTTCTGCCATAAATTGTTCTAGTTTTGGGTAAGGCAAGGTAGCTAGCTCGACGAGTTTTAGTTTTAATTTTTGTGAATGTGATATTCGTGTGTATTGTTTTATTTACAGTTTTCCTAACAAAAATACACGTGCTGTATGTATATAACTGATGAAATAAAGGCGGTAAATACTAATGCTAAAATTTCAACCAATTTATTTAGTCAACTTTTTATCGAATTAGGTAAAAACCCGCTCAACCATCCACTTTTCACGTTGCATCTCGCCGAGATACCCGCAATTTGAATTCGCAGTTTAATTCTAGAGTGCTACCGGTACGAAAAAGTTAACAAGTAATTCAATAAGTTAAATAGTAAAAAAATAAAAACTCCCGACTGCTGTTTGCGCTGCATATTTTTCGGCTCTTACATTAAATCTTATAAAATCCACCACATTGATTGTTTAAAGAATTTTATGTATCCATTGACACACACGCCATCAAGACGAATGACGTATCATTTATCAAAATCGGTTAAAATTGTTGAGAGGTTATGAACTGACACAAATACATACTGATTAAACGCCTAATCCCTACTTTTGCAGCAATTAATAAAAAAAAAATCTAGTATATCGGATGGTAACAATAGTTCTCAGACTACCCGTAAATTTCAACCAGAAGATTTTAAGAAACAAGCTTTGACGCTATTAGTGTTTTTATTTGCACAAGGCTCAGTCATAGTATAAGGTTCTATAAACCTTTAAGGCTATTTTTTTCGCGTCGTCAGTGATATTCCCGCTGCAGTCATACAGACAACACTGGGTACGTGTGGGGTACCTATAAATTATTTTTAAGGGTACAATAATATCATTTACGTCAGAATCGGTTGATGAACACTTTCAGTGTGCTCAAACTCAGTTTTGCATATAGCATGGCGATCGCAATTTGAATGTAAAATCGAATTATTTTATGATGTTCACTTTTGAGTTTCTTGTGAAATTGATTTTCATGTGGTTATGATTGTTATGTAATATGAATATAGATCTTCATAATTGGGGCAGACGTACTTTATGAATCGACTGGGAGCTACTTGTAGTCAAACAATAATATTGTGCTTATCTTTCTTTTCTCGGAATTTTTGGTGAGTTCATGAAGTGCAAACGTCATCGCCTACGATGGTCACCACTGATGCTTTGCTGTGCGCTGTGTGCCTGATGCCGAGCGCGTCACTGCGAGGCACCTCATCGTGGCGCGCTAACGATGCAGGGTTGCAGCCAATGGGTATCTATAAGCCGCCGCATTGTCGCCTATTTGGGGTCACATAAGCGCTGTTAAGCGTTTATGCTGTATGGTATGACTGTTCTTTTATTTTTACTAAAAGTTGGTGTTTATGAAGTCTGTACGTGTTGTAACTTGTAGTTTAAATCACATTCTTTAAATGATTGAGAGCATAGTAAGTAGATCTTACTCACGGCTTTGGGACTGTCTCGTATAATATACAAGCCAGTGGCACAGCGTATGAGTAAATACAAATAGGTAGTGTAATGTAGGCAGAATCGGGCACTTGGAGGAAACGTAATAATAATTATTACCAGTTAGACATCCTTATGATTTTGATAATGCTTTTGTCATTTTAGAAAAAAAGTAGTGCTTGTAGGCAGCATGTACGTTACGTACTTTTGCCAACAAGCTTTCAATCGAGTCAATTTTATCATTCTACCTTTAGATTGTCGGTCCAATCATAATGTAAGTAGAAAGTTCAAGTGGCACTTTTAATTACAGCCATGATTTAGCTTTGTGCCGTTCATTGTTAGTCAGGTGGACCGGACGTACCGTAAGAATTTTCACTAAGCCGACTAGACTGACATTTTACATAATATCTTGAGTTCAGTTGGTGTTAGTATGCCTGCCTGGTTATGTAGCTTACATAGTAGGGAATAGGAATGGAATAGAAAACTGTTATTTAACTGATGATCCTGTATTACCTAAATTCAATCGTGAACTGTTTTCGGAATTACATAGATGCCGAAGTGAAGACAGTAGCCAAGTCTTACTTTCTGCAGCCAAGTCTTACTTTCTGCAGCCAAGTCTTACTTTCTGCCGCCAAGTCTTACTTTCTGCCGCCAAGTCTTAGGTACTTTCTGCCGCCAAGTCTTACTTTCTGCCGCCAAGTCTTACTTTCTGCCGCCAAGTCTTACTTTCTGCAGCCAGGTCTTACTTTCTGCAGCCAGGTCTTACTTCATGCAGCCAGGTCTTAATTTCTGTAGTGAGGTCTTACTTTCTACAGCCAGGTCTTACTTTCGGCAGCCAAGTTTTACTTTCGGTAGCCAAGTTTTACTTTCGGTAGCCAAGTTTTACTTTCGGTAGCCAAGTTTTACTTTCGGTAGCCAAGTTTTACTTTCGGTAGCCAAGTTTTACTTTCGGTAGCCAAGTTTTACTTTCGGTAGCCAAGTTTTACTTTCGAAAGCCAAGTTTTACTTTCGATAGGAGTACTTTCATCTCGTTGCTCGTTGAGAGATCTCCCTGCAAGGATTTAAGTGAGATTCCTTTTCAAGTCAGAGTAATAGCATTCACAGCTTCACGAGAAGCTATTCACTTCCTTTCTACAAGCCAGTCTGTTGACGGTTTTTCTTTCAAAAATGTCTCTAAAGTAAAACGTGGAAAAATAGTACAACTGAAAAACGATAATAATTTATAAATTAAATAATGTTCTTTTGTTTCGTCTTGGTTTTAAAGTAGATAAGATTGCAGTTTAGATCACAGACCAATAGCATTGGATTAGAATTTTGTAGAATTCATACTGACCACATTTTGTAAAACCATTTTGTAAGACAGCGAAAGGATATCGCTCATCAGTAGTATAGGTACAATTTGATTATTACAGATGCTTTTGCAAAATTTGTTACTAGCCGAAAACGATCAGTTTCGTAGAATATTATACATAATTTGGCCTATTTGAACATCCTAGCAAACTTATAAAGTGACCATAAGAATGCTTTTACTAGTAGACATTTTAGAGTTTTCGAGTGTCGACTGATTAATAGTTAGGTATGTTTTGACCTCCATGATACTACCACGAGCCAAGTGCCTAGTCAAGCCAAGCCAAGCACTAACCAGACCATGTCAAACGCGTTGTGCCACAGGCCCTAGCGAGACTGCGAATAAAATGATTGGACAAACTGTTAACTGATATTATTTGGACTACTGAAAATACTCTCAATGAATGTGATATCCATAATTTGGTATTTACCTAGGTCACGATGCCATGTTGCTATTAATGTAAAATTAGCAAACTCTGGGAGGTTATACGTAACAAGGCAAATGCTCGGTAAAGGATAGCAAGCGATAGGATAAAGCTAACTAGATAATGTAACTGACAAAATTAATATTTCATTTAATTATAACAAAGGAATTTAGTTATTTAGTGGCAAGTTCCCACAAGCATTGCGACAAAAGTAAACACTGATAGCATTTACTCAGGTTCATTTTCGTAACCAAGCTGGTAGGCACTAAGAGAACCCGCAGTGTTAAGGGATTTCGAGGCTACAGAGCTTGTACATGCCTGAGCAAACTCTTTAAAGCCATATCACAACGCCTACGGTTCTTATATCCAACAGTGCTAACTGTTCCGATAAATAACTTGAAACCGAAGACCTTATTGAGCTATTGCCTACCAGAAAGCTAACCAAGCATTTTCCCATTGCGGGAGCAATTCATTGTTTCAGGACGGCCGAATGTAACGCCAAACCGCCTCAGCCAATCGCAACGCGCCAACGCCAACCAGACTATCCGAGTCAAGCCGAGCCAAACGCCGGCCAATCATAGCCTAGCGGCCATTGAACGCCAACGCCAGCGCCATTGACAGCCGAACGCCACTCAGCAACAACTGCCGAATGCCTTCGGTGGGGATAACGCCATATAAAGCCCTGCGAGCTCATTTTTAGGATTATTATTGTATCGTACGCATTATAAGCTGAAATACTGCCGGTCTCTGTAAATAAGTGTAATAAGTGTGTAATAAATGTGTAATAAGTAAATAAGTGTAGTAGTAACAAATATATGAGAGTAATTATTAGTGTGTTGAGTGAAGTGATAAAATAAATTAGTGCGATTATACTGATTTGCTCTTTTTATTTAACCCCACTGTTTCACTATTTATTTTCGGCCTGCACGTTTTTTTGTACAACGCTTCATTGTGATTCGACGTGTCAGGATTTATCTTAATTTAGACACTTGCAATTTGTTTCGCACTTGACCAGTGGAGGACTGTGGCTTAAACCCTTCTCATTCTGAGACCTATGCTTAATAGTGGGCCGGCGATGGGTTGATCATGATGATGATTATGAATTTGGTTCGAGAAGTTGATGAGCCAGCTCTAAATGAGTCGATGCTCCAAAACCTGTGCGTGTAGTCGAGACTATCATATGGTCGCTAACTAAATGTGCCTCATATAAGAAAGCTCAGCGTCACTCAGCGGGCGATGAAGAGGAGGACTGAGTGTTCTCTCATACACTACTCTATTATAAAGTCGTAGAGTTTGTTAATTTATTTGTAGGAAGTAATCTCTGGAAATACTTAACCGATTTTGAAAAGTCTGTCACCAGTAGAAAGCTACATTATTTCTGAGTAACATAGGCTATACTTACTTATTAATAGGCATAGTAGTAACACTACCCGTGAGAAGCCGGGGCGTGTCGCTAGTTGTTTATAAGGAGATAGACACAGATACTATCGTAAAAACATTACTACAGTCAATCAATTTAAAGCTATGTCAAATATTTTTTTACTTTTGGTAATTTTCCGGGATAAAAGGTGTTAATCCAGGGTATAATCTATCTATTCCGAATTTCAACCAAATCCGTTCAATAGTTTTTGCTTGAAAAAGTAACAAACATACACAACACATATTATATAGAAAATCTTTTAGATATCACGAAGTGTGATGTATAAAACATTTTCCATTTCAGATCTATACAAAATTAGAAACAGTCGCTGGCGTCCAACTGGTGTGCAACCACAGGTTTCATTCCAATTTCCAACCGCTGAATAAAACACATTAACTTTTCATAAAATATGTTATATGTATTTTATATGAGTATGGAATGCGATACTGTGGTTTTATATTTGAAGTTTTGATCGTCTCTTTATTATTTAATCATATTTAATTGAATGAATGTTCAACTACTGACATTTTATAACACTAGTAGGTAATAACTCAAAATTTAAAAAACCCCCTACACAAAAACCTCTATAAGAAAACTAGAAAAGAGCTGATATAACTTTCAAACGCCTGAACCCATTTTCTTGGATTATAGCTGAGAACACTCTCGATCAAGCCACCTTTCAAACAAAAAAACTAAATTATAATCGGTTCATTCGTTTAGGAGCTACGATGCCACAGACTGATACACAGATACACACGTCAAACTTATAACACCCCTCTTTTTGGGTCGGGGTTAAGAATAATACTTTTTCGTAAGAGCTTACTTCATAAAGAGAACCAAGTGTCAAAATTTCAAGTATCTAATCGCAGCGGTTTAGGCTGTGTTTATAAATCAGTCAGTCAGTCAATCAAGACAAATCTTTTTACACTGTAAGTATATAGATTAGTAATATATATTTTTTTATTTAGTTTAGATTAGTTATATATATTTTTTTTATTTACAAAAAATAGCGATCAAACGAGCAGGCACCTGGTGTTAAGTGATTACCGCCGCCTATGAACATTTGCAGCACCAGACGTAGGTATTGCCAATGTGTTGCCGGCCTTTCAGGAATTTGTTAGTCCGCCCCTTAAATAACCCTATGTTCTGTTGAAAAATATCAGAAATAAAAAAGTTATACCCGTTAACGACTTTAGGTTAAAAGTTATTCTGCGGTGCGGACCGTGCGGTGCGGTGCGGTGCGGTACGGTGCGGTGCGGTGCGGTGCGGTGCGGTGCGGTGCGGGAACAGAGCGAATTGTGCGGTGACGCGCCTCGCTCGGCTGTGACCACCAACCACAGCGCGTGGCGGTCGAATTATAATGTAGTGCCATATTGAATCAGAACTGCATAAAAACATTATACATGACTAGCTGATGCCCACGACTTCGTCCGCGTTAATTTAGGTTTTTCAAAATCCCGTGGGAACGTGGGACCTTGAGTTTTGCACGCTTTACATTGAGGGTTTCAAAAAAACTAAATTACTAAAACTGGTTTGGATTGTGGTTAGGTAATATAATAATAGCACTAAGTTTTAGTTAGCGTTCTAATAATTACACCCTGTATATTTTTTTCTATAGCACCTGTTATTCAATATACTGTGTAAGGGCCTGTGGCCCTGTGGTATAAAATACCTGAGGTACACATCTATTTTTTTTAATAAAATAAAAAAAAGTATATTTTACTTTAATGAATTCGCCATCTGCCCGGCTAGCATGGACAGTAGATAAAAATTATATCCCCCGAATATATCCACTGATGTCATACAAATCAGTGGATATAATCGGGGATATAATTTTTATCTACTGCCCATGCTAGCCGGACTGGTAGGTATCTACTTAAATGAAGATTGTGAACATTTCTTTTCAAAATTGGCTAGTTGAAGTTCTGGGCACACAATAACACACTCCGATTATACAGTGTGCAATACACTTGTATAATAATGAAAGTGTGCAATACACTTGTATAATAATGAAAGTGTGCAATACACTTGTATAATAATGAAAGTGTGCTATACACTTGACCTACAAAAAATGTACGTTTCATACGACTCCGCTCAAGTGGAATTTAAACAGAGAGTTCCTCATGACGGAAACAAAAGTTTAAACTGAGCAAACATGAAAATACATATGTAAGGTTATTTTTAAAAATTGATTTGAGTTGTCAAAAATAATATAAAATTATTAATTTATCTAATGCAGGTAGTTTGATAAAATCGATATTTCGCTCATTCGATGTCATACAATCTGTTACTAGGAGGCCGACAAGATTGAACTTGCATAAATACGGGTGTTTTGAAGGTTTTAGTTCAGTCTCCTTCTGAGATTCGGAGCGATATCGCATATTTTCGGTATTTGGATTGTAAACTGAATAATTAGATGTTGTGATAGCAATCACGCTCTAATTAAATTATTCATTTTGGCATTAGTTTGTTTAGATTAAAACTCTCGGATAACCTTACACATTAAACTTGTGTTTTTTTTGTGTTGGTTTTGGAGAGGACATTCCAATAATTCGATAAAAATATTTAAATAATACCTGCTTTTCTGAGTGACGCCAATAATTCAGAAGCGGGACGTGTCTCACGTAGTCTTAATTTCGCTGTGGTATCTTTTTGTAAACAAACCCACATTTGATTAAAAAATTTATTGAGTTTGATTTGGTGATTAAAATTTTTAGGCATTCCGAACCAGTGGTAGATGCTTTTGACGATTCGAAAGAACTTGTAAAAGTCTAATTGAATAAAAACATTTTGAATTTGAATTTGAATTTGAATTAGTTTTTTTAAAGAATTTAGTCTTTTGTGTAGTGAAAAGTAATTTGCAATAAGTGGTTCAGATTTTGTATACATCGAATGAGAAGTTAGTCGTTTGAATTTATTGTTGACTGAATATTAAAACTGAGAGTTCGGCAGTTCAAGGGTAGGTTTTAATGATTTGACGGAGGGCAGGATAGCCCATGATTTGTATTTGACTTAGGGCAAGGAAGCCCGTGACTGACATGACAAGATAGATTAGAAACACGAGGACGTGTTAAATTCAGGACGGCCGAACTGTAAGGTTATTTTTAAAAATTGATTTGAGTTGTCAAAAATAATATAAAATTATTAATTTATCTAATGCAGGTAGTTTGATAAAATCGATATTTCGCTCATTCGATGTCATACAATCTGTTACTAGGAGGCCGACAAGATTGAACTTGCATAAATACGGGTGTTTTGAAGGTTTTAGTTCAGTCTCCTTCTGAGATTCGGAGCGATATCGCATATTTTCGGTATTTGGATTGTAAACTGAATAATTAGATGTTGTGATAGCAATCACGCTCTAATTAAATTATTCATTTTGGCATTAGTTTGTTTAGATTAAAACTCTCGGATAACCTTACACATTAAACTTGTGTTTTTTTTGTGTTGGTTTTGGAGAGGACATTCCAATAATTCGATAAAAATATTTAAATAATACCTGCTTTTCTGAGTGACGCCAATACATAGGAGTGAGCTTTCCAACTTTTTAGCCCGTATTCGAAAAAAAATTGTCCTCAAAATAGTATAGTGTTTCAATTTGGTTAGATTCATATACGTAACATGCGAGTATAAAACATAAATTCTTACACGATTGATTAAAAAAAATTTAAGAGGGGTCTCTCCGTCACTCGCTTCATACAAATGTAGTTCGTCTCTTATCGGAATACTAACCAATCATACTCAATGGAATTTGTAGAAACGTTCCGGGAACTAATATCTATGCCTGTGGTTTTCCAGATTTCCGTTAAAATATTCGGGTTCAAAGTTACGCGGTCTTAAAAATGCACATACAAATCTTTGAGCCCCTGTAATTTTAAAACTACCTACATATATTAGAAAAATCTAAAACACCACAGGCACAGATATTAGTGTCTAGAATATGTCAGTAAAATTTCATGGACTTTGGTTGCTTATTATTCAAATGAAATTGCGGCTACGATTGTATGGAGTAAGTGACGGAGAGAACCATGTTGATGTTTTCAAAGTTCATTTAAGTAAGTTTCTTTATTTCACCACAACTTCTAAATGCCTGAACAGATTTGAATGTATAGGGTATAGTTGGAATTCTTACATCATCCCGAGTGACACTAGATATATAAATATTTTGAAAAAAAAAATCATTATGGTGGCTGTATGGTGTATCATTCATTATGTGACTTTTAAATGTGAAAAGTTTTACTTTTTAATTCTATTTTGGCAGAAAAGTTAATATATGAAGATACATCGCAAGATTATTCAAATTATTCTAAATAGAACGAAAGTATAAAATAATATATTTCCAGAGAGATATTGAATTTTGAAAAGCTCTCCCGGCTAGGGCTGTCGGGGAGGTCGTTATTTCTAAACGGCGCCATTTCAACCGCAAACAGTTTCAGACCGTGCCGCGGTCAGGTTAGTTTTAACATCAGTTTAGCGCTAAGTGTGTGTTCTCAGTTAACTTACAGTTAGTGTAAGTAAGTTACAGTTAGAGTCACAGAAAACTTAACACGTACACAAATGGTTTATGAGCAATTATGAACCATTTATGTTAATTCTAAGTACGTGCAATAAAAGTGGATATTATAGTAATTTAAGAATTTAAACACCTACTTCTTTTTATTATTATTCATGTCAAATTGTGTGTCTCAGATTTCAATTATGAGATAATTCTGAGCTTTGAATTATGATGATTATTATATTATGAGATCCGTAGTTAGCGACCATGTCTCGGATCCACTATACCTAATAATGCCACCACTGGCGATACTCATTGACTTTGATCTTCAAGCATATAGGGACTGAGATAACCGGATAATCGAAATAACTCAACGGGTTGCGAATCTGAATTGGCAATGGGCAGGGCAATAGCTTTCGAAAACCGATAGAATTTGAGGTCCCCAGGTGCTGGTATAGCAACCTCGCACTGGAAAACGCAGCGTTGGAAGACCTCCCACTAGGTGGACAGACGACATCGAACGAGTCGCAGGGAGCCGCTGAATTCAGGCGGCGCAAGACTGTGGCTTGTGGAAGTCCCAACAAGAGACTTATTATGTCCAACAGTAGACGATTATCGGTTGATGATGATGATGAATGTAGGTATAGTATGTGACAGGTATAATATGTTAGGGGTCGCCCCACACACCCGAACGTCACCCGCGCTCACCCACCCGGTTGCCATCTCAACCTGTCGCGCACTATAGGTAACTGGAGGCTGGAGGTAGGTAGTTTTGGTTTTCCTACGGATTTCTGTGTTACTTATTTTGTCCAACTGTAATCGAGTTTTTTCCGTCCTTGTACCAAGTAAATTACGTACAGACCTAGTGGCATTTTGGGGTATTTGTATTTAGCCCTTTTGCGCGCGTGTACTGCGTTGTAGGGCAGGACTTTCAAATATTCAACGCCTCAATGCGTCAGCGAACGAATTGGCCGTCTAGGGTTGACAAAAACACTACGAAAATTCCTAAAAGTTTGATAAAAATATACCTACACTCATACAAAAAGCACATTACATGTGTTTGATAAAATCTTTCTTTTTTATAATAAAATAGCGAACAAACGAGCTGGCGGGTCACCTGCTGCTAAGTGATTACCATCGCCCATTAATATTGTTGCAGTACCAGTGGTACCGCCGATGCGTTGCCGGCCTTTCAGGAATTAGTTGGTCCGCCCCTTGAATAACCCCAAGTTGTAATGACGGCGGTAATCACTTAACATCAAGTGACCCGCCTGCTCATTTGCTCGCTACTTTTATAACGAAAAAATTCTTCATATCGCCCACGAGCACCTATCACACTACGAGGCTCAATATTTTTTTGGTAAGTCGTGCTCAACAGTAAGCCGCCAATGAGTTGAGAATAATTATTATATACCTAATAAGTATATTGTTGGTTATTTTAACCCAAAGTACAACCCTAGTTGTCACTCGACTGTGTGCTTACCGCGTACCTATAACTCGCTCGCAAGCTGGCTGCGATCCGCAATATGCAGCCTAGCTCACAATACTCTACCTAAACCAACATAATAACCACCCTCGCCAAACAATACACGTACAATACTCAACCCTATGACCCCGTAATACGAACTACATTGAGTCGAACTACACGTAAAATTAAATTTGTTTGTACAATAGGCCTATAAGGTACTGCGATGTTGGAAAGCTTATTCCAATTTAGATTCTATCGTGTATTGGATTAGGATTATTGTTGTTTGGTAGTAATTGTAGGTTAGCTTGCTTAGTGGCGGGTTCAGATATTAGGTGTTATCCGAGAGCTGGTGGGAGATATTGTAAAACTTGAATATTTTCGTTATTATTCTAATTGCAACATCATAAAGTCACCATAGATGGGCAGATGACCAGTCCAAGCATAACATAACAGAATACAGTTTTGACATCAAAATCAGTGTCTACATAATTTTGTATCTACTACTCTCAAACTTTCACGGATTCAAGCATTTTTTTTTTGGATTAAGTCTACCTATGCATGGGTTTTTTTTTGTTTTACTTACTCATAGTTAGCATCATCTTCTATCAGAGTAATATCGAAGTTTTTATGCTGAAAAATCTTATATTAAGTAGCTATTTAATTAGATTTTAATATGGATACTAAAATAATAGCGTAGAATTTGCAATTTTGTTTAATAACTTTTGATACATTTCCAACAAATTATAATTTTAGGTTTGACGATTTACCTTGTGACATAACTTAAAAAAATCACTCTTCACACTAATATTATAAAGACGAAAGTTTGTGTGTATGTGTGTGTATGTTTGTTACACTTTCACGCAAAAACCACTGGCTGAAATTTAAAATGGAAAAAGATTATACTCCGGGTTAATACACAGGCTACTTTTAATCCCGGAAAATTAAAGAGTTCCTATGGGATTTAAAAAAACCGGTATCTACGCGAACGAAGTCGCGGGCATCAGCTAGTTTAATATAAGACAGGGCTAACGACTGTTCATTCAATTCAATGAGGTTGTCATTAAGGTTCAAAGCATGGTCAAAAAATTTTCACCAGCTCTCCGACTATAGCAGATAGAATAAAGTCTATTTCACAAGCAATGAACATACGCGTACGCTCGGCAGTCGGCCTATTGTGTGGACGAGATTCGGCCAGAAATGGCCGAAATGGCGCGTCCGGAAGATTTTTCTAAACTGTAACCGTATCGTATAGCGTAGGGTATAAAATGAGTTTGTTTTGCTTGTATTGTTTATATGGGTCTTCGTAACAACGATCTCTAGGTACATAATTCTCTACCTTATACCCAGTAGGTACATACATAGAGATAATCGTTGCGAATTGGATTTTGATTTCAACTAGTTAAGTAAGTATTTAAGTTCTGAGAAATCCATTTCAGATTTCAAAATTTAAAATTTGATCTTTTTACAAACTCGAACCATTGATTATAAAGTAGGTAAGTACTACAGTACCTTCTCAATACATCACACTAATATTATAAAGGCGAAAGTTTGTATGTGTGTGTGTGTGTGTGTGTGTGTGTGTGTATGTTTGTTACTCCTTCACGCAAAAACTACTGGACGGATTTGGCTGAAATTCGGATTTATCCCGGAAAACCAAAGAGTTCCCACGGGATTTCGAAAAACCTAAATCCACGCGAACGAAGTCGCGGGCGTCAGCTAGTTTACAATAAAATAATCTTTGTTGGGCAGAACATTAATCTTAAATAAAAATTAAATTAAAAATTTAAAAAACCCCCGACACATAAACCTCTAAAAAGTAAAAAATAATAGGTAAGTATGTATGGGCCCTTTAAGAATAGTATAAATAGTAAAGTTTTTATCCAAGCGCTCGTTGCGCCAGGGGACCGCTACCTATCATAAACTATGAAAGTCATCTGTTGTAGAAAGAATAGTCTTTAGCGGTCCCCCGACGCAACGAACGCTTGGATAAAAACTTTACTATTTATACTATTCTTAAAGGGCCCATACATACTTACCTATTATTTTTTACTTTTTAGAGGTTTATGTGTCGGGGGTTTTTTAAATTTTTAATTTAATTTTTATTTCACGCTTTTTAAACTTTTATTCATAAATTACCGTTTATTTGTGCCATTCTAAAACCCAATTTCTATAATAATATAAATCCAATAAGGCAGCTAATATCTCTTCAAAAGTAACATCAATGTTATGTTAATTATACGTTCCATGAAATATTTTTGACCGAACATCACTAAATCAAGAATTTATCTGAATGACTCACATAGTATAACACGACCAAAACGAAATATCTGTTTCTAACATGTCGTTGCTTTAAAAATGTACCCATTTTACGTAGTCGTATAATAGTTCGCTTTTCACATGGCTTTTCAAGATATACCTACGATTAAATTGAAATCGACTTTCACCCGATAAAATAAGGAATAAAGTGGCTTGTATTTCATTTTGTTTGTTATTGCATGTCAATTGACATAACTTTCAAAAACCGGTCAAGTGCGAGTCTGCCTTACACATGAAGAGTTCCGTACAAGTTTTTTTTAATGTAATGACAATTCAGTTGTCGGATTTTTCTGTTTACTTGGGCCACAGGAGTAGAGTGCTTGGGCTATAAGATATTGCTACCTGCCTTTCATGATTCTACGTAAACGGGAAGTACCCAATTTACAAGTTTTGATTCTCTTGAAAGATGACACACAGACAGACAACGAAGGGGTGAAGGAAAACATCGTCAGGAATCCTGCATGCTTAAGAGTTGGCCATAATGCTCCCTCAAAGGTGCGTGAGGTGTGCCAATACGTGCTTGGCCAGTGTGGTAGCTTCTCATTCTGAGAGGAGACTTGTGCTCAGTAGTGAGCCGGCGATGGGTTGATCCTGATGATGATGAATTTTAAACGTATTTTGTCAAAGTAAATAAGCTGAGTTCAAGCAGATAAAATATAAAGAAGGTGCGCCTAATGCATCATCCAAACCTGCGCGACAAAGCGACTACGATGCGGGAACCTCAGCCGCGCGGAGAGTCATCGCCTCCTACGATATTTAATGGTGACATGCACACCTACGCGACTACAACAGAGGCTACAACATTTTTTTTTCTACAGATACCTACTGAACCCTAAAAATAGTTTGACTATGGTTTGGGTTTGGGTTGATTGTTCGTGGCCTTTGGTTGACTGTTGGATATTATAATTGAATTGATGTTTTCTCGTCTAACTGTGATTATAATATTTTATAAATTAGAAACTCCGCGCCTACGATCCAATGTATCGGAGTTTTCCAAAACATTATTTTCAAATAAATAATTATGTATCTAAGCAACGTCCATCTTGACAGCTTGACATTTGCCAATTGACATAATATTATGAACCTCTGTTACAATAGTGAAAGATCCCAGGGCCACCAGCCGTCACGTATTTTCTGACGAACGAAATGTGGACGATTGAGTAGTGTTAGTATGTACTAAGAACGCATGCCTACAGACCTGCTAGCTTGCTTAGACGGCCAATTTTCAGGTATCAGGTAATCAAGGTACATAAAAACATTACTTACCTCACGTAAATTCTCCAATTTTTTTAATTTTTAGCTGATTTTTTTTAAATATTAATAATTAATTGACATAAGTATAAGAGAGTGAGAGAGAAGTCAATATATCCTAATACATGTCTTACTCAGTCTCATGCGCGTAGATAATGATGCCCTCGCGCTCAAACCCACAGAGGCATTAAAATTGAATTTAGGGGATGATTGGCCCTCTGGATGGGTCTGTCTTCTTGTAAAAGGTTTTAAAATAGTTGTCTGGTGGATATATATAAAAATGGAGCATCAGAATTTACGTGCAGTTAAGTAATTACTTATTTTGGGAGCTTTAAAGCGTCTGCAAAGCAATACGGCCGACGCGGGAAGTGTCTAGGAGTATTGGCGACATATTTTTAAGGATGTTGCCTAAAATATACGTAAAAATCAGTTTGGAGAATTTACGTGAGGTAAGTAATGGTTTTATGTACCTTGATTATCAGATACCTGAAAATTGGCCGTCTAAGCAAGCTAGCACGTAGGCTAGGCATGCTTTCTTAATACTTACTAACACTACTCAATCGTACATATTTCCTGTGTCAGAAAATACGTAACCTCTGGTGGTCCTGGGATAAAAGTAATAAGAAAACCAGAAAAGAGCTGATAACTTCCAAACGGCTGAACCAATTTTTTTGGATTATAGCTAAGAACACTCTCGATCAAGCCACCTTTCAAACAAAAAAAACTAAATTAAAATCGGTTCATTCGTTTAGGCGCTACGAGGCCACAGACAGATACACAGATACACAGATACACAGATACACAGATACACAGATACACACGTCAAACTTATAACACCCCTCTTTTTGGGTCGGGGGTTAAAAATAACAGCAATGATTTCTGCTGACCATACTAGGTATCAAAATAATTTTTGCTAACGAAGTTAAATTATTATTATGAGTGCATTAGAATGAGGCACAACACCATACCAGCTGTGTATTTGAATAGGGTACTAAGGGTTCCCTTTTTTCTTTTGAGCTACGGAACCCTAAAAACACTTGAAATTAGCGATCGCTTAAAACCTGTATCCATTTTTAGGGTTCTGTACCCGAAGGGTGCCAACGGACCCTATTACTAAGACACCGCTGTCCGTCGGTCCGTCTGTCTATCAGCGGGCTGTTCCTATCTCGTGAACCGTACCTAATCGGTAGAAAGTTAACATTTTCACAGAATGTGTAGTGTACTGTATTGTATATCTATTGCCGCTATAACAACAAATAAACAAAAAAATCAAAATGAAATCCATGAAAATTTTAAAAGTTACATTTTTAATTCTAGGATGGTACGGAACCCTTCGATGGCGAGTCCAATTCGCACCAGACTGATCTTAAATCTCATTTATACTAATTAAAATATACCTGGAAAAACGCAACTCACTCTAAAAACTTGGTTTTGTCGTTCCCCGTAAAACCTGCCTCTTTACCTCAATTCTTTATGCAAACAGTTTCAATATGGAAGCCTGTGGGTACAGAATTCTATTATGAGCATCTCCATAATCCTCGGGATCCGGGCTGCCGCGAAACTTTAAGTACATAAGTCCCGAACCGCGGTATTACATTCCATTTTCACTCCACTTTTGTAAGTTTCCTCAATTTTTACGCTTGAACTCTCCAGATTTTACTTATGCAATTTATCATTTAATTTCTTTGATATAGCAGCGGATTAAGTTGCTTGGAGTTTCTTTACGTAATCAAATTAGAAATATATACGTATACTTTTTTTTTAATTTATAGGCTAGCGTTTGGCTGCAATCAGCCGGCAAGTGATGATGCAGCCTAAAATGAAGAAGATGCGTATTCACTCTTGACTTAAAGGTACCCATATTAAAAGTGGAGAGAAAAACTGATGCTCGAGGGCATTCCATATCCTGGCAGTTCGAATTTAAAATGAGGAGGCAAGTCATTCATACGTATCCGTGGAATTTCCACTTCCGTAGTACCAGAGTAACCGACATAGCTGAACGGTCTGCGAAGCTGAAGTGGCAATGGGCAGGGCAGATAGTTTGAAAACCGATAGACACTAAGGTTAAAATCTATAGAGGGCACTTGGACTTTGCTTAGACTAAAACAAGACAGATTTATGCCAGCGGTATAACGCTGTCTCGTTTTAACAGTGTCTTAAGTCTGAGCAAAATCAACCATACTTCAGGTCCCAAGGTGCTAAAATGGCGACCGCGCACCGGAAAGCGCAGCATTGGAAGACCTCCCACTAGGTGGACAAATGACATCAAAGACGCAGGGAGTTGCTTGATTCAGATTTCGGGTGGTGCAAGGCTGTGGCGTTTGGAAGGCTCTAAAAGAGACCTATGTCCAGCCGTGGACGTCTATCCGTTGATAATGATGATGATCACACTAATATTATAAAGGCGAAAGTTTGTGTGTATGTATGTGTGTGTGTGTATGTATGTTTGTTACTCCTTCACGCAAAAACTACTGGACGGATTGGGCTGAAATTTAGGATGGAGATAGGTTATACCCTGGATTAGCACATAAGCTACTTTTAATCCCGTAAAATCAAAGAGTTCCCACGGGATTTTTAAAAAAATTGGTTGTCTGTAAAGTCGGTTTACTGACGATAGTTGAACGTGACAACAAAGGTCGATTGTGCTTCTTTGTCGCTCGTTCCGCGCTCTCGCTTGCACTTCAAGCCTTACATGGAACGCCTCAGAGCGAGGTAACGCCGCATGAGTCATGTTTTTTCGTGCGTGCAGCCGGCTCTATCGAATTATAAGACGTTGTCACGTCAAAAACCTACATCCACTCCACGCGAACGAAGTCGCGGGCATCAGCTAGTAATGTTATAAATATGATGTGCTTGAAAGTCAAAGTAGGCCTTTGAAATAAACAGACTTGATTGACCCCTCCTATTCAAATAGGCAGCAGGAGTCACGCCTAATCGCCCCCTTTGTCGACTAAATAGCAACTTTATTCAAATCAGGAGGATTTGTTTTAGCCAAAATGACGGAATTAATTTTTGTTTCGCCCTACTTGTCGGGCTCAGTCACAAAGATCTACATTTTCGCGCCAAAGGTCAAAGATGGCGGGAAAACTGTTTGTCTTGTAATAAATTAACGCGACAGGAGAACGCTTTCTGCAAGTTATCTGTGTTTTTGTTGACAAAATATATATTTTTGCAAAGACATTAAACATATTTATTTGTGTTTTGTTTACTTTTAATAAAAATAATTTGTGTTAGGAAAGTATTTGCAAGTTTCTTTCGAAGGAAATGAAAACAATGGGACATCACAAATACACACATACCTACCTAATTTGCATTATATTTTTTATAATCTAATTAATAGCTTTCAAGTTCGATAACGTATTTACAACTAAAAAACCGCCGAGTTTCTTGCTGGTTCTTCTCGGTAGGAACGGCATTCCGTTTCCGAACACTTGTAAAAGTTTACTTGAATAAAAATATATTCTATTCTATTCTACTGCTATGTAATTAATTAATTATGTATTAATCTTCTCTTCGTCTTGCTGGGGCAGAAACTGGTCACTAAAATCTTCTTAAATATTAAGATGTACTTTGGATAGTGTAAGTATGGTTAAATTAAAATAATTGTTTAGGTTCAAGCCTATTAGCTATTTGCGAATTAAAAATTAAAAACTAAAAAACAATGTATTTTACTTGTTTTAAAACGTGTAGCGACATCTTCCGTTCATCGCGTAAACTTCGTTACAGCGCCATCTATGTTGTTTATTGAAAACTATTCGAACATTAACATTTGCTCACACCTCAGCGGACTCGTAGCGCCGCCGCGCCGTGGCAATTTTGTAATGAAGTTTCATTCTTTTTACACAGATGGCAGTGTACCACCATTACTAAAATTGAGGTCAGGCCTTTCATTTTCTAAACAACTTCAAAAAGGCGGAAGTTCTCAAAAATACAAAAAAAAAACCAAATGATTCTGATTCAAAATAAAAATTTAGATATTTAGAGCAGTTTTCGGATTTTTTCTAAGAGAGAAATTGTGTGATCGTTTTCATATACTTACATATTTTCATGACGAATTATTTAGATTTAAAATCTAAACAGCATAATCATTATTCAATTCAAATACTTACTAACTTATCTAAGTTATTGTTTTCAGTTATTTATCATAGTTTTCAAAATAATTATGGGCTTCCAAAACCACCACTATTTCCAACGCTGCAGCTGGACTGGAATATTTTATTTTGAATAAAAAATAAAACACAGTATAATATTATTATATTAAGGTCTTCGATTCAAATCTTCATATAACCACAGTACAAATAACTTACCTATAAAAAATTAATAAGAACTATTTAGTGGAATTTCCTACAAAATGAAATCTAGAGTGCCCTCGAAGGAACTCGAACTTGGTTGGAGACTTGGAGAGTCTTGAAAAGTTCAAAAGTAGTTAAACTAAAAGTAATAATTGGAGTTTCATTTCCATAAGTGCTGAATGACGAACTTTCCACAATTGACTTCAAGAATAACTCCAAGCGTAAAGGACTGATCATTTTAATTAAATTCATTTCAAAGTTCGTGCTGCAGTCAATTATTAATTGAGTGTGTAAACTTTTCCGATCAATTCAAAATTCACGGTTGGAAGTGTTATTAAAATGTTATTTTTTTTTATTGAAAGACGTTTCTTTTCTTTAGTTTACGATACTAAATAATTATTATTTTATTGTAAGTAACTCGTTATTTTAGTACATGATTTTTTTATTTAATTCAAATTCAAATTCAAATTCAAAATATTTTTATTCAATAAGACTTTTACAAGTTCTTTTGAATCGTCAAAAGCATCTACCACTGGTTCGGAATGCCTTTCCTACCGAGAAGAACCAGCAAGAAACTCGGCGGTTGCCAATAGTTTAAATAATATCTATACTAATAAATAAAATTGAAGTGTCTGTCTGTAATTTAGAAATAACTACCTCATATTAGGCTCATATGGTTATTTGAACGGTACCATAACTGAATCACACGTTTTTAAAATTTTTGTCTGTCTGTCTGTTTGAAAAGGCTAATCTTCGGAACGGCTGAACCGATTTTGACGGGATTTTCACAGACAAGTAGAGCGAAACATATTACTATTAGGCTACTTCAATGACCTCTATATATTATGCTGATTTTATTTCGATGGATATATTTAACTGTTTTTTTTAGCTTTAGGTGACGTTAAATTATATATATGTAACTAAAATCGAAATTTTTTACTTACTTAGTGCGGTTGTAAAATAAATGTAGTGCTGACATCTTAAACAAAATTGTGGAAACTTTTCAGCACCACTTATAACAGTGCGATGTTTATTTGCGATGTAATATCCAGCACTGCCACTAGGTGGCGCTGTTACAATAAATTGTAAATCTAGCTGGAAGTAGTTCTTCAGAGAAATTAAAAAAACAATCTAACTTTATTATTATACATATTTTATTTATTATTGAAATAACGAAAAATTTTAAGATTTGTATAACAACATTTACTACATGTAAATTAATATGTAACTTACATTAGGTATAAGCCGAAGGGTCTTTTTATAAAATCTAAAATGTTATTTTGTATTGCTGTTTAAAAGCTAGACTATTCTTTATCCTGATTTATACTAATTGCAAAGCAAGACAATCAATCAAATAGATTATCATCTTATTTTGAACTTTTTCCATTAAATCAAAATACAGATTGCTTGAGACTTTGACCTGGCTCCAGCTTTTGGTGATTCTTACCTGAAACAAGAAATATTGAGCATTGTATTTATAATTTTACGAAAAATGTATGGAAAATATTGGCTGAATATGAAAAACATTTCTTTCACACCTTAGAATAAATGAGAAAGCGGAAAATAAATCGCGGCTTTTCATTAGTCTGGGAGCCAGTGGGGTAAATTAATCTATACCATTAATTAAATTAAACCATCTTAAATATTTAAAATTCAAATATTTTTTATAAGAATGACATGAATTTATTTGTGTAGAATGCAGATAGGTGAATCTATCATCTAAAGACTGTCCTGATAGACAAACTGATCTATATCAACGCACAGCCTAAACTGCTGGACTTAGGATCTTGTAATTTCGGAATTAGGTTTCGTTTATGACTTACTAAGTGCTTAAAAAGAAAGGATTTTTGAGAATTTTAACCCTTAAGGAGGAATCCCTAAGGGTAATGGGGGATAAATGTTTGCAAGAAAATCCGTAATTTTAAGTTATATCTATTGGTATTTGGACTTTTGGTTAAAATTTAAAAATACATGTTTCAGGGTTTATAAAAATTACAAGAGGGTTAAATAGAGGATAAAAGTTTGTCCGAAAGTCCGTCATTTTCCAAGTTAAATATGTATAAAAATTGGTATACCTAATTGGATTTTCGCGCAAAAATTAAGAAGTACATAAATCTAAGTGTTTCAGGATTTTTGGGAATTCCATCCCTTCACCAATTTTAGAACATTCCACTCGAGCGAAGCCTAGAGTTTATTAGGTACTAGCTTATTCCCCGACTTCGTTCGTGTGGATTTCACAAATTTCTATCCCCTATTAACCCTCTTAGTTTTCAAAAATTCTTTCTTAGTGGATATTTACGTCATAATAGCTATCTGCATACCAAACAGCTAGATCCGTCCAGTAGTTTGAGCTGTGTGTTGATAAATTAGTCAGTCCGCTTTTCCTTTCATATTATATTGACATTATTGTTTATGTTGTATAGCTCTGGGAAATATTAAGTCACCAGCTCCTCGACTACTTCAAAATGAAACTTTTCCCCCAGGAATTGGTTCTAAAAGTTTTATTTATAAGACTCGTATCTCCCGACTCCAAATTGAAAATGCCCTTCGATCGGCTTCTTTTATACTCTCTCTACTCTATCTCTCTTTTTGTCGGAGCTACGCCGACGGTTTCATTAACGCCGTATTGTTTGCTTTCAAAAGAATTTCCGGACGCGTTAGACTCATATTTTGGTTATTTTTGTTTTAATGATTTTCAAGTTAAACTAGAAACTCTTAGGGTTTCACATTCACACAATCTGTTCGTCTTCTACAACGTCATGGAACAATTAAAAAAAAAAACTGGCAGCGAGCAGCAGTAGTAATTAGATTAGATAAATTACATAGGTAGTCAGTAAGTATTGCCGACAGAAATTAAATCATCGCCGGCCCACTACTGAGGACGGGTCTCCTCTTAGAATGAGTAAGACCAAGTGCGGATTAGCAGACTTCACACACCTTTGAGAACATTATGGAGAACTCTCAGGAATGCAGGTCTCCTCACGATTTTTCCTTCACCGTTAAAGCCAGTTATACTAATTTGCTTAAAACGCATATACCTACTTAACTAAAATAAGAGGTGCGTGCCCGGGATCGAACCCCCAACCTCCGATTAGGAGGCAGACATCCTAACCACATAGCTATCACAGCCTGTCATAGTTTAGTCCGTCATAAAGTTGTGAAGTGGAATGAGGTCGGCAATAACTCTGTCGTTTGGGTATCAAATGTCAAGTTAGCCGTATGACACTCGCTCCCGCGACGACCCCTGACTGACACTTCGGGGACCTAGCTGCGGTGTCGTGTTAAATGGGCCGTGGAAGTTGTCGGTACTAAACTCAAATACTACCGTTCCATTGCATTCCATCAGCCTGTATGCATTCATTGCTGGACATAGGCCTTTCAAAGAGCGCACCACTAAACACGGTCCTTCGCCTTCCTCATCCACCCGCTCCCCGCCAACTTCTTCTGGTACTCGATCCAGGGGGCTGGAATACGTCCTGCACTGCGCTTGCCGGTACGCGGTCTCCACTCCAGTTCATGCCTGCCCCATCGGCCGTCGGTTCTGCGATATACATGATCGGCCCATTGCCATCTCAGCTTGCTAATCCTTTGAGCTATGTCGGTCGCTTTTGTTCTTCTGCGGATTTCCTCGTTCCGGATTTTATCCCTAATTTTTAAATGACGCGCCCCACCACCGCAATTTACACTAAATCACTACTACACAAAATTATGTAGTGGGGCGCGTCATTTCAAAATAGACAAGCTCTACTACAGTGAGATAACAAAAAAAAAATGACTTCATCGTTGTTATAATATAGTGGCTAGCATAGTCGGCTGTAGGCAGGCAAAGAAAAGCATTTACAGCAAATAAATGATTGATTGATTGAAAGTGAAAGGCATTCTGAACCAGTATTAGATGCATTCCAAAGTATAATATACGGGCATACTCTAACAACAACAAGTATGTCTGATGAGCTTTAATTGAATAAAAATCTTTCTATTTCTTTAAGTTGCGTAGTCGGCTGAAAACAAAACCGTTCAGCTGCAAAACAACTAGCAGCTCATGTGAACTAATAGTCAGAGTAAGTTTATCGCTTCACTACGCGATATTGAAGTTAGTTAGTTTCAGCAGCTGTGCTAGCCGCCCGTCTTAGCAATAGGCACTTACATATTTCCTTTTCTTTTTAACCCCCGACCCTAAAAGAGGGGTGTTATAAGTTTGACGTGTGTATCTGTGCATCTGTGTATCTGCCTGTGGCACCGTAGCTCCTAAACTAATGAACCGATTTCAATTTAGTTTTTTTTTTGTTTGAAAGGTGGCTTGATCGAGAGTGTTCTTAGCTATAATCCAAGAAAATCGGTTCAGCCGTTTGAAAGTTATCAGCTCTTTTCTAGATACTGTAAACTTCACTTGTCGGGGGTGTTATAAATTTTTAATTTATAAGTACTTGTCTTTCAATAGAAACAGATTTTTTTTCATTCAAATAAGCACACACATTGTACAAATGCTTTTGCATCGTCAAGTGAATCTACTACTGGTTTGGAATAGTTTTCGTACAGAGAAGATCCAGCGAGAAACTCTGCGGTTGCTCTTGCGGTTAAAATATTCACATTACGGGAGGTATTTATTGAATGAGAACTTTAAGAATTGTGAGTTAGATTTTTAAAGACCCCATGGGAACTGTTTTATTTAGAACCGGGATAAAAAGTAGCCTATGTGTTAATTCAGGGTGTTAACAATCTATCTCCATTCCAAATTTCGTCGAGTAGTTTTTGCTTGAAAGAGTATCAAACATACATCCATCCATACATACAAACTTTCGCGTTTATAATATTAAGTAAGATTTAAATTCAATACGAGCGAAGCCAGGCGGGTGAGCTAGTGAAATAAACTAATATGTTTCACGAAACTTGTAGCTAAAACGGAAAGTTAAAGTTATTTCTGTGGTCAAAGTCAGGACAAAAGCTAGTCTATTTACAATCTGTGGCTGTCCAACCCTTGTTCAACAATTCGCAAGAATGTTCACAAAGGTTAACGGTTGTTTTGACGCAAGTTTCGCCAACTTTTATTGGCTCGGGGTTCCGTACCCTTGAACGATCCACTGGCTCTTGGAAATAATGTAATTAGGTACTGTGATGTTAATTATAAGTTACCTAACTCACTCCAGCAATCCGCGAGACTACAATTACAATACATGGCATAATATTGTATTTCAAATCTTTGAAAAGAGCAACCGCCGAGTTTCTTGTTGGTTGTTCTCGCTAAGAAAGACATTCGAAATTCAATTCCGAAATTAGTTTACCATCAATTTTTGTTCCCACTGAATAATTCTCCATTTTCCAAATGGAAAAATTTCTTCCAGATTCCGAAGTCTCCCAAAATAATTGAATTAGCAAAAACGTTAAGCCCCGAGATAAGAAGGGTCTGATAGAAGACTGACCCACTGTCGACTGATCAAAGGGTTAATACCTCACCCCCCCACCCTTCCCCCCGGGAGCCGGGAGTTCATCCGGGAATTAATTTGTAACTTTTATACCGCTACATTTGCTAAGCTTCAAACTTTATTTATTAAGTGGTTTGGAAAAGGATTTTTCTTCTAATCAGAATGTTACAGGATGCCAGTCTTAAAATTATTATTGACTAGAGGATGCCCGCGGATTCGTCCGCGTGGATGTAGGTTTTTGAAGATCCCGTGGGAACTGTTTGGTTTCCGCGATAAAAGGTTTTTGAACATTTGCTTTAACAGTGAAGGAATACATCATGAGGACACCTACATGCTTGAACCTATAATAATAGTGAGTGGTAACTACGCCACAGCTAAACCAGACTCCCGCTAGACCAGACTAGAGACGGAGAGAAATTTTCAAAATCGAACCGGGGACCTCTCGCTTGTAAGATTACCGTGCTCACCACTGCATCGAGGAAGTCGTCGCTAGAGCTAAGATGAAGCCAAGAAGATAATACCTATAACATCTATCCATCCATACTTAATATTATAAATGCGAAAGTGAGTTTGTCTGTTTATGTCTGTCTGTCTGAAATTTGGTACAGAGGTAGCTAGCGTCCCAGGAATTGACTTAAGCAACCCTGAAAAGCAAAAAGTATCTCACTGGATATTAAAAAAAACTAAAACCACGCGTAAGAAGTCGTGGGCATCGTTAAGTAAAGAATAATTTATACAAAAACTGTCTCACCTGAAAATCATTTTCTCCCAAGAACAGAACCGTGAAATTAGTACAGGAGCCGGCAGCAATATCGCTCCCTTTATTGAAACGTTATTAATTTTTCAAAGTATGCAAATTTAATGTAAAGCGCCATCTCTTGAATCGCAACGGTTCGATGAATTTATAAATAATGTATAATATGAAATGCCGAGGTGAACTTTACGCAAGCCCGGCTTTATGTTTACCTCAGCTGCGTTAAACTAGAACGTGATAATACAAAATATGAGAGGAAAATAACGCTGTGTATGTCAGATAAATGACGGTATAATACAATAATTGTTGTTGTCCTAGGTTAAAAGTAAATCCGGTTAAGTGCGAGTTGGACTTGTACGCGAAGGGTTCCGTGCCATCATACAAGATGTACGACGTACTTTTATTTTTTAATTCACTCAGTGGCCATATTGAAATTTTTTTGATTTTGTTGTTATATAGCGACAACAGAAATTTCAACTCTGTAGGTGTCTATTACGATTCATTACAGTCGACAGGCAGACAGACATACAGATGGAACGACAGCGGAGGCTTAGATTAGTCATACAGTGTGTTTGGCACCTTTCGTATAAGAAGCCTTAAAATGCATTTAAATGAAACTACTTGAGCCTACTTTTTAGATTTTAAACATGTAAGTAAGCCTACTGTACTAAATACTTACTACTACACTATTACTGTCTATACTCGTACTATGATTCTCATATAATAAATCTTTGAGTAGTCACAATATTATATATGTCGAGTTTTAACTTTTATCTATCATTTACTTCCCATTTTAGAGTTATTCTTATATTTCTGAATTTTCTTTAAAGTTGTAAAACAGGCAAAGAAAATCCATCAATAATATTAGTTGCTGTTCAAGTTTAACATAGAGTATAATACTTATAAAGAAATATAGAGTAACCTTACATTTTTGTTCCGCAGTTTATTCTAATATGAACTATAGTATTTTATCGAAATGGGCCTCAGATGCTAAAAATTGAATTAAATTAAATAATATGATTTTATACAATTACATGATTTTCATGTCGCGGGTGCATTTGGAGCCCTCGCAGATTTAGTTTTCAGTTTAAGTAATTAATTATCACCATTACATCATTATCTTACAAATTCAACAATTGACAATCAAAAAGTGTACAATGGTTAGTTTGAATAAATAATTTGACTTTGACATTCACCTATTTAGAGCATAAAACGCGGCAACATGAGAACTCCCTTTTTGAAATCGGTTAAACCTAAAAGTTCCCGAGCGAAAAGCGTGAAAACGACTGATCACAAATCCGTCAACAGGAAACTGGGGCGAACGAAATCAATTCGCATTTCCTCACTTTACCCACTTTCCGGCCAAAAACTTTTTTTTATTCACCCGGGGCTGACTTTGACGAAGGAAACTTTACAGAACTTTAATCGGTATGTACAAGTAGGTAGAAATATAATGCGTTTCCCTCCTGACCTACTTTCAATTTTTCGGTTCATTGGGTTGTGATGTCCACCCAAAAAATCTGTGGTGACAAATAAACAAACATATTATAGACATAGTCAAATAGATCTAAAAGCTGTGATAGCCTAGAGGTTCGATCCCGGGCACGCACCTCCAAATTTTCGAAAGAAAAGGAAAACATCGTGAGGAAACCGCATGCCCGAGAGTTCTCCATAATGTTCTTAAAGGTGTGTGAAGTCCGCCAATCTGCACTTGGCCAGCGTGGCTGACTATGGCATCTAAACCCTTCTCATTCTGTGAGGAGACCTGCAGTACTGAATAGTGAGTGGGCAATGGGTTGATCATGATGATGATGATTTGTACATCAGACGAAGTCGTGGAAAAATGCTAGTTTAAACTGAGTACCGACTCGTTTCGTTTTAACTTAATCAGAATATCGGCGAGTTCATAATTTATGCATTATTCACAACTAATAAAACCCTCGCGAAGCATCTAATAACACCGCTGAAAGTATCGTCATAACGGTTATTAACGGTATTTTCAACTTTATGAGCTATAACGGTAACGGTTATTATTATTTGGTGTAAGAAAAGATAGAGCTATAAAAACCGGTCAAGTACTAAGTCCCTACAAAATCTGATGATAATGATCTGGCGATGATGATAAAATCATAAGTTTTACTCTCAGAATGGTTTATTTCAGATTAAAATAGTTTTAGCCCAAATTAAATAAAATTAAAACAAAAACAAGCCATTTACCAAAAGTTACTCCCTCAAGTATTAACAAAGTAAGAATATTATTTTTCTGTACAAAATTCTTGTGACATTTTTAATTCAAGCACGTCCTTAATAGATGTCATTGTTTGGTTAAATAATTCACATTAATAGCAGAAGGTTAATGTTGGTAATAACCTTTACAGCAGGGCTCAGTCAGCCATGATATTAGGGTTGTCAACACAGAAATTACAGGACATTCAGCCACCGGGTTTTGGCGTGAAAACTTTTTTAGTACTATTGTCGTCACTATTTATTAGGTAAGGTCACAATCAATGGCTAAAATCAGCAATGAGCGAGTCGGACTCAAGCGCTGAGTGTTCCATACCTTGGAAGGATACCCACGTGCTATTATTTTTGTCGTGTTTGTATACTATCTCTAACTATAATTAACATAAGTTTGCAATCGCTAATTTTAATGTGATATAACTACAAACATTATGGTTTTCTGATTTTCCCTTTTACTTGTGCTATAATACGATACTCCTTACCAAATTTCATTATTCTAGGTCAACGGTAAGTACCCTAGGTCAACGGTAACTACCCTAAAGGTTTTGAGTCCCTTTTGAGTGTCAAAACATGGGCTATAATATAGGGCTTGAATTTTTTATTGCTCCAAGGGACTACAGTATACTTCAGTGTTTCAACTGGATACCTCCACGCGTTCCTGAGAAAAACGATCTTGACAGACTAACAGAAAGACACCGGAGCGATCCTATAAAAATACTTTTTTCCTTTTGAGCTACGGAATCCTAAAAAGGGATAATATAAATATAGAAACTCTCACAGTCCTCATTTTTAGCAAAAAGTTAAGAATTATAATGTTAGTCTTTTCCTGGTGAGTTGTTAACCCTGGTAGTGACATTAGGGGACAGTGCAGCAGTAAATTAGGTTAAGTGAGCCACTTCCACGAGGAATAAAGCTCATTTTTGCCTAATTTATAAAGTGTATTGTTTTTGTTTGGCCTACAAAGCTATCAATATTTGATCAGGATCACAGATTTGTTAAGGAAATTGTAACTTAGTAAATAGTAATAGTTCGGACAGATGGATCCTTAATAACGATCGCGATTAGACCAATACGCTGGCTAAGTGCAAATTGGCGGTCTTGAAACACTTTTGAGAACACTATGGAGAACTCTCCGGCATGCAGATTTCCTCACGATGTTTCCTTTACCGTCAAAACAAGTTATTTTTAATATTCCTTAAAACGCACATAACTCCGAAAATTAAAAAGTGCGTACCTGGAATCGAACTCCACACCCCCCAAATAGGAGGCTGACTGACGTCTTTACAATAGCTTAATACATTATCACAGGTGAGATGTCATCGAATAAAAAAAACTATTGGAAGAAAACGCTAACCTACCTACATTCAAGCAGCGTGGTTAAAATCAAAGTATTATAAACTTTTCTGCGCAAGATAAAGGTCTAACAATTATCAAAAAAGTTTAACTCAGTAGATTACCTTTTCGTTCGGTAAAAATTTAATTATTAAAGAAAACATTCTCCATAACCCTTTAGTACCCTAAAAATATTGGAATAAAGTTCATGATTTTTATAGCTCTATATTTTCTTACACCAAATAAAAATAATCGTTACCGTTATAGCTAATAACGTTAAAAATACCGTTATAACGTTATGACGATACTTTCAGCGGTGTTATTAGATGCTTCGCGAGGTTTTATTAGTTGTGAATAATGCATAAATTATGAACTCGCCGATATTCTAATTAAGTTCAAGCGAACCGAGGAGGTAGAGTTTAAACTAGCATCTTTTTGCGACTTTGTTCGCGTTTAGGCTTTGTATTCTTCACTGACGTATTCATATGTTGAGAAAATGTCCGTACCATTGTACAAGATATACCTAACACCTTATGTAGAGCTCCGCAAGTTAATAACAGTCTGCGCCATTTATATGTGATTTTATGAATAAATTTTTTCGTGAATACATTTTAAATTTTTTGTGTGATATATCCATAAATTCACGGTTTTCCGATTTTTTCCTTTACTTGTGCTATAAGACGTATCTACTTTAACTATACACATGAAAAAAATTACGTCAACCCATTTGCTTCGTTACGACGTGATTGAAGTACAAGCAAACACATTTTCGCATTTGTGATATTGGTAGTGATGGTAGTGGTAGTGATGCGAGTTTATAATTACAAAGACCTCAGATATGTAACCAAAATGAAAGGTTCTAAGACCCATCGTTGAAATTGCATGCTCGTGTGTAAACTATAGTAATTAACAGTTTATCTGATGCGCGGTCTGTCTGTCTGTCAGTCACGTAGATAGCGGCGTTGCGGTGTGAAGCACCCTAACGAGATTCCTCAAGTTCACCGAGATGCCACCGGGTTAGACAGACGGCGAGGGAGTCGGCAAATATGCGAAACATGTTTAGATTCGTTTTGTGATAACTACATGCTTAGAAAACATCGTGAGGAAACTTGCATGCCTGAGAGTTTTTAACCCCCGACCCAAAAAGGGGGGTGTTATAAGTTTGACGTGTGTATCTGTCTATGGCATCGTAGCTCTTAAACTAATGAACCAATTTTAATTTAGTTTTTTTTTTGTTTGAAAGGTGGCTTGATCGAGAGTGTTCTTAGCTATAATCCAAGAAAATCGGTTCAGCAGTTTGGAAGTTATCAGCTCTTTTCTTGTTACTGTAACCTTCACTTGTCGGGGGTGTTATAAATTTTGTAATTTACACTTGTAAGTCATTTTCATTTGATTAAATGGTTTTACTTTTCTTCACAGTGATAACAGGAAAGCGCAGCGTTGGAAGACCCTCCCACTAGATGAAGAAACAATATCAAACGAGTCGCAGGGAGCCGCTGGATTCAAGCGGCGCAACACCGTGGTGTGTAGAAGTCCCTATAAGAGATAATATGTCTATCGGTTGATAACGATGATGATGATATCACAGGCGATCTCTTCCGGGAAGTGATTTTATAAACTATCGCACTTAATTTTGCTACATTAATTTAACTAGGAATCAAAACCAATAGCGCTGATATTTCACAACTGTATTTCACGGTAAGTGAAGATTCGCATTTATTCTATCTTTCCGTGAAACGCTTAATTTAACTAGATATTATCCCCTTTCTAATTCGTAGCGATGCTAGTGTTCTCGCTCGCGCGCTTCTTTGCGTCTTAGCTCGGGTCGGTGACGGTGCGCGCAATTTTCAACAATAAAGCGGGGTTAAATGTAATAATTTTCAAACTTTCAATTATTTCCCTTAGAGAATTAATTTCAAACTCATATATAGGGAGAGGTAGAAAATAGTTCCATAAACCTGTAGGGGTTGTAGAGTCAAAAAGATCATAACAAGTGAGTTATGGTCCCGGATTCGATGCTTATGAATGGGGATCTCACAAGCCATTGAGGAGCCAATGGCGCGAGAGGAATGGCTACGGGATGATATAGAGATGTTTTGTTAATGGAAATACTTGCTTGCAATCGTATGAGACACAGCGTGCAATAAAATTAACATTTTAAGTATCTTCTATTATTTATAAAAGGAGAAGGTGACTGACTGACTGATTGATCTATAAATACTTTAAGAAAAATGTTCGGTTAATATTAATTATTAGGCCCTGATAATTAATCGACACCTTTAGATCGTCATATAGAAATCATTCCAACAGTATGATGCCCAAATGCTTTCACTAATCTTTGTAGTGTTAGTATTTTCTATGGCTAGATTCTAAACAGATCTAGTATTATGATGGTGATAGGACGATATCGACTATCAGCCGGCGCCGCTCGGTCGAGACTCCTATTGTCTCAGCAGGAAGCATTAATGTATCTTTTGCCTTATTCGCTTTCGTTCAATAACCCCATAGAATCGAATCAATGCTTAGCAATTAAATCCTTAGAATTTAATTCGGTTTTAAATGATTTTCACCCTGGCAAAGCTAATCTGCCAAGCGGTTTAGCGTTCCGGTACGATGCCGTGTAGAAGCCAAAGGAGTATGGGTTAATGAGAACTGCCATACCCCTCCCAGGTTAGCCCGCTCCTATCTTAGACTGCATCATCACTTACCACCAGGTGAGATTGCAGTCAAGGGCTAACTTGTATCTGAATAAAAATAAATAAAAAATCACTGAAAAAAAGCTAAATTTCGAACACGGTTGCGAATTTTCCAAAATTCCGTTCTGATAACTAGTCATAAGTACAGTGACCATTGATAATACTCATAATAACTACTTATACTCATACAGACTAAAAAAAAGACAATGACTAACTGAGCCGGCAAGAAGTCTATTTCTTCTATAATCTTGTTACTTTAAAAACGGCAACACAATCCTATCACTACCCATACAACTGGATTTATAGAGACAATATTTTAATAGAAATCCTTGGTCCTGTGCCAACCCGGTGGTCTTCGACCGGTAAATTATTGCTTACTTGATGTTTATGACTAGGTGGTCTAGACAGGGATTAAACAACTAATATTAAACTAACATTATAAACGTGAAAGTCCGTCTGTCTATCTGCTAGCTTTCACGCCCATCTGTTTAACTGATTTTGACGGAATTCGGTATAGAGATAGCCTTGCATACTGAGGATGGACATAGATACATTAACTTTTGTACCGGAAATTCAAAGAGTTCCTTTGGGATTTTTACAAAAACTAAAATCCACGCGGACTAATCGCATACATAATCGTGGGTTTGGTTATAGTCCACCACGCTGGTCAAGTGCGGACTGACAGACTTCACACGCCTTTGAGATCATTAATGACAACTCTCAGGCATGAAGGTTTTCGCACGATGTTTTTTTTTTTCACTATAAAGCAATTGATATTTAATTGCTTAAAACGCTCTTAACAGGGCTCTCTCCGTCACTCGTTTCCACTCGTTTCATACAATCGTAGTTCCAATTTCATTTGAATATCAAGCAACCAAAGTCCATGAAATTTTGCAGACATATTCTAGAAACTAATATCTGTGTCTGTGGTGTTTTAGATTTTTCTAAAAATATGTAGTTTTAAAATTACAGGGGCTCAAAGATTTGTATGAAAATTTTTAAGACCGCGTAATTTTGAAACCGAATATTTTAACAGAAATCTGGAAAACCACAGACATAGATATTAGTTTCTAGAATATGTCTGCAAAACTTCATGGCCTTTGGTTGCTTAATATTCAAATGAAATTGGAACTACGATTGTATGAAACGAGTGGAAACGAGTGACGGAGAGAGCCCTCTTAAATAAATAATCGTTGATATCCTAAAAATTGTCAAAAAGATCGTGTATTTTTTGAAGGTCACGATAAAAAGAAGAAGATTTTCGCATTTCAATACTTAAATTAAGTAAACACAGCTATCGATACAGTTATTTATTATTTAGATTAATAGATTTTAAGGGACTTTTAATTAAGCACCAACATTTCCCTATTTCCCTTCGACGGGCGGAAATAATTGGCAATTCGGTAAAAGCCCTCGAAATAGATGCTCGAAGTTTTTATTAAAAAAAACTTAATTTCGCTAAATGACGATATCTCTCGGTAATTTATAAGTTGGCTCAGCCTTTCACTTAGCTAAATTAAATCGTTCAGTCTAACGGTGAAAGGCTCAAAATGTTGAAAAGTTTTCAGTACGTATTTTCAAGTCTAAGAGTTGGTGGCGAATTTCTAGGAGGTACTTAAACTTGATAAAAAGTCAAAGTCTTTTCTACAACTTTTGATTTATTTGCGAGAACCAAAATAATGTACAGCATAAATTGCTGTATTTTTTGGACTAAAAAGCTTGATTTTTTACTCAGTTCAACAAAGCACAGATTTAAGTATTTGATAATATTATATCAACTCGATATCTCCACGCATCCTGTATGTCCACGGAGTAATCAAAGTGTTACTTTCTTCCTTTTGAGGTACGGGACCTTAAAAAAGGAGATTAAAATTTAAGCAGATTTTCTAAGGTTAAATTAATTTATTAACTAAAGCTGGAAGGTCTAACTTTTCATAATTACGTAATGGCTTTTACATTCTATTTTTTTTTGTCGTGGTTTGCGCTTGGTGACAGTCATGCTTAAAATAGCAATGATGAGGTCTAGATTGAAGCGCGCTTGCTTAGTTGATGCTATTTTTGTCTTAAAAGAATTAGACGTGGCAAGTTTTAAGCCTTTTCAAGTACTTCTTCAAATTTTTCCACCAACTCTTCATCTATACCTAAGCCCGCACCAATATACCTACTATGGAATCTCTTTGACGGGGCAAATAAGCGAAAGGATCTATCTAACTTGAGGTACTCATAGTATATAGATAGATGCTGTAATTTCAAAAGTATTTAATGTGGGGTGAACTTCCAAGTTTCAGTAAGTAAATTTGTTTCATGGTATTTTGATTAGGTATTTTAAGTATCTTAATGTGATGGTAGAAAGATTATACGGAATTTATTACGAACCTACTAATTTGTTTTTTTTTTTTTAATACTCTTTAGCGGTGGTGGTCTAGTGTTTAAGAGTCGGCCTTCTATTCTAGGGGTCCGGGGTTTGATCCTAGGTTCCTTCCCTTTAACTTTTCGATGTTGTGTGTATTTTGTTCTGTGACCTGTCATGTCAAAAATACGATCGTACTTTTGTCTTGACAGTTCGCACATAAAGTAAGTATGGCGAGACCTGTGAGGCCTTACTCAAAATCCATTATAGGTACCTGGTATACTCTTGTAAACTTTTTGACTTTCAATTGTTGAATTTGTAAGATAATTGATGTATGGTGCTATTACGTAAACTTTAAGATACGAGGGTTCTAAACGCGCCTGTTCTGAGAAAAGCCAGCAAAAATTCTTGTTTAAATTCTTGTTTGTTTGTAAGTACCATATCTTATCGTGAAATGGTAACAATGTCCTGGTAAATAAGTTAACAAAACTTCTACTCCCAGACTTCTGAACATTAATAATATCTGTGTACTCGGTTGATTTGCGATACATAATACTAGAACACTAAATGCAATCGATTTTATCCTTTAATTCATTGTAATAACGAATGTTTTGTGTTGAATGATCAATTTTAGGGTTCGGTGACATAGGAGAATATTACCGTGCGATATTCTTACGATTCTGTTTCAAGACCAGCGGAAAATGCTGAAATGACCATTATTATTATTGAATAACCATTATTTATTTATTTATTTTATTTCATGTTCTGGCAGAATATTTTCAGCGCTCACATTTCCTTAAATATGCTTCAATCATTTTGGATTTTGTTTTTGTGCATTATGTTTTACATAATATACATAATACATAATATACATATATTACGTAATTTATACATATATTATGTATGCTAAAAACACTTGTTAATCATGTTCATATCCATTTTGGTTGGCTGGAAGAGATCGATAAGGCCGCCAAATTGTACCTGCCTTTTTTGTTTTGCTTTGTATGTGTTTTTTCTGTATTAATTTTGTGGTGTACAATAAAAGTGTATTCATTTATTCATTCGATCATTCATTCATAACTGAATGGAAAAGATTTTTCCGCACGCACTGCGTGATAGATGTAGAATTTGTAAGCGTTTACGTAGTGGAACTGTCACTTTTTTACCAGCGTCATAGAACCGAAGCGGAATTTCCGCGCGGTAATATTTCGCAGTGGGTGCTCACCCTTAGGGTCGCCTTGGTTTCCCCTTCACCTGTCAAACGCGATACGTGAAGCTACGCGGGGGGTTGTCAGTCTGTGCAAAAATATTTGTTATCTGTGGCTTCACAAGGCGACGTGTTGACATTCACTGCTGCCTATTATTCACAAGCGCCAATGAAATGTAAACTGTATATCTATAGTGTTAGAACGTGGAATTGATTGAAGTGGTTATAATGATAAAGTTACTGAAATGATGGGATGAACAAGATAAAATTGTGTTCAGTTTCTGTGAGGTAATTGTATAGTGCTATCAATAAAGCTTTGGTTTTGATAGTCACGTTCAATTTGTAAGGTTGGCAGTAAAGTAGCTACTAGCTAGCTGATTACTTAGCTTTACAACCATTGTATTGTATTTGTACCGTCAATGTATTTTTCCAATTTAAAACAATTAACAGTCAAAAAAAAATGGTTCACTTTACCACTTACTTTTATTCTAAACTAGCCGATGCCCGCGACTTCGCCCGCGTGGATTTAGGTTTTTCGAAATCCCGTGGGAACTCTTTCATTTTCCGGGATAAAAAGTAGCCTATGTGCTAATCCAGGATATTATCTATCTTCATTCCAAATTTCAGCCAAATCCGTCTAGTAGTTTTTGCGTGAAGGAGTAACAAACATACACACACACACACACACACACACATACAAACTTTCGCCTTTATAATATTAGTGTGATTCAAGATAAAATTCAACAATATTGCGTGCAAATAAGAGTCATAAAACAGACCTTAGGATAGAAATTTAAACTCCTATAAAGCCGTTGCCACACAAAATTTTAAACGATTGATACGACTCTTTATTTTTTTGTAAATATAAAATTTGAAAGAATTATTGTTTAGTTTAATTGTAATAAAAATATTGTTAGAATAGTGTAATAGAATAGAAAGGTTTTGAATCAGCTACTACTGATTTAGAATAATTACCCTTGCTACTAGAAAGTTCTTGGTAGGAAGGGTTTAAAAAAACATGCACTTGTACTAGTTTGTAAAAAATGAGTCACTCTATACTGTAAAAATAGAAAATAGTGAACAAAATCAAGGCCTCAATTAGGCTCAACGCCAATCCTGTGATTCGACTCTGAGGCAATGTGCCAATGGAAGTAAAAAAATAACGTTTTTGCAGAATGACTGTATGACAACGTTACAGTTATAATATAAAAAAAAAACAAGTGCAAGTATTAACAACTAGCTGATGCCCGCGACTTTATTCATGTGGATTTAGTTTTTCTAAAATCTCTTGGGAACTTTTTGATTTTCCGGAATAAAACGTTGCCTATGTTTGTTACGGTGTGATGGATTAACATAGGCTACTTTTTGTCCCGGAAAATCAAAGAGTTCCTACGGGGTTTTAAAAAACCTATATCCACGCGGGCATCAGCTAGAGGTGTATAATGGTGATAGTGAATTACGTTAAAATTTAAACGAAGAGGGTTCCAAACGCACCCCGGTTTGTGCAAAAACCTGTAGTCTTTCTTTCTTGTTGCGACACGACAAGTCGTACCTGCTGCAGTGGCTGTAGAGTGTAGAGGCTCCGCGCCGCCGGCGACGTTTAGCTCATTAATTTCATTAGGGCGTTGTTCGAAACTACATTAATTTTATGTCTGCCTCCCGCTAGACTCGCCCCTTGACGGCTGCCATACGGAAAGTTTATGTTTATTGGCGGTTCCTCTGTGACAGGCAGTTTCGAATAATTTCCACGCCCGGTAGTTTCATTTCTGGTTGAAAATACAGCCGAAGTAATGTTATTTTTGGTGTCGAGATTTCCTTTACGAGTGTCGTCTTACCTTCATATTTTTGGTTTGGTAAGTATGCATCTCAATAATTTTATCAATCCTACTTTCTGTGTTAATTTTCAATAGACTCTCAAGTCCATTGAAACCTTATATTAGCAGTAAGAGAAACCTGACGTTATTTCTGGATTTTTCCTTTCAAAGGGGAGAACTTTTCCTTTTCCAATAATAATTAATTAGTAAAGGAAAAATTCTCCCTTTCGAAAAAAACGCTTTTAGATGGAGAAAATTTTAAAAGATTTTTTTTTCAGTGCCATTGAAATCTCCGATCAGATGTACTTTACAAACCCTGGCAAATCATCAAAACATAGGTATTAGGTACTATAAGCAATTATAACTCTAAAAATAAAATAAAGTCACAAAAACGTCTATAAGAAAACTAGAAAAGAGCTGATAACTTTTAAACGGCTGAACCGATTTTTTTGGATTATAGGTAAGAACACTCTCGCTCTATCGGTTCATTCGTTTAGGAGCTACGATGCCACAAACAGATACACAGACACACAGATACACACGTCAAACTTATAACACCCCTTCTTTTTGGGTTGGGGGTTAAAAACTGCTATGCAAAAATCGCTTTAAAAGTTTCCATGACCTTTAGAAACTTGTACTCTGTAACTAAAATCTCTACAAAACTACCTTCAGCCCTACACCCTTTGACAACAGCAAAGTACCGGACTCTCCCACAGCTGTGTTTGTCAAAAATGGATCAAAAATGGATCAAAAAACATCAGCGCTTGGTTCCGTCCCGAGTCAATGCATCGTTGACTGCGTTCCAGCATCGCTAACAAACTGTATGCAACTACATTACACTTTATTGAATCTAGTTCTATTGATACAACTACTATTGGTAACGATGCTATGAGCTATAGAATTTAAACGAGTGTTTTTTATAGTTTTTAATGAATGAAATTACTAATGCAGGATTCCGAATAACACTGCTTAGTATTATAAAGGCGAAAGCTTGTATGTCTGTGTATGTTTGTTATCTTACACGTAAAAATTACTGGATGTGTTTGACTGAAATTCAAAATTGATTATACCTTGAATTGGTTACATTCCAAGGACTAAAACAGAAGCTACTTTTTAAACCGTGAAAATCCATAGTTCCCTCGCGATTTTTCAAACATACCTATGCCCATATGCTCGTGGACAAAGTCACGGGCATTATTTAGTATAATATATAATAAATGTGAGTTGCTAGTTATGTCCAGGAGCAGATAAACTAGTCAAATTATAGAAAAATCAAGTAAATAAGACCTGGAAAGTGACATAAGCTACTTTGTACATGACTGCCCAAAAAAGTAATATTTTCAGGCTATATGTAGTAGAAATTTGCTATGCAGATAGCTATTATGACGTAAACATCTTCTAAGAAACGATTCTTGAAAATTCAACTCCCAAAGGGATTAGGGAGTTTAAATTGTGTAGTTGGTATAAGCTATAGTCTATTGATAAATAGGTATAAGGAAGAATGGCAAACCCTTTGCGACGACTTACTTAGTTTTGACTGACTTTTATCCTTCCATGTCAGCCTACAGGCTTACAGGATATTCAAACACAAGAAAAACCAACAAAAACATCCCACTTTCCATCGAAAACTCATCCGCTAGCGATGCTGGATCAATCAGCTGTAAAATATGCGGCGCGCGTCCTCGCTGAAAAAACATGGAGGAAATTATGAGTTCACGCCGTGTCCTGCATTGCTAACTGGACATTATAACAGGGACTGTGTTGCTGAGAGCACATTGGACGGACTTTAATGCCTTGCTAAGTTAAGCTAACATGACCGCGAGCACATCAAAACTTATCCATAGAATTAGTCTACTACTATTAACCTCTCTACCTTAATTACTACCTCTGTGTTGGAATAGGTACTCTTCCTATTGAGAATTTGAACAAGAAACTTAGCAGTTGTAATTTTAAAAAAATATCTATTAAAATATGTATAATTTACATAAATAATTGTCCAGAACACGAAGACAGTAGATACGCTTGCGTCGAATGTAATGGCATTTACTTGTGTGTTTTCGAAGGAAACAAGAATTTTTATTAAATTTTCACGTAGACAGAGCTACTCATAAGGAAAGCAGTAATTAAATCCAGAAACTGAATATTATCTTTAGGTAGGGGACATATTATTTACTAGCCGATGCCCGCGACTTCGCCCGCGTGAATTTAGGTTTTTTGAAATCCCGTGGGAACTCTTTGATTTTCCGGGATAAAAAGTAGCCTATGTGCTAATCCAGGATATTATCTATCTCCATTCTGAATTTCAGCCTAATCCGTCCAGTGGTTTTTGCGTGAAAGAGTAACAAACATACACACACACATACAAACTTTCGCCTTTATAATATTAGTGTGACTAACAGGTCATAATGAAAAATTAACATTGAGTTATTATAACTAGGGTAAGCAGTGCTTTTATGCCTCTATAGCCTACACGCCACCGCCAGTGTCATACAAAGCCATACTAATCAACAGTTTCATGGTCTTTTCATAGTAGACGAGTTTTATTTGAAATAGCCCTCCTAATTTAGTTCAAAGTCTTCAATCCTAAAGTAGTCTTGCAATAAATTGTAGCCACGTATCCTATTGAAGTGTATGAGTTGTTGCTAAGTCGTAGTTCTGAATTCAGGTTCCGTAAAGGTACTATGCCTCGTACGTGCCTCGTACATTTTGTTTACGAGCCAATATCAACCTTATTCGGCCCGAACAATCCAATCCTACGTAGTATTGATAGGTAACATAAACACGTGGAAAAGGTATCAGACTTACTACATACACAAGTGAAATTACTTGAATTCAGAGTGGAATTTTCGAAAATCAATGAGATGAAATTTAAAAAAAATATTAAACAATACTAATTCCGATACTAATTTTCTAAAATTATTTGAAAAATGACGGACTTTCATACAAACTTTCACGTACATAATATACTATCTTAAGTACATATTTAATATACTGTCTTTGTTGTATACATAATGTACTCTCTTTTGAACCTCTCGCACTGCCAAGGGTCACTGGTAGAGATCTCTTATAGAGATAAGTGCTTCCCTATCCACTTTTTCTTTCTATTCTCTTTATTTCTACAACTTTCTGGTATAAATAAAACCGGCCAAGTGCGAGTCAGACTCGCGCACTGAGGGTTTCGTACTCAGGTATTTTTTCTAACATTTTGCACGATAAATCAAAAACTATCATACATAAAAATAAATAAAAATTTGTTTTGAAATGTGTACGTAAAGCCACCCCACTTGGTATAGTTATCTTACTTTGAAAATTGAAAAACATTTTTTTTTTTTTTAAATGATGAAACCACAAATTCGCAGTTTTTAGATTTATTCCTGTGCTTGTGCTATAAGACCTACCTACCTGCCCAATTTCATGATTCTAGGTCAACGGGAAGTACTCTATAAGTTTTCTTGACGGACGGACGGACGGACGGACAGACGGACAGACAGCCAGACAGACAGACAGACAACCCTGTAAGGGTTTCGTTTTTCCTTTTGAGGTACGGAGCCCTAAAAATAAATAAATAAAACCTCTCTGTAATCCAGCTTGTTCACATAAAGCGATTGTGGGTTGAATCGAATCTAACACAAAACTGTCGTGATTGGCGGCATTGAGCACGTTAACAAAGCGCGGGTGACGCTGGCGTCCGGTAATGAGCGGCTTTGACGATGCTGTGTGGTACAAGGCACAAGATGCTGCAGGTACTGTGAGACGATAGACACGCGGCGGGTGTTGAATCGAATCTAACACACACTATCATGATAAAATTATCGAATGGTCATAGTGATTTAAGTTGGTTAAATGTGGACATATTACAATAATGTATGTGTGAATGTAATGACGTATATAATGCAAGACATTATGCTGACATTATTAAGACAAGTGTACACTGTGCAAGACAAGACAATTGTACACGATGCAAGACATTAACAGATGTAAATTGAATATGTACTTGAAAAGAGCAATCGCCGAGTTTTTTGCTGGTTCTTCTCGGTAGGAACGGCATTCCGAACCAGTGGTAGGTTTTTTTATGATCCAAAAGCACTTGTAAAAGTTTAATTAAATAAAAATATTTTGAATTTTGAATTTTTTTGAAAAATTATGCTGAGCTGTGTGTGTAATGGGTGTACAGTGTACACTCATTTGGTGTTATGACGTCACAGATTAAAATGTTACATTAATTGTAAGCTTTGTTTTTATCTGTGACACCAACAACAAATAAATGCATTTTCTTTCTTTCTTTAGCAAGCCTATAAGCAGAAGCTCTGTTTGTCATTAGCCTTTGAGGAAACATCTTACTGGCAGTATCTTATGGTTTGGACCACAGCACAACAATCCTGCCCCATGGTGACCGACGACACTTGTTTGTGTCACCACCTCACTTTGTTACGGCGGCCATCGGTTAGAAGCTTATAAGCAGAAGCTCTGTTTGGTATTAATTATCAAACTCCTTTATATACCTCCTTAAGCTTTATGACCAGATTTATGGCCTGTGTAGACGAAGAACTATTGCCTACGAAGGACTAGACTAAGAACTGCATCGCATAACGCATACGATAAACTAAGAATATGGCGAAACGCAATAGTTAAAGATGGGGAACTTTTGTCCCAGAATTACGACTTGATTATAATTTTGAACGACATATTAAGGACCAATAAATTATTATCATCGTCGAAAGAAAACACATTGCAAGTCTTCAAACTAAACATCAAACTCTTGTGTGAAAACTTTATTCGATACAAAAAAAACAATTCCCCGAAGTGCCGAAAGTCAATTTTTATTCGCGATACAATCTAGGTCTCTGTCAATCACATATTCGTTTTCATCTCGTCCCGGAGCCGGCGCCGGCCCAATATCTCCCGTCACCACAGAATAGAGAGGTTACAGACGATCCTCTCAATACAATGCACGATTATATTATACCTAACGGGCAATCGCATATACTAACTCTGAACCTGCAGGAACCTGCACAATAGGTCACATATTTAATTAATTAATAATAACCGATACCCACGACTTCGTCTTTGTGGATTTGGTAATTAAAATTTCGTGGGAGTTCTTTAATTTTCTGGGATAATATTGTCACTTTATTTACATGAAAATGTAATCTCAGAGCCCTGAGTGTAACTATTCAAGTTGATCAATGTTAACCGTTTGTATTTAATGTTATTTATTTTATTTGGAAATACCCATGGAGATGGTTAGCCCGCTTCCATCTTAGACTGCATGTGAGATTGCAGTCAAGGGCTCACTTAATCTTAATTTTAAAAAAAAAAACAAGATATTATCGAATCAAAACATACTTTGCTAACGTAAACTTCAAAATCACACTAGAGCCTCAGGGTTCTGTTAACCGCGCGATATATGAAGTTGACCTTCTGTTGCCTCTTTATTCCAACCCGCCGTCATATCTCCCTGTACTGGCATATGGCGCTTTATTATTTCTCCCATATTTCAAAGTTTTATACGCTCTGTACGCTATAAAACTGGATGGAGTCAGTCTGATCAGACGATGTTTTAAACTCTGACGAATATTGGAGATCGGGAGATGTCTGGCTTACGAAATATAGAAATGTTATTCGTAACTTTTGAAATCTAAGGTGCTTCGAATTTTATGCATAAGGATAGGTATAGTAATAGATGCACGCTATATTTTTGTAATCAAACTTACAATAAAATAGGCAGTGGGCAATTTCTGTACATCTTCTTCTAAATATAATAAAAGGAAATGGTGACTGACTGACTGACTGATGTATCAACACCCAGTTCAACGACTGGACGGATCGGGCTGAAATTTGATATGTAAGTAGCTATTATGAAGTAGACATTTAAGAAAGGATTTATGAAAATTCCACCTCTTAAGGGGTGAAATAGAGGTTTGCAATTTGTGTTCGTGACTAGCTTATGCCCCTGAAATATATTTTGTTGAATATATTTTGAAAATTTCTATGGCAGGAAGCATTAGTATCGATTTAGAACCTATAATATTTTTTTTTTAATTTTTGTAATTTGCTTTTGGGTCTGCCAACGCTGACCTCACCAGCAGAGGTCGCTATTCTAACTAACACCTTGGGATTTCAACTACTATCGGTTTTTGAAACTTTGTTCCTCGCACATGATCAGTACAGCTTGACAACCTGCTAGGACATGTCGGTTACTCAAGTTCTTCTACGGATCTCCTCATTTCTGATTTGACCACGTAAAGGAACTCGGCGCATAGCTCCATCGCACGCTGAGTGACTAAGCTTTCTTATGAGGCCCATAGTTAGCGAATATGTCTCGGATCCATATTATTTCATCGCTGGCAACACGCACTGTTCGAAGACTTTGGTCTTCAAGCACTGAAGAATTTCGGACGAGAAACCATCTCGAAGCTTCCCCGTCTTAATCACGTAGAGAAACTCCGAGCATAGCTCTCTCCATTACCCGCTGTGTGACTCTAAGCTTTCTTATGCATTTCTTAGGTATTGAATAAGCAAGTAATATGACTTTATTCCACATTTCCCGCGCCTATAAACCAAAGTTCATCCTCAAAAAGGGCAGTTACATCCAGAACACGTCTCGACATAACGAGTGATCTTTCCCGCCATGTTCCCGACATATTCTCAACATATATCCGACATATTCCGACATATTCGCGATATTACTGCACTAGTGCTTACACACTTTATGGTAATGCCGGGTATCTTCCTTGAACATACAGTTCATTTTATGTGGTAGGAATGATTTTGCACGCTGTATCATGAATAACAAATAACTTGTGATATGGAAGCTATTTCTCGTCATCCCTTGATAATATGTACATTTTTAACCCCCGACCCAAAAAGAGGGGTGTTATAAGTTTGACGTGTGTATCTGTGTATCTGTGTGTCTGTGTATCTGTGTATCTGTGTATCTGTGTATCTGTGTATCTGTGTATCTGTCTGTGGCATCGTAGCGCCTAAACGAATGAACCGATTTTAATTTAGTTTTTTTTGTTTGAAAGGTGGCTTGATCGAGAGTGTTCTTAGCTATAATCTAAAAAAATTGGTTCAGCCGTTTAAGAGTTATCAGCTCTTTTCTAGTTTTCTTGTAGAAAAGAAGGTTAGATATCCGTTAGGTTCATAATATTATGTCAATTGACAAATGTCAAGCTGTCAAGATGGACGTTGCCTAAATACATAATTACTTATTTGAAAATGATGTTTTGGAAAACTCAGATACTTTGGATCGTCGGGGGTGTTATAAATTTTTAATTTACACTTGTATTTATTAATGGAAAACCTGTTAGATATAAAACAGTGGCGTGGCAATATGAGTATTATTAGCCCACAACCATCTTAGGGCCGATGCATGGGAAGGCCAATTTTCAGCTGTGGACGCAAACAGGCTGATTGAAATTATTTTTTCTAACAGCGGGGGTATGTTATCCCCTTGTCTCTTAGAGCAAGTAAAGCTAGTCTTATGCCTGATTTGCGCACATAATTTGTATCTCCCGCGCATATGGTTAATATCTATTGAGTTTGGCCGCCATGGCCGAAATTCTCACAATAGGACATTATTATCGTAAACATCTAGGCAGATAGTAATTTCCGCGGGTTTAGTCTATTCAGACCACGACCATACTGTAATGCACAAGATAAGATTCAAACAATACTAACCTATCAATATTCATCAGCCCAGATTGCCAAATTATTCTGATCCGAGAGTCCTTACCAGTATTTGCTTGAATTGAATACTGTTCCAGCTCCCGTAATAGACACCACAATGCCATTAGAACAATGATATTTAAACGTTATATCAGTGACAGATAGGACAAAAGTGCTTGAAGTTATAGACTTCGAGCTCCCAGGGTGTTGGTATTATACATTTATTATATTTTATGAGAATTACCGTCAATTTTTTATAAAGATAACAAAATGAGATAGATATAATTTTTTTTTCTACACGAACAAGAAAAATTTAATTGAAAGAAACGAAAAAAAAAATGTATAAAAAGTGCTACTAAAAATACTCATGAATTTGATCATTGAAAAGTTTTCTTTATAACCGTACTACTGTTTAAATAAATCTCTCTATCATTTAAAGATCACAGAGAATTAATTAAAAAATGCACTTCAAAATTGAAATTAAAAGTTTAAACTTTAAATACAAATCTTTGTAGCCGCTCTATACTGTTTGAGTAAATCTCTTTGTTATGAATCACTTTAAGATAACTCGACGGCCCCATTCAAGACAGTTGCTAATGCTAATAGATTTGAAACTTTGACTTAGTTGAGCATTGATTAATTCGCTTCATTGTTATGGCTTCCTGATCAGGAGTGAAGATGATTGCTGAGTAGATGATAATTTCGATCATTATCATCATCACGATCAACCCATCGCCGGCTCACTACGGAGCACGTGTCTCCTCTCAGAGTGAGAAGGGTAAAGGCCATAGTCTGCCACGCTGGCCAAGTGGGGTTTGGCAGACTTCACACACCTTTGGGGACATTATGGAGAACTTCTCAGGTATGCAGGTTTACGCACGTTTTCCTTCACCGTTAAAGCAAGTGGTATATAATTAGGTATTATAAGTACTTAAAAAAAAAAACAAAAAACGCACATAACTCCGAAAAGTTAGAGGCGCGTGCCCGGGATCGAACCCCCGACCTCCGATTAGCAGGCGGATGTTTTTATTGCATACTAGCTGTGCCCGCGAATTCGTTCGCGTGGAATAGTGACTTTTCGGGCAGCACATTTTGAATTACATATACCGTCGTTTGGGTAGCTAAAAATTTGTTCGCCGTGATTCTTTAAATTGACATAACTTTTTTATTTATGAACCGATTGACATGAAATAAACACTAAATATTAAGTGAAGTTTATTACAATATACTAGTGAAAACCGTATCTAAATCGAATAAGCCGTTTCTGATATTAGCGTGCACAAACACACAGACAAACAGACAAAAAAAAAATAATTACAATTTCGGGTTCGGCATCGATATAATAACAACCCCTGCTACTTTTTTTTTATATATTTCTATTGTACAGACACCACTTTTCTACAATTTTATTATATGTACAGATGTAAGAGTATTAATTTCAGAAGTATCTGCTAAGAATAACATACAGGAATTCTTAATCAAATATTTTAAACAACAGGTGTATCTAAATTAAAAAATTATAACACCCCCTATAAGCGAAAGTTACAGTAACTAGAAAAGAGCTCATAACTTTCAAACGATTTTCTTAGATTATAGCTAAGAACACTCTCGATCAAGCCGCCTTTCAAACAAAAAAAACTAAATCAAAATCGGTTCATTAGTTTAGGAGCTACGATGCCACAGACAGATACACAGATATACACGTCAAACTTATAACTCCCCTCTTTTTGGGTCGCGGGTTAAAAAATAAGTCACATAAATCAAACTGTAAAACATCGCAAATCTCTCACAACAAGTAAAAACCTCCCGAATCTGTGGACGATAAAAACCCCGCTGAAAGATAGCCTTGAGGGACAAAAACAAGTTTCCCGCCCTTTTCTAGCGTCACCTGCGCCTTTCCATATATTGTATCACTTGTAACCCTTTGAATAAAATGTTTTTGTTTCGTAAAAGGGCTTAGAGTGAACATAGGAAGGCAAGTAATGGGTTAGATAACGCCTTTTTTGTCCAGAAATAATATTATATTTAGGTCCTTTACGTGGTGGTGTTAGGATAATAGTTAGGTATGTACGTTATAATGGTGTTATAAAAAAGATATTACACCTATTCTTCTGTGTATTATATAAAAGGGAAAACTGACTGACATATCAACGTTCTTTTTCTCAATCGCTCACTCTTGGCAGTGTGAATCCACTCACTGCGGCTCGTGAAACTTGTCTGTTGGTGGCATTATGTCAAATAAAAAATCGGTCAAGTGCGAGTCCGACTTGCACACGAAAGGTTCCGTATCATAATATAAGAAATTTCATTTTGGTGTAACCACATAAATTATTGGTTTTCGTATTTTCCCCTTTACTAGTACTATAAGACATTGCTACCTCCTATTCTTGGTCCGCGGTATTCCAATAGATTTTGATTCCCTTGACGAGTCTTGATAGACGCAACAGACAGACAATGAAGTGATCCTAAGTAGTGGTTTCTTTTTCCCTTTTGAGGTACGGAATCCTAAAATAAACTTCTAAAGGCTCTATAATATGTATAAAAAGTTTTAGAGGCGCTTGGGATAAAGAAAAAAGCTATTAAACGTAACTGCGTAGAACATATGTTAGTTGCGTATTTTATTTCCTCAAGGTACATTGTCCGTAAACTTTGTTAGATAACAATTTTATTTATTCCCAAAGCCCGCATTAGGATCGTCCTTTTCAGCCTCGGGCGTGACTCGAGTCTTCTCTATCTAAAGTCTCTACATCTACAAGCTAAACAGTGTGTAGATATTTTTCTTAGCGTGTTTTGATACTTCAGTCAGTTTTAAAATTACATTTTTAGAGTTCCGTACCTCAAAAGGAAAAACGGAACCCTTAGAGGACCACTTTGTTGCCTGTCTGTCTATCCGTTTGACTGTCTGTCCGTTTGTTTGTTTGTCCGTCTCTCTGTCATGAAAACCAATAGGGTACTTCTCGTTGACCGAGAATCATGAAAGGCAGGTAGGTATAGGTCTTATAGCACAAGTAAAGGAAAAATCCGAAAAACGTGAATTTTGTGTACATCCCAAAAAAAATTAAAATGTGTTCATGAACAAATAATAATAATTAGTATTCTCAATTTTCAAAGTAACATATATATACTATACCAAGTCGGGTATCATATGAAAGGACTTTACCTGTACTCTCTAAAAGAGATTTTTATTTATTTTTAAGCATAACAGTTTTTGATTTATTACTAACCCTCGGGCCGCGAGTTTTTTTAATAATAAAAATCATAGTAGGTAGGTACCTACCAAATAATATAGAAAAAATATACCTACATTCTCATAAAATTATTTCTATAACATAGAAAAACACAACTAAGAAGAGACTTATACAGAAAAACGAAAGAAACTAACCACAAAAAAGCCTCTTGTAACAAATAAAACCTGCGCAATCCGATTTTAACAAGAAAATCCTCAAGTAGCCCATTTATTTTACCTCATTCTTCTGTTTTGAATAGAAATGTTTCGTTGAAAACGCAAATCTCAACTTCCCCGTAGAGGGTTCTGTACAATCAGAGGTACGTAAGTAGTACCAACAGGCCCACTGCTTTTTTTCTTAAATACACCTATACAAAAAATAATTTTATAGGTATTTTTAGGGTTCCGTACCTCAAAAGGAACAAGATAAAGTTGAAAACTACGTAAACAGCTTCGAGTTGTCGAGTTTCTATCACTCTTCTTGTTGCTAATTGCGTCAAGAGTCATTACGGCTATCGTAAAACGAAACATCTTTTCGAACAACCGCCGAATTTCCACCGTTAAGATGATATCAAGCGAACTTATACATAAAAAATCCTTTGTTGCTACATTATAGGTGATAAACATTTTTTTTTTGAGTTTGAGACTATTAAACTTTGGCTACTAATAAAAAGAGCACTGTCAGAAGTCAAGTGAATATGTGCTGGCTGACACAAGTCATTGTTCACTTATCAAGGTAAGGTACAATTTTAGTCCAAAGTTAAGAAATCCTGACTTTCACAACCAATTTTGATTTTATTGACGTTCAAAGTTTTTTTAACTCCCAACCCAAAAAGAGTGATCGAGAGTGTTCTTAGCTATAATCTAAGAAAATCGGTTCAGCCGTTTAAAAGTTCAGCTCTTTTCTAGTTACTGTAACCTTCACTTGTCGGGAGTGTTATAAATTTTAATTTACACTTGTTGCATGGATATAGTTAAAGACATGAAAACTGAAAAGTACAATACTTTTTATTCCGAAAAATCAAAGAGTTCCCACGGGATGTGTAAAAACTTAAATCCACGCAAATTGAGCAAAGAAAAGCCAAGACCAATTTAGTAGAGTAATTTAGCACTATCGCTATAAATAGCAAACTTACTGTAAACTGAACAAAAACCTTCACAATTTTTCATCACCGGTTATTCATAACAATGGTAGATGCCAGACCAGTGGTAGATGCTTTTGACGATTCGAAAGAACTTGTAAAAGTCTAATTGAATAAAAACATTTTGAATTTGAATTTGAATTTGAATGAAACTGATTTATGAGTGGGTCCATTCATTGCCACTCACGCGTGCCAATGGGGGGGAGGTCTAGGGAGGGGGGGGGGGGGGGGGGAGGGGGACGTTTCACTTGTCGGACCTCTGTCTCGCGGACAATGCCGAGGTTTCCCATTATTTTCACAAACAACCGAAATAACGTTGTTTAATGGAAGAATAAATTGTTTGTGCATAACAGACAAGTAGGTGCGTGAGCCTACAGGGAGTCCAGGGTCTCTACAACATTTTGGGTAACCTTGCTACTCAAGGTTACCCAAAATGTTGTATTTGTTTAATTTATGCATTCACAATAAGGTTACTTGAACATGAAGCCGGAGCTGCGCTGGCGCCGGAGCGTATGTAGGGTCGGCCTCAGAATTCGAGTAGCGATTCCGCGAAACTATTGCATCAAAAACCTTTCGCACTTAACATGACCTTTTTCTATAAACACGCCACACTAGGTTTACAAATTTTGGGACTTTTACCTCCACCGAGGTTAATTACTTAGTAGGGGATTAAAGTCCGTTGTTATTTTTAAATTTTCCAAAAACACCCAAGCCAAGTCTGTAGGGCATTAGATGTATTTTCCAATTGAAAATACATCTTATCGTTCGATACCTTACCGAATCGAGTATGTTCTGAATCGCCCTGCTGGGCGCGTTACTAGTGAAATCTTTATAATATCTTTAGTGATCATAAAGTTTATATTCCTCAGCAGTAAAATAATCTAGTCTTTTACCGCAAGTCAAAAGATTAGGAATAATCCGGTCTTAAAATATTCGAGAGGACTCAACTAGACCCAACGCGGACTTTCTCTATTTACATACTTTTACGCGCTTTTACTGGCTTTTATTTTATCGGCCATTGAATGGCAAAGTCGAAATAAAACAAGGGTGTTCAGAAAGTTTATAGTTCTCTTTAGATATTCAGAATTCTTGGCACGGATACCAAATAATAGTACCTCTAGCTAAGCGTAAATTCGTTTTGTTTTAACCGACTTTGAAAACAGGAGGAAGTTCTCTTTTTTCTTGGCAACGTTCCTCCATATTTTGTTAAATGTCACCAGATTTAAATAATACGTTTTTCTTTTCAATTTATCATTTTTGTAAAGGTAAAAATCAGAATAATATATTCGAAGGTGGAGGAATTTGGTACAATAATAGTTTACATTCTAGAGACGGGCATAGGTTAATTTTTATATTCGAAAATTAAAGATTTGCCACAGTTTTTAAAAACTCCACGTGGAGTCGAAAAAGTCTCACGAAAGTCGTGGCTATTATCTAGTCGTCTATAAATACGGTTTGCATACAGCGTTATTTTAAAGCAAAAAAAAAATTGGCAAAACCATGGATAATAATAACTATAGGATAAAATATGCAAACAAGTTAAACTCATCTTACTAAAGAAGGTAATTAAAGTACTTGATGATCCTGTAGAGTAGCCCGACGCTAGTTAGAGCTGACTCGGCGGATCCCGCGACTAATGGGATGGCATTCATTGGGACAAAACTTATCCCGCTACTAACTTATAGACATTTCTAGTTTCTAATCTTTCCTCGAAGCGTTCTATTTGCAAGTAGATCTATAAAAACTTTTTAACTAAAGAAGCATATTATGCTTGACTCACACCAAATAGTAGGTGATGATGCCAAATGAGGACATTTTGGAAGGGATGGAGTAGGAAGCCTATATCAAAAGAATAGACTGGGGATGGATGTAACTTGTTAAAATAATTTTAAATTAACTGTAAAAACTCAGTAATTCCATACTTAATAAAAAAATATTTATTTATTTAGTAGGTAATGGAAGGAGCGGGCCTGATTAGAAGGTTGCCTATTTACCTAATCTTCTTTTGAAAGACCTTATATCTATTTGTAACTAGCAGGAAAAGCATTTCATATTCTAGCAGTGCATATAAGAAACAAGGAAGCAAATCGCTTCATACGAGTCCGTGGAATTTGGAATAATCGAATTTATCAAATTCAACAAATCGACAATTAAAAAGTGTGGGTAGTGGTATGCTATTTGAATGAAAGGCTTTGATTTTGACTCGGCGCTAGTTTTTGGAAGGGGGAAGCAGCTTGACAAGTATTCTGGTTAGTCCATCCATTATGATTTTATTTCCAAAAAATAAACTTCGATAGAATACCGAGTTCTACCGTCAGCGTTAAATTGCCGTCCCAATAAAAAAAGGGTTTCAATATGAAAACGTACGCGTATTCGGAGTTAACTGATTTATAGTCGCAAAACAAAACAATAGGCGCGGCGCAAAACTAACACGCTTCAGTTTCATTTTGTTGCGAAAATATTTAAAAACACCCGCGCCGGTAGCTCCCGCTATGGAAACGTATCGTTTCGCTAATCCATCGGAATTGACAAACAAACATACGGATTAACTTTTCAACTGTGCGCGAACAGAATTGTGGATAAGTTCATTTTTGTTACAAAAAGAAAAGTTCAATTTTTATTGCAAGACAAGTTAACAAGCGTAATCACTATCAACAAATATCTTGATGTCTACCAATTACTCATCGAGAAAAATTTAACAAGTAGGTACTAACTCGGTGGATCTACATTTTATAGGACGGAGATCCTGTAATCAATTTCCTGTTCCATCATTCACTCATAGAGATTGGAGGCCAAACAAATAAGGCTGAACATTACACAAATGTGCTAGAAATTGTCAGAAAGCTTCGAGAAACTGTCTTCAGCAATAAACATATTTCCCTGAGGAATAAGATCCGAAAAGAGGAGATCCACAGGAGAAACAAAGTCACTGATATAGCCCAAAATATTAGTAAGCGGCAGTGGGCAGGCCATGCCTGTCGTAGAGGCGATAGCCGTTGGAGCCGGAGAGTCCTCGAGTGGAGACCACGTATATGTCCACAAGCTGATGATGATGATGAATACATTTCCAGAATCAATTTTGTGAGGGCCCACGTCTAAGCACGTAAGGTCGGAAACACTAGAAACATTAGATAAATCTTTTTATTTTTCGTCACTTATTTCTCTAAATTAGATAAGAAAAGCTTATGACCACCCTGAGTTTAATCTAAATCAGTGTGCCTTGTTATAAGATTAAATATGAGAATCATCATACAACATTGTGAGGGATTAGCTCGCAAGGCTACGAACCCTTTCTTGAATTCCATTATCATTGTGGAGCTGCTCATAAAAAAGCTTAAGGCAAGCTGCAACACTGAAACCCACTTACTGCCCCCTAAGTGTTGTGGTCATTAATATATGTGTCACATCATACGACACGTCACACGATCGATACGACATCGCTTTTTTGTATTTTTAACCCAACATAGATTGCATTAGTCATTTTTGACGTGACAACGTCTTATAATTCGATACAGCCGGCTGCACGCACGAAAAAACATGACTCATGCGGCGTTACCTCGATGCGGCGTTACCTCGCCGCAGGCGTGGTAACGCGAGGTAGTGCCGCGATCGGCCTTTGTTGTCACGTTCAACTATCGTCAGTAAACCGACTTTACAGACAACCAATTTTTTTTATTTATTTACAGACTAGCGCTTGGCTGCAATCGGAGTTGCTAGCAAGTGATGAGCCAGGCTAAGATGGAGCGCGCTTGCCTAAAAGATGTCGGTAACGGTTCAGATATAGAAATGAGGAAGCAAATCGCTTCGTTCTTGCTTTAATTATACTGTTACCTACCTATTTGCATTTTTTGTCGTGTATTAGGGTCAGACTACTATTTCTAAGTGGGAAATAAACTGGTAATAAAAAATATGGTATCAACTGGAATTAAAATAAAGATTGCAATTGCAGTGAACATTCGATTATGTTCTACAATATCTAAACTCTTTTAAAAATGAATGAATGAACTAAGTAGTTTTTTTTTTGTTTGTTTTTATTGGTAACGCGCTCCGCTTGCACTTCAAGCCTTACATGGAACGCCTCAGAGAGAGGTAACGCCGCATGAGTCATGTTTTTTCATGCGTGCAGCCGGCTCTATCGAATTATAAGACGTTGTCACGTCAAAAGAAGTTCTTACTAAAAAACAAGCCAACAAGAGTAATATTATATTATGAATAAAGACCTTACTAACCGGAATCTGGCCAAGCAATATTGATGCTTTACAGCAAGTCACTTGAGAACAGAGCCAATCGGTTGATTTATTTTTTAAATTTTCAAGTACTTAAATGATTGTAGCGACTCAAATAGAAACTAAAATACCTATTAAACGCATAAGAAAACTTAGATTATTTTCTTTTCGACTTAGAAAAGTAGAGATATTCGTTGTAACGATTTAACTCGTTGATACGACATATCGCATAGTGTAAATACCGTTAACCCTTGACGTGCCATGTCATCAGTCATTGTTATGCCTTCATTGTTATTGGCTTACGCATAAGATGGCTTTATACGGAACACACTCGTTGACTTCATAATGTAATCTTGAGTATTATAGCATACGGTCCAACCGTGTTATGATGTATGATTTTTAACCCCCGACCCAAAAAGAGGGGTGTTATAAGTTTGACGTGTGTCTGTGTATCTGTGTATCTGTGTATCTGTCTGTGGCATCGTAGCGCCTAAACGAATGAACCGATTTTAATTTAGTTTTTTTTGTTTGAAAGGTGGCTTGATCGAGAGTGTTCTTAGCTATAATCTAAAAAAATTGGTTCAGCCGTTTAAGAGTTATCAGCTCTTTTCTAATTTTCTTGTAGAAAAGAAGGTTAGATAACCGTTAGATTCATAATATTATGTCAATTGACAAATGTCAAGCTGTCAAGATGGACGTTGCCTAAATACATAATTATTTATTTGAAAATGATGTTTTGGAAAACTCAAATACTTTGGATCGTCGGGGGTGTTATAAATTTTTAATTTACACTTGTATCATAAGTAAATCAAAATATCTCTATATGCATCGTATTTCTCATTGCTGAGGGCTATGACCCCTTTCCATTAATCACAAACGTAGGGATTTTCTTGGGATACTCATGCGGTAGCTTCTCAGGTCTATTCGGATACTACTATGCGAGTACCTACCTATAGATTGCGACTGGTCGAGGTGGCCATCGGGTTATGAGGCGGGGGGACGCTCCGCACACATTCACCCGCGCTATCACGCACCGGGTTAGCGCGGTTTTTTTAAAAACATCTGTCTGACGCTAGAGGTCAACGAACGTTACGTAAATAGGCCACTCGTAGTCAATGCCGCGTCGTAGGTGGGGCATTGACCCGAGTTTTGCACGCTATACATTGCGAGTTTGAAAAATACTAAATCACTATAATTACAAAATATGTAAATTGTTATTAGCATTGGATTGTGTTTAGGTAGTACAATAAAAACTCAAAGTTTTTGCTAAAGTTCTGGTTATACCTTGCCTATTAGGTTTGAACACGTACTAGTCATAAGTGTAAATTAAAAATTTATAACACTTCCGACAAGTGAAGGTTACAGTAACTAGAGAAAAGAGCTGATAACTTTCAATGGGCCTTGGACTATAGCTAAGAACAGCCACCTTTCAAACATAAAAACGAAAATAAAATAATTGGTTCATTAGTTTAGGAGCTACGATGCCACAGATAGATACACAGGTCAAACTTATAACAAGGGGTTAAAATTAGAAAAGAAAGATAGATACCTTTCAAAGTAGAGATAATAATGTTAAATCGGATACTATTGTGTCAAAACTCAAATAAATACAGGTTGTAATTGAGTTTGCAGCCGCCTGGAGCTTTATAACTTGACTTTATGGTGGTTACAATCGAACGTTTGTGAAGGAAATGCAAATCCATTCGGCGACCGCGACGCCCGCAGGGGCCTGAGGATTGAGCGATTATTTATAGCACTCGATGAAAAATACATTCGTTACTTTTTGGGGTTCCTTACATAAATGTTAGGTAGGACTTCTTGATTAAAATTACTAGCTATCACTACCCATTATATTATTATAAACTAGCTGATGCCCGCAGCTTCGCCCGCGTGGATTGGTCAGATCCCCTGCAGCGTCAGGATTGAGGAGTTGGAATCCAAATTTTTTATGAAATAATGTCGCAAAGTTTCTCTATCGATTAAAAAAGAAATGACGCAAATCGGTTCAGAAATCTCGGAGATTTTGGTGTACATAGGTAAAAAAACACAACTTCCTTCTTGAAAGTCGGTTAAAAAAGTAGCCTATGTTACACCCTGGTCAATCCTCTACTTGTATGTGAAAATCCCGCTAAAATCGGTTCAGCCGTTCCGAAGATCAGCCTTTTCAAACAGACAGACAGACAGACAAAATTTTAAAAACGTATGGTATCGTTCAAATAACCATATGACCTTAATATGTGGTAGTTATTTCGAAAATACAGACAGACACTCCAATTTTATTTATCAAATTAATTATAGATGTGAAAGTATTTGTTTCTTGGATAGAAGAAAGATACTTAAACTATAGGTAGGTACTAAGAGGAAAAGTTTGTTTGTTTGTAGGCGGTAATCTCTCGAACTACACAACTGATTTTAAAAATTATTTCACCAATAATAAGCAAATTTATTCCTGAGTGACTTAGGCTATGTTTTTTTTAATTAGAGATCCCTGCGAAAATATACTACCCGTGCAAAGCCGGGGCGGGTCGCTAGTAATAAATAATGCCATGCCAATATAGTTTCGATCGAAGTGTTTCAATTTTTTGGTGAGAAATATGAAAAAATGCAATGTGCAGTTTGCTTGACAACAGATATTTCGCGTAGCAATATTTTTATCGATCAAAACTATTTAATTGATATCTAATGACCTTAGGCTGATAACGCTCGATATCAATAATACGTGAGCCGACCTGCGCAATGTTTTATCACATAATTATGATTGTAATCAACATAATTATTACAACCTGATTTGACTGTAAACAATATATAATTCAAAACTCAAAACTCTTAAAACTAAAGCTACTAGGGTTCCAAAAATATTATAATAGATAAATAATAAAAAAATCTGGCTAGATTTAAATTTTTTAAACAGAATTTTTGATAGCCAATCTTACGTGCCTACTATAAAGTGTTTTTTTGAAAGAAACAATCAGTATTTAAGTACAAAAAAAAAATTATACAAAAGACTAGTTGATCAAAAACTAACAAACAACACACACTTTTGCATTTATTATATGGATTGGTATATGGAAAAACAGAGCATTACAAGAGGTTTTTGACAAAGTAATTTTTATTATTTCTTAATATCTCTAAGTTTAAAGTTTTAACTATAAACGTACTTAAAATACATACTTAATCATTATGTCAAAATACTTTCACTGCACCATAATTGTTTGGCCTATCTGATGTCCACAATGATATAATTCTCATTAATAGGTAGCTGCACCAAATATAAAATTACCAGGGTCTATAGGGTTTTCGGAAGTAAAATACTGTTTCCATAACTCTTGAAACTCATCCCATGTAATTGTTTTCTTTCCTCTAGTCATGAATTTAAAGGCAGCTTCACTGTCTTCTTTTTGGAGTCCAAAACATTCGTGAACTGTTGAGAATTCCTCACTATCTATAACTCCATCACTACTGGCATCTTCGAGTTCAAAAATGAATTTGCAATACATTGTCTGCCATTCGAAAGGTTCTGAAGGATTTTTAGCAAATTCTTCCCACATCGTCAGCCATTCTTCAATTGATATTTGACCATCTTTATTTGCATCGGCTGCATTCTCTAGAGCCTCCCAAATATCCATCAAGGATTTTTCTGTTTCTTTATGTTTATCATCTCCAGGTTTCCATCCTCTCAATTTTGCAATATTTTCTATAGCCACCTCAAAATCTTTTTTATCTATACTCCCACTCGAGTTCGTGTCGAAAAAAGCATGAAATAGGTAGAGATATTTCATTTTTCGAAATTCGGAAATCATTTTGGTTGTTACGCGATTAGATGGACGAGTGCCACTGCAAATGTTGTTCTGCTTATCATTTGATTATTTTAATATTCCGATTTGTAGATTAAAGTGTGTTATCATATTAAGTAGGTATTTTACTGGGCAATTTTTACCTATGATATAATATTATAGTATGAATTAGCTAATACATACAAGTTCGCTGACATGACTGTGAAACTGCAATCAGATACATGGCATAATATATTGTAAATTGAACATTCGAAAAAAGCAATCACAATTTCCTTGCTGGTTCTTCTTGGTAGATAGGGAATTCAGAACCAGGCGCAGTGGTAGATTCTCGTAAGGATTCAAAAACATTTGTAAAAGTTTATTTGAATAAAAAAATTCATTCACATTCTTCTATTTCATTATATCTTCTATATCTATATTACATTTCTTCCATGGTTTTGCTTTACAGTAATGATTAATTAAATATTTATTTTTTGCCAGTCATTGTCCAAAAATTGATAACAGCATAGATTTACCACGTCATGGTAAAAAATGTTGATTGTTGACTTTAAATAAGTAGAAAAAAATAGTAGAGTCGGTGTGAAAAGGAGTTCCAAGGTCAGTTATAGTGGGCTGGTTATGGATTGATATTATGATGATGATGATGATCATTATGAAATAGTAATCTTACTGTGAACGTTTTATTATTATTTTAACAACTTTTTCTGTTTCATATGCAGAACCACTGATACAGAAAACAGAGCGTTCGATATTCCAAATCATCATATCAGAGACAAAATAGGAATTTAAAATCCAATTTAAATTTGCGAGAGCGCGAGTCCCGCGTCCCGGCGGGACAGGCGGCCGGGACGCGCGTACAGAGAATATTGTTCGACGGAAATGACGACTTGTACCGAATTTACTGCCAGAAAACATCAGTAAACGTACAATTATAGTGTAAGAGACGCCGTATGTAAATATTATATCAAAAGAAAATATGACTAACTGATTGACTGATCAACCAAAACACAGTTCAAACTATAAAACGGATCGAGCTGGGCATGCAAATAGCATTATGACGGTAAACATCCGCTAAGAAAATATTTTAGAAAATTCAACCCCTGAAGGGTAAAATAGGGGTAGGAAATCTAAATTAATAGGGGGTCGGGGGGAATAGTCCACGCGGACGAGGTCCCGGCATAAGGTAGTTTATCTATGTAAATAAAAGGAAAAACTGACAGTCTGACATCTCAAACCGCTACACTGTGCACTCTTAGGATTTCGTTCGTATGTAGATAAAAAAACCTCCACCGCTGGCTTCCGCACCACATGGAACCCGCTAAGAAAGGATCATCAGGAGCGAGACTGGGACACGTCAACTAGTTTAACTATTTAACTGATTTTCAAAAAATAATGATAAAAAATAATGAATGATAGCAAAAAGACGTTAGATCTCAACACAATTACATATATTTTATGCGAAAGTGTGTTTGTTTGTTAGTTTGTCCACTTGATAGTTAAAGATCTGGAGAATCAACTATGCTACTTTTTAACAATTCGGAAAAAAAATCTCACGGGATTTTCATAAACCTAAAGATATGACCTATGAACCTATGAAGTCGCGGGCACAAGATACGTCTATGTTTAGATAAAAGTTTTATAGTAAGACTTTTGGGGTTTGGAAAATTTCATAATTTTCTGATTTGATTCAATTTTGTGTTTTTGAATTGAGTTTCAATTCAAAATTTTAATAGAATTTTTGTGTAGCTCGCTCTTGGTCTATATCACTGAACACTTCGTCAGGGGGTTTCGTCCAATAAATGTTGTATAGCGAAGTTTCTCTATTTCTTTTTGTACCCTGTGATACAACCGAATACTACCTACCTTCGTGACGTGTTACTGAATTTCATGTTTAAAACATTAAAAACCTTGCTCTGATATATCAACGTAGATTTTAATTAGGTTTAGAGGATTGACTAAAGTTCTAAAAGTCTCACACAGAATCTCTCTAATTGGTATATAATATTGTCTTGTAATGGGCAAAATAAAAAAATTACAATATTCAGATTTTTTAAATAATACTGAACCAGCTGGCGGGGCAGCTACAATATTGAAACTTTCAAAAGAAGAGTGAATAAGCATTAGGTTATTATAAGCCTATAGAGTTAAAAAAAGTAACTTTTTCTAATTTTTTAAGTTAAAAAAGTTTTAAAAAGAAAGACATTTCGTCCATTAGCACTCACTTAAAACTTAATAAATCTCGGACATTTATTAAATTATAAAATTTTCCTTTTGATTTAAAAAAATATTTACATAGCTTACTAGTTGGCTTGATTTAACTTCATTACCATAGAATATACGGGTAGATCCTCGCCCGGGTTCTCGAGTATGGTAAACATAAAAAGCGTCGAATTTTGTTATTTTCACGGAATTTCCTAAAGCTCAAAGCTTTTTCTCAAGGAAGTTAATGAAGGGGCAACGTTTTCATTAACTAATTGAGTTGCCCGACAAGTAAGGAATATGCGCACCGATGGAGAGATAAATAGGGTTGCCCCTGCCACAAAAAATAAAAAACAAAATGAAAAATATTTAAGACTTATAAGAAGAAGCATATTTCTATGTATACACCATCGTCATAATCAATTCATTCCTGGCTTGCTACTGAAAACGGGTCTCTTCTCAGAATTAGAAGGTTTTGGCCATAATCCCGGTAGTAGTTTAACATTTAATTAGTTAATCTGTGTTTTCTGGCCCTTTAGGCTAGACTTTTCTTCTAACTGTAAAAACATGCTCGCGTGAAATGATGCCAAGAATATTGTCTGGATTTCCAATCTGAATAGCCTGAACTAGATGAGGTAATTGACCGCGGGAAAAGATCTCAAGAATTGTATAGCACTAAGACTACATGCCACTCTATGCCTTAATATATGCTGTCTGCCTAATATTATGACACGGGGCTACGTACCAACGTACGCCGCGTCGTCCCACATTAGAAAACATATTAACAAACTAGGGAACTCCTGTTTATTAAACGATTGTAGCAAATAGGCAGTCAAAACATATTATTATTGTCTAAACTTATACCTAATAAATGTTACTATAACATGCTGAGAGTCTAATGAAAATATTTGTTGATTTACATCCATAAATTTTACCGCTTCCCCGACGTAAATGAGAAGAACTTAAAGAAAAACATCCCAAGAATGTTTTGATTAAAATTTCAAGATTCCGCAAGATAATTTCCGCGCTTGTTACAGCCCTGTGTAAGTCTTATACAGAGTGTTTTATTTATTTACAAGAGTATTAACATGACTGGGATTCTAGCTAAAATATGTAAGTAATTAAATAATAATTAAGGTATTTTATAACTTTGATTGATAAGTCCATTACTTATATCTTACGATAAGTCTTGAATAGAATATACTAAGTGTGTTTTTAACTGGAATAATATGGGAAAATCTAAAACCATAGAAGATACAGAGAAACTGTGATGGGAACCAGTAGTAGTGAACCGGGAGAAAATGATTATAGTATAAATATAGATCCTATTAAGTAGGTACTTATTATAGTTTTTTCTATGCTACACATGGTAATTAGCCATGGCCGAAGCCATGGCCAGAGGACCTAAGACTTTGAATTGGGTTTGAACAGCCTGTATATGTACAGGGTGTGCGTTGTAGATAACATTCTGTATAATATGTACAGGATGTTCGCTGTACAGCAATTCAGCTTTATTGCCATTCATCGGGTTTTATGTTAATTTAGACACATTTTCGAATGTGCTTTTAACGAGTAAACATGTGGAGTCGACGTCAAATTGTTTAATTTAACCCTATTTGTTTAATTTAATCCTATTTGTTTAATTTAATCCTGTTTGTTTACATTTTAAAAATGGAACGCGCATCCGCGGTCGCAATAGTGGCTTTTAAAATGGTTTCGAGTTAAACACTTTTTGTTGGGGATGAGAAATAAAATAAATGTTAGGGAACACTGTGGAATACCAAGAGCGCTAGTTATTAGGTCCTACGTTTTAATATTTTTTATCACGCAAACAACCTTAATACTTTGGAAAAATTAATTACAAAATCAACACATTTTAATTTTTTTGTATGATATAACTACAAATTCACGGTTTTCGGATTTATTTCTTTACTTGTGCTATAACACCTCTTACCTGCCTTTCATGATTTTGGGTCAACGGGAAGTAGCCTATAGGTTTTCCTGACAGACACGACAGACGGACAGACGGACAACGAAGTCATCCTATAAGGGTCCCTTTTTTCCTTTTGAGGTATGGAACCCTAAAAATCATAGCTCTTCATCTAATCATAGATCTTGAAGCTGTTTTACGGACCCTAAACAAACTTTATCGCTTTAACTTGTAAAGGCAAAACAAAGCGTGGTAGAGTCAAGTGGTGTCATCCGTCAGAGCATCGGGGCGAGGGCTGTGCGACGGTGGAACTAGCTGATAACTGGCGCGGAAAAGAAATATCTGAGGACTACTTGCACTTTGGGCTTCTAAATACTCGGCGCCAATAAGAAAATCTCTTGCAGCGGAAATTTTATGAGTTAGAACAAAAGTTTTGTATTGTTTAGTACCTACACATATTTTTTCATTCTTCTTAATGTTAAGAAAATTATAAATAACTTTTGAAACGAGTCATATCACCCGCTATTTTACCCCCAAGAACAATTTTCCTGCAAACAAAAATCCTTTCCTAGCAGATGTCTACGTCATAATAGCTTTATGCATGCCCAACCCAATCCGTCTAGTAGGTTGAGCTGTGCGTTGATAGATCTGATAGGCAGTTCGTCAGTTAGTTAGTCAGTCAGTCGGCTTTTCCTTTTAGATATTAACGATGACTAAAGATACAAATTCCAATACTTTGTAGATTCCTAGTAATATGTATTTCAAATCTAATGTAATGATCAGAACACCCCTATTATTAGGGACACCCATTAGGGGATGAAAGATCAAAAACAAATTGCTGGAAGGTTTGGCAAGACTCTTATGTCCAGCTGTGTATGGTAAATCTAGTTTTAGTCCTAAAGTAAAAGGAAATAAGTAGCAAATTTTGTGTCGATTTAGAATTCTTTCACAAAGACTCGTTTTTCATGGCTTCTGCATCTATAAAGGAGTGAATAAAACAAGCAAGCATTATATCCTGCGCTGTTTGCCTTCACACAATAAATTGCAATGTCGCCGCCATCTTTTATTACTTTAGCATATTTTATTAACGAGATACCATTACTTTAAAAATAGAAACACATTTCATTTTTACTGTCGGTTAAATAAAGCGTGAACTTAGCTGTCATGGATCTTTAAAAGAGTGTTTTATCTCGTGATCTGTACAGATAAAACTGACGGATTGACACAATTTTTTTTTTTCAAATTGATAGACTAACGCTTCTTGGGTGCAATCAGACCTGCTGGCAAGTGATTATACAGCCTAAGATAGAGCGCGCTTGCCTAGAAGATGCCTATTCTATTTGAACGTAGGGGGTAATCTCCAGAACTAATGATCGATTCTGATTTTTTTTCACTGATATAAATAGCTAAATTAACCCCGAGTGCTATAGACTATAAAACGCGGGCGAAGTCGCACGAGACAGCTAGTATTATTATACTTCCTACATATAAATGCATATAACATAGTATTGCACTATGAAGTTTAAGCACCGTGAGGTTACAGTCACGTGCTGCGTTTATCTCTGAGCTAACTTTAGCTACATTTCTGTCTCAATATTAGCACACGCGTAAGATTTCTCATGCGCTTTAGCTGTACAGAGCAAGTTTGTTTTACGAAATTGAACAGTGCAACATATACCCAGTACTACTTGCAGATAAATAATTAAGCAGGTATAAAATCAAAATAAAATCAAAATTATTTATCTCACTAGATAATACCCGCGACATGGCCCGCGCTTATTGTTTCCAAGACTTCAAAAAAAAGACGTAATAACAAATGTAAATTAAAAATTTCTAACACCCCCGACAAGTGAAGGTTACAGTAACTAGAAAAAAAACTGATAACTTTTAAACGGCTGAACCGATTTTCTTGGATTATTAGCTAAGAACACTCTCGATCAAGCCACCTTTCAAACAAAGAAAAAACTAAATTAAAATCGGTTCATTAGTTAAGGAGCTACGATTCCACAGACAGATTCACAGATACACACCCCACTTTTTTGGTCGGGGGTTAAAAAATAAATAAAAAACGGGACTGCCCTGCCAAAAAACGAACCAAACAGTAAAACTTTTACACTTGAAAATGACACCATATAGCCACCGAGTATTGAATTTTCGTCACAAAGTTTGCAGCCGACGACGGTAGTCTAGTCCAGTAAAATGGGTTTTCCGAATTCGACGAAACAGTAAGTAACTACAACCGAAAGCAATGGTAATTACTTACCATCACGTGCGCTGTTTGCTTCAATCGTTTTAAAAAGCCTTTCTACCTGTATTTGCATTGCCTCTATCTCGCCTCTAGTCCTGCCCGCAATAACCGATTCGGGCTCGAAAATGGGAATGCGGTCGAAATCTGGGGATAAATCTAGAACTTTGTGTGGGTATCCTAAAATCCAGTACCTACTAGATACATAGGCCACAATCTAGATACAAGTTGTAACTAGAACGCCAGCAAAAACAAAGACAGGTCCTTCAGTTCATAGAACTGTTGATTACTAATAAGGTACCATAATAAAAACCAGCCAAGGGCTAGTCAGATTTGTGCACCGAGGGTGCCGTACTCGTGCATTTTTTCCGAGATTTTGTACGAGAAATCAAAAACTATTATGTATAAAAATAAATAAAATTCTGTTTTGGAATATACAGGTAAAGCCCTTTCATATGATACCCCACTTGGTATAGTTATCTTACTTTGAAAATTGAAAATACTAATTTATTAGTTATTTGTCATTTTTTTTTGTGATGTAATCACAAATTCACGATTTTCAGATTTTTCCCCTTAAGTGTGCTATAAGAACTACCTACGTGCCAAATTTCATGATTCTAGGTCAACGCGAAGTACCCTATAGGTTTCTTGACAGCCTCGACAGACAGACAACCAAGTGATTCTATAAGGGTTTCTTTTTTCCTTTTGAGGTACGGAACCCTAAAAATACTTCGATCTACAATAGCAAAAAAGTCAGGTGTACGGATTCTTTAATAACAAAAAAGTCAGGTGTACGGATATTGGATATTTAAAAACGCCTTTCGTTATAGAACAGCGTTACGTTTGCGATGGTTCTACGGCTCTGTACTCCACAGTTCGCAAATGGCAGCCGGAATCTGGGGATAAATCTAGGAGTTTATGTATAGTCTAGGTCTAAAGCGCGGGCTATTCCATGCGCCGCGGTTAGAAAATGCGGAAAACTCCCCCATTCACATGGAGATGCGATTCAGGACGGATTTGCATGCATTCGTTAGGGTTGCCACCTTCTACACATTTTACTTCACATTAAAAAACAAGTCGTAATTTAAAAAAAAGACTGACTAAATAAAAATCAAATTAAAAAGTGAAAGTTTTCACATTGGAAAATAGCGCCATATTCGCTATATTCAATTTTAATAGTGTTAGTGGATGATGTAAGGATTCTAACCATATACATAACCATATAGTTTAGGCATGGAGAAGTACCTTATGGTGGAATAAGGATACTCATAATATACATACATACATGGACCCTGAAAACATTACATGATGATGAATTTTGTAATTAATGAATGATGAAATTTGGTACATAGTTAGTCATCCCGGGAAAGGACATGGGCATTTTTATCCCGGAAAATCAAATAGTTTCCACGGGATTTTTAAAAAAACTAAAATTCACACAGACGAAGTCGCCCGAAAATCATTTTTTTAACATAGTTGTCAACCCTAGTGAATACGTGTGTAAAGATTGTTCACACAATGTAGTAATATTACGGCGCGGCCGGGCCGGAAACTTTGAGGTCTTTTGTGTTTATTCAAATTTTGGCCTAAGTGGACACTACGCTTATATTTTTAGTGTAAAACGGTAGCTTTCCATTGAATGGTCTACTAATTACAGTTTAATGACTACCCAAACTTTCTTTTAACGCCAGAGTATTAATCTATACTTACTAATATTAAAAAAGGCGAAAGCGTGTTTGTTTGTCCTTCCTTCACGCCCCAACTAAGCAACCAATCGACTTCATTTCTGGCATAGAGATAGTTGAAAAGGCGGAGAGTACATAGGCTACTTTTTATCCCTAAAAATCAAAGAATTCCCGAGGGATTATTAAATTCCTAAATCCACGCGTACGAAGTCGTGGCCATCAGCTAGTAAATTAAAAATAACTAAAATATGCCCGTGACATCGTCCACGTCGATATAAGTAGGTTGTTTAAAAATCCCGTGATAATTACTTACTTACTATTTTAATCTTTATTTTCTGGCATAAAATGGAGTCTAGCACTTGACCGATTTTTTAGTTAATTTGACATTGACGTTCTAATTAGTATTAGTTATGGCAAACAACCTAGGTATAACGTGCATCATACGTGACTGTCCGATTGAATATAAAATGCAAATTTCGCACGGGAGGCAGATGCGATATGGTAATTTGGATGCAAAATGGTATGAATAGCAAACGTTTGGGAGCTAGGAGGGAGCACAAGGACTCTCCAACGGATCCTTTTGAGTCAGCCTCCCTACAGACGCGTCTTACAATATGCAGATACGGAGTTGAATAAAATATAATTTTAAATCTCAATACATACCTATACTAACAGGTCGATATTAAAACCTTCAATAGCTCAAAGTTACTCCAATGATAAAACGTGGGCATTGACATAATACCACGTCTATACGTTTATGACGGTCGCCCTGGCGCAGTGGTTAGCGCTGTGGTCTTATTAGTGGGAGGTCCCGGGTTCGAGTCCCGGCAGGGGTTTGGAATTTTATAATTTCCGAATTTCTGGTTTGGTCTCGTGGGAGGCTTCGGCCGTGGCTAGTTACCACCCTACCGACAAAGTGCCGCCAAGCGATTTAGCTTCCGGTACGATGCCGTGTAGAAACCAAAGGAGTATGGGTTTAATGAAAATTGCCATACGCGAACGCCTTCCAGCTTAGCCCACTTCTATCTTAGACTGCATCATCACTTACCAGGTGAGATTGCAATCAAGAGATAACTTGTATCTGCATAAATAAAAAAACTAAGTAGCTCAACGAGCTATGGAGAGGGCTATGTTAGGAGTTTTCCTGAGGGGTAAGATCCCAAATGAGGAGGAGAAACCGAGGTCACCGACATACCTAGCACAGATCATTGAAATATAAAAATGTAAAAAATTGCCTAAAGGTCGTAAAACAAAATTAGACTAATCCATACTAATATCAAAATTAATGCGAAAGTGTGTCTGTTTGCCTGTCTGTATTTATCCTATGCTGACATTTGATACAGCGATACACTTGCATCCCGGAGACGGACAAATTACATTTCCCGAAAAATTAGAGATCCCGAGATTTAAATACCCCTAGAATATCCACGCGGACTATCTTATAAAGTATACCTAATACCTAATTTTAAGAAAAAAATTGATATGGGTGTCGTTTTTGGGTTTTTTGGGGTGAATTGTGTATCTTAATAAATAAAGGTTTAGTATAATAAAGTTAACCCAACCACGTCACACACGAGCAAAACACTAGTCCATATTATAAGTACGAAATAACAACTTCTATAAGATAGTTCTAGGCATATCGTCTATCTCAGTACTTTTAGAAATTTCCCGCCGAGTGACTCTAGCGAGTAGTGAAGCAGTAAATAAAGACTGCCAAGTTTTTTCATTACCAAGCATTGGGAAGAGGAAACTTGGGCGTTTTTATTCAGCGCGGTATCTTACGATCCGCCATCAATAAACGTAGCCTTCGGAACTTAATTAAAGTGCAAAAAGTACACTGGCTTCTTCAAGTCACTGGGAACTTTTCAGACTTCATACTTTGAACTACTTGAATGTTAGGTCAGGGTACCCTTAGACATATTTTTAGTGGAATCAAAGGTATTATTTATCCTTTATGCGGCTAAACTTTAATCGAGCAAGTAAAACACCGATCGTATGTCAAACAAGAAAGTAATGTATAAATAGTAACCTATCCATACTAATATTATAAATGAGAAAGTGTGTCTGTCTGTCTGCTACCTTTTCACGGCCCAACAGTTTAACCATTCTGACGAGCTTTGGTACAGGGTTAGCTTATATCCCGGGGACGGACATAGGCTACTTTTTATCCCGGAAAATCAAAGAGTTCCTACGGGATTCCTAAAAACCCATCCGCTTAACCTATTTGTATGAAATTTGGTACCGAGGTAGCTTGCGTCCCTGTAATTGACATAGGCATTTTATCCCGGAAAATCAAACAGTTCCCACGGGATCTTTAAAAACTAAATCCACGCGGACGAAGTCGCGGGCATCCTCTAGTATGAAATATGATGAATAACATTTATATTATAACCTGTATGAAATGGGGAATGATGAATAACCTGGTCTTTTGGTTTGGTCTGGTGGGAGGCTTCGGCCGTAGCTAGTTGCCACCCTACTGGCAAAGCCGTACCGCCCAGCGATTTAACGTTTCGGTATAATGCCATGTAGAAACCAAAGGTGTATGGGTTTAATCTAACCCGGAAGGGGTATGACCCTTCCGGGTTAGACTGCATCATGACTTACCACCAGGTAAGATTGCAGTCAAGGGCTAACTTGTATATCTGAATAAAAAATAAAAAAAAGCTATGTGAAATTTGGAATGAAAAATTAACCTAAGGATCAGATGGTTTTTATCTTTCACAGTATTCTTAGGTATTAATAACCCCGTAGTCCGGCGTGGGTCGTTACTTGCCATCCTGTCCACGTTTATTTACGTCCAACGCTGGACGCAACCGGTGCAAGTTATGTCGCGGACGTGAGATGCTAATCTGTTTTTACTTCTGTTTGACGACCTCCCTGGCGTAGTGGTGTACGCTGTGGCATAAACTGAAGGCCTTTTATTTGTTTCCTGGCTAGAGCATTTGGGACTATATTCATCATGATTGTAGCGGTTGCCACATTCAAAAGCAGATGTCGCTTCTAAATTCAGTCAATCAATAAACGCTCGATGCACGAAGCCAAGCTTGATTACTCACAACGTACGCACTAGATGGCAGCACGGACAGCTTAATTGGAAGCTCAAGGAGAAACACGCAACTCTCAATCGCATTGACGGAGCGTTTATAAATCTGCACTATAGGTATATAAAAATTTCAAACTATAATCATCGCGTTGGCTCAGCTGCACTACCGAGCACAAAATCGCTCGGTGGGAAACCCTATTAGTACGGGCGAGCACACAGACACCGCTCCCGTACATAATCATCATAATATTATATTTATAATTTTTATGAGTGTTTTTACAGCACTTCAAAAATATATATTTAGATCATCATCATCTTCGTCATCAATCCTTAATCGGCTAACCACTAAGCACGGGTCTCCTCTTAGATTGAGAAGAGGTTGGCTATAGTACCACGCTGGCTAAGTGCGGATTAGCAGACTTCATACGTCTTCATTACATTCATTATGGAAAACTCTCAGGTATGCAAGTTTCCTCACGATGTTTTCGTTCTCCGTTATAGCAAGTGATATTTAGTTACTAAAGGATTCCAGTAATCAGTAGTAGAATTGATTCTAGTAGAGATGAGTGGATCTTTGTACACGTCTTTGCATTTTACTTATTCTGTTTTAAGTTACTTTTTTGGTACACGGATAAATAAATAAATACATTTTGTTCAGCTCGCCGAATACATTGGCCGAGCGTGTTTGGCAAATGTGTACAGGGTAAGGGATGACCCATGGTAAATTATGGGGTGCGCGTGACGGACTGACCGAATATTAATAAAGGTACAAATTGCACCGTTTACCCGAATTCATTAACCGTTATCTTAAATTGACCGAATAAATTTAGGCTGAACGGACCTTTAAATTAGAAAGCCCCTTTTGTATAGTGGTGGTTATTCTTCTGCAAACAATATCTCGGGTTCGATTTCTAGCTGGAGTTGGAAATTTATATTTTATAAAATCGGTTTGGATCGGCTGTGGTAAGAAACTCCGCTCTCGGCTAGATGAGAATATTATAAACAGGTAAAGTTTGTATATTTCTTTGTAGGAAGTAATCTCTGGAACTATTGAACCGATTTTGAAAATTTATAGGCTATTATTTAATGTTCAAAAAATTAGCGATTCCTACGAAAATTATAATAAGCTACCCATGCGAAGCAGCTTCAGTTAGTTTTAATAAATATTTCGTGTTGTTACAAAATGCATGTAGGTATTTGAAGCACAGATTTGTACATAACAATCCATACACAACCGTTTCCCCTGCCCAAGACGAGCGCATGAAATTGGAAATAATTTCACAATTCCGAAGTATTTTGTACCGCGGGAGTTCAGCGCCGATTGTAAAGAGCCGATGCTTCGTCGGTACAAAATGTAATTTACTTCAAGAAACCTCTATACAAAATCAGTATATTGAGACTGCTAGATTTGTTTTCTGTGTATGTACGTTATATTGTATGTATTTCATTGTTTCGAGTAAGTGCAAGCAAGTGCCTTTTTAGGGTTGCGTACCCGAAGCATGCCAACGGAACCCTTATTACTAAGCCTCCGTTGTTCGTCCGTTTGTCTGTCAGCGAGCTGTATTTCATGAACCTTAAAAGGTTGAGGCATTTGGAGTTATGGTGAAATAAAGAAACTCACATACATATAACATAAAAATATAACACTTGCTTTTTGGGCAATTGTGTAAAATCGCACGCGCAGCTAAGTATTGATGCGTTAGTCAGTGAACGGAACTTCTCCTTTTCTATGATTTAGATTTATTAACGTATCGTAGTAGGAAGGTGGTAGTATTCATAACAGGGCATAGTCCACTAAAAACACATTTTCGTTATAGATGTCACCGACAGTCCTCCGTGCAGGGCCTGCATAGAGGACAGTGAAACACCGACGCACGTGCTCCTAGAGTGCGCGGGTAATTTCCAAACTCACTCCATGAAGCCCTCGGCAACTTGGGCGGTCTACTCGACTTCTGGAGCGAGCTTGGATGGCTGGAGTGAAGACTAGGGCGAGGAGGGGCAATGCACAGACAACAGACGGAAACGTCTAAGTGTGGAAACCAGCCTAGAAAGAAGAAAGAAGAAGTACATATCGCCTGTAAAACTCTAAAAATATCCTCTGTGACTTTTGTATCGCTGAAAAGCGATTTACCGGGTGTCACGAAATTAACATAAACAGGCTTTTGTACTTGCAAAGTGCAATAAACGCCGGCGAGTGCCCCAAGCCACCATTCGCCTCTAATTAACGATATTATACCATTAGCATCCGTTACACATTACCTTTTTACCTTGCATCTTATTCTACTTTCAACTTAAGTGGAGTAATTCGAGCTAATGATTGGAGTTAGCCAAATCTTTAGGTTAGATGTTACTTGAAAAGTTAGCCTTATATTATTAGACAGACCTCTTTGTAGGGCAGTCATGTTTTAAGGGTTCTGTAACCGAAGGATGCGGGACCCTATTACTAAGGCTACTCTGTCCATTTACTGTCCGTTTATCAATCCGCGGGATGCATCTCATGAACCGTAATAGGTATAAAATAGTAATTTTCACAGTGTGTATTTCTATTCAAAATTCAAGATATTTTTATTCAATTAGACTTTTATACGTATTTTTGACCTATATCTACCACTATATTGCCGCTATAACAGCAAAAAAGATGGTAAACAAAATGGCCGCCAAGAAAATTAAAAAAAATAATAATCTTATATTTATTATCTTATAAGACTATGTACTTTTTGGGATGGCATGGAACCCTTCAGTGGCAATGGGCAGGTCATGTTTGTCGCAGAACCGACAGCCGCTGGGGTAGACGTGTTCTGGAGTGGAGACCGCGTATCAGCAAGCGCAGTGTGGGATGACCTCCAGCCCGCCGGACCGTTGACCTGAAGAAGGCAGCGGGGAGCGGGTGGTTGAGTAAGGCAGAGGACTTTGTTTGGTGGCGCGTTCTGGGAAAGATCTATGCCCAGCAATGGACGCATACAGGCTGATGGAATGGAATGGAACCCTTCATGTGTAAGTCTGACTCGCACTTGACCGGTTGTTTTTTTTTTTACCACGATCACGATCTTACGTCTTCATCAGCGAGACCGTATTTTATACCTACAGTATAAAACATATATAAAATGTAATGGAGTATGTTTATGATACTTAATATCATATTGATGACGACAAAGTTGACAACTGTCCTCTCTAGAGAGGAACTACTCTCTGTGCAGTCGGGCCCTTATTGTAGGCGTGAACTTGATCGCGGAGTCGACACAATGACGCGATACTGGAGTTATGGAATAAATCACCCGAGTTGCGGGAAATTGCTGACTTGCGCCCGCCGCCGGCCTAGGGATGCCCCGCTACTTTATCGATACATTAACTAGTGCGAAGTGACCGCGGAGTCGACACAATGACGCGATACTGGAGTTATGGAATAAATCACCCCGAGTTGCGGGAAATTGCTGACTTGCGCCCGCCGCCGGCCTAGGGATGCCCCGCTACTTTATCGATACATTAACTAGTGCGAATTGATCGCGGAGTCGACACAATGACGCGATACTGGAGTTATGGTATAAATCACCTCGAGTTGCGGGAAATTGCTGACTTGCGACTGCCGCCGTCCTAGGGATGCCCCACTACATATATTTATCGATACATTAACTAGTGAGAAGTAGGTGGAGTCGACATAATGACCCGATACTGGAGTTATGGAATAAATCACCCCAAGAGTAAGTGCAGCGGTGTAAAGTGAAATTGAGTTTCACGAGTCAACTCACTCGTGATTTTGTCGATTTACCTATACCATTCACAGTGCTCTTATCGCTTGCACAGTTATACTGAATGAAATCCATAAACATTTTTCTTAAATTTAAGTACCTGAAATTTTCTTCTTCTTTCTTCTTCAAAAGAAAAGATTCTTTTACTAGGGTTTCAAATAAACTCATTTCTTTCTTTTTTTTAACAAATATGTCACTGCGCTAAAGATGCTAGACTTGTTGTCGATATCGATAAAGCACAGAGTGTCCCCGCTCTATCGCCGCGTCATCTAATTTCCGTGGCCCTCGGAGCGACGAATGCGTTGTCAAACTGCGCGATGCATGTTGCCGGTCGCACGGTGCAGCGGTGTGCGAGCGAAATTGAGTTTCAAGAGTTAATACGCGAACTCACTCGTGATTTTGTCGATTTACACGTGAATAGTTACATGCTGAAAGTGACTATTGAGGTCACTGTTATGTTAGTCTAACATAAGTTTTTATTTCAAAATTCAGAGCCTTTTTTTTTATTTGGTTTTTTGGTTTTGCTAGATTTCTCTCTTGCCTTAGAGAAAACGAATAAAAGGACTGCCATCCAACCCACATGATTAATAGTTTTTTACAAAATCTTCGTGGAATACTTGAAAAAATATTTTTGAATATGAAAATAGAATGATCGGACATTATCTATTTGTATCTATCATTATAACTTTTACTGAGATACAAAAACATTTCAATAGCCCAAACTCCATAGTGTTTCATGTAATTTGACGTAATTGTTTACTTCATAGTTCAGAGTTTACTTTTTTTACTCTGTTTTGCTATATTTCACTCCACTCTGTAAGTGTGCGTCGAGCTTTAAGTACCTAAAGTTATATTTTCATCATTATATTTTCTATGTTACTGCAGAGAAGTAAATGTAATAAATTCAAACATACAATTTCCACTAATAAATGGCAACAAATCCGAAGTTACCTTCACACGATAAACTTAACACGACGTAAACGAAAATGGAACTTCCCCAAACTTCTCATCATATATCACAGCGGTCGCGGTTTGTGCGTAATCGAGCTTGGATTTATGTAATGAGTCGTATCACTGTAAGTATGTAAATAAAGTTTAAGGACCAGCACAAACCGATTCTCTTTTTAGGGTTCCGTACCTCGAAATGAAAAACGGAATCCTTACAGGATCACTTTGTTGTCGGTCTGTCTGTCTGTCTGTCTCTCTGTCAGTCGTGTCTGTCAAGAAAACCTTTAGGGTAGTTCCCGTTTGGCGCATATTTGAGCTGGCAGCCACCTTGGGCAAAGAATTAGTTTGGCCATCCAAAGGGGTAATGCTGCCAGCATCTTGGGTACAATGGCTCGCTGCGGTGGTCTCGATGAGGCTTTAGATTTAAAATTTAAATATTGTTATTTGTTTTTAGTTTTAATTTATATTTATAAGTTGATGTGAAAAAAAAAATAGTACAGTAATTGTTCTTATACTAAGTAAGTACGTTGACATATAGATAAATTATGAGCGGAGCATGCCAATGCGTGTGTAAGTTGGCAAGTCAAACCACACACAAGTTGTCTCGTTTCGCCGCTGTTTAGCGAGCAGATGTAACATTAAGCCGCTGCGTGCCGTCCGTATTTGCTCATGTATTATTGCATAACTTTGGACAACTTCGAGACAGAGTAAACGAAGCATAGCAGCATATAGACGAATATTCAATATGAGCCTATGCCAGCGACTTCATCCATGTGGATTCAGATTTTTAGCTCAAAAGGAAAAACAGAACCGTTATAGGACCGTATGTCCGTCTGTCATGTTTGTCAAGAAAACCTATAGGGTACTTCCAGTTGACCTAGAATCATGAAATTCGGCAAGTAGATAATCTTATAGCACAAGTAAAGGAAAAATTTGAAAATCGTGAATTTGTGGTTACATCACAATAAAATCGTGCAACATGTTGGAAAAAATACCCGAAAACGGAACCCTCGGTGCCCAGAAGTGCACGCACCTCAACTTTTCGGAGTTATAATATATGCGTTTTAAGTCATTAAATATCACTTGTAAATTGTATTAGCGGTGAAGAAAAACATTATGAGAAAACCTGCATGCCTGAGAGCTGTCCATGTTTTCATAGGTGTGTGGCTAAGCTGCACTTAGCCAGCGTCGTTGATTCTGGCTAAGCCCCTCTCATTCTGGGAGGAAACACCGTGCTTATTAATAAGCCAGCGATGAGGTTTTGATGATAATGATGAATGCAGCGTTTTGCAATGCATAAAAAAGTGTTAGTAAAATATCGCTATTTAAACTCTATAGAAAACTGATAAATGCGCCAATAAATCCGTGAAATAGGGTATTTATTCATTTTAATTTGTATGCAGTAGCTGTAGGACTAGCTGGAAGCAATCAACTCGAAAGGTTCACGCTAAATTAGCTCGGCACACTGAACGGGATAGCTATTCAGTTGCGCATTTATACATAGTAAACATGGTCGGAATATATCATAATATTATATTACTATGCTCATTTGAAATCCACAAGTTAAGGAGTACATTATCATCATCATGATTAACCCATTTCCGCCCCCCTACTCAGTACCGGTCTCCTCTCAGAATGAGAAGGGTTTAGGCCATAGTCTGCCACGCTGGCCCAATGCGGATTGGCAGACTTCACACAGCTTTGAGAACATGGAAAACTCTCAGGCATGCAGGTTTCCTCACGATGTTTTCCTTCACCGTTAAAGCAAGTAATATTTAATTGCTTAAAACGCACATAACTGAAAAGTTAGTGGTGCGTGCCCGGGATCGAAGCCCCGACCTCCGATTAGGAGGCGGATGTTCTAACCACTAGGCTATCACAGCTAAGGAATACATAATTATTTCATACTTCATCAATAAGTATCCATGGTGTAAACAGGACACTAGCAAAAACCAAGACAGATTAAACACTTCTAAGGTGCCACAAAAAAAAAACGCGAAAAAAAATTAAAAATCCTGTTGTTTAATAAATTCACAAAATATTAGAAATAAAACATGTAACGGACGCTAGAGGTCAATGAACGTTACGTAAATAGGCCACTTGGGGTCTATGTCGCGTCGTAGGTAGGCCATTGACTCTAGTTTTACACGCTATACATTGCGGGTTTGAAAAATACTAAATCACTCAAATACACAAGAAAATAATTCACCTAAGGAATTTTTCAATAATAATATAGTGGAGTAAATAAAGCCGTAAAATAGCCAATCTTAGGAAGTCCTCAGAAACAGCTCCGATTTTGATGATTTTTTTTTTAAATTCTTGTTTTTTATACATTATTTAAAATCAGAAACGTTTTGAAGCGGGGAAATAATTTTTTTATCCATATGTGCGATATTTATACACGAAGTCCAGAAAAACGCTACCTTCTCTTTGAGAAGTTGTAGAGGAGGTCAAATGCTACAAATGACCTCTAAACACTTATGGGTAAAAACCGCCCGTTTTTTAGTTATTGATCGTTTTCAGAAAAATACGTATTTATTTCTTTTAAAATTCATTTAAAAAAAAGTAAAACATATTGCCGACTTTTTATTTAATTTCTAAGTACTAGACATCTCAATTAATAATTGTGAATACTAAAATAAAAATAATCTTTGTAGGTTCCCCGGTTAGGGATCCAAGACTGTACCAGTTTCATAATTTCTATTGGGTTACTTTGCCAAAAATGCTATTTTTTTTTAAGTTACAGAAATTTTTGGCCTGCAAATTATTTGCAAAGCTTCTACACATTCTCAGCTATCTAATAATGTACAAAACTTTAAAATAAGTTGAAAATTGGCTAAAAAAACGATAAAATAATAGCACAAGGAAGAAATTTCTTAATGCTTAAATTTTAAACAAATCGTTTTTTCTTTGTTTAGAGGTAGTCTCTACTTAAAAAGAGGTAACAGTTTACTGTGAATATGTGATCTGGTCAAGTCTGATCATAAAATCGGCCACGGGATAGCTCAATTGATCGATAGGAACGATTTGTTTAAAATTTAAGCGTTAAGAAATTTCTCCCTTGTGCTATTATTTTATCATTTTTTTAGCTAATTTTCAACTTATTTTAAAGTTTTGTACATCATTAGATAGCTGAAAAAATGTAGAAGCTTTGCAAATAATTTGCAGGCCAAAAATTTCTGTAACTTTAAAAAAAAATAGCGTTTTTGGCAAAGTAGCCCAATAGAAATTATGAAACTGGTACAGTCTTGGATCCCTAACCAAGGAACCTACAAAGATTATTTTTATTTTAGAATTCACAATTATTAATTGAGATGTCTAGTACTTAGAAATTAAATAAAAAGTCGGCAATATGCCTTACTTTTTTTTAAATGAATTTTAAAAGAAATAAATACGTATTTTTCTGCAAACGACCAATAACTCAAAAACGGGTTTTTACCCATAAGTGTTTAGAGGTCATTTGTAGCATTTGACCTTCTCTACAACTTCTCAAAGAGAAGGTAGCGTTTTTCTGGACTTCGTGTATAAATATCGCACATATGGATAAAAAAATTATTTCCCCGCTTCAAAACGTTTCTGATTTTAAATAATGTATAAAAAACAAGAATTAAAAAAAAAATCATCAAAATCGGAGCTGTTTCTGAGGACTTCCGACGAAAATGCTTCGTTTACTCCACTAATATGTAAAACTCATAATCATCAAGCCCTGCTTACTTCATTTGTAATTTTTTTCAACACATTTTGTTGTCTCACACAAGTTTGACAAGAATTCCTACCAATATTTATCGGTAAGTATCGATTGCATTATATCAATATTAAAGAGTGCCGCGTATTACTAGAGGCCCTACGTATTGTAAAATAGGCTTTACTAGAAACTAAGTAACTTAAAAATCATGCAAAACCTTTTTTTTAAATGCACTGCTATTAAAATTAGTGTTGATCGTAGATTACAATGAGCGATGGCGATAATTAGCTCCGTCACACACCCTGCTGTTTAGTGCCATGGAAGGGTAAATAATAGCTCGCTAGGTTAGGGCTGACTTTGTAGTTACCTGCGCTATTTATAAAATAAAAAATTATTTTAAAAGAAAAATAATTTGTGTTAAATACAATATGCCAATTAATTTAAGACATTTACTAAAAACTAGAGGATGACCGCGATTTACATTTCTATAGATCCCGTGGAAAGTGTTTGATTTTCTGGGATAAAAAGTTGCCTATTTCGATTACAGGGACGCAAGCTACTTCGGTACCTTTCATACAAATCGGTTAAGTGGATGGATCTCTAGAAATCCCGCGGGAACTCTGATTTTCCGGGATAAAAGTAATCTATGTCCGTCCCCGGGATATAAGCTAACCCTCGGTCAATTATGTGTTTAGAAAAACTACAACATCACTTATGCGTTTGTTTGGAATGTGGGATATCTTTTGGTATAATAATGACAATTTATCACTTCATTGCGAATAAGTTCAACCCAGTAAGTGCCGACCCGATCCGTCAATTAAGACGTGACGGCGACCCTAAATGACGCTTTATTTTGCTAAGATCGGCCAGGCAGGGTCTGTGGGAGACATTCCTTAGGGATATCATTATACTCATAGTATGGTGTAATGCATTAATTAATGCTGTAAGAAAGTGACAGTTATGTATAATTAACGTTCATAATTTTGCATGCTAGAAATGGCCGATTTAAAATTTTTAATTTTTAAATTTAAAATTGTGTATAACTGATTGTTACATGTTTTTCTGGTGAAATATATGATTAATGAACAAAAAAAATTTTAATCATCATCACCCATCACCAGCTCAGTACTGAGCACAGGTCTTAGGATGAGAAAGATTTGGTAATAGTCTACCACACTGGCCAAGGCGGATTGACAGATACTTTGGAAAATATTATGGAGAACGCTCAGGTATGCAGGTTTCCTCACGATGCAAGAGGTATTTAATTGCTTAAAAAGCACATTTCCCGGACGGAATACCGGACCCTCTGATTAAAAGGCTGACGTATTAACACTAAACTATCACAATTACAAAATTCAAAGAGATATTTGATTCATCGCCGTTAATATTATAAATGCGAAAGTGTGTTTGTTCCTCTATCTGTCTGTATGTCTGATACCTTTAATCTTGTAATTCGATGCCGAGTTTTCTGTTGGTTCTCTTTGGTAGGAAAGGCATTCCTAACCTGTGGTAGATGCATTTGACGATTCAAAGGTAATGGTAATAGTTTAATTGAAAATATTTTGATTTGATTTGAATTGGTTCGATATCGTATTTTCCTTAGTAATGATAATTAATACCTATATTGAACGATGACGATCTAAAAATTTAGAAGATTTAGAATTTAAAAAAGCTCGTGTAAACTATTCGAAATTGAATTAAAAGTACCAAACTTCATCAAAATCGGTTAGCATTTATAATAATATTAATATTAAATAAGGGTAGCCTCTTAACCCCCGACCCAAAAAGAGGGGTGTTATAAGTTTGACGTATACGTATCTGTGTATCTGTCTGTGGCATCGTAGCTCCTAAACGAATGAACCAGTTTTAATTGAGTTTTTTTGGTTTGAAAGGTGGCTTGATCAAGAGTGTTCTTAGCTATAATCCAAGAAAATCGATTCAGCTGTTTGAAAGTTATTTACTTTTTAGAGAGTTGTGTCGGGGGTTTTTTTTGAATTTATGTTATTCTTCCAAACAAATCCCTGCGAATAATAATGATTCTAACAAAAAATTTTGAAAACTGAATTTTTTCAAAAGCACCAGGACATCAGGAATCGAGCAGAGTGGAAAAGAAAACAAATCTGCAGGAGTCTGCGACATGCAAAAGTTTAAATTGGCGAAACGAATCTAGTTAGAGTGCCTTGTTACTTATACGTGGGTAATTTGTGCACTAATTGAATTGCGAGTCCGTTTTAGATGGAATTGTTCACGTCTCCTACCTTTTACCTAGTGCATTTTGTTTTCGACATAGTGAACTAACTGATCGAAATAAAATGGCAATTCTACTAATATTATATTATTAACGCGAAAGTTTGTATGTATGTATGTTTGTTATTCTTTCACGCAAAAACTGCTGAAAGGATTTTTGGAAAATTTATGAACTTTTGGAACTAATGGGAATGGAGATAGATTATACCCTGGATTAACACATAGGCTACTTTTATCCCGGAACATCAATAAATTCCCACGGAATTTTGAAAACCTATGTCCATGGGACAGAAGTCGTGGGTATCAGCTAGTAAAGGATAATGCTAAAAACCACTGTAAGTACTTATTGGAAAAGGGGAAATTATACTACACACAATTTGTTGCTTGTTCAGTTAATAAGTAGATACATTCTATCCTACACTTGATTTTTGACTTATTTTTAGTTTAGGTAACTTAAAATGTAGGTAACAATTCAACCCTCTGGCAATGAACCCGCCGAATCGATCAGAGCCACATTCGGGCACATAATCCTGTTTCAGTAAAGTGAAAACCGCTGTAGTCATCGCTCTCATACCTACCTGCCCGCCGCGCGCCGTGTGCCAATACCTGCCCTCACCATCTGAATAAAGGCTTAAACTGAAGAATATACTTTGCATTTCATTTCATACGTAATAAGCTAACTTCTGAATCACACTTTCACACTTACTTGTGAAGTTTGTGTGTGTGTGTTTGTGTGTGTGAGTGTGTGTGTGTGTGTGTGTGTGTGTGTGTGTGTGTGTGTGTGTGTATGGGTGTGTGTGTATGTTTGTTACCTTTTCACACAAAAGCTACTGAACGGATTTGGCTATAATTTGAAATACAGACAGATTATACCTTTGGCTTTGGCTACTTTTCATCCCGGATTTTTAAAAACTTAATCCACGCGAACGAAGTCGCTGGCACCAGCTAGTAACTAATAAACTTCAAATCCATACCTTAATTACTAATCCTACTACATACATACATACTAATCTAAAATCGATGTTTTTATTCATTATGGGCGCACGTTTGACCACGATCACACCTGATGGGAAGTGGACGTGGCAATCCACGCAAAAAAAGTCTCGGCCATCATCTTTTAACGAATAGCATTTGACAGATTTCCAAAACAAAACTGTCAAAACGTCTCGTTCATTTCTCTTGTAAATATTATGAATAATCGGTTCTAAGCTTTATTGACAAACCAAACTTAACTAACCAGCCGTCTTTAGACTCTTTTGATAAAAATTAATTTGTTATTATATAAGTAAGTATAATAAGATTTAAAAGTAGCAATAATGCCCATTTCTATATAATACCGTGCGTTTAGAAACTAGGGACTTCCAAAGTTAAAACGCGTTCAAGTGCAAGTCGGGATAACACACGAAGAGTTCCGTACCATCACAAGAAGCAACACTTTTTTTGGCGATGTAACTTCTTTCTTTACTTGTGCTATAAGAAATTCTTATCAGCCAAATTTCATGATACTAGGTCAACGGAAAGTGCCCTATTAGTTTTGATTCCCTTGACAGGTATTGACAGACCTACAGACAGACACCGAAGTGATTCTTTCTCTGAAGATACGGACCCTAAAAATGGACTACTTATTTTTACAAGAACTGACTGTTTATTGTAGTATCGTAGTCCGTAGATGTCTAAGGGTTGGTGATAAAAGAAAACGTTTGATATTTGTTTGATATAAAAACGCGAATGGTATTAGCGTAACACTCGTCAGCTGTCATGCGAACTTTGTTAACGAAAAGCTAATAAAAGCATTCGTTTATCGCTAAGTTGGGGACGCACTCAGTTAAAAAAATACCTACTGTGTAAAAAACAGTAAACACAATGTGAATTTTTTATCAACACCAGCTATTGCCAGGGATAAAATCCGGAACCGGGAAATTCGTAGAAGAACAAAAGCAACCGACATAGCTCGAAGGATTAGCAAGCTGAAGTGACTTTGGGCAGGTCATGTCTGTCGCAGAACCGACGGCCGATGGAGCAGACGTGTTCTGGAGAGGAGACCGCGTACCGGTAAGCGCAGTGTGGGACGACCTCCAGCCCGCTGGACCGATGACCTGAAGAAGGTGGCGGGGAGCGGGTGGATGAGGAAGGCGGAGGATGGTATTTGGTGGTACGCTCTTGGAAAGGTCTGTTTAGGAGTGGACGCATACAGGCTGATGGAATGGAAAAATGGTTATGAATATTGGTTAATGATCCACCAATGCTATTCTGTTGGAGATTATTTAAATTTTAAGATTTAAGAAATGTTTATTTTTGATATATGTTTATATTTGACATATTTATTTCATTACTAGAAAAAATACTAGACTAGTATATTGTTTTATTGTACTATTGCAAGCCGTAAGGTAGAATTTGGTAGAACCTAACAATAGTGTTAGGATCTGTAAACTAACCCAAATTCGCAATAAATATATTTGTAAGTATTTGTAAAAAAAATACTAAGCAGTAGGTATTACTCATAGAACTACAAACATAAAAATATTGTCAGGAAACCTGCTACACCGCTTTTTTTATTGTAAAAGATAAAGCATATTAATTTTAAGTATGCGTCCAAGCCTTCTGCCCATTGTGCCACCACCTCAGCAGCAAACACGCAAGCATTTCCTGCAGGCTCGAGCGCTTTCCGGTTCCGGTTGTAAAAAGCGAGCCGTGAGGGATATAGGCGGTGCAAAGCCTTATTGATACTGAAAGTGGTCACCGACAACCGTGACAATTCTGCACGGCCAGTGACATTCCTGAAATCAAATCTTTATTATAGCAAAATACAGCGAGGCAAAGTAGCACTAACCGATAGACATTTTTTAGCCATGCTAATCATGACTAGTAATCCCCTTTCCCCTCCAATCAAGCGTAAAGCTTGTGCCAGGAGTGGGTACGACAATAGTGCAACGGGTGGGATTTGAACCGCCGACCTTTCGGGATTCAGTCCGCTCCTCAACTGTTGAGTTATCGAGGCTCATTCACATTCACTGCTGGACATCATCATCAACATCATTATCAGCCTATCGCTGGGCCACTACTGAACACAGGTCTACTCTCAGAATGAAAAAGGTTTAGGCCATAGTTTACCACATGGTCAAATGCGTACCTATTGATAGACTTAACACACTTTTGAGAACATTATGAAAATTGTCAGGTGTAGGTACAGGTTTTCTGACCATGTTTTGAAGCCTCAATAGCTCAACGAGTATAGGAGCGGTTTGAAATCCGAACGGTCGGCGGTTCAAACCCCACCCGTTGCACTATTGTCGTACCCACTCCTAGCCCAAGCTACGCTTAGTTGGAGGGGAAAGGGGAATGTTAGTCATGATTAAAAATGACTAATATTCTTGAAAAAAACAAAAAAAAAAAAAACGGGTACGCTCCAGGGTAGTAGGCGGACGTCTTAACCATCAAGCTATCACGGCTCTTCACCACGTAGAGAAACTGCAAGCATTACTCTCTCCATCGCTCGCTGAGTGACTCTGACCTTTCTTAGGAAGCCCATTAGTGAATTAAAGTAAGTAACTTATCACTCTCTGTTAGTAAATTAAAGTATACTTACTTATCACTTATCACTCCCTGTTCTGGTAAATACAGAGTAAAAGAAACCCTTCCACAATTCCAGTAGTTCTAACTCCTGGTTCGGTTCGGAGGTGGCCGACAATTTATTTCGCATTAGAGCCTTTGTACCGCCATTAGTCGTCCGATAAGGGACCGGATCGTCAGGTTTTGTGCCCAAAGTTATTTAAAATAGAGGTGGAAGCGTCCGCCATTTTATTGCCGAAGTTTTTCCTGGCCCTTGGAATTTTGTGCGATGAAAGAATAATTCGGTTTAACAGGTCTCTCTCCGTCACTTACTCCATACAATCGTAGTCCCAATTTCATTTGAATATTAAGCAACCAATGTCCATGAAATTTTGCAGACAAATTCTAGAAACTAATATCTATGTTTGCGGTGTTTTAGATTTTTCTAAAAATATGTAGTTTTAAAATTACAGGGGCTCAAAGATTTGTATGTAAATTTTTAAGACCGCGTAACTTTGAAACCGAATATTTTACCGGAAATCTAGAAAACCACAGGCATAGATATTACTTAGTTGCCGGAATGTTTCTACAAAATTCCATTGATTACGATTGGTTAGTATTCAAATTAAAGACGAACATGTGCTTAGTGCATGTTTCTGTTTCAAAATATAATTAAAGAATTATTATTAATGTTTAGTTTCCATACTAATATCCATATGACTCTCTCTCTCTGTCTGTTAGTTTTTCACGGTCCATCCGTTTAGCCGATTTTGATTAAATTTGGTAAGTAGGTATAGAGATAGCTTGCATCCCGGGAAAAAATATGTCCTAAAGGATGCATATAGGCTACTGTTTGTGTGGACGTCGATCAGTTGATGACGATGATGATGATGAAGGAAAAATTGAGAGCATTCGTATAACTTAACATAACGCAGTGATAGATACCGGTCGCCTTGATAAACGGCGTCCAATAATATAATATCACTTACATCATTATTCATTAGGCGTGTAACGTGTAACATTACACGTTTACACGTGACGTGACAAATTGCGCGACATTTGTCGCGCGGGAAAACATGGCCATTTATATTCCGTAATGAATTCCGGGAACGTATGATTTGCGACAATCCTATTACAGCGGCCATTACGTTTTTTATATCAGATTAAGGTGTTCGCACATTAGATAGGCTTGACGCTGACTTCACTCCCACTCAACTCACAGTAAAGCATTATCCCCAATGACGCACTTCCATATAAATAAGTACTGGCAGACTTGTCGTCCTCACCCCGATTGTCATTTTGATCTGTCGCGTACTATTAGTATGTTATGACAAGTGTAAATTAAAAAATTATCACACCCCCGACAAGTGAAGGTTACAGTAATTAGAAAAGAGCTGATAACTTTCAAACGGCAGCCACGGCAGCACGGCTTTTTTGAATTATAGCTAAGAACACCCTCGTTTTTTTGTGGCTTGATACGTTTCAAACAAAAAAAACTAAATTAAAATCGGTTCATTAGTTTAGGAGCTACGATGCCACAGACAGATACACATACACACAGATACACACGTCAAACTTAATAACACCTCTCTTTTTGAGTCGGAGGTTAAAAAATTCGTAATTATTAAATTCTTAAGTAATTAGAGCTCGATCAAACATATCCAAGACAGCTTACACTCAATCTTAATCCAGCGCAGACTTGATTAATTAAATAAATGTGTAAAAAATGAGCAGACGATTCTCACATAAAAACATACTGAGCAAACCATTATAAAGTTAAAAACTGAATAAAACATTCCTCTCTATGAAATGAAAAGCTTAGTAAAGTGTTATTACTGTAACTGGAGTAACATTTCCACTCTCGTTGCGCGCCCATTGTGCAAATTAAATATCCGCCATATCACTGCGGTAGATGAAACCTTATGGGTGGAATTAAAACTACTTTGTTACTAACTTTATAGAAAGTGGCTTTTCATTAATGGTTTTTTTTCATACGACTGCGATAAAATCATTAAGTAGGTACAAGTTAATTTTTATTCTTTAACTTGGCTACCTATATCTTAATCTCATTTATCATCATCATCATCATCATCAGCTCCAGCCGATAGAAGTCCACAGCTGGACATAGATTCTTGTAAGGATTTCCGCACGCCACGGTCTTGTGCCGCCTGAGCGCTGAGTAGCTTTTCATTGTTTTTTTTCATACTGGCACCATAATTAAAATTTGATTATCATTTAGTTACTTGCACTGTATTTTAATCTCATTCATTATCATCATCATCATCTGGGTCAACTGATAGACGTCCACTTCTGGGCATAGGTCTCTTGTAGGGACTTTCACACGCCACGCTTCGTTGCCGCATAAATCCAGAGGCTCCCTGCCGCGCGTTTTATGTCTAGCTAGTAGGAGGTATTCTCACATACCCAATACTAACTTTATGGGGAGTAAGCTTTTCAAGAACGAGTTTTTGTTTTTTATCAACATTTCACAATATCAATTCAAACTTATGAGAACTATCAAAGCTGTTAAAGCAATTCAATCCCAAGCTTTTGAGCATTTAAATATTTTTTTACATTTTAATAAGTTTGTGTTTTACATCTCCAATAATATGTTTTGTGAGTTTTCCCCAAATTTTCACCATAAATACGGGGAAATTACAGAAATCAGAGCGTTTAACATTTTCCATAATGACGGTTAACATAAGAAGGGGCAGTTAGGTCTTAGGCAATAAAACCCACTCGCACGAGGTTAGGTCTGGGAGCCATAATTTGCCAAATTGGTTCCAATGGCGTTAACCGTGCCAAGCTGCCAAGTTCGCGATGCAAATGTGATTGCCCTGATTACCATAGATAGGGTTGTCCTGCCTGTGTATCCAGGCCATGTACCATTGTTTAGAATTAAGCAGGGACGTGAAGGTCCTAAACTTGCGGCATGTTTAAAAAAACTCGTTTTAATAGTGGTTAAGGCTTCGGCGTCTTATTTTGGATTTTCGGTTATTTTTGGAGCTTTCGGACCATGGCTGTAGCCAGGAATTGATTTCGGTGCTATCCGGGCCTTAACCAAATCTTTTTATGAAAAAAAAAAACTTTTACTCGACTTAATGGAAGCCTTACTTTTTCCCTCCACTTTCAATATTATTAATTCAGTACCTTCAAGTCAAGAGATAATAGACAAGCGCGCTCCATCTTGGGCTGCATCTTCACTTCCCAACAGGTCTGATGGTAGCCAAGTGCAAGTACATAAATTTTAAAAAAAATCTTGATGTTATCAACTGTTATCATTGACAAGTTGACAACCCTAGTGCAGTTTAAACGACCTTAACTTACGTTTTGCGCGCGACAGCGGCGGAATTAACCTAACTAATGGCTAAAACAGATATTTTACGAGAATCGCTAAGTCATTCAAAGTTCCAACAGTTCTGATTGTCTGGAACACTCGAAATGTGTGAAGTACATTGTCATTTACGACCGTTAAGAGGAAAGATAATGCGAATGACATAGACGATTTCACCTTCAAACTAGCAATTTTGACATGTCATGACCCTCTATTGACAATTAATCAAGCAGACATTTCAATCTGCGAAATTTACGCGGACTTTTAGTATTTTGACGTAGGAGGGTAAAAGATCCAGTACATGAACGAATAAGGACTACCCTGACATTGACCTAAAATTAAGGTATATGAGAATCGTTCTATATATAATTTTTATATTTTGTGTGTCTGTACACAGTAGGTATACACTCTTAAATTATTTAAATATCAAAAAATCAAATAAAATGCGTGGTATTAATTATTATAACTTATTTTATTTAACAAAAGGATAAATTGCCAGTAAATGAACTGGGAATTTCAGTGAATGAACGAACTCTATCTAGTGCATAAACTCTCGATTCCTATTAATAAATAAATTCTTAAATATATTTTCGGCTTGGAATTCAAAAAAAATTGTCAGATTTTCACAGTTTTTGACTTATTGTATATTTTTTTCTACATTTTGCGCGATAAATCAAAAACTATTTTACATAATAATAATAAATAAAACCTGTTTTAGAATGTATAATAGAGCCCTTTCTGTATAATAGAGAAAAACTTAATGCCCATGTTGCACCCAAGTCGCTGGAAGTGCAACATCAGCTGCTGAATGTTTTGAGAGTAGTGAGAACAATATACCGTAACACATGTTATCAGATTTGTTCCTTTGAGCCGAGAAGCCACATGTTCTGATGCTTTTTAGACAATCTAAGATCTCTCATTAAGTGGTCCAAATCATTTTGATTGAATAGTCTAAGTTGAGATGTAAAAGTCACTACATCGTCACTACCTTCTGAAAGTTCTTGAAGTAGATTGGAGGTACTGGGTTGGGGCTGAGGTACAGATTTATCACCAGAAGTCAGAATCGTTCTAATTGTAGACTGCAAGTTACAATAGAGTCGCTTGGAACAATTTTTTTGCTGTTTCTTCTGGTTATATTCACAATGCAGAAATAATAATCATCATGGTGTTTAGATGGTTCGCGCCAAATTATAATACTTTTTTTAGTAAAAGTAGGGTCTATTCTTATTTGCTCATAAACGCAATGAGGAAATACAGCTTCCACATATAAAAATTTGGAGTCCAGGCCTTGCTGTTAGCTGCTAATGGGTTCTCAAAGTAGCCCGAGTATGCTTGTTTTACAAAGTTAGACACACTTGCGCGACATTCTTTAATACGTACTCGCCACCAAATGGTACAAAAATGATTGGAATAACTTGCAGATGTTCTTCTTGATGTTAACACCTCGATAAATTTTGGAAATTACTTGTGTGATCTTAATAAAGTGTGAACATACAAAGTGTGAGTATAGTGCAAAATATGGGGGTACCTGTATCTCAAAAACTAGAGCTGCTGTGTAAAAAATTAAAGTAGATCTGAAATCAGCGACGTCAAATTAGTAAGAAACAGTTTCAAAACCTAATAAAACAAAAAAGTTGAATTTTGTATGCCAGTGAAATGATTTGGAATCGGAAGCCACTTTATATATCGCGAAATTTGGAAATGTGGTCAAATTTTCGAAATCCATATTTATCAATGAAAAGCGACATAATTTTGTAAGTAGTACTTACTTACTTCAGTTTACTATTTTTGAACAGTTTCGCAGAGGTACCTACAACAATCGGCCTCATTCAATCAGCCGCCATATTTATAGTTACAGGCAAATAAATACAATTAAGTATTGGAACTACAATACCTATGCTCCTAAATGTATCTTAAAAAACAAGTCTCATTCAGCGTTACAAGTGCAGAAGAGGAAGTAGACAGACGGATTAACATCAGTTCGAACAAGTACTGGGCACAAAAGGAAAGAATGAAAGGAGCTTACCCAGTACATCTTAAAAGATCCGTTACAGATACATGCATCCTGCCATGCCTCACCTATGCCAGCCAAACATGGGTCCAGACAAAGAATATAAAAAGAATAATAGTGACTTGCTAAAGGGCGATGGCAAGGAGCATAACTTAAGGAAAAAATATTCAAAGTGAGAATTGAAGACATAAGAAAAAAGACAAAGCCTACAGACACCTTGAGACATGCCCTAAAACTGAAATGCAAATGGTCATATTGTATCGATTTTTACAGATGAAAGAAGGACAGGAAAAATCTCCCCTTGGCCAGGTCCAGCAGGCAAAAGAAAAATAGGTAGACCGAAGACGCGTTGGTCTAATGCTATTGTGCAAATCGCGAGAGAAAATTAGCTTGATAGTACCAAAGACAGAGAGAAATGGGGATACCCAAGAGGGATCCTTATCCAAGAAAGAAGAATACCAGAATAAATATTTTAAAAAAAATCTAAAGAAAAATTAAACCGACTTCAAAAACCACAAACACTAAAAAGTAAAAATAATTTTAGTGATTGTGGTTTTTGAAGTCGGTTTTATTTTTCTTTTGAAATTTTTTTATTTCACAATTTTTAGTGGCCCCACTGTACATGCCATACCCAGTTAAAACCCTACTGTTTACTAAGATATTATCGAGCATCGATATTAAGATCGCGAGCAATTTGCTCTTATCCATTGAGGAGTTCCGTTCTCCATCTCGGAAGATATTCATCAGATCTTCATCAAATTTATATGGGACCACCTGCGAAGTATACCCTATCAAACAAAAAAAAAATCCAAATTGGTCCAGGCGTCTTTGAGTAATCGGGGAACATACGTTAAAAAAAAAAGATACCGAGGAATTCAGAACCTCTTCCTTTTTTTGAAGTCGGTTAAAAATATTTTTTAAATTTTGGTAACAGTTTCCTTTTTGTGATCCCAGGTAGCTTTAAATATCGATTTTGAACCAAATCGGTCAATCAACAAAGAATTTCAAAATGGCGTCGACTTTTTTAAATTTTGGTAACAGTTTCTTATTTTGTGATGCCAGGGAGCTCTAAATATCGATTTTGAACGAAATCGGTCAATTAACAAAGAATTTCAAAATGGCGTCGACTTTTTTAAATTTTGGTAACAGTTTCCTTTTTTGTGATCCCAGGGAGCTCTAAATATCGATTTTGAACGAAATCGGTCAATTAACAAAGAATTTCAAAATGGCGTCGACTTTTTTAAATTTTGGTAACAGTTTCCTTTTTTGTGATGCCAGGGAGCTCTAAATATCGATTTTGAACGAAATCGGTCAATTAACAAAGAATTTCAAAATGGCGTCGACTTTTTTAAATTTTGGTAACAGTTTCCTTTTTTGTGATGCCAGGGAGCTCTAAATATCGATTTTGAACGAAATCGGTCAATTAACAAAGAATTTCAAAATGGCGTCGACTTTTTTAAATTTTGGTAACAGTTTCTTATTTTGTGATCCCAGGGAGCTCTAAATATCGATTTTGAACGAAATCGGTCAATTAACAAAGAATTTCAAAATGTCGTCGACTTTTTTAAATTTTGGTAACAGTTTCTTATTTTGTGATCCCAGGGAGCTCTAAATATCGATTTTCAACGAAATCGGTCAATTAACAAAGAATTACAAAATGGCGTCGACTTTTTTAAATTTTGGTAACAGTTTCTTATTTTGTGATCCCAGGGAGCTCTAAATATCGATTTTGAACGAAATCGGTCAATTAACAAAGAATTACAAAATGGTGCCAACTGTTTTAAGTTTTGGTAACAATTTCCTGTTTTGTGATCCTAGGGATCCTCAGATATTGATTTTGAACAAAATCTATGACAGTTCAAGAAAATAGATTGTAAACACTATTTAAATTATTATCATTAACATTAAATTAAATGAAAACACGACGCGCGACGTGTACTGCAGCCCCTGAGCTTGAGCACAGGCCGAACCGGTATAAACCGATTTCTCTCCGTACGCGACGTAGCGCCTGTGCTCACGCACACACGCGCCTCAAGCTTGTAGTAGTGTAGTACCTATCGTAGCGCGCTTATATGAAGCTTTGACTCTGTTCGCTACTCATGTGGTTATACAACGCAATACCAAACTCACAAACACTCGTACAAACATACAGACAAGTATATACTCACACACACTCACACACACACACATGGACGCACGCACACGCACTTTTGAACGGTTTGAACGGAACACGGTTTTGAAATTGAAATTGAAAAAAGTGTAAGAATTTGTAAGAAAATATTTAAAAAAGGTATATCAGCCGGTTTTTTATTCCAGCTCTTAATACATGTAAAAACGTCCAATCTGTTCATTTACTTGAGCCTTTACCCTAGTACCTAATTATATCGACCGCCCCATATCAAAACAAAGTAAATGTCATTTTTCCGAAAATCGTTTTATGTCATAAGCCTAACTTTCATAGTATGTCCCGTTGTATTGTAAGGACACCCACATTAAAGTAAAATTAAAAGCTAGTAAGTCGCTTTGACCATTTTAAAACATAGTAAGTCTATGAACTCGCTAGGTTTTTTATAGATTAGTGCGCCTTACTAAGTTTTTCAAAGGAATTAGATTAAATAAAATAAATATCACCCATTATCTAAATACCATGTCAAAACAGTAAATACTTAATAATGCATTAAAACTTAAAAGTAAGATAGGAAAAGTCAAAAGGAGTTCTGACCTCTACATGTCAACTGTTAAATATGGTTTGCAAGGGAAATACTTTGCATACTTACATAATGTTTTTAGGGTTCCATATCTCAAAAGGAAACACGGGACCCTTATAGGATCACTTTGTTGTCTGTCTTTCTGTCCGTCTGTCGTGTCTGTCAAGGAAACCGATAGGGTATTTCCCGTTAACCTAGAATTATGGGCAGGTAGAGAGGTCTCAACTCTCATAGCCCAAGTAAAGGAATAAATCCGAGAACAAATTTCGTGATTCTAGATCAACGGGAAGTACTGTATAGGTTTTCTTGACGGACGGACGGACAAATGGACAGACAACAAAGTGATCCTTTAAGAGCTCCGTTTTTCATTTTGAGGTACAGAACCCTAAAAAAGAAAATGATGCACATGTAATGAATAAATGTGTAGGCCAGTCTTCACACTAAAATATTTAAACCCCTTTAATTTAAAAACTGTCATAGCCTAGTGGTTAGAACGTCCGCCTCCTAATCGAAGGTCGGGGGTTCGATCCTGGAATCACGTTCTACTAACTTTTCAGTTATGTGCGTTTTAAGCAATTTAATATCACTTGCTTTAACGGCGAAGGAAAACATCGTGAGGAAACCTGCATACCTGCAAGTTTTCCGTGTTCTCAAAGGTGTGTTCCTAAACTTCTCTTGAATTTAAACCACTTACTAGGTTTTGATCTGAGAAAGAAATTTGACATTAATTGACAAAATTGAGAGACCTAAGCTTGTATAAGAACACAGAAGTATCATAATTCGTGTTCACTTTGCCTAACGTCTCTCGGAGAGCAGAGAGAGATTTAAACTGTTTCTTATAATCATTGGCCATATTTCAAATGCGAAAGTGTGTTTGTTGGTTTAATATTCAATCACGCTACAACGGAGCAACCAGTCGACGTGGTTTTTTGCATGGATACATTTAAAGACCTTGAGAGTGACATCTCTCTCCGCATCGTATTCTTTATTGCTGAGGGTTGTGACCTCTTTCCATTATTCCTACATCTAATGGTAGGTTTTCTTGGGATGCGGTGAGTTCAAAGAGCCTACGGAACTCGACTAGAAAAACGAGATTTTGACTCTTAGGTTTAACGGTTATGAATTAGTTATTATTATCAGTGATAAAATTGATTAGGGCTGCCAGGTAAAATGACATTTATCTCGGAAAATCAAAGAGTTTCCACGAGATTTTTTCCAAGTTTGCGCTACTAAGTACATATATTATGAAGAGGAAAGGTTTGTTTGTTTGTTATCGATAAACTCTGAAACTACTGAACTACTTGCACTAAAGACATAATCATCAACATCAACCGACAGACGTCCACAGTGAACATAGGTCTTTAATAGGGTCTTCCACATGCTACGGGTTTGCGCCGCCTGAATCTTTGCGCTTGCGCTTGACGACAATCATGCTTTAAAGAAAGCAATGATGAGGTCCAAGTTGGAGCACGCTTACCTAGAAGATGCCTATTCACTCTTGGCTTGCAGGTATCTAAGGTATATATGGCAGGAAACACGGCCGCCGAAATGGCGTTCCAACCTTTAGGCTCTCCCCATTGCCCGCAGCATGAATCTGAGCTTTCTTATGATGGTTATATTATTATGTACATATAATATCTCATAAGAAATCTCTAACACACAATCCAGCTAAGTAGGTCCAATTTCAAAAAAAGCTAGCTAGCCGACAAATCTAACTCAGTTAGGCAGCCTTCGGGAACCTTCGAGATGTCTCTCGTCCAAAATTCCTCAATGCTTGAAGACCAGTCTTTGAATAGTGCATGATGTCAGTGATGAAAAATGGATCCGAAATATAGGTCTTTTTTGTACACAGGAAATGCCTGACGCATACCCCTCCGTCATGTGGGGCTTGCACCAAACTTGCACTACTACGAAATCCATTTCGGAACACGGCACCCGGAACGAGGCGCGCTATCTCCTAAAAAACATAGGTATAATACCTATTTAGAACACTTACTATCTGTCATCATAATCTATGACAACCTCCGAGTATTTACCTGGTAAAACCGTGACTTTAGAATAAATTTTAGTATATAAGCAGGCTTCATTTAGAAATGAAAAAATCCCTATTTTATTTTTCAACGATTATAAACACAACTTTCATTCAAAAATAATAAGCTTAAATTCATTTTAAATAATATTTTGCGACGAAATGACGCGCACAGTCCTTCCGCCATGACAGTCCAGTGGACACTGAGTTCCATAGAGCGCCTGCAAGAAAATAAATAGCACAGGAAGTTTTTTGGTTAGTTTTAGATTATTTAAGAAATGAAAAACATTTAGTATAAAACTAACAGTTCGAATTGATTGTTAAACCTAAACATATCATTTTCTGGAGGTTGGCTTCAAAGCATCAAGATGTTAAAGTAAATTTTTACAGAACAAGTTGCGAACAGCAATGTTTTCAACTTGTTTTTTTTATTTATTGGGATAATGTATACTAAATTAAAAGAGGCCCTTATAATCTTCACAAACTGAAGTTTTTAATTGCATGTATTTAATAGCTGTTAATGCTTTAGAAAAATAAACAATTTACTTCAAAGTACAGCATTTTTGCGATTTGTCAAATAGCAATTACCTTAATAAAGTAATAAATAAAGGGAGAATGTTCTTAACCCTGAAATTTTCAAACAAATAGTTTTTTCTCTGTTTAGAGTCCGAACTTAGAGTAGTGGAACTGTACGAAACATGGCATACCGTTTGCGTGGCGTGAACGTTCACGTAGACGTAATGCGTGCAGTTACGTCTACGGGTTGGATAAAATATTGGATAAAATAGCAAATTAGCGAAACATTTTTTTATAAATAAAACCTTAAGGTAAAGTATCTCTTAACACAAAGAAAGTAGATATAGAGAGTTTCATGCAATCTTGTGAAGCTGTTTGGAAAAAACACTCTTCTCCCCTAATTCCGCCATCTTCGCGACTTTTCTGTGGCTAGTGACATTGCATTGCTGCCGCGGCTATTACTCAGCCGACACTCACACCGTATCCTGTTAGTGTATTGTTTATTATTTAATTTTTCTATACTTAATTGTGGAAAGAAGTAAGTATAGCGCTCTCTCTGTTACGTAGTCCCATACAAATGATAGAGACGAAAATCTCAGTGGGCGTTAACCACTTTGAGTCACCAATCAATCACAAAAAACTAAAACAGTTTAAATTGTGATTGCTAACTTAAAATGATTAGCGCTCCCTGACATTTTGTATCTATCATTTGTATGGGATAATATAACAAAGAGAGCGCTATACTAATCACTTTCCGCGGATAGAGTATAGTGTTATTTAACTCTAATTATAAGCTTGACAGTCCTCCATAATCATAAAGCGAGCCTACGAGGCCCAGCAGAGGAAGGGGGGAGTTTTGGGGATGAACCTAGACTAATTTGTATACCAGAAAATCCTAACCTAAATGCACATGGACGAAGTTAATGGCATCATTAAGTTTATTACAATTAAACCTAGACGGTGTGAGCAGAAGTTTTTCTGACCACTTCTCCCATTAGCGCTTTAGTTTCGTCCCGACTTCAGTTTCCAGTATTAAGGCGGAATCATACAATGGGACGCGTCCGTAAGCCGCGGCTGACACGACAGTCGCGACTGGTAGGTTTGCAGTCGTACAGGACGCGTCTTGCGAGATATCTACCGGACGTCCGATCGCTCAAGGTTACATTCAGGACTATACGTCCGATAGTGAGCACAGTTCAGTGTACTCTAATATTATCCAGATACCCATAACCTCACCTATGGTGCTGAAACATGGATGACAAACGGCCTTGTCCACAAATTCGCCCAGCGAGCTATGGAGAGGGCTATGCCAGGAGTTTCCCTGAGGGATAAGATCCGAAATGAGGAGATCCGCAGGAAAACCAAGGTCACTGACATATCCCAAACCTTTCAGGCCCAAAATGTTGAATTCCTAAAATGTTGGCTGAATTGGCAGTGGGCAAGTCATGCCTGTCGTAGAGGCGATGGCCGTTGGAGCCGGAAAGTGAGTAGATACTCGTACCGCGTATAAGTAAGCGTGTTTGGCACGCCCTCCAGCGCGATGGAGGATATAAAGCGGCTGGCGGGAAGTGGCTGGATGAGGAAGGCTGAGGACCGGGTTTGGTGGTGTTCTTTTGGGGAAGGCCTATGTCCAGCTGTGGACGTCCACAGGCTGATGATGATGATAATGATGACCTATAAAACGCGGCTATCAGGCGCGTCCGTCAGCGACGTAAGATAATTTGTTTCAACCTTAACTCGGGTTTAAAAATTATCAACGTAATCTGCGCAACGCTACTCTGCATTACAAAGGCTAAGGAATGGATACTTTAAATATGCAGCGGTTAAAAGAAAAGAGCTGGTTCTTAAAAAAGACTATAGTGAGCTGTTTTTATCCGCATGAATTTATAATTTCAATTCTGGTATTTTTCTGCGTTTCTGTTAGAAAATTATTATAAGCCATTGTGGTGGTGTAATTAGAGTAATCCGTACTTTCATACTGACATTATAAATGCGAGAGTATGTTTGTTTGTTGGTTAATTGGTTTGTTCTTCAATCACGTCACAACGGATCGATTTTGACATGGGTATAAGTAAAGACCCGGAGAGTGGCATAGGCTACTTTTTATTCCGTAAAATCAAAAAGTTCCCGTAGGATTTTTAAAACCTTAAGTTCACGCAGACGAAATAGCGGGAATGAGCTAGTAGGTGTGATAATAATATAATTACTGTCTCTCACTAATTAATTGGTCAGCATTGCATAAAAGCCAGCTAATTCTCCGAGCTCAGTCATAATTCATAATAAGCCCGGATAGACACGAGTGCCATAATTCACGATTTTTAACCCTCCGCCACCTAGATGCCAATGCTTTGTGAGGTAAGTATCTAGATATTTTGGCTCCGCGCCATAGAATAATGTTATGTAGATACGACAGTTCGAATTTTATTTAAAATTGTTATGGGGGTTAGGCCCACTATAAAATAATATTATAGCACTAGATGACAAATCCGCGACTTTGTACGCATCACACTAATATTATAAAGGCGAAAGTTTGTATGTGTATGTGTGTGTGTGTGTGTGTGTGTGTATGTTTGTTACTCCTTCACGCAAAAACTACTGGGCTAATTTGGCTAAAATTCGGAATGCAGATAGATAATATCCTGGATTAGCACATAGGCTACTTTTTATCCCGGAAAACCAAAGAGTTCCCACGGGATTTCGAAAAACCTAAATCCACGCGGACGAAGTCGCGGGCGTCAGCTAGTGGATTTATATTTTTTTAAATCTCTTAGAAACTCAGGATTTCTTTTAAAATTTCGTAGTTTTTTTATGGTATGTTATCAGTGATCCTTCGTTCGCCTGTCTGCGTTTTTGCTAGTGTACTGGTTACACACTGTATTACCATAAGTGGCACTTGCTGTCTTACATAGAATTTTTACTTCATAATACATAGGTCGCATCTACGACATAATCTTTGCTGCTACCCTTTCGATTCAAACACCCTGGCCGCTCTTAATTTATGCGCCCGTTGTCTGCCCCCCACACTATGCCGGGCCGATGACGCTAGCGATGCAATGCATTATTGCTACTTTTAAATCATTTTCATTTGGTGAACTTATGATTTTTCTTCTGATATTTCACAGGTGGATTTCATGCAAAGTGAATTTTCGCATTTAATTATATGATTGTAAATGTGAAAATTCGTTTTAATTGAAACGTAGCAAAGAATCGTTTGCTACATTAAGTAATTATTTAACTAGCTGTTTTTCACATCCAACACGCAACAATGCGAGTGATCTCGCTCACGCGCTCTTTATCTACTTGGATTGGTTCGATGACCGTGCGCTTGCGAAATTCAAACAATAAAGCGTAGTAACTGTGTAATATTTTTTTCGTGATTTTTTCACAGGCAACTTTAAGTAAGGTAGCAAGTGCGACATAATGAAAATGCTATTCACGTGATTTTTCACATGCTACCTGTGAAATAGTCCAGCTCTAGCCGGCGCCGCGGCGTAATGCTGGTACTCGTAAATTCACCCTGTTTGGTTAGTGCGTACAAATTGAAAGCGCCTGCATGCGCCATTCACTAACAATGGGACCGTGCCGCTATGGTTTTTAACGGGAAATCATGACGTACCCTAATCTTATTTATGATGTTGGCACGTGCCTTTTGTTTGCTGTGTGCGATGTGCCACTTCTGCGTATTATATTTTGGTCGTGTTGACGTTTGGAGTCATTAATGATTTTGTGGATTGCTGTCGCGTCCCGGGTAATCGCGTGGAAACAAGAGTGTATGAATGGTGCACGCTGAATGGATTCAAGGTATTGAGTGGCATTTTTGGGGCTGCTTTGGATCAATTTTTTGACAGCCTCCCTGGTGCAGTGGTCTTATTAGGGGGAGGTCCCGGGTTGGAATCCCGAAAAGGGTCTGGAATTTTATAATTTCTAATTTCTGGTCTAGTCTGGTGGAGGCTTTGGCCGTGGCTAGATACCATCCTACCGACAAAGTCGCGCTGCCAAGCGATTTAGCGTTCCGGTACGATGCCGTGTAGAAACCAAAGGAGTACTTATGCATACATTCAGGCGACCGTATAGGCTTGACCACTGTCACAGTAAGGTAAGGACATTTGACCAAAATCAAATACATACTTACAATATCAAAATCATTTATTCAAAGCAGGTACTATAGTACACCTTTTGATGGTCAGAATTGTTAGATTTGAAAGATGATATAGTGGTGGTAAACTTAAAACTAAAGCTACGAGAGTTCCAAACGCGCCTAAGTCTGAGAAGAACCCACAAGAAACTCAGTCAGGTATTCTTTTTTGTTATTATCACCACTTTACAAAATCACTTATAAGTCCACATTAGAACTATCAAAGCTATTTGGCAACTCATGCCCAAGCTTTCTTATCATTTTAATAAAGCTTTACATTGTAATAGGATTTTTCTTGACTATGAATTCCGGTGTAAATACTCAGTAAGTAGGAAATTCAAACGAGCCTTACCAAATATGACGTTCAATCGATCAACCCGTTTTGGAACGTTATCTAAACGTTAGGCTAATTGAATCACCGATAGTACCTGCCGTGTAAATGATCCGCGCGGCGCGTTGCCCGGCCGCTGCATTATACGCAGGGTGGATGCAAATCGTGTGGCTTGGCTAATTCAGCGGCGCGTACGTTCAGGCCACCGTATAGGCACGACTCCTGTCACAGGTAAGGTAAGGACATTCGACCCGTGTAAGTCATAAGAAAAACATTGTGAGGAAACCTGTTAAATAAACTTACAAGTACTTTTGAATCTTCAAAAGTATATACCTCGGAATGCCTTTCCTACCGAGAAGAACCAGCAAGAAACTCGGCAGCAAGAAAAAAATGTTCTCAAAGGAGGTGTAGTCTGCCAATCCGTACTGGGCTAGGGTGGGAGACTATGGTTTACACCCTTCTCATTCTGAGAGGAGACTCAGTAGTGGGCTGGTGATGGGTTGGTCATAATGATGATGATGGTGATGATGGTCGCTAACTATGGGCCTCGTAAGAAAGCTGAGAGTCACTCAGAAGACCATGGATAGAGCTATTCTTGGAGTTTCTCTACGTGATCAAATCGGAAATGGAGAGATTCATAGGAGAACCAGAGGAAACGAAAAAGGTCAGTGGGTGGCGAAGCTGAAGTGACAATAGGGTTATGTGCCCGGCCCATTGCCACTTAATATATACCCAAGCCCATTTAATTATTAAAAAAGTCTGCCAAGCTAACTCTCAGGCATGCAGATTTCCTCACGAAGCTTTTCTTCACCGGAAAAGCAAGTGATATAATTTAATTACTTACATACTTAAACGCATAAAACTCTGAAAAGTTAGAGGTACGCCCGAGGTCGAGCCCAAACCCCTCGAATAGGAGATCGACGTCATCTTAACCACTGACCTATCGCACACAGCCTACTTTTATATTTTAATTTTAACAGTATCCAATCACTTGACCTTACCGTGAGTGCGCTTCAGCAGGCAGGCCTGGGGTTCCGCACGTAGTTAATGAAATTTTCATATTCACGGATCGCGTCGTACGTTACGTGGTCCACTTGACCGCTGTTTCATTTTCACTTTTAACGGCAGCACAAAGGCTTTATTCCGTTAATTGAGGCTGCTACCTTTGTTTCTGTTAAACGTGTTAAAATTAATGTAAGTTTAACCCGTACTCACCTTTGGTAATCACGAATTGCACCTATGTTATTAATTAATACAATTTTATAATGACTATGTGTACACAAAATTAAGCGTGTTTATTACCTTTTAATGTTAAACAGTTGTTTTTCAGGGGGTTCCCATACCTGAAAAAGGAGCCGAAAAAAAATTTTTTCTTACCCTAGCATGTGGGGTGCCATTGTTTAGAGCTCATTGAGTAGAGTATATATTTCTTATTTATTTTTATCTTTAAAAAAAATAAAGAAAGGGGGGCCGTTTTAGACCATTTTTGTGACGGAGGCTATCTCAAAAACTAAATTACTTTGAAATATGAAATTTCCGCATGTTATGTACCATATACCTACTGTATTTAAACAACAAACACTGAAAATAACGATTTACATATATGTATAATAGTTTATATGCTGTGATTAAAACAAACGATCATTTTTTGGGTTTTTCTTCCACGGTTTATAATTGCGATGTTCTAGCTCGGAAAAGAAATATTTCATACACCCAAAATATTCATCATTATATACGGAACCCTAGAAGAGCGAGGCCCGATTCGCACTTGACCGATTTTTTTCTTTTTACTGTTATTAAATATTGATACAAATAAATCCCTAACTTTTCATCAAATAAAAAAAAATCTGTGCTGCATATATTAACAAGATACTAAATCCACAGTATAGTGTTCCAAACTCAGACTGTATCGCTAAATTTCAGCCAGCTGTATTATGTGGCAAACTTTTGCCAATAATAAACTTTTTCTCCATCAGTGGCGCCCAACTTGCCGGGTGATTTGTCCCCAAACTAGTTAGCTCTAATCCGCCTAACCGGACACTGTAAAAAGTTTCACGGTCCTTGGCGTAAGATATGTGTTTTATATTGTACGATCCGATATTTTGAATTGATATTTATATACGATATTTTGATTTTGATGTCATTTGTTACCGATATCGTTACCAACAATGTAAACATTTTGTGTAAACGCGCAGAGTAAAGTATTACTTTTTTTCTTTTCAAACTTAATATCATCCAATTTTATTTCATTAATCATTGTTATAGTTTTGGAAACTTGCATTAGGTTAATTCCACCTTGTATGTACACTAGTGACTTTGAACTTATTTTCATTCAATAAAAATCAAATTAAGATTTTAGATAGGTAGTCGAAAAAACTCCGACCAAGAAAAAAGCAATTCATAAAGAATTGTACCTACTTTTTTTATCTATTCTTTTATTAAAAATAATATATAAGCACTCCGATGTCGCATCAGATATTTTGGAAACATAGTAAAAGGTTTTGAAAATAAGATCCTTCTCGTTATAGAAAGGATCAACTGTTTAGATTAGTTTTGTTTGACAGATAGCTATTGTATGGATAATAACCATTAGGTATAGCATATTTTATAAGAGTCATAATATTAGTATATAGTTCTGTAATATCGAAATCAAATGCTATTTACGACTCCATATTATTTATTGTGATGTTCCCGCCATTAAAGCATATTTTTTATGAGTCCTATGTGTTTATAGTTTTCTAATATCGATATCAATTGTATATACGAATCCATTTACTATTATTGTAATATTACCGTGAATTAGCACCAAGAAAACATTAAATATGTGAATGTTTGACATCGATCGTGTGTGAATCTTGTGACTTGCCTAAATTAAAAGTAGAAGAAAATGGAATCAAATGCTTATTTATTTATTTGAAAAACTTTATTATTTACAGAAACATAGTATACAAAAACATTAGAAGAAACTATACTTGATAGTGCAAAGGCGGCTTTATTGCTATAGTAATAAGCCTATACTATATCTATCTATACTAATATTATAAATGCGAAAGTGTGTCTGTCTGTCTGTCTCTCTGCTACCTTTTCACGGCTCAACAGTTTAACCTATTCTAACGTTTGGTACAGGGTTAGCTTATATTTTGGGGACGGACATAGGTAATAGTAACGGACTTTTTACCCCGGAAAATCAAACAGTTCCCACGGGATCTTTATAAACCTAAATCCACGCGGACGAAGTCGCGGGCATCCTCTAGTATGAATATATATAGGATGTTTTAGGACCAAAAAGCCATTTTCAGTTTAGAAAACTTTAATTAGACAATTTAACACAGGAATCATGAATCACAAACACGTGAACATAATATAATTAAACTCCGGTATAACAGTTTCAATGGGGTGCATTAAAATATGTAATCGCACCAACAATACTAATTTAATTGAACTAATTAATATAATTAATGATGTTTGAATAATAGCTTAATAATAGATAGATTGAACGAATAAATGGTCCAAATAAGCTTTTGTTTTTAGCTGAATACGGTAGCCCATCGGCGGTGTTCCAACATGGGGTTATTCAAGGGACGGGCGGACCGACGAATTCCTGAAAGGCCGGCAACGCATCGGCGGTTCCTCTGGTACTGCAAATGTTCAATGTTCATGGGCGGCGGTAATCACTTAACATCAGGTGACCCGCCTGCTCGTTTTAATTTTTTATAAAAAAAAAAATAGCGTTAAAATTTTAGCAGACGTGTAGATCAATACGCTTTCCTGGTTTACCTTTCATTTTTATCAATCCATCGACGGTCCACTACTGAGCACGGATCTCCTTTCGGAATAAGAGTAGTTTAGGCCATAGTCTACCATGTTCGCCAAGGACGGATTGGCAGAATTTACAAATCATTGATGACCTCATGGAAAACTCTCAGGCATGCAGGTTTCCTCACGATGTTTTTATATCTAATTATTGAAACGCACATAAGTCAGTAAATTAGAGGTATATGCGTGCCCGGGATCGAACCCCTCCCAAAAAGAAGGAGGACGGACGTCTTAATCACTAAGCTATCAGTTATCACCTATTTTGGTTAGTCAATGTTATGCATCTCATAAATAAAATTGGTTAAACACGCTGAAATTAATCTATGGTGTCCATACATAATCTTATACGATACATAAACTACCACTATCTCTAAAGCATCCCGGGGGATGCAAAATTAGATAAAATTTAATTAGTCAAGCATCCCTTATCGTAGTTTTACTTTATTTATTATACGGGGTGTTCCGATCTTTGAGCGAGGTCCGTGTAAAAAAGGGTGCTTCAATTTAAATAATTAACTAAATTTGCATATACAAGCTGTAGATAAGTGAGAGAATTTTAATGTTTTGCTATTGGATATTTTACTGAGATTCCTAGTTCACCAGATTTAAAATGAAACGGTGCGTTCACGGTAACTAAATACGTTTGTACCTACTTACCTATCTGAATTTTATTGTAAGCCCTATGGCAAAAATATAGGGGGGGGGGGAGGGGTGGTTTGATCCGCTAACTCAGTGTCTAACACTCTATGCTAACAACCGAGCTCATTTGAAATTGGTTAACTCTACTATGCTGCTTCACTGGGTGATATCAAATTAATTTTTCGTAGAAAACCTTCAATAGATTAAAATAAATGTCGAATTAGCTAAGTGGCTAATCATTCAGTGTTAGACACTGAGTTAGTGAATCGTAGGCTGGAGAGTGTGAGAAAAAAAAAATGTTTTAAAAGAGCTTAGGTATCTTGATTCTATTTCCTATGTAGAGTCAGTAAGTCGTGTAGCACCCTAATGATCATATTCGCGTGTCATGGTTATGCACATGCGTTAGGTGGCGTGTTTATAAAAAAAAAAAAAACATAAGTGCGACAGGTTTTTGATGCAATAGTTTCGCGGAATTGCTACTCGAATTCTGAGGCCGACCGTGCGTTCCAAACTTCTTATTCCGTGCGCGCACCAAACCGCATCGCACCCTCGCTAATTATCCGAATATGCAAATATCATCAAAACGGACACATTAATTGTTTCACTTCAATCCCGGTACAATGGCGAAATGCTAATGTTCGGTATCCTTTTGTTTAGAGAGTGCAATGACCTCGACCACGAGTGGTTTAGGAGTTATGATAATTTCATTAAGGCTACATCTTTTTATTAGTATTTACTACAATAGGTACTTTTTATATTTAACTAATTTATACCCGCGACTTTGAGCGCCTGGCCTACACAAATTTCGTGTTTCAAAATAGCGTGACGCTAAATTATAGAACTGTCGCAACTAGGCCTGTAGGCAAAGCTATATCATACTAATATTAATTCGAAAGTATGTTTGTTTGGTAGTTTGTTGGTATGTCCTTCAATCACACAGCAGCTCTGCGTATTTTTTTTTTATTAAATATTAATAATTTTAGTTTTTTAATACATTAATAATTTTATAGTAAGTAATTACTATTCGTGAATTACTAGCTATCCTCACAAAAACGTTTTACAGTTAACAGAGGATGACTTTATAATTAAATGTTGTTTAATTTTGTGAACATTAAAGGAAAAAAAACAACTGTTATTGTTTAAAAGCGCAGATGATCTAATTAAAATCCCCATTACATAAACAAAGGCAATACGGGATCCCATCAGTGACCCTTTCGATGGCGCCGCTTCGAATTAGCGCGAATCAAAATAAACAAAAAACATTCCCCTGCCATCCCCTGGTGTCCCCTGGCGTACTCATAACTTGTGAACGCATGGACCCTGCACCGATAAGTGAAAAGGATTGCCCAATATCGATACCTACGCAATTGGTATATGGTATTACCTTGTTCAAACATCGGTGGAGTCTGGAATACCTACCTAGGTATGCGCAACAATAGAAAAAGATTTACTATCTATTAGAAATCAAAAAGTTCTTTTATGAAGTAAAATAAATCTACTCTATCGAACAGACAGTGATGGAACACGACAATTTATAATAATAATCTTCATCATCAACCATTAGATGTATTCTATGTATGTAGTCTATTCTATTCTATAGATGTCCACTGCTGGACATAGGTCTCTTGTTACTTATAGGGAATTCCATCTGTTCAATCTGTTTAGGCATTTAGAGATGTTATGGTGGAACAAAAAATCACATACCTACATAAATATAGGTACTTGAATCCTGAAAACATTACACTCCTTTTTTCGCAGTCAAGTGATAAAAAAAGTACAGGATTTTATTACAAATCACGATCCCTTCGAGCGGCGTCATTTTAAATTACCAAAAATCAAAACAAACAAAACGGTCGCCCGAATGTCCCCTGCAAGCTGCAATGTAGGTATGGGGAGAAGCGACCCAGTCGGTAAGTGAAAATTATTGGCCAATATTGTACGTACATTGGAGTTGAGATTGGCCAGGTCAATATGTTTTAAGTTTTTAACTTAGTTTAGGTAGGTAGGTACCTGTCTTTTAAACTCAAAACTTTTCATACCCTAAGTTACTATAGTCTGGCGACAGGTTGAGATGGCAATCGGCGTATGATTCAAGGGGACGCCCCGCATATCCGCACGTCACCCACGCTCGCCTGCATCGGGGTCCGTATGGGTGTGCGGGTCATTCCCTCCCTAATTGCCATTTCAACCTGTCGCGTACTATAGTTTGAGTAGTGAATGAAAGATTCGTGCTCCGTAGTGGGCCAGCAATGGGTTGATTGGAGAAAAGCTTGCAGAGGCAGCTACAATCTACTTCCGTAATTAAATCGTAAAACATAACCCAAGTAATTTAGCCTAAACTTAATTACGAAACAGTTGGTGGTTTTATTGGTCGTAAAACGCCAAATTTAATTTATTTCTGTCCCCAGAGATTAAGGTTACTTTATCATGTTATTGCAGGGCATACATAAATTGTTATGAGGTAAACCAAATACTATTCCAGCAGATTTTATCCCACTGTTACGCACTTGAATAAAATTGATCCCTATTTACGTTATTACGGTTCCTTACCTCAAAAAGAAAAAAAATTAACCGTTATAGGCTAAGTTACGCATATCAATCGATTGTGATTGTTAAGCAACGTTGACCCAAGTCAGCAACTGGATGGGTGACCGACTTTAGAGGTCCGAATTTGGCCTTTTCATTTCCTCCGTGCCTCGGAGAGCCACGTTAAGCCGTCGATCCCGGTTATTATCACTAACATCTGATAATAACTGTCAATTAATCTAAGAGTCGAAATATCGTTCTCTTAAGAGAGTTGTATGCGGAAGGATCTGGGAACCCACCGCATTATTATCCCAAGAGAACTCCTACCATTATAGAATTAATGGAAAGGGGTGACGACCCTCAGTAATGAGGAAAAAAGACTTTAGAGAGAGATAAGTTCAATTATCCAGCTATGAACTGTTAGAAGTTTGGATTTAAAGTGATTGAGCAAGTGCACAAAGTAGTTGCAGATGGGGATAAAGTTATGGCGACATAATGTGCCCGTTATCGTGATAGTATCGTGATAGTATCGGCAGCGCGTCGCTTTACGACTCTATTCGTTGCAAACTTTGCCGATTCGCGTTATCTGTGTCAGGTAGGTCTTGCGACTGAGATCTATTGCTTTATTTTGTTTACAAATAGATTTTGTTTTCAATTTATATGTAGAGTCTAACTTGAAGTTGAATTTGTTACAAATCTAGCTATATAATACCTAGTGGTCCGGCCCGGTTTCGCACGGACAGCTAATTATAATTTTCTTAGGGATCTCTAATTTTTTTGAAAATAATATAGCTTATGTCACTCAGGAATAATGAAAATTTCTAATGCGGAAAGAATTTTCAAAATCGGTCAAATACAGTAGTTCCAGAGATTAATTCCTACAAGCAAACTTACAAACTTTATCTCTTTATATAATATTTATAGTATAAATACGCACACCTTTATTTGGTAAAGTCAAAGCATAATATAATCATTCAGTAAAAATACATGAGCACACGAGTATATTTAATGTTTCATGTGTGTTTGTATGTGAGTTTCTTCATTCCACCATAACTTCTAAATGCCTGAATAGATTTGGGTGTAAGGGGTATCGTGAGAATCCTTACTCATCCCCAGTGATAATGGCTATATTTTTTTTGAAAAATTCAATATGACGGTTGTATTTAAAATGTGTTTTTATTTTTATTTTTAGTTTGTCTTTTTTTATTTAACAGAGTAGTCGTGTTTCTTATTTTTTAATGTTACTTTTATCCCGGAAAATCAAAGAGTTTCCATTTAAACAACCTAAATACATACCGATGAAGTCACAGAGACTACCTAGATAAGTTTGGCTCAGCATTACTCAATTATTATACTACACAAGTGTAAATTAAAAATTTATAACACCCCCGACAAGTGAAGGTTACAGTAACTAGAAAAGACCAAAAAGACCTGATAACTTTCAAACGGCTGAACCGATTTTCTTGGACTATTCCGCGCCTACGATCCAAAGTATCAGAGTTTTCCAAAACATCATTTTCAAATAAATAATTATGTATCAAGGCAATGTCCATCTTGACAGCTTGACATTTGTCAATTGACATAATATTATTATGAACCTAACGGTTATGTAACCTTCTTTTCTACAAGAAAACTAGAAAAGAGCTGATAACTCTTAAACGGCTGCACCAATTTTTTTGGATTATAGCTAAGAACACTCTCGATCAAGCCACCTTTCAAACAAAAAAAAGTAAATTAAAATCGGTTCATTCGTTTAGGCGCTACGATGCCACAGACAGATACACAGATACACAGATACACAGATACACAGACACACAGATACACAGATACACAGATACACAGATACACACGTCAAACTTATAACACCCCTCTTTTTGGGTCGGGGGTTAAAAATGAAGAAGGCATTCTTTTTCTTGTTCTAAAATGGTTATAAATTCAACGCCGTTATGAAATACAGCCTCTCCGCCGTAAGAACAGTAAGGTACAATTCCCAGGTGTCGTTTATTTTAGTGTTTAAGTCGTGTAGCTTTAAAACTGCGCGAAATTATATTATGTTTTCTACTCCTCTGGGTATTAACACACGGGAGTTTCTGCGATATACTCGTAGCTTAGAGTACTTACAAAAGTTCATATAATATTATTATGAACTAGCTGACGCCCGCGACTTCGTCCGCGTGGATTTAGGTTTTTCAAAATCCCGTGGGAACTCTTTGGTTTTCCGGGATAAAAAGTAGCCTATGTGCTAATCCAGGATATTATCTATCTCACACACACACACACACACACACACACACAAACACACACATACAAACTTTCGCCTTTATAATATTAGTGTGACTATTTAGGTAGGTATAGAGCTTTGCCGTACAAAATCAATTCCGTGGGAACTCATTGATTTTCCGGGATAAAAAATAGCCTAGGTCAATTTCCGGGATGCAAGCTGCATAAATCGGTCAAGCGGATGGGCCTTTAAGAATCATGTGGGAATTCTTTTAATTTTCCGGGATAAGAAGTAGCCTACGCCCGTCCCCGGGATGTAAGCTAACTCTAATTTTTTCATTAAAATCGGTTAATCTGTTGGGTCATGAAAAGCCAGCAGACAGAGTACAGACACACTTTCAAATTTATAATATTATAGGATGGATATCTTTATTAATTGAAATAAATATCAAATGTTTTAATACGTATAAGTACTATTAGTTAATTATTATTATCCAACACAAAACTGTAATTGTAACACGACAGAACAAAAATCCGAGGCGCCGAAAAATAATTCGATTCCTGTCCAAAAGTCCCATCGCGTCAATAATTCCACAGCCCGGCTGATTCAATATTAGTTTGCGTTAACGAGTTGGCTTTATCTCATTTAAAAATCGACCAAAACAGAGTAATAATAAAGTGCATTTCGAATCGGAGGTCATACTAATTATTTTATTTCAATATTTGCCAATTACAGCGAGTAGGATTTGTTTAACGTCGGTAATAATGGGGAGGGCCATTGAGAAGGTATAAAAGTATTATGACGTTTAAACTAAGTCTGGGCTTCATAATAGAGCCCTTTAAAGCTGCGTTTTTACCATGAAAATATCATAATATTGGAGGTACGAGGCTTTTTGATGCACTATAGCCTTATTTATTGGTAAAGAGTAATAGATAATGTGTGCTCGTAGAAGGAATGTCGTAGACATGGGGGGTGGAAACTCGCCCGTCGTTAAATAGCTAACTCTACCGTTATTCGATTTTTTTTCGATAAATCGTCAATGATTTTCGTCGAAACGAATCATTAATTTCTTCCGTTTTGGGACAAAAAAGGAAATAAAGAAATTATAACGACTCTGCCCTCAAGTCAAAGCTCTCGAGATGTAAAGTAACGAGTCCTTAATGAGGCCCTTCGCAATAATGATTGAGTTATCGGTCATTTTGTTACCTGAGGTCTTACGATTCCGCCATTTAATTTTTGCTTCAATGTTTTTTTTATAAAAAATAGCGAGCAAACGAGCAGGCGGGTCACCTAATGTTAAGTGATTATCGCCGCCCATGAACATTTGTAGCACTATTTGAGGAAAGCTTGCATCCCAATGGACTTAGGCTACTTTTAGTCTCGAAAAATCAAGGATTTTAAATGAAGCTGTGAATATCTTCTATTTGATACAGAGATATACCTAGTTTACTTTTTGTTACCATCAGAGCTAATTTACAGTATTGATTTCATTAAACGATTAAAAATTTGTCCCGAAATGTTCGAATTTGTTTTGATATAGGGGGAATACATTAAAGCGAGTTATTTGGAAGGAAACATAAGATTGGTTTACGGGATGTAATGAAAACGGATTATCTAGATGTATACTAAAAGGGGTTTATGGCCGCATAAAAATAACTTGAATCCAAATGTAGGCCCGCTACAGTGTAGAGGCTGCAGGCTAGGCTGTATACTTAGATAGATATTTTACTTAAGTTCCCATTTTAATTCAAGTAAAGCTTAGTATTAATAAAAAAAAGGGTAATAAAACTGTAGACGACTACGGAAAATAGAAAAAACTACACAAGTGTAAATTAAAAATTTATAACACCTGCGACAAGTGAAGGTTACAATAACTAGAAAAGAGCTGATAACTTTCGAACGCCTGAACCGATTTTCTTGGATTATAGCTTAGAACACTCTCGATCAAGCCACCTCAAACCAAAAAAATTAAATTAAATTCGATTCATTAGTTTAGGGGCTACGATGCCACAGACAGATACACAGATACACCACGTCAAACTTATAACACGCCTTATTTGGTTCGGGGATTAAAAAGAAGTGCTTAGTGCTATCATCGTTCCGAGTACCTAGTGCCTATAATAAGTCTTTGATGTGTTAGATATGCCTGTTTATTTAGATCTATTAGTCTTCTGACAGTTTCACATTAATAACGTAATATGTCGTGCGTATTTTTTATCCTTGATTGATGGCATCCCCATTGGATTGATTTGTCTATGAAATAGGTATGATTTCTTTTTGTAACTGACAACGCACGACCACGGCATTTGAATTCCCACAGGACTTTTAAAATCGAATTCCACGAGGATGAAGTTAACGGACATTGTGGCATTATGTAGGTAGTGAATAATTTTTAACGGGCTCTCTATACTTCGCACATTGGTCTGTAAGTTTAGACCGGGCGGCCGTTAGGCGGGTTCATATACTCGGTTTTATTATCCGCTTCTATAAAGTATAAACCAATGATTATCTTCCGCAATAAGTGCCAATTCTACACGTAACTCGTAAACTACTTCCATTACTGTTTCCTTCTTTACTAATCAACGTAAAAGATAAATATCGCGACTTTGCTTGGGGTGGACTTTAATACTGAATCATCATCATCATCATCATCATCGTTATAACCGATAGACGTCCACCGCTGGACATAGGTCTCTTGTAGGGGCTTCTAAATATTGTCACGTTCTTGCGCCGCCTGAATCCAGCGGCTCCCTGCAACTAATTTGATGTTGTCAGTCCATGGGGGAGTCACCATTCTAGCACCTTGGCACCCTATCATCTATCAGTTATTCGAGCTATGTGTCCTGCCAATTGCCACTTCAGCTTTGCAACCAGCCAACTGTTACTCTGGTTCTGCCAGGCTGTTCAGAACACTCGATTCGGTAAATTATCGTTCGATAAGATGTATTTTTCAATGAAAAGTACATCTTATCGAACGACATTTTTTTAAAATTCATTATAGGCAAGTGCTTGACCAAAATCACACCTGATAGCATCCAAGCATAGCTCCACTGAGTGACTCTGAACTAAAATATCACTGAGCGAAATACTAACAAAAATCTAGTAGGTACCTACTTAATTATAACAAAAATATTCGTCATTCCGAGGACAACAAATACAGTGTTACAGCAAAACAGGTACAAAGTTACAGCAAAACTTGTGTAAAATTATGAAAATTAAATAATATACCGAATACAAAAAAGTTTTGTAGAGTATATTATTATGTAAATGAAAATGATAAAAGAGCGTAGATTGGACTCGCAGCTCGCTCCAGCAATGCGCTGGACTGAAGTATTTCTATTTCTACTAACGATAGGCACTAATATTACCGTGCGATAGGTATTGTTTGAACTGCAATGTAATCATGTAAAACAACAAGCTAACAATTCGTTGCGGGCAGAAGGGACCGCCCGTCTCTCAGGTAAACTGCGGTTTGGGAGATATTAAAGCGGTTTAATTATACACAAACTGATTTTAGTGGAGCACTTAGGGGTCGCTCGGCCACTCAACTAGGTTGATTTGAAATTCGAGTTGGAAACTTTAGACAAGTGTCCAAGTTTAGACTGCATCATCTTACCACCGGAACAACAACTGACCAAGTGCGAGTTAGACTCGCGCACCGAGGATTCCGCACTCGGGTATTTTTTCGACATTTTGCACAATAAATCAAAAACTATTATAGGTACATTTTATTTTCTGTGATGTAACCGTAAATTCACGGTTTTCGGATTTTTTCCTTACTTACTTTTTTACTTGTGCTATAAGACCTACCTACCTGCCAAATTTCGTGATTCTAGGTCAACAGGAAGTACCTCAAAGGTTTTCTTGACTCGACGGATGGACGGACTGACAAACAGACAACAAAGTGATCCTATAAGTGTTCTGTTTTTCCTTTTGAGGTACGGAACTCTACAAAACTTGGTACGCAAAAAATGTCGACGTCCTTAAATATTACATTTTAATGTTTAAACTATCGTGAGTGATTTCTATTTTAAGCATATAATGTACCGGTTTAACTCACTTATTAAGCCTAGTTTAAAACTAGTTTAGACTAGTTCTAAACACTAGTTTAGAACCTATCCAGGGTCCTTTTTTACAGGGACTCAGCTCGCTGCGCGTCATTACTTTACATTTTTCGCTACAAGAATACAATAAATCAAAAGGAATGAACAAGTTCAAATTCAAATTCAAAATGTTTTTATTCAATTAGACTTTTACAAGTTCTTTCGAATCGTCAAAAGCATCTACCACTGGTTCGGAATGCCTTTCCTACCGAGAAGAACCAGCAAGAAACTCGGCGGTTGCTCTTTTCAAAGATTTGATATACAATATTATGCCATGTATAAAAGCAATTGAAGTCCTGCGCATTGCTGGAGCGAATCAAAGTTCAAATCCACGCTTTTTTATCATTTACATAATCTTCGATAGTATAATATGCCTTTCTCAAGAGCATATTTTTAATAGATTTTTTGAACCTGTGTAAAGGCAAGTCCAAAATTGACTGAGGAATTTTGTTATAGAAGATTATACCCAAGAAAGCTCGAGTATGCAACAAAAACACAAACTCAAGACGTGCATCTCGTCTTGTTGTATTCTGCCATCAAAGAACACGTTCGCGACGCGTGCCGCGCCTTAACGACACAAATAAACGATTTGAGTTCACTGTTAGAACGATTTGGTACGAGTTTTATGAAAATGCCGGTTTATTGTATCGCATTTGATCATAGACGAGTCAAAAATCCGAGTGAAATAAATCCACTTGTATGTCGGAGTATGCCCGACTAGTTTCAGTATAAGGACGCCGGACGGGTCTGAAACTTGTCGGGCATGCTCCAACATACAAACATACATATGTTTAAAGGTGGATGATTCCCACGAATGTGGGTTCCTACGTGGATTTGTGTTGAAAAATCCCTTAGAATATTTTTTTTGTAAGTAAAAAAAAATCATTTCATAGTTTTTAGTGGCCCCATGTATTAAAATATGCTATGCTACATTACACTGATTGCGAGCAATGTACTCTTATCCGTTGAGGAGTTCCATTATCTGTCTTCGAAAATGTTCATCAGATCTTTACCAAAAAAAAAATTCAAAATTCAAAATATTTCTATTCAATGAATTGAGAACCTCCTCCTTTTTTGAAGTAGTTTAAAAAAAGATTTTAGATGTAACGACAGGTTATTTGCATTTTAATATAAGATATTTGCATTTTCTGCGCCTAATTTGGTATCTACTAACCTATCGTAAGCCGTACATTTACCGACATCTCTAGACAGGGTAGAGAGGGGTTAGCTAGTAGTATTAATTCGCTGGTATAGCGCAACGTTGCCCGTGCGGCGGGTAACACAATTTGAGCTCGTCGTTCGCAGATGCGGCCCCAACTTGACCACAGCTTCGGTTGCACAGGTTCTACTGAAATACTATGTTTCTAGCTCTATTATACAATAAAATAGTTATACCTAATATCTATCTGGGTTTCGTATCGCCTTAAGAGTCATCCATACTAATATTACAAATGCGAAAGTGTGTCTGTCTGTCTGTCTGCTAGCTTTTCACGGTCCAACAGTTTAACCGATTTCGATGAAATTTGGTACAGAGTTAGCTTACATCCTGGAAATTGACATAGGTAACTTTTTATCCGGGAAAATCAAAGAGTTTCCAAGGGAATTAAAAAAACTTAATCCACGTAGACGAAGTCGCGGGCATCATCTAGTCAGATATAATCCTTACGGATCTATCAACGTACAACACCTTCTAGATCGACCGAGCTGTTTGGCATAGGTACAGATAGCTATTATGACGTAGAAATCCGTTAAAAAAGGATTTTTGAAAATTCAACCGCTGAGGGGGTAAAATACATAGATATAAAATAGGGGTTTCAAAGTGTAGCTGACGTGGAAGTAGTAATGTTTTTACGTGAAATACATTAAATACATAATGTTAAGCAAAAATTATATCTTGAAATATAAATTCCACAATCAGAAACATATGAATCCGTTTACACGCGATTCCCACAACTTTGCGGAATTCCTCAACACTTTCCACTCCAAACATTTTTCGCGAAGAGGCGGATAATCCGCAGAATATTTTCAATATGCGAACTTTTGCAGATATCCTCGAACCTACAACCTTTGAGTACCAATATGTTGGCTCGACCTAAAGACGCTATCACCCGATTCAGTGCATTGCCTTTTGATAAGAGTAACTGCTAAGTTTCTTTTGGCTCTTTTCATTTGAATCCGCTCTCCAAACTGGTGGTATTGGAATATTAAGAGTCACAAGTCAACTTACATGAAGTAATTATTTTTCTTTTTTTTAATAAAAAATCTGCCAAAGGTCTCCGTGTCAGCCCGCGTGCCTACAAAAACATAACAACATACAAAATATTTAAAAATTAATTAAAAATTGCTGAACCGGCAAGATATAAACCTGTATTTCTCGGAGTATCGTGTCCTGAGTACCTCAGCCCCTGAGGCTATCACCTTACTTACCGTCAATACCAATTTTACTTTATTTCTCCACGTACACTTTAAAGTTGAACATAAAATATATCAAAAAATTTACGCACACATCAATATATTTTCGCATATTTAAATTGATCAATTGATCATATTTCTATGCAGAATGGATTGATTGAACGATATCGTCGGTTTACGCATACAACGCACCGTCGAGCAAACTTCCATAATGCGGCTTTGGGGAATTTCCTTTTCATATCTGCGCTTGAAATGTAATATTCTCACAATCGCGTCAATGATTTTGATTTTTGCCTTTATTTCTTATCTGTTTGGTAACAATTCGAGTAGAAATATTGCCAAATTGATACGAATAAATTGTTACAATCGACTTATGTTTGTAGACTGCTCATAAAAAACCAGCCAAGTTCGAATCCAACTTACGCACAGAGGGTTTCGTTTCTTGGAACGATACTTTTGTTTATTTTGTTGGTTAAACTACCTTAATATAAAATGTATTCATTGTTATTATGTTATTTATGTAGATGAAATTATTTTACTAAGATGATGCTTCTGACTTCATCCGTGTTGATTTAAGTTTTAGTTTGAGTTATTTACATGTCGTTATTATATTAAAATTGGTTATTGATTTTTTTCGGTGAATTGATTCGGACTGATTTGGGTCTGAATAATTTGGCGTCATTTGCTTTGCGTTTCATGAGTAATTTTCAATAAATACAATGACAAGAGTCTGACAAGGCGTTGGAACTCCCTTATGGTATTTTTTTGGATTTACTTCAAAACAAAAATTTACATAACAAATTGGTTTCTTGGTAGATACTCGTAAGTGTTGGTAAATGGCAGAATAGTCGTATTTGGACCAACATAAAAATAAGTTGCAATTCCTCATTAATCCATCAACTTTAAAATTTGACTTTAAAAATGTTTTTAACTTATTTTAAAATCCGTTAATTGAATTCAATAAAAATCAGAACAGAATGCACTTAAAAGGAAAATCCGGATCAAACCCTTTAATTATCCCGGTTATTAAGCATTCACGCAGCGGACGTCAAGACTTGCCCACAAAGGGTCCGGGGCACAATGGAATTAATTGTGAAGGATGGAATAGTTCCGCGCGGCTCTAACCGGGAATATTTTAGTGTCCCGGAGACGCCGCTGCCCATTTGTACTACGGAACCCGGGGAATTCCTCCGCTCTGTTACTATAAATTGTTTAACTGTCTATACGCGTTGTTACTCTATGGGTATAGAATAGAGAGGGTCGTAGACAAGACATGTAAGTAAATGGAAACCTCTTCTTTGGTAATTTCCTCAAAAGCATAAAACTATGGTAAGTATAATAGTACGCGACAGATTAAGGTGGCCATCGGAGTATGAGGCGGGGGAGGGTGTGCGGGGCGTCCCCACCGCGGTTGCCATTTCAACCTGTCGCTCACTATAGGTATGGTTATTTAGTTAATTAAGAATTGGCTAAGGATTTAAAACTATAATATTGACTAACACAAGGAATAAAAATAAAATGATCGGTTTTTCAAAACAGAGGGCAAACATTGTTTTTACAGTCATAAAGATCTTCAATAAATTACATTTTTGCTCTGCTCCCAATCTAGAAAGAAACCTTTCGAAATACCTCCTTTATTTAATACCTGGATTATATATTAATATTTTGGTTGTCTTCTACGAAAACGACTAAAAATGCGCGTGTGTAATTTACCTACTTACTCACTTATAAACTTCACTGACCTTGTAAATTATATGTAGGTCAATGTGGTAGAGTGACAGAAGAAGAAAGAAGATCAAGGGGTTGTATCCCCTTCAGAAACCTGAATTCAAACTAAACATATACAAGTAGAAAGAACTAAACTGAGTAACTGATTGGGCCTATTTCATATTCACATCAGGGGTAAGAAGACACGCGTACATTTTCGAAATTGTAATGAAAAATGAATTAAACACACAGCCGTGGTGCCACCCCTGACGCTCATATCTCGATAATTAGTGGCACATGTCTGCCAACAGATGGCGCTCGTCCATTATTGCAATTGACATTAGCGCCTGTTATGTCTAGGGTTGCCACACGCGAAAAAATTGGTTAAATTTATCTGAAATATTCGGTTGTTGGATAATATTCTCATGTTATTCGTGAGCAACTTGATTTGGTATCAAACAAATGAAAATTCCAACTTTTAGTCATACTAATATCATAAAAAAGTCTGTCTGTCTGTCTATCGCTCTGTCAACTTTACAAGGTCCATTCGTTTTATCGATTTTGATGAAATTTGATGCAACGATAGCTCGTATCTCGGAAACGGGCATAAACTACTTTTTACCTCGATAAACCAAAGAGTGAATTTAAAACTACGCGAACGAATTCGTGAGTATCGCCTTGTCTCATATTATAAAACAAGTGTAAATTAATAATTTATAACACCCCCGACAAGTGAAGGTTAAAGTAACTAGAAAAAAGCTGATAACTTTCAAACGGCTGAACCGATTTTCTTGGATGATAGCTAAGAACACTTTCGATCAAGCCACCTTTCAAACAAAAAAAACTAAATTAAAATCGGTTCATTCGTTTAGGCGCTACGATGCCACAGACAGATACACAGATACACACGTCAAACTTATAACACCCCTCTTTTTGGGTCGGGGGTTAATAAGGTAAGGACTTGTTGCCAACCCTAGCTAAGAGTTGATGACCCATATGCTCACCGCTCATCATTGGATTGCTATTGAGATAGCTTCAGGATATTAATGGCTGTCCTACCTCTGAAATATAAAAAAAAATGTTTTTGTTTGACCATTTTTGTAACGGAGGCTATCTCAAAAACTAAATTATTTAGGAATATGAAATTTCAGTATATTATGTACCATATACTTTTTTTTTAAAGCATATTAGCAATGATGCTAATCATGACTAATACTCCCCTTTCCCCTCCAATTAAGCGTAAAGCTTGTGTCAGGAGTGGGTACGACAATAGTGCAACGGGTGGTGTTTGAACCGCCGACCTTTCGGAATTCAGGCCGCTCCTCAACCGTTGAGCTATCGAGGCTAAAATACTGTATTTAAACAACAAATACTGAAAACAAAGATTTAAAAATGGTTTGTAAGCTTTGACAAAAACAAACGAACAGTTTTTGGATTTTTCTTTCATGGTTTATTGCAATGTTCTACGAGTAGCTCGGAAAAGAATTAATATTTCATACACCTATAATACGGTGTTCATAATTATATGTACGGAATCTTAAAGAGCGAGGCCCGACTCGCACTTGGCCGGTTTTTATCAACTTGCCTATCTTTGAAGAAAACTAAAGAAATAGTACTTGTACCAAATTTCACTTCATGTTTTAAGTTATTGCGAGTTATTGAAAATGTTATGCTAGGCTACTAGGGTAAGATATAGACATAGAAATAGTTAAAACTAGACAAATAGGAAATAGCCTTCATACAACAAAATATCCGGGTTAACATTAATACCACTATCCTGTTTCCATAATTAGACTGAATTTAATTTCCATCGCGAAATAAATAATGGAATGCCGGGCCGCGGTCAGGACAAGTGTCGGGATATTAAAGGTCTTCACCCACTAAACTTATTGGTTTGATCCTGTATCGAAGGTATGTTAAATATTAGGCTACGGTGTCAAATAGTAGTAAAAATATGCGATTCATAGGCTATAATAGCTATATAATTATAGCGTCAAATATAGAAACATTTGACGCCTGCCATTGACGTCGAAGCCTCAACGTTTTGTTACAAGATCCCTAACTGTCTCGAACTAAGGTAAAAACTTGCAAACTATCTCAGACCAATTAAACTAATCAAAATAGCTTAGTCTAGGAACTTCTTGACAAATATTTTATTCAATATTATCGACCAAGTAAGGACAGGGCTAAGTACATATCTTTTTTACTGGGTACTTGTGATATCCTCATTAAAATGACACATAATAACGTCTGTAACGTGAATGATAACGTTCTATGCAGTAGGCGTAGACCTTTACACAGAGTTCAGTTTTCATTATGAAATAAATAATGGATCGGACGTGGAGTGCGGTCAAGAGTGTTGCGGAAATTAAATCGTAAATATTAGAAAAATGATTATTTTATTCAAATGCAAAGGCGGTCCTTAGTCCAGTATGAGTTTAACAGGGCTCTCTCCGTCACTTACTCCATACAATCGTAGTCCCAATTTCACTTTTTCATGAAATTTTGCAGACATATTCTGGAAACTAATATCTGTGCCTGTAGTGTTTTAGATTTTTGTTTTAGATAATTTAAGAACAAACATTTCGGCATGAACTTGTAAATTTATTATACCCCACAAGTGATGGTTACAGTAACTAGTAAAGAGCTGATAATTTTCAAACCCGTGTTCCTGGGGATAACTTTAGATGCAAAGCTTCAATGGAACGCCCATATATCAACACTTGCTGGTAAACTCAGCTCTGCTGCTTACGCTGTTAGAAAGATTCGACAGATAACTGATGTGGAAACTGCAAAAATTGTATATTTTGCCTATTTTCACAGTATCATGTCTTACGGAATCTTGCTATGGGGTAAAGCGGCGGATATTGGAAAAAATTTCGTTTTACAAAAAAGGGCAATACGCGCAATCTATAATTTAAAACCGCGCGATTCCCTACGAGAGAAATTTAAGGAAATAGGTATTCTTACAGTAGCTTCTCAATATATTTACGCTAATATAATTTTTGTACGACAAAACATTCATAGTTACAAAAAAATCGGTGATTTCCACGACCGGCAAACTAGAAACCGTGATAGGCTCGCATATCCTACGCTCCGCCTCAGGAAAGTTGGAAAATCGTTTGTGGGAATGAGTGTAATATTTTATAATAAAATTCCACAATCAATTTTAGACTTGCCTTTACACAAGTTTAAAAAATCTATTAAAAGTATGCTCCTGAAAAAAGCTTATTATACAATCGAAGATTATTTAAATGACAAAAAAGCTTGGATTTGATGCGCTCCAGCAATACACGGCGCTGCAATTGCTTGTATACAGTATGGCATATTATTGTAAATTGTACATTTGAAAAGAGCAACCGCCGAGTTTCTTGCTGGTTCTTCTCGGTAGGAACAGCATTCCGAACCAGTGGTAGATTATTTTGACGATTCAAAAGCACTTGTAAAAGTTTAATTGAATAAAAATAATTTGAATTTGAATTTGAATTTGAAACGGCTGAACCGATTTTCTTGGATTATAGCTAAGAATACTCTAGCCACCTTTCAAAAAAAAAAAATCGGTTCATTAGTTTAGGAGCTACGATGCCACAGACAGATACACAGATACACACGTCAAACTTATAACACCTCTCTTTTTGGGTCGGGGGTTAAAAAACCCGTTCAAAATATGGAAGGGGTAAATAAATGAACGCTGATAAATTCGAGTGCATTTTCACATTTTCTCGGAATAGATAAATGTGCGTTAAAGGGGAAGGTTAGACGCAACCCATGGTGATCATGGCGTCCCATAACAATAATGTTTATTACAATTTATCTCGAGAAGGTGAGTCATGTGGGGCCACTAAATTCATACTTTAGGCTTGAAAAAATTTAGATACTTAATGTTAAAAGTTCCAGGTTAGCCCACTTCAATCTTTGATTGCATCATTACTTATCTAGGATGGAAACTATCTCTATAGTCTCTATATCAAATAAATGATGCCTGCGACTTCGATCGTTTAGGTTTTTTAAACCCCGTGAGAACTCTTTGATTTACCAGGAAAAAAACCAGCCTATGCTTTCCTTATGGTTAATGTAGCCTTTCCCGGGATGGAAGCTATATCTGTACCAAATTTCGTCAAAATTGGTTAAACGGATGGGCCGTGAATAGCTAACAGACAGACAGACAGCCAGACGCACTTTCGCATTCAGTATAGATGATATAGAAGATAAATTGTAAAGCCGTTTGAAAGCGCCTTACAGTGGGTTTACACTTTACAGCAGTTTACAGCGGTTTTATGGCCGCACTAAAGCAACGCGTCCCACCGGCGCCGGCCGCCCCGATGTCGCGTTGACTCAACTCACTCTACATTGGTTCTGAAGATGCTGACGACATCTCATCCCATACTTCAAGTTATACTGCTTGGTTCACACGATTCATACCCTGAAAACCAGTAGGTATAATATAATTAAACTCAAATGTGTTAAAATAAAATACTTTAGTAGAGGATCCGCATGGATTTAGATTTAGTAAAAACTCCGTGAGAACCGTTTGATTTTTCGGGCTAAAAAGAAGCCTAAAATTTAATAGACTCCTCTATTTCTGTTGCGTAAACTCTTATCCCTTATTTCTCTTTCTTTAATTAATTGTTATCCTGAAAGGACACGATGGCGTAGATACACTTAACTCGGGTCACGTGACCCGGACTGCTGTAAATTACGCTGAAAATTGTGTGTAAAAAAGTGGCGATTGTCTTAGATCGACGCAACCAAGCCATTTTCATTTCCACGCAACGGCCATCAGTACAGATCACGGTCAAGCGAAAAATCGTGAATCAATAAAATCTCAAATAATGGTCAAGTTAACGCAATCAATTCAAACCAAGCTACGAACGCTAGCATCCCATAAATATCCGCCATATCCGGATGCATACGCATCGCCCACCCGTATACGCACTGCGTCGTATCACTGCGGGCAACATAACGATAAAACAATCAAGCAAAAATATACTCTATTTTAATCACACAAAAGAACAAAATTCCTCCACACAGTTAGCAATCTTTGATACATTTTTCAGTAAAGTACTCAATATTAAATTGCAGTTTTATTTTCATTGGAGTAAAGTTGAAAATGGGTTGGAATAAGCAACAGGCCCGAGGGGTTTGTGGTAGAAATGCGGGATTTATTCGCCAGTTTTAAAATTCCTACGACTGTTTAGTAGTGATGTCGCTTGATAGGCGTTTATCGATACTTTTATATCAGACACAGCGCAATTATTGTACAAGACTATATTTTGTTAATAAAACATTTTTCATTTTCATTTTCATTTTTCAATAAATTCGATAGGATAAGTAATAGATTAAAGTCGTAAGGGGAACACAAATAATCCGTGTGAAAGAATACTTAATAATAAGAATAAAGTATTGACCGACATAAAATTATTATAATATGGTTGAAATGCACGCTCGCTCACGCACGTTCATTTTGTATGTACGGGGCTTTAGCGTTGAATTTTTTATTATTAAAGAAAGACTGGCCCTATTACAAAACAGTATCCTCAATAATGCCTGAATATTTATATAAATAATAGCTAATGCCATCAGTGCATGTCTTTCATAACGACTCGTACGCCACTTATTTTATATTGATGGTTCCATGTCAGAGACATTCGTGCAATTGCCAACAACCAATGTACAATATTATAGGTATTGATATAAATTAATGTCTTTCTAATTTTGACTTCTAAAACAATCGATGTCTACGCTATCGATAATTCGACATCACTATTGGGCAGTTTTAAAAATTTCTAAAAGGGTTCAGTGTTGAACACATTTCTTGTGGTTCGCGCCTCGTCGGCATGCAAGGATCGAATGTTTTTGTATTCCTGTAGTCTTATATCCCAGTGTTCTTGTATTCTGTATTCAATCTGTGCGCTTTCCAATAGTTTGCAAATAAATCCTTGTTTTAAAAAGCGATAAATTTCACACGTCTGTAGGAACTCTCTGGTAGCTTCCGCATTTCTTATTAGTTGAGAAACAATAAAGTTTGCCGATAAAGAACAGATGGACTACAATCTGCATGCATAGTTTGAACTGAACCTGAATTTGAAATTTTGTTTGATAACGATATTTTTTTTTAATATTTGTAGTTTAGTTAATTACTTTAAAACTAAAAAAAATACTTTTTGTAACTTTAAAGTATTTTTTTTTGGTAAAATTGTCTGCAATTTGTGCTTAGTACATCAACCATTAACATGAGCAAAAATAATAATTGAAGATTTTTTTACATTTAAAAATGGCACCATACAATTTTTTTTAAACTATAGCCAGTATCATTAGATATCATGTAGGTAAGAATTCTAACAATATTCCTTACATCCAAATATTTTCAGGCATTTGGAAGTTATGGTGGGATAAAGAAACTCACATACATACTTACAAACATACATGAACCCTGAAAACGATTCAAACTTTTCTTAGGGAGCCAAATGGATAATTTGAGTTAAAGTAAGGAATTTAATAAAGTAACTAACTAAGATTTAACAAACAACAAAACAACAAACACTGAAATTGGAATCAAGTCAAATAATTGTTTCAATTCAATTGAGAAATCATAGCTAAGTGGAGTTTTCAGCTTTTCATTTTCTCAATAACCGCGCGATGGTAAAGCAAGTCCCAGCCATCGGAAAAATAATAAAGTGGTCGGGAAACATTTAGAAGTTGGGTGAACGTGACAAATAAACTATCAACTGGGAAATCGAAGTTTGTCGTTCCGAGCTGTTGAAACTAAGGAATTGCCTATTAGTGACTGTTTTAAAGGAAGATAAAATATTTCATGTTTCTAAGGTAAATTAGCTTTGACGGATATTTTTAACCCCCGACCCAAGAAGAGGGGTGTTATAAGTTTGACGTGTGTATCTGTGTGTCTGTGGCAACGTAGCGCCTAAACTAAACTAATGAACCGATTTCAATTTAGTTTTTTTTTTGTTTGAAAAAAAACCCGGTCAAATGCAAGTCACGAAGGGTTCCGTGCTATCGTACAGGGTATACCTAACAAATTTATGTAGAACACTGCAAGTTAATGATGGACAGCGTCATCTTTGTGTGATTTAGTAAATTTATTTTTTCGTAAACACATTTTTTTTGTGATGTAACCACAAATGCATAGTTTTCGGATTCTTCCCGTTACTTGTGCTGTCAGACTTACCTACCTGCCTTTCATGATTCAAGGCCAACGGGAAGTAGGTACCTACCTTATAGGTATAGGTAGGCTTTCTTGACGGACACGACAGACAGACAACAAAGTATAGGGTTCCGTTTTTCTTTTTGAGCTACGGAACTCTAAAAAATAAAATACCAAGAGGTGTTCATCCAGGATTCCAACTCGCGACCTCGTTACAACGCGTTTGAACTTTGAACTAGGTCAATACATCTTTTTCATGACGACACGAGAATACACGCATAAGTAATGGTATTCCAAGTGCCATGGGAATGTAAAAACATAATGTTTATGGAGCATGGTACAAGGAGGCTATCAAGGAACGGGGGCAAGAGGAAGCGAGTCAAAAGCTATGTAAGAACCGCACTCGAATAAAATGTTATGTGCATATCCCTCTAGTTTGGTCTTGCATGGGATAATGTATCTAGATTTAACTTCAGGCCAAATGATGTAATCCATCCATGTCAATAAGGTGAAAGTATACATGTTTATCTGTCTGTCTGTATGCAAATAACGTAAACAATGGTCAAAGTTGGTTGAACAGTGAACTCATATCATAAATCAAAATATATTAAAAGAAAAGCTGACTGACTGACTGATGGACTGTCTGACTGACTGATCTATTAACGCATAGCTCAAACTACTGGAAAAATCTGGCTTTTTGGCGTGCAGATAGCTATAAGACGTAGGCATCCGCTAAGAAAGGATTTTTGAAAAAACCCCTAAAATGGTAAAATAAGGGTTTCTATATGGTAATCTAGTTCTAGTACTATAATCAGTTGCTGGTGAACACTGTGGTCTTAAAAGCGGAAAGTGCTGGGTTCAATTAACGGCAGGTGCAATTTGGAAATTAAAAATTTCGGAAATCCAGTCCACACGAAACGTTTTTGATACGAATTAAGTGTGGAATGCTCCTCCAGCATCCGTGTTTCCTGCTATAGTATAACTTAATACCTTCAAGATTGTTTTATTCAACCGATAGTCGTCCACTACTGGACATAGACCTTTTGTACAGACTTCCACACACCATGGTCTTATGCCGCCTGAATACAGCGGCTCCCTACGACTCGTTTGATGGCGTCTGTTAATATTCTGGGTGCACTTAGCAATTAATAACATTTTATTCAAACAACCCACGTTTCAAATGATTGCAATTATTCATCGTTAATTTTTGAAGAAAAACAAATACAATAATTAAACGTTTATGGTACCAACGTTAATTAATTAATATTCTTCGTATGCGGGAGTTTAAAACAATATTTTACAACGACCGTGTGCGAGTCTCCGATGAGTAATAAATAAACCAAGATACATAGCAAACAGCATTATGCAGTATAACTGATTCATTTGTAAAATATTTAACTTGTATAAAAATACCTAATAAATAATTATAAAATCGGCCATGTACGAGTCAGACTTGCAAACGTAGGGTTCCGTACCATCATACAAGGTATAACACATTGTATTTTTTATATTTCATGGCCATTTTGAATTTTTTTTATTATAATTGTTGTTATGGCGGTAACACACTCTGTGAAAATTTCAATTATCTACCTATTTCGGTTCATGGCATAAACCGCCGACAGATAGACTAACGGACGGACAGACGGAAAAAGGCGGCAGAGGCGGCAGGAAAAAACTATCGGACGTGTCCGTAAGCCGGAATATTATCGGACGTTCAAGCGCTCAAGGATGACACAAGGTTACGGCCGCTACTTACGTCCGATGCATCGATGCGTCCGATAGTTTGCTGCACATTCAGTGTACATTGTACTATGGTCAGCAGCGTCCATCCGCCGCGTCCGATAATTTGTTTCCGTTTTTAGTAATAGGTTCTCGTTGACACCCTCGGGTACGGAACCCTAATAAAGTAAGAGTAGGTATCTACTTAATTGATTTAATTCCGCCGGCAAACTTTGTTGTTTATGAGGGGTGTGAAATACTGAGTCGTTTTGAAATTGGTCGTATAAAGACGTACTTTTGAACGAAATACACAGAAAAGCCATATTAGAGGTAATTACATTTAATTTGAATACGGACCTGAGAAACCACAGATGCTTGAGGCTTTTGACTAAAATGACTGCCTATTTAATTGACTTTTTTGTTTAATTATTATTTGACTGCAATCTCACCTGGTGGTAAGTGATGATACATTCTAAGATGGAAAAAGAATAACCTGGAAGATCGGTCAGTCAGTCACATATCAGTCACCTTTTAGTTTTTTTTTATAATTATTTAGATGTTTGACGTTTTGAAAGTTTTTGGTTTTTGTGTTAGGAATCTGTTGAAATGTTTTTATTCATCAGTGGCAGTCTATTGCAAAAAATCAGACCTAAACGAGTGTTGGCCATTTCAAGGTCACGTCACTGACATCCTTTTTATTTTTAGGGGTCCGTACCTCAAAAGGTAAAACGGAACCCTTATAGGATCACTTTGTTGTCTGTCTGTCTATCTGTCTATCTGTCAGTCTGTCCGTCTGTCGTGTCTGTCTGTCTATCTGTCAGTCTGTCCGTCGGTCGTGTCTGTCTGTCTATCTGTCTGTCTGACCGTCGGTCGTGTCTGTCACCAATAGGGTACTTCCCTTTGACCTTGAATCATGAAATTTGGCAGTAAAGGAAAAAGGAGTAAGTAAAGGAAAAAATCGGAAAACCGTGAATTTGTGGTTACATCACAAAAAAAAGTGTTTCAATTTTCAAAGTAAGATAACTATGCCCAATGAGTATTAAATGAAAGGGGTTTACCTGTACATTCTAAAACAGATTTTTGTTTATTTTTATGTATACTAGTTTTTGATTCATCGTGCAAAATCGCTATCAGCAAGTAGGCCACGCGACCTTTTTAAAAAGAGCAAAACATTATAAGTTGTATTCCTTCATTTTATTACTGTCTGAATTTTGGTCGTTTAAAGACGAATTCTCGAGCAGAAGACAGGAGGTACAATTACATCTAATTTGAATATAGGTACGCTCGTGGGAAGCCACAGATGCCTGAGACGGTGTTACTCTGATGCGTTTTAAATTCGCCCGTTCGTCGGTGTAAGTCGAAAATCGGATTTCGTCGTGATTATTACACCGTCCTTTCATGGCACCCTGTTTTTTGAACATTGAGTCTTTTTTTGGGTTCAAAATAAAAGCGGTTGATAAAAGGGCTGGAATAATGGTAGAAGTTGTGAATTGCATTCTTAAAATTGTGATTTGCAGTTTTTGTTACATGCAGTATTATTTTGCTATTATCATAAGTTATTGATAACAAAAAAATCTAAAAAATAATACCAAAAGTAAAATTCACAATACAATTCTCAGCAAGATGTTTCAAATGATGTTTTATCGTAAATATAACTATTATTAGTTATTTTACCAATAAAATAAATATTGTTATACAAGGAACCAAAAGCTTAAATTGCTATAATCCGCCAAACCAAAGAAATCTGTATGGTGCAACATGCAGCATGCGACATGCACCGCCCGCCCTCCCACTGATAGACCTGCAGGAAACCTTTTTGGTTTGGAGGATTATAGCAAATTAGATAAGCTTTTGGTTCCTTGTATGTCATGGACTTCCGCAAAATAACGCCTGCTTCTACATATAAATATTGTTGTTTATTGTTTACAGTTCCAGAATAAACCCGTCAAAGGGTCTCTATTTATACCTTATTATATTACCTACACAATAATACACGGTAGGTATAGTACCGTACCGTACCGTAGGTAGGGTAGGTAAGTAGCAGCGTCTTATCGAAACTGTCGATTAAATTATTCAAATCCTCGTACAGTCGTGATTGTGGGCTATGAATAATTGAATAATTCTTCAAACAACATGCGTACACTGAATGCGTGCTATTTGATGTGGTAGCCCATAATTTCTACCTCATGCGATGAGAAAATTCTATGGTTAAACCATCATTAGTATTCTGAAGGTACGAATAGGTACACCTAAGTATCACTGAATCCATACTCCATAATATTATAAACTAACCTATGCCCACTACTGCGTCCGTCTGGGCTACACAAATTTCAAACCCCCATTTTACTCCCTTGGGGGTTTAATTTTCCTTTCGTAGCGGGTGTCTACGACATAATATTAGGTACATCTGTGTGCCAAAAGGCCGATCTGTCCAGTTGTTTCAGCTGTGCGTTGACAGATCAGTCAGTCAGGTATGTCTGTCTGTCCTACGTACATCCCTGGAATTAAAGCTAAGTATGGCACGTACCAATTTTCATCAAAATTGTTAAAATGGATGGGCCGTGAAAAGCTAGCATACAGACAGACATACTTTCGCATTATAATATATAAGGTAGGGATGGATATCACTCACAATAGTTTAAATACAAAAATAAATAAAATATTTTCATTTCTTTAAATCAACTATAAGACTGTACCCGAAATAAAATTCGCTTCCTACTTATTTTTCGCAATGCGGGCATTTTGGAAACGGAGCAGTTTCACTACGATCTTCAAATTACGCTTTTATTATACTCCGACTAACAATATTTCTTTCTCTATCAAAATGATAGTAAAACTTTGATAAAAGAATGGAGGAAACTCCACTTTGCAAGGCAGAAAAAATACTCGCGCGTTTTGTTCATTTTCATTCTTTTGAGTTAAAACAAGCCGGGGTGACGATTGTGTCTGGCTCTTTGTTTATTAACATTTTAACTTTCAAGTTTTATCTCTGGAATATCTTTTAATTTGTAAAGAAACCTTGATAAAAACACTAGGTTTTTATCATAATAAACTAGCTAATGCCTGCTATGCGTTGCAGCCATTTTGTATAAGGCCTTGCATGCCACCTATTGTATGTTGCAGGTATTTTTTAAGTATATCAGAAACCGTAAGAATAGTTTAGTTCCATTGTGTGGCACAATTAAAGGAATGCTTATACAAACCTGTTTTGATGACCTCCCTGGCCCAGTGGTCTTATCAGAGGGCGGTCCCGGGTTCCATTCCCGGCAGGGGTTATAAATTTTACAATTTCGAAATCTATGGTCTGGTCTGGTGAAAGCCATTTACTCTTTTGGTTTCTACACGTCATCGTACTGGAATGCTAATTCGCTTGGCGGGACGGCTTTGCCAGTAGGGTGGTAACTAGCCACGGCCGAAGCCTCGCACCAAACAAAAGTAGCACAGTGGAGCGGTGCGGGAGGGGTGTGAGGACGTGACGAGAGAGCTCAGTGATTCGTCAACTTTGACATCTGTCACCCTCCCGCGCCGCTCAGAGCTATACCTAATAGTAAAGCTTGTAAAATACAAACGGGCCAAAAACATGAGCTCAGTGTGCGGACTCAGCAAATAGCGTCCATCTGGCGAGAGGAGTCTAAACACACACGCCGCTAGATTATAATCACTGCGATAGTCAGAGACTGTTCACACTTAACCGCAACCAATCTTATAATCATAATCGTGTTTGACAAAAAATATAAGAATACCCGGCTGAGTTAGTTGTAGGCTCTTCTCAGACTTGGGTGCGTTTGGAACCCTCGAAGCTTTAGTGAAAGTTAACGTAATTAATTAATTATCACCACTACATCATTGTTTGACAATCAGAAAGTGTACAATAGTACCCAATGCGAATAAATGACTTTGACTTTGAGTGTATAATATTGCTTGCTCTACCACACCACAAGAAGGCAGAGAGAGATTGTGTTGCACAAGTATGCTGCATATTACATTTTGTGTTAGTTTACTTGTTCTAGCCAAAAGCGTATAAGTTTGAACAGTACCAGTTCTGCTTGCTTTACAATACAGAATTTGCTTATCTGCCGGCAACATGTCTCACTGTGTCCATCGTCTCTATTTATAGCGAAAACTGGCACAACCCTATGTCAATAGAACCCTCGTAGCTTTAGTTTTAAGTTAATTAATTATTATCACCACTTTATTATCATCTTGCAAATCCAACAACTGACTATCAAAAAGTGCAAATATTACTAACCTATTTTGAATAAATGATTTGAGTTTTGAATACTAAACCAAGTAGGTATAATACTTACATCTTGGTTTAAATAAGCAATATTTTACTTTGAAATAAAATTATACCTTTTATAATATGAAATTATGCGTTATTAAAATATATGCAGAGGTGATTTTTTTCTATGAATTTGGGGATGAATAAAGCTTCTCAGTCAAATGAACCAACTATGCAACTACTACACATTGGCTTAGTCATTCCAAAAAAAAAAAAAATTACACCACTGCCCACTTTACTTTTTATTTTGTTGAAAAGGGTGCACCAATGTTTTCAGGGTTCATGTTTATATGTGTGTTTCTTTATTCCACCACAACTTCTAAATGCCAGAATATATTGGCTTTAATTTTTTTGAAAAAAAAACCCACGGGAAATAAAGTTTTCATATTTTCTCCTAACGAAACCGCGGGAAATTGCTGATATAATACAAACTACAGATGAGCTAAAGTTACATAGATATTTGGTTAAGGTCTTGAAACAAAACTGAAATTGTCGAAACTGAATAACAGAATGGATCATAAATCAAAATTTGCATCTATAGCTAGGATTGCGTGTAAATTGGAACTTCTGCTGAGTCGGTTATTTGTGTTTTGAAGTTTATTCGTTTGTCTTTCAACTCTGCGATAGTCTGAGAACGTCTGTTTATTTAAGGTTTAGTATGGAACTGTATTGGTTTATTGATTTACATAATTTTCTCATAATTTTAAACTTAATATTAAAGTATTTATAGTGTTAGTGTTATTAAGTGTTTTGTGATCAATGAAAAGGGGTTACAACCCTCAGCAATGAGTAATTTGACTCAGAGAGAGAAAGAGAATAAAAATATAATAATTTTGATATAATTTGTATACGTACTTGTATGGTCGGTGGAGACAAGTACCTACTCAGCATAAAAACTGCGTGTTTCAATACGACTACAAGTTTCCCTTTGCAAATATCTAAGTAGGTATACCTACTTACTGACAGTGGTTTTTTTTAACCGGGTGAGTATGGGGAAATCCAAAACCATAGGAGATACAGAAAAACTGTCTTAGAAAACTTTAGGTTTTGCTTGTAAAAATAATTTTGTCATAGTCAGTTTTTTGGTGAAGCCTGAATTGTACATAAAAAATCAATGAAATTACTAATTTTTTTTTAATGCCAATCGATTCAGTTTCATGTAGGAATCATTTTATTGTATCAAAAGAAAAAATCGGGACAACAGAAGTTTCCCTGTTCTGCTGTATCTTCTATGGTTTTGGATTTCCCCATACGGTCCCATTAAAAAAAAACACACTGTATATAATTTCTATATCAAACCACCGAAATGAAAGAATTACAAAAATTAATCTAATGCGTAATATCTAGTCTGTGCAGTATCTATACTTATTTTAATAAGCATCGTGATGGAATGTAATCCCTAGAGAAGCCTAAAAAATGTGTAATTTTTTGAGAACATCTCCACTCGCGCAATAATTTGGAAGAATGTATAAATTGTAATGAGAAATGTTCTGGAGATGATGAATCTCGTGTCATACTGTGAATTATGTGCGGCAATCCGCGCGGAAGGCGTGCGTACACATTTTTGACAGTACACGTGGGCGGAAACGATAAACATTTCACATATTAAAACCACACGGTGTGTGTGTGTATGTGTGTGTGTGTGTGCGCATGTTTATTACTCTTTTACGCAAAACTGCTAGATGGATTTGGCTGGAAGGATTATACCTTTATCGAGAGTGGATTAAACCTTTACTAGAGCTTTTTATCCCGGAAAATCAATGAGTTCCCACGGGATTTGTGATCTCCTCCGATTCGTAATGGCCAAGTCTTGGGTATCAGATAGTCAGTCATAAATGAACAGATCGTAAATAATCGGAATAACTGATATACTCGCTCAATGTTAACCTCAATAGACTAATAATATATCAAAATTAAATCTTAATTTTATCTGTGTATTTCGCATATACTAGCATCTTGCTCTCAGTTAATGATAATGTGAGATGACGTCGGATGAAGAGTAGGTACTACTACGCGTTTGTTGCCCTCCATCTGTATTCTGTACTCATCTAAAATTAAACAAGCTATGTTATAACACTAACATTTACGAGTTCAAGTAGTTTTAATTACTTTGCCATGCCAAGGTTGCCTACAGGAAATCAAATATTTGATCAAAATCGCGGAATTCTTCAATTAAATCAGTAGATAGGCGATAGACCTCTTGTAGAAACTTTCGCATGCCGCAGTCTTGGATTTCGCGGCGCAGGAATCTAGGGGGCTCCCTGCGATTTTTTGATGACGTTTGTCCACCTTGTGGGGAGGTCTCCAATGTTTCTTTCCAGCGTAAGGTCGCTCGTACCCTGGACTCCAACGTCTAGGTATAGGTTTTTCGAACTATGTGCTCTGGCCATTGTTACTTCAGCCTTGCAACCCACTGAGGTAAGTCGGTTACTCTAGTTCTCTTACAGCTGCAGATCTCCTCATTTATAATGTCATTTATCATTTATTTTATTTTGAAAACAATAGGTATACTGTGCACTGTCATTCCGTGTGTTCCGTAGATAAACTCCAGGCATAGCTCTCTCCATCTCCCGCTGAATAATTTTGAGCTAACGAATAAAAAAAAATCTAATGAACATAAATGAATCACTAGACGATGCAGTGTCTAGTCTAAAATAAAATGGGCAAAGTAAACTTCTCATAAATAAGTGAATTATAAAGTGTAATGCAAACGATATACCATAAAAATGTAGTTAGTGCTGTGTAAATGTTTGTGTGCACTCAAGGCGCGCGGAGTGCAAAAATGGGCGGCGTTATGTGCCGTGAAACGAGCTCTCGCTACACTTGCCAGACGCTGTCCGACTCACGCGGGATAGATGTGAGTTAGTGGGGGAAAAGTTACACTACTGAAGTTTTCTACACATATAAAAAGACTTGTCCTAACTGATCTATCCAGAAGAGGTACCAGAGGGCGAGGAAGGTCGCCCATGCGATGGACTGACCAAATTAAGTCTGCTGACGGCGTTCCCTTGCATGAGTGTATCAGGCTGTCGGCCAGCAGGAAGAAGTGGCGAATGCTCGTGAGGCGTTTAACATCTGCCCCCAAAAACGTCACGACCACGACCGCTCTGCTGAGAGTGCTACCACAAAGAAGAGAACTAATCTATCAACATACAACCATAGACTTGTTAATACACACAACCATGGATCTATTAATTATATTGGATGATGGATGGATCATGGATCTATTACTTGTAGTAAACTTTGTACTCCTACCTTCTGCAATACAGGTATTTCCTAGTGCAGAAGGTAGGAATCTCAATCTTGATATGTAACCCATGTATAAGTATCAAATAAATTATTATTATTATCTATATAACTAACTCTCACGCCCGGTTACAAAATAGATATATATAAAAGCCAAAGAGAATATAATATACTTACATACATAAAAATAAATAAACCTACATACACATTTACATAAATACATATTTGTACCGGGCGGAGGATTACGCCCCGGCAGGGGAGACCAAACGGCCGGGGGTCAGGGCGACAGGTTGAGAAAGCGGCGGACTATCCTAGCCGAGTCTAGCAAGACCGCTTTTTGCATCCTGGCTGCGAGCGAACTGCCACGGAACCCCAGTCGCCTCAGATGGTGAGCGAGGCTGACTGGGATCAACCCGTTTGCAGATATGACGATTGGGATGATTTCAGTGGACTCCACATGCCACATGTCGGAAACCTCGTGAGCCAGATCAAGATACTTACGTTTTTTCTCCGTCTCAGCTCTCACGAGGTTCTCGTCATATGGAATGGTGATGTCCACCAAAAACACCCTCGACTGTGCCCGATCCACCACCACGATGTCAGGCTTATTCGCTAGAATAGTCCTGTCCGTGATGATGGACCGGTCCCAATAGAGCCGGACTCCGTCGCGCTCGAGTACCGGCACCGGTGTGTACTTGTAATACGGCAACCTCTCATCCAGGAGACCGTACTTCAGAGCAAGCTCTTGGTGAAGGATTTTGGCTGCTTGGTTGTGTCTGTGCAGATACTCAGTGTTGGCAAGCGCTGAACATCCCGAAAGCACATGTCTGAGTGACTCACCGGGATGGCGACAAGCTCGACAGATGTCGTGAGTGCCATCCTTCAGAATGTACTTTCGGTAGTTCCGCGTCTTAACCACCTGATCTTGTATCGCACAGACAAAACCTTCGGTTTCCCCGAAGAGGTCACCAAAGCGCAACCATTGCACGGACGCTTTTTTATCTACGTGTGGCTCATTAAGAGCTTTTAAAAAGCGTCCGTGCAACTCCTTCTCCTTCCATACGGCCTCCCGGTCAGAGGTGCTAAGTACCACCGGTTTCTGCCACTCGGTTTTGGCTAAGGATAGTGGAGTGAGGCCTTTATCACATTCTATGACTTCTCTATGCATGGGGGACCCCCTCATCGTCTCAAAGTAGGTTCTGAGGTTGGATATCTCCCGGTTATGCATGGTCTTGGCGCTTAATACGCCTCGACCACCACATTTCCGGGGGATATACAACCTCATCACAGACGATTTTGGGTGGTGCATGCGATAGAGAGTCATAGTCGCGCGGACTTTTCTATCCAGGGCGTCAAGTTCGGTCTGAGTCCAACTGAGCACGCCAAAGGTGTACATGAGGACGGGCATAACCCAGCCGTTATAAGCTCGGACCTTATTGGCGCCTGACAAATAACTTTTACAGATTTTCGTCAGACGGCCAAAAAAGGCCTCGCAAACAGACTGTTTCATGTCCGCCTCTCTTACCCCTAGGGATTGTGACATGCCCAGATACCGGTATGACTCAGCTTCAGAGAGGGATTTAATGTTGGACGGCTCGAGACTAATCTCGGCCGAATGAGTAACCTGTCCCCTCTCCACATGCATGACCGCACACTTGTCCAGCCCAAGCTCCATCTTGATAGAGTTGCTGAACTCAGTGGTGATGCTCAGCAGCTCCTTCAGGCGGGTGGCATTGGGTGCCAGCAGTTTGAGGTCATCCATGTACAGAAGGTGAGGTACTTTTGTCCCTCCTCTCCGGAACTGAAAGCCTGTGCCCGAGCCCTCCAGCAGGGTGCTAAGTGGGTTCAGAGACAGGCAAAACCATAGCGGGCTCAGACAATCACCCTGGAAGATACCCCGTCCTATCCTTATCCGGTCATCGGCAGCCGCCAACCGCTCACCATGGAGACACAGGATCGTGCTCCATTGCCCCATGCATGTCTCAAGGAAGTCTCGAACTGCACTGTCAACTTTGTACAGCTCAAGGACCCTCAAGAGCCATGAATGGGGCACCGAGTCGAATGCCTTTTTGTAGTCGATCCAGGCGGCGGAGAAATTCCGACGGTTGCGTTTGACCAGTTGGCCCGCAACGGAGTCGATGAGAAGGAGCTCCTTAGTACCACGACTACCGCCCCGACATCCGTTCTGAGCCCCAGACATGATGTTATTCTCGTCTATGTGACGGGAGATCTTGAGGCTCAGAACGGATGTCAGTGTCTTATAGATGGTAGTAAGACACGTAATGGGACGATACTTAGCCGGGTCGGTGGCATCGGTGGACTTTGGAGCTAGGTGAGTGATCCCGGTAGTGAAAAGGCTCGGGAGTGCCCTCTGCTCGAGAGCCTCTTGGAATTGTCGAGCCAAGGTCGCATGGCAAACCGAAAAACCTTTTAGCCAGTAGTGATGCAGTCCGTCGGGTCCCGGGCTTTTCCAGTTCGGAGCCCGCCTTACTGCACCAGCTACATCCTCCGCAGAGATGGCGACCGGGTTCATCGGCTCTATTCTGGCACATGCTTCCTCTACCGCCGCAATCCAAGGGCCCTCTTCATGTTCCACCTCTCTCGACCACACCCCCCGCCAGAAAGCGACTAGGTCGGCCGGGTCCGGTCGCTGAGAGGTAGAGCAGACTGCTGGGCACTCCAGTCTTTTGTGTGTTTATTATTATTATTATTATTATTATTAATACACACAACCTAAGCCGCTGAGATTCATGATCTACCCGTCACCGGCCCACTACTGAGTACAAGTCTTTTATCAGAATGAGAAGGGTTTAGGCCATAGTCTGTCACGCTGACCCAGTGCGAAGACTTCACACACCATCCACTCAGACGAAATTGTAAGCATCAACCAATAAAGAAAATAATATAGAATTGATAACATTTGAACAAAAAATTAACGACAAACTAATAAAAAACAGTTTAACAGTTTCCAATTGCAACGTTGCTGTAACGAGCCACAAGCACACTTCAGCTGTTAACAGATAATGACATCATTACCCGCTTGTTGGAGAATAATGGGTTTTAATACTGAGTTTATACGCATTATCACTACCAATATTACAAATGCAAAAATGTCTTTGTTTGTTTGTTTATTAGTTTGTCGGTTTGTCCTTCAATTACGCTACAACGAAGCAATAGCTCGACGGGATATCGTTAAAGAACTGGAGCGTGAAAGAGGCTACTTTTTAACCGACTTCATAAAAAGGAGGAGGTTCTTATCCCGAAAAATCAGAATTAACACGGCAACTTTTAAAAATTTAATTCAAACCAATAAAAAACATTTTTTGTTGGTTTGTCGTTGACGTCACGGTGGAAGCCTTCTACCAGACCAAACCAGAAATTCAGAAATCGAAATTTCCAACCCCTGCCAAGAATTGAACCCGGGACCTCCCTCTAATCACTCTCGGGACCACAACGCTTACCACTACGCCAGGGAGGTCGTCGAGTTTAACACTGTATTCCAATTGCAGCGTTGCTCTAACGAGCCAAAAGCAGCACTTCAGCAGTGAACAGATAATGACATCATTACCCGCTTGTTGGAGAATAATGGGTTTCGTAACTGAGTTTTCCGCACTTTTCCCCACTCTAGCTCACATTTTCCTTACATTTTGCTCCACTTTTCCGCGCGATTGTATGCAATTGTACATTGATGGGATGCAGTTTTGTCTCTCGGAGGTAATAGTGCGTGAAGTTAGTATAAATTGCTCTTTTGTTATAGGAAAAGTTGGATTTCAGTTCGAATTGTAATTTCTTCACTAAACGCGCTTTATATTGGCTATATAACAAACAAACACACTTTCGTAATATGAGTAGTGATATAAATTATTGTTAAGTCTATTATTTAATTCGCGTACTAGCTGATGATCATTTTATTTAATGATCACATTATGGAATAATATAACAATCATAATCACGCAATTCAGTGTCATAATTAGGCGCCGCAGCGTGATCGTTCTGATACAATCATTGTTGTTTGCGGTTTTAATGCAATTTAGTGTCATTTCAATGATTATTATGAATTGGTGTGATTTAGCTGATTATTCATCGATTTAGATACGATTATTATCTGTAGCATCTAGTTGTTATCTGAACGATAAATTGCGTATTTGACATTTACCAAAAAAATTACGCACTAATATTTATAACCTTTGTAACTTTCGTTTTCAGGTTAATATTAAAGATAGACTTCTGTGGATCACGGCTGTTTTATACGTATTTAGTATTTACATCATTTGCTTTCTTTGCACCTTCAAAAAATAGAGCTTCGTCCTTCAAAATTATTTATTTATTAATTATTTATTAGATTTATTTATTTATTTATTAAATCAAAATCAGAAATTCATTTCAATTCAATTGTGGGCATGAAAGATGAAAATAAAAATAAGCAAAATGGGTCTCCCTACCACAGCCTACTGTTCCAGACCAAGTTGCTACATCTGAAGTGGGAAACCATACCTTGTAGGTATAGTGTTTACTCTAAATATTAATATTATTTATGGAATGTGTGTGTGGAATTTGCAATGAAGAAATTAAAATTGTATCTCTTATGCTTCCTCTGTGTCTATATAGATTCTACCACCTGAACTTTGGTATGAAAATTCTAATGAGAAGAGCTAGCAAGAAACTCAGCAGTTGCTCTTTTCGAATCATAAAAGCTACAATATGTAACTAACAATACAACTAACAAACATCTTATGGGCAACTGAATGCTTAACTGCAACTTGTCACTAATAGAGAAAGAGCCCGGGAGAGTCAGACCATCGTTATTTTATAAAAGCTGAAAGTTTCTCTACGCATTGTCCCCAACACAGGGAGGAACGATCAGCGACTATGAGATTTGGATCATGGTGGCTTTGGCAGATAATAGGTAACAAAGACGTAAAAAATCTTTCGCCCAGTGTTAAAAATCACGTCATGCATTGCCCGAAACTTGGTATCGTAACAACCCTCTGCCAGACACCCATAAACTTTAACAATTTATTAAACTTATCCCATAAGGAATTTATCAAATGAGGGTACTTCTTTTAACTCATTTAATAAAAATAAAGGCAGGGAGTATACGTGACATGATCCTTTATCATCTCATTAAATGTCAATATTATTGGCCCATTAAATCATCGTTAGGTCAAGCTGTCATGACGTCACAACGTGCGTCTGAGTGATTTATCGCGAATCGCCTTGAACGTAATATTATATTTATCGAATATTGTTACTATTGCAACATTATTATCTAACTAGATTCGGTCTAACCAAAGCTGATAGTCTACGGAAAACAATTATACTGATGATCAAAAAACCTGCAAGTTTATTTTGTTAACATAACTCCTAAAGTAGTCAAAGAGCTGTCACATGTAAAAGTGCATTAACCGCCCCAAGTGTTGCCCCGCGCTCAAGTGCATATATTAACAAACAAGTAAAGTAACAGACGCAAACATCCCGTGTCGAGGGAGATTTCATATTTGCATACTTATCGAATCGAGCTCCTTCGAGCAGAAGTTGACACGCCATACTTCTTACACGAAGTTAGAAACATCGCCCGTGGGGTGTGTTATGTGTAAACATTCTTGAATTTAAACAAAATAAGATCTGTTTCTTTATAGCATCGTTTTCATTCTAAAGAGTTCTTTAAAATACAAAATTCAAATATTTTTATTCAATTAGACTTTTACAAGAACTTTTGAATCGTCAAGAGCATCTACCACTGGTTCGGAATGCCTTTCCTACCGAGAAGAACCAACAAGAAACTCGGCGGTTCTGTTACTCGGGTATTTTTTTCGATATTTTGCACATTAAATAAAAACTATTATGCATAAAAATAAATAAAAATCTGTTTTAGAATGTACAGGTAAAGCCCTTTCATATGATACCTCACTTGGAATAGTTAGCTAACTTTGAAACTTGAAGCACATTTTAACTTTTTTTTAATTATGTAAACACAAATTCACGGTTTTCAGATTTATTCCTTTACTTGTGCTATAATACCTAGCTACCTGCCAAATTTCATGATTCTGGGTAAACGGGAAGTACCCTAAAGGTTTCCTTGACAGACACGACGGACGGACGGACGGACAGACAGACAGACAGACAGCAAAGTGATCCTATAAGGGTTCCGTTTTTCCTTTTGAGGTATGAAACCCTAAAAATACAATATAATATAGGTACTTGAAAACTTGATGTAGTGTTTAATATATCATGGAGTTTACCGTATTCATAGACTTAAGCTTGGATAACATGATTTTGCGGAATTCAACCCCCAGGGATCGCGAGAAAAGGGTACCTAAATCAAATTCTACCGGAAATAACTCTTGGGTGACCAGTAATAGGCAATATGCGTGTAGTTTAAATGGAGTTCAAGTATTTTTATCGTCAATTTTGTCGATACGAAATCATAATATATTAAACATCTATGTATTTCCTGTTTTATAATTTACAATTACAAAATTTAAATTAAAATAACTTCAATTTTAGCACGGGAAATTCTAAATTGTATAATGCAAACCATTGAATGATTGAATGAAATATGCTTTGTTGTTATACCTACACCATTATAAAAAGAAAGAAATAAAACTAAAACAATAAATAACACAAAGTAATCTCTACCAGGCAACCCAGTTGAGCGATTGCATTGCATTGGCATTGGTTAGAACCAAATATAACTTCAACATTTCATAAATAATTTTGAAAGCGCGCCAAAATGGAGTAAATTGTTTTAAATAATTATTTTTTCATGTATGTATTTTCAATGAGTGTATACATTTTTTATCTATACACTATTGTGATTAATTCATTACTTAAAACGTATAAAAGATACATACGTGAATCATATAATCATATAATTAAATCAAAGAGTTCTCACGCGATTTTGAATTTTTAACATAAATCTACCTGAACGAAGTCGCGGGCCGCAGTTAGTGTTTTATAAATATAAAAGGAAACAGTACTGTTTATAGGTGTTAAGTTAAAATAGATGCTTAAAATTGACGTAACTTCTAAAATCACAGTAATTACTTTGCCGTAGCGAATTATTTCAAAAACACAAAATGTGAAATAAAGAATTTTGAATAAAATTTCATTTCAATCCAAAAATAGTCGTTCGAAATTTCAATAATTGTTTTCCAATTTCCGGGAAAGGCACGTAGCAGTTCTCAGTGATTTTATAAAAGTGGACAAATTGGAAAAGCGGAACAATTCTGTTGAAATTTCGCTCAAACAAATTATTTCCCCAAAGATAACAATTGGTGTAAAACTACAAGTAATTTTATGTTACAACAACAATATTTCAACATCCCTGAATTTTTTTGTTAGGTATTATTGTAGTATGTCTGATAAATAATTTAAGATTCTGTACGCGAAATGATTGTCGCTTTCTCAGAATATTTTTGTTCTGCCAGTATCTCATATCGTCATAATTCGTCCACCTCCTATTCGGAGGTCGGGGATTCTATCCCGGGCACAGACCTCTAACTTTTCAGATTTATATGCGTTATAAGCAGAGTAAATATCACTTGCTTTTATGGCGAAGGAAAATACCGTGAGGAAATGCATGTCTGAAAGTTCTCCATAATGTTCTCAAAGGTGATCCTGCATAGTCTGCTAATTTGCACTTGGTCAGACTAGCCAAAACCCTTCTCATTTCCTTACTATTACTACCTACAAGCTACTAGCATTCCGTACTAGCTTATCCTCGCGACTTCATTCGCGTGGAATAAATGAATTTGAAACCCCTATTTTACCGCTTTACCTTCTTAGGGGTTAAATTTCCGAAAATCCTTTCTTGACAGATGCCTACGTCATAATAGCTATCTGCATGCCAACAGCCTTATCCGTCCAGTAGTTTGAGCTGTGCGTTGATCGATCAGTCAGTCAGCTTTTCCTTATATATTCTTTATATACCTATATAGAAAATATAGTATGCGAGCGTGTTTATGAGTCTAAATAAGTCTAAGCCATGTTTATGTGGGTCCCTGACCTGAAATAAAATGTTTTTTTTATATGTTACCTTTTTACGGCCCATGAGTTTCACCAATTTTGATTTTTTATACAGATATGCCTACCTATCTTGCCTATTATCCAGAAAATCAAAGATATCCTAAGGGTTATTGAAAGACATAAATCCCCCGAAATCGTGGGCAGCACCTTAGTCCAATATTCTTAGAGACAATTTCCGTAGTGTGGAAGAATCTTATTACTTGAGATAGTTAGGTGGGAGTAGGGAGGGAGGCGATAAAACCGTGTGATTGCATTATAACGTATTCAGATCAGAGACTCAATCGCGCCACGATCAAAGATGACGAGTTACTTTGATGGAACTATGACTGATACATCCGTCTTTAATGTTAGTTTGTGTAACGAAGTTGGTTCTTCACTTTAAGTTTTAAATCATCGTTATCGCTACGAATTTACACCGTCATAAGTTTGGGATGCCTTCTCGTCCGATTTTTTTTTAAATTATTTTATAAGTTAGTCCCTGACTGCAATCTCACCTGGTGGTAAGTGATGATGCAGTCTAAGAAGGTAGCGGGCTAAGCTGGGAGGGGTATGGCAGTTTTTATTAAACCCATGCCTCTTTGCTTTTCCGGGATAAGAAGTTGCTGAAGTCAATTTCCGGGGCGTAAGCTACCTCGGATATAAATCGGTAACTCGGATATACCCTAGGAACTCCGGGATAAAAACTCCGATTTTCCGGGATAAAAAGTAGCCTATGAGCGTCCCCGGGCTGTAAGCTAAATTGAAAGCAAAATTTTATTAAAATCGGTTCAGCGGTAGAGCCGTGAAAACGTAGCAGACAGACAGACAGGCACACTTTTATAATACGTATGTTTGTATGGCTACACTATTTTTGCTAGTTATTTTTTTTAACATAATTACCGTAAAGGAAATTGTAGTTTGAGAAGTAAGAAGAGAATACCCTACAAAAGAGAATAAGTAAGTATCTATGTAGGTACAGCTTCGCACAGTTATGGACATAATCTCGGAGGAACGGCAGAACTCCGCTCACGTAGCCTGCTGTAACGCGATGCAAATTTCAGTATCCACTTGTGGGAACTAGTCGTGCGGTAAAGGGGTGCATTTTATTATAACTGCACCCTTGCTGCACCCTGTTAGTCATACATTTCAGCGAACTTTGGTATGACGTGATGTCCGAATTAATGAAACGCGACTCACTAGTTTGGCGGTCTACGTACTGTTAGATGGAGGTGACTGGTGCTCATAAAAAGAAAACACCAAGTTCGATAGACAAACCATTTATTTGACTCATTGTTCACACTTGAGTCACAGAGATAAAGTACTTTGATTATACCACTCGCAAAACCCTAGTGAAGGGTCTATTCGAGCCGGAGTCTCTTCTTTAGTCTTTTACTGACTATACGGCGGGCAAAAGTACCAGATCTGTAGGTAGTGCAGATGGGGCTGAAGAATAGAAACTGACTTCTTTGGTCGTACTTTTGGAACCCTCGTAATTTTAAGTTTACGTAATTAATTATTATCACCACTTTAATATCATCTTACAAATCCAGCAATTCTGACCATCAAAATGAGGAGGGGTATGAATAAATTATTTCGAGTTTTGAGGTTTTTTTTACTTTTATTGAATCAGTGAGTGAGTAAGGACTTTTTTAATAATATTTAGATTTGCGTAAGTATCTTAAACAATACACAGATACGCATGATATAGCTTAAGTTTAGACTTTTGTCGCCCCTCTCTACTCTTGATGTATGCACAAATATGTCGGCATGCGTTTGTCAGTAATATTATCACCCCAGACCTCAGACATTAAAATGTTTGTCCAAGACTTCGTCTTGAGGGTCCGTGGGGTTGTTCGTAAGAAATTGCCGCCCGGGGCTGCCATGTTGACTCGTCATTTATTCACTAAGGGCTGTAACTATGTTGCAATGCTCCCGGCTAGCATAAATTGTTTGTAAATTCTTTGATATTAAGATTAGGGGGGAGTTATTTGCTGTTTAAAGGTATCGGCTGTATGTTTTCGGATGAAGTTTATTGATATTTGTAAATATCACCCATATTTCAATTTCTGATATTGTGACTCGCTCAATTTTATATGTTACTTGGTAGCTTCTTGAAATCTTTGTATTTTTCTGTGGGACAGATTAAACCTACCTAGTTAATAATTTATTATATTTTCGCGGTAAAAAGTACTCATTCGCTTTTGCATCAGTTATACCACGTCGGCCACGCTGGTCAAGTGTGATTTGCCAGACTTGATACACTTTTGAGAATATTATAGAGACATCTCAGGCATACAGATTTCCTCATGACGTTTTCCTTCGCCGTTAAAACAAGTGATATGATTTATTTTGATGAACAGAAAACAGGTTTGAGCAAAGACAAAATACTATAATAAAGACTATATTCATACTATATCGCATTTTTTTTTGATATCAAAGTTGTATCAACCAAGACAATGTCATAGAAGAGTACCTATGTAACTTTGAATCTTCATAGGTAAAAGATGAAAATGCGTTTTTGTCTCTTACTAACTATTAGGTACCCTAACCTTGTTATTAAATTAAGTTTTTTTATAAAACAAAGAGAACAAAAAGCGTCATTTAATGGTATAATAACCAGCCAACTACCGCACATACGAGTAAAACCGCATGATACCATAATTATGAAGTTTCACGGCTTAATAATGGGAAAATTAATGGCTGGAAATGTGGCCTGATGATAGAGAATACAGGCCTTTGAGGGGAAATTATAAACTTAATTATAACTAATGATTCTACTGAACACATGTTTGCCGTGGCTCTGTGTACCTAAGTACCTACTAACATTACAGGCGTTATGTTACTATTTTATTATTTACTATGTTACTATGTTATTAATTTCAATATTAGATATTAGTAACTACATATATTATGTTAGTTACCTAACCTGAAGTTAGATTGAAAATATAATATAACTCACTTTTATTAAGTACTAGGGGATGCCCGCGGCTTCGCCCGCGTGGATTTCGATTTTTGTAGATCCCATGGGATTTTCCGGGATAAAAAGTAGCCTATGTCCTTCCGCGGAATGTATTCCAAGTCTGTACCAAATTTCATTAAAATCGGTTCAGCGGTTGGGCCGTGAAAACGTAGCAGACAGACAGACAGACAGACAGACAGACAGACACACTTTCGCATTTATAATATTAGTATGGATAACAAAATTGCATTTAAATTGAAACACACATCCATCTCAATTTCTCCAATACAAAAGTCTGTCCTGCTGCAAATTTCTGTTTCCTTATTGAAAAAGTCTTATTTTTCATCCATTAAAAATGACTTGTAAAACATCGATTGGTTTCTGAACTCACAAACATGTTTTCAAAAAACATTAGAAAATGTTTTCAAAAAACATTCGAAAATCAATTCGAAAACATATTTTCGTTTGCGATTAGTCGGTGACTCAAAATGACTCAGTGAATATGAAAAAAAATTGAAAAAATTTACAACTTCACTATCCCCTTAAATTTTCAATTTACACTTGTAAAGTTTAATAAACACTGTCATAATGAGACTCTGCCGAGCACAAAACTGTAAAATATTTCCCTGTACGGGCAAACTCTCTGTAAAAGAGAGCTCGTGGTAATAAATTAAAAACCAGTCAAGTGCGAGTCGGACTCGCACACGAAGGGTTCCGTAACATCGTGCAAGAAACCTCAAATCAAAATAACATTAACTTGCAAGTGAATGACGGACAGCATCCTCTTGATGTGATTTAGTAAAGTATAATAATAATTATTTGGTCGGGAACACAAATCTTTAATTTTTTTTTGTGATTTAACCCCAAATTCACGGTTTTTTGATTTTTTACTTTATTGTGCTATAAGACATTAATCAGATGACCTAAGAAAGATAGCGGGAAGTGGGTGGATGAGGAAGGCTGAGGATCGTGTGTGGTGGCCCGCTTTTGGGAAGGCCTAAGTCCAGCTGCGGACGCAAACAGGCTGATTTATTGAGGACCTGCCTTTCATAATTCTACTCATCGGGGAGAAACTACCCTATAAGTTTTGATTCCCCCGATTTGACACAACAGACAGACAACAAAGTGATTCTATAAAGGTTGATTTTTCCTTTTGAGGTACGGACTACGGAACCCTGAAGATTAACAAAAGAATGAAATAGTAATTTTACAGCAAAGCAAAGTACTTGCATTTAGAGACGGCAGGCAATATTTCACAACAAAGGACTCGTAATCAAGTGCTTGGGTTATTTAAGCGGGTATCACGCATCGCCTGCTCTCTATGGGACTTTTGAGGGGGAAATGGACGCACAGAAAGAGCCTGAGCCTTCAAAATCAATATTTCGGTCTGAAACGCTAGATTTGTTTTTCTTTTTGGCTAGACGGACGCGCAGAAACCGAAGTGGTCTTGCAGTAAACTGTTACAACCCTTACAAGGCTGTTCCTATCTCAGATTTGATGATGAATACCTGCTAGTCAAATTCACTTAATACGTCAAAATGCTCGTTTAGTATGGGAGCTTGCATGAAACACTCAAATGTGACGTCATAAGGATTTGATGTAATTTGTGACGTACTTTTTTAGTTTGATCGATATTATTTATTTAAAACTAGCCGATGCCCGCGACTTCGCTCGCGTGGATTTAGGTTTTTCAAAATCCCGTGGGAACTCTTTGATTTTCCGGGATAAAAAGTAGCCTATGTGCTAATCTAGGATATTATCTACCTCCATTCTAAATTTCAGCCAAATCCGTCCAGTGGTTTTTGCGTGAAGGAGTAACAAACATACACACACACCCACACACACACACACACACACACACACACACACACACACACACACTCACACACACACACACACATACAAACTTTCGCCTTTATAATATTAGTGTGATGTGATGTGATTTAAGTAAGTAGGTAAAATTTTTTAACGAATGCTCATGAAACTCGCAGAATATATTTCGTTCAGATAAAGCAATAAGTTCACAAGATGGCGGCCATTACGCTCAGCGCGTTATCCCCGGCCGCTTGTTAATTACCTTATTTCGCTTAATCTATCTTCATTTGCAAATGAACGCATAATGTTCGTCTTTTACTCTAGGTTCTGTTATTTTGAGGTGGAGGATGGAATATGCAACGGTTTTCCTTCAATTCAATTTCCATACTAAAATTATTACTGCGAAAGTGTATCTGTTTTTCTGCTAGCTTTTCACAGCCTATCCGTTTAACCAATTTGACGAAATTTAGTATACAGATAGCCAGCATCCCAGGGACAGGCATAGGCTACTCTTTATCCCGGAGAATCAAAGAGTTCCCGCGAGTTTTCAAAACTATTTCATTTATTTTTTAAAGAGATGGATAAAGACCTTTTATATCCCGGTATATCAAAGAGTTCCCATGGGATTTAAACAACAATATTCACGTGGACAAAGTCACGGTTATTATATTCTATTAGAATACTTTTTAGCACAAGTAAAGGAATAAATTCGAAAACCGTGAATTTGTGGTCACATCATTTAAAAAAAGTTAAAATGTGTTTAAATTTTCAAAGTAAGATAACTATACCAAGTGGGGTATCATATGAAAGGGCTTATACCTGTACATTCTAAAACAGATTTTTTTTAATGCATAATAGTTTTTGATTTATCGAGCAAAATGTCTAAAAAAAATCCCGAGTACGGAACTCTCGGTGCGCGAGCCCCACTCGCACTTGGACGGTTTATGAGTATAGTTAGTTTTTAAAAATAGTGCATTGTAAAAGCTGCTTTCTAAAATTCCCAAAATTCCACAATATCACACTTCACACTAATATTATTAAGGCGAAAGTTTGTATGTGTATGTGTGTGTGTGTGTGTATGTTTGTTACTCCTTCACGCAAAAACCACTGGACGGATTTGGCTGAAATTCAGAATGGAGATAGATAATATCCTGGATTAGCACATAGGCTACTTTTTATCCCGGAAAATCAAAGAGTTCCCACGGGATTTCAAAAACCTAAATTCACGCGGGCGAAGTCGCGGGCATCGGCTAGTCGAGGATAAACCTTTAAGGTAACCTTTTCAAGAGTTTCAATTCTCGAATTTACATCTTTAATTTTCGAAGGGCCCGCAATAAAAACCTCTCTGTAGGCTGTCAAAGCTTATCCCAACTGGCTGCGAACTTTTTTAATATAACTGGGCGCAAATATAAAAAAATCGATCAAAGTTTTCTCCGGCTTCGATTGCTTCTCGCGCTGACATCTCCGATGTGAATACTTATTTCGCTACTTTTGTAAGATTGACTTGTTATAAAAGTCGATATATCGAAAAACAGTATTATCTAAATCTATATCCATACTCCATACGAATATTATAAATGCGAAAGTTTGTCTGTCTGTCTGTCTGTCTCTCTCTCTGTCTGTTAGCTAGCTTTTCACCGCCCAACAGTTTAACCGATTTTGATGAAATTTGGTATAGACTTACCGTACATCCTGGGGACGGACATAGCCTACTTTTTATCCTGTAAAATTGAAGAGTTCCCACGGAATTAATGAATACCTATCCGTCTAACCGATTTACATGGGTACAGAGGTAGCTGGCATCCCGGAAACTGACAAAGACAGCTTTTTATTCCGGAAAATCAAAGAGTTCCTCCAGGATTTTTAAAAAACCTAAATCCACGCGGACGAAGTCGCTGGCATCATTTAGTAAATAAAAAAAAAAAACATATAAATTCCTTTTGAAATCATTAGTACCTAAATCACGACAATCGTTTACGATCCCATTAAATGGAAATCTCCACAAGTTTTAATTGTGTAAGTATTTAAGGCGGAATTACTTTGTTGAATTTTAAGCGGTACAAACCGGCGCGGTAACTGGATTGCTTAATTACCTTAGCCGACTGAAATACTGCTCAAATTCCAATCGGCTGATCGCTTGAAGCATTGAGTTAGATCATACAATATCAGATCTCATAATCAGACATGCACGCTAATCTTTTTAGGGTTCTGTACATCGATGTATATAGATTAGCCTTTGCCATACAATTCCGTCCGCAAAAATACGCTTGAATCTTACGTCATCGTCATTGACAAAGTCAAGAGACTTTTGCAAATTCTCTTGACTTTTTGAGCGCGTTTTTTATCTTCGAAGGGCCCATCCATATACATCGATGGTTCTGTACCTCAAAAGAAAAAACGGAACCGGATCACTTTGTTGTCTGTCTGTCTGGCTGTCCATCGTGTCTGTCAAAAAACCTATAGAGTACTTCCCGTTGACCTAGAATCATGAAAGGTAGGTATAGGTGTGTCTTATACATATAGCAAAAGTAAAGGAATAAATTCGAAAACCGTGAATTTGTGGTTACATCACAAAAAAAATGTTGTTTAATTTTCAAAGTAAGTTAGGTTTTTTGAAAATAAAATATAGCCTATGCCACTCAGGAATTATGTAGCTTTTTACTGGTGAACGAATTTTCAAAATCGGTCTAGTAGTTCCAGAGATTATTTCCACAAACAAACTTACAAATTTTACATCTTTATAATATTAGTATAGATTATCTGATAGCCGCAACTTCGTCTGTGTGGATTTAAAGTTATAAAATGTTTGATTTTCTAAGTCACTCTCCAGGTCTTTATCTCTTCCTGTCCTTCAACCACGTCACAACGGAGCAACGGATAGACGTAATTTTTTGCATATCTACAGTCAAAAATCTAGAAAATGATATAGGCTACTTTTTATCCCGGAAAATTTGAGAATTTAAAAACCTAACTCCGTGTGGACGAAGACGCAGGTATCAACTAGTATAAAACACATAAATCTCACAGTAGGTACTCCAACATAATATACCTAAAACAAAACCAATTTGTCGGACCATTAATAAGTCAACAGTAAGTAACACCCCCTAACCAAATATTTTACGTTTACCCAAACTTTCCCGATCCCGGCCTGACCGGAATTATGATTACCGGGGAAAGGGAGCTCACCTGTCCCTGGATACTTTTTAATTTATTGTAATTCTTTCGAGACATTTTTCTAACTTTACAAATTTTGCAGTTTAACGAATTATTACATTAACTTCTCGAGTTCACCCCGTGTAAAGTTTATAATTTCTAACGATTAATGTCAAGGAAAATTTTATAGGTTTCTTTTTTACGGTTTACAGGTTTTGCTCAGTCACTTAGTAGGTTTTGGAGAGAGCTGTGCTCGGAGTTTTGACATGATCAAATTAGAAATGAGGAGATCAGTAGGAGAACCAGAGTAACCGACATAGCTCAAAAGGCAATGGGCAGAGTACATAGTTCAAAAAACCAATAAATAAATAAGTAAAAATATTTGATTTTCCAAATTATATACCTAGATGTTGGAGTCCCAAAGTGGTGACCTCGTACCACAAAGTCCAGTTAGAGGTGCGTGCCGGGGATCGAACCTCCGATCTGCCGAATAGGACGCTGACGCCTTAACCACTAGGCTATTATGGCTTCTTAGAATAAAAGTCAATATCCAACGAAAATGCATATCAATATCCAGGCAAGCTACAAGAAGATTGGTAAAAATCCGTAAAATAACAAATTCATAGAACCTTTTTAGAGAGGATAACTAAGTGCCTCGAATCAAATTTATTTATGCTATCGGTTTTACCTCATCTAGGAAAACAGGAGGGCACTGGAATTTTTCTACGCTGCCAACAGTATTGAATCACTTAGCTGCAAATGTAGAGATGGAAAATTTCACAGATAGCATGTCAAAAATAACATGAAAGCCCTTTTATATGACACTTGCTACAATACTTAAAGTAGCCTGTGAAAAATAATGAAGCAGAATATTACAACAATCATTCGCTTCGTTTTACGAAAGGTACATTTTTGTACTTGCGATTAGAAATGTGAAAATTTCACTTTCCGTGAAAACCAACCTGCAAAATATCAGCGCTATTGATATTGGTTAGAATTCCTATGTAGAAAATACTATGTAGTAAGGTAATTGTAAGAGTGAAAATTGTAAAATCACTCTCCGTGAAAAAATTCACCTGTGAAATCCCTGAAGAAAAAGAATTATTTCGCCAAATGAATTAAAATTAGCGATAATCCCCATCGCTAGTTGAAAGTGCCCAGCAAAAGAGATTCCCTTCTAACCGCGACGCGCCGGCAAAGAATAACATGCTTTTAATTTGAAATTTTATAATGTTATGCAGAAAACTATGAACCTAGTCTAGACGTAACAAAAACAACTTTCTAGAGTCTAGATTAAATCATGATTAATTTATTAAAATATCATGAATAACTTATTAAGCCTATTCAAATTTACATTTAAAACATAGCATAGTCATTTCAGCATTATCATCTCAAGTCATCGCCGCGCCGGTTCAATACTGAGCACGGGCCTTCTCTCGGAATGAGGCTTAGGCTCACAGTCCACCACACTGGCTAAGTACAGATTGGTACACTTCACAGGTCTATGAGAACGTTATGGAGAACTCTTGGGTATGCAAGGTTTCCAACTTCGCTCGCGTGGACATCACAAATTTTGAACTTTTATTAGAATTTTCAAAAATTCTTTCTGAGTGGATGCCTATGTCATAATGGCTATCTGCTAGTCAAATTTCAGCCGAATCCGTCCACTAGTTTGAGTTGTACGTTGGTACGTCAGTCAGTTTCCCCTTTTATCTATATTATAGATAATGCGCGTGTCACAAAGTCAGTCAATACCTCATAGTCTAACGACGTGACGTATCTATGATCTTCTATAAACTATGATATCTCTGCACTGTTGTCTCAGGCAACTCATCGACGCCGGTACTTTGTTATTTTCAATACAAAGTTATTGTCAAGCTTTTGTAAGGAAGATTGCATTTAAGTAGCGTATAAATACTTAGCGGTTTTATATTTCACTTGCGTCGTTTTCTGTTTCGTCTTTTGGCGCTTTTAAAGATAGCTAGCTGACGCCCGCGACTTCGTTCGCTTGGATTTAGGTTTTTGAAATCCCGTGGGAACTCTTTGATTTTCCGGGATAAAAAGTAGCCTATGTGCTAATCCAGGATATTATCTATCTCCGTTCTGAATTTCAGCCAAATCCGTCTAGTGGTTTTTGCGTGAAGGAGTAACAAACATACACACACACACATATTATTAATGTGAAGTGTGATACAATCTTTTTTAAGTAATTCTTTTTAGGAAGGTCAAGGTGAGCCAATTTGTAAAGGCCACCAATGATCCGAAAAACTTTCCATTGATAAAAACTTCTTGATTGATTCTTGAGTACTTGTAGTAAACCTCTACTGGATAAGACCTATAAAATAATTTACAAAACGACTGTTTACAATCTCACGAGATTCATACTGTTAGATTGTAATCTAACGGTATTTACAATTTCACGGTGACATATACATAGTAGGAAAGGCGGCACTTCTTCTTAGAGCGCGATTCTTTCTCAATGATTCTCTCTAGGTGTCCAAACCATTCACGCCGAAAACCGCCGTTCAAAACCTCGTAGCTACGAATAATTTAGATACCTTCACCATTAAATTGTTAAACCATGTACCAATTTGGAGTACTCGTATTCCGGGTTGTACACGCATCAAATACGGGCACATTATAAATTGACGAGGCACGTCGGTGGAGCACTGCTCAATCAGCCCGCGTGTTTGCCGGCGCGCCGCGCATCACCATAATAACTTAATGCCTGTACTTTTGCGCCGTTTTGCCATTTTCCTATTAGTGTAATCATTTCGTAAAAAGGCATTTTGAATGATATAGAGACATTATTACTCAAAATGTTGTTAAAAAATTAGTGTACATTAAAAATTTATAACATCCCCGACAAGTGAAGGTTACAGTATCTAGAAAAGAGCTGATAACTTTCAAACGGCTGAACCGATTTTCTTGGATTATAGTTAAGAACACTCTCGATCAAGCCACCTTTCAAACAAAAAAAAAACTAAATTAAAATCGGTTCATTAGTTTAGGAGCTACGAAGTCAGTCAGATACACAGATACACACGTCAAACTTATAACATCCCTCTTTTTGGTCGGCGGTTAAAAATGACTCAATTCAAACCATCCAATCGATGTGCCCCAAACCGGTTTCATTAGATGCACAGGTATTTATTTCATATACTTAATGCCAATAATGCTAAAATAATACATGGCACATTTGTTTTTGACGTAGTAGCACATGCCGGATATCCGGTAGTATGTAATATATTATCTAATTTAAAATTGAAATTTTATACAAGTATATAATTTATCTAGGTATTCTGGGCCACACAATTCAGCTAGGTGGGACCGAAAAAGAGGTTAGCCGCTGAACCCAATCCGGTTGGGCAGAGACAGCGAAACAGACACACTTTCGCATTTATAATAATTTTAGCATGGATTATTTTTTGATATGTAGAGAATAGAGATCCTTCTATACATGATTCACACATGCCTTAATATTGCAATATTTCACCAGGAAGGCAGTGGGGGTAGGCAGTAAGACGGGCACACGTGGCCAAATCAAATATTCACGTGGAGGAGGCCGGCTTCATTAATATCTGAGTGAGATCCCATGCCACAATGCACCTTGTGTGTTTTAACTCGGATGAAACTATGGATTTTTCTCTTACCAGGTATGAAATATGTCTGCAGTTTCCGATTTTTAACTAGAGCCTGCTTTTTACGGGATTTCCCAAAAAGGAGTGTAATATTTTCAGGATTCACATATGTGTCCCATCATGATCAACCCATCAGCGGTACACTACTGAGCATGGATCTCCTCTCTGAAAGAGAAGGTCTTGGCAGACTTCACACACCTTTGAGAACATTGGTTCCTCACGATGTTTTCCGTTACCGTTAAGTGATAATTATCGTGATAACGATCAAGTTAAATGTGCGTGCCTTGACTATCCGACCGCCCAAATAGAGGCCGACATTTTAACCACTAAGGACTAGGCTGTTGCCTATCACCACTTACTGATATATAAAAAAATATCTGTGTATGAAACATCTTTGAATGAAAATTTTTGGCAATAGTGCGACCTCAACCTAAGATGGTAATATGATAAAATTCCGTCAGATTTATGTAATCCGCGCCGCCGCGTCAGAGCTCTAGCCCCGCGATAAGACCTAAGTGTGAAATATCCCCGGCAAGCCTTATAAAGTTGCTTTGCGGCACCACCTGCGAACAAAACGATTTATTTTGGCAAGTACTCGCCTTTTACCAAGATTCCATGCATGTAAATAAGTATGATAATATTTTAGCTGTTCAAAGGTCGGAACTATAAAGTTTTTTTTAATTCATAGACCAGCGCTTGGCCGCAATCAGACCTACTGGCAAGTGATCATGCTACCTAGAAAAGTGATGCCGGAAAGGCGTTCCATACCCTAACTTTAACTTAAATGGTAAGAAATATGGACGGGAAAAGGACAGAAATCTTTTCCGTCCCGTTTCCGCCGCGTCATAGCTCGCTAGCCCCACGATAAGAGCTAAGTGTGAAATATCCCGGCGAAGCTTTGTAAAGTGGATATGCAGGGCCACCTTTATTTTGACAAGTAGGTACTGGTCTTTTAACTAGATTCCATGCATGTAAATAAGTATAATAATGTTTTAGTTATTCAAAGGCCAAAAATTTTTAAGTTAACGTAAGTAAATGGAAAAAGTATGGACAGGAAAAGGAAAGAAACTTATCTGCCCCTATTCCATACTAAAAGAATCCTCTGGAATCTATTTTATTTTTCGGGATAACCTATGTCTGTCACTGGGATATAAGCTAACTCTTTATCTTTCATCAAAATGGGTTAAAGGGATTAGCTGTGAAAAGCTGTATACAGACAGACATTCGCTTTTATAATATTACAATATTAGTATGGATGTTGGGATGTATATAGATTTTTAGATTATATAAGTCTAGAAGTAGGTATAGATTTGCATAATACTTACTTACATAATATGTATGTGCTGAAGTTCTAAAAATTTTCGAATCCGTGCTTAAAGTAATAACTAATGATAACAAGCTTAACATTATATAACTGCACTTATAGTTTATGGATAAAACGGCTGTAACAAACGGATAGACAATGTGTGTCCGTTTTTTTGTACGGAACACTTAAAAAGAGAGGCAGAACATCAGAAAAGCAATCCGAATCTTATCCACATCGCATTCACGTTTCATACATTTTAATTGTTACGTGTATGGAATGGAAACTGAAAATAATGTGAAATCAATGCATAAGGTTTCGCTCCCACTGCTTACGGTCTAACGTTCATAGTTCTACGTATAATGCGTACAAAAAGGGTTACGCGCCATTTTAACTTTATGTGTTTGTGTATCGAACCCGGGACCTCTCACTAATAAGACCACAGCGCTCACCACTGCACCAGGGAAGCCGTCAACCCCACTCCACACTTCCCTCTATGAGAGTATTCCCACTCTCATAGCCCGATGGGTTGGAAATCCGACACGACCGGAGACGGAGATCAAATGCAGGACCGACAGCTTTACGTGCTCTCCGAGGCAAGGGGGTGAAACACCACTAACTTCTTAACTCCGGGCTAGTAGGTCATGAGAATTTCTTAACAAAGAAATCCAATACCCAACAAATTTTTTAGCCCAGGAATCGAACCCAGGACCTCGTCATTTCCAGTCGAATATGCTAACCACTAGGCAAAACCAAACCAAAAGGCAGTGTCTCTCTTTATACTGTAACCAAACTACGTTTGTACAGAGCGAGTGACGGGGAGACTACCGTTAAACCGCGAAGTCTAGTATGTGTGCCACAATGTACGTTTCTTCGGCGGAATTCGCGACAAAGATAACGCCGCGTATGCTTTGACTAGCAGAAATTATGTCGCATAATGTATGTACACATTACGTAAATTTATTTCGTTAGGCTTTTCACACGACGCCATGTAATATTTATGACGGGAATATATCAGGCTTCCTGGTAAAAATTAAGAGACACTCAAAACATACTTGCGAAATCTGTACTATATAGTATATAATAATAATAATAATAATAATAATAATAATAAAGCCCTTTATTACTGAACAACAAAATGAAGTTTTACAGAAGTTTTGTATACAACTATAGTACCTAGGTATAATCTAACTAGTACATTTTTTAATTTTATTATTTTAACATAAATGTAGGCACTTATTTTCTTAATTACTTATTATTATATTTTTTCTATATATACATTTTTATTTTTTGTTTTGTTTATTATATCTTCAGTTATTCTAATTTTAGTATAAGTAACTACTTTCCTTTATAACATTCCAGAGTTTGGCCTAGCTTACTGTTTCAAACAAAGTTTTATCTCAAAATATGATAATAGGTAGGTGCTAAAACTCTAAGTTATTTTTCTTTCTTTTTGATTGAAATATTCTTTTTATATTTTACAATGAGTAGATATACAAATTGCAAGTTAAGTTATAAGTAATATTCATTCTTATGTACTTGTCTACTAAACGGAAAGCAACACAAACAATTTGTTTTTATTTTTTTATTACATTGATTACACCTAGAAAAATCTGTTAAACAAATTATTTGGTTTACTTACTTATATTATTTTTGATATGTAATCCAAGAAAGTACTTTTAACAATAAAAACTGTATGTTAAGTAGTTGTATTATTTTTATCCTAATGTATAATATTGTAAGCTTTTTAGTAACATACTGCAAGTATAATATTATATAACAATATTTTTTAATTGGAAATTCCTACTATAATCTCTAATCAGTGAACAAATTACTTAAATGCTAATTAATTTCCAGTAGATACCTAGTTAACTGTCTAGCTGTTCAGTACACCCTTAAGGTGTGAGGCCTCCTTCAGATGTTTGCTGTGTTCATTTAACAGACGGTAGTCAAGTGACCTATGAACTTGTTATTTGCACTGAAGGGTAGTGGTCTAACCTCTCACGGGGACCAGCCGGATTGAGAGGTGGAGAGGGTCTATACAATGGTTTTCTAGCATGTTTTATTATTCTAGGTTAGTGCATCTGTATAATATCAAGAATATTTAATTCTTGGTCTTATTTTTGTGTGTTTTCCTATTTTTATTGTTGTTTTTGAAATTATGGTTACTTACTACCTCTTGGGAAAACAAGGGAAAATTCATCTTATTATTGGTGATTTTTGTTTCCATTCCAGTTTTAATTTGGTCTAATATTATAATTTTATCATAAATTAATTTTGCGTTTTTTCCATTTTTTCTTTCTTCAGTAAGTTTTTCTCTAAGTTGTTTTCTCTTGTTAAGAACCTCTTTTGGAAAATCTTCCATAATATAGTAGTTTGAACTGTCAAGCATTTTCTTCTTTTTTAACAAGTTGATTTTCATTCCTACTGTTTTTAAGGTTACAATTACAGGTCTTACAGTGCCTGTCTTTTTACCAAGTCTTCCCACATACTCCAGACTATCATTGCTGTAGTTCATTTTCATGTTGTTGTTTATTATATTTAGTACATATTTTTCTAAATCATGGTAGCCATTTTCTTTTTCTTCTACTCCAAAAAATATTAAATTTTTTCTCCTTATGAATTTTTCGAAATAGTTAATGGATTGTTGCTGTTTTTCTAATTTTTCTTCCAGCATTTTAGTTTTAAGTTCCATGTTTTGAAATTTCTCATTGATGTTATCATTTATGCCATTTATGTTTTGTTGTATATTATGTAATTCTTGTTTTTGTGTGTTCATTTGAACTTGTATTTCACGTAGTATTTGTGTAATTTCTTCCATTTTTAATAAAAAACGTTGTAAACTACGAGAACTGCAGAGGTATAAAACTAGGCAATCATAAATCGGTATTTCGGTAAGTAGGTAAGTGGTAAGTACCTGGATAATTTCAATAGCTTCGTATCAAAATCCTCGAATGTCATACATTGGAACTGCCTGCTGCATTTGTGGGTAGATGGCGTCAGAGTTAATCTTATTCACGAATTATTTATTCGACCGTTTGTTAAATTTTTAGGTTATAATAGTTATATTTCACTTTTATTTTTCTGTTCACGTCCAAAATTTACGTACACAAACTTGCGAGATTATTGCATTTAAAATATTAGCTCAAAGTTCAAAACAATTTGTAACTTAAGATGATTTTTGTAGGTACTGGAACTCCATTGTCCGTTGAGAATTTCTTTATGTTTTTTTTTATCGCAAAACTGCTGTAATTTCACTAGATTATTATCACTTGTTATAGTTTAGCCACTAATGCAACAAATTATCACTCTTTATTGCAATAATAATCTATATTTTTATTTTAAAACACTTTTTGGTACGGAGCTGATGTTAATCAGTGCACTGTTGCGCCCTCTTCTCATATAGTATATACTGTATATAAATATACTATATATACAAAATACAACGCCGTAATAGCATAGTGGTTTAAACATCCGCTTCTTACTCAGAGATCGGGGGTTCGATCTCCTGCACGCACCCCTATCTTTTCGGAGCTAAGTATGTGCGTGTCAAGCAATTAGACACTTGCTTTAACTATGTAAGTGAAGATTCCTAGTTTAACGGTGAAGGAAAGACATCGTGAGAAAACCTACATGCCTATCAGTTCTTCATAATGTTTTCAAAGGGGTGTGAAGTCTGCCAATCCAGACTTGGCCAGCGAGCTATGGCCAAGCCCCTCTCATTCTGAGAAGAGACCCGTGCTCAGTAGTGAGCCGGTGATGGGCTGATCATGATGATGGTGAATTAAAAACCTCCTGCCTTTGTTAGTTTTACCAGTATCTTGGCTCGAGTCTAGACTTTCTCCAAAACTGCCTCAAAATTGTTTCAGAATAAAGCTGAGGGTTAAAGTTGGTTTATTATTCTTGGCTAAGAAATTAGCTGGCGGTTTTGCTTTATATTGTACGGGATAATGTAATCTTTGTGGAGATTAATGCACAATGGGTAGTATACGAGACTACATATAACACCGTCTCTATGTAATGTGTCTTAATTTAATTGGGGTTAGGCTTAGGGCTGTGAATCCTCTTCATTGTCTTTAGCACATGAACAAACTTTCTTTCATTGTAAACCTACGGCCACACCTGCGCCCCATTTAGGCGGAATGCGGGAGCGTCCACGACGCAATTCGTGAACTTCATTTTGTAGTGCATTATTGCTGATCACAAGTCGCGTGCGTCTCACTCTGCAGACGCAAATCGCATTGTAGTCACGTAGGTTTATAAGGCGCCATTAAACATGATGGGAAGCAAAGCCACCGCCTGCGGCTCTTCGTAGTCGCTTTGATCGCGCAGGTTTTGATGATGCTTAACATAATCTTACGAGTATACGAGACTACTGACTCTAGAAAAAGTTTAATAAAATAAAATATCTACTATTTAAAACAACAATTATCCTGTTAGGTCATTTACCCACCTTTAAAACGGCACTTTAAAAAGAAAGAAAAAACGTAATGCAATGCGATAACAGCATTTAACGTTCCTAATGCACACCTGCAGTGGATTTATTCGCCGAATCTAACAGGATGGTATGTAATGGTATTCTCTGCTCGCAATAGTCGGCAATAAAACGCAAGCGCTTCTGAAATTTGCATAAACTATACCTACAACCCTTATAATATTATGTAACTCTGTAGGGAATTCTGTAGGAGAGAATCACTTATAATTCTGTGGGGAGAACCAACCATGTATCAAGGAAGTGGTGCGTACTTCGGATTCCGGGGTTCAATCTAAAATTTTACCTATCTGGGAAACAAAGTTTTTAGTTTTATATGAAAAATAATTATCTGAAACAGCATTTTCGGAGATGTTAAGCTGCCATAACACCATCTCGAAGTTTGGTGGTAAAATAATATTTTGCGTATTTTCTGAACCATTCAAAATTCAAATACCTAATGGTAAATTATTTTGACGATTCAAAATCACTTGTAAAGTCTACTTGAATAAAAATCTATTCTATCCTATTTTATTGGTGTTGTACTAGTACCTATTTATATACATAGTTAGAACAAAAGCTACTAAACAAAATCTAATCGGTCTACATATTATGTAACTGAATAGCGACCCACGCTTCGCATGTGAAGCTTATTACAATGTTGTAAGGACCTCTATTTTTTTTTGAAAATAAAACAGGTATAGCCTATGTAACTCAGGAATAACGTAGCTTTCTACTGATGAAAGAATTTTCAAAGTCGGTTCAGTAGTTTCAGAGATTACAAACTTTACCTATTTATTATATTAATATAGATAAACTCTTATCCTTCCAGTCGAGTGAAAAATCCCAGTAACCTATCTAGGCCATACAAGCGCACAAAATAGACAATATTTTCGTTCCGCGGCAGTTATGACGTCACACACTAAATAATTCGCGTCCAAACTTTGTAGACAGAGCACATGTGGCGGATAAAATGATTGTCATTACTCTCAACCATTATGGAAGTGAGGACACACACAATGTTGCGAAATGAACTGCAATTGTTGGCGCTTAGTTAGACTCAACTCTTTGGTTGATAACAAGGGTTTGCTCTTTTGATGGTTTTTGATTTTCTGGAATAAGTGGTTTAAGTGTAAGCCAGAAGAGAAAGTATAATTTAACTAATTTTACAAGTTATTAAAGTAAAGTTTGCGTGAAGACATAATTAAGTCACAACGCGTAGCTAGAGACACTATCAAGAGTTTTAATCTTTGAAATAACCTAACAGCAATATTAATTTGATCAGGGCACAATTGTTATTGCAAGCACTCAGTCATAATGGCCTAGTTTTTGTTTTTAAATATTGTTTTTTTTTGTTTCGTCAGCTTGTTAAATATTATTACTGAATTATAATAAGCTCTGGCTATTGTTCTAATGTTGTTATAGAATATAGGGTATTATTAGTTTATTTTTTCTTCGATTTATATTAATTCCAGTCTTTTTATATAATATATGCATGTTTTTTCTCTACGCATATGGAGGAATTGTGTGCTGTGGTGGTGAAAACGATAAGAAAATCGTTTCCTAAATAAATTCCTAGGATGTGGTAACCCGTAGGTACTGTAAGATATTAAGGCTTTTTAAAAATTCTATGAAAACTCTTTGTTCTTGTATCACAAATAGCTTATGACATTATCCAGGTCTTTAAGTATACCGGTGCAAAAAATCACACCAATATAATATTGCTCCGTTGTTTGTAATTGAAGGACAAACCAACAAAAGCACACCTTCGCATTTTTAATAATATGGTTAGTGATACTTTTAAAACATGTCTACTATACAAACATGTGTTTAATCCCGGTTAAATTTTAATACTACGTTTCATGTATGAAGCAGTATCGTACCTTCTAACAAGGAAACTAAGTGACAAAGTAAAAGGAAAGCCGGGGCACAAATTTATGTTAGCAAGTCACACAAATCTAGATGAACTGCTGTTAGCAAGCCTCAGCTTCGGCCAGGAATATTGCGCCGTAACTTACTGCTCTAGGTACGCTCTGTATCACAGGAGATTTTGTTTACTAACTTACTTTACGGGAGAATTTTCTTAGAGCGATCCGATCCGAATCCGTGAAAATACCTATATTAAAACTCGGTCCGAATTCGGATACTGTTTACCCAGTAATCCGATTTCAGTTCCAATGGCTGATGTCCGATTTGACAAATGATTCGTTCAAACAATATGTAGGTACTACTACCACCTACTACGGAGACTTCGGTCCGAATATTCCTTCTAAATTGGAGACTCACGGATAACGGAGAAAAATCGGATGATGGTAGTCGGATCTGGTGCGTTCACTGCCATACAAATTGTTCTATGACTACTTCGGAACGTATTTTCACAGATTCGGATTGGATGCAGTGCGTAACCGCTCTTAGGATTGAACTGGTATTAAAGATTCGTACACATTAAATACCTTAACCTTGTAAAACTTTATGGGGAACTCTTGGTGAAGTCTGAAAATCCGCACTTTGCCAGCGTAGTGGACTAAGGCCAAAAGCCAAACCCCTCCATTCTGAGAGCATTCGGGCTCAGTAGTGAGCCGGCGATGAGTTGATGTTAATGATGATGATGATTTTTTATAACGACTTTTCTAGTATACCTACTTATCGGTACAAAGTCTTGTTTTTGTACTTAGTTGGATAAGGGAAATAAATAAAAACAGTTTACAATTTATATTTTATTTTTCGTTAAATAAGGTTTTGGCTGAAAACAATAAAGAAAATATTACTTTTGTAACCTTTCAATACTTCAAGACCTTAGAAAACAGTCACAGCAACTGAGTCAAGAACTTTCAAAAAGTGTACAGTTCAATTTAATTTTTCAAACGTTCGTTCAAACTAATCTCAAGTAAACCGCATTTTAGTCCTCAAATCCGACGACCGTTTGGCTATTTCTTTACAAATCCTTCGCAAAGAAATTCAGTCGGCAACGCCACAAAAAGAAATTCCCCAAATTTCTCTCTTCCTAAGTAAATTACCCCAAAATTGGGAAAACAAGATAGGCATGAAAATAATTCCCATTGTCAGGGGATTCAACTTATTGAGGGGAACCAATTTTCTTTGAGAAACTTCAAATTTTTCCGTCCTTCAGCCTTTGGCCTTTCTTTGGAAAATTCCACACGGTTGAAGAGCCAGTGTGTTTTATACGCGTCCGAATTATAATAACACACACCTAGACAATCTTCTTTTGAATTCGTTTTCTTTTAAATCTTCATAAATATTTTACAGTTTTTCTGTGTATTTTTTTAGATTGTTTGCAAAAACATCGAATCATTTTACAATTTTGTATTAATGCGATAGCATATCATAATTTTTTTTAATATGATATTAGTACCTAGTAATAGAAACTTGATTTTTTGCATGCGAAGACGGGATGAGTTACCTATTTTATGTACAAACACCCTTTTGAAATGTCAACCCTTTCCGTTGGTTTGGACTCTACTAATGCGGTTTAGAAAATTGATTAAAGTAAGAAAAAAACACATTTTATGTGTTAATTTTTTTTTAATTCACTAGGTATAGGCACACATGTGACTGTGAACACAATCACATCTGATGGGAAGTGATGATGTGGCCTAAGACGGTACGCGTTTGTCTAGAAGATGCCTAATCATTCTTGTTTTAAATAAGTACCTGAACCACCGAAACCTTAAAACTGTCACTGTAAAGGTCAAGGTCAGATCACGGAGGACTACTTTAAACTTTAATAAGCACACCGGCTCTCAGACTCGTACTGTACTGATAGCTCCGGATTTTGTATTTGCTTACAGATTATTATGCAAATAACAAAATGAAAAAATAAAAATGGAACTGCCTAAATCATTTCAACGATTATAAACAGACAGACTGAATTTTAAACAGGTAGAATACAATTTTTCAAACTACAAGTAGTGGCATTTATTAATATTTTAAATTAAGTAACAATAAAATAAATGGCGTAAGACTTCATGACATCGTAGAGCACGTAAATTTTTACACCCTTGGGGTTGAATTTTCAAACTTTCTTACTGGATGTTTATATCAAAATAGCTATCTGGGTGCCTTTCAGCCTAATCGGTCCGGTAATTTGAGCTGTGCATTGATAGATCAGTCGGTCACTGTTCCTTTTATATTTATTTGATAATAAATATTAATAAACAGCCCCTAAGTAACGGATATATTAAAAAAAGTCGACTTTTAACTGGCACCGAAGTAATAAGTTAGTCCCCTCGGCGGGCGGACGTTAAACAGATTTCTACGCCATAAAATCTGTAATTTGAATTCCTTGAGATGGGGAGTCTCAACTATTACTCATAAGAGGTACTGCGTCTACGAGGAAGGGTGGCGGGCTCAGGTCGGCTTAGGAACTTAAAAAGTTTAAACCTTTTAGAGTTCGTAGTTACATAAGGTATATTGCGCGACTGGTTGAGATGGCAACCGGGTGGGGACGTCCCGCACACCCGCACAGCCACCGTGCTATCCCCGGGTGACGTGCGGGTGTGCGGGTGGTCCCCTCGCCGATTGCCATCTCAGCCTGTCGTGTACTATACCTACATTTACCCTTTCAAGGATTTGGAATAGCACCGCAAACAAGACCTCTTGCGGGTATCTAACTATCCAGTTTTCTGTTATGCAAAGTCTGCAATAATAACTAATTCTTTAATTCTTTTAATTAAATCACTTTACTTTGCGTATGTCAGGAGTATTCTTGAATATGCGTGTAGTATTTGGTCGCCGCAATACATAATATACACCCAAAGGCTTGAAAGCATACAGAGGCAGTTTGTGAAATTCTTAGCTTTTAAAGATTTTAAAAAATTCAATAGTTATGAGGAAGCGTGTTCGTATTACAGTATCGATTCGCTAGAACAAAGAAGAGAACAGTTGGATATGCTACTACTGCAAGCTATTTTGACTGGCTCGATCGACTGTCCTAGCCTGTTGTCAGCCTTTTCATTTAGTGCACAATCTCTACGAACACGCCACACGCGCCTTCTGTATGTTCCCAAATCCAACACAAATTATGGTCAAAATTCTATAATTCCGCGCCTGGCACGCACTTATAATAAGCAGTATGCTGAGTTCGACTTATTTCACCTGACAAAAAATAAATTAAAAAAGGAATTCCATCTTCGCAAAAAAAAAAAAAATAGTTAACAACTAAACATGCACACACTCACGCACAATCATATACACCACACACACGCACACACACACACACACACACACGCGCACACACACACACACACACACACACACACACACACACACACACATACACACACACACACACACACACACACACACACACACACACACACAGTTTTAATTTTTGTACATCTCTTTGTTTTTATTGTTTTTCTTTATATTATTGTATACTCTGTTAAAATACTTGTCAATTAATTTTAAGAAGGTAATCTCATGTGGCCTTAAGTTCAACTTAGATTTATTATAATAATTATGTTGTATAACGCTGTTGATTACAATTGAATAATAAAATAAAATAAAATAAAATAAACGGTGAAGGAAAACATCGTGAAGATAGCTACATGCCTGAGACTTCTCCATAACGTTCTCAAAAGGGTTGTAAAGTCTGCGAATCCACACATTGTCAACGTCGTAGACATTCTGAGAGGACACCTTGTTCTCAGTAGTGAGCCAGCGTCGATGATGGTGATGACTTAAAACTCTTAAAAAATAAAGCACTTTCCTCAGTAGGTATCCAATTGACAAATCACTAACAATAGTTATTCAAATAGACGGCTATTTGAATAACCAAATTGTTAGTGATTCTCTCAATAGTAGCAGTTTTAGGTTTAAATAGTTTAATTTTAATTCAGTTTGTACCGATGGTGCTGGGATACAATTATAAAAGGCCCTAAAAACATTAGAATTAAAAAAACAATGTCTGATTGTTATTCTTACCCAGATCCAACAACGCTGCGATAATTTTAAATAACCACCGAATTTGAACGTTCGGGCCAATGAATAATTTTTGAATCTTAAATCAGAACTCCGAAAGTATAATTTTATTTTATAAGGAAGTGCTATAAATTCACCACCCAAAAACGAATTAAACTTTCTTTAAGCAATAAATTATATAGATAAACTCGTTTTTAGTGATTCCAGAAAAGAAATATGACTTTGAGATTTTGAAAATCTAGTCACGAGGATTTAATTTCGAGTTACTATCTGTCCCGACTTACCCTGGGTAAAGTTTCTGAATATTTTTTCTGACGTTATAAAAAAAACTACAATAGGTATGCAAAATCTCAAGGTATATATAGTTCGCATTCCCATTCTTCTCATTCTGAGTAAAGGCACATAATTATTAAGCCTATGATGATATATTTTTTCTGGCAAGCTAGTTTATGTCAATATTTTATAGTTTTAGTTAATTAATACTTAAATATTGCTAAACGAATTATAAATGAATTGTTTTTGAAGCCTAGACAACCTTGCGTGGAAATTATAAGTTTCCTTTTGTAAACCATTAATTCATTCATTTCCTACTAATCCAACTAATTACAAAACCATTCAGTCATCATGGCTAAATAGTGTCGTAAAAATAGCCACGTTAAACAGGCATTTAAAATACCAACGGATACACTACAAAAGCGATTAACAGCCCGTAACCTTTTGTCATTGTACACGATTAACAAAGGCTATCTGGCCCTTAATGTTGAACAGAACTTTCACCCTGGGGAAGGTATTTCACGGAAGAAGGATCGAAATAGCGCAGGAAATTTCAAAAGAACTATATTATTCGTGGCAGCAACAAGTCACAGGCTAAAGCGATTTTTAACCCCCGACCCAAAAAGAGGGGTGTTATAAGTTTGACGTGTGTATCTGTGTATCTTTCTATGGCATCGTAGCTCCTAAACTAATGAACCGATTTTAATTTAGTTTTTTTTTTTGTTTGAAAGGTGGTTTGATCGAGAGCGTTCTTAGCTATAATCCAAGAAAATCGGCTCAGCCGTTTGAAAGTTATCAGCTCTTTTCTAGTTATTATAACCTTCACTTGTCGGGGGTGTTATAAATTTTTAATTTACACTTGTTACTATATTACACGTTTGACTACTATCACACTAAAGTAGGTGGATAGTAGGAGTAGTAAGTAGGAAAGTAGGAATCTGATGATACAATCTAAGGTAGAACGCGCTTACTTAAAAGGTAATTACTCTTCTTTTGAAGATCCCAATTCCCAACGTTGTGATTGGCAGGGAAAACGGAAGCTACGGGCATTCTAAATTCTAGCGGTGCATACTAGAAACGAGGATGCGAATCGCTTCGTACAAATCCATGAAATTTCGACTATGTACATAGGGGCGCAGACCTTCACGATATTTTTTTCAACTTATTTGAAAAGTAAGTGCAATTAAACCCGCTCAAAATACGTAATACTTTGTGGGTGATATATAATATAAGTAATCGATAAATCCGCCGTTCGGTTTCTTTTTTAACCCCCGACCCAAAAAGAGGGGTGTTATAAGTTTGACGTGTGTATCTGTGTATCTGTGTGTCTGTGTATCTGTGTATCTGTGTATCTGTGTATCTGTGTATCTGTGTATCTGTCTGTGGCATCGTAGCGCCTAAACGAATGAACCGATTTTAATTTAGTTTTTTTTGTTTGAAAGGTGGCTAGATCGAGAGTGTTCTTAGCTATAATCTAAAAAAATTGGTTCAGCCGTTTAAGAGTTATCAGCTCTTTTCTAGTTTTCTTGTAGAAAAGAAGGTTAGATAACCGTTAGGTTCATAATATTATGTCAATAGACAAATGTCAAGCTGTCAAGATGGACGTTGCCTAAATACATAATTATTTATTTGAAAATGATGTTTTGGAAAACTCAAATACTTTGGATCGTCGGGGGTGTTATAAATTATTAATTTACACTTGTTCTATATATTATACAAAAGCATATTTTATTCGAGACATGCACGCGTGACTTGCACTTCAATTTGAAGGAAGACTAAAATATTTAGTGTAAACGCTCATGCATTAGACCATCGCGCTAAAACCATATCTACCCTCAATCTCGTCGATTCAACACGGAACGCTTAATGTAGCTGCTTAAATGTGGGCCTCCTATTAACGAGCTTTGTACACTTTATCAGGAAAAATACTATTTATTACGCGTACAATTAATATTACGGGAATTAATGCCGGAATAATAGAGCCTACTTTCTGTTGGTGTTACGTGTTCCGAAGTTCTTTACAATGATGTTTTGTATTGTACTAGTTGTGATTACGTTTTAATTTGAGGCAATTACTTTGAATGAGCGACAACATGAATTTGTGGTGCACGCCTGGCTGAATTTTTAAATATCATTATCATCATCATCAACCTGTGGAAGTCCACTGTTGGACATAGGCCTTCCCTAAAGAGCGCCACCACGCTTGGTCCTCAGCCTTCCTCATCCAGTCAAACAGTCCGATTGATTGATTGAACTATTACAGAAGAGTATGAATATCGTAATATCTCCATCCAAGTCTGGGAATTTTCCCATTGTACTTAATTCAATAGAAATAGATTAACTTAAAGTAAGACATTATATTTTCTGTGAATGCAACTCACCTGCAGCGGGAGACAGCTTGGTGACGACGCCCCACCGAGACTTCCACTGCAAACAAACAAATGCATTATGTTAAACACTTTTATTATTTTGCAACTGTTAGTATTATCTATTTAGTACTAGATGATGATGATAAGTTTTTTAAAATCCCGTGGGAACTCTTTGATTTTCCGGGATAAAAAGTAGCCTATGTCTTTCCCCAGGATGTAACAAAGGCTAAGGTAAGGATGTACCAAACTTCACCAAAATTGGTTTAACTGTTGGGCCGTGAAAAGCTAGCTGATAGACAGACAGACGGACAGATAGACTTATGTCGGAGTTTATGAACAGTAAACTATACATGGAAATGAAAGTAAGTATTACCTAATACTGATTTATGAAGTTTTCTGTATCCACTTGCAATTGTGCCTGTGAACTCCGCAAAATGAGATGATATACATTTCCACGAGTTCAAGATCATTTCATCCAGATGAAATTTGAATTTGATCAGACAGATTTCTGAATGTATGGAAGTCCAAAAACATTGAAATGATAAGAAAATGATAACGCTCTTATTACAATAATTATTATTGTGCCTGATATAAACTAACTCTATACAAAACAAGATTGTTGCAATGCACAAGTTCAAAATCGTTTGGAATCACATCCAGATAAATGGATGGATATCTGAATGGATGTAAGTAAAGATTGAAATAATAAGAAAATGATAACGCATTTACATTTTAGTAACATTGTGAAATTTCCAACGTTTTTTTGCTGAAAATCGATAAGCGATGTCTCATTTTCCTATTCAAGAAGCATAAAGTTATTTTTATCTAACCAGATTGAAGAATTAATGAAGCAAAAACATTTACTGTCGGGGAATGACGTGCTGGGACCATTATCCTGGAACGCCTTATTACCATGACATAAAGTTTAAATTCGCTATGGAAATATTGGCTGGATGAAGCTTCCAGTGAGGCGTAGAGTAGCAGATTTATAACACAAGAGCAATTTATTTGCGCGATAGTTCTTGTCTATGGAAATAAAATATGGATATTTATGTTAATACCAACTCAATTTGTTAGACATTTTGTTCTTGCTCGTTGAAGGAGGAAAAGAGTATATTTAATTGTAACCAAAATAAAAATGTATATAGTTATTTCATGTAGGACAACCTAGTGTCCCTTATGTGACTCGGTTTTGACGACCTCCCTTGCACAGTGGTAAGCGCTGTGGTCTTATACTGGAAGATCTTGGGTTCGATTCCCGGCAGGGGTTTAGATAGGGGTTTAAGGTGGATAGTTGCCACCCTACCGGCAAAACCGTACCGCTAAGTAATTTATCGTTCCGGTACGATGCCGTGTAGAAACCAAAAAGGTATGGGTTTAATGAAAATTGTCATTCCCCTTCCAGGTTAGCTCGCTTCCATTTTAGACTGCATCATCACTTACCACCGGGTGAGATTGCAATCAAGGACTATATGAATAAAAAAAACTGTAGGTACATTCCGCTCCACCGATGGCTCCAGTTAATCTTATTTCTCTAACGCTCCAGCGTCGAAGCCTTAATCTCAATTACAGGAAACAAACAAACTACACGCCCGTCTCAATTAAAACTACGAATAAATAAGATTGTACTGAACCCGGTTACAAACTTAAACAAGTTAACTTGCGTGCTCAAAATGTTCTCATTAACCAAGTTTGGACATGATGTTTGTTCCACTAACTTATGCTCGTTTCCTTTATACAGCTGTTCTCTATTTCTCTAATAAATAAAACGAAAAACTGACTAACTGATACACCGTAGAGCGCATATCGTTTAGGTCCGTTACCGTTAGGTTGTATCTGGATTTTAGTTGGAACTATGATCAAGAAATTCTTGAAAAGCTGGCAATGCATTAGCAGTAATCACTTAACATCAAGTGACCCGCCTGCTCATTAGCTCACTACATACTCATACTACATATTGATATACCTACATTTTTTTAAATGATTCCGTACCGTCGTATAAGATACTTATATACCTAACACTTTTATGTAGAACACTGCAGGTCTGCAGGTTAATGACGGATAGCGGCCATGTGTGATTTAGTAAATTATTATTTTTTTTATTTCATACATTTTAATATTTTTTTTTGTGATGTAACCACAAATTAACGGTTTTTGGATTTTTATAAGACCTACCTACTTACCTGCCTTTCAGGATTCTAAGTCGTCCGGAATTACTCTATAGATTTTCTTGACAGACACGACAGACAGACAGACAACAAAGTGGTCGTATAAAAGTTCCTTTTAACTTTTGAGGTACGGGACCCTAAAAAAAGTATTGAGGTACTATTGAAGTGTACATAAATCGTATACTCGATATAAACCAGCTACATCACGTCTTGATGGTGATATTTTTTAAACAAATAATAAAATGCGCAGTTCCACATTTTATTCAGAGACAGGTTATATTTTTCCATTTGTGACAGCTTCAAAAAACATTTTGGAGGGAAAATTTCCAACGTGACCTCTCATTTACAAAGCGTGGCGGTGACATCTGTGTCGCGAGCCCGTGAATATACAATGGACCAGCGATGTTGCTGCGATTAGAACTCTGCGGGCTATAACATTTTACCTCACAATTATTTTGCGGACTCCATTATTTGGGTTCCGTAGTATCCTTATCCTTACTTCCTTACTAATTATTATAAATGCGAAAGTGTGCCTGTCTGTCTGTCTTCTAGCTTTTTACGGATCACCTGATTTTGACGAAACGGACGAAAAAAGGAAACCGAACTAACTACGAAACTTGCATGCCTTAGAGTTTGCCATAATGTTTATCCGCACTTGACCAGCATGATAGTCTAAAAGTAAACCCTTCTCATTCCGAGAGGAAAACCGTTCTCAGTAGTGGGCCGGTAATGCATTGAACTAATGATGTTACATACTATCTGACCTAAGGCTGTATGGCTTCATTCGAATGGATTTCAGGAAATCAGTAAGGGAGAGGAATTTTATAAAATCCTAAAACTCTTCCTTTTTAATTTTTAACCGAGAGTCCAAATGCCAATTCTCCTAGATAACTTGAAAAATAGGTACTTTTTACCTTTACCTTTGAGAACATTATGGAGAACTCTCAGGCATGCAGATTCCCTCACGATTTCTTGCTTCAAAGCAAGTGATATTTTTAATAATTGTTTACGACGTTTTACATAGGTATAACTCAAAAAGTTTGAGATGCGTTCCCGGAATTAAACCACCGACCCCGCGAATAGGATGCGGACGTCTTAACCACGAGACTATCTTCATCGCCTCAGAGCAAATTAATCATCTTACTCTGAGCTTACCACTTAGTCTCACAAATCTTAGTCGTTTAATTCATTGTACTATTCATCGAAACGTAGCACATTATATTCTCACTTATTTTCCTTTATTTCCCGAGATTGTTCTGTACGAAGAAGCAATATTATTAACCCGCAATTTGCTGTTTGGCTGTCCACAATAAATCTTGTGGGATTGTGCTAATCGGCAGTGTTTTTGCCACTGTACTTTGCTAATGATTACTGCCGGTGTATTAATGGTTTTCAGAGGAAAATAATATACTTTTTACAGTACATTAACATTTATTTGTCCATTAAGGCTTTTTTAAAGAAATTCGGTAAATGGGTTAGCACAAACTACAATTAATAGTATTTGCTAGATATTAGATATATTCTGTCCGTCCTAACAAGCAATAGTGTTTTCGGGGTTCATACGACTTCTTGTGGATTTCTTAAATTCTACATATATGCCTGACCTGGATTTGGTTATTATGGAGTTTGGAAGTTCGTTAGAATAGAACCCTTACATCATACCGAGTGGTTATAATTTTTATGAAATATTCAATTTTCAAATGTAGTTTTTTACTTTTTAGTTCGTTTTTTGGCGGGCCAGTCATGTTATTAATTTTTTAATGAAGCATACAACATGTTAATACATTTACTACAATTTACAAAGGAATTATTAGATATCAAGTTAGCTCATAAACACGACTAATATTCCTCTATCCAAGCTTGTATCACACTATATATATAATATTATAGTGCCGAAAGTTTGTATGTGTGTGTGTGTGTGTGTGTGTACGTTTGTTACTCCTTCACGCAAAAACTACTGGACGGATTGAGCTGAAATTTAGAATGGAGATAGATTATACTCTGGATTAGCACATAGGCTACTTTTTATCCCGGAAAATCAAAGAGTTCCCACGGGATTTTTAAAAAACTACATCCACGCGAACGAAGTCGCGGGTATCGGCTAGTTAGGAATAGGTACGGTCACAGATTTTGCCTTCTTAGTATATTTGGATTTCTGTGGGTACGATAATAGTGTTATGGGTGGGGTTTGAACCATCGCGTCGCATATCGTTCGGATCAGTTCCCTTTACTTGCTCTTTGAGCTAGTTCAACTATGAGCTTTGAAAGGGTTCTCTTTTACAGGACTTAACATTGTTTGTCTGCAGCGACGCAGATTCGATTTTCAGTTCAGTCAGTTTTAGGAGTGAGCCAGACTTTTGCATGTGACGTCGAGGGTCATACCTCTAAAGTTCAGTTACATGATAGGCGGTTAAAATTATATACGGGTACCGGTTAACTTTAAACGCCGATAAAAGGAAGATGGATGGAACTAGTCAGGTTTTGTTAATTTTGGATCAAAATACCTTTAACTATTTACGGCGCGTTTGGAACACTCGTAGCTTTTAGTTTTAAGTTTACGTAATTAATTATCACCACTATTTTGATAGTCAGAATAAAATTGTTATCACAGTATCCAAAGATGTACAATAGTACCTACTTTGAATAAATGATTTTATGTTTGAGTATTTATAATTATTATGACAGTGTTTTACATACACTTGAATACCTATCAAGGTTTCATAGAGATGCAAGATTCGAAAACTATCGGTTTATCCTTTTGATCATAAAGTTATGAATGCTAACTTGCCCAGTCCACTTTGCTTTTTATTGGCGAACGGTAAATTGTTACGTAAAACCGCCTGTCTTGCAACTGGGCCTGAGAGATTAAACTGTACCCTTACCATTATCATCTCAACTCACGCCAGTCCACTACTAAGAACGGGTCTCTTTTCAGAATGAGAAACGATTAAGGCCATATTACACTCCCCACTGGTCAAGTGCGGATTAGCAGTCTCTACACACCTTTTAGAACCATCCAGGTGTCCTTGCGACGTTTTGCTTCACCGTTAAAGCAATTGCTTACAAAAATATTTTCTAATCAGATTAGTAGATCTAAAGTGTACCCTATAAAGCTCTTGAATCGGGGGTGCCGGAATTTCCCTTACAATTTCTTTGCCTTATCCCTTTATCCTTAGAGCTGACTATACATAAATAATAGGTACTCCATAATCGGCTTAGGCACGATCCATACATTCAATTAAATCGTCTTGGGCCGAATTCCGAGGCCTCCTGCGAACCGACAGTAAGCAGATTTTCAATAAAATATTAACATTGCAGTACTGAGGGGTATTGGGGCTGTTATCCTTTGAAAGAGATGCTCTTGCGATATGATTATAGGGACCGATTCATTTAAATACTAGCAGATATAACACAATACTAGATTCCTATAGCTTTTATAATATTTTACACTCTAAATTATTGTATCACAAAGCTTTTGCTATCTATCTATCTTATTAAGATACTTACCTGTACCTTGTACAAAGAGTACTTTAGATATTTAAGTGAAGTAAAATAGACGGTCTGATACTATCAAAGCAGCTAAGACCTGATAGCTCCTCGTTTTTCCGTATAACAGAACATGTTTCCTCGTTTCTTATACACACATACGGTTTTTTTTAAATGAATGTACAGTGTTTAAAAATCTATAAAGTAAGCCACAAGGTATCATAATAAAAACAAAACTTTCTCGTATTCTATCTCGTTCATCAATTATTGTTTGCGTAATGGTGTACACTGCTTATATGTCAATGACGTGAGCTATACTGCTTTCGTTTTACTTTTTGCGAGTTAAGTTGTAATTACTTATTCATTCATAATTTGAAAGTAGCTTTATTAAAATTGGAGAAAAAAACGGGGCTAGAAGAGCACTTCATATCCTAGCTGTTCTAATTGGAAAAGAAGAAGCGAATTAATTCATGCATGTCCATGAAATTTTGACTGACAGGCGATTACACACCAATGCAAATATTCCGTTGAAGCATTTTAGCGCACTACAGCTTTAGCATAGCTTATAACTTGTATTGGATAACAGGATTAACACAATAGAGGGTCAGGATAGGATAGGATAGGATTAGCCGCCTCAGCCAGGGTTTGGAGGAGAGTGAGGCGACTTAATTGTAACAATTGTGAATAGGCGGGAACGTGGCCCTAAGCCCCTCTGTATAGACACTTCCGATTCTCAATTGTATACACAAACGATATACCTATATTTAGATAGATTGATAGATAGAAGTCTTTATTGCACACAAATACATGTAAACGAACAAAACAGAAGGAAGAAAACAGAAAAAACAATTGTGTGCAAAGGCGGCCTTATTGCCGCAATCTCTACTCACTATTTACGTATCATGGGTGATAATAATCACTTAAGTAACATCAGATGTCTCGTTTGCTCGTTTGCTCACTATTTTTTACCCGATTACGGCAAAGCCAAAAGGAAGGGTTACGATTTTAGCAGTCTAATAATATCCAGATTCTGTTAGTTCCACCGTAGCGCCTAAACCACTGGACTGATTTTGAATAATGAAGTGTCAATTGATTCGTTGTAAAGGTCTGGGTGACATAGGCTATATTTTTAACCCCCGACCCAAAAAGGGGGGTGTTATAAGTTTGACGTGTGTATCTGTGTATCTGTCTGGCATCGTAGCGCCTAAACGAATGAACCGATTTTAATTTAGTTTTTTTTTTTTGTTTGAAAGGTGGCTTGATCGAGAGTGTTATTAGCTATCATCCAAGAAAATCGGTCCAGCCGTTTGAAAGTTATCAGCTTTTTTCTAGTTGTAGCCTTCACTTGTCGGGGGTGTTATAAATTTTTAATTTACACTTGTATACGAAAAAATTAACCTAACGGATGTTACGTCAAAAAAATGGGGTTCTTCAAAAATTTTTTTTGCTATTGTATCGAGTGGGATCTCAAATGAAAGAGGAAATCATACTACAACATTGAAATATACCAAACAGAATACAAATTTTACTATAGTATTTCAGCGTTTATTAAGACGATCGTAGTTAGGTTTTTGTTTTTAACTTTATATTAAAAAAAAAACTGTAAGTAACTTAAACCGTCTATCGTGCAACTGAACCATAGTAAAATAGAATATCTGCGATAGAATAGAATTTTAATAAATCTGTAGCAGCAAATGTGAAGGGTCTGCACACACTCGACGCCCCTCGAGGCGAGACATAAACTTGTCACCTGCGTCTGCGAGTGCGAAGATTTACTGCTAACAAGCGGGAGACAAAGTGGACCCGATTACACCAGTTTTGGGGATAACAATGTACTGCGTGTGAGAAAGTGTAGCCCACTTTATGTACTGAAAATGATACAGTAGACACTTGGGTACGAAATTAAAAATTCAGTGTTTTGTCATCATCATGATCAACCTATCACGCTCAGTACTGAACATGCGTCGCTCCTCAGAGTAAGAAGAGTTTAGGCCATAGTCCTCCACGCTGACTAAGTGTGGACTGTGGATTGGCAGACTTCATATATACCGTTGAGAAAATTACCGAGAACTCTTAGGCATCCGATGTTTTCTTTCACCGTTAAAGCAAGTGATACCTACTTAATTAATTAAAACACACACAACTCCGAAAAGCTAAAGGTGCAAGCCCATGATCGAATAGGAATCTCTTGAATAGGAGACGGACGTCTTAACCACTGACGAACCTCTAGGCTCTTTTAAATATCTTTTCTTATTTCTACCGATATTTGTTCAACACATCTTTAAATCTTACTTTTGTCAAAAAATACTTGAATTCGTGACTCCTCATATTTTTTAGATTAGGGATTAGCGAATTTCGTCAAGATTATTGAATCTTGACAACATTCAGCTTCGTCAAGACTATTGAAGTACCTTATCTTGACAAAGGCATGAGCCCTAAAAAGGTAACAGAAGAAAAATCAGTACTGGCCTGAAATTCTCAATCCATCTTTTCGGGGTTATCAAACACAACAAAGGTTTGTTACAAGAAAGGAAAAAAATCAGGGCGCCTAATTGAACAATAGCCTCATTGTCGGGTGAACGATCTCCACAGAGCATAACATTGGGCCGTGATTAGATACATAAGCACCGCCGAAGCGCACTTATCTAGTATATTACTGCAGTATAGAGCAATTTAGCGGTACGCGCCGACCCCACTGGAGGCGCCCTCCAATTTATTGAACTCGTCCGTCTTCCCCGAAAAAGGGTCTTAAGATTCCGTCAGATCTGCCCGCTGGTTCGCCGATGCAGGAATTGTATAGAGATGCTATTACAGAAGAGAAAGTCATATTCATAGAGGATGCAACCAGCCCCCCGATTTTGTAAGAAAAACGTATTCATGCTTATCGTTATCGTCAAGAAATTCTGCCCTTTGATTGGCTGGGAAAAAGATAAACAGCGAATGAACCAATCAAAGGGCGATGGTAACGATAACCATGAATCATGAATATGTTTTTCTTACATAATCGGGGGGCTGAACGCTATCAAAAACTTAGAGTAATTAGGTATACAACCTTAACACAATCCATTGTCAATAACCATTTGCCTTATCATGTAGTTTTAGTGATTTATTATTTTTTTAACCCGCATTGTATAGCGTGCAAAACTCGAGTCAATGCCCCACCTACGATGCGACATTGAGGGAACGTTTGTTGATCTCTAGCGTATGTATAATGCACATCCATGCTAATATTATAAAGGAGAAAGTGTGTCTGTCTGTCTGCTAGCTAATTGTGGCCCATCTGTTTTTTAAAATTTGATGCAGAGTTAGTTTATATCTCGGAGATGCTACTTTTTATCCCGAAAAATAAAAGAGTTCCCACGCAATTTTTAAGTACCGAAACTTACGCGGATGACGTCGCGAGCATGATCTAGTATTATTATAAATGAGAAAAGTCTGGCTGTCTATCTGTTACCATTTCACGGCTCATATTTCAGTCATCTATTTAGATTTTGTATGAAAAAATAAATTCTATGTCGAAACTCAATTATTCGTAAAAACTAACGAACTCCAAATAAAACGATCAATCACGAGAATACAGAATCTAAAAAAATAACTTGATTATCAGAAAATCTGAAATGAATTCGATATCAGTGCTATTACGGATTTGCAACAAATATTTTTAGTAAATGAATTTATTAAATCAATAAAGGTGTTAATGGATACTAGATGCTAAAATTGGAAAATTTTGAATGGGATTGGCTTTACATTATTTTTTGGTTTGAAAAATGTTTAAATAACAATTTTCAAACATTCGATTATTCATATCAGTTAAATCTTGTTTTAAGGTTTTTAATCATTAAAATCTACGCTATTGTATAAGTGTAAATGTAAGTCACTGCCATTAGACAGAAATAGTAAATGAATAGTTCCAACGCAAGTTATAGTGAAACAAATCCATATAGTTCCAAAAAGGTTCCAACAGAGCCTTACAGCTAGACCATAGAGCAAAGCTATTCGATCAAAACTTGGTAAAATCAGCTCGATAAGTTCCACATACGGGGGTCCTTCAACAGTCTTGGTCCGAGTCGTAGTCAGGATTACCGCGGCCTCCGTCGCACTTATCCCGCGATTCTGTTTATTGCTGTTATCGCCTGAAATCACTGGAATTGTGGACGCGATGATAACTATTGTATTTTTTAGGGTTCCGTACCCGAATTTGCCAGCGTGGTGGACTAAGAGCAAACCCTTCTCATACTGAGAGGAGGACCCATTCTCTGTAGAGAGCCGACGATGGGTTGATCACGATGATGACCCGAAAGGTGCCAACGGAACCCAATTATTAAGCCTCCGCTGTCCATGCGCCCGTCCGTCCGAATGTCTGTCAGCGGGCTGATATCGTAGTAACGGGTAACGGTATACATTCTGTGAAAATTATAACTCTCTACCTATTATGGTTCACGAGATAGGTACATCCCGCTGACAGTCAGACGGACGGGCGGTGGAGTTCTAGTAATAGGCTTCCGTTAGCACTCTTCAGGTCATCGTCATCATCATGATCAACCCATTACCAGCCCACTACTGAGCACGAGTCTCCTCTCAGAGTGAGAATAGTTTAGGCCATAGTCAGCCACGCTGGCCTAATGCGGATTGGCAGACTTCACACAGCTTTGAGAACATGGAGAACTCTCATGCATGCAGGTTTCCTCACGATATTTTCCTTACCGTTAAAACAAGTAATATTTAATTGTTTTAAAAACGCACATGACTCAGAAAAGTTAGAGGAATTGAACCCCCGATCTCCCGAAAAGTAGGCGGACGTCTTAGCCACTAGGCTATCACTGCTTCAGGCTTAACAGTACGGAACCCTAAAAAAAACTCCACATAAAATAGAAGTACAAGCAGGATGATTGCTAGCACTTAGTCTCAAGCACTTAGAAACAGAGAATCATCAAAACGAAACGGTCCCGTGTCACGAGAGTCCTGACAAATGTGTGTGAGGACCTCCCACTGCATGTCCGTGAGATTGGCGACCAGACGAGGTTTACTGCTGCTACCCGCTAAACGATAATGGCCCATGAATATGTTGAACCTTGACGAAATACAAAAAAAAATGTATTAAGTACTTTAAGTCAGTGCATGATAGATTATTTTCTTTCATATGCACTTGTAATAGATAACCATTTACTGCAGTGAATTTGTAAATTTTAAAGTCATAATTGTATGGAAGTTGTTAGTGTAAATAAATAAAAAATACTTCAATAATATTCTACATATATTTTATTTATAACCATTTATATATTTGAGATATACGCAATCATATTATTAACTTTTTTCTTGCGTAAAAATTGCTTAATATAATGCGGATAGGAAAGGCATTCCGAACCAGTGGTAGATGCTTTTGACGATTCAAAAGAACTTGTAAAAGTCTAATTGAATAAAAATATTTTGAATTTTGAATTTTGATTGGTAGACTTCACACACCTAGGTATTGGCATACCTGAGATTCTCCAAAATGTTTGGAGAACTCTCAGGTATGCCGGTTTCCTCACGATATTTACCTTCGCCGTTAAAACATGTGATATTTAATTGCTAAAAGTTTAAGATATTCCGCGAGGAATTCGTTAATTCCTAGTTAAATTAATGCAGTCAACGATTGTGAGTGCAAAAATTAAAAATTACTTTCCGAGAATAATCATCTGTGAAATAACTGGGAAGGAAAACAAATTTCACAAATAAAATGAAATAGCAATAATACCCATCTCTGTGAGTATACGGTTAGCACGCCACTGACATTACGCAAACTTTTTGTAGGCTCTACATTTAATTACGGGATCTGCTGTCCGTGTGTGAGGGCTGAGGAGTGAGGTCGCAATCAATCTTCCCTCCTTTCCTCCGCACTCCTCACCCCTGGAGGGCAATAGGAGAAATGCAGCAAAAACGACGCCATTGCCGTCACTGTGACAAGGCGGAAAATACACGAGTGGCCCACTTACACGGTTCATAAATACATACTTCACTTTTAGCGAGTCTTTGTCTGGATTGTATCCTCATTGCTGATGGTCGTGAGTTGTGACCCTTCCATTAAACATAAGGGTAGGGCAGACTTCATACACCGCTGATCACATTATGGAGAACTTTCAGGTATGCAGGTTTCCTCACGATGTTTGCCTTCACCGTTAAAGCAAGTTGATATTTAATCACTGAAAACACACATGCATAACTCTTAAAATATAAAGTTGCGTGCCCGGGATCGAAACTCCGACCTCAAATTGAACAATTGAAAAGAGCAACCGCCGAGTTTCTTGCTGGTTCTTCTCGGTAGAAACGGCATTCCGACCCAGTGGTAAATTATTCGACGATTCAAAAGCACTTGTAAAAGTTTATTTGAATAAAAATCTATTATATTCTATTCTCCCCAAAAGGAGGTGGACGTCTTAACCACTAGGCTATTATGGCTTATATCTAATAAAAAAAATTGAACAATAACCTAAGACTGAAGTCAAAATTGAGTACGATTTTGCACTTTATTTCGAATTCTAGTTCTGTCTATCAATTGTCTAAGTGAAGCCCGTATGCTTGAGGATTTGGAGCCTACTGCAATATACCCAGAAAACCCCTATTCAAATTCAAATTCAAAGTATTTTTATTCAATTAGACTTTTACAAGTACTTTTGAATCGTCAAGCACATCTACCACTGGTTCGGAACGCCTTTCCTACCGAGAAGAACCAGCAAGAAACTCTTTCTCTTTAGATAGAGTTTCTTGCTGATTCTCATTGCTGAGGGTCACTATCCCATACTTTTCTTTAAAAGTATGGTATAATGACCCTCAGCAATGAGAAACAAACCGTCAACAAAAAGATCTCTGTTCTACTGATAGGATAACAAATCTTCGAATCTCTCACAACACTCTTCCTAGCCCTTGTACAAGCAGCAAATAAAAACGTTATCTTCGTCCGCCAACCCGCCAGCCAGCCGTCCGCGCGCCGATTGCGGTGCGGATTACACCCGCATAGCCGAGCGGTGCGTGCTTTGTTCCATTCATCATGGACTAAGAGCCAGCGCGTGCCAGACCTTCGTTATTTTACAAAAGCTGAAAGTTTCTCTGGATATTGTCTCCTATGAAGTTATGATCATAGTGGCTTTGGGTGATAACAGGTAATAAAGGTGTGAAAAATCTTAAGTCAAAGTACCTATAAAGTTTTTAATATTTTCCTCGAGACACTTAGTGTCATTGATTTATACCTAATTTTCATCCCCTGAGGTGGGTAAAATAGTACCTAATATTTTCAGTTTTTTCTCGCAACTTCATCCACGGGAATTAGATGAAATTAAAAATATTGTATTTTATCGTATACCAAATATAATTAGATATCAACTAAACAACAAAAAAAAACTATACAATAAGCGCGTGGATGTAGGCCAATAATAATAATTATTTGGATCCGATAAAAAAGGAACGCGGGCCATTTATAAAGTAGATCCTACAAAAGAAATTTCCGATAGCACACAAGCTAACACCAGGCGAATCATCTTGGGCGAGAAATAAGAATGATCCCGGCCGAGAAATAAGAAATATCTTGGTTTTGACAGGCGCGTGCGGAAATTGGCCGCCATCTTTGTGTGGATGAAATAATAAGCTCGGCAGGCAATTGTTTACGCGCTCCGCTCTCATTGTGGTGTCATGCAAATATTGGAGATAGAGCTTGTTTTATTCCATCCCTATATTTTATCGTCTTTGATTGCCTCGCTTGTCTATACGTGTACTTAACTGAGGCATGCTCGCGGAGTAGGTTTTTTTAAATACATATTTGTACTATATGATATGGACTATAATAATTGATATGGACTTAGTTATGAGCACATGAGTAGATAATTATGTAGTTATGAGTGTGTTTAGGGTTGAAAGGTCACCTTTCTCTCTCTAAAGCATTAAGAGAAACTCTTCTCATAATGCTTTCGCCGGATTTATAGTCCACAAGATAGTTCTTCTATTTTGGACTTTTTAGCCTACTAACTCTGGTTCGTGACTTAAAGGCCCGATTCTTCTCAATCCTTTTAATTCCTCATCATCTCATAATTTGGGAGATCATACACAAATGCGAGGTACGGTACTGGTTGTGATGACATTGATGTTGAATTTCTTGATTCTTACGTCTACAAATACACGTCATAAATACAAGCAATAAGTTGCTTGCAAAAAGAAAATCTGAGGAATCGTCAAAGAAACGTGAACAGTTAAATAAATTGCATTTTTACATCGCTATACAAGTAATTTGAATTACATTTTGTAATACAGTCGTATTCATACCGAAATAATATTATATTCTTGCAAAAACATTGAAATAAATAGCTTTTATGACGTAAAAAATAAGGATCCAAATGTAACAAAATCAACTCTTGTATGTAAATAATGGTACAGGTTTTCGGTGAACGTAGGGCGTATGAATAGGTATTCGGTTCCGAAACATAAAATTAAACATTTCAAAGCCAGCCAAAACAGCTTTTAGTAGATTGAAACATACCATTTCAATTAAAAGGATCTAATTCCGAAAGTAATGCAAAAAGTCGGGAAATGGTAAGGTTAAAAGATGGTTAAAAGCAAACGCACAATGATCAAGACTACTTGCAACTCGTAGGGTTATGGACGCAGTTGTTATTTCTTGTTTCCGACTTTTTTGTCGCTTGTTGCCTTTTGGCGTGTGTAGGTATCTGTGTATCTGTGTATCTCTGTATCTCTCTGTGGCATCGTAGCTCCTAAACTAATGAACCGATTTTAATTTAGTTTTTTCTTGTTTGAAAGGTGGCTTGATCGAGAGTGTTCTTAGCTATAATCCAACAAAATCGGTTCAACCGTTTGAAAGTTACCACCCCTTTTCTAGTTGCTGCAACCTTCACTTGGCGGGGGCTTGTCCGACAGCACGACAGTGATCAACATCGTCGGATAGATGTTCACAGCGCGACATATAGAATAGAATATTTTTTTATTCAAATGAACTTTTACAAGTGCTTTTGAATCGTCAAAATAATTTACCACTGGTTTGGAATTTTTTATTTATTTATTTATTTATTTATTTTCAGATTCTTACAATGCTAACAGCAAGCAAATGCCAAACCGCATTGCAAGTCATGATTAATGATTATATTATAATTAATTAATAACAAATATTTTCTATTACTACTATTCTATACATAACATGGAATGCTGTTCCTACGGAGAAGAACCAGCAAATAACTCGGCGGTTGCTCTTTTCAATTGTATATGTCTCTTGTAGGAACTTCCACACGTCACAATCTTGCGCTGCCTGAAGCAGCTTTTAGAACTACACGAATCTGACTGGCACTTGATTGATTTATTTAAGTGTATCTCTTAGGCTCAAATCTACGACCTACGATGTTTAGTCCAAAATAATTGCCTAGAAATTAGTCTAGAAATGTTAAATCGAACTCATTTATTACATTTCTCCTCTCATCATTGCAGGTATTTCTCATTTCTGAGGGTTATAATCACTTTCCGTTAATTTTATTTGTCTCTCATTTATTTATTTTTCCCATTTTATCCTATTTTTAAACAACAAACAATAAAATATCAAAAACAACAGAAAAAATAACAGAAACACAGAAAAAATAACAGAAACAACAGAACAAATAAAAAAAATTATTTATTGTTAATAGTAGTAGTTTTTTGGGATACTCTATGGGGATACGATATTTTTTGAATCCATTTGGAAACAAATGTTCCTTCTTTTAGGATTTAAAACCTACTTTTGCTATACGTTTTTCGAAATATTTGAATAGCACGTACGTCAGAAAGTCTTAGATTGAAACCTGCATAAATTGCGGTCGCAAATCCCGACTGAAACCTGAAATCCCGACCACGTCGATGGACGTCCAGACTTCAGATATATCCCGTCGATTTCTACAACATTTCAGGCTTACATTTGATATACGTTGTCTTCAAAAATATTCAGATCTATATTTTATCTTTTGAAACTTTGAAGTTCTTTAATGGCAGGATTTATTATATTATGTTTAAAAAAAGAAACAAACAATATCTTACATATTTATCTAAAAACTAGAACACTTGGTTCGCCGTTGTAGAGTTCTTTATCTTCTACTAAGAAGAACTTTATTGGTCATGAGTCATGACTATTCTTTACTGCTCGAAAAAAGATACACTGGTCACAGCTGAATTCTATTCCAGATATCATAATACATATTTTTTCTATGAATTGGAGATGTAATGACAGATCTTTTTTTACTTTTTTAAAAGATAAGAATATCATAAAAGTTACATACTTAGATGATTTTTAAGTTATTGGTTAGCGTCTTCAAAAGTAATTTTAAGGTATTATAATATCCCGTTTCTTAGTTATTGAGGTGAATACATGCCCAAGATATATTCCTGGAAGTTATTTCCACATAAATGCACCGCTGGCTATGATACTATGCCAACATATCCAACCGTGTGCAAGGCATTCACACTTACACTACAAGTATAATATCAGTATGCAAGATCCGTTACAGTGACAAATGCACACCTTACAGTGTCGCATATGATTAAGAGGATCATTGTCAACGATCCCCCGTCGATTTCCTACGTATGATATTATTGTTCTCATCTCTATCTGCCCTGGTTCGTGTATTCTCGGTTCCTAGATCGGTGCATTTGTGATAACCAATTCTAATTGCTGTGATTGGCTGAATTTACCATGTTCTTGCTGCGACAGTGAGTTTGAGCCACTAGCGGAACAATGTTAGCCGGTCAGAAATGATTGCAATTAGTCAACCTGTATGACGTCCGTGTTCTGTTTTTGATTACAAAAAAGAAAAAATTGTTGTTGCAATCATCAATTTTAGCAAATAGTGAAAGAGAGTCGACCAATCAGAGGTCACAACTACCGTCACACTTTCTGTGAAACTATGGCAGTAGGCTTACCGAGTAATGAAAACAATTTTTCATTCTGTAATGTCATGTGGCAAGTAGGGTTGCCACCTGCCTCTTTTTGATTTACAGGCTACCACCATCAAAAATACGGGGTTTAGATTTGAAGAAATTTAAAAATTTGAAGTATTTGAAGAAATAGGCGGTGGTTCTCTCTGAAATGCATGGAAAGCCTATTTAGATATTTCAGTTTATTTGTAAGTTTTGTATTTTTTCTCTGTATGTTGCCGTGTCTTGATTGGTGAACTGTGTTTGCAATGTGATTTTAAATAAAAGATTTATTTATTTAAATAGCTTTTAAAAACTCTAGTTTTGTAAAGCAAAATGTTATACATTTCATGCATACAATCTTTGCATTTTAACTTAAATTTACATTTAACTTGTAATTCCACCTTCACAGTATCAATACTATGGCCGTAGCCAGGAATCGATTTCGGGAGAGGTTTTATCAGGGCCGGAACTGAATCCTGTCATGAGGAAAATAACATTCGCTCAACTTTATGGGCTAATTACCTGGTTAGTGGAATTTCGCCTTTCAATTTGACAGTGAGATAAAATACAACAATAAAAAAGCGCGAGCGCAGTGAGCGTAAGTGTTTTTGGTTCAATTACAGAAAGAATTAAAGTGAAAGGGAAACGAGTTTAGCCATAGCAAGATTTTATTTTTAAAGCTCCCTATCCATACTAATATTACAAATACGACAGTATATCTATTTGCCTATCTATTTGTTACCCTTTCACGGCCCATCTTCTTTACCAAAATTTTGGTACTTACTATTCAGAGGTAACTTGCATCCCAGACATAAACTTTTTAGCCCGGAAAATCCCCCACGGAATTTTTAAAACTCTAAATTCATGCAAACGAAATTGCGGGGCTTACACCAAGTAATACAAATTCAAAGCGCGAGTGAAGTGAGCGCGAAATGTTTGATATATTTCCAAAAAAAAATTGGTAAGCAAATGCAAGAAATAGTGTAAGTATTATTTTAGGCTTAGGTTTTTGACGGCTTCCCAGGCGCAGTCGCCATTTCTAAATTTCTGGTCTGGTGGGAGGCTTCGGTCATGGCTAGTTATATGGTTAGTATGGCCCTAACGGCCAAGAAATTAGACTGCATCATCACTTACCACTAGAAAAGATTAAAGTCACGGGCTAACTTGTATAAAAAAAGGCTAACATCCTCAAACCAAGCCCCGCCGCCTTGGCTACGACCATGATCAATATCGAGTGGGTTTCGGCTACGCATTGCCGCAAAAGGAAAATATTCTTTCTACTGGACATAACGTCAGTGTTCGGTTTCGCCAGCCAAGTGCGAGTCAGACTCACGCACCGAGGGTTCCGATTCGGGTATTTTTTTCGACATTTTACACGAGAAATCAAAAACTGTTATGCATTAAAAAAAATATGCATAAAAATAAATAAAAATCTGTTTTAGAATGAACAGGTAAAGCCCTTTCATATGATAACCCACTTGATATATGTAGTTATCTTACTTTGAAAATTGAAAATACTAATATTTGTTCATGAACACATGACAGACGGATAGAAGGACAGATGGACAGACGGACAGACGGAAAGACAGACAGACTGATAGACAACGAAGTGATCCTATAAGAGTTCTTTTTGCTTTTGAGTTACGGAACCCTAAAAATATTTAGTTTTATTTGCCCCGTATTTTATTTTCATAATTACCGGTTTCTCTATCCTGACATAGGGGGTAACCAGTAAAATACGGGGCCTCTGGCAACCCTATTCGGAAAACACTGTCACATTCAAGTTAATGTCAAATATTTTGTTTTCAATTACAGAAAGCTGCATCAATCATTATTACAATATTTTCTTTGTTGTGATTGGCTGAATTTTTGAGTTTCAGCCAATAAACAGACTGTTTGCCAATTAAACGTCATAACAATATAAATGCCAGAAAGTTTAACCAAATAAAACAAACTTAATGAGAACCTAGTGAGAATGCAAACGGCACACAATTTATAATACATATTATGTTAGTCGTATATAATAGATATTATAGTAGTCGTTCACTTTGGTAATAGTCAGATTGTCATCAGTAAAATTGATATTGGTCGATGTATCGTAAATTATTGTTTCGGTGACAAATATTTTTATTATCTATTTATCTTTGAACAGAATGGAATAGAATGAAATGGAATGGAATACAATGATAAATTTTTATTCCTGTAAACTTTTAGGTAAACTTCAAAGTGTTTTTGGATGGTCAGAAAAATTTACCACTGGTTCGGAATGCCGTTCCTACGTTTTCTAGGGGTTCGTACCTCAAAATGAAAAACGGAACTCTTATAGGATCACTTTGTTGTCTATCTCTCTGTCTGTCGTGTGTGTCAAGAAAACCTCTAGGGTACTTCCCGTTGACTCAAAACCATGAAATTTGGCAGGTAACCTAACTGCGTAATTTTGGGTAGTTTTTTTAATCGATAAAGAAAGTTTGCGACATTGTTCAATAAAAAATTTGGATTCCAACTCCTCAATCCTGATGTTGCAGGGGACCTGACTACTAAAGCTAATGGGATTTAAAAAGTGTCGATTATTAATTGATATTGAAGGTATCTATACCAAGTAAACACTTTGTCGTTGACCTCAACCCTGATGCTGTAAGAAATTGCATTCCTAAATCCTGGTGATCCCTCGGGATTTGAAAAGGATAATCCGTTTAAATATTCTTACGTGATACAGAAACAAGTTGCATCCCGGGGACGGGCTATTACGGAGAGGCAACTTTTGTTCTGGGAAATGAAAGGATCGGGATTTTTAAAAACCTAAATCCACGCGAGCGAAGCTGCGGGCATTAGCTAGTTGTAAATATATTTAGAAGCTACTATAAGATAATAGATAAGGTACTTATTTCCTTATATTTTTATTGTATGGCAGCGCGCGGTTTTAAATTATAAATTGCACGTCCTGTCCTTTTCTGTAATACATTTTTTTCTCAATATCTACCGCTTTATCTCATAGAAAGAGTCCGTAAGACATAATACAGTGAAAATAGGCAAAATATACAATTTTTGCAGTTTCCACGTCAGTACCTGTCGAATTTTTCTAACAGTGTAAGCAGCAGAGCTGAGTTTACCATCAAGTGTTGATATGTGGGTGTTCCATAGAAGCTTTGCATCTAACATTATACCGAGAAACACGGGGTTCTCCTTTATTTTCAACATATGATTATTTATCAATGAATTTATGTCATTTAAGGTCCTGGTATTGGGCAGTGTGAATTCAACACACTTAGATTTCTTTGCATTTGGAAGTAAATTGTTAGCAATAAATCAGAGAGTGACCTGTGATATGGCATTACATATAGTATACATTGTCAAAAATTATAATATTAAAGCTGTGCGTATTGCGTGAGGAATAGGTTACAAGAGAGTTGCAACTTGCAGGGTTTGATGCATACGCTATTGCCAGCAAACATGAGACATATTTTTATCTACAGGCAACGTCTGAGTAGGTAACGCATACGTCTAACGCAAGTTGAAATGTATTTAGTTAGACCTATCGACAAGTTTGGAGTCGGGTGCAGTCTAAATGTGGCCCGTGTGTTTAGACTGTCCGTTTCTGTCAGTTTCACGTGTCGTCCCCCGCACTTCACCACCCCGCTTGCACAAATCGAGACAGCACGAAATTTTCAAGATTTCTGGGTGTAATTTCTGGTTTTCGTAGTTCCCACATAATTATAACAATATAAAATATATAACGATAATTTTTTTACTACATAATATTCATTAAATTTTCTAGGTCTGTGGTTTTTCCAAATTTCACTAAATTGCTTCGTTGTCTAGAAAAACGAGCACAAAGTTGGGCCTTTTTTTAAAGAAAAATACAAATCTTTGAGCCCCTGTAATTTTAAAACTACATATTTTTAGAAAAATCTAAAACACCACAGACACAGATATTAGTTTCTAGACTATGTCTGCAAAATTTCATGGACTTTGGTTGCTTAATATTCAAATGAAATGGGAACTACGATTGTATGGAGTAAGTGACGGAGAGAGCTCTGTTAAGTGCACTCCGCTGTGAACTGCATATGCGGTATAATTAATGGTTCTATAATAATGTTAGTTAGTTAAACTATAACTTTTTTACTTGCGAACATAACCTGTCTTATATTAACATTAGTAACGACATAGTTTATTATTTAAATCTATATACAGTAGTTATATGTAGGTATAACCAACATACATAGACTGCTAAAATCATAACCCTTCCTTTTGGCTTAGTCGGTTGTTTAGTTTGGCTTTCCGTAGTCGGGTAAAAAGAGATATGAAAAGTCTATTGATATATGAAAAGCTGTACTTTTCGCCACCTCACCCACACGGGAGCGTGAAAGTTAGTTAACGCGGTTAGCGCAATTTTTCCCGACTCTCGACGCATTTAGCAATCTAAGTGAATGAACGCAATTTATTTTTGCCGAGTTTCCTCGGCTGCCATTTGTGAGATATTCAGGACGGGATTGAAGTCGTTATATTTTGGTAATTACTTTACCTTTTATATTATTGAATGGATTTACTCGTATAAATGGACTAGTTTATGCTCGCGACTTCGTCCGTGTGGACTGTACAAATTTCAAACCCCTATTTTACCCCCTTGGATAGAATTATGAATGAAAAAAAATGTTCTAATTGTTTTTTTTTCTATAAATAAAGAATCGCGTTTATTCTCATGTCTTTTTTCTTAACTAAAAGAGTTTATATGCACCTGTTTCTTTTTAATATTGCTCAAAAAGGACGGAAAATAAATTTTTAATTTAAGACTAAATTAGTGCTACTGTAAAAGGAGATCATTCTAGCTCCATACATTTTTGGGCCTTTTCTGAAAGTGCCGGCCAACGAAAAAAAATGGTACAGATCGTTAGAACTAGCCATTTGGAGTAATAGTTAGTATGGCAAAAAAGTTGTAGGATTGCTCTGAACCAAGATAGACAAGGTCGAAGATTCGTCATTTTCATACATTTTATTGATTTCTAAAAGTGCTGGGAAACATAAAATAATGTTAGATATTGCTAGAACTAATTATTTGAGGCAATTGTCATTATGACCCGAAGGCTGTGGGGCCATTATATGTCGTGTTATACAAGTTATACAAAAAATTTATATACTTTGTATAATTAATTGCAACCGATTTTATGATTTTGTTACTGTTCTGATTGTTTTATACGAATTTGAATACACGTACAATTATTTTGACTCCCACGAAGTGCTGGATCAGCTGCAATGTGGACAAAATTCGTTGATACATACCTGGATTGTATGCGGCCTCGTAATACTAGGTGATCTCATCCAGCCATCTCCCAAACTTCTGCCACTGGGTTATCTCCGGCGAGGTCTGTGATGAATACACCATTTGGTTATACGTACTGTTCACCATAGTAACTACGGGCTTGCTTCAGTCGATAGCTGCCCAAAGCAACCTGCGTCAATTCTTCTGTGAATCTAGGAAAGTCATTGAACGGAGGATGTTGGCTTCCATAGCCTGGAAATGAGCTCTACTTCTATTATAATTACATATTGTTTGTGATAACAAGTTCTGCTGAACTGTTTTGCTCACTGACCGTTCATGGATTACGTCAAGAAAATCACGTGCATGCACGTTGTTGTCTATCAGGACATGATAGCCGTTCAGCAATGCTGACAAAATCCTGAAATAATCGACCATGTTACTTAATGTCCGGTTACAAATCCTGTATAACCCTGAGTAAACAAAAATCTCTTCCAAAGCGGTCGTTAATCATTTACATTATCCAGCAGCAAATGGTAAAAAGTCTAGATTTATTAGCTTCGTCAGTAGTTAGCTGGGTTTTTACTGATGTTTTGTTACTAGCATTTGTGCCACATAACCGCACACCTCAAGAAAGAAAGATTACCTCAAGATTGTTTATGGTATCTCTAAAACCATGGACTAAGATAAAAATCCAGTAAAAATCTTCTATATCATTTAAGGTATCATTTAAAATCTAGGCATTGTAAGTTGCTGCAGCGTGTAGATTATTGTTCCATCGCAACAAATATAAAGGCTTTTAGTGGTTTCGGAACTTGTGGTTAGGGTATGATTTTCACTGAAAAAAGTAATTAGTGCTTTTCTGAAGATATATGTACATGCCTGTATCTGTCTGTACATGCCCTTTATAGATAGCCTTTCTTTCTAGAGGCATGCGGTTATCTGACACAAATGCTAGAAACAAAACATTTAAAGGAAACCCAGCTACTGACCAAACCAATAAATCTAAGCTTGTTACCATTTGCCATTGGATGGTGGAAGTGATGAACAATTGCTTTAAAAGAGATTTTCGATTGCTCAGGATTGATCATAGTGACCAGGCATTAAGTAACGTGATCGATTATTTCAGGATCGCGGTAACATCGCTAAACAGCTATCATGTTCTGATAGACAATAACGTGTACTACAGACGTGATTTCCTTGACAAAATCCATGAACTGGTCAATGCGCAAAACAGTTTATCAGAACTTGTTATCACACACAATAATTATAATAGAAGGAGAGCTCATTTCCAGGCTATGGAAGCCGACATCCTCCGTTCAATCTGAATGACTTTCCTAGATTCACAGAAGAATCGACACAGGTTGCTTTGGGCAGCTATCGACTGAAGCAAGCCCGTAGTTACTATGGTGAACAGTACTTATAACCAAATGGTGCATTCATCACAGAGCTCGCCGGAGATATCCCAGTGGCAGAAGTTTGGGAGATGGCTGGATGAGATCACCTAGTATTACGAGGCCGCATACAATCCAGGTATGTGTAAACGAATTTTGTCCACATTGCAGCTGATCCAGCACTTCGTGGGAGTCAAAATAATTATACGTGTATTCAAATTCGTATAAAACAATCAGAACAGTAACAAAATCATAAAATTGGTTGCAATTAATTATACAAAGTATATTAATTTTTTGTATAACTTGTATAACACGACATATAATGACCCCACAGCCTTTGGGTCATAATGACAATTGCCTCAAATAATTAGTTCTAGCAATATCTAACATTATTTTATGTTTCCCAGCACTTTTAGAAATCAATAAAATGTATGAAAATGACGAATCTTCGACCTTGTCTATCTTGGTTCAGAGCAATCCTACAACTTTTTTGCCATACTAACTATTACTCCAAATGGCTAGTTCTAACGATCTGTACCATTTTTTTTCGTTGGCCGGCACTTTCAGAAAAGGCCCAAAAATAATGATCTCCTTTAGACGCTATGTTCATAACTGGCACCTGAAGCAAGGTTTGATGCTTTAAATGAAAATAAGTGTGTCTGTCCTTTTATTATTACATTGGTAAGAAAAAGATGCGAATAATCTTTTTTATAGAATTACCATCAGACGCAGTACCTACCTACACCATTGTTGCAGTATTATAAACATGGAAAATGTGGCCATTATAGCGAGTGTAAGCTATCCTGCCTAAAACTGGGAATTAATTAAATTTACGAGTCACCTTTAAAACGGTGCAGTCGGATAGGAAATCATTAGCATTTTCTACAATGGGATGGGTTCTAAAAGTTAATAGGGATGTTACTTTTGCTATGTCGATAGAATGTTTTTAATTGTTATGTTAGTTAAAAACTATTTACTGGTAGTGAACTATTATTGCCTAAAAAAGTAATTAATGTGCAAAAATAATTAATCTTAACTTAGTAACATACTACTAGTCACTAGTTTCAAAGAGATCGCGAGTTGGAGACCCGGGAGAAGTCGAAGTCAAAGTCAAATAAAATTTATTCAAAGTAGGTACTATTGTACACTTTTTGATTGTCAATCGGTAGGTTTTGTAAGATGATGTATGATATGTCTTTAAATACAATTATTTTACTACAATTTTACTTTTATAATAAAGCTGATTTACATAATAATACTACTTATAACTTAATTTGCTATCTATACTTTAAATTTTCTTTTACCACATTAGTACACAGAACACTATCGATAATAGCATTTCATCGACAACACAAGAGAACATCACTATACATCCGTACAGTAATTGCGCGGCCACATTTCGGGGGGTTCGAACCCATAAATTACACCTTTTATTCATTCCCGATTGTGTGTTATTGCTACCATTAACCCACCCTCAGGCACGTATTGAAACATTCCAGAATTCAAATGCTAGATTATACTTATTATAAAAATCTATTATAATAATTATAGAATGTACTAGAATTTATGCCCAACTTCGTTACTTCAACTCGACCTGTGTCACTATCCAATCCATTATCCAATCCACTGTCCAATCCACTATCCAGTCCACTATCCAATACAATATGTCGAATTGTCAAACTTGAGAAGCTATTACAAAAAAGAAGAGTCACAATTTGTAGTGTGACGTGTGTATAAGAGTGACAATCTAGAAATTAAAAATTCTCATTTTGCCTCTGCCGGGAATCGAATCCGGGAACTCCCACTTATTAAACCACTTACCACTGCACCAGAGAGGTCTTTTAATTTAGAGATTGTGTAAAAGAGAATTAGTCGCAATATGGTACTGAAAATATACGCTCCGGACTAAACTCGATCTAAATAATATGAAAACGTAAAACACTAGCTGATGCCCGCGGGAACTCTTTGATTTTCCAGGAAAAAATTAGCCTATGCCTGTGTCACTCTCCAGGTTTTTTTGACTATACCTAGTACCTACCCATGCAAAATAATTACGTCAATCCGTTGCTCCATTGCTACGTGATAGGAGGACAAACCAACAAACTAAAAAACCAATTAACTAACCAACAAACAAACACACTTTCGCATTTATAATAATATGGGTAGTAATTATTATTATTCCCTGGAAAACAAAAAAAAAATCATTAAACACCATCTCTCAATCTCATCATGTTCAACTAAGTAAAAAGGTTAAAAATCTCAAAAGATATTCATATTTCATACGTTTGATTTAATAATCCAATAGGGGTAGTATTTTGTAGCGTTCTTAAAGCGACGTACAGCCTCCGACTCATGTTTTCTTCTGCTCAAATATAGCTCTTATTATGATGAGGGTAAGGGCTGCGGGTGTTGGTCCGGGGTAAGGCCGGGGGTACACCACGCTTCGTTACCCCACAATCGGTTCGGTGTACAGAGGCACCCTTCCGTGCGTATCGTAGCATTTATGTCTAGCGCGTGACTATGTCTAGTGTGCACTTGCTTTATTATTGTATTGCTATTGTGTCTTGGTTCAGACACAAATACTTTTTATTTCTTGTTTGGAAAAAAATAGACGATTATCCACTTCTATTTGCTGCTCACGCGTTGCAAGCTGCAAACAGAATAGTTAGCCCTTGACTGCAATCTCACCTGGTGGTAAGTGATGATGCAGTCTAAGATGGAAGAGGGCTAACCTGGAATGGATATGGCAGTTTTTATTAAACTCATACTCCTTTGTTATCTACACGGCATCGAACCGGAATGCCTAAATCGCTTGGCGGCACGGCCTTGCCAATAGTGTGAAACTAGCCACGGCCTTCCATCAGACCAGACCAGAAAAGAAATTATAAAATTCCAAATCTCTGCCGGGAATCGAACCTGGGACCTGTAATAAGACCACAACGCTTACCACTGCGCCAGGAAGGCCGTCAAAAGTATAACAATTATATTTAAATCTTTGATTAATTCACCCATAGTGGCCCTAGTGCTCAAATATCTACCTAATATTAGACGGAGATCAGTTCAGGATCAAACCGAGAATTCCTTCACTCTAGATCACAAAAAAAATCACAAAAGAGTCCTATGTCAGAGTGCTGACATAGGTGTCTTTTGTGTTTTTTTTTTTAATTCTGATATATTTGGGATCTTTTAATCACTATGGGATTATGCCAGATTCATAATAGCTTAACTAAACTTCGATTTATGGTAACTTAACACATTCTGAAGTGTGTATTATATACTCCATTCTTCTTTATTCAAAAAATAAATTAACGTTTCGTTATTCGTTATTCGTTTACAAAATACCGTAACGTAGAATCGCCGCCAATTCCATACAACTGCATATTCAAGTAGTCGCATACCGGACACCAGTTATTGGATTAGTGGTGTACGCAGCGATCCGACCTCCCGCGCTCATTCAATAATCCTTGAGAGCCTACTGCGCCTCGTTGTACGAACATTGCGATTAATGCCCCTGCAATATGTACGGCTACAGACCTTGGAGTCCCAAGGTGTTTGAATGGTGATGTCGGACCAGAAAGCATAGCTTTGACACCCCATTGGGATGGAAAAACACGACTGCCCTGCCAAAACTAACTAAAAAGACTTTTTCAAAATTCACTCGTTCGGAAAGGATTTCTTTCTCTTTTGATATCTGCGTGTGGTAAATCTCAATAGATGGCGCCACATACTTCAAATTACTGTACTAATTAATGTATCATAACGGGTCTTCATAGATCATAGATCCTCGCACTCACTCTATCCTATATATCCTTTCCTTTCCCACTCATGGACTCAACGCAACGCTAATGTACGAAAAAAAAACCGACACCTCAGTGCAATATAATCCATCGTGTCCGCTGCAAGTGTGCATTTAATAAACCACCGCAATACCACGTGCGCGCCGCCATTGTGAAGTTATACATACCGCTCATCGAAAACTGTGTCTACACCCAACACGACACATAGTGCAACAGCGATTTACAAATATACCCTGGCCAGGGATCAGTGATGGTAAAAGTGTGGTGACGAGAAAGCTGCAGTTCGGAACAGACTTGGAACCATTCCAGCCACGTAAGTCCAAATTTACCTAACCACTCCCTGGAGGACACACCCATTTTTTCTCCTTCGTCGAATGCTACGTTTTTATGGGGCAATTAACCGCTAATACAGTCCATTAAAACCAAAAATAATTTTGACCGCACGTTTTCAAATATGGTGGCATAAAGCCCCCCTTTAATTTTTTGTTTTGGAGCTACCATATTTTATGGTCCATTCTCGAACCGGATTTCAGAATCTTTTAATCGGATTTATGGGCTTATCCATCCGATTTCATAATAAAATTGACTCGACTCTTTAATTTAATCAAATTATAGTAATATAATTTTTAGTACCGCCTACCTACGTCGAGTCAATAAGTTTGAATTATTTCAAGTAGCATTCACGATTTATGGATACCTAATGTTGCATCGTGTCGTAATATTGCAGAATTATTAGATTATAAGTACGGCCTACGATATACCTACGTAATTCTAGCGTTTGATATTCTAGGTTAGAAGTAATAAAGTATTTTTTATAAAATTTCATATACCCGCACAGCTTTATTATTTCGGTATAAGATTTAACCATAATATAATTCCGCAAACCTGGAAAATAAAACGTATAGATCTACTTATAGGTACGTAGTAGTTAACATTTTAAGTTGTCGTTACTTATAAGACGCAAATAAGGTACCTACATAAGTTCCGCTGTCGATTTTATGAATAGACTAATGTAGGTACGAGCCATTGCGCGCAGAGTAGGTATTCAACCAGCATTGTGATTATTGTATGCACTCAAATACGCGTTCCGTAAATAATATTTTTACGTTTGCAACGCAATAATTTAACCGCTCGCCTAAATATAGGAGTTGTGTGTTTTCACAGTATAACCAACGCATTTTATAGTATATACTTACCGCTAAACTATATTGGTTGCATAATATCGATATTTTTTAATTGACATATTTAACCAACATAGTTAAATACCATATTACCTTGTGTTCGATTTATTTAGGTACTTTGAGTTTTAAAAATGACTACAAAGGGTGATTCAGATTTACCGCGTACACATGACGAATGTCAAATGTTAATGTTAGAATCGAAACGCGATGCGATGTTTGCTCGGATGCAACGAATCTACGATGCCGCCTTGCAAGTAGAAATTGATTCTAGTAAACTACCTAATCTTTTATGCCAGTCAGGTAACCTAGACACTTTACGAAAGGAATTCGAGCAAACATTAGATTCATATAACGCTATACAGTTAAAATTAAATCCTAAAAATCCTATTAATTATCAATCATGGATGTCATTCGAGGAATTATTTTGTTATGTCAAACAAGTCTTAGCGACTAACAGCAATAAAGAATCTGAATCTAACATGGCGTCTTTGTCAAAGTTCCCTAAATTAAAATCGCATCTTCCGCCTATTGATCTTATTTCATTTAATGGTGATTTAACTAAATGGCCGTTGTTTTATCAGCAGTTTAAAAGTATGATTCATGATAACCCGAATTTAAATAATAGTGAAAGGGTATTTTACCTAGTCGGAAAATTAACTGATAGGGCTGCCGCAGTTTGTTCAGGGTTGCCAGCAACAGCTGAAAATTATAATATCATCTGGGATGCCTTAATACAGAAGTACGACGACCCCCGCTCGCTCGCTTCCGCATATTTAAATCAAGTGTTGCAATTTAAGCCACTTGCTAATAATAATGATACCGCACTAGATAATTTCATAAACACTTTTGATTCATCGGTAGAAGCACTTAAACAGTTAAAAATTGATTTAACTGATTTTATATTCCTTCATTTGGCTACGCTTAAATTAGATGAAGATACCGTTAAAATGTTTGAGCTTATTAATCGTAAAAACCAAATTCCAACATATAAAAGTCTTATAGATTTCGTGAAGGAACAGAGCAAGGTGCTGTCTAGAGGGAGCAATGTTAATGCACAGTTGCAAAATAAAGCTCGCTCTGGACACATACCTACACCTGTCACGAGGTCTACTAAGTCTACTAAGTCTACTAAGTCTTTTGTCAATACGGAAAGCGCTCGTAGCTCACATGAAAATCATAAGTGTGTCATCTGTAAAAATGAAAAGCATGACCACTTATACAAGTGCACTGAGTTTATGAAATTAACTCCTAGGCAAAGGTACGAAATTGTTAAAAATAATTCATACTGTACAAACTGCTTAAGTACCTCGCATAAATATTCCGCTTGTAGCAGCACTAAAAACTGCTCAAATTGCTTTCCGCTTAAACGTCACCATTCAAGTTTGTGTTTCGCTAAATCTAGTAAATCAAACTGTAGTGTCGTTGTCAATGCGCCAACGTCACATATCTGTCCGCACCTTTATAATTGCTCACTGTCGCAAACCGCTAATTCGGATGATATGTCTCGCACTGTGCCGAGCAATCACTCTGAAAATAATGTAATTCAACCCGCTCATGCGTCAGCTTCGACGTCCGCTCCGACGTCCGCTTCGACGTCCGCTTATACGTCCGCTAATCAACCCGCTCATACGTCTTGTAATTTACCCGCTCATACGTTTGCGCATACGTCCACTAGTACGTCCGCTTATACGTCCGCTAGTTCTCCCGCAAAAATTAATGTATCAGAATCGTCCAATGATTCATCCGCTAACATTGCCGCTTCTTTATGTACTATATCTCGTGAACATCACGACCGCACCGCTACAACCGCCTTATTGGGCACCGCTAAAATTAAAGTACTAGATAAGTACAATCGCCCTCACTTTGTGCGTTGTCTCATTGAACCCGGCTCACAAAGTGATTATATTTCTATGACTTGCTGCAAGAGATTATCATTACCTGTTCACACGCAAAGCCGCTTCTCTGAAGTTCAGGGAATCGGTGGGACTTCTCAAAAGATACTTGGGATTTCCGACTTTAAATTCAAATCTCGTTTTGATGATACTAAAGAATATCACATACGCCCCCTGGTGGTAGAAAAAATTACTTCTCAGCTACCGAATACACGAGTCGATGTGTCTGCTTTAGACCACTTAATTAAAGACATTCCGTTAGCTGATGATAGTTTTTCTGAGCCAGGAAGCATAGATATATTAGTTGGAGTAAAACTTTATTGTGATATATTGCTTTTTAATAAAATAACAGGTAACGATAACTCTCCATCGGCCATAGAGACATCTCTAGGGTATGTTATCCTAGGTCATGCGCCTACTCTTTCGCTATTTTCGCACACTTCTGCCTTTTGCACTACCAGTCCCGAACCGCTTGATAATCTTTTAGAAAAATTTTGGACTGTAGAAGAGGTACCTGAAAGGAGATTTCTAAGCCCCGCTGAGCAGGAATGCGAAGATATATATACCTCGACGACAACTCGTAACGCGGATGGTAGCTTTTCCGTTGATCTACCGTTTAGGGAGAGCCCTGAAAGGCTAGGTGACTCTTTCATCGCTGCCAAACGGAGATATCTAATGTTAGAAAGGAAATTCGCTAAATCCCCCGAATTACGCGTACAGTATAATGAAGTCATTCAGGACTATTTAGACAAGGGTATTATCTCAAGGGTTCCTCCTGAGGAATGTACCTCACCTGGGTTTTACCTACCGCATCATCCTGTCATACGTAACGACAAGTCAACCACCCGCCTTAGAATTGTTCTAGATGCGTCGATGAAGTCAGACTCAAACCTGTCTCTGAATGATATTCTCCACACGGGTTGTAACCTGCAGGCAGAAATCTTCAATATTTTGCTAAACGTCAGAGTATTTAAAATAGCGTTCTTTGCCGACGTGAGGCAAATGTACTTATGCATTCAAGTGCACCCCCCGCACCGTAAATACCAAAGAATCTTATATAGATTTGATAGTGATGAACCGCTTGAGACGTATGAATTCAACCGCGTTACTTTCGGATTGCGCTCCTCACCCTTCTTGGCGCTTCGTACTCTGCGCGAAGTTGCTAAGAAGGAGAGAGAGAGATGGCCTCTTGCCGCTGCAATTTTCGAAAGGGACATCTGTATGGGTGACCTTGCTTCCGCTGCTTCTTCCACTGAGGAAGCAGTTGCGATAGCAAACGAGCCAATCCAGATGTTCAAGTCTGGAGGATTTGATCTGGTCAATCGGACTAGCAATCCCTCTGAACTGATACAATGTGTACCGCAGTCTGAAAGTATATCTTTTGCAGATGAGCATACTTTCAAGCTTCTCGGTATACATTGGTGTTCCGCATTTGATAATTTTGTTTTTAAAGTTTCGCAACCGCCTACATCTTGTATGAAAAGAGCTATACTCTCAGCTACCGCACGTCTGTATGATGATTTAGGCCTTGTAGGTCCAGTCATTTTATTCGCTAAATTACTCATAAAAGAGTTATGGCTTCTGAATATGGGATGGGATGATTCTACACCGCAACACATTGTTGACCAAAATAAAATTGTTTTGCTTACTCGTCTAGTAAGTTCGGTCTACACTATAATATCCTCTCGCGTTAAAATAAAAGAAGTTCTCACATTCCCAGATTCAGAAGTCGCCCTCTTCTGGGCACTCTCGTCACCGCACAAATTTAATACTTATGTGGCTAACCGCATTTCACAAATTCATACGCATTTGTCGCCACTTAAGGTGAATTTTTATCATATCGCAGAGGTTCAAAATCCTGCTAACTGTGTATCTGGTGGTCTTATACCCACACAGTCCTCAGGATACGCTCTTCGGTTGGAGGGTCCTTCATTGATTTCCGTACCTTCGGAAGAATGGCTTCTAACCAAGCGCTCACCTCACGATAATTCATACTTACCTGACGATGAATTTCCTTTTCAAAAGTTTTCAACCGTTTTGATTAAAGGTTTATATAACACCTCTCAAGATTTTGTACATAATTCAGTAATTGATTTGAATAAAAGAATTTTAGTTCGAATTATTTATCTAAAAACCGCTACATTTGTGCTAGTTCTACTAAAGGACTACCTAAATGCGAGATTATATTCGCTATTATTAAATAGGTTTTTATTATTGTTCGCTATAATTCAATCCTTCTGGAAACATTTAAAATTTAAGCATTTGTACTCATTGCGAGTTCACATAAAGTTCAAAGTCACTTCGCATCCAGTTAAGGAAAGAGTTGTAGTTTTCTTTATTGTGGAAAACGCACCACCCCTCCAATGGCCAATTGGAATTATTACCAAGGTGATGCCTGGCCGAGACGGAGTGGTTCGTGTCGCACGAGTTAGAACTAAGTCTGGAACTTACGACAGGCCTATAGTTAAGTTTTGTCCGTTGCCAACTCAGTAGTTTTAATTTATATTTAAGTTGTAGTTTTACTTAGTTTTAAGTTATCTGCAATATTACGCACCCTTGCAATATGGGTTTTAATTTATAAGTTTAACGCTACTTTATATCCTTTTTACTTAATAATTTGATGAAGCAGAGCCTTCATGCTGAGGGGCGTGGTAAATCTCAATAGATGGCGCCACATACTTCAAATTACTGTACTAATTAATGTATCATAACGGGTCTTCATAGATCATAGATCCTCGCACTCACTCTATCCTATATATCCTTTCCTTTCCCACTCATGGACTCAACGCAACGCTAATGTACGAAAAAAAAACCGACACCTCAGTGCAATATAATCCATCGTGTCCGCTGCAAGTGTGCATTTAATAAACCACCGCAATACCACGTGCGCGCCGCCATTGTGAAGTTATACATACCGCTCATCGAAAACTGTGTCTACACCCAACACGACACATAGTGCAACAGCGATTTACAAATATACCCTGGCCAGGGATCAGTGATGGTAAAAGTGTGGTGACGAGAAAGCTGCAGTTCGGAACAGACTTGGAACCATTCCAGCCACGTAAGTCCAAATTTACCTAACCACTCCCTGGAGGACACACCCATTTTTTCTCCTTCGTCGAATGCTACGTTTTTATGGGGCAATTAACCGCTAATACAGTCCATTAAAACCAAAAATAATTTTGACCGCACGTTTTCAAATATGGTGGCATAAAGCCCCCCTTTAATTTTTTGTTTTGGAGCTACCACGTGGTAAGCGGTAATTTTAACCGCTAGTGTGGAAAGTATGCAATGGTGCCAACATAAAGTCAAGAGCAGATACCTATTTGTTCTGAGGTCAGGGAGAAGACAAAAATGAAGTGCCTTCACTTCATTCTTGTATTCTTTGTCTGTATGGTCTATTGGATGGCGACTGGTGATCTAAGTTTTTCTTTCTATTAAAAAATACCAGTCATAGAAACGTTCAGAAACGTGGTTCATCCTTTCTTTATTATTTATTTTAATATAACTCCTAAATTATACGTATTATTGACTCGTTGGAACAGTAATTGGTATACCTAAGTATCTTTATTTTTAATACCATTGAACCATGATACCTACCTACTCAGTTTCACCAATGTCATTTAGGATAATATGAGAATTCTAACGATACCTCATACATTCCAATCTGTTCAGGCATTTAAAAGTTATGGTGGAGTAAAGAAACTCACATATTATATATACCTAAGTACAATCTGAAAACATTACACTTTTTTGGGCAATCGTGTAAAAAGAGCGATCGGTTCTGAGCGTCCAGTCTAAACGAAATAAAGCTACCAATTCTAACAAAGAGCCAACAAAACTAAGGGTTCTAAAACAAGCTCAATTAAAGTTATCCGGGTGCTTCGTCCAATACCGCGTAGTGGCAGTCTATCCTGGACGATCCCGCAAAAGAGATTCTAATTTGGTCTATGTCCAAATTCCGTTTTGCTCCCGTAAAAGCCTGAATTCTATCCGAAATGTTAAAAATTCAGAGCGCCGCGCGCCGCCCGTATGAAGTATCAGGCAGTAGTACTGGCACGCAATGGGTTTGCGGTGGTAAAGAATTAGTGCGCTTTAAAGCAATTTGTACCTATGGGTACGAATTCGAAATTTACTTGTTTCAGCGGTTTAAAAGTTTACAAGTGAAATAGAGATTTCACTTGTTAACTTTTATAACACTATATAATATTAAAGAAATACTTAAATACACACATACATACACAAATTGCTAAAATCATAACATCATAATCATTTTTGGTTTTGCCGTAGTCGGGTAAAAAGTTCAAAATTCGAAATATTTTTATTCAATTAACAAGTACTTTTGAATTGTCAAATTCATCTACCACTGGCACTGGTTTAGATTGCCTTTTCTACCGATCAGAACCAGCAAGAATCAAGATACTTGGAAGATTTACAATATCAAGCCGTATTTTAATAAAACTTCTCATGTTAATACAAGTTGCCAAAGTAAATTTCATAACTATGATAACAGTGAACCTGTTTTAAAAAGCTAAGTAGTTTTAAACATTATTGTAGAACTGTCTTCACCTTTTAGTTCATTTTTTCAGTTACTTCCAACATTACACGGGAACTAACTTTACGGAGCCTAACTTCCAAAAGTTGAGCTATAAATATTAAATATTAACTTGAATATAATATAAATTCTTGACCTATCCCGGCTGGAACTTGCAGTAGTCCATAATATATCACGCAGGCTGACTTTTGGCTTCGCGCCAACAGATTCGTCAAGTGATGTGAAGTTTGAATATTTAAACTGCTTGAAGACATTTTGCACCGTATTTTTTCGTCTCCTGTGAAGATAATATCTCAGGTTATATTTTAAAGGAAGAAGAAAGAAGGTGATGGACTGGGCTCTAGTTTTGGGGTGGAAAGTCTCAAAAGTATAATGCTGGAGACAAAAAAGAAGTGACTGGCAATACATGAATATATTATGGTCTTATAATGGCAATAGAAGTAGTGATAGCCTACTTTATACCTAGATTAGATGACAGCCTCCTTTTCGGGATCTATCTATCCGATTGCGAACACGCACCTCTAATTTTTCAGAGTTATATGTGCGTCTCAACAATTGATACACCTTTGAGAGCATTATGGAGAACTCTGAGCCATGCAGGTGTCCTCACCCTTCACCATTAAAGCAAGTGATATTTAATTGCGTTACCGACCGCTGCATTAGACCAATAAAGCAATATAACAAACTACGTATTTAGAATAGAACTAGGTATTAAAATAAAACAGACTCATTACTACATTAATGAGTAATGTAACACTAAATTCGACGCAATCTACGAAACCGATCAACAGTGCTGCGGGCGTAATTATGATATTTTAATGAAATCGCCTGACTGTCGCTGATAAAACTAGTTTGAAATGATATTTAGGTCCCCATAGTAGGGTGGTAACTAGTCACTATATAATTCCAAACCCCTGCCGGGAATCGAACCTGGGACCTCCCACTAATAAGACCACAGCACTTACCACTGAACCAGGGAGGCCGTCAATTTACGTATAAAAGTTAACTTTGTAAGTACTTTGTAGTATCTCTAGATAGTACTCTAAATAAGTAATAGTTCTAGACGACCATTGTATAGCGAAATTAGCTTTTGAAACCGAAATTACGCTGAAAAGGCTTACTTTACTAACTTTTGTGACTACGAAAGCTTCAGTAATAGCCTGACCTGCTTCACAGGCCTTTGTTATCCTCGCAAAAAGTACTGGGAAAGAAATTTGACTAATAACTTGTGGAAAAAGATAAAAGTCACTAGCTAATTAGACTTTTGCAGTTACTTTAAAAACTGTAGACTGCGACAAAGGAGATTATGAAAATGTTAAGTCTTGTACAAAATGGAGAAAAGATTTTTCAAATTCTTATCTGGCATTTGTATGGTGGTACGCTTTGGTCGTGGCTAGTTACCACCCTAACATCAAAGCCGTGCCGCCAAGCGATTTAGCGTTCCGATACGACGCCGTGTAGAAACCAAAGAAGTATGGGTTTAATAAAAACTGCCATATCCCTACCAGGGTTAGCCCGCTTCTATTTTAGACTGCTTCATCACTTACTACCAGGTGAGATTGCATTCAAGGGCTAACTTGTATATGAATAGAAATTTAAAAAATGTACACGTTTTTTTTAAATATTATTTTACGGCCTTGGATATCATCACTCCTTTAAGGTTTATAAGGACGTTAGCCTCCAATCCAGTAGGAGGTCCAGGGTTAAAACCTGGGCAGGGTAGGGTAGGGTAGGGTTGAGTAGAGTAGAATAGAATAGAATAGAATAGACTGGAATGGAACGGAATGGAATGGAGTAGAGTAGAATAGAATAGAATAGAATAGAATAGAATAGAATAGAATAGAATAGAATAGAATAGAATAGAATAGAATAGAATAGAATAGAAAAGAACAAAATAGATTTTTATTCAAATAAACTCACACTTGAAAAAGTGCTTTTCAATCGTCAAACAATTTACCGGTTCGGAATGCCAGTTCGGAAAATATAAGTTATGCAAGTGCTGTCAGAGGGGCACAACGATATTATTGATATATTAATTCTCGGGCCACAAGACCGATTAGTGATCTCGGCCTGGTTTAGTAAAACTGTTTCCGGTAAATGATCCCTGACCAATTGCCAGAACGGGCACGGGTCTGAGTGCAAAACACCATTTAAACAGGAACAATGGACGGCTTATACCACAAATTGGCTACCGCGGTCGCTGATTGGATTACTACAGCGTTTTAGTGCGCCAGTATAAACAAGCAAGTATTTTATAATTCACGCGCGAGTACAGCTAACCAGCTAATAGCTGTATATCGGCTGCCTAGCGTTTAATTTAGGGATAATAGGATTTTCTTGTTTAATTTTGGTCTATATTGTATTTCTAATTTTTTGCTGCTTATAATCCTAGGTGCTTGGGCATTTTCTTTTCTATATCAATAGAGGAAAAAAAAAATGTTTGACAACACACAGGGTGTAACTAGAACGCTAGCAAAAACGAAGACAGGTACTGACGATTACTGATATGATACCATAACAAAACTACGTAAAAAGATTTAAAATCCTGTATTTTCAAAAGTTCATAATATATTGCAAATCAAACATCTGGCTGATGCTAGAGGTCAATGAACGTTCCGTAAATAGGCCAAGTCAATGGCGGGACGTACTCGTAGGTGGGACATTGACCCGAGTTTTGCACGTTATACAATGCGGGTTTGAAAAATACTAAATTACTAAAACTACAAGGCACATGATTTTGACATTGGATTGTGTTATGGTAGTATAAATTTTTGCTAGTGTTCTGGTTACAGCTGTATAACTCCAAACAATCACTGCTTTATTCTGATGAAGAATTTTAGCTAAAACTATTTCCGTTAAAGAACAGTGTCTGACCAATTGCCAGAGCGCGCAAAACGCCATTTAAACAGGAACAATGGACGGCTTATACCACAAATTAGCAGCCGCGGTCGCTGATTGGATTACTACAGCGTTTTAGTGCGCCAGTATAAACAAGCAAGTATTTTATAATTCACGCGTGAGTAAACGCTATGGCCGGCTACAGTTTAATTTTAGCATGCAGCGATCTTTTTGTGTAATTTCGGCTATCAAATGCAATAAAATAAGGGGGTTTTCGGAAAATTACCACCAGTTTATCCATTTTTGATTTTTAATTAAAATGCGCAATCAACTGATAAGTAAATGTCCACTGGTTGACATAGGTTTCTACGGTCTTATATGCGATGGTCCTGGGTCTAAATCCAGTGGCTCTGAACCGTTTCATGTTGCCTTTTCAGCTACCCCAATGTCTATCAGTTTTTTAAACTATATAACCTGCCCATTGTTTCTTTGGTTCTCTTAAAATAAAAAACTTACGATCAAAAATATGGTAAGTACGTAAATCACATCATAGATGGCAGTGTTCATCATTAACTTGCAGTGTTGTACAGCCGTTGCAGCCAAAATTACGATACTAGTTTTAGATTTCTTGTACGATGATAGGAAACACTTCGTGTGTAGTCCAACTTGCTCCTTACCGATTTTAAATCCAACTATGATAATTGAAACTGTAGGTACCCACTCTGATTGAGACTGCGTTGCGCAATAAACCCTCTGTTTATGTAACGTCATAATAAGTTGCTAAACCATTTGACGCGATTACAGCTATGACAATGCCCGTCACGAAGTCTAGTCTGCTATAAACCTAACAACCTCAAACAAACAAAATTTAACCGTAACCCAACGACTTAAAGTTCAAAGTACATTAACAGATGTAATAACGATATAATAGGCGCATGATATACACGAGAATCAATTCACAACAAGTCTGGATTTAAGAGCAATTATTACAAACTGATTTGTACTCTACAGTAATGAGTTACAGTTTAAATTTGTTTGTGGTAAATAAGCGCGGGGTTTGTAAGTTGATTCGCTGAGTAACGTGGCAAGTGGCAAAGACAAGGGTACAATATGTACAATACTGCGTGAAATCTGTGCTTTTAGCTCTTGAACGCTGAGGGCGCTTTTAAAATTGCCCCTTAACTTTTTTCTTTGACTAGGGTAAGTATAATAATGTAAAAAACTACGACTAAAATAACAAGCATGGTTAATTCCGGGGTTCGATCCTGGGCACGCAACTAACTTTTCGGAGTTATGTACATTAAAGCAATGCAAGATAACTTGCTTTATCAGTGAAGGAAAACCTGCATGCCCGAGAGTTCACAATTTTTTATCCCATGATAATCAAAGAGTTCCCACGGGATTCTTAAACGTCCATCCATTTAAAATTTGGTGCAGAGGTATTTTGCATCCCGGAAACTGACATACACAACTTTTTATCCCGGAAAGTTAAAGAATTCCTACAGGATTTTTAGAAAGATGATTTGTCGCGGGCAATCATCTAGTTCCTTATAAAATATAGATAAAGATATATTATACTGTTACATTAACATTTATTTAACTGGTAATTTGTACCCGTCCAAATAGCAATTAGGTGACCCCAGGCAGTTAGTGGTAACTGGTAACAGTCATAGTGCATAGACAAGCAATATCGACGCAATTGGCTTGCTCCTTGATTGTGCTATTGTGTAATGCATTGCTTGCTTGGACGAATATATTGCTCCACTAACTTTAGCCTGTGACTCGACCTATACTTACTTGAACCAGACAGAATTCAGAATACATAATATACAGGATAGACATCTATCAAATATTAGGCTAAGGGTCATCAAATCTAAGGTATAGTTGTTTCATAGCCTGCCTAACCTATTATAGTACGCGACAGATCAAGATGGCAATCGGGGTATGAGGCGGGGGGACGCCTCGCACACCCGCACGTCACCCGCGCAGGGTTAGTGCGAGGGGCTGTGAGGGTGTGCGGGGCGTCCCCAGCCCGATTGCCACCTGTGAACTTTTGAAATACTAATTCCTTCTTTTTAAACATTACAAGTGTAAATTAAAAAATTATAACACCCCCGACAAGTGAAGGTTACAGTAACTAGAAAAGAGCTGATAACTTTCAAACGGCTGAACCGATTTTCTTGGATTATAGCTAACAACACTCTCGATCAAGCCACCTTACAAACAAAAAAAAACAAAATTGAAATTTGTTCATTAGTTTAGAAGCTACGATGCCACAGACAGATACACAAATACACACGTCAAACTTATAACACCCCTCGTTTTGGGTCGGCGGGGGTTAAAAAGGGCGAAAATCTTGGATTACCTCTCGTAGATTGTATCGTAGACTAACCGTAGCACTCGTTGTAACCCGTAGCGTGCTACGGAATTGCTACATCAATTCAACGTAGAGTAGTTAAATATTTCCGATAGTTGTAAAATGAATTTTGCACGTTTATGATAAGAGCTATTTCGGGATGCAAGTCAGATCCTTGCAAGGCCTAATAATAGTTGTACAGTGGCAAGTAATATTGGCTTAAATTGGCGGCCATATTTGTGTATGTTAGGTATGCTGAAATATCACTTAGGCCCTGGTTTGAAATGTATAGGAAAAGGAAACATGGGTAGGCTAGGAATTACCTAATTATTGTTAAGGGATTTTTCTAAACGGCAACTACCAGGTTAGTAGAATATTATCCAAAGCCTTTAGAAAATCCGTGAAGCGGTGGACTAGGTATTATTGGTTTTTCTCTCCGTTCAAACTCTGTTGGAATTTTTTGGAATTCTTGGTAGAGGTCATGTTACAACGTCTACGGTCTAAGTCATAGAAAGTACCTACATGCAAAACTTCTCAACGATTTGGCCTATACGTCTATAAGTAGGTATATTATGTCAGTCAGAACTCACACTAATCGACTTCCAAAAAGAAGGTAGATCTCAATTCGGCTCGGTTTTTTTTTAATGTATGTACATCGATTTTTGCGGGGTTTCCGGACCGATATGCAATTTTAATAAATATTATCTCGATGTATTATAAAATTGACTGATAAAATAGTAGTTTTATTCAATTTAAACTACAATAATTAAGTCTCTAGAGTCTAGAGCACCCCTCAAAACTCACTCCCCGTCATCCCTTAATCTCATTGTAGTGACATCGTTTGAATCAGCCGCCACATGTGACGTCAGAGGTAATTCAATTATTTGTTATTAAGTTATTTTTTGCGGTCAACCCCTTTGTCAAAGGAGGGTTATTGAAACGCAAGTGGATTTTCAAAACAAAATTTGATTACAAAAGAATACCCTGCTGAGTTTGTTGTGAGCTTCTCCTCATAGAGTAGCGTTACCTGTATTTTTATGGCATGATAGACGTTAGATAGACGTAGTAGCAGGCATAAGCTAGTAATTAATAAAAAGGAATTTCTTATTCATTAACTGTCTATCAAAAAGTGTTTAAAAATCTTTAACAATGAAATATCGCTCATATGGCTCACCTTTATTAAAACCCGCATAAAACTTCATAAAACAATGTTAAATACACAGTCTATTTCTAACGAGACATGTAAAATATGGCGCAAAGTTAAAGTTTTCAGGAAATATGTTATATTTTTTTCAAGTTTATGAACCCGCGAGACTATTTCAGGAAAGTTGCCGCATGAAAGTACGGTGTGAATAAAAATAAAGGAGGGATGAACTTTTAATGAAGCGAGCGAGGGTGTTATAATGTCGGGTAACATTAAAGGGTTGGGATATCGGAGATGGGAATTGGTTTTGTTTTTTATTGTTTTTTTACCATTGTTTCTGTGCGATTGTTAAAATTTTCATTTTGACGACCTCCCTGGTGCAGTGGTAAGAGCTGCGGTCTTAATAGTGGGAGGTCCCAGGTTCGATTACTAGCAGGGGTAATATTTTGGAATTTCATCATCACACTAATATTATGAAGGCGAAAGTTTGTATGTGTGTGTGTGTGTGTGCGTGTGTGTGTGTGTGTATGTTTGTTACTCCTTCACGCAAAAACTACTGGATGGATTTGGCTGAAATTCGGAACGGAGATAGATAATATCCTGGATTAGCACATAGGCTACTTTTTATCCCGGAAAACCAAAGAGTTCCCATGGGATTTCGAAAAACCTAGATCCACGCGGACGAAGTCGCGGGCGTCAGCTAGTATATACTAATATTATAAAGGTGCAAGTTTGTGTGTATGTATGTTTGTTACTCCTTCACGCAAAAACTGCTACACGGATTTGGCTGAAATTTGGAAGATAGGTGATATCCTGGACTAGCACATAAGCTACGTTTTATCTCGGAAAATCAAAGAGTTTCCACGGGATTTCAAACAACCTAAATCCACGCAAACGAAGTCGCTAAGCTTGTAATTTATAAATTTTCTCAGGTCTGATCTGATGGGAGGCTTCGGCCATGGCTAGTTACCAACCTACCGGCAAAGCCGTGCCACCAAGTGATTTAGCGTTCTGGTACGATGCCAAAAGGTTTAATAAAAAACTGCCATACCCCTTCAAACCATATCATATACATTGTTGAATTGTGTGTGAATTTCTCTCATGAACCAGCTACAGCCACATTTCATTATCGTCACAGCAAAACAACGACTAGCTAGTATATTTCTGGATTTAATTTATCCTTTCAACGTCTAAAAAGACAGTTTAGCAACTTATCTACTTGTATTATCAGTCCGTTCAGCTTAATCTGAATTCGCTAGTGACTAAAAGCATTGTTCCAGCGCGCCCGGATTTATTCTATCGAACAAAGGCTAGTGGTGAAGTTTGAGAAATTTTGCGAGTTAGTTTGCGAGCGCTTTGAGAAATGTTCATAAAACACTTGTTTGTGAAAATTTTATTGACTTGAATAATTAATTTGTATTTTGTGTGGATATAACTTGATGTGGGGGCGAGCGTTGTTGGCGTTGAAGTCGGAGGACCATGGGTCCATGGGAGTCATAGGTCCCATGTGTGATTCCCGGCAGTATTTGGAAATATAGAATTTTTCTACCACTCTACTACTTTTTCGGAATTTCCTTCCTACCTAGAAGAACCAGTAAGAAACTCGTTGGCTGCTCTTTTCAAACGCAAAAAAACTAAAGAAAGCAATATTAATTGTACACCTATACGGGACACGAATATTAAAGTCACACAATCGTTTTGCGATCGTTCGCATAAATTAACGTGTCCAAAATTGAAACACCACAAAAGGTGAAAGGGCAAATTTCCAAAAAGTATGACGGTTATTATTGCGGTTGAAGCTAAATCATTGGCCGCCGCTCTCGGGTGACAATGCTACGTTTGTAATTAGTTTTTTCACCGCGCGCCGTATTTCATCCCCGACCGCAAACTGTCATAATTCCCCAATTATAACTGTTTTTGTACATCCATTTTACGGATTTTGTATCGATGAATTTATAAATTGGATTGTGAATTTTTAAGTAACCTTTATAAATTCATATATTCCATGCTGTATATAATTTTTAATGCGTATCCAAAAATTCAACATTCACTAGCATGATGGGCCCATGATATAAAGAGGACGTATATAATATCATGGTGTGTTTTTTTATTCTGATTTCTTTTATTCTATAAGATTTCAGTCAAAGGCTAACTTGTATCTACAGCCCTAATCTAATAAGCCCTTGACTGAAATCTTATAGGTGGTAAGTGACGACCCAGTCCAAGATGGTAGCGGGCTAACCTGGAAGGGATGTGGAAATTTCATTAAATTATACCCCTTTGGTTTCTACACGGCATCGTACCGAAACGCTAAATACCTTGGCTGCAATGCTTTGCCAGTAGGGTGATAACCCATTAGTTCTGCGAAAGGGATGACGCCATGTATAGAAAATAAGTGTCTGAATGTATACAAGTTATTTACAAAAAAATTACAATTCAATTTTTTTATTTTTATTATACAATATTACAATAAAAGTAAATACCACCACATCGCCCGGAGGGGTCATCCACGGTCATAGAAACTACAATAGAAAATCAGTTCAAGTCAAATAAAATACCAATCCAACATTTTCTTTTACAAGATTGTGATTTAAAAACGTTGCTTTCGTTTCGGACACAATCCTCTTACGACCGATATCGGTCTTGTAATACGACGTAGCTGTCGATCGGGTGTGGTTCGCTGATTGACATTTATGTGACCCCATATTTATACAAACTAAGATACCAACGTCCTGTGTCCAACAAATGTCAAATGGTTGAAAGTTTTCATTAAAAAAGTAATTTCTATGTGCATATTATATACCTATACTCGTACTTATATTATAAATGCGAGTCTGTCTATATGTCTGATAGCTTTTCATGGCCCATCTGTTTAACTAATTTTGATTAAGTGGTGATTTAGAGATAGTAGTGACATCCCGTAGAAGGATGTAGGCATTTTTTGACCTGGAAAATTAAAGTGTTCTAATGGGATTTTGAAAAACCAATCATTTCAATCCATCGCCGGCCCACTACTGTGAATGGGACTCCTCTAATAATGAGAATGGTTTTGACCATAGTCTTCACACACACAGACTTCACAGTTCATATTACGTTGTGAATATTGAGGAGAACTCTCAGGTATGCAGGTTTCTTCACAATGTCTTCGTTCACCGTTAAAGTAAGAGATATTTAACTGTTTAATTTTTTGTACTCGTTGACAAATTAGCCCTTAGATACTATTTCTATGTACAATTCTGTGGTAATGACATTCCTTTATCGTAAAACTTTAACTAGCACAGTATAAGGTAATTACAAAGAACTTAAGAAGGAATAATAATACATTTCCATCCATTTCCAGATTTCAACCATAAAACAATAAGACGCGGAAACGTAATTAAAACTCCACAATTACTCCGTTGCCGGCGGAATTCAATCAACAATGATAATAAATTGTTTTAAAGTTTATAATAAATCGTATTATGTCGGAACCATACAAAGGAACTAGGAAGGGATTTGTACAGAGTAAGAGTGCTTTTCCACGGTCACCACACGACACGATACGCTGCACACGACTTATAGTTTGTACTTTATACTATGATTTATATTTCAGAAACGACACAACTTTGGCATCTTGTAATAAAAAGAAACGATCGCCATATATGCGATAAATAATTTTAAATTTGTTGTTTTTTTAGCCATAATATTTGCCAAATATTATTTCGTCGCATGATCAAATTAATGAACCGTTTCCACAGTCAAGGATACTACAATAAACATAAAAATTATGACGCTCCAAATCGTATCGCATTTTATCGTGTCGTGAGTGGGTCCGTGGAAAACATCACAATCGCTGGCTCTCTGTTACAGTTTGGTGTCAGGATTACTTGCTCGTGACGCGATCGTGTTGCTAACTTTTGTAGATGACACTGAAAAATGGATTCACAGCATTCAAAGCTTGAAATGGGTTATGATTGAAGTTTTTTTAACCCCCGACCCAAAAAGAGGGGTGTTATAAGTTTGACGTGTGTATCTGCGTATCTGTGTATCTGTGTATCTGTCTGTGGCATCGTAGCTCCTAAACTAATGAACCGATTTTAATTTAGTTTTTTTTGTTTAAAAGGTGGCTTGATCGAGAATGTTTTTAGCTATAATTCAAGAAAATCGGTTCAGCCGTTTGAAAGTTATCAGCTCTTTTCTAGTTACTGTAACCTTCACTTGTCGGGGTGTTATAAATTTTTAATTTACACTTGTTATCGGTATGTTTATCTCAAGTACTATGACAGCCTCTCTGGCGCAGTGGTAAGCGCTGTGGTCTTAGTAGTGGAAGGTCCCGGGTTCGATTCCCGGCAAGGGTTTGGAATTTTTGGCTAAATTTCTAGTCTAGTCTGGTGGCTTTGGCCGTGGCTAATTACCACCCTACCGACAAAGCCGTGCCACCAAGTGATTTAGCGTTCCGGTACGATGCCGTGTAGAAACCAAAGGAGTATGGGTTTAATGAAAACAGCCATACCCCTTCCAGGTTAGCCCGCTTCCATCTTAGACTGCATCATCACCACCAGGTGAGATTGCAGCTAAAGGTAAACTTGTATATGAATAAAAAAAATCTTGATTTAGCGGTGAAGGAAAACATCGCGAGGAAATTTGCATGCCTGAAAATTCTCTATAATGTTCTCAAATGTGAGTGAAGTCTGTTAATCCACGCTTGGCCAGTGTGGCAAACTATGGCCTAAGCCTTTCTTAGAGCTGACTCGATCGAGTTGAAATGATGAATTGTCAAATTTCAACGATTTATTTCTAAGAACAAAATAGTATAGAAATGCTAGAAATGGAATGAAAACGGTTTAAAAAGTACAAGGTAAGTTTCAATAGAATACGTCGAGTACAGAATACAGTGACCCGCTCCTTCCTTAGAAAGCGTTTCTCTGTACCGATTGAATATTTTATGAATGGGAAATGTAGAATAATCCGTTTCTAGGCGGATTAAAAAACTTCCATCAATGCAAGTCCGATTGGTTTCAATCTCGAGATGTAAAGTGTTTCTGTTATAAGAAGTTTTATTATAAACTCTTTTTTTGAGGTTATAATATTTTGTATGTACCTTATAATATAAAGTATCTGAGACTCCACTAAATAATTATACTTTTATTTTAAATAACTTTTATTTATTGCTAATATTCTTTTGTGATGTAACCACTTTACTGTTTTCGGATTTCTTCTTTTACCTACTTATGCTATAATACCTACCTACCTGCCAAATTTCATGATTCTAGGTCAACGGGAAGTACCCTAAAGGTTTTCTTGACAGACACGACAGACGGACAGACAGACACACTAGACAACAAAGTGATCCCATAAGGGTTCCGTGTTTCCTTTTGAGGTACGCCCTAAAAATTAAAATGTGTTCATGAACGTATTTTCAATTTTCAAAATAATATAACTATGCCAAGTGGGGCTTATAAATATGAAAGGACTTTACCTGCACATTCTTAACAGATTTTCATTTATTTTTTATTTATTCATAATAGTTATTGATTTATCGTGCAAAATGTCGAAAAAAAATACTCGAGTACGGAACACTCAGTGCGCGAGTCTGGCTCGCACTTGGCCGGTTTTTTAAAGAAAGAACTTAAATAAGGGAGGAAATGTTTCCATTAGTCTCTCGTTTCTTGTAGGAAGCATTTTCCACAAATAACAGCTGAAGCCGTAGTTTTTCCGGGAAAACCAATTTATCCGCCATTGCAAAATGAAGGACTCTCGAATTCGTACGTGTAAAGTACTTGTTATATTTAATTAGAAGAATTGTGCTTATTTACTTTTCTCAACTTTGTAACCTTGATATCTAAATGGTTATAGTAGTGGACTCATTACTAACTAACAAACACTCTAATAGTTCTTTAATTTGGCCATAAATTGATTACTAATATTCTTTTAGCCGAATTTTGGCTATGGGCGACCAATTTCTTCATAATACAGACGTTTGGGCAAACACAAATGTACTCTCTATTCCAGCTGAATATTCCAGTAGAGTCTTGGACTGTAGTAATAAAATGATGTGATATTTTGTACAGCGGTAGTTTCTATGGGGCTAGAATTCATTATTAAAGGAAATAATTAAAAAAAAAATAGATTTCTCAAATTTTATCATAATTAATTAACGTTACGCTTAAATATTTTAAGAAAGAAATTACTCTACTTTTACGTTAAAAAATTCAAAAATATTTGTTGTTTACGCCTCGTGACGTCATTGATCGCATTCTGTACAGTGACGTTAGTATAATTAAGTAGGTAGGTATGTTAAAAATTTCAAAAAATCCAAATTTTTTCAATTATTTTTGCGAATTCATAATAATTATGTATGGTTCAGATAGGACTCCAGCATAATAAATATACCCACCTGATTTACGCTGGAGCCAACGATTGTGACTTGTATTTCTTTTTAATAATTTTGGATATGAAAAAAAACTTTGTAAAACTTTGGTTAGCATTTATATTATTCCTTAGCTAAGTTAAGATGCGGTTAAAAACAAATACCCAGGGAGGAAGACGTTTTATTGTCGGCGGTTCGGGCGATGCCGGCAGCCGTTTTAATATTTAATAACAGAAATATGCGCTTCTCGGTTTCAGCACTTTACTTTTATTTCTATTACCTACAGGTGGGTAATACCAGTAATTAAAGTGAATAAATTATTGCACTTTTATTGGCATGGTCGGAATAATCATATTTTATTCCAGGAACCTGGTCGGTAGGAAAAGGCACGTAGGCTTGTGATTTTTAACCGTGCAATATAACTTAAAGAAAAATGAACATTATCAAAAACATAATCCATAGTAATATTATTTCATCCATCCGTTTAACAGGGCTCTCTCCGTCACTCGTTTCCACTCGTTTCATACAATCGTAGTTTCAATTTCATTTGAATATTAAGCAACCAAAGTCCATGAAATTTTGCAGACATATTCTAGAAACTAATATCTGTGTCTGTGGTGTTTTAGATTTTTCTAAAAATAAGTAGTTTTAAAATTACAGGGGCTCCAAGATTTGTATGAAATTTTTTAATACCGCGTAACTTTGAAACCGAATATTTTAACAGAAATCTGGAAAACCACAGACATAGATATTAGTTTCTAGAATATGTCTGCAAAATTTCATGGACTTAGGTTGCTTAATATTCAAATTAAATTGGAACTACGATTGTATGAAACGAGTGGAAACGAGTGACGGAGAGAGCCCTCTTAACCGACTTTCGTGTGATGCGTGGCGTTGCGACTTGTCAAGCAATGACGTAGACTTAGCAATAAGACGTCACCAACCCTGCAGCTGTGCCTATGCCAACAAAACCCCATTGCTGGACGCCATTTTCCTTCTCTTCTAAATACTCGGCGTTTTCCTAACCTGAGTTATTTAACAACCCTGAATTATCATTTTCGAAACATTTTTCTACCTACAAACAATAAAGTCTAGAGTATTTTCAAACTCCAGCAAAACATTTTCAATGAATTACAGCTAAGCGATAGTTTTTCCCGTGCAATCTAATTTAGCGCGCGAAAAATAGAGGGTTTTCGGTGTTGTACGTGCCAAGTGCTGGTTATATTTAACTGGGATATCGCTAAATAGAGAGATTGGTTTATATTAGAAAAAGGTAAGATAAACCCCCCTGAGATACAAGTGTTTGAGATTAGTCAATCTGTTGTGTACACGTGAAAGAAGAGCAATTTAGATTTTTCAAAACGTAAGACCGCCAACTCGGATTTCAAAAGGCTAGATAGATAGATACGTGGAGCTGCAAACTGTGAACTAAACTATTAAAAAAACCGGCCAAGTGCGAGTCAGACTTGCGCACCGAGGGTTCCGTACTCGGGTATTTTTTTCATCATTTTGCACGATAAGTAAATCAAAAACTATTTTGACAGACAGACAGACAACAAAGTGATCGTATAAGGGTTCCTTTTTTCTTTTTGAGGTAAGGAGCCCTAAAAACACATGAAACTTTCAAAAACGTGGTTCAGTCTTATAGTGATCCATGGATTTTTATTTTTATTTCCATGGAATAAAAACAATAGCCCGTATGTTTTAACACAATTTTTCTCGATGTAGTGAGATGAAAGTTTTGTATTTCGCACGGATGCAAAACTATTTGCGTCTTGTTCCTTTGAATCTCTTGCTATGCCCTCAGGATTCAATTTTTAACAACAACTTTGCTGTTTCGGATTATAAATTAGTATTAGGAACGGAAAAAACTATCAATAAGATTAAATAGCTGGCACTGTGAAACGTATACGAAAACTAGCAAAGCAATAAAGGAGCTCTACAAATTAAAAAGAAAAGTGCAAAATTCGCAACTCGAGACGTTCAGATCAGGCACCGTGGACCTTTCCTTCCTACCCTCATTATTTCTTTGAGACATCTCAAAACAAAGGCGCTTTGAGATCTGTTCTCCTTAGTCAGTGAAAAGGAGAATCGAATTATTGTATTTCGTGCTTACACCCTTTGTCTTGCCGATGCTAACTTTTAATTGACAGTCAGATTTGGCGCAGAACCCATTATTTTTAAGTAATAACATAATAATCACATAAATTATTCTAGGCTATCGCGCTCCATCTTAAGCTGCATCATCACTTGCTAGCAGGTCTGTTTGCAGCCAAGTGCTAGTCTGTAAATTAAAAGAAAAATTAAAAAAAGTTTTTTTTTTGTATTAAGTATTTGGAAAGTTGTAAGATAAAAATCTTCCCCTCATACAATGCACATTTAGGTATTCGAAGCTGTGAATTAAATAGTAGTGAATATACCTAATAGTGGGGTAGAAAAATAAAATAGAACTAGTGTGATTTTAATGGGATATACAGTGAATAATGTAACGCCATATCAAAACCAGCGCCATGGAGATGAATAAATAACAAAAAGGAAAATAACATCGAACCTTGTATTAATCCTTAATATATTTCGGCAGAGCCATATGGACCGCCCGCTCGCGCTCACTGCGATTGCGTAGGGTCCAATTTAAAAGCGGAAACGTTGTGCCGCAAAACAGTATTTCAATCTGATCTGAGGTATATGGCTGTGTAGGTATAAAACAGATCAGGCTTGTGTATCTATTTCGTGAGTGTATGTTGCAACTTAAGATTGGATTACCTATGTTGTACCTGCTCACAATGCCAGAAAGGTTAAAATTATGTCATACACTTTGCGAATAGTCAATAAATCATATTTTATTTAATAGTGATGGTGGTAAATTGTGATGTTTGTGAAGCAACTTAAAACTGGATTTGGGTTTAAAAACTCCTTGTGAAGGTACTGTTTTCCCGGGATAAAAAGAAGCCTGTCCGTTTCCAGGACGCAAGTTATCTGAGTTCCAAATTTTGTATCCCGGATTGACTACTTTTTATCCCAGCATATCAAAGAGTCCCTACTCACTACTAAGCATGGATCTCCTCTCAGAATGACAAGTGTTTGGCCATACCATGCCGGCCAAGTGCGGAATGGCAAACTTCACACTTTTACAACATTATGGAGAACTCTTAGGTATGCAGGTTTCTTCGCGATGTTATCCTTCACTGTTCAAATAAATACTCGCATTTATATAATTAAGTAGCATGAATTTATCGCACTTTCGCTTGTAACTTGCACCGTAACAAAATGGATTATTCAATTGGTAGGCACTTTTTGCCGAGTCTAGTCGCGTCGAGCACTCAGGGCATGCATTCGAACTGGCACAGGCGTAACAGAAATATAGTTGATAACAGGTTTTGCGCCAGACCAATGTAAGTGATGGCCACATGACATTCTACATGATAGAGACAGGGCAGAGATAGAAAGCATTGAAAGAGGGTGGGGAATCTATTTCGAAAATTTTCAATGAACCAACACGGATAACTGCAAATTCAGCCACTTGTATAGATAACATTTTCTGTGACTGTAAGATTGTCGCAAAATCCATCATGACGAATCTAAGATCCGATCACTGTGGACAAATGATATCTGTTCCCAGTGATAATCAAGACATAACAAAGTTAATAAAGTATAGGCCAGTAACCACTAAAAAGGTAAAGCAGTTCAAACTAAAGGTTTTAACTGCTTTACCTAAACTTGACTTTACTCAGGGTGGTCCGGATGAACACTATAATGCTTTTTTTGATCTCATAAACTCTCAATTTAATTCTACCTTTAAAATTGTAGAAAAAAAACTGTTTAAAAATCTTAAATTTAGTGACTGGGCTACTGTTGGCATCTATAAAAGTAGAAATAAGTTGTTCGACTTGTATGCAGAAAAACAATATAACTATACTCCCACATTTGTTGAATATGTAAAAAATTATTCAAAATTATTCAAAAAGGTTTGCATACAAGCAAAGTCACTGTGCATAAAGCAAAAAATTATTAATTCTGATAATAAAATTAAAGCAGCTTGGGATATCATCACGGATGAAACTGGGAAACAAAAAGTGCATAACAATAAATTGGAGCTAAAAATTAATAACCGTATTATTGACTCCAATATTGAAATTGCAAATACATTTGAGAATTTTTTCCAGAACATTCCAGTCATCACTACTAGTTCCCTTAGCTCTTCACCAACAGAAGCCTATGATCTTCTCAGGGCCAATGTCACTGAATGCGGTGTGTTGTTTAGGTTTGAATACGTTACTCCATATGACATTGTTAAAGTGTTCAAATCTTTACAAAGCAAAAAAACCGGAGATCTGTGGGGAATATCAGTAAAAATAATTAACAATATTATTGATATTATTGCGCCATATCTAGCCTTAATTTTTAATGAGTCTGTGGATACAGGCGCTTTTCCAGATCTCATGAAATGTAGTAAATTGATACCTCTTTTTAAATCGGGTAGCAAAAGTGACCCAAACAATTACAGGCCAATTTCAATTTTGCCAACACTGAGCAAGATATTTGAGAAAATCATGCTCAACCAACTGCTTCAGCATTTCAATTTAAATAAGCTACTCCATTCTGAACAGTATGGCTTCACTAAAGGTCGATCAACAACCGACGCGGCCGCAATGCTGTTAAAGCATATATTCAATGCGTGGGAGGGGTCACAGAATGCCATTGGTATTTTCTGTGATTTATCCAAGGCATTTGATTGCGTTGAGCACGAGACTCTTTTAGTTAAATTGAGCCACTATGGAATCAAAGACACTGCGCTTGGTCTCATTGCGTCCTATCTTAGTGATCGTATTCAAACAGTATGTGTGAATGATGTTAAGTCATCCGGATCAGCCTCACTAATGGGTGTTCCTCAAGGCTCTATTCTAGGTCCTTTCATGTTCTTAGTATACATAAACGATTTACCATATGTAGTCCAAAATATTTGCGATATCGTACTATTTGCTGACGATACGTCTTTGATTTTTAAAGTCGATAGAAATAAGGACAATTTTGACGATATAAATGGTGCCATATCTCAGGTAACTCACTGGTTTACTGTAAATAATCTACTTTTAAATGCAAAAAAAACTAAGTGTATTGAATTCGCACTGCCCAATACCAAGAACACAAGTAACATTAATTTAATGATAAATAATGATATTTTGAAAATAGAAGAGACTACTACATTTTTGGGGATAACCTTAGATGCGAAGCTGCAATGGGGCACCCATATATCAACTCTTGCTGGCAAACTAAGCTCTGCTGCTTACGCGGTTAGAAAGATTCGACAATTAACTGACGTGGAGACCGCAAAGATAGTATATTTTGCTTATTTTCATAGTATTATGTCTTATGGAATCTTAATATGGGGTAGAGCGGCAGATATTGGGAGAATTTTTGTATTACAAAAAAGGGCAATACGCGCAATTTATAACTTAAAACCACGCGATTCACTTCGAGAAAAATTTAAGGAAATAGGTATCCTTACCGTAGCCTCTCAATATATTTACAACAACATAATTTTTGTAAGACAAAATATTCTTAGTTACAAGAGGGTTGGTGATCTACACAACAGGCTGACTAGACACCGTAACAGGCTTGCGACTCCTACGCTCCGTCTCAGGAAGGTCCAAAAGTCATTTGTGGGAATGGGTATAATCTTCTATAACAAAATTCCTCAGTCAATTTTGGACTTGCCTTTACACAGGTTCAAAAAATCTATTAAAAATATGCTCTTGAGAAAAGCATATTATACTATCGAAGATTATGTAAATGATAAAAAAGCGTGGATTTGAACTTCGATTCGCTCCAGCAATGCGCAGGACTTCAATTGCTTTTATACATGGCATAATATTGTATATCAAATCTTTGAAAAGAGCAACCGCCGAGTTTCTTGCTGGTTCTTCTCGGTAGGAAAGGCATTCCGAACCAGTGGTAGATGCTTTTGACGATTCGAAAGAACTTGTAAAAGTCTAATTGAATAAAAACATTTTGAATTTGAATTTGAATTTGAAAAAATACACTGGGATACGAAAGAGTTACCGATTGGGGTTATACTTAGTTTTTTCATATATAAAAAATAGCGAGCAAAAGAGCAGGCGGGTCACCTGATGTTAAGTGATACATTGCCGCACCATGAGTTACCACCAGTGTACGTAATGCCAACTTAGTCCAGCAGATTCGAAGCAAATAGGCTATGACAGATGGACATTAAAAATCGGTCAAGTGCCAGTCGGACTCGCATGTTCCATACTTTCGTACAAAATTATGTAGGTGCCTACTTTTATTTGTTTTTAAACTAACATGGCGACCATTTTGTTTTTTTATTCTTTGTTCTTTTAGCGGCAACAGAAAATTTCAACTCTCTACCTATTACAGTTCAAAAGATACAGTCCACTGATAGACAGGCGGCCAGATGAACGGACAGCGAAAGCATATTAATAGGGTCCCGTTACATTCTTCGGGTACGGAACCCAAACGTGTTTGCCATTTATGGAATCGGAAAGAAGATTTGATGGCAAACCACTTCCCTTCACAAAATCGCGTTTATACAAGCGGAATTATCTCGCTGTGTATTCGTCAATTTGCGAGATGATTGTATTTCCGAATAAAAAGCCGAATTATCGAGACGCCATTACGCGACCCTCGGAAATTTGGTTTAAATTTAATCAGACTCGACAATAACGCTCGTTCGTTAAATCTGTACTGGGGGAGGTTTCTGAGATTCACCCTCAGACAGACAGACATACACAATTAGATTATAGTCTTCATATTGGATGCAGTGCCGGGCTATGATGAAACATGTAATTTTTTTTGACTCGTTAGAATAGCTAAAAAAAAATCTCATATAGTTCTCAAAAATATGTATTTTTCTGTTTAATGTCGTCTGTCCACCTAGTGGGAGGTATTCCAACGCTGCGCTTTTCAATGTCATCATTCCAGTATCTTAGAACCCTAATCTCTACCGGTTTTTCGAACTATGTCCCCTCTCCATTGCCATTGCAGCTTTGCAACGCGTTGAGCTATCTTGGTTACTCTGGTTCTCCTACGGATCTCCTCGTTTCTGATTTGATCGCTTAGAGAAACTCCAAGTACGAACCGCTTGATTCACGCGGCGCAATACCGTGGTATTTGAAAGTCTCTACAAAAGAACTATGTCATCGGTTGGCTCTACTACATTTTTGGGGATAACCTTAGATGCGAAGCTGCAATGGGGCACCCATATATCAACTCTTGCTGGCAAACTAAGCTCTGCTGCTTACGCGGTTAGAAAGATTCGACAATTAACTGACGTGGAGACCGCAAAGATAGTATATTTTGCTTATTTTCATAGTATTATGTCTTATGGAATCTTAATATGGGGTAGAGCGGCAGATATTGGGAGAATTTTTGTATTACAAAAAAGGGCAATACGCGCAATTTATAACTTAAAACCACGCGATTCACTTCGAGAAAAATTTAAGGAAATAGGTATCCTTACCGTAGCCTCTCAATATATTTACAACAACATAATTTTTGTAAGACAAAATATTCTTAGTTACAAGAAGGTTGGCGATCTACACAACAGGCTGACTAGACACCGTAACAGGCTTGCGACTCCTACGCTCCGTCTCAGGAAGGTCCAAAAGTCATTTGTGGGAATGGGTATAATCTTCTCTAACAAAATTCCTCAGTCAATTTTGGACTTGCCTTTACACAGGTTCAAAAAATCTATTAAAAATATGCTCTTGAGAAAAGCATATTATACTATCGAAGATTATGTAAATGATAAAAAAGCGTGGATTTGAACTTCGATTCGCTCCAGCAATGCGCAGGACTTCAATTGCTTTTATACATGGCATAATATTGTATATCAAATCTTTGAAAAGAGCAACCGCCGAGTTTCTTGCTGGTTCTTCTCGGTAGGAAAGGCATTCCGAACCAGTGGTAGATGCTTTTGACGATTCGAAAGAACTTGTAAAAGTCTAATTGAATAAAAACATTTTGAATTTGAATTTGAATTTGTTGACAATAATGATGATGATGATTTTTGTGTTTAAAGACACCCGTTTGAAGTAGGCACCTTTCATTTGTTTCAGGATCATCTGAAACATTATCACCATCATTTGAACTGTGCGTTGATATTAGGTATTAGGAATATCAATCAGTTTTTTCTTTTATGTAGATGTTTTGAGAATTTCATTCGCAATGCTCTTTTAATTTTATATTTAAGAGGGCTCTCTCCGTCACTCGTTTCCACTCGTTTCATACAATCGTAGTTCCAATTTCATTTGAATACTAAGCAACCTAAGTCCATGAAATTTTGCAGACATATTCTAGAAACTAATATCTATGTCTGTGGTTTTCCAGATTTCTGTTAAAATATTCGGTTTCAAAGTTACGCGGTCTTAAAATTTTCATACAAATCTTGGAGCCCCTGTAATTTTAAAACTACATATTTTTAGAAAAATCTAAAACACCACAGACACAGATATTAGTTTCTAGAATATGTCTGCAAAGTTTCATGGACTTTGGTTGCTTAATATTCAAATGAAATTGGAACTACGATTGTATGAAACGAGTGGAAACGAGTGACGGAGAGAGCCCTGTTAAGCCCTTAGAGCCCAAAGAGTCCGAACTCAGCTGACGCGTTGCTTTGCCTTTTCAAATTAAAAAAAAAAACTACGGTAATTGGGGGCCGCTTGTTTTGGATCTCGCTGATTCTGCTTTATTGGACTCCTGGATTTCTACGCTCACTTTTAATGAATTAGGTTTAAGTAAGCGGAAAAATGCTTTGCTCTTGTTTTAAGCTAACTTTCGCTTATGTACTTTTTGACTGGCTTTTTTGGTGAAAACCAATTAACATAGGATTTATAGGATATTAACATAGGATTAGCTTTTACTCTTGACGAAGCTCTTATAAAATTCAGGTCATGTCAGATAGTACGAGCGAGCTGGGTTGGATTAGTTAGTTAATATTATGAATGCTAATGTGGGTATGTCAGATAGATGGATAGATAGAAAACTTTATTGCACACAAATCATGAAATAACCAAGACAAAACAAAGAAACTAAAAACTAGAAACAATCGTATGCAAAGGCGGCCTTATTGCTCAACTAGGCAACCTTTGGTGAAAGGAGAAACTTAGACTGAGATCTATAGAGCGCACTTTGACTTACTCTTAGCTCAGATTTAAGACACTTAAAACGAGACAGCGTTATACCGCTGGCATAAATCTGTCTCGTTTTAACTAAAACTTATTATAAATTACAGCAAAGTGTTTCTTCCGATCGCCAAATCTTCTTACAGGGCTGGAAGCAGGGAGGTTTTCGGAGGGTAGGTACAGGGTGAGGTCGTTCAAATCTGTTATTAAATTCGGAGACAATCAACTTTTTTGAGGGCCCCAGTGCGGTGGAACTCGGGTATTGAGTGTCATTATGTTTGGGCGAAATAATTTGAAAAGCTCTCCGGTTCGAGAGATATTTTTTATTAATTGATGAACATCTTTCTTTTTTAGTCTTGATTGTTCTACTAAATCTAATTTTTTCTCATGTACCTACCTACTGCATTGAGTCAAAAGTAATAATACTTAGTCAGGCATTCCGAACCAGTGGCAGATGCTCTTGACGATTGAATTCATACTTGTAAAAGTCTAATTGAGTAAAAAAATTTTTTGAATTTTTTTATTTTGAATTTAAACCAAAATTCAAAAGTTAAATCATTTATTCAAACTAGATAACATTTCACTCTTTTTGATGGTCAGAATTGTTAGATTTGATGCCATAGACCTATACCTAGTATTCTTATTTAGGGTATTCTTTTTTAACCGGCTTCAAAAAAGAAGGAGGTTCTGAATTCGTCGGCTCCTTTTTTTTATTTTTAGGATTATCATCCATACTGGCTTGGAGTTAATTCTAAAATGAATATCATCGTCATCTGCAAGTTGCAATGCAACTAAGTGGGATCATACATCCATTACTCAGTTAACAACAATTTAGCCGCACGCTGATTGGCTGCAAGTCTGAATTTCACCAACTAATGAATATGCAGCCGGCTTGTCCGTATGCACTGAGATAGCTCTGAGTTTGCCAATTATATACAACTTGTCTGACAGCTTCTGATATTATATTATTAACTAGCTGGTGCCCGCAACTTCGTCCGCGTGGATTAAGGTTCTTAAAATCCCGTTGGAACTCTTTGATGTTCTAGGATAAAATATCCTATAGACTCTCCAGGTCTCAACTATGCCCATGCAAAAATCACGTCGATCCGTTGCTCTGTTGGGACGTGATTGAAGGAAAAACCAACAAAACAATAAACCAACAAAAAAATAAACGCACTTTCGCATTATAATGTGTTGTAATGTGAGGCAGTGATGATATCCGCATCGAATATTATGTTTTCTGTTTTTATTTTTTCAACTGAAAGATTTTAATTCATATAAGTAGCTACCGGTAATACGGTATTTTAATTCTTCAATTAATCATAATTTAACAGTATCTGATCTCACGAGCAATCAATAATATTATTACTCATCCGAAACTGATATGAAGTTGAAAGATCATTCATCCAAATTAAACAGTGCAAAGTTCTGCAGATCGGAGCACGATCAAATGAAATTATAGACAAGGAGCTGACGAAACATTGACAAGAAATTAATGAACTAAATACCATACGCCAACATAGGAGAGCTTTTATTTTTTATGTCTTTGTTTTTTAGCGTCACCTGGCCTTGCCTTGTTTAAGCCCTGTTTAGGAGATTCGAAAATATATTATTACCCACGATCGATATATTGAAACCAGCTATACAAAAAATGCCGCTAGCTCCTGGACTATTACGGAAGTCATCGGCTCGGAAACTTATGACTGAAACCATTGGTTTTCAAAAGTTTTTGATTAAAATTTATAATGTTACGCAAAACTTTCCCATCAAAACAACTCCGTCATATAATAAACAGAATAATCAATTAACATAAAAGGATTACTTTACAGACTTGTTTAGATACCTACGGTTTGACGGTTATACAGTAACATGGATAAAAATTATCTATCCTTATCCCGAACGAATCTTGTTTTTGGATAAAAAAATATCCTATACTTATAATGACCCGGAGTATCCTACTAATATTATAAACACGAAGTTTGTAGGATGGATGTATGGATGTTTGTTATTCTTTCACGCAGAAACTACAGGATGGATTTGGTACTGTCAATACGTCTTTATTCCACAGATAAAAGTTATTTGACGATTTTTCAATCGGCCCTTAATGTATAGAAATAGAATATTTTTTAGCATACGAATATCTTGCCGATGAAGTGAAGACATCATTAACAGGGCTCTCTCCGTCACTTACTCCATACAATCGTAGTTCCAATTTCATTTGAATATTAAGCAACCAAAGTCCATGAAATTTTGCAGACATATTTTAGAAACTAATATCTGTGCCTGTGGTGTTTTAGATTTTTCTAAAAATATGTAATTTTAAAATTATAGGGGCTCAAATATTTGTATGTAAATTTTTAAGACCGCGTAACTTTGAAACCGAATATTTTAACAGAAATCTGGAAAACCACAGGCATAGTAGTTTCCAGAATATGTCTGCAAAATTTCGTGGACTTTGGACTACGTTTCTATGGAGCGAGTGACGGAGAGACCCCTCTTAAGGTTCGTTGTAATTAGCGTCCCAATTCCCCATCACCTAATTATGTAAAGGTAATTGATAGCGAATGCGCGCCGCCGGCAGACTATTTATTTGCCCCGGACGGTGATCGATCTTAATGTACGGGAACTGTGTTAGGGAGAATATACACTTGCCGTGTGTAAATATCACACTATTCACACTAATATCCTTAAAACTACTAGACGGATTTTGCTGAAATTTATAATGGAGATAATAGATTATATATATCCCTATATCCCTATTATTTGTATCCCTTTTATAGTATATGCAAGTAACTATATTGTCATATATAGCATATATATATATTTATATATTATAGATAAATAATTACTTTTTATGTTTATTAGTATATATATAAATCTTTTTAAAAAATTCCTTGCGACTTGGTACTATCCAACCTCCTTCCTAGAACTTCTCCTTTCAGCAAAGGTTGCTTGGTAGAGATTGCTCCAAGCAATAAGGCCGCCTTTGCACACAATTGTTTTTTTCTGTTTTCTTCTTACTGTGTTGTTATCCTTTATGTTTTTTTGTACAATAAAGAGTTTCTATCTATCTATCTATCTATATTATATCCTGGATTAATACATAGGCTACTTTTTATCACGAAAAATTAAAGAGTTCCTACGGGAGTTTTGAAAAACCTATATCTACGTGTATGAAGTCGCGGACATCAGCTAGTCAAACCTAAATATTTAAAAGGAAAAGGTGACACCTTTCACGAAATCTACCAAAAAACAACTCAAACTGATGGACCGATCCAGCTGAAAGGCATGCAGATAACTATTATGACGTAGACAAAGAAGAAGAAGTAAGAAAGGATTTTTGAAAATTCGACCCCTAAGGATTTCGAACTTTGTGTAGTCCATGCGGACGAAGCTGCGGGCCTACGCTAGTTTATTATAAGACTGCAGAATAGGTAAAGCTCATACATTCGTATTTTAAAAATTGAAGCACGTAGCGGACAGACTAGCATAGATCACCACATCACTGACACTCTATACAAGATGAACTGATTTAATTTGTTTACTTATATCTACTACCGGAACTGTTGCCTATCGGTAAACGGTACTGATAAAGACACACACACATTTTTTGTAACTTTATTGAACAGTATCTCTTAACATTTTGTCATGCCTTTTTGTTTTTTTTTAAATATTCAGCTGTATAAAAAAAGTTATATTAAACGTATACAAAGTTTTTTTTTCAATTGCTCAAGAAGGTAAGTGTATAGTGCCCTTTAGCCCCTGCCAGAACAAGGCTCTGGAACGTATTAGTAACTGGATCTGAAGACAGTATTAATTCGGCCGATACACTGTTTGCTACACTACATTGCATAAATAGTTGTTACCTGCCGTTTAAGGAAATCAACGTCTAAAGTATTCAATCTATTCCAATGAGCCTCAATAGCTCAACCGGTAAAGGAGTGGACTGAAAACCGAAAGGTCGACGGTTCAAACCCCGCCCGTTGCACTATTGTCGTACCTACTCCTAGCACAAGCCTGACGCTTAGTTTGAGAGGAAAGGGGAATATTAGTCATTTAACATGGCTAATATTCTTTTTTTTTAAATTTTAGACGGTGGTAAACTAGTGGTAAGCCTCCTATTCCAGTGGTAAATTATTTGACAATTCAAAAGCACTTGTTAAAGTTTAGTTGAATAACAATCTATTCTATTCTATTCTATTCCAGAGGTCAGGGGTTATATTCCTTACACCTCTAACTTTTCGAAGTTATATGGGTTTTAAACAATTAAAAACCACTTACTTTCTGCCAAAGGAAGTCTGAAAATCCGAATTTTGTCACCATGCTGGTCGATTGCGGATTGGCAAACTTCACAAACCTTTAGAACTCTCAGACATGCAAGTTTCCTCACGATGTTTTCCTTCACCGTTAAAGCAAGTCATATTTGATAACTCCGAAACTGAAAAGTTAGAAGGATGTAAACGGGACCGAGCCCTGAACCCTCCAAATAGGAGACAGACGTCTTAACCACTAGGCTATAACGTATGCTGTTAACAAGGGTCCCTCTAATTACAGTCATCTCTGACTGACTAACATTGTTTCGCTAGTGCCCAAAATTCAATGTCGCAGCAAGAACACCACGAATTCAGCCAATCAGAGCAATTTGAATTATAGCGAAGGTGGTTACCACGAATACCGAGCTAGTACCGAGAATGTACGAAACAGGACAGATAGGGATAGCAACAATAATTATCATATTTAGATAATGTAATCGGCGGGTGACCGTCAAGTGAATTCCTCTTAACAAGTTACTAGAACTTTACTATTATTGTGGTCGATACAAATAACAATAGGTACCTAATGGGTACCTAATGGTTTAAGGAACCCCTCGAGAAACAACCGCAAGGCTACGGCTGTCAGCGAGGTTTGTTTGCGTCTTTCTAGTGCTCCTGACATGCACTCAGTAAAGTCACTACAATGTAAAATGCTTTCACAAATAGTATTACACTAGCCGACGGGCCCTGACTTCACTCGGATGAAATTTCTAAAATGCTTTCTTACGAATCTACGTTTATAAAATGTATATGCAAAAGCTTAAGTTTCTAGACGCAGCAGTTTGAGCTGTACTACAAGTTCACGACAGCTTCTAACAAAACGTTGCGGCTTGGACGAGTACTGTCAGGCGTCAAAGGTTGACGAAGTCGTGGGCTTAAGCTAGTTAAGTAATAAATTTTGCCAAGTAATAAAAAATATATAGGTATATATAGGTAGTATGGGTCTGGAAGAGATCACTATAGTGATAAGGTCGCACTTTGTTTTTAAGGCTATCCTGTATTTTTAACCCCCGACCCAAAAAGAGGGGTGTTATAAGCTTGACGTGTGTATCTGTGTATCTGTGTGTCTGTGTATATGTGTGTCTGTGTATCTGTGAATCTGTCTGTGGCACCGTAGCGCCTAAACTAATGAACCGATTTTAATTTAGTTTTTTTTGTTTGAAAGGTGGCTTGATCGAGAGTGTTCTTAGCTATAATCCAAGAAAATCGGTTCAGCCGTTTGAAAGTTATCAGCTCTTTTCTAGTTAATGTAACCTTCACTTGTCGGGGGTGTTATAAATTTTTAATTTACACTTGTATTCATTGTCATAGTATTAAGCAATAAAGATGTTTAAATAAATAAATATTTAAAATATGAATATATATATAAACCTACTCAGTAAATAAATGGCACAATTTCCCTACGAAATAAACCGATGTTTATAGTGAAAATACCAGCTCTGATCGGGCGCGAGTCGCATTGTCGTCGAGAGCTTCGCCAATATTTGAGATACCCTTCAAGACGTCTCTATCGTACGACCACACCAGCGACTTGTCGTACGACAAATGATCGCCATACTCAAAATTCCAATGCAAAGAATTTTTATCGAAATCAGAAAAAAAAAATTAAATAAGTAACTATTAGGGCATATTTTTCCAACTTACACTACCTAAGAGTTCAACCTACGATCCCCTGAAATTCAGTAAGCACCCTAAACTCTTGAATTTGTAGTCCTATTGTATAGATGGTCTTGACGATTCAAAAGTAAGTACTTGTAAAAGTCTAATTGAATAAAAATATTTTGAATTTTACTGTCTTATTTCGACCGATAGACGTCAACTTTCTTAAAGAATAAACATATGTAATTTAAGTGTGTAATTTTGTGAGTGGTTCCGTAACAAATAAATTAAATACAAGTGTAAATTAAAAATTTTCAACACCCCCGACAAATCATTTTCAAATAAATAATTATGTATATCTAGGCAACGTCCATCTTGACAGCTTGACATTTGTCAATTGACACTTGAATATTATGAACCTAAGGGTTATCTAACCTTCTTTTCTACAAGAAAACTAGAAAAGAGCTGATAACTCTTAAACGGCTGAACCAATTTTTTTAGATTATAGCTAAGAACACTCTCGATCAAGCCACCTTTCAAACAAAAAAAAGTAAATTAAAATCGGTTCATTCGTTTAGGCGCTACGATGCCACAGACAGATACACAGATACACAGATACACAGATACACAGACACACAGATACACAGATACACACGTCAAACTTATAACACCCCTCTTTTTGGGTCGGGGGTTAAAAATAGAGACTTCCATACGTCACGGTCTTGCGCCAACTAAATCCAGCGGCTCCGTGCGACTCGTTTGACATCGTTTATCTATCTAGTCTTTAATTCGCTTATCCATTATTAAATCTGTCGCAAGTGTGTAGGAAGTCAACAAGACAAGTAATCCCAAGTGTGTTCTTACACTTAGTTTGAGAGATAGAAATGGCAAAGCGATTGGCTTTGCTCTCTGGATGCCGCGTCGGTGGCGTGAGCATTGAAAGGGTTAGGTGTGACTTAATGTATTATTTGCTAAGCGTCAAGTGATTGAACAAAACTGTTCAAAACTAAGCAGACTAGAGTCTTTAGAGTTTACTTGGACTATCTTTTTTTTATTCATTCAAGCGTTTGACCACAAGCACACCTGATGGAAAGTGATGGTCTAAGATGGGATGCGTTTACCTAGAAGATCTCTATTCACCGGATTGTAATGGTAGGCAACACAGATCGCTTTTTGGGATTCCGTACCTAAACAGTACACCTGAACCCTATTACTAAGCCTCCACTGTCCGTCCGTTTGTCTATCAGAAGACTGTAATATCTCATAAACCGTAATAAGTTGTGAGTTGAGATTTTACAGAGTATGTACATGTATGCCGCTATAACTAAAATCAAGATAGCGAATTTTAAAATGACCGCCATGAAAAATTTTACTTACGTAGTGTTAAATCTTGTAAGTATAATGATACGGAACCCTTCGTGTATGACTCCGAATTGTACTTGACCAGTTACATTTTTTTTCGTTGCAACAATACATCAAGTCTCATGGCAGCAAACATGTCAAATCGGGCGACGGGCCATTACTCTCGCGCGCCACTGAATTAATTCACGAGCCCTAATTAATTAAGCCCTAACCGGTAATTATTAGTGATCACCAGTGATCCCTCGGCTATTATTGTTAGTACGGAATTACCATTTGATTTGCCAAATCTGGCGAATCTGCAAGTTTGAACAATCTATACTAATATTATAAAGAGGAAACCTTTGTATTTTTGTATTTTTGTATTTTTGTATGTTTGTATTGAATAGGCTCAAAAACTACTGGACCGATTTCAAAATTTCTTTTACTATTACTTAGAGGGATTCTTCCGAATCCGTATAGGCTATATTTTATCCCGGAAAATAGATAGGATTTTTCGTGGTAGTGAAAATTGTGGAGTAAGGCGTCGAAAAAACTGCCGTACGTTAACGATTCTCGCGAACGCTGCCTAAATGGTTAGAGATGTATGGTTAACTTCTATAGAAAAGTTGTAGAACTCAATAATGCCTACAAAAAAGTCCGCGATAGTATAAACCAAACATTTATATTTTAGCCATTATAACCACTTTTCCATAGAATAAAAGTAATTAAAATTATTAGCCTATGTTTATTGATCATATTATCGTCCAATACTAATCCTTATCCAAATAAACTATTTATTGAGATAGGCTACTTTTTATCCCGGAAAATCAAAGAGCTTCCACGGGATTTCGAAAAACCTAAATCCACGCGGGCGAAGCCGCGAGCATCGGCTAGTTACTTATATCTTTAGAGCGTACTTTAACTTTGCTCGGACTTAAGCTCCGGTTAAAACGAGATGGGTTTATGACAGCAGCACAGATTTAGGAATGAGCAGCAAAGCGGCTGTCTCGTTTTAATAGTGTCTTTAGTCTACGCAAAGTCAACGTGCGCTCTATAGATCTGAACCACAGAGTCACTCAGCGAGCGATAGAGAGAGCTATGCTTGGAGTTTCTCTACGTATATTTGACTAGCCGATGCCCGCGACTTCGCCCGCGTGGATTTAGGTTTTTCGAAATCCCGTGGGAACTCTTTGATTTTCCGGGATAAAAAGTAGCCTATGTGCTAATCCAGGATATTATCTATCTTCATTCCAAATTTCAGCCAAATCCGTTTAGTAGTTTTTGCGTGAAAGTGTAACAAACATACACAAACACACACACACATACAAACTTTCGCCTTTATAATATTAGTGTGATTAAATCTGTAATAAGGAGATTCGTAAAAGAACATGAGTAACCGACGTAACTCAACAGTCTGGAGTAAAGTGACAATGGATAGGAAGAAAACCAATATACGTCGGGGTCATAAAATGCTAGAATGGTGACCTCGCACCGGAATGCGCAGCATTGGAACTTGGAAGACCCGCCACTAGGTCGACAGACGACATCAAATGAGTCGCAGGCGGAGATCTATATTGTCCAGCAATGGACGTCCTGGTTAAAACAAAACCAATTTTTTAATAATAAACTAGAAAAATACCAGGGAAATACTCCTTAAAAATAAGAAACGATCGTCGTGTAAACAAAACGGAATAATTGCTTGCGCCTCAGATGTAGTGTTTATTCGTCCCCAGCTAAGTTAACCCGCTTCAATCTGACAGCGGACTGATTGTGCCAGGTGCGCCGAGGTCGCGCCCGTGACGTCACACACACCGCTTATAAATGGTTCCGCACAGTTTTTGGGGTGCTTGATAGGATGCCAAGCGGCACTTTAATTAAGTGTATACTAGTGACAGGAGTCGTCTGAGGCGAAGCGTTGCCGATTTTGTTATTTTTAGCTTTAGGGATACCGAGTTTGTTTTGGGTTCTTCTCAGACTGGGCGCGTTTGGAACCCTCGTAGCTTTAGTTTTAAGTTAACGTAATTAATTATCACCACTACACCATTGTTTGACAATCCGATAGTGTACAATAGTATCCAATTTGAATAAATGACTTTGACTTTGACTTAGGGTCTCGTCCCTCAAAGGTTTTTAGAAATTAAATACTTTTCACTTGCTTTAATGGTAAAGAAAAACTTCGTTAGGAAACCTGCATGCCTGAGAGTTCTCCATGTTCTCAAAGGTGTGTAAAGTCTGCCAATCCGCATTGAGCCAGCGAGGCAGACTATGGCCTAAACCTTTCTCACTTTGAGAAGAGACCCGTGCTCCGTAGTGGGCCCGCAATGGGTTGATCACCTAAGTTGGGACTCACCTAAGTTTAGTCCCAGAACTTTCGACGTAACCACCTTGTAATCACCCAACTAAACTATAAGACGAGGTAGGTTAATGTCTCCTAAGCTCCAAAAGCCTATTACGGATTATTGGTGTTTGCTGAATTACGTGCCTTTACGTCAAATCCAATCTATTACCTCATACAAAACAAATTTTATTATTCTAATACAGTGACTTTTATTTTGATTTCTTTGTATTGTTTTAGGTCTTATAGATAGGCATGACAGAAAGCCTCCCTCATTTTTGCGCAAAGGATCAGCCTGGCTGTCCAGCGCGGGAATATATCCTGTTGCCTTCAATACGAAACTTTGTTATTATTGTGAAAATTAATTTTCAATCGCCAAATAAGCTTTTTGAGAGATTTCCAATACCATTTTACTGTAAAAACATCAAAACTTCTCAAGATAAACTAAAAATATTATTTGTCCATTCAAAAACCGGCCTTTAAGTCGTAAAAATTTGAATGCCCGATACTTCCTCAATCCAACAACATAAAAATGTTATTTTGTTTACGAAATTTTCTCAATTTCACCCCAAAATTGATGTTATCCAATCCCAACCCCGATACAATCAGGATATTTGACGAAAGCCATATCCCGGCTAACGGTTTCTAATACCAACTTTGATGGTATTATACTGCCCATAACTACCACTTACTAAGTATCGTAACTTGAAATTAACTCGGCAATCTGGCATAAAATAAATTTATGGACTATCAAAGTCGGGCTGGACAATGCCAGGCCTGGCGTGTTGGAACCTCGTTAATATTGGAACTACCGTTTAATATTAACATAAAATTTTGTGTTACGCAACCGAGCTACAAATAGACCGTATGCAGTTGGGGTTAGGTGATTTAGATTTAATTAATAGGTACGTCAAAATTGATTAACAATTTGGCTCGATAGTAATTTGGGTATTTTTTTTAAATATGTAAAAATAATCAAATAGGGTCATTTTCTCACAGTATGTATTTATACTGTGGTGTGTCTACAGTGCCTCCATAGCAAAATCTGTTTTAGAATGTACAGGTAAAGCCTTTTCATATGATACCCGACTAGGTATAGTTATCTTACTTTGAAAATCGAAACATATTTTAATTTTTTTTTAATTGATGTGACCACAAAGCGGTTTTTAGATTTATTCCTGTACTTGTGCTATAAGACCTACCTACCTGCCAAATTTCACGATTCTAGGTCACCGGGAAGAACCCTATAGGTTTCTTGACACGACGGACGGACGGATGGACAGACAGACAGACATATAAATAGACAGACAGACAGATAACAAAGTGATGCTATAAGGGTTCCGTTTTTCCTTTTGGGGTACGGAACCCTAAAAACACACAAATACTGACATTACACCGCCTAACTTAAAGTTCATAGCTCATAAAGCTACCCAGCACCCGACCAGCACCACCTCGTCGTTCTGCGTCCATTCGTTGTCAACAGGTGGTCCATGGGTAGACACCGTGTTGTCATCAGTGAAAGTCGCGTGGGTAACGAGTAAACGTCACATGGTCAACGAGTGGAGATCGCGTGGTCCACTATTTTTCGATTAGTTTGTCAGCGATTGGCACTAGTTTCACACGTGTGTTTTTACAAATCCTAAATTAGCTCTCATAACTGTCGCACTTGATGAAGAAGAAAAAAAACGCAACAAAAATCACTCACGGGCAGGCGCAGCCCACTAAGGACCAGTGTGTTGGCATGAGCAGCAAGGTACGTATGCAAGCCGACTGGCTATCCGCGTGTGGACAGCTTGCGAGTGAGGCGATCCTCTGACGCTTCGAAGTTGATGAAGTGAGCGTATGTTCGTAGCAGTCTATATTTTAAAGAATCCGCATGAGGCGGTGCAGGTATCGGGTGGCTCTAATGAGCTACGATCTTTAATCTTAAGGTTGTATTATTATAATTTTCTCTATAACATAGATTTCTGTCGGAAAGGAATTTCACAAATCTCACCCAAACCGAAGCGAGTTTGCTAGTAAACATTTTTCGCTACAAAGATAAAAGTTTTTCAAGTATATGCACAACATCGGCAGGTTTCACCGGGAATCTTATTAATGGTAATATAATACCCATTGTGAAGAAGTGAGGCCTGCCTGGAGCTTTATCTTTCAGGCTCAGTGGATATTAATAAAGGCAGGTAGGCACTAGGCGGGCGCCCACGCGTTAACTCAGATATCGTTAAAAAAACCGGCCAAGTGCGAGTCAGACTCGCGCACCGAGGGTTCCATACTCGGGTATTTTTTCCGACATTTAGCGCAATAAATCAAAAATAAAAATAAATCAAAATCTGTTTCAGAATGTAGGTACAGGTAAAGCATTTTCATATTATGATACCCCACTTAGTATAGTTATCTTACTTTGAAAATTAAAATTACTAATTATTATGATTATTTTTTTATGAACACATTTTAATTATTTTTTTTATCCGTTTATCAAAAATTCACGGTTTGCTGATTTTTTCCTTTACGCTATAAGACCTATCTATAAGGGTTCGATTGTTCGTTTTGAGGTATCCATTATGGAACCCTAAAAACTTACATACATGAACCCTTAAAACACTCTTTTTGCAGACAAAGTCGCATAAAAAAGTTAGTATTCCATAATAACAGACAACATTTTATGTTTATATTGTATTTCGACCTCTTATTTGGACTTCCCTCGTTTAAGACAGACCCTCTCATGAACTCCGGCCCTCAAAGACTGAATGTTTGTTTCGGGAGCGAACAATTTATAGAAACATTGATTTTACACCCTTTTAGCTTTGCATTCATTGTTTGCTGTTTCACTTTCAGACAAAATCGTCTATTCAAACAATTCACGGACGGAAAATCTTTTTCGTGCAAATAATTTTATCGAAAAAGGAAAATATTAGACATGGTAGTTAGGTACTTGGAATATCTGCAGTTTAAAATTGATATTGTAAATATTTATTTATTTATTTATTTATGTACCGCCCACAGAGTTACACATTTAGATTAAATACATGTTGTTCCTTAAATTCTAGGGCTCTTATGCAACTCCACTTACGGGCAGTCACAGCATACATTAACATAAACATAAGTCGTACAGTAAAATATAAAATATAATATAATTGCTAACCTAAGGAATATGAAAAAATACCTAAGTTATAAATTTTAAAAGAATATAATAAGATGGAAATTAAATTAAAGTAAAGTTAAGTTAATTAACTTTACTTTAATTTTACGTTACACTAATTATCGTTATCCTATTGAGGAATCGAATGATTTGAACAACTTGGCTTTAAATTTAGCCAGGTTATCGCAAAACAGATCCGTGGTAATGTCCTTGTCCAAAAATTCCTTATATGTACTACTAAACCTTGGTATTAACGAATGACGACCTAGATTGGTTCTACTGATTCGGATATTCGAATATTTAAGACTAGAGGATGCCCGCGGCTTCAATCCGCGTGGATTTCGGTTTTTTTAATCCCGTAGGAACTCTTTGATTTTCCGGGATAAAAAGTAGTCTATTATGTCCTTCCCCGGGATCTATCCAAATTTCATTAAAGTCGGTTCAGCGGTTAGGCCGTGAAAACGTAGCAGACAGACAGACAGACACACTTTCGCATTTATAACATTAGTATGGATTTTTCTGAACCAACAAGTTTTGTTTAGCAAAGTTATTCAAGCAAAAGTTACGTTGATTATTATATTCGAATAATTAATTTTCGAAATACAACCTGAAATCGACTGTTATTTCTAAGTGTTTAATAAAACAAGTCAATTGTTGTATCCAAGCAACCCTGCCTGGAATATTAAGCCTGTTTAATAAGCAAACCACGGCGATGATCTAGCCTAAACTCCTTCATAAATAAACATAATCCTTTTAACAGGGGACTCTTCGACACTTACTCCATACAAACGTAGTTTGATTCTCACTTCAATATCTATAGGTATTATTGTATAAAAAGAAAAGCTGATTGACTGACTGACTGATCCGTCAACGTTCAGCTCGAACCACTGGATATATTATCGGACTAAAAGGCATGAAGATAGCTATTATGACACAGGCATCCGCTAAGAAAGTATTATTGAAAATCCAACCCCTAAATTAAATGGGGGTTTGAAATTTCACGCGGACGAAGTCGCGGGCATGAGCTAGTTAATCAATATAACTCAATGTATATGGACTTGTTTTAGAAATTAGTTTCTATGTCTGTGGTTTGCAAGATTTCCGTAAAAATCACTAGTTTTAAAGTTACACGGGTTTAAAGATTAGTATTTGTGACTTTGAGCTTAATATTTTAACGGAAATCTGGAAAGCCACAAACATAGATATTAGTACCTTAAACGTATTTACAAAATTCCATTGAATTTTATTTAGGTTAGTATTCAAACTAATTGAATTGATTTTTAACCCCCGACCCAAAAAGAGGGGTGTTATAAGTTTGACGTGTGTATCTGTGTATCTGTGTATCTGTGTATCTGTGTATCTGTGTATCTGTGTATCTGTGTATCTGTGTATCTGTGTATCTGTGTATCTGTCTGTGGCCTCGTAGCGCCTAAACGAATGAACCGGTTTTAATTTAGTTTTTTTTGTTTGAAAGGTGGCTTGATCGAGAGTGTTCTTAGCTATAATCCAAAAAAATTGGTTCAGCCGTTTGGAAGTTATCAGCTCTTTTCTGGTTTTCTTATTACTTTTAACCCAGGATCACCAGAGGTTACGTATTTTCTGACACAGGAAATATGTACGATTGAGTAGTGTTAGTAAGTATTAAGAAAGCATGCCTAGCCTACGTGCTATCTTGCTTAGACGGCCAATTTTCAGGTATCTGATAATCAAGGTACATAAAACCATTACTTACCTCACGTAAATTCTCCAAACTGATTTTTACGTATATTTTAGGCAATATCCTTAAAAATATGTCGCCAATACTCCCAGACACTTCCCGCGTCGGCCGTATTGCTTTGCAGACGCTTTAAAGCTCCCAAAATAAGTAATTACTTAACTGCACGTAAATTCTGATGCTCCATTTTTATATATGTCCACCAGACAACTATTTTAAAACCTTTTACAAGAAGACAGACCCATCCAGAGGGCCAATCATCCCTTAAATTCAATTTTAATGCCTCTGTGGGTTTGAGCGCGAGGGCATCATTATCTACGCGCATGAGACTGAGTAAGACATGTATTAGGATATATTGACTTCTCTCTCACTCTCTTATAGTTTACTTATGTCAATTAATTATTAATATTAAAAAAAAATCAGCTAAAAATTAAAAAAATTGGAGAATTTACGTGAGGTAAGTAATGTTTTTATGTACCTTGATTACCTGATACCTGAAAATTGGCCATCTAAGCAAGCTAGCAGGTCTGTAGGCATGCGTTCTTAGTACATACTAACACTACTCAATCGTCCACATTTCGTTCGTCAGAAAATACGTGACGGCTGGTGGCCCTGGGATATTTCACTATTGTAACAGAGGTTCATAATATTATGTCAATTGGCAAATATCAAGCTGTCAAGATGGACATATGGATAATTATTTATTTGAAAATAATGTTTTGGAAAACTCCGATACTTTGGATCGTAGGCGCGGAGTTTCTAATTTATAAAATATTATAATCACAGTTAACCGAGAAAACATCAATTCAATTATAATATCCAACAGTCAACCAAAGGCCACGAACAATCAACCCAAACCCAAACCATAGTCAAACTATTTTTAGGGTTCAGTAGGTATCTGTAGAAAAAAAAATGTTGTAGCCTCGACTGTTGTAGTCGCGTAGGTGTGCATGTCACCATTAAATATCGTAGGAGGCGATGACCCTCCGCGCGGCTGAGGTTCCCGCATCGTAGTCGCTTTGTCGCGCAGGTTTGGATGATGCATTAGGCGCACCTTCTTTATATTTTATCTGCTTGAACTCAGCTTATTTACTTTGACAAAATACGTTTAAAATTCATCATCATCAGGATCAACCCATCGCCGGCTCACTACTGAGCACAAGTCTCCTCTCAGAATGAGAAGCTACCACACTGGCCAAGCACGTATTGGCACACCTCACGCACCTTTGAGGGAGCATTATGGCCAACTCTTAAGCATGCAGGTTTCCTGACGATGTTTTCCTTCACCACTTCGTTGTCTGTCTGTGTGTCATCTTTCAAGAGAATCAAAACTTGTAAATTGGGTACTTCCCGTTTACGTAGAATCATGAAAGGCAGGTAGCAATATCTTATAGCCCAAGCACTCTACTCCTGTGGCCCAAGTAAACAGAAAAATCCGACAACTGAATTGTCATTACATTAAAAAAAACTTGTACGGAACTCTTCATGTGTGAGGCAGACTCGCACTTGACCGGTTTTTGAAAGTTATGTCAAATAAAATTTGACATGCAATAACAAACAAAATGAAATACAAGCCACCTTTTTCCTTATTTCATCGGGTGAAAGTCGATTTCAATTTAATCGTAGGTATATCTTGAAAAGCGAACTATTATACGACTACGTAAAATGGGTACATTTTTAAAGCAACGACATGTTAGAAACAGATATTTCGTTTTGGTCATGTTAAACTATGTGAGTCATTCAGATAATTCTTGATTTAGTGATGTTCGGTCAAAAATATTTCATGGAACGTATAATTAAAACATTGATGTTACTTTTGAAGATATATTAGCTGCCTTATTGGATTTATATTATTAATAGAAATTGGGTTTTAGAATGGCACAAATAAACGGTAATTTATGAATAAAAGTTTAAAAAGCGTGAAATAAAAATTAAATTAAAAATTTAAAAAACCCCCGACACATAAACCTCTAAAAAGTAAAAAATAATAGGTAAGTATGTATGGGCCCTTTAAGAATAGTATAAATAGTAAAGTTTTTATCCAAGCGTTCGTTGCGTCGGGGGACCGCTAAAGACTATTCTTTCTACAACAAATGACTTTCATAGTTTATGATAGGTAGCGGTCCCCTGGCGCAACGAGCGCTTGGATAAAAACTTTACTATTTATACTATTCTTAAAGGGCCCATACATACTTACCTATTATTTTTTACTTTTTAGAGGTTTATGTGTCGGGGGTTTTTTAAATTTTTAATTTAATTTTTATTTAAGTTTTAAAATAAATTAACTTTTTAAGGCCAATGATTTTTGTCAGCCCTAGCTCAGACTAGAGAGCTAAATTACGTTTGTGTGAAGCGAGTGACGAAGAGACCCCTCTTAATGGGACAGCCACTGGAAGTGAGACCATTTGCCTAAGATCTCTGTTATGAATATTAAACAATATTATAACGGCGTTGATTATTGCTGAACGTTTAAAACAAGGGAAGTAGGGGCGTGATGTCACTACGAAATGGCGTTAAAGATGTTTAGAGTTGGGATAGCCTAGTGGTTAGACTTTTGCTTTCCTATTTGGAGGGTCAGGCGTTCGATCTGGGTTTTTTTAAAGCCTTTTTCTATGTTCTTGATAAAAATATGTACCATTATATAATTGTACATATTCATAAATAGTAAATATACTAATAGCGAACTATTTTATCGCATGTTACAGTAGGTATAGCAAGGGAACCCTTGAAACATTCCTAACATTGCAATGACAAGGCGCAACGTGGTAGCATAAAGGAAAATTTTCCCGCGAACATTCCCAACATTGTAACTTCCACAAACTATAATAACAATGAACTTCAAACGCATCGGCCACATTTCAACCGATAACTGCCAGAAATCGATTTGAAGCACAGATTTATGGTGATCGCACATTTGACAATGTCGCACGTACTACGCACGTACTATTACTATACTATATTATATTATAGGTATGAGTAGGTATACTCGGACAAAAAGCTTTTTCACAGTCATTATGTCAATAACCCAAAAGAATCGTAATGTTTCAGTAAAACGATATGAGGACGACATGCGACACCGAAGTATACAGCATTCGACATATTTTCATGTTTCGTAGAATTCGAAAATTGAAACACAGAGTAAAACGAACCTTATAACAACCAAATTTTAATTTGGCAAAGCTTCTGCTTATAGCGCTGGCTATAAACTAATTTGAGCTTTAAAACAGGATTTTTATTTATTTTTGTGTATTTGTTTGTTGGTCTATTCGTTTGTTGGTTTATGCTTTAATATTTCGCCACAAAGCAACAGATTGAGGTGATTTTTGCATGTGGTATAACTACAGACCTGGAGAGAGACCTAGGCTATATTTTATCCCGGACAATTAAAGAGTTCCCACGGCAATTTCAAAAACCTAAATCCATGTGGAAGAAGTCGTTAGCATCACCTTGTCGTTTATAATTAGGTATTATGGCACGTGTGGTGCTAACTAATGAGCGATCAGCATTAAACTCCGAACTTCAGAGGACACCGGCGACCGCCAAAAAGTGCAGCCGTCAGCCCTCCGTATTAGCGCTAACGAAGCGGAGGGCACCCTGTCCCTCCGTCCTCCGGCCTCCATCCTCCGTCCTCAGTCCAGCGAGCTGCAATAAGAGGATTCTGCACCCTTCTTTTTTGTAGGGTTCAAGTTATAAGATCAAAGCGGGATTAATAAGGACTTGCCTCTACGGTTTCGTTTTCGTATTCGCTTTCTATCAACTATAGTAGCATGTTGTATGTCGATTGTAGTTCACGATTGATTAGGGCAATTATTGTGAACGATGTATAAATTATTTTTTCTGGCTATTAGTGATTGCGAAGCTGAAGTGGCTATAGGCAGGGCACATAGTTCGAAAAACCAAAAGACGTTGGGAACCAAACTGTTAGATTGGCGACCTCGCAAAAAACGTAGGGTTGGAATGACCACTAGGTGGACAGACGACATCAATCAGTCGCAGGGAGCCGCTGAATTCAGGCGGCGCAACACCGTGGCGTGTAGAAGTACCTAAAAGAGACCTATGTCCAGCCGTGGCCGTCTATCGATTGATAATGATGATGTATGTTGATATGTTGATAGGGACGTAGCAGAGTTAGACATTAATGGTGTCCAATTTCTTTTAAAAGTTATAAAGTAGAATTGACATCCCATCATCTTCCCCCTTTTTATTGGATTTCATTAATGGACTGTATCCCGCTGAAATTCTTTTGACTTAATCTGTACACTTTAAAAGGAAATTGCATTAAATTATAAGTCGACGAGCAATCACGTTTTGTTTCCCCGGCCGCTCCTGGATTCAACGGTTTGCATAAATCCCGCCTCTTAATTAGTGAAATTTCAAGGATTATCCCTATGGATGGAGGATGTCAGCTGTCTTAAAGTCGCGCCGTGAAATGAACTGTGTTCTTCATTTAGCCGTCTATCAGTTATTTCCTCAGGGGATACGACGTGACCGTTTTAAGCTGTTGAACAGTTATTTTGTAAATTGTTTGTAAGACTGGAACAATTTTTATTTTAAAACTAATTTAAACTCTTATTCCGCTTTATAAGTACCTGTTTATGTAATAACTAGCTGTGCCCGCGACTTCGTTCGCGTGGAATAGTGACTTTTCGCGCTTTATAATAGCCACGGACGCTCAGGCGCGAGGCGCCGTGATTCTTTAAATTGACATAACTTTTTTATTTATGAACCGATTGACATGAAATAAACACTAAATCCTAAGTGAAGCTTACTACAATATATTAGTGAAAACCGTATCTAAATCGAATAAGCCGTTTCTGAGATTAGCGTGCACAAACACACAGACAAACAGACAAACAGACAAACAGACAAACAGACAAAAAAAAAAAATTAATTACAATTTCGGGTTCGGCATCGATATAATAACAACCCCTGCTACTTTTTTTTTATATATTTCCATTGTACAGACACCACTTTTCTACAATTTTATTATATGTATAGATAATAATTTTTGTATCCACTCCTTTTTATTCTGATTTAGCCCTTCACTGCGATTTCATCTGGTGATAAGTGATGATGCAGGCTAAGATGGAAGTGAGCTAACTTGGGGCATGGCAGCTTCATTAAACCCACACTTCTTCGGTTTCTACGCGCCATCGTACCGGAACGCCAAATCGCCTGGCAGGACGACCTTGCCGGTAGGATGCAAACTAGCCACGGCCGAAGCCTCCCACCAGAACTAGCCCGAGACAATTTAGAAATAATGAATTTCAAACCCCTGCCGGGAATTGATCCCGGGACCTCCCGTTTATAAGACCACAGCACTCACCACTAAGCTAAGGTCACTGTGGTACTCAAAAGGTCTGTGTTAAGGGCATTCCGAACCAGTGCTAGTGAGTGGTAGATTCACTTGACTATGCAACAGCACTAATGAAAACGTTTATTTGAACAAAAAAAATGTTTCTATTCTGTTTTTATTTCTATCTGTTTCTAGACGACATGGAGGTAAATTAAATTAAATAGCCGAATTGACTAAAATCAAAATGATTCAATAAAACTTTTACAAATAGAGTACTTTTGAATCTTCAATGCAACCACTGGTTTGGAATGCCATTCCTACCGAGAAGAACCAGCAATAAACTTGGCGGTTGCTAATTGAAGATTAGATCCGGTCACCCACTTGTTTACAGACTTGAATCAACTTTGCTTAACCTACGTATTGTTACTTTTTGATACTTAGTCAAAGTATGCGCATGTTTGTAAAAGTCTCTTGAACAAAGACACTTCAAGTTTGAGGCTTGGGAAGACTTAAGAAAGTCTTTTGGATTGTCCTTCCAGTGTCCTTCCAGTGTGTACAGACCCTTTGGACCCTTTTTAAGTATTCGCCACGCGTCTCTTTCGCGATTTTTCTTACATCCAATGTAACCTTGATCGTAAGATTATGTAATTTTATACTTTGGGAAATTGTCCCGTTATGAACCAAATTTAGATTGGGCGATTTAGATAAGGGTGCGTACTTCCAATGAAGTTACTTTTTATAACATTTATATAGCTTTCCTCCAAATTAGGTTTTTCACATACTTACTTAATAAATATCCATACTTAGGTAGGTATAAGTACATACTTAATATTATAAATGCGAAAGTAAATCTGTTTGCTACCATTTCAGGGCTCATCTGTTGTACTATTTTTAACGAAAGGTACAGACTTTGTTTTGGAGAATTCTGGTTCTCCTACGAAAAATTTCTAATTTCTAGAGAAACTCCAAGCTCAGCTCTCTCCATCGCTCGCTGAGTGACTCAGATCTTTCTTATGAGGCCCATAAGTAGTTAGTTAGCGACCATAACATCTCGGATCCATTCATATTATCACTGGTAAGACGCATTGTTCGAGGACTTTTGTCTTCAAGCACTGAGGAATTTTTGGACGAAAAGACATTAAAATCATTTATTCAAAAATAGCTGATGCCTGCAACTTCGTTCGCGTGGATGTAGGTTTTTTAAAATTCCCGTGGGAACTCTTTGATTTTCCGGGATAAAAAGTAGCCTATGTGCTAATCCAGGGTATAATCTATCTCCGTTCTAAATTTCAGCCCAATCCGTCCAGTAGTTTTTGCGTGAAGGAGTAACAAATATACACACACACACACACACACACCCCCACACATACAAAGTTTCTCCTTTATAATATTAGTGTGATGTGATAGGTAGGTACCGTTGTACACCTTTTGTTTGTCAGATTTGTTAGATTTGAAATATTATAGTGGTGATAATTAATTACGTAAACTTAAAACTAAAGCTACGGGGGTTTCAAACGCGCCGAAGTCTGAGAAGAGCCCACAACAAACTCATCTCGAACATAGAGGTCACTTATACCTAATAAAAATTAAATTAAAAATTTAAAAAACCCCCGACACATAAACCTCTAAAAAGTAAAAAATAATAGGTAAGTATGTATGGGCCCTTTAAGAATAGTATAAATAGTAAAGTTTTTATCCAAGCGCTCGTTGCGCCAGGGGACCGCTACCTATCATAAACTATGAAAGTCATTTGTTGTAGAAAGAATAGTCTTTAGCGGTTCCCCGACGCAACGAACGCTTGGATAAAAACTTTACTATTTATACTATTCTTAAAGGGCCCATACATACTTACCTATTATTTTTTACTTTTTAGAGGTTTATGTGTCGGGGGTTTTTTAAATTTTTAATTTAATTTTTATTTCACGCTTTTTAAACTTTTATTCATAAATTACCGTTTATTTGTGCCATTCTAAAACCCAATTTCTATTAATAATATAAATCCAATAAGGCAGCTAATATATCTTCAAAAGTAACATCAATGTTTTAATTATACGTTCCATGAAATATTTTTGACCGAACATCACTAAATCAAGAATTATCTGAATGACTCACATAGTTTAACATGACCAAAACGAAATATCTGTTTCTAACATGTCGTTGCTTTAAAAATGTACCCATTTTACGTAGTCGTATAATAGTTCGCTTTTCAAGATATACCTACGATTAAATTGAAATCGACTTTCACCCGATGAAATAAGGAAAAAGGTGGCTTGTATTTCATTTTGTTTGTTATTGCATGTCAAATTTTATTTGACATAACTTTCAAAAACCGGTCAAGTGCGAGTCTGCCTCACACATGAAGAGTTCCGTACAAGTTTTTTTTAATGTAATGACAATTCAGTTGTCGGATTTTTCTGTTTACTTGGGCCACAGGAGTAGAGTGCTTGGGCTATAAGATATTGCTACCTGCCTTTCATGATTCTACGTAAACGGGAAGTACCCAATTTACAAGTTTTGATTCTCTTGAAAGATGACACACAGACAGACAACGAAGTGGTGAAGGAAAACATCGTCAGGAAACCTGCATGCTTAAGAGTTGGCCATAATGCTCCCTCAAAGGTGCGTGAGGTGTGCCAATACGTGCTTGGCCAGTGTGGTAGCTTCTCATTCTGAGAGGAGACTTGTGCTCAGTAGTGAGCCGGCGATGGGTTGATCCTGATGATGATGAATTTTAAACGTATTTTGTCAAAGTAAATAAGCTGAGTTCAAGCAGATAAAATATAAAGAAGGTGCGCCTAATGCATCATCCAAACCTGCGCGACAAAGCGACTACGATGCGGGAACCTCAGCCGCGCGGAGGGTCATCGCCTCCTACGATATTTAATGGTGACATGCACACCTACGCGACTACAACAGTCGAGGCTACAACATTTTTTTTTCTACAGATACCTACTGAACCCTAAAAATAGTTTGACTATGGTTTGGGTTTGGGTTGATTGTTCGTGGCCTTTGGTTGACTGTTGGATATTATAATTGAATTGATGTTTTCTCGGTTAACTGTGATTATAATATTTTATAAATTAGAAACTCCGCGCCTACGATCCAAAGTATCGGAGTTTTCCAAAACATTATTTTCAAATAAATAATTATCCATATGTCCATCTTGACAGCTTGATATTTGCCAATTGACATAATATTATGAACCTCTGTTACAATAGTGAAATATCCCAGGGCCACCAGCCGTCACGTATTTTCTGACGAACGAAATGTGGACGATTGAGTAGTGTTAGTATGTACTAAGAACGCATGCCTACAGACCTGCTAGCTTGCTTAGATGGCCAATTTTCAGGTATCAGGTAATCAAGGTACATAAAAACATTACTTACCTCACGTAAATTCTCCAATTTTTTTAATTTTTAGCTGATTTTTTTTTAATATTAATAATTAATTGACATAAGTAAACTATAAGAGAGTGAGAGAGAAGTCAATATATCCTAATACATGTCTTACTCAGTCTCATGCGCGTAGATAATGATGCCCTCGCGCTCAAACCCACAGAGGCATTAAAATTGAATTTAAGGGATGATTGGCCCTCTGGATGGGTCTGTCTTCTTGTAAAAGGTTTTAAAATAGTTGTCTGGTGGACATATATAAAAATGGAGCATCAGAATTTACGTGCAGTTAAGTAATTACTTATTTTGGGAGCTTTAAAGCGTCTGCAAAGCAATACGGCCGACGCGGGAAGTGTCTGGGAGTATTGGCGACATATTTTTAAGGATATTGCCTAAAATATACGTAAAAATCAGTTTGGAGAATTTACGTGAGGTAAGTAATGGTTTTATGTACCTTGATTATCAGATACCTGAAAATTGGCCGTCTAAGCAAGATAGCACGTAGGCTAGGCATGCTTTCTTAATACTTACTAACACTACTCAATCGTACATATTTCCTGTGTCAGAAAATACGTAACCTCTGGTGATCCTGGGTTAAAAGTAATAAGAAAACCAGAAAAGAGCTGATAACTTCCAAACGGCTGAACCAATTTTTTTGGATTATAGCTAAGAACACTCTCGATCAAGCCACCTTTCAAACAAAAAAAACTAAATTAAAACCGGTTCATTCGTTTAGGCGCTACGAGGCCACAGACAGATACACAGATACACAGATACACAGATACACAGATACACAGATACACAGATACACAGATACACAGATACACAGATACACAGATACACAGATACACACGTCAAACTTATAACACCCCTCTTTTTGGGTCGGGGGTTAAAAAAGAAAAAATCACTCTCATCTCACTGTCCGAACTTTTAATAAAACACGCCAATTTACGTCGCTCTCGCCATTCACTCTGGCGACTCGATCGCGAAATTCGATTCCAGCAAAAAATGCCCGAACACGAAACAACGTGCAAGTGAATCCAGGGACGATCGTAATCTTCCACTTGGCGGTATTCCAGATACCCAATTCCAATTGGAATGTGTGGAAATTTTGTGTCAATATTTAGTACGAGTACCTTTGGAAGAGTGGAGATTGGCAAAGAGCTTTGAAGGTTTTAGAAACTGCTCTTTGTGCTTAACGGAATCAGTGTGAAGTTATTAGATATGTATAGTGCGCGACAGGCTGAGATGGCAACCGGGATGGGGACGTCCCAGCACACCCGCACAGTCCCCGCGCTAACCCGCTGCTGGTGACGTGGTGTGGGGCGTCCCCCCTGCCTCATACCCCGATTTCCATCTCAACCTGTCGCGTACTATACCTACCTACTATTACTCCTTCTAACTACTCATTGCAAGCGTATAACTAATTGGGTCTACAATATACAATAGCAATAATATGTATTTCATTCTTTTTGTATTGTATTTATTAAGTTTATTGTAACCTGTCCTGACCTGATTGTCAATTTAAATAAATTAAAAAAAAAATGAGTTTTGAGCAATTAAGTACTACCATTTGTTTTGACGGTGAAGAAAAACATCGGTGAGAAAACCTGCATGCCTGAGAGTTCTCCATATTGTTTTCAAAGGTCTGTGCCGATCTGCACTTAACCAGCGAAGCGGACTAATTCCTAAGCCCTTCTCATTCTGAGAGGAGACCTATTCTCAGTAGTGGATCGGCGGTGGGTTGATCATGATGATGATCACAGAAGTAAATTACCTGTTATGAATTATCTATATGTACTTTACTTATGTATGCCCAGAAATAAATTTACAGTAGCCGGCAGGAAATATTGTAGGTACATAGACCTTTGAAAGACATTTCGTCTTCGTAGAGCGTTGTCTCTGTCACTCATACCTACGTGACGTTTTGTCGGTCTCAACGACAGAGACAACGCTATCTTTCTAAAGGTCGATGTACAATATTTCCTGCCGGGTACATGTTTTAAGCATTTTCTTTTGGTAAAACCTGTCCATTTAAACTTTTTGCACATGTACCTATATTTTTCCTCAAACACTGCACATGACAGCAAAAATGTGAGTTACTTAACAAAATGACACAAGGCAAACTGCAAACTTGCAAACTTTCAATGCAGTAAACATGTATGAGCAGTCAACTTTGATATAACGGCACGAGGCTATAGTCTAAGAGACCGTCGCGTCGCGTCATGCCGTATTTAATAGCGCCTGTTACTTTAAAACGACTTTGGAAAAAAGATAAGATAAAAAGATTGCTATTACATTATTACAGGCGTGACAGAAGCTTTACTTTCAGTTTAATTTTTTTAATCAGATATTTTTGGATCACTATCCTCATCTCAACCTATCGCTGGCGCACTACCGAGCACGGGTCTCTCGTAATGAAGCCATAAACCCTCCGCATGCATCAGGACTGGCAAACATCACACGCCTTTGAGAACATTATGGAGAACTCTAAGGCATGCAGGTTTTCTTACGATATTTTTTTTTAATCGTTAAAGCAAGTAATACTTGATTGCTCAGCATAATGTAACCCGTATTCATATTCAACAGACATAGATTTAAAATCTGGAATGAAAAATAATTAAATTAAAATTATTGTCTTCTCAGTGTTAACATAACGTAGAATTTTTGAATTTATTTTTGTTGAAGTATATTACTGATAGTTATTTTAATCATTTTACTAAATAAAGTTGACTATTATTTCACTTATATCAAATAATATGTATACAACAGTAAAATAACTCTATTTATTAAATAACACTGAACAAACTATTTTCTAGTTCTAAGACCAATCCATCGTCAAGCACTCTATCTTTTACCGCACCAACAAGTTATTCAATATCAAATATCAGTAAGTCTAAACTAAAAGGCTAGACTCGCAGACAAAGTTAGGCTATAAATTTAATGCCTGAGTATATACACGGAAGTTTCCACTGATATAATGTTCGAGAACAAAGTTTTTCGCATAATGAAAGCCTTAAAATGTTGTTCAACTAACTTGTAATGACGGTATGGAGCGGGTTAACGAATATTTAACCAAATTGTATTTGAGTTATAACTTTGTGCTAATTTGAAATATAAAGGGTTATTAAATACGTAATGGTTTTATTCAGAGAAAGTTTTAAAAGTTCTATCTATTTTGTGCAATTCACTTCCTACATAGATTTTCTTGAAAGTCCAGATTCATTACCCCTTCTCATTATTCACATAAAGGTAGGTGCACCCATTATTTGGTATAGCAATGCAGTGGGCTTTCAAATCCTTCCCCTTATATTACTCCAGTGGGAGTGGGAGGCTTAGGTCGTGGCTAGTTACCACCCTACTGGCAAAGCCGTGCCACCAAGCGATTTAGCGTTCCAGTACGATGTCGTGTAGAAACTAAAGGAGTATGGCTTTAATGAAAACTGCCATACCCCTTGCAGGTTAACCTGCTTCCATCTTAGACTGCATCATCACTTGCCACCAGGTGAGATTTCAATCAAGGGTTAACTTGTATCTAAAAAAAAACAACTCAACGCATGCATCGCTATTTAGCCATGCTGAATGTGCATAGGCAGACTTCACACACATTTTTAAAACATTATAAAGGATAACCTAAAACGTGCTCTTAAAAAATAATTCCTCAAAATTTAAAATATAGAGCGGGCGAGTAATTTTTATTTGATTAAAATTTCATGTGAAAAAGTTACGAGAACTTTTTCACATGAAATTTTAATCACGCAAACATAAGTAAGAAAAATGAAAACCACTTAACAATGGCTGGACATTTAAATAATTTTCTATTCATGTTTCCCTTGAACAAACATGGAAATGTTACGCCATATTACTTTCGCACGAGGTTGTAGATTAACTAAACGACCGTTACGCTCTCGAGTATAATAAACTGTGGGTAGAGACACTTTTAATTAAATACACTACAGCCACAATTATATTTAGACTACGACATGTACCTAGTTTGTGTAAAATTTATTGTATGATATGATATTTTGTAGTGTTTTCTACGTACCACCGCCCCCACTGCATTACTGCCCTGAAAACCCTTGTCTAAATCTATTAGGATGCTATTATGATTGAAAAAACATGACCTACACGGGGAAATAATGATTAGTCAAGTGCAAGTTCGTTGTCTATTAAGTAATAGGTAAAAATTTTGACGGTTATTATTTCGTAAACGGTAGTTTCTTTCCAAAAACTGTTTGATAAACATCAAATAACAGGCCATCTATAAGTTGAGTGTCTAGCATTTAACAGTTAGGAAAGTAGGTACTTAGCTGTTAATAAAGAAAAGATTTTATAAGAATTTCGTTTATCCCTTTAATGCATGAAACCCCAACCCAAAATCCTCAGTAAAACAAAAAAAACTTTTTTAATAAACCAAAGAAAGACTGAATAAAAACAATAGATCAAATCGTCAAATGCAAATGGATTCTCTCCCTATTTCCTATTGTTCAATAGTGAGATATTTTTAATTAAGAAAATCGGACATTGTCACTCGAAGGGAGGGCCGTCAATGATTTTCTTTCCTTTTGTTTCACTCACGGTACTTCGGCTTTGAATTGCGTAAACCATTGATAAACGAAACTAAAGATATTTTAGTCTTCTCACGTGAAAAATTGAAGACAACATATTTTGTAGCGTCAAAATCGTAAAACAGCACTCACAAAATTACAAGGCTACTTCTAGATTTATTGATTTTTATTTTATGGTAGGTAATACTAGCTGATGCCCACGACTTTGTACACGTGGATTTAGGTTTTCAAAAACCCAAAAAAGGACTAGTACCTAATTACATTATTTAAGTTAAGAAAATGCAAAAAATCATATTTTGAAATTAGACAAATAGACGTAGAAATGAAATTAGACAAATAGTATTGGCATTGTTAGAACGATAGAACGTTTTGTAAAACGGTATATAAGTAAATTGGAAAAAAAAATATGGTAGGCGCACCGCTCAATGTAAAATTTATAATTTTTGAATTGTCTCTGGCCTGGTCTGGTCTGGTTGGAAGAGTTGAGCGTGGCTTGTTACAACTCTACCCAAGCCATGACCACAAAGCTCCGTTCGACCGTTCAATAAGTAAGCTTTCTGGTGCAATGGCCTATTTTAAACTGCATCGTTTCTTAATACATAATGCACATATTACTCTAATAAAATAATAATCAACAAAGTCATGTACTTTTTAAGAAAGTATTTTTGTTTTTCCGAGTATATCAATGGCACACATTAAAGAAATGAAGTACCTAATGGGGGTATTGTTTACGTTTTAATTGTAGCCCCTTAGTTGATTAAGTCTTTGGCCGGGGACTGTGAAGAATAACCGGCTATGGCGGAACTTTTAAGTGTATTAAAATGTTGGATTAGTCGCGTTTGGAAACAATGGGTCCGCGATTCTTTTGTTCTTCCCTATTTTTCATGCTGTTTTATAATTGCTTGAGAACTGCAGAATTTGAGATAATATTGCCTTATATTTGAGGATATGAACATTATGAACCCAATTATGTATTTATATGTATTATAATATTTCTATAGATTTTATTACCTTATAATATAAGTGAGAATTACTTGAAAATGATAATTTTTGCTAATTAAGTAATAATCTCGGTCCAGACTAAAATCGGTAGTTAAAATTTAAATTATAACTAATTATAGCATTTCTGATGTAACTTATTTCATTATTACTTTGTTACGACAGTTATTTTGGTACACAAAAATAAAAATAAATAAAATGAAAAATAAATTAATAATCATTGATAAACTATAAGAAAATTTAAATTAAAAATCGTATGGATTTCAATTTTTTGTTTCATTTCTTATCATTTTATTTATATTTTGATAGTGCCGATTTTCAAACTTCACACACCTTTGAAAAACTCTTTAGCATGCAGGTTTCCTCACGACGTTTTCCTTCAAATTGCTTCAAAGGCACGTAATATTATGTACTTCAAAATGTCAGAAGTGCGTGCTCAGAATTGGACCCCAGATCTCCTGAATAAGAGGACGAAGTCTAGGCTACCACCGCTATAAAAAAATGCAAGGAATGCAAAATTTCAACTAAATTACGCGATGTCGCATCGAAGGCGCTAGATTGGAAAATTCCCGAACTGCCCAGGCTGGGTGTCATTGATCTCCAGCGACAATGGCGGGAGAGCACTAATCTTTTCATTAAAAGGCGATTATTCGCTGCACGAGCCGCTGCACTAATAGGAGTATAGAAATGCAATAATATACCTACACTTGAATACCACCTTGGTGGTAAGACATAAGGACTAGTTTGGTTTGACTCAGGATAATGGATGGGATTGTAAAACGAGCCCTCCACAATATGCCACGTTGCGCATCTCTGACACTATAGTTTAAGCACTGTTGAACGATTTGATCAATGTATTTTAAAACGAACTTGAAAACGACGTATGTTGAGGATTCCTTGGACAGCCAAGCGCACTAACGTGTCTATCCTGGCATAGCTAGGAGTAAAAATGTGACTTTCCTCCATATGATACCAACGCCTGCTCTCCTATTTGGCACATCATGTGACGAGGGAATAATAGTTTGGAAAAACTTATTGTGACGGGCAATACAGAGGGCAAAAGATCGAGAGGCTGCTCACCAACCAGATGGGCCGACCAGCTGAGGGACTCCAAGTGCAAATTTCACACAATTGCATAACTAGCCCCGATAGACGCCGATTGAAGAAGACCGAACCGAAGACCAGGACCATGATCTCCAGAAATTAAGGAATCAGATAGAGAGAAACTTCAAAAACAATAGATCTACCGTTTATTTGTTCATATTTTCGTAAGTAGCTTTGCGCACATAACCTAAATTGCCTTAAATAACATAATAGCAATGTTTATTGATCTACAAAAAGTATTATTAGTAACAGGCACTATATTATAAAGGTTTTTACTAAGTTAGTACTCATAGTTTTTAATAGTAATAATTATAAGGGCCATAGCCCGCCATGCTGGCCAAGTCCTGAGGCAAACTTCACACACCTCAGAGAAGATGTTATGAAAAACTCTCAGTCTCAGACATACACGTTTCGTCACGATGTTTACTATCACCATTAAAAAACTGTTAAATTGCATAAAACGCACAAAACTTCGAAAAGTTGGTGACGTCAAGGTTCATAGCTCGAAGAAAACAAACTGCGAAAATTAGAGATGCCAAATTCCATTTTTTTTTTTATTTCTACGAACCCAGAAAATTGTTAGCTAGCTCTCAGCCTATACGCCACATCGCGCATCTCAGGCGCTACGCGATGACATTTCAATTTGAATTCTTGTTGCGAACGGAAATGTTATTAAAAAAAAAGTTTTTATTCGCGAGTGTGACGCACGAGCGGGCGCCGTGACGAGGAATTGTTGATTGTGTTGTCACGCCGCGTGACGCGGGACACGTTAGGCTGGAGCACATTTGTCAATACTGTCTTATGGCACGGCTCTACCATCGGGATTCGGGCTATGAAAACTCAAAGACTATCGCTGATTTGCGAAAAGACACGATTGACAGCGGTCACACAATCCGAGTATCACGAATCATTGAGTATATATTATTATGTTGAGTATGGATTTGACCTGCAACTAGCTCCAGCAATGCGCGGGACTTCGACTACTTTTATACCTGGCATAATCTTATCTTCTTCTTCTTCGGCGGGGAGGGGCAACACACGCACAACAGACGGAAACGTTTAAGTGCGGAAACCAGCCCAGAGAGAAGAAGAGACCTGGCATAATATTGTATATCAAATATTCGAAAAGATTAACCACCGAGTTTCTTGCTGGTTCTTCTCGGTAGGAAAGGCATTCCGAACCAGTGGTAGATGCTTTTGACGATTCAAAAGTATTTGTAAAAATTTAATTGATTAATAATATTTTGAATTTTGAAAGTGGGCGAATTATTAGAGATTGTAACGGAACAGACTAGCACTTTATTCACGCTTATTTTGGCACATGCGCTTACACGCACGCTGCATTTCGCGTTTCAACATCCCGAACGCGATCTTTTCGGCTTTTCACTCAAACTAGTGGGCCAGTCAGTAGCAGTATGAATTCTGACGCTCGATTCCTCGATCCCTAGATCACAACTGAAAATCAGCGTCCTGGATTTTAGGCGTGTTGACGCATGTGATGCAAGACATTATTTTGTTATCTGTGACACCAAAAACAAATGAATGCATTTTCTTTCTTTCTTTCTTCTCTTGATCAAATATTATAAAAGAATTTAAACATTTTATTAGATTTATCTACTCAATTAAACTTTTATAAAGCGCCTTCGAATTATAAAGTGAATCTACCACTGGTTTGGAATGTCTACACTACTGTGACAGGAGCACGGAAAGTGTGTCCATCTGTCTGTCTGCTGCCTTTACTGGCCAACTGATTTCAAAAAGGAGTCGATCATAAGCCCTTACTCAATGAACACGTCTTCATCAACGCCGTCTCCATTATCAAATCCAACCAACAAGAAACATATTTCAATCTAGTACTTTTATGTGCAGAATGTTGTAAGCAGACAATAATTTCCAGAGCACCACAACGCGGTCAGTGACAATCAGCGCTTCTCGTTGTGGCGATATTGATGAGGAATTACCGCCACGTGGCATACTCTATAGTACAGGAGCTGGTAGCTAGTTTATTTGACCTTTTTATAAAACCTATATGCAAAGTGTATTTTGATTTTTGACTAATATCTTGCGCCTGAATCCAGCGGCCAGTTATATGCAGGAGATAATGTAAATATTTCTAAAACATGAATATAGTGCACAATTACCTAATTACCTATGTGCGAAAACACATGTGAACTCTCTATTTTCCCATTCTTATGATTCAATGAGACGGCAAGCCAAGGCAATAGATGATCAGGATCACAGGATCAACGCTCGGGAGGCACCGTTACTTTTTCAACTCCAGACTGTTACTGAAAACTGCTGAATTAACTAGCCACTACACCAACGCTCCGCAGAATTACAATATGTGAACAATAAACAAGTTACATGAAGTAATGGTCCTGTCCTAAAATGCAAACACTGATAAAAACTCTGTATCTTTATGTATAAACAAAAGGGAATTAAAAAGTAGGGCGGAAAGTAAAAAAGGTAAGTAATAAAGCTTATTACAGGTAAATATAAATAGCTCCATCCTCATGCCACGTTTATTTTTAAAGCCTCACAAGATCAGAGGCAAAGGTCGTTCTCCGTACAGCTCAGCCACGTCAAAACAACTGTCTAGGGATTGCAATGCTGGATCCGCAATCCAGCAATCCAGCTGGATCCAGCACGTTTTTGGGGCTTGCTGGATCCAGCATCTGACGCTGGATCCAGCGGTGCGGATCCGCAATCAGCTAAAAACAAGTAACTAACTTTCTTTTTACGCAAAAACCGTAGAATGTCTTTCAGAAAAGTGAAAAAAAAAAATTAACAAAAATGTTTGGCGTCTCAAGTCTGAAATTATATTATAGCTTCAGTTTCTATTAAGATTTTATAAGTGGGAATGGGGATAGGCTACGTAATTTCATTTCGAAAATTAGTGAGACTGAGAACCCTACAAAGTTAGTAAAACAAGTACCTACCTATGAATAGCTATTTCCGATTAATGATGTGTATAAGGAAAATTACTGTAAAAGAAAGCTGGAAAACGTACCTTGTTTTTGGGTTCAACGTTTTCGTTCTGGAAATTATTTTGAGATCCTAGTTGACAGTGAAGAATTAAAGATGTTTGTGGAAGCCGATCCATCGTAAACCACATCAGAGTTAGCGGTAGCACTTGTGAGTGATAAGACAATTTTAATTCACTAATAACAAATTGATAAAGTGAAAAAGCTCGAGAAATAGGTAATTGAGTAAAGCACAACAAACCAACAAACACGCTTGGGGTGCTGCGTTACATTAATTAATCGTCACAATAATGCATTGTATTGTTAATTTTAATGAATTAAGGATCTGCAAGTACGACAATCACAAACGCTCATCACAATGGTTGAACCCAGCAGAACCCGGCCAAATCCTGTCCCAAGCGAAAGTAAACTTAGAAAAAGCTATTTTTGAGTGTTTGGTGGACTAGAACAGTTGTAGTGTATGATACCATGGTATCATACACTACAGCTTCCTAAGATCTGGCCAGACGATTACGACAGATATCTATTGTCAACATTTGCAAACCACGATAGAAAAGCTAGCCGTTAAACAATGGTTAATAAATGCTCTAGTCCACTGCTGCTTCAGTGCTGCTTCAGGGTAACGCTAGACCTCATAATTATTTCATGACAGACGGTTGCTAAATTAAGGAGCTGTGATTGGAAGCACCCACCATACTACCCGAACCTTGCTCCAGCAAACACTTCGGAACGTGGACTATTTCTTGCAAGGAAAAAAATTCAATTTTGATTCTATTCAAAGGTTCTATTGCCTTCAAAGATTTTATTAATATTCGCTCCCACAATTTTTTCAGCAATGGAATTAATGAATTACCTATAAAATGGTGGTAGGGTATAAATATTGAATGCATAACTACCATAATAATACCATACTTCGATTGATTAAATACATTTTATTAAAGTTTATACGGTTAAACATAAAAAATGTTACATTTCTTTGAAAAATCAATAAGTGCTGGATCCGCGCTGGATCCAGCTGGATTTGTTTCAATCCAGCAAATATCCAGCTGGATTGAAAATGCCGCTGGATTGCAATCCCTACAACTGTCAAAGTCCTTAGAGCGATAACGTCACTTGAACGTGCACAGTGGAGAAGATAATTACAGCTCCTCGACTATTCCCCGCGAACTTGGGGCGAGAGGGCCCTCCAAGTAATAACAGAGGTGTGCGACTGTGACCACTTTCACCCCGCGCTCCCCTCAATCAGGTGTACCTTTAAAAAAATATCAAATCGGGATAACTATTAAATACCTTTTATTTATTATGAATTAAACTTCTATTCTAATAGTCCTGTACGACATTAATATATATTCTAGCATTATTTATTCTATATATATATTCTAGCATTTCAGCCGTCTATTCGGAGGTCATAGGTCCTGGGCCTCTGACTTTTCAGAGTTAAATATCACTTTAGCGGTGAAGGAAAACAACGCGAGGAAACTTGCAAGAGAGAGTTTCCTTAATGTCCTCAAAAGTGTGTAAAATGTAACAATCTTCACTTAGCTAACATAGTGGACTACGGCCTAACTCTTTTCATTCTGAAAGAGAACCGCCGGTGGTTTAAAACTATTGATTTCCCATAATATTAACACATATTAACATGGAAACCAGAAAATAAGTTATTTTCCAAATAACTTACATTCCGCACTTGGCCAGCGTGGTAGACTATGACCTCGACTTTTCCTAATCCGTGCTCAGAAAATGAAAAAATAAAATTATTTATTCGCAGTTAACATTGTAAGAATAAAAAAAAACGATGAATCCACCAAAACCCGTTTTGATGGTTACCCTACTGCTACTTCATACTAGCTATTTGTAATTTCTCTTTGATTTATTTACCGTTTTATTGCGTGTTTTGTATTATGTCACAAAGTCATGTTCTGGTAATAATCAAACAAAGCGTTCCTATGTGGTAATTGCATAGGGGTTTGTTATGACAAATACTAGTAAATATTATGGTAATTTACACTCATAAATCTATATATGTATGCAAAAAGTAGGTAAAAAAGAGCCCGTAGTTTTCACTTTTTAACAAATGGTTTTTCAAACAATCTATACTTAGTACTAATATAATATTATAAAGAGGTAAAGTTTGTAAGTTTGTTTGTAGGGGGGAATCTCTGAAACTACTGAACCGATTTTGAAAATTCTTTCACCAATAGAAAACTATATTATTACTGAGTAACATGGGATATTTTTATTTTCAAAAAAAAAAACATGAAAATCCCTACAAAATTGTAATAGGCTATAAATAGAGTACAGTAGGTAAAAATGCAGAACCGGAGGATTTGAACCTGTGTGTCTTTTGGGGTCACCCGGAGTGCCTATGACAACGATTATAACCAACTAACTACTGCAACAATACTACTAGCACTATTATAGTAGAGCACTAAGTATAACTTTGCTCAATTTACGTACAGACTGGCCACTTTACAGTTAGCTATAGTGTTTAATGGAGACTTCGATAGGTCGCACCCAAGTGAATTAGTGGATTTCACAAATACTGGGGACGAGGCATGGACTTGCAGCGGGGAATAAGGTGTTTATCACAGAATACAGAACACTGAACTCAAATTCAAAATCATTTATTCAAAGTAGGTACTATGGTACACGTTTTGATAGGCGGAATTGTAAGATTAGTAAGATGATAATGGTGATAATTGATTAGGTAAACTTAAAACTAAAGCTACGAGGGTTCCAAATGCGCCTAGGTCTGAGAAAAGCCCACAACAAACTGAGGGTGTTATAATATTAACTGCCTAAGTTGGTTGATGTTGTCCTATCCTACTAGACTTTGGTTATGTTATCGTATACCTAACTCTTTGGCCTAGCCTGGATTTTGAATCTGAGAGCTTAACCAAATCGTAATATTTTTTTAGTTCCATTATAAGTTAATCCTAGACTGCGATCTCACCTGGTAGTAAGCGATGATGCAGTATTAGATGATTAGAAGTATAAGATGTAGTAGGTATAACTTGGAAGGGGCATGACAATATTTGGACAAACTCAAATAGTAGCAGCTTTCAAACTGTAAGGTTATTTTTAAAAATTGATTTGAGTTGTCAAAAATAATATAAAGTTATTAATTTATCTAATGCAGGTAGATTGATAAAATCGATATTTGGCTCATTCGATGTCATACAAATTGTTGCTAGGAGGCCAACAAGATTGAACTTGCATAAATACGGGTGTTTCGAAGGTTGTAGTTTAGTCTCCTTCTGAGATTCGGAGCGATATCGCATATTTTCGGTTTTTGTATTGTGAACTGGATAATTAGATGTTGTGATAGCAATCACGCTGTAATTAAATTATTTATTTTGGCATTAGTTTGTTTAGATTAAAACTCTCGGATAACCTTACACATTAAACTTGTGTTTTTTTGTATTGGTTTTGGAGAGGACATTCCAATAATTCGATAAAAATATTTAAATAATACCTGCTTTTCTGAGTGACGCCAATAAAACGTTCCATAATATTTTTATCGGTTATCAGCTATCGCTCAATACTTGGACCACATATTAACTATTAAATTACCGTCAAAGCAGAGTCAACTCCTCGCTTAAGTCAGGTCTCAAGTAGTTTGAGGTAGTTTGGGAGATAAACTAGTCATATGTACCGAGTAACTACTGATCTTGCAGCTCTGGTTAAATATTAAGCTGTTGGCTTAAACGTTGCACAACTTCTACTGAAATCCTAGATGTAAATTGTAAAGGTAGATAAATAGCTGTCCATTAATCACGTGATGGTTTTTGGCTCCCCTCCCCCTACATCACGTGTATTTTTAGTACCTACCTACAAAGAATTGTACTATTTTTTTTTTGATATAGGCTCTTGGAAAGGCCTATGTCCAGCTGTGGGCACATACAAGCTGATGGATGGACACGTATACCCCCCCCCCCCCTTGTAGTATTTTGTGTTTTTTATGGACCCCTCCCCCCACTTTGTCTCACGTGATTAATGGACAGCCCCTAAGTAAACAGGTACTTACTATTTTTCATTCTAATTTACATATTATTACAGTTAGCTAGTGGTAAAAACTATTTTTATCAGTACAAAATAATCGAGGGTTTCAAACACGCCCTAGTCAAAGAAGAAGCCCACAACAAACTCAGACTGAGTCTCGAGAAACCCGCTCTTAGTAATAAATAAGTTTCTAAAAACTAACGCCGCCGTCGCTTTTTATTTTATGAGTTTTGAAAACTATCCGCTTTACTTATAAAAGATGTTCAAACAAAAGAGCGGTTAAAAAATCAAATTACAAAAACCCAGAGTGGGAAGCCTAACGCTCCAAGTTGCAAAGAAGATAAAAACTTGTTAAATTTTAAGCTTTATGCAAGAACTAAGTTGGGGGGCATAAAGAGGATCTTTAATATGTTTTACGGTTTATAGGAGTAAGTTGTTGAGTTAACACTCAATAAACAACTAGGTGCCTACATAACACAAATTGGTAGACCATATTCTAAAGATGAACTGTACATATTAAAATTATAACGAAACCATTACTATAATAATACACTACATACTAAATTAATAAATGTCCAGATATCTGTCCGTCTGTCTGTCAGAGAGCTGTACCTACCTCATGAACCTAAATAGGTACAGAGATGAAGTTTCAACAAAGTATGTATTTTAATAGCCGCTATAACAAAAAATAATAAAAAAATCAAAATGGGCGCCACGCAAATTTTAAAAAACTAAAAAGTGTTATTTCTTGTACGAAATCCTTCGTGTACGAATCCAACACGCACTTGTCCGGTTTTTTTACATTTATTTCTTCTTTTAGTTCTATGGAACAGTAATCATTGAAAATTCCGAAAAGTCGAAGTTTGTAATCATGCAATAATTGTGAATCAAAAAGAGCGGCCGGCGTCCAATATATCGAACTGAGAAATAAGCGTTTACGATTGGCGCTATAATTGCGACATTTAACTAAGCGTATGCCCACGACTTTGTCCGCGTGGGAAAATCCCCCTTTTACTTCCTTAGGGATTGAATTTTCAAAAATCCTTTCTTAGCGGGTATGAGCGTCATAATAGCTGCATATCAAACACCCCAATCCGTCCCGTAAGTACTTTGACCAGTCTGTTGATAAATCAGTCAGTCAGTCAGTCACCTATTCCTTTTCATTCATGAAAGTCCATTGAAAATTCCGAAAAGCCGGAGTTTGCAATCATGCAATAATTGTGAATCAAAAAGAGCGGCCGGCGTCCAATATGTCAGACTGAGAAATAAGCGTTTACGATTGGCGCTATAACTGCGACGTTTAATTTTGATTGGCCGCCGGCCCACGAGAATGGACGCCATATTTTATGTTCCAATAGGGTTATGTTATAATTTTTTTGGCCGATATGTTTTGTCATAGATATACTGAAAAATGTGATTCAATCGGATCGCATATTTATGTTAGCGCCAATGTTGCGATATTCAGAGAATCACTAGGCATTTTGTAGTACTGAGATGTTTTCGACAATGTATGAAATAGTTTTTTTTTTTAATTTTAACTAGGTGAAATATGACTTACATTTCCCTTTTTTCACAAGGTTACAGAATTCACTAACTTTATGCACCTACCAATATCATTTCGGCGCGGGTGTGTCGGTCGTCCCTACCACGGTTGCCATCTCAACTTGTCGCGCACTATAGGTAACATTTGACGCCTGCCAGTGACGCCGAAGCCTCGACGTTTCGTTAGAAGTTCACTAATTGTCGTGCACTGTGATAATAGTCACAGTACAAACGACATATTTTTTAAAGCATTGTCTCGTACCAATACATTCTGCGATCCAAACAATTACACATTTATTTTTATTTCACAAGTACGTATTTTGCATGTTTTTTGAGTAAAGAAAAATAAAGAGTAAAAGGTTTACAAAAAGTTTTACACGTGTAAACCGCAAGTGTGGTAGAATTATAGACGATATAAAGTAAGCGCAAACGAGCGTTTATTTCCCAGAAACTTACCCGTGTTGAAGATACAAGATACTTGTTAAATGCGCTCTACATTTTGTAGCTTATTACAACTTAAATTGATAAAGCACTTGTACTTACTGGGTTATTTAACTTTCGACTTTTTCAGTGCTAACATCAGAATATTGATGTCCATTCACTCACCTTAAACAAAAACATATTATTAAAACAATTATATACTTCTTATACACGATAATAATTGTAAGACTTAAGAAACTACTCTTTGACTATTTACATTTGACTTAAACTATTAATTGAATAAATAAATAAAAAATTTGTTAAAATGATTATATTATGTTAGTATGAAGTTATTTATTAATATTACTCATATAATCGATCTGACAGCTGTCATTGCAACGTATCGTGTTTGCTCCCGATAAATGATAAATTACATATATTATATTGTGTAGAGTGCTACGAGAGCGCTATGAAAGCTATGACACTCTTAAAAACGACGACGGATGTAGGCAAAAGGTATTAAAAAATAAAGTGGCGACTAAAACGCGCGTTCTGCCCGCCCGTCTGCGCCGCCAGCCATGCGTGCCACAGCTCAGCATCCCCGTTTGTTTTACCACTCGCAATTAAAACGGCTGAGTGGTGGATTGTCGCAGGGAAGAAATGTTTTTTCGCCGTACAAAGTATGTATAAAGCACACTACCCCTGTGGCAGTGTAAAATGACATATATTAGCTTGGTATCTAGAAAGTGTTTGTTCATGCAAAGCTACTCGCTGGATTGACATTTGACTGGAATCCAAAATAAATGGGAAATACTATGAAAACACTTATTAAAATCGGTTCAGTCGTTTAGGCGCTATGATGCCACAGACAGATACACAGATACACACGTCAAACTTATAACACCCCTCTTTTTTGGTCGGGGGTTGAATTTATATAATTTTCAGAGCACAATTTCAAGATTTCGAAACAAAGTGTTTAATTGGTTTTAATGTATTTTTATCATGTCTGCTATAGTTATTATGGCATATAATAATAATTAGTTATAAAGCCATTTAAGTCACATGAATTAGTAAAAGCATACTTTGTATTGTGTAGATGTGCTACGACGATGCTACGAAAGCTACGGCACTCTTGAAAGACGACACAATATTATGTACTCGTAGGTCAAACTGGTAAACAAAGCACCGAGGACCGAGTTCATCCCTGTAACTTCGGGGTTATGTGCGTTTTAAGCATTTAAATATCACTTGCTTTAACGGCAAAGGAAAACATCGTGACGAAACCTGCATGCTTGAGAGTACTCCATAATGGTCTCAAATGTGTAAAGTCTGCCAATCCGCACTTAGCCGGCACTTATGGCCCTAAACCCTTCTAATTCTCAGAGGAGACCTGTGTTCAGTAGTGGACCAGCAATGAGTTGATGATGATGCAAAGGCAAGTACAGACTATATTTAATGTAAGTACAGAAAATTACTGCTGTTATTATAATAGCAATACCAAAATGGGACCCCTGTTTAGACCATTAATTGTGGTTCTATGATGTGGCAATGCGCAATTCAGCCATTGTGTCAGTGAAATTAATTATTGAGATTATAGAGATTTGGAATATTGTGAATATTATGCAATTATCGGCATTGTACTAGCGGTGCGGTACCCCGTGCTGGGTTATTTAGTCTCTAACTGATGCCCGCAATTACGTCCGCGTAGATTTAGGTTCTTAATAATCCCGTGGGTATGGGTTTAATAAAAACTGCCATACCTCTTTCAAGTTAGCCCGCTTTCATCTTATACTGCATCACCAATGCGCGGGAGAGAACTTCTTTTATACATGGCATAATATAATTGTATATCAATCATTGAAAAGAGCAAACGCCGAGTTTCTTGCTGGTTCTCGTTAGGAAAGGCATTCCTAATCAGTGGTAGTTGCTTTTGACGATTCAAAAGTACTTGTGAAAGTTTATTTGAATAAAAATACATTGAATTTTGCATTATCACCTATCTTACACCAGGTGATATTGCAGTCAAGGGCTAACTTGTATAAAAATAAAAAAAATTGTACTGTCATAGGGTGGAGACACTATAATTACTTAATCACTGTAGCGATGATAAGAAGTAGTAATTTCAATCAGGCAGCGATTATCCGCCCCTCGCCACGCGCAGGCTGCAATCTGCTGCACCCAGCTCCTTATTAATGACATTGTTGGAATCCAGCACCGTGAATGGAATATCAATTTCTTTTAACCGACGAAAAAGGAGAAAGTTGCATCTTTGAGTCTATTTTGAGTATGTTCCCATATGAGGGCATATGGGAACCGACAAAAAAAGGAATGTTGCATCTTTGAGCCTCTTGTAACTGCCCTCATATTATGGGACGGATGTTTGAAATTCTTTAAAAAAATATGTAGATAGGTAAGTGAGATTATTGAAGTTAAATTAATTTGGGATTGCGTGATTCTAACTCTTTGTTTCAGAGGGAAACAAAAACACAAATATATGTTTTATATATTACTAGCGAGGGACTCATCACTAAGCTACAGGGGTGTTGCCAAAATAAAAGCAAAGCCGTGTTGAGTTGTGAGCTAAGTGCAGCGCAGTTTTGAGAAGTCAAAGACCATCCTAAGTCGCGGTTGGCGCGCGGCCAGCAAACTTCCGCTTATACCCGCTTTGAATCTTTAAACACTACTACAATGCGCCGCAATGGATTGAGCTGGCCAGAATAGCTCACCATTAAAATGAATGTTCTATGATTCCCTAGTAAAATATTCAAAAACTAGCTGATGCCCGCGACTTCGTTCGCGTGGATGTAGGTTTTTAAAAATCCCGTGAGAACTCTTTAATTTTCCGGGATAAAAGGTAGCCTATGTGCTAATCCAGGGTATAATCTATCTCTATTTTAAATTTCAGCCCAATCCGTTCAGTAGTTTTTGTATGAAGGAGTAACAAACATACACACACACTCATACACACAAAGTTTCCACTTTATAATTAGTGTGAAATGTGAATAGATCATCCCCGCGACTTCATTCGTGTGGATTTAATATATAAATCTGTTGCCACTACACAGAAGCACATTTGAAAACAATTCGTAATTTTAAAAAAAAATATAAACCATAAAACGATTTTTTTTTAAACGCACCTGAAAATGGGGCCATACAGTCGCCATTAAACTTTTTTCAAAAATATCATAGCCAGTGTCATTCATGATCATATTAGGATTCTGACTATTAACCCCATACATCCAAATCTGTTCAGCCATTTAGAAGTTATGGTATATAATTAAACAATATATTATATATTATCAAACAAACTCACGTGCATAATATACATGAACACTGAAAACATTACTTTCCATTTTTAGGCCAATCGTGTAAAAACAAAGACGATAGAAAATGTAAACGGAATTTTTTCGCTTGGATATCTCATACAAATAGGTACTTAACGCGCGTCGCATCCACAAAATATACTGTATTTAATAAAATCTCCACGTTCCACTAATTACATTGTTTCTACTACACAATTTTCAATTATCACTTCCTTACTACATTTTTCATTATTACACACCCGGCTCACACGAGGTAGCGTTATGTGTGGCTCACAGAATTTGAAATTAGGTATTAGAAATAGTGTTCGCTGTCTTTACTCTGCGATAGCGTGGTGAGGTTTATATTAATTCATACAAATATAACATAAAAGATCATCCATACTAATAAATGCGAAATTATAAATGCACCTAATCAAAAAGTGTTGCTGTCTGTCTGTCTGTTTGCTAGCTTTTCACGGCCCAACAGTTTAACAGATTTTGATGGAATTTGGTACAGAGTTAGTTTAAAACCCGGGGGTGGACATAGGCTACTTTTTATCCCAGAAATGAAAGAGTTCCCACGCATTCTTAAAGGCCCATCCGTTTAACCAATTTATATGTTTGGTTAGAGGTCACACATGCAACTTTTTATTCAAAAAAGCATGCTTAACACGTTTAACACACATTGAAAATTCATAAGTACATATTATATTATAAAGTGTGTTTGTCCGTCTGTTCGTTGTTACTATTACACGGTACAGACTATATAACTCGCTTCTTGGACTTTGGACATGGGATACTTTTTATCTCAGAAAATCAAAGAGAAGTGTTCCCAAAGGATTTTTGAAAACCAAGATCTACGTGGAAAACATCACAGGGATCAGCTAGTAATAAAATGAATAAAATTACAATATATTCTGTCTCAATACCCAACTGCTGCACATCGAAACGCTCACACTCCTTTACCATTTCTATACCAATTTTATATTCTATGGTTTTAGTGTATACTGTATACAGAATGCTCCCCCACTGCATTATAGGGAGAACTGCATCCAATGTGACCATTTATTTTTATTTGCTTAATCGGATTTAAAGAAAAACTGTTTTGCATCGAATGTACACGAATGTGCACGCGAAAGCGATCTTTATTGTCCCTTTTTATTTATACCTACTTGTACTGAATGAGATTTTTAACAAGCTTTTTCATTTATCTGCAATTCTTTTGGGACTTGTCTTCAATTAAATGATTTCTTTTTAAGTTGAATAATTTATTTTGAGGACATATTATACGTAAACAATCATTTTATTTCTCTTTTTGTTCAATGACTTTGTCCAATGTCCATATTAATATTACAAATGCGAAAGTATCTCTGATTGCATGCTAGATTTTTGCAACCATCTGTTCAACCGATTTTCCCAAAAATTTGGGTTGCACTGAATAGATCTTATTCAGTGGGTTGGTGCCTAAAAATGGTTTACTAAAATTTTTGTCTCTATTATTTTTATGGAATTACGAACGCTCACTATTTTTTGTCTCTATCACACTCGTAACTTGAATGGGAATACGTAACAAGGAGAGCGCTATACAGTTTCTTTCCGTGGATAGAGTATAGTTAACTTGGAAAGTTATTTTAAAAGGTACACCTTTTAAAATAACTTTGTGAAAATGTTTAACTAGTTCACCGTGAGTTATTAGAGGTAAAAGAGCACAACCTGAAACTAGTGAGCTTTCTTCGTAATTTCTTCCCTGGCAGCTGCAGCGAGGAAAGTACGCGAATAAGTAAGCTTGTTAGTTCGGTTCGCTTTTAATTATTTTTAAATATAAATAGCGAGCAAACGAGCAAGTGGGTGCCTGATATTAAGTAGGTACTCTCATGAACATTTGCATCACCAGAGGAACCTTTAATACGTTGCATTCTGAGGATTCACTGGGAGTTCCCTTGGGATTTAAAAAAAAGCTAATCCACGTGGCCATCATCGTGATCAACCCGTTGCCGGTCCACTACGGAGCATGGATCTCCTTACAGAATGAGAAGGGTTTAGGCCACAGTCTGCCACGCTGACTCACTATGGACTGACAGACTTCACAAACCTTTGTAAAAATTATGAAGAACTCTCAAGCATGAAGGTTTCCTCACGACGTTTTCTTTCACCGTTAAAGCAAGTGATATTTAGTTGCAACAAACTGCTGAACCGATTTTCTTGGACTATTCCGCGCCTACGATCCAAAGTATCTGAGTTTTCCAAAACATCATTTTCAAATAAATAATTATGTATATGTAGGCAACGTCCATCTTGACATTTGTCAATTGACACTTGAAAATTATGAACCTAAGGGTTATCTAACCTTATTTTCTACAAGAAAACTAGAAAAGAGCTGATAACTTATAAACGGCTGAACCAATTTTTTTGGATTATAGCTAAGAACACTCTCGATCAAGCCACCTTTCAAACAAAAAAAAAGTAAATTAAAATCGGTTCATTCGTTTAGGCGCTACGATGCCACATACAGATACACAGATACACAGATACACACGTCAAACTTATAACACCTCTCTTTTTGGGTCGGGGGTTAAAAATATAACCTTTGACATCTTACTCAAAAAAACCATAAAAGGAGACAAAGATAGATAGTACCCATACGCGGAAACGAGATGACAAATACATTACAAATGCCCAATCGACGTTGGTATAAAAATTCGAGCAGACGCCGCGAAATCAAACGGCATTGTGATTCTAACCGGGGTAATTTCCACCCCTGTAGAGCGGGTCTCCATTATACTAGGCCGTCTGTTTTCCCGGACCGTCTAAACACTATAGACTAACGTACTTTTAATAGAAATAGAAAGGTTTTTATTTTTTTAACAAATATTTTACAAATAATTTTGAATAGTCTGATTTGAAAAGCTTTTCCTACCGAGAAGAACCAGTAAGAAACTCTGCGGTTGCGCTTTTCAAAGATTTGATTTACAATATTATATTATGCCATGTATAAAAGTAATTGCAGTCTTGCGTTGGATGATGCATGACATCTTCTGATACCATACATTTTTTTAAAGACAGACAAAAAAATCTTTTAAATTATTAGACATTTTTTCTTATTGGATCAATAAATGATTCCGGGTCCAAACTCTTTTTTTGTTGAGAATAACTAGCAATAAACCCGCTCTTATATAAAAATACGCCTCCTATTTTCCTGAAATTCAATTCAAAAGCTCTTGAAATGGAAATAAATACTCCTAACTTTATCGCAATAAATTAAAAAAAATATCTGAGACGCATGTTCAAGAGCACTTTCGTCTAAATACATCAGTAACGATCCGGTAACATAGCCGTATGATGGAAAGTGGAAACGCGCTGTTACCGGGACATTTACATTTATATGAAGGAATCATTCAACAACTTGCGCCGGCCTACCGGGCTCCCTCTGAAAAGTTTTCGATAATCACAGAGGAAGATTCAGTACTTACTTTACTTATTACTTGCTTGTGAATTTCAGCAATACAAATTCAAAAAGAAATTTTGATGTTTGCCGCAAACTTTCTTTGATCTTTTTAATAAATTTTCTTTTTAATAATTTTCTTTGACCTTACTCGTTGACTCTGTTTACAAAAATTCAGTTACCTCCGATTACATTTTGACTAGAAATAATGATGAATTCATCACATCAATTCATCACCGGCCAACTACTGAGCACGGGTCCTTGTCAGAATGAGGTTAGGTCATAGTCCACTACGCTGGCCAATTACGGATTGGAAGATTTCACGACGACGACTTTTGAGAGAGTTTGGAGAACTCTTAGGCATGCAGGTTTCCTAACAATGTTTTCCAGGTTATTTATTTGCTTAAAATGCACATAACTTTGTAAAGTTAGAAGTCGGTATTGAACCTGTGAGCTCCCAAATAGGAGGGCGACGTTTTAACACTAGAATAGAATTGAATAGAAATATTATCGCAGACTAGGCTATCAAAGTATAGAATAAGTAAAACTGGGCGAAAGTCTAAGTAAGAAGGTTATATTCATTCAGAAAACTGCTTCCCAGCGAGTAATTCAAACTTCACAAGTAGTACACAAAACTGAGACGATTCGTAGAAACAGCGCAGAAATGAAGACGCGCGAACAAGGGAACTGAGAAATATGCGATGTTGACGTCGATATAGCTAACCAAGATACAGATTAATGTAAAATAACATGAATAAATGGCACACATAAAATGATGAATGAATAAATGACTTTGACTTTGACTTGAACCAGAGTAACCCATATAGCTCAACGGGTAACGAAGCTGAAGAGCCAATGGGCAGAACACATACTTCGAAAAACCGATGGACATTGGGGTCTTAAGGTGCTCGATTGGTGACCTCGCAGCTGAAAGCGCAGCATTGGAAGAATTCCCACTAGGCGAATATATAACGAACGAGCCGCAGGAAGCCACTAGATTTAGGTGTTACAAGACTGTGGCGTGTGGAAATCCTTACAAAAGACCTATATTCAGCAGTGGACACAAGTCAGCAGCTATCGATTGACGATCATGATGAATAACAAGTGATTTGTATAATTTTTATATTTTTGTTCTAATTTCTAAAGCTATAACTATTATGTGATCGAATGGGGTTTTTGTTGTGCTATCTCTCTTTATCTGGGGCACAAGACCACTCTGCCAAGAGTAAACAAATGAGAAGGATTTTATGATTTTATTGAAATCTCTCTTTATCTAGGGTTTAGTATATCGACGGTGGTAGTGAGAACTACTCGCTAAGCGTGTAACACCACAAAGGGTGCGAGAACAAAAGTGTTCGCGTTACGCGACTCGAGAGCGAGGATACAACAACTTATATACAGGGTGTGAGGATCTCTGTGGTAGAGAGAATTTCTTTGAGTTTTGTTTACAGGTTTTAAACTTGTAGTAAAAATTCTTTTCTAAAAGATTAACTGTCTTTAAATGCTACTACAAAGCATATAAATAATTTTTGTACACGTATGTTGAAAACTGTAAGCAGTGATAGCCTAATGGTTAAGAGGCCAACACTTACACGACACAAGAATAAACATTCAATAATATAGGCTCAAAGTCGTACCTACTCTGTAGATACATTTTACAGTGACAACATACAATTACGAACCACGCGCAGCAAGCGAGCTTGTCGCAACCTAGCCACTCGATGGTTGACGTCTCGCTTACCCTTCAAGCGAGCGGCCCACGCGTACTTGTAACGTGCGCTGTAGAGAGACGCCGTACTGCTAGCTGTCATCGCGTGGACAGCGAGCTTTCTATAAGCTGTCAGCGCGTAGACAACTAGCGGCTACTAAATAACTAGCTAGGCCAGTTAACAAGCAAACGCTTCTGCAAGAACGCTCTCATACTAGACCAAATGCAGCGCGATGCGACGCACCACGCGACGCGCACGTGCTCGTCGGGAGTTCCCATGACCACAAAGAGGTCAAACTTATGATTTTGTTATGATTTTGTCACAACATTCAGTCATAAAGGGACACTCGAAAACAACATGATAACAATAACGTGCGGTTTTAATCTGCGCGAGCCAAAGACATGAATTCCTCATACGGGACACATAATTTTGCGCACAAAAACTTCATTAGGCCGTGAACACAAAGCGCGGTCACTCCATATTGTTTGGCCCATATTGTCCCACAGGGTTGCCACTCTTGAACAATAAAGTTTCCTTTCTTTTTCAGGGTGCTGTACCCAAAGGGTGCCAACGGGACCCTATTGCTAAGCTGTATGTCCATCTGTCTGTCAGCAGGCTGTATCTCGTGAACCGTAATAGGCAGAGATTTTCCCAGAGTGTGTATTTCTATTGCCGCTAAAACAACAAATACTTATAAATAATTTCATTAAAAGAATTTTTGTTGGCCATGTTAATCGTGACTAACATTCTCCTTTACCCTACAAGTAAGTGTGAAGCTTGTGCTAGGAGTAGGTAAATAAATAAATAAACAAAATTAATAAAAGCTTATTTAGCTCAACAAAATAAAAAATAAAAGGAAAATATGTTAGTCAAAATAAACCTAAAACTAAAAAAATACAAACTTAACTAAAGAACTAAACTAACTAAACAATCTTAAAACTAGAAAACATAAAGAACAATATTTCGTGTGTGAGCTATAACAATAGGTATAGCAATAGTGCAACGGATGGGGATTTGAACCGCCGACCTTTCGGATTTCAGTCCGCTCCTTTGAATCTTGAGCTATTGAGGCTTCATTAAACTGGCGTAGTTAGCTATTCCTTTAAAAAAAGTGTCAACCCTATTCGCGGCCATTGTCTTCCATCCCGTGTAATGTGACCTTTATCTGGACCACATAAAGGGTAATTTAGAACGGATTCGCTGTGACGGGGAAATATTGTAATGGCCAGTACAATAGCGCGGGTCGGACGTGTTTTATATTAAAAAATTCAAGGATTATTTTACTTATTCACGGGATTAAATGGACATAAAACTTTTTTTGTTACCAGAGAAGATAATCCGCCAAAATACATAAATGTCGAAATTGGGTTAATTTCTGGTTAAGGTTTGACCGACAATATCTGAGACTCTTCTGTAATTATTAAAATGTATCATCTTTATCATCATGATCAATCCATCGACGTTCCACTACTGAGCACGGCTTCCATTTTAGGCTGCATCATTGCTTTATATTATTATTGTTAGCCCGTACTGTCCCAATGCTGGGCAAAGGCCTCCCTTTCTTCCTTCCACCTGTCTCTGTCTAGGGATATTTGGGGCCAGGCCGGCATATAGCCATCGAGTTCGTCACCATCGCTTACTAATAAGTATTATTACAATTTACATCTAAAGGCAAGCATATCATCATCATCATCGCCGGTTCACCAGAATGAACACAAGTCTCCTCTCAGACTGAGAAGGATTTTGGTCATTGTCCACCAGGATGGCCAAGTGCTGATTCTTACTCGATACTTCACACACCTTTTGTAAACATTATGGACAACTCTCAGGCAGGCAGGTTCCCTTGCAATGTTTTCCTTCACCGTTAAAGCAAGTGATATTTCTTGAAAAGTACGTTAAAAGTTACTCCAAGAAGTTAAGAGTTCGTGCCCAGAGTTGAACCCATTACCTCTCGAATGGGACGCGGATGACTTAACCACTGGGCTATCACGGCTAAAAAAAGTATTAAGTTAATTTAGAGATGTACCCCAGCAGCGGCTGTTGGCAACAAGTCCTGTTTTAATAAAGGTTAAAGTAACCCCCAAGCTTATTTAGGTTAACCTGCGCCACGTGTCAAGGGATGACGGGTTCTGTAAGGGTGGCCGCACACACACCGACCCAGGTTAACATGGCTACCCGGGCGCTTGGTAAACTTTATATTTAATTCATACTAGGTATTCCTTTTATTATTATTACTATCGGGCTGTCTTTAAAACAATAGTGAATAGGCATATTCTAGGTAAACGCGTCCGAACTTAGGTCATCATAACTTTCCATCAGGTGTGATTGTAGTCAAGTGTTTGCCAATAATAAATAAAAATATACCATCATCATTATCAACCGACAGGCATCCATCGCTGGACCTATATGTCTCTTGTAGGAACTTCCACGCACCACAGCTTTGCACCAACTGAATCAAGCGTCTCCCTACAACTCGTTTGATATCATCTGTCTGCTTAGTGGAGCGTCTTCCAATGCTACGATTGTACCAGTAACTTAAAAATAAAACATAATTATATAATTAAAATACGCGTTCAAACGACAATTACTTATCTATACTGGAGACATTTCTTTTGTTTTTTTGGCGCTAAAGTGTTTCGATGCTTGAATTTACCAACGTTGGTGAGACGTAAAATCTTATGCTACGTAAGCCTTTCTGCCCTTATTTTTCTTTCCGGCGAAGCATCCACGGCCAGTGTGCGGCCAACCTAAACCAGCACCCTGCCCCAGCATTGCGCAATGCCGTTATTTGCGCAGGGCCCGTAATTAGCTTTATTTATAAATGTTTGCCCTTGATTGATGCGGCAATAAATGATGCAAAACACCTCCTGGCCACATCGACAGATGGGATCCGTCTGCTATTGGAAATGAAATTTAAATATTCATAGGCCGCGATGTTCTTTCTTTTTTTGACAATTGGATAAATCTCTTTTTTCTACTCCTAAGGAGTTTGAATTTAATCTTATTGTTTCCAGAAACCGTTTCAGAAAGCTAAGGTCAAGCGTGCACAAGTAGGTGCTTAGTAAGATCTTTTTCTTTTTTTTATTCCACTTACTAATAACAATAATAGCGCTTAGAAATAATCGTTTGGACCTAAGGGTTTCTTATTGATTACGGAACCCTAAAAACGTCAGCAGCTACCAAATTCTAGAATGCTCAACTGTCGAATACATTTAAGTACCTATTTAACGTATTTTCATTGGGTCCTGGTAATCCTGTACCCCTTGAAATGAACTAGACCCGCGGTTTGGACAAATTGAAATTCGCTGTTGTCTGCCGCTCCAACACAGATGGGTTTGTTCACAATGCATTACACTACACACGAATTGGGTCTTGGACTGTAGTAATAAAATGATGTGATGTTTTGTATAGGCGGTAGTTTATAAGGCTAGAATTCATTATTATCAAAGAAAACAATTTAAAAAAAAATAGATTTTTTGAAATTTTTAGCAAAACAAAGAAAAAAATGTTTATTTGGTGCCACAGAAAGTACAAATAAAATAATGAGCCTTACTTCTTTTAGATGTTATTTATTTAAATTTTTATTAAACAAAGGTTATTATGATGTTAATGAATTTTTGAATGACAAATTTTAAATAGTGAATGCAATAATTAATAATAATTTGACATGTTGTTACATTAAATAAATTCAATAAATTTTGCACACCATGCTTGGCAAAATATGAGATTCCACATAATATTTAAGACCAATGTACTCGTATATTATACCATATTCTAGCAAATAAACACTTCTTATTCTTATTCTTAATAATAATTGCTCGAAATTAGATGCGTGTTGTGTGGTACCAAAATGGACTCCACTCAGCATTTGCTACGCCTGTGTCGGGAACGCAGGCACAGCGCTGGTCTTCCGTGGAGCCAGAATTTTCGGACAGACAAAAGATATCGTTTAACATGTTTTTTTTTTCTTTCCTCGCTCGTTTCACTTTTTGTTGGTAGATCCCCATCCAAGCGTACAATAAGCTTCACTAATTACCAGTTAATTTTATAATATAACTACATTCACTCTAATCCTATGGAAGGTAAGGAGATCCCGTATTCATCCCCGTCTCTCTTCACAAACCTCCCACGTCATTCCCAGCATCCGAAATCTCTGCACATTCCAATTCTCGGGCACACTTGATAATATTATGTTAATTCGTTCACTGAATAATTAATAATTCATTTATTAAGACGTATCTCTCGGCGACATTGTTATTCGCCACTTTTCTGTCGATTCACGCCCTTACTCCGTTCGAATTAAGACTGGATATAGCATGATATCAATTAGAAATAATAGACGAAGGGCTGGTGGGATATTATTATGAACTAGAGGATGCCCGCGACTTCGTCCGCGTGGATTTAGGTTTTAAAAATCCCGTGGGAACTGTTTGATTTTCCGGGATAAAATGCAAATACATATGAATACATACAATATATGTCAATTACAGGGACGCAAGCTACCTCGGTACCAAATTTCATACAAATCGGTTAAGCGGATGAGTTTTAGGAATCCCGTGGGAACTCTTTGATTTTCTGGGATAAAAAGTAGCCTATGTCCGTCCCCGGGATATAAAGCTAACCCTGTACCAAAACATTTCCTCTGCTCTACTTGCAAGTAATTTTAATGGATTAAGTAATTATTCATCCGAAATAACCCTGAGTAATTCCGTTCAGATTACAGTCCATCGTAGAAGAATAGTTGAGCCTTATGAACTAACTTATTTTCCAATTATTTATAGCAAGCATCTTGTAGCAATTTCCCACTAGCTCTTCGCCTATAGGCAGGTGGAAGCAGTGATTTATGTATATTATGGGCCGGTAAATGAATCATTTCAGGTTGCTATCGTCATGTTTTGTCGAATCGCAATTAGAAGGTGGGCGGTTTTAATTGTCTCGCAGAAATGGTACGTAATGTGCGAAATGATACTCTGAAAATAGAAATGAAAATTATTTACATTTCTCGGAACCAAATCAACTTTTGGTGATTTTACTATGCTTTATTCAAGGAAAAAAAGTTAGTAGGTACCTATACAGGGTGTTTGGTAATTAGTATATAATGACGACACGTACCCATGCTACTTTGATCTGATAAACACAATGCTGAAGTATAATGAAGGAATAAAATTATAAAAATTTCCATACAAAATTTAAAAAAAAAATTATGTCAAAGTTTTCATGACCCTAACGTGCCCTAACTCACTGAGATCGTTGGCCATCTTTAGATAGGGCGAGGCCTAAGATGGAGCACACCTGCTCAGAATGTGCCTATTCACTCTTCTTTTGAAGATACCATTATTATAGCTAGCAGAGAAAACGGAAGCTAGAAGGGCATTCCATATTCTAGCGATGAGTTTTAGAAACGAGGAAGCAAATCGCTTCATACGGGTCAGAGGGATTTCGACTATGTAGGGACTAGGGATGCGATGCGTCGTGGTTCGATTGTAAAATGGCGAGAGGAGAACTAAGTCGAATAGTTCCTCAACTCAAGTGAAACCGGGATGAATTAGCTAGCGGGAAGAATAATAAGCTAATCTTGCATGTGTCTTCCTTCGTCCCAACAAAGGGAGTCTCTTGGGTACACCTCTCCAAAATGCTAATACTAGTTTGTCATGAAGGACGTTCAAAGGGATCACTTGAGTTCTATGCGTGTTTAGAATTACCACTATTTTGTTTCCAACATTTCCAGGTCCAGGTCTCCAAAGAATACCGAAAGGAACTAAGTCGTTAGCCACATGAAAGCGACGACACTTACGGGGATGGATGGATGGATGTGCAGTCACAGAATACTAAGTAAAATAATAGAAATAATAAGTATCTCTGGGACACCATCTCGCCTATTTTTATTCTACCTACTAAAGCATTATAAAGTCGTGACAGCGTTCCTCTTATTTGAGGGTTCGGGGATCAATAACAGCCAAGCACTCAAACTTTTCAGACTTATGTGCGTTTCAAATAATTGATTAACATGCTTTAACCGTGAAGGAAAATACTAGGAAGAAATCTGCATGCCGGAGAGTTCTCCATAGTGTTGTCAAACGTAAAGTCTGCCAATTCACACTTGGGAAACGGTATCTTATATATTATTAAAAATGACAACCAGAAAATGTACAACGGTACCTATTTGTAATAAATTGCTATGACTTAGATGGTCTATGCTCTAAGTCCTTATCATTCTGAGAGGAAACCAACGCTGAACAGTAAGCCGATAAGTTCAGATGATGAATATGTTTATCATCTGAACCTATCTCTCAGAAACAATTATTCAAAGCAAAGCAAACTGTAAAGCAATCCAAATACGTCTCTTTTTACAATAACGTACAGATGTTTCACTAGACATCTGCGACACTCTCACGCCATTTTACCACTTCTATACTTCACAATTCTGTGTCTCTTCAACTCACCGCAAGCGTCGCGTCGCTAGTATAGCCTTCACGTAAGCGTTCCCTGAAGACTGAGGACCGTAGAAGTACCTAAGTATTGTGCCGTTGCTCATGAAACATTTATGAAGTAAGAAAACGGTAAATGTGACAAACGGTATGGGAAGCGGCGTATCGTAAGTTACGTGAAATATGTTTTCCGAGGTGAAAAGGTATAAGAGGAATAAACGTTTTTGATGTTACAGACATTATTCTGAACGAGTGTTGTTTTATTTCATGCATGTTTAACACCAGAGTTCATAGTCAAGATAGGGGCTTCTTTAAAGGACGATACAGACAACATGGGCAAAAAAAAAAAACTCCAATTCAATTGCCATTAGACGTTAACCGTTCGCGTTGATTATCGCGTTAATTAAGGCATTGTTGGGCATTGACGTTAACTTTAATGTAGCCGCAACTCTATTTCTACTCTCTTTTACTAAAACTTACCTCTAATAGATTTCTACGCGACATACTACGGGAACGCTAAATCGGTACGTTTATTCTGTTTAAACTACTATTTTAAACCTTTAGTTTTTCATGCAAGACAGCTATTTATTTTAAGTGCCGACTAAGCGCTAGGATATTGGATATTGGGACATTACAGGAACGCCAAGCACACCCATTGCGAAATGTCTTTCCCACGGCCTTTGCAAATTCCAATAATAATTTATTTCACGTAGGTAAATAGTATGTCTCTTATGCTTCCTCAAACTGTTCGGAAAGCAGATTTTGCTAAGAAAAGATGGCAAGGAACTGATGAAACAAGACAATCATATTATATATCTGAGCAAAGTCAAAATAGTTGTAAGTATGCTCTACAAATCTCTGTATTAGAAAGCGGGCGGTTCATATCGTATGCTACACTTTGATACAATACCATATAGTTTTATCTGTTTTGGTGGATTATCACACTAATATTATAAAGGCGAAAGTGTGTGTGTGTATGTTTGTTACTCCTTCACGCAAAAACTACTGGACGGATTGGGCTGAAATTCAGAATGGAGATAGATTGTACTCTGGATTAGCACATAGGCTACTTTTTATCCCGAAAAATCAAAGAGTTCCCACGGGATTTTTAAAAAACTACATTCACGCGATCGTTCGCGTGAATGTAGTTTTAATAAAGCTAAAGTTAAGGACTTCCGCAAAGTAAAGATTGTTTCTATCCAGCAGAACAACTTACATTACTGAGTTTGTTGTGGACTCTTCTCAGACCTAGGCGCGTTTGGAACCTACGTAGCTTTAGTTTTAAGTTTACGTAATTAATTATCACCACTATATCATCTTACAAATCTAACAATTCTGACCATCAGGAGTACATACCTACTTTGAATAAATGATTTGAGTTTGAGTTGAGTTTTATTTTAATGTATTGCAATGCTTTGTGGATGGAAAAGCCGTGAGAAAAGCTGGAGAAAGCGTAGTCGCACTGATCGTGCTTGCGACGTAACGAGCGACGCGTCGGGATGAACTTTGTCAACGTCGTCTTGAGTGCACGCCGATATGTCACCCAAAACCATTTTGAGCTAAGCGTATTGGCACCATTTTTGCTCTTTACTGGGTCATTGGTTTCAATAAGAAAGCACGCTTTACATTAAACTGGTTCCGTAAGCTACCTAATGGGATTTATTACTAAGCATCCGCTATCCGCCCGTCTGTCTATCAGCGGGCTGCAAGAACCGTAATAGGTAGAGAGTATTACTGCTATGTTATAGCGCGCTATAACAACAAATACAGACAGACGGATAGGCAGCGAAAACTTAGTAATACGGTCCCGTTGGGTCGTGTACGGAACCCTACTGAGCTTTTGAAAATTAAAATACCTGCTAATTAAGTAAGTGAATCTAAAATGTTCAGTAAGAATAAATGAAAAAAATAAAAATAAAACCGACTTCAAAAACCACAAACACTAAAAAGTAAAAAAATATTTTTGTTTCTACACGTGTAATGTATGTATGAATTCGAGCGAGCATAATAAGAAACACTTTTACTTTTCTTTAATTACACTTAATTACATGTGTAGAAACAAAAAATATTTTTTACTTTTTAGTGTTTGTGGTTGAAGTCGGTTTTATTCTTCTTTTGAAATTTTTTTATTTCACAATTTTTAGAGGCCCCACTGTACTTTAATATGCTATGCCCATTCAAAACCCTATTGTTTACTAAGCTATTACACTGATCGCGAGCAATTTACTATTACCCATTGAAGAGTTCTGTTCTCCATCTCCGAAGATATTCATCGGATCTTAACCAAATTTATATGGGACCACCTGCAAAGTACATCCTTTCAAACAAAAAAAAAATGTTTCCAAATCGGTCCAGGCGTCTTAGAGTAATCGGGGAACACACATTTAAAAAAAAAGATTCTGCCGAATTGAGAACCTCCTCCTTTTTTCGTAGTCGGTTAAAAATATTGAAACTACGAAAACGATAGGAACACGAAGTTTCATTTCCATCAATAGCAGTACGTAGTTAGTACCGAGATATTAAACCTGTGTAACATCTTCAGGGAGCATTTCCGTTGGTTAAAATCGCGGAGTACATCTTTGTATCGCGATGTTCAATGAGAAATTCCTTCAATTCCGCCGAGCAGAACATTTCCGAGGAAGACGTAAAAATACGTCGCTCAAACGAAATATTCCACTGTTTGCGTCACAAGCGGAAGCGATTTGGACGTAATTAATTACATCATGATCTATCCATTACAGGCCCATTACTGAGTACGAGTCACCTCTGACAATGAGAAGGATTCAGGCCATGCTGGCCCAGTGCGAAACGGCAGACTTCACACACCTTTGAGACCATTATCGAGAACTCTCAAGCATGCAGATTTCCTCACCAGGTTTTCTTTCACCGTTAAAGCGAGTGATATTTAATTTCTTAAAACGCAAGTAACTCCGTAAGTTAGAGGTACCTGCCCGGGATGGAACCACCGACCTCTTAAATAGAAGGCCGACGCCTTAAACGCTAAGCTTTCACGGCTTTTTTAACCTAATTTTATTTATTTAAATTTTAAAGTATTGACTTATATGTAAAGCAAAAGAAAAGGTAGGTCAAGATGCAACACGGTTTGGTGTAAAAATTAATGCAAATGATAAAGAAGGAGATAGATGAAGGAATCTTTTGGAGCAGGACTGGGTCGATAAAGGGCTCTAGCAACAATGATGATGATAATTTTTTATTCAAAGTTCTTTATTGTGCATACATGCACAGGAATATAATACTAGATACAGAACGGTGCAGACGGCAGAACCAACAGTTTAACGTGCTTTTCAAAGCATGTAGGGCGTAGGTATAACAGCGCCAACTTCCCGAGAAAGCTTCTACTAAGAATTACTCGACATAAAAATTTGACAACTTTTATAGACTGAACCAAAACTTTAACCCAGAATCTGCCTATACGCAAGCGAGTAATCTAACTACAAGCTCAAGCAAAAATCAAAGTAAATACCTGTTGATTAAACTGTAAGCGCATAATATCATCCGCTCAGTGAAGCCAGAATGGGTGGTTTAAAGTCAATTTTAAATATACGTATAGAGCTACATCTCCAAGATTGTACCACACTCTTTCACCGGATAAATTATTCGCTTTCTTGCTTTTGAATTATTGAAATAATCCGTTGTATGGAGCGAAGTTAATGACCTTTTACTAATATTCGGGATGAATTATTCTGAGCGCAGGTAAAAACGCCCCAACTCCTGAAATAATGACGTAATAAATTTTTTGAATGCTCTGTTTTAGGGAATGTTATGATCTTCTTAGCAGCTTTTTTATACAGAAATGAGACTTTCTTAAACAATCATTACTTAAATTAAATAAGGAAACTCTGCGGCTTACGCAGTTAACCTGAAGATTAGACCAGTACTTCCTATAGGGTTTAAATTAACTAGTCACTATTGGTCTTCCTAGACTTAAATTAATATATCAATTTTTTATGTGCGAAATGTTAATTCACACCATCAAAGCTGTGTAGGCCATGGTGTATCCAAACCAAAGTGAGTAGGTACACTTTGTGCTACTGTAACTATCTGCTCACTGTTGGATACTTGTACTGACACAATTGGGCATAAAATAATGTTTGCATCCTTGAAAAAATCAAAGTATTTCCACAAGTTTTCGCACGAACTTAATAAATTCCCGGGATAAAAAGAAACCTACTACGTGTCTATCTCACCTGGTGGCAAGTGATGGTGCAGTCTAAGATGGAAACGGACTAACTTGGGAGGGGTATGGAAGTTTAATTAAATTAAGTAGGTACCCTTGATCGGTGTCTAGACGTCATCGTACCAGAACGCTAAATTGCATAGCGGTACGGCTTTACCAGTGGCAATTAGCCACGGCCGAAACCTTCCACTGGACCAGACCACAAACTATAAAATTAAACTTCCCGAATCGCCGCTGCCGGGAATCGAACCTGGGACCTCCCACCTCATAAGACCACACCGCTCACCTCTGCACCAGGAGGTCGTCAAACACCACTTTAGTGATTGCCAATAACCCTAATCTGAAATGATCATGCTTGCATTCCGAAGACTACATATCCCCCACTTTCCTAACAATGAAAGCAGCAAGACTCTTTGAGTAGTCTCGTAAGACTTTACAAGACTCTTTGACTTTTTCTTGCAATTTCTGGCAAAAAGTCCAATCGCTCTCAATAGGGTTGCAAACATCCACCTTTAAAAGTTTCCATTGTCAGTCGAGCTAAGCTCTCAATCGGGACTTGTCACACTGAATGACACTGAAACTTTCATAGAAATGGTATTTAATGTTTTCATCTGACATACATTACATACCTGAGATGTTTAGCTAACAGCATGCCCCCAATCCATCCAGTAGTTTGACCTACCTCTGTGTTGATAAATCAGTCAGTCAAACAGACACCTATTTCTTCACCTATAGGTATTACATACAGAATTAGTATGGAATTAAGTATAGACTTTACTAAAATCGGCTAAAGTGACTATTGTTTGTACACATTTGTCATTAATTTAAGAGTTTTTGACATACTCAATAGTTTTACGGACAAAAATCGTACATTTGATAAACACCTACCTACCTACGTGATGTTTTCCATCGATGTTTTTTAGCATTTTTTACGAGTTCTTTTAAGCACCATCCTATGCGAGAGCTTCTTCAAGCGGTGGCAAATTGGCTGTCCAATTGATGGAGCGCCCAGTTAATAGCAGCTCGATACAGATGGCGGGGTGAGGGCGGGAGGGGGGTGATCTCAGCGACACTACCTTTGATCCCTAATCCATCGCGACACCGTTTAATTGTTATAAATAAAGCGGGGTTATTGGTTTTTAATCCGAGGTCTTTACGCGATATTGCCACTTCCGATTTCCGATACAATTTTAATTTGAAGTAGGCAAGGTACGTCCTTTAAAAAGTTGACTTTGTAGTGGGCTCTTCTCAGGCCTGGGCGCGTTCGGAACCCTCGTAGTCTTAATTTTAAGTTTACGTTTAATTATCACCACTATAATCATCTTACAAATCTAACAATTCTGACTAGCAAAAGGTGTACAATAAATAGTAGGTATAGGTACTTTGAATAAATGATTTTGAGTTTTGAAAGTTTGTATCTCTTTGAAAAATCAGTCAAGTGCAGGTTGGACTTGCACACGAAGGGTTCCGTAGCATCTTGCAAGAAATACTCGTACCTAACACTTTTTATAAATATTAGCTTTTGTGATGTAACCACAAGTTCATGGTTTTTGGTTCACCTTTACTTGTTCTATAAGACAATGGCTAAATACCGAATTTCATGATTCTAACGTCATGAGTCAACGGGAAGTATTCTATAGGTTTTGATTCTATTGACGGGATTGATAGACACGCCAGACAGACAGACAAACAGCGAAATGATCCTATAAGGATTCTATAGCCTAGCCATTCGAATAAATAATTTAGTAAAGAGGAGGCAAATCGCTTTGTACCTGTTACCTGTCCGTATGTATTACGGTATTATTATCAAATGCAAATACCGTCCCCTACTAAGTACAAGCGTAGAAGTAGGTATAAGTACTTTTAGTCCTAGCTGACTTGTACTGTCAAAGTATAGGACCTATTAAATAATCATGATAGATAGCCACAATCTGATAGACAGGTTCTTCAAAAAGCAAGGTAGATAGCCCTTAGCCTAGTTGCGTCCTCTCGTAACACCCTTCTAAAGCTTTCATACCTCCGGGCTCATGGTATCCTGGTAGCTCTTACATTGGTAATGAAATCCAGTGTAACTTGAGCTAGGCTCTCTGGATTGCAAGCATCGCACAGACGGCCTTTCATAAAGGACTTTAATGTTCTTACATCGCAAAATTGATGGTGAATGAGTATAGGTGTATTGACTTGTTAATTATTAGGAAAGTGTTCTTAGACTAGTGTAGTGTAAAGGTTGATAAAGTATTATCATTAGTTCTTACTGGTAAAAATTTCACTTAGTATATGAATTTCATCTGAAAAAATTTAGAAAATAAGAAAAAATTGGTAATAGCTTAGTGGTTAGTAAGACGAGGTTCTGGGTTCGATCCCGGGCACGTACCTCTTTTCGGAGTTATGAGCACTTTAAGCAATTAAATATTACACACTTAAGTGCTTTAACGGGGAAAGAAAATATACTGAGAAAACCTGTATGCCTGAGAGTTCTCCATGTTCTCAAAGGTGTGTCAAAACTGCAATTGGCTAAACGAGGTAAACTAATTTGGCCAAACCTTTCTTATTCTGAGTGGAGATCTGTGCTTCTTAGTGAGCTGGCGATAGGTTGATGATGGTGATGCTAATAAACTGAATCTAATCGAAATCTAACTACTGAAACTTACCCGTTTGTTGTCCCGGAACTTCAACCAACCACTGATGACACTATTGTCCACATCACAACCCTCCTCCTCTTCAAACTCCCTCCTCAATGGTAACGGTGAACCCCCTGGACTATCCACCTCCCTTCGCCTCATAACCGGGGTACATTGCTGAGACAACCTCCCTTCATTCACCACATCACTCCTCCTCCCAAGTATTGGAGTAACATTTGCTGAAACTCCTCCTAAAATACCCCGTCTGTTCAAAAACGGGCTGTCCCATACTGGTTTCTTGGATTTACATCCCGAGTGGACACATAAGGCGTCGAAATTGGCGAGTTCGACGGAAACCCTGGTCTGCAGACCGCTGGGATGGGTGGTGAGTATGGTCTGCTTGGCTATACTACAGCGGTGGAGTTCGTCCCGTCGCTCCATGGTTGTTTGCGTGCTTCAGACCATTAGTGAGTCACGCAAGTCCGGTGGACCCAATTCACCGGTCCCGGTCATCTGGAACGAAAATTATAGGCTTTAGTTTGAACTTTTTTCGTGAGTTCCGGAGTGGTTTTATTTGTAAGAATGTTGCCCCTGTATTGAACATGATTTTTTTTTAAAGAAATAGTATAAGCTAGTCTTTTTGTATAGGTTTTTTCTCCTTTATTTATTTAACTGTTACAGTTATTTATAAATAAAAATCGACGCAAAGAACCTTTGGTAACCAGACATATTAAAAAGCTTAATAGATTTATCAAAACACAAGCACGAAAGACTAAACTGAAAGACTATTTATTTTCTGGGTGAAGGAATGGACAAAACGAGGAGAAGAATGGAACATTCAGTACGTCAACGCTTTTTCACTGTTTTTTATCTCCCGACCCAAAAAGAGGGGTGTTATAAGTTTGACGTGCGTATCTGTGTATCTGTCTGTGGCATCGTAGCTCCTAAACTAATGAACCGATTTTAATTTAGTTTTTTTTGTTTGAAAGGTGGCTTGATTGAGAGTGTTCTTAGCTATAATCCAAGAAAATCAGTTCATCCATTTGAAAGTTATCCTCTCTTTTCTAGTAACTGTAACCTGCACTTGTCGGGGGTGTTATAAGTTTTTAACTTGTTCGTCGAAAAACACACCAAACTAACTTTAAAACACAAGTACATAGTTATTTATTACATCAAACGTCATAATAAATATCTTCAACAGCCAATACTGGATCCATAGAGCTTAATGAAATAGAAATGGCCTTTTTAACTGCAATTAGAAACGCGAAAAGACTGTATATTAGTTTAGATCGGCCTTCATCCCCATCTTAATAGAAGGGCCGTATAATTGACCGCTTTGGATTCGGGATGGGCTTCTGTCGTAATATTTGAGTCGTGGATTGGACCATTTTGTTAAGGGAAAGCCACGCAACCATATGTTGTAAAATTAATACTGTTTGTTGACCTATAGGTACATGTAGGTACTTATAAGTTAAGTATAACGTTCAAGGCAAAAGTACGTACTTAGTTTTGGACAAGCGCGCTCCACCTTAGCTTCATCCTTTCTTTCCTTAATCCATAATAGTCGTCAAGTGCAAGCCTATTCTGTAATCTCGTATTAAAAAAAAACTTATTATACTACGGCTACAAAGTCACCGCCATGCCTATTATTTTTTTGCACTCAGTTCAGCTGATAAAATATTTTGAATAGGAAATAAATTAAGATATAAAATAGAGATATAGAGTAGAGATAGAATAGGAATTTTTTCTTTCGATCTACGAAGCAGTGATTTTTTTTATTAATTTCTCACAAAACTGATAAAACTGTATGTTGGTTAGGTGGTCCTTCCTTTCTTTGTACTTAAGACTTTTCCTGAACAGTGACATCTATGCGTCTTTTATTTCAGAAAATTGGATTGCCACGGGCTAGCAAGTAGCAGTTAGTCATTCTATAAAAACAAATGTAACTTTAAAACAAAAAATACTAACTCAAGTCGTTTCCGCCTCTTAACTGAGCGCGTTTTAATCTTTTGAGCCGCGCAAGAAAAGTCATTTCGGTTCAGAATACTGTCTGTTAATGAAGTTAGGAGTGATAAAGGGTCGAATTGTTGGGAAAAATTATTCCTATAGTTTTGGGTGCCGATTTTAATTATATGCTTAATGGTAGGCATGATGTTATCGTGGAATAAATAGTAAATTCTTGATATTTTAGAGATACAAAATATTAAAAAATTATCAAAGTTATCCGTGTGGATTTGATTTTTTTTTTTTAAATCCCGTTGTCATTATGATCAATACATTGATGGCGTATTACTCAGCAAGGGTGTTCCCTCAGAATGAGAACGGTTTATGCCGTAGTCCACCATGCTTGCCAAGTGCGGACTGGCAGACTTTTTGGCATGTTATGTCAATAGACACACAAAAAGTCCGTGATCTTTGAGAATATTGTACAGAACTCTCAGGCATGGAGGTTTCATCTTTAATGTAAGTGATAATAATTAATTAATTCTCCTCCGAGAAGTGTTGCGTACCCGGAATCGTACCCCCAACCCCCTGATAAAAAGTTGCAGCTGTTTTACCCTCTGGGCTATAGCCCAGAGGGTAAAACAGCAGCTTTTAAAATTAATTTCATCTAGCGCAATTACACCGTTTTGTACGCCAGCTCATCCTAAGTAGGAATACTTATCGGTTTTGGAACTTCACAGTCGCGTAGACAAGATCCAATACAATAGTTTCCATTACCCGGTTAATGTTTCACGTGATAATTGTAGGGGACAGACGGACGGACAAACTGTCGGGTAACGGACATCACACCGCATTACGTCATGCATAATTCATGAAGCCACCACAAAGGTCTCGTCCACAGAGCGGCCGAAGTTATTGAATGATAATGTTGGTACAATCAACTACATCCATAGATTAGTAAGACGAATAGGGTCTTGGACTGCAGTAATAACATGATGTGGTGTTTTGTGTAGCGTTAGTTTATGGGGCTAGAATCCATTATTAAAAAAAAAAAACATTTAAATAAAATCATGATTTTTATTATTAACGTCACGCTATAGGTACGGAGAGCGATTAATGACGTCACAAGGCGTAAACTATTTATATTTTTTTTATTTTTTAACATAAAAATAGAGTAATTTCTGCGGGAAAATATTTTTCATTTTGGGACCTCAAAGTTCATCGGCTCTTCGAACTGTATGCCTAACTAAACTAACTAAAACCCAAGTGCTACGTCATACAAGGGTACGCCATAAAAGATTGGTTTATAATTCCATACAAACGAAGTATTCATTTATTAATTATATAGTTAGTAGTTACCTAGGTATTAACTAGAGTCTAGCGGGGTCACCTGAACAGGGTGCGGTAAAGAAAATTAAGGTTGTAAGCTACGGCCACACCTGCGCGTCATGATTGCGGGATGCGGGAGCGTCCACGACTTGATATACTCGTACATATACCAGATGCAGATGCAGATGGAGTGGTCGTGTGGGTGTGTACTTACCTATTGTGTGACGGGGTAGGCCCTTACAGGTAGATAAATAATAGTCTCAGGTTGTGGGTCATCTAGTTAAGCTTTATAATTATAACTTTTTCCACCGCACCACACATTGTAGTTTGGAGCTATTTAAAGAGGACGGAACTGGCCTGAAAGAAGAAGGAACCGTAGGCATCTCTGGGGTTCCGATAGGCATGAGTTCGACAGGGCCACACGGTCCACGGCTGGAGAGTGGAGACCCTCTGTGTCAGCCAGTTCGGTTCGTGCAAGAAGATCGTTCGTGGAAGATCGTTTTGTAGTAGAGCGTTTCAGCTCCGAACCGAGAATGTTTCGTTACAATGGCGCCATTAAATATCGTGAGACCAACGCGCAGCTGATGTTCCCGCTTCGTAGTCGCTTTGGTCGCGCAGGTTTAGACGATGCTTTATGCATGAACCCTAACTGATGGCAATATACCTAACATTCAAACTTCAAAGTCACGTTAGAGTCAATATAGTTTGACAGTAATTCCTATCATTATTGTCTGCTGGGTATTTACTATTTGCTTGCGACATCGTCGAAGTGTAATTTCTGATTTTCTAATCAGATTGAAAACTAATTACCTATTTTCTTGCAGTAAAAAACAGCCTGTCTCCGTTTCCAAAGTTTGATCAAGATAGTTTTTATAGTGAAAGATTAACAAACATACACACATACATACGTATTATACTATACATACGCATACACACATATACACACACATACAAACTTTCGCCTTGATAATATTAATGTGATATTTAGGTAATTCTAGAATCTAGATGATGGTCGCGGTTTTTCGCACGTGGATTCAGGATATATGAAAATTCCGCGGGTACCGTGATTTTCCGCGACAAAAATAGCCATATCTGACCGCGGATGCCTCTGTGACCTTTTCGTCTTGTACCAAACCTCAAAATCGGCTAAGCTGATGGTCAGTGAAAATCCAGACAGACAGACGCTTTCACATTTATAATATTCGGTATGCGTTAATATTTCCCAAAACTATACTCAATAAGAGCTCCATCCGATTAAAAAATTGCAAAAAATCTCTCGTATCAATCGCACAATAACGAATCGCAAACTCAATAAAAACTCTTATCCCGTTGCATAAATTGACAAACAAACACGGAATCAACGCGGCACCGGATTAACTACAGCGCGATTCACTTTAATGTACGTGATAAAACCCCTGCCAGATACGACGCGGGAAGACAGCGATGCGCGCTGCGATGGAAGCAGCACGATAAGACGTCGCATCTTTAGAAGGCTTTACCACAAAACTTCTTAATTAATATTTGACAAACAAACACGAAATCAAAGCGGCGACGGATTAACTGTGACGTGATTCACTCTACATTGCAAAAGCCTTGCCAGACACTACGTGGGACGACAGCGATGCGTTGTGGAAGCAGCACAATGGACGTCATGTTAATTCTTTGAAACGGAAACGGCCCTTGGGATTCTGCAGGATGTGTTCAAGTGAATTAGAATATGGGTAAATATTTACTGGCTATGAATTGCTAGTTCTTCTCGAAAGGAAGGGCATGCGGAACCAGTAGTAGGTTTACTTTTTTCGAAAACACTTGTGAAAGTTTATTTACTTAAATAAAAAACTGTTTTATTTTCATCGTTGCGTAAATTGTTGATGTACTTTAACGTTAACTATTTTTTAAGACCTTAGAAATTTGATACGTTTTTTTATTTTACTCGTGCGCGATTAAATCAAAAAGGGTTAAATCGTTAAATGGTTGAAATAATTCAAAGAACTGTATAAATAACATCATACTTTAAGCCACTCTACTGCCGAGTGTTTGTGGTCCCGCGTTTTATTTGACCAAGGCCTAAAAAACCTACACTATAAATACTCGCATTCCACATTTCTCACACTTGCAGTTTATTTGATCATGGATGACATGGCCACAGTTTATACATCATACAGATTGGCGTCAATATATCAACGCCAGAGTTAAACTCAGCGTCGTGAAAGCACCACAATGTTAGTAGGTAAATATTTAAATATTGAGGGTTGTGTCAAATAAAATATTTAAAAAAAACTCACAACAAGTTAGGTATGTCTTTGCCACAAAATTATCGACATGATAATGTCATGGTTTGTAAATTTGAAGTAATGCATGGTCGACTCTTCAATCCCGAACTGGCCTTTAACTTTTCATCGTGGAAGTGAAAGAAATTTGATAAAGAAAATATTATGTCGTTTAGTCGTTCTCAACGATCTTCACTAACATCTGACAATAATCAAGAGTTGAAATCGTTCTCTGTAGAGTCGGAAGAATTTTGGAAGTAACCGCATTCAAAAATCCCTATCATTATTGAAAGAAATTATGTATGACCTGCGCGATAAAAATTATAACGCAAAGAGAAGACTTTCATCTCTATCTTATACCTAAGCTTGCGCTTACAACGCTTAGTGAATTTGTGGATGAACTCCTACATTGTACGCTTCTCAAAGTCCTCATGGCCCTGCTGTATGATTGCTATACCGTGACATCATGATAGAGCAGAACGAAACCAATTTGATCAACACTTTTAATTATATTGGGTTGTGAATTTTTTACTTCCCACTTTCGTAAACCGACGGCCGTTCTATGAGCTGCCATTTTGGCTTTAAAGCATCCTATGAAATGTAAATAGGACCCTTATTGCTCGATGACAAGTTAGCCATTTGTCTGCAACCTTACCAGGCGGGGTGATTCGCTAACTCAGTGTCTAACAATAATTGATTGCCACCGAGCTCAATTTTTAACCCATTGAAGGTTTTCTACGAAACAAAATTTTAATATCACCCAGTGAAGCAGCAATGTAGAACCAGCCAACCTCGGTGGCTATCATTCAATGTTAAACACCGAGTTAGCGAATCACCTCTCTGGTTATTAAGAGACAATGAATCCGAGACGCTACATAATAATTCAATGATCTAAGATGGAATCGATCTTAATTGGTATGGTAGTTTTTTATTAGGTAAAAAATACCCAGACTCCTAATGGCTGCTACGCTTTATCGTACCGGAACGCTAAATCGCTTGGCGATTAGTGCAATTTTGAATACCGACGCAAAAACAGGAGTGTTATAAATCTGAAAATGTGTTATGTCTATGACATCATAGTTGCTGAACAGATGGACCGATTTGAATGCGATTTTTTATTCGAAGTCGGGGGCTATTTAAGGTTTCAATTTTGAGCACAAAATACTAAAAAAGGTACCTAAGTATCTACCTAAGACCCTACCTTCATTTGACGCTTATTTGAAGTTAATAAGACATTGGTAGTACGGCTCTAATAACCATTGATGCATAATGTAACTGTTTACTTAGTGCAGGCCCCCGACCCCTGCGGCGTTTATGCTGAACAAACTGTCGGAATGCTCCTATTATTGATTAAGCTATATTAATAGCATTAACGCGGTGTTAGCCAACCCGTGTTGCATAATTAGATGCCTAATTATAACCGTGCATTATTGAGATGCACCTATTACTCACTATGGCAGAGTGGCTACAATGAGCAATAACTACCTACTCTAATAGTATACTCTGGGTAAGCTCGCACCACACGAGTAGATACCAATTTGAACTCAATAAGAGGAGTGTTATATACTCGTGTGTTCCCACTGCGAATTTATACCGCGCGATTTGTCCCGTCTAACATCAGGAAATTGTACGAAGTCGCGCAATGAAAAATACGTGCGAACGTCTTCAAACAATTCTCATGTTTTTCTGCGGAAAAACGCGGAGTTTTTCCGCAGTGCGGACACAGACGTAACGGATACGGAAGTATGGACGTACTTTTATATATTATGTACCTAACATTATCTCGATTAAATCATAATACTCATCAAGAGTCTGCTCATAACCAGTTTCCACGGGGCAAAGCACCGGAATTCAACTCGTACCTACTTTGACCGATAAAGAATACCTACAGTAATTACGAAAATTACTGGCAATCAAATATTTGTGTCAGTGCATCACACTGGCAGTAGTATGCCAGAAAGATCATAGAGGCTCGGCTGCTGATTAAATAAATAAAAAAATAAAAATAGTCTTTATTTTCAAAAACATGTAATAAGGATTAACATCATTATAAATATTACATAAAATTTAATTAAATTAAGTGCATTTTACTTCGCATAAAATTGCATTTGCCTATTTGCAAAGGTCTCCTTTCGAATTGCCTATTGGCAAAGGCCTCCTCTAGCTCCAGCTACTGTGCTCTATCGTGCGCTACTCTGCTTCAATTTCTTCCCGCCTGTGTGTTTTATTTCGTCCTCCAAACGTCTGCATGGTCTACCTCTACTCCTCTTTCCATCTCGTGGATACTTAACTTACGGCTGCTGATTAAAATTTACAAACCAATCCAAGCTCCCACAGCGCCAATATTAATCAATTGGCTTGAACGCGCACCAAAATGTAAATAAAGTGCCACCAAAACCCCAACAGGCTATTCCTGCGTACAGCCGGCTATTCCTGCGTATAGCCGATTATAATCCGGCGTGTTAACGAGAAGCTAGCGGCTTAGCCGGCTGTTGCGGCCCGGCAGTGTCGCATGCCGTGTCAAAGTGCCCTGACCGTTTAGTCGGGTCAATATTCTATTACGTTTCATATTATAGAGACTAGAGAGCCAATTTTTGGAGTTCCGTACCTCAGAAGGAAAAAAGGAACCGTTATAGGATCACTTCGTTGTCTGTCTGTATGTCATGTCTGTAACCAACGTGGTATAGATCAAAGACTATACAATATTATTGGTATAGATCAAGTTTTGTTTACAAGTTGGTGCCCCAACCGTTTAGTCGGATCGATATTCTATTACGTTCCGGAGTTTATAGTTGTTTGATTCAGTTTTATTGGCGATGCGTCACATGCAATTAATTAATCATTTGATTCGACGAGATTCGTGTTGAGTGGAATGCATATAGAACTGTATCTATAGTAGGTACTTATATTTGTAAATAAAGCTAGCCTTATCTAATTACTGTATAAATCATGCCTGCGTTGAATGATGCCAAAAATACTGGCTGCATTTCCGCACTGAACAGCCAGGTTGATCCGTTGTGCAAAAATAAAGTCTATAAATACAGTCATCATCATCAACTCAAAACCGGCTCACTACTGAGCACGAGTCTTCTCTTAGAGTGACAAGGATATGGCCATAGTCCAACACGCTGGCCAAGTGTGGATTGGCAACCTCCGCTTACCTTTTTTAGACTATTCTACTTACCCTTTCCAAGTTAGCTCGAGCAAATTAGCAAAAGGCTAAGAGTTTCCCTGAGGGATAAGATTTGAAATGAGGAGATCCGCAGGAGGCATAGCCCAAACTATTAGCAAGCTGAAGTGGCAGTGGGCAGGCCATGCCTGTCGTAGAGTGGAGCCGGAAAGTCCTTGAGTGGAGACCGCGTATAACCAAGCGTAGTGTGGGACGCCCTCCAGCACGATGGACCGACGATATAAAGAGGCTGGATGAGGAAGGCTGAAGACCGGGTGTGGTAGCGCTCTTTAGGGAAGGCCTATGTCCAACAGTGGAAGTCCACAGGATGAGGAACCCAAAGTAGGTATACAGTTAATTTGAAAACTATGTGTAAAATGTTTGTAAATATAGTTCAAACGAATTGTTTCCAATAATTATATTCATTCCACCGGATCATGCTACAACGAATTGTTCCCAAGCTAAAGTTTCACTGTTCATGTTCAATTCAGTGCCCATTTCTTTAAATGCAGCTTAGCACCACGGCATAAGCAGGAGTTTAAAATTAACTTGCTTAACTTCGCCCAGTTCTAACTTCACGTCTTCACTAACTGTGTCTTATACGTTAAAATCTTAATAGACACCGGGCGAACTTTTACTAACCGTGTATAAATTTAAAGAAATGTGAAAAAGTTGCACCCGTATACACTCTAGGACCCATACTAGTCTAAGTTTTACTGCGAATGCAATTTAACTATGATAGTAAAATCTGTTTTCTATAAGTTACTCTAAAATAGGAAAAGATTCGTTTGACTCTAGAAGTAACTTTAGTAACACTCAATTATTACAGAATCTTCTAAAAGTAACTTGGCATAGAGAACGACAGCAAATGAAAAACATGGAATATCACGTGAATTTTGGATTTTAAAATCCCGCGGGAACCAAGAATTCTTACGGGATAAGAAGTAGTCTATGTCAATCTCCAGACTTTAACAATATCCATGCAAAAAATCGCGTCCCCATGTTGTGGCATGATTGAAGGACAAACCAACAAACAAATATCTATAGGGATCGAAGGAAATAAGCAAAAATTCTCATTTTATTTTTCTTTTAAAAAACTTCATTTTGGAAAAGACAAATACACAGTCAATAGAATCAATGCTCAATAAGTATAATCAGGTCAAAACACCGCAAATGGGGAGCAAAATCGGCCTAAACAAGGATAATGGGAAGAACAGATCCTAAAGCAATACGATTGTTGACGCCTCAGTGCATCGCACGGTCACCTTCACATTTCACAATTACGCTGCACGGACTAAAAGAAAATGATAGATTCGAACTGTAAATAAAGCTACAGTACCGGCAAAGCCGTGCCGCCAAGCGATTTAGCTTACCAGTACGATGCCGAAAAGATCAGGAGTATAGGCTTCATAAAATTGTCATAGCTTTTCCAAGCTAGCCCGCTTCCATCTTAGACTGCATCATTACTTACCACCAGGTATGATTACAGTTAATGGTTAACTTCTAATGGCATATAAAAAACATATATTGTCACTAGATTTCATCATAGGGTTATACAAGGATCAACAAATTCCTGAAATAGAAATTGCACCGCAAATGAGAAGAAAAATTGGCGCAAACAAAGATAATAGAAAGGAGCAAATCCTAAACCAATACGATTGTTGCCGCTTCAGTATATCGCACGACCACCTTCACAATTACACTGCACTGACTAAACGAAACGACAGACGGAAAACGGGTTACTAAAAGTAAAATACGTCAGTAGAAGCCAATATGAAAATAGAAATAACAGCGTGAAATTGGGTTAAATACATACAAACAGTCTTTATTTAACGGTAGGTAAACTGTGATCTGATTTGGTGATTTTATTTATTACAATTATAGAATGTCAAAAAAACTACAGTCAGTGATAAGAGAAGATGTAATCTAATATGAAAGTAAGCCAACTTGAAGCGGAATGTTAGTTCAATTAAAATTGGTTTTACTCGGCAATATCGGAATGCTAAATCGCTCGGGGATACATCTCTCGTATGCTGGTGAGCCTGATTGATGAGTTAAAATCAAAACCAGGTTTTAGTCGGAACTTTACAAGATAAAGGAAGCAATATTTAAATAATATTTGAGTAGTTCAAACACATAAACAATTAAAGGATGTCAAAAATAAAGTCCCGTGAAATAGAAATAGGTTTTACTAAAATTCTTCATCATATTGTGTTTTCGTTGCGGCGTAGTACCTAATAAGGACCCTAAAACTCATAAAAATGAACATGACAAGTTCATTATTTAGCTTCATTTTTTAAACATTTCTTCTAAAAGAATCCATCTATCTTTTCCATGGTCAACCGGTCTTGTATTTTAGAAATAAAGGGGGAGAAAATATCTTCATTTAAAACATTTCATGGCTCCGTTTATGTTGCGGAAAGCCAAATCGCTTTGCAATAAAACTGAAGCAGAATCGGCGTTTATTCAAGATGTTATTTTCTGTTGCTGTTAAGATGGTTGTTATAGTGGGATTGTTTGCCAAAAGCATTGTTATCTACGAGTTAATAAAATTGCTCTTTAAAGATTTTTTTTCGATTACAATTAGTTAGCCCTTGACTGCGATCTAAGCGACTGAAAATCTTTTTCATCCCGTAACTCTTTGAGTTTTCAGGAATAAAACGTATTTTAAATCCGTCTTCTATACGCAGGCTATATTCTCTGTGATAAAATTTTGTCACGTTTAGTTAGATAAGTGGAAAGGTAACAGACAGGCACACTTAAGCATTTATAAATATTAAGGTTCACTTGCACATTTGCACATTTAAGCCATTTACACTGATTTCTGGTTTAAGACATTTCTTGTTCCATAAATGTTTAACTAAGTGATTTAGTAAGTTAAATGGGCAAAACTGACAAGCATTACGAAATCTTGCGAAATGTGTTTTTTTATTTTATTCAGATACAAGTTAGCCCTTGACTGCGATCTCACCTGATGGTAAGGGATGATGCAGTCAAAGAATAATGAAGCGGGCTAAATTGCAAGGGATAAGAATGTTTTTATTAAACCCATACCTACTAACGCTAAATCGCTTGACGGCACGACTTTTTATTTATTTATTAATGTATATTTTGCTAGCAACCCTCCGACATGGTTATCGGAGACTTTGTATAGCTTACTTAACACGGCATTTTTTTTAACCTTATTCTGTTCAGATTGTCATGAAACAGGTTCTTTTTTTTCGACGGCACGACTTTACCAGTAGGGTGGTAACTAGTCACGATCGAAGTCTCTCACCAGACCAGACCAGAGACAATTTAAGATTTGTTTTTCAGAATCATCACTACCCATAAATACGAAACGTGTTTGTTTATTGGTTTAGTGGTTTGTTGTTTTAGCCTTCGCAAAGGACCAATGGATTGACAAGATTTTTTGCATGGGTATAGTCAAAGACCTGGAGATTGACATAGGCTGTTTTCATCCCCCAAAATCAAAGAGTTCCCACAGTATTTTTAAAAACCTTACACGCGGACGAAGTCGCGAGTATCGGGCGGTTCAAAAGTCTGAGAGATAGTCTTTTTCTTTTCCTTAAAGATTTTTCGTTCCCTTTACCACCGTTTTCCTTTCTTTTTCCCAAGTAAGGTATTATCACATTAATTTCAGGCGGCAATCGAACCTAACTAACCCATTACAGCGCCCGTAACTACAATCCCGCCGCACTGCGTTCTGCCGCCAAGCGATTTATGTTCCTCTAATCTTTTCAATTATCTCCCTCAGTGCGATTCACTTCGACGAAGTTGGAACACATTGTACTTTTTGGAAAACATTCTAATGTTATATTTAAAAAAAATACAAATGAAAAACAAAAGTGGCATAGGAAATATGAAATGTAAGCAGAAAAGAAGAAATCTTTATCTTTAAGAATTACTTAATTATATAAATCAACGGCCGATTTCTCAAAAACTTAATAATTTTTCATTATTTTTTTATACATATATATTATGAAGAAACGTTCGATGATTTGGACCGTCATTTGCCAAATTACCAAAATTCATCAATTAAGAGGATACTTGTCAACGAGCCCCCGTCGATTTCCTACGTATGATATTATTGTTCTTATCTCTATTTGCCCTGGTTCGTGCATTCTCGGTTCCTAGATCGTGTAGATAAGTAGTGTAGATTGTGATAACCAATTCAAATTGCTGTGATTGGCTGAATTTACCATGTTCTTGCTGCGACAGTGAGTTTGAGCCACTAGCGGAACAATGTTAGCCGGTCAGAAATGATTGCAATTAGTCAACCTGTTTGACGTCCGTGTTCTGTTTTCGATTACAAAAAAGCAAAAATTGTTGTTGCAATCATCAATTTTAGCAAATAGTGAAAGAGAGTCGGCCAATCAGAGGTCACAACTACCGCCACACTTTCTGTCAAACTTTGGCAGTAGGCCTGCCGAGTAATGAAAACAAATTTTTCATTCTGTCTAGGTGTAGGGTAGGTGTAGGGTTGCCACCTGCCTCTTTTAGATTTACAGGCTACCACCATCAAAAATACGGGGTTTAGATTTGTTTACGGGAGACATTGTTTCTTATATATTGTTGTATTATTGTATTGTTTATTATTGTATTTGAAGAAATAGGCAGTGGTTCTCTCTGAAAGCTTATTTAGGTATTTCAGTTTATTTGTATGTTTTGTATTTTTTCTCTGTATGTTGCCGGGTCTTGATCGATGAACTGTGTTTGCAATGTGGTTTTAAATAAAAGATTATTTATTTATTTCAATAGTTTTTAAAAACTCTTCATTTTGTAAAATAAAATGTTATACATTTCATGCATACAATCTTTGCATGTTAACTTAAAATTACATTTAACTTGTAATTCCACCTTCAAAGTATGAATACCATGGCCGTAGCCAGGAATTGATTTCGGGAGAGGTTTTATCAGGGCCGGAACTGAATCCTGTCATGAGGAAAAATACGTTCGCTCAACTTTATGGGCTAATTACCTGGTTAGTTGAATTTCGCCTTTCAATTTGATAGTGGAATAAAATACAACAATGAAAAAGCGCAGCGCAGTGAGCGTAAGTGTTTTTGGTTCAATACAGAAAAAAATAAGTGAAAGGGAAACGAGTTTAGCCATAGCAAGATACTTCTTTACCAAAATTTTGATACTTACTATTTAGAGGTAACTTGCACCCCAGAAACGAACATAAGCTTTTTATCCCGGAAAATCCCCCACGGAATTTTTTAAAACCTAAATTCATGCAGACGAAATTGCGGGGCATACACCAAGTAATACAAATTCAAAACGCGAGTGAAGCGAGCGCGAAATGTTTGATATATTTCCAAAAAAAATTGGTAAGCAAATGCAAGAAATAGTGTAAGTATTATTTTAGGTTTAGGTTTTTGACGGTCTCCCAGACGCAGTGGCCATTTCTAAATTTCTGGTCTGGTGGGAGGCTTGGGTCATGGCTAGTTATATGGTTAGTATGGCCCTACCGGCCAAGAAATTAGACTGCACTATTACCACTAGGAGAGATTAAAGTCAAGGGCTAACTTGTATAAAAAAAGGCTTAGATCCTAAAACCAACCTCCGCCTCTTTGGCTACGGCCATGATCAAAATCGAGTGGGTTTCGGCTACGCAGGTATTATTCTACGCATTGTCGCACAAGGAAAATATGTATTCTTTCTACTGGACATAACGTCAGCGTTTGGTTTCGCAAGCCAGCCCGGCTGAATTTGTAAAAAACCGGCCAAGTGCGAGTCAGACTCACGCACCGAGGGTTCCGTATTCGGGTATTTTTTTTCGACATTTTACACAAGAAATCAAAACTGTTATGCATTAAAAAAAATATGCATAAAAATAAATAAAAATCTGTCTTAGAATGTACTGGTAAAGTCCTTTCATATAATAACCCACTTGATTTAATATTTAGTTACTTTGAAAATTGAAAATACTAATATTTGTTCATGAACACATGACAGACGAAGAGACGGACAGACGGACAGATGGACAGACAGACAGACGGACAGACGGAAAGACAGACAGACGGACAGACAGACAGACAGCGAATTGATCCTATTTCCTTTTTGCTTTTGAGGTACGGAACCCTAAAAATATTTAGTTTTATTTGCCCCATATTTTATTTTCATAATTACGGGTTTCTGTATCCTGAAATACCAACCAGTAACCAGTAAAATACGGGGCCTCTGGCAACCCTACTCGGAAATCACTGTCACATTCAAGTTAATGTCAAATATTTTGTTTTCGATTACAGAAAGCTGCATCAATCATTATTAAAATATTTTATTTGTTGTGATTGGCTGAATTTTTGAGTTTCAGCCAATAAACAGACTGTTTGCCAATTAAACGTCATAACAATATAAATGCCAGAAAGTTTAACCAAATAAAACAAACTTAATGAGAACTTAGTGAGAATGCAAACGGCACACAATTTATAATACATATTATGTTAGTCGTATATAATAGATATTATAGTAGCCGTTCACTTTGGTAATAGTCAGATTGTCATCAGTAAAATTGATATTGGTTGATGTATCGTAAATTATTGTTTTGGTGACAAATATTTTTATAATCTATTTATCTTTGAACAGAATGGAATAGAATGAAATGGAATGGAGTACAATGGTAAATTTTTATTCCTGTAAACTTTTAGGTAAACTTCAAAGTGTTTTTTGGTCAGAAAAATTTACCACTGGTTCAGAATGCCGTTCCTACGTTTCTAGGGTTTCGTACCTCAAAACGAAAAACAGAACTCTTATAGGATCACTTTGTTGTCTATCTCTCTGTCTGTCGAGTGTGTCAAGAAAACCTCTAGGGTACTTCCCGTTGACTCAAAACCATGAAATTTGGCAGGTAACCTAACTGCGTAATTTTGGCTAGTTTTTTAATCGATAAAGAAAGTTTGCGACATTGTTCAATAAAAAATTTGGATTCCAACTCCTCAATCCTGATGTTGCAGGGGACCTGACTACTAAAGCTAATGGGATTTAAAAAGTGTTGATTATTAATTGATATTGAAGGTATCTATACCAAGTAAATACTTTGTCGTTGACCTCAACCCTGATGCTGTAAGAAATTGCATTCCTAAATCCTGGTGATCCCTCGGGATTTGAAAAGGATCATCCGTTTAAATGTTCTTACGTGATACAGAAACAAGTTGCATCCCGGGGACGGGCTATTACGGAGAGGCAACTTTTGTTCTGGGAAATGAAAGGATCGGGATTTTCAAAAACCTAAATCCACGCGAGCAAAGCTGTGGGCATTAGCTAGTTGTAAATATATTTAAAAGCTACTATAAGATAATAAATAAGGTACTTATTTCCTTATATTTTTATTGTATGGCAGCGCGCGGTTTTAAATTATAAATTGCACGTCCTGTTCTGTAATACATTTTTTTCTCAATATCTATCGCTTTATCTCATAGCAAGAGTCCGTAAGACATAATACAGTGAATATAGGCAAAATATACAATTTTTGCAGTTTCCACGTCAGTACCTGTCGAATTTTTCTAACAGTGTAAGCAGCAGAGTTGAGTTTACCATCAAGTGTTGATATGTGGGTGTTCCATAGAAGCTTTGCATCTAACGTTATACCGAGAAACACGGGGTTCTCCTTTATTTTCAACATATGATTATTAATCAATGAATTTATGTCATTTAAGGTCCTGGTATTGGGCAGTGTGAATTGAACACACTTAGATTTCTTTGCATTTGGAATTGATTTAGAAGTAAATTGTTAGCAATAAATCAGAGAGTGACCTGTGATATGGCATTACATATAGTATACATTGTCAAAAATTATAATATTAAAGCTGTGCGTATTGCGTGAGGAATTGCGTATTGCGTGAGGAATAGGTGCAACTTGCAGGGTTTGATGCATGCGCTATTGCCAGCAAACATGAGACATATTTTTATCTACAGGCAACGTCTGAGTAGGTAACGCATACGTCTAACGCAAGTTGAAATGTACCAGTGTATTTAGTTAGACCTATCGACAAGTTTAGAGTCGGGTGTAGTTTAAATGTGGCCCGTGTGTTTAGACCAGTTTAGACTGTCAGTTTCCGCCCCCCGTCACCGTCGGGGGTTGGTCGTCCCCCGCACCTCACCACCCCTCTTGCAGAAATCGAGACAGCACGAAATTTTCAAGATTTCTGGGTGTAATTTCTGGTTTTCGTAGTTCCAACATAATTATAACAATATAAAATATATAAAGATAATTTTTTTACTGCATGATATTCATTAAATTTTCTAGGTCTGTGGTTTTTCCAAATTTCATTAAATTGCTTCGTTGTCTAGAAAAACGAGCACAAAGTTGGGCCTTTTTTTAAAGAAAAATACAAATCTTTGAACCCCTGTAATTTTAAAACTACATATTTTTAGAAAAATCTAAAACACCACAGACACAGATATTAGTTTCTAGACTATGTCTGCAAAATTTCATGGACTTTGGTTGCTTAATATTCAAATGAAATGGGAACTACGATTGTATGGAGTAAGTGACGGAGAGAGCTCTGTTAAGGTTTATTAACTACTAGATGGTGCCCGCGACTCCGTCCGCGTGGATTTAGGTTTATTTAAAAATCCCGTGGGAATTCTGCTTTTCCGGGATGAAAAGTTGCCGAAGTAAATTTCCGGGACGTAAGTTACCTTTGTACCAAATTTCATATAAAACGGTTTAACGGGTGGATTCTTAAGAGTCCCGTAGGAACTCTTTGATTTTCCGGGATAAAAAGTAGCTTATGTCCCGGGATGTAAGTTAACTCTGTACCTTTCATTAAAATCGGTTCAATGGTTGAGCCATGATAACATAGCAGACAGACAGACAGACAGACACACTTTCGCATTTATAATATTAAGTATGGATTGACAAAAACGGTCATGATAGGTCATGACCGTTTTTGTCAATCCATATTAATATTCACATTTTAAAAGTTTGGAATTCTGAAAATTATTGTAGCTTCATCAACAGTTGAACTTTACACACACTAGATAGGTATTATTTTGTAACGTACCAACACTGACTGAAATAACTATCATCAAAATGGATACACAACACTAAAACGCCCGCGGCAAAAGTGATTTCTTTGGGAAAAAACCTCAAAATAAATCGTTTTCACTACACGCAACGCACCTGCACAATATTTTAGTTTTAGCTAAAACTAACAGCGAACTGAAATAAAACTAAAAGATAGGGCCAAACCAAACGGTTTTACAACGAACGCAAAGAGAAACCTTTCAAAATTTAAGTGATCGATTTTACAACAAAGGCAAACGATGAGAACCTTTGAAAGGAAAACTTTTATTTAATTGAAAAATGACATTAGATTGAACAACTTACTATGCTACTTGCTGGTTCTTCTCGGTAGGAAAGGCATTCCGAACCAGTGGTAGGTGCTTTTGACGATTCAAAAGAACTTGTAAAAGTCTAGTTGAATAAAAATATTTTGAATTTGAATTTACTACTTGTAGGCATCTAACTAAGTAGAAGTATCAACTAACTAACCAAAAGAGCTCAATTTAATTAGAAATGTACACGAATAGGTAACGACTTTATAATACGCACATATTATTATCATCTTTATTGATATCGAAACCCACCGAAAAACATATACTCACCACCAGGTGAGATTGTTGTCAAGGGCTAACTTGTATCTAAATAAAAATAAAAAATACTTATATATTTTTAACGACAGCTATAATGTGAATTCCAACACGTGTAAAATGATATTCAACCTTTTGGCACATTAAAGTATTCTTAACAGGGCTCTCTCCGTCACTCGTTTCTATTCGTTTCATACAATCGTAGTTCCAATTTCATTTGAATATTAAGCAACCAAAGTCCATGAAATTTTGCAGACATATTCTAGAAACTAATATCTGTGTCTGTGGTGTTTTAGATTTTTCTAAAAATATGTAGTTTTAAAATTACAGGGGCTCAAAGATTTGTATGTAAATTTTCAAGACCGCGTAACTTTGAAACCGAATATTTTAACAGAAATCTGGAAAACCACAGACATAGATATTAGTTTCTAGAATATGTCTGCAAAATTTCATGGACTTTGGTTGCTTAATATTCAAATGAAATTGGAACTACGATTGTATGAAACGAATAGAAACGAGTGACGGAGAGAGCCCTCTTAAGAACCTAGCTCAATAAAATTTACAGATAATGTCATAATCTTGATCAAAATAAACAACATTGTCATAGTTAAAGTTTCAAGTTTCTGTTGACCTTACCCTAACACTTAGTGCAAATAGCCGTCAAACATTAAACAAACCCCGCCATTAATTATAGCAAGCTGTATTGATGGCACTCCAGCGCGGTCCGCAAACAAACTGTAATGCAAACACGTGTAAAATGATATTCGACCTATTTGTCACATTAAACCGTGTTAAGCCTTATTGCTTTTGGTATTGACCACTTTGGATATTATGTTTTAGTAGCTATTCTAATACAAAGCACGTATATAATGATATTTTACCTATATGTTAAATTAAAGTGGCCTTAAGAATTCTATAACACAAGTAAACGAAAAATCCGAAAAACGTGAATTTGTGATAATATCACCAAAAAAAAAATGTTCCATGAACAAATAATTAGTATTTTCAATTTTCGAAGTAGGATAAATATACCAATTAGGGCATCATATTATGAAAGGGCTTTACTTGTTCATCCTAAAACAGATTTCTATTTATTTTTATGCATAACAGTTTTTGATTTATGGTGCAAAAAGTCGGAAAAAATACCCGAGTACAGAACCCTCGGTGCGTGAGTCTGACTTGCTGGGTTTTTTTAAATTAATGAAATAATAAATTTTTAAAAAGTAATAAATAAAGGCTTTTTAACCCCCGACCCAAAAAGAGGGGTGATATAAGTTTGACGTGTGTATCTGTGTATCTGTCTGTGGCATCGTAGCTCCTAAACTAATGAACCGATTTTAATTTAGTTTTTTTTTATTTGAAAGGTGGCTTGATCGAAAGTGTTCTTAGCTATAATCCAAGAAAATTGGTTTAGCCATTTGAAAGTTATCAGCTCTTTTCTAGTTACAGTAACCTCTACTTGTCGGGGGTGTTATAAATTTTTAATTTACACTTGTTTTTATTTGTATTGTAAAAGCCTACGGTTACAAGTGAATTGGTCTCGTTAAGTTTTCTGTATGCATTTTAAAATACTAGTTTTACCAAACAAGCAGCTAAAGCTTGTTTTGCATTCAAAATGGTCGCTTGTACATTCTATATTGAATCGGGCACAATGATTTACTTTGAAACTGCAGCGTGCGTTCAATTAAAATGGTTTTGATCGCTATCGACAGTTTGTGTTCGAATGTTCTAAAATTTAGAATCGATTCAACCAAATTTTATAATGAAAACCGAACTTTAGGGTTCCGTACCCGAATGATGGCAACTGGAGTCTATTGCTAAGACTCCACTGTCCGTCCGTCTCTGTCTGTCAGAGGGCTGTATCTCATGAACCGTGATAGCTAGAGAGTTGAAATTTTCACAGAATGTGTATTGCTATTGACGATATAACAACTGCAGATAGTGAAAATTTCAAAAATCGCCATGAAAATCTAAAAAAAAAATTAAAAATGTTACTTTTTTTTTCTTTTATGATGGTACAGAATCCTTAATGTGCGAGTCCAGCTGGTACTTGACTGATTTTTTTATAGACTGTAAATTGCAATAGTTTTATTTAGTTTTGTTTGTTATAGTTAATTTCATGTTGCTCAGTCTATTATTGCGATTATAACTTGGTATTGTTTTTGAATCGAATGAATACAATGCGATTTCATTGACTGTGAAAGTTTTTTATTTGCGTATTGGTTCTATTAGGCTCTTACAATATAGAATACTAGGCCTAGTTGAGGCCCGTGGTTTCGTCAACGTGGATTAAGGTTTCCAAAAATCTGGGATAAACTTTGGACGGTGGATTGGCTGAATTCACACATCTCAGGCATGCAGATTTCTTTCCGGTGTTTTCCTTCACCTTTAAAGCAAATGATACTATCTTGTTTAAAACGTGCATACCCAACTTAGAAAGTTATAGAGGTGCCGTGCCCGGGATCGAACCCCTAACCCCTGGAATAGGAGGCGGACGTCTTAACCACTAGGCTGTCACCGCTATAGATATGGCACCATAATGGAAACTTAAAGACACTATTGTAGATTAACCGAAGGACACATATTAGTATCGAATATCAATTTACTCCAGAAACTATCAAAGTTAAACAAGTAGGTATCCACATAAAAGTTTCCTTCGAACACTTAAGTCGATGAAAGTTGCCAGATTGTCTGCTAGACTTGTAGGTCTTTGCCCAGCCTTTGTTACTCCTTAGGGCTCTAACACACTTGATATTTCAAATCAGCGATAAGTGGAAACTGCTAATTCACTTAAAAGTCCAAATGCACCAATAAAAGTTCTTTAGAATATTAAAAAAAAGAATATTAGCCATGACTAATTATCCCCTTTCCCCTCCAATTAAGCGTTAAGCTTGTGCCAGGAGTGGGTACGACAATAGTGCAAGGGGTGGGGTTTGAACCGCCGACCTTTCAGAATTCAGTCCGCTCCTCAACCGTTGAGCTATCGAGGCTCTAAATGATTTCCCGGGGTAAAAGTTAGCTTATGCACCTCTCTAGGTCTTTATTTACATCCATGCATTACGGCGTTATTGAAGGACAAAAATATAAAGAGGTAAAGTTTGTAGGTTTGTAAGTTGTATAGGTTTGTTTGTGGGAGATAATCTCCGCAACTACTCATTTGATTTTTAAAATTCATTAACTGATAGCTGTTTTATTCTTGAGCGCTATAGGCTATAAATTACAATGTTTCCAGCAATTAAATGATTTTAATTAAAACGTTTAACTCTTCTACTGAAAGCAGCAACTATTAAACAAATTAAAATGGTTTCGAAAAAAATTGGTAAGCTAATATTTTTTCGTCTACAAAATAACAGTGCAAACTCCACGAGTCCAATCAACTATGCTATCGTAAAAGCTCGCTAAACAGTAATGCTAACAAGATTATCAAGTGTGCTGCGGCCTTAAGCGTAACGTTGCAAACCGCAGGGCAAAGTTATAATGATACTTGTTCCTCGTTCGATAGTTTCGGTAACCGCTAAATATTGTAATATTCATATGGAAAATGTTACTTTGATTCGTTTATAACAACCACAACACAAGTTTAATCAGTTTGCTAGTTTATAAAGCCACTAGCCTGTAATTGTAAACGCGTTGCTACTTACTGTTTGTTTCGAAAAATCAGACACCTAAATTTCTACTATGACGTGTTCACATCATCATCATCATCATCATGATTAACCCATCGCCGGCTCACTACTGAGCACGGGGTCTCCTTTCATAATGAGAAGAGTTAGACCATAGCCTACTACGCGGCCAAATGCGGATTGGTAGACTTGTAGAAGGCATGCAGCTTTCTTCACAATGTTTTCCTTTACCGTTAAAGCAAGTGATATTTAATTATCTATGACGCACGTAACTTCTTAAAGTTAGAGATGCGTGCCCCGGATCCTGGATTTCCGGTTCCCCTCGAAAGTATTCTTTCTTATACGATGGTACGGAACCCTTCGTGTGTGAGTCCGACTCACACTTCGCCGGTTATTTGTTTTTAAAGTAAAAATAGTGAGCAAATGACAAGGCTGGTCATCTGCTGTACGTACCGCCGCGCATGAACATTTGCAGTACCAGACGTACCGCCGATGCGTTGCCAGCCTTTCAGGAATTTGTTGATCTGTTCCTTGAATAATCCCATGTTGAAAATCTAGTGGGAACACCGCCGGAGGGCGTTGGTTCCACAATTTTCTTGAGCGTGGAAAAAAGATCTGGCACAATGTGACTAGTTACTACTCGTACCCTATTTTGGTACCAGCGTGTCCCGGACACGTCACAATTGACCGCCAGCCCGGGTGAAGATGACGTCACGCGTAATGACTTCCGGTACAACGGGCACGGTTATTACAATTTCTTCCGTGCCGCTGCCCACCCCACTATCGACTATTAGCTGATGCTTAATTGAAAAGCCCTTAATTAATCCTTCGCGTACCATTACATGCAGGTGGCATTTTACTTCGTCAAGATTGTCGTGAAGACAAGAAAACTCTTTGAGGGCGTGGGTTCGAATCCCACTTCTGACACCAAGTTTTATTTCAAGAGAGAGACCACAGACAATAAACAATACATAACATTTTGCTTAAGTGACTTTACACGACAATAATGGTGACTTTATAAAACAGCCATGTGGTTAGAGACCATGGACACTTACCCATGAGTTGCGGATTCAAAGTCAAGTACTGCAACCACTAGGATATTCCATAGGACACTAAATTATATCCTGGAAAACAAACAGTTCCCTCGGGATTTTTAAAAAACCTAAATCCATGCGGACGAAAACTCGGGCATCATCTCCTATTTCATAAAGTCTTATACACTTATAGATTTTTGGTTATTCCAATTACAACTTGTAATTTAAAAAAAAAACTAAAAAAAAACCTCCTGCCATTTGAACTGCATCTTTTTCAGCCCGCACATAGCGCATAGAATGCATATTTTGGGTTCTATGAATTTTTTGTACCCGATTACACTCACTTTGTTTTTAGCAACATTTTGAACTGTTGCTATTTAGTATATTGCAACATCTTTTTAAGCGCTAATTTATATTTATTCTAATCTAATCTTAACAAAGAAAACCCTGCCTTTTGGCTGCGCTGCAGTCGGGTAAAAATCGTCTTGCATAGAATAGAATAGATTTTTATTCAAGTAAACTTTTACAAGTGCTTTTGAATCGTCAAATAATTTACCACTGGTTCGGAATGCCGTTCCTACCGAGAAGAACCAGCAAAAAAACTCGGAACTTCGGACTCAGAAACTTGCATTGGATAGAACGACAATTCTCATAGAAAGCAATGACGAGGTCTAGGTTGGGGGAGTAAATAAATATGACATAGCTTGTAATGGGTTCCAGTCCGGTGCGCGGGGTGATTGCGATTCCTTCCGCAACATTGCTCACACTCACCAGTCCCCCAGCCCGCGGGTGATGTTAATTGATACGTGATGCGAGGTGATCACTTCTTAATGCAACAGTAGGATGTTAGATACACCATCATCATAATTATCAACCGATATCCCTGCTGGGCATAGGTGTCAGTGGCTCCCTGCGAGTCGTTCTATGTCATCTAACCACCTATAGTGCGCGTTTGAGGTTGCAACCGACGCCCCGCACACCCGCACAGCCCCCGTGCTATCCCGCTGCGGGTAATGTGCGGGTGTGCGGGGCCTCCCCCCGCCTCATTCCCCGATTGTACTATTACTATAGTCTTCCACCGCTGCGACCCTATGGACCCCAACGTCTCTCTAATGTTCTACGGAAGTTTTTTTTTAACTATAATATGTCCGGCCTTTGCCACTTCAGCTTCGAAACCCATTGAGATTTAGATATAAGTACCTACCTACATAATGATATGATAGTATGTAAAACAAAATATTTACATACAATTATGGATCAGAACAAGTAGGTAGCCCATGAGCAATAAGCACACGTATTCTAAGTTGTAACCACCATACCCAAAGGTGAAAGTCAGTAAGACATAAATAAAAATAAACCTAAGAGCCGCAAAGAGAACCCGGTCCAAAGCTTGAAACGCCTAATTAACTGACCCGTACGGTTCCCTTCAAACGAAACTCCGGGAACCAGTCAGCGCCAGAGCCTTTCCGAAAGAAAGCCTTCCCGTGATTTGTGCTAAAATTAACGCGTGGACATTTCTCATTTTGCCCGTTTTTGTTTATTCGCTTGAGCACACCACCGCTTGGGCAGTTTGTAAAACAAAAGACCATAGTAATTAATTGTTTTAGTAACCTAGTAAAAAGAGGGGTGCTATGAATGCTGTGTGAATGTCTGTGACTTTGTAGCCCTTCACAGATGGATCGATTTGAATATGATTTTAAAGCTCGTTTAAATGGAATGGTTCTTACTTTTTTTTTCTATATAATAATATATTATCATGATACCTACTCCGTTAAGCACATCGATGGTTAAGCAGTTTAAGGTTTATCAATTATTTTCCCTATGGTGAAGTTATTATGATGTGAAAGATAAGTGTGTGAGAGAAGAGAAGAAGTAATTTTTTCTCATCATCTATTAAGAATTTGATTGGGCGCTGAACCTAATAAATTATGCCCTTTGCACCACTTAGGTAGAAACCGGACTTAATTCACGGCGACATGAAAGTCGGCTGGCACTGGCGTATGAGCACATTATCACAATTTAAACCGTATGTCACAGTTATTAAGCTGGATTCAAATTAATAAAAATATATGTATATAGAAGCTGCACTTTCGCCTAAAGACCTTAGGTACACCTATCTCCTGACGACATTATGTTGTGAAACTAAGGATAAAACTAACTGTGAAAATAAGGATCTTAGGATCAAGATATACAAGCCATTGGTTATAGAGTAAGTAAGGATACAAAATATATAATACAATACAGCACGATCATATTTCTTACGGATCAGGATATGAATTCTCCTTTTTATTAGAAGCAATATGAAATTGTAATTTTTATACCCCCGCAGTATGATAGGGGATCGTGTCGTAAAATATCAAGGACATATCTACACACATCTGTACCAAATACCTTTCGATCTTTAGCTATATACTTAGGTAAGTATTTTTTATACGTATAAAAATACTCTTCCTGACTGACTGACTGATCTATTCAGCCTACACCATTGGACCTATACCATTGGGGTTAGAATTTAGATTTCTGACTTAGGAACTTGAATTTTTTACTAAAATAGGCACTTACTAAGGAAGGATTTTTTGGAAATTCGGCACCTAATGGGATTAAAATCTATATGAAGCGGAATTTACATTACGAAATTAGTGACTCGACATTAATTTCACTATCAATTGCATGTGTAAACGTCTAATTTCGCATGCATTGTGGCATGAAATTTTTTTATGAAAGTAAGTCATTTTTAAAATCTATATCAACCATGATTAATAACAATGAAAATTGGTATTTAGGCTGGCAGTTAAACATAAGATAAATGTGTTTTAGGATTTTTGGAAATTTCAACAAGACAAGACACTTGGTGGTGGAATTTTTAAAAATCTTTGGTCCAAGGCGGTTAAAAAGAGGGGTTGAAAGTTCAAGCTTTCAAGCAAAGTATAAAAATGAATAAGTAAACCGTTTACGTAATAATTACGGGCAAAGTTTGTATTATATTGTATACGAAACCCTATCTTATTTGTGTTCTGATTAGTTGACCAATTTGTCAGTAGTTTAATTATGTAAATATATAAAAGGAAAAGCTGACTGACTGACTGACTGATCAACGCACAGTTCAAACACACGCACAGAAAAAAAAAAAAAACTACTAGAACGGGCTGAAATTCGGCATGCAGTGACGTAGGCATCCGCTAAGAAAGGAATTTTGAAAATTCAACCCCTAAGGGGGTAAAATAGGGGTTGGAAGTTTGTGTTCATAGTCCACGCGGTTGAAGTCGCGGGAATAAGCTAGTAATTTAGTATTATAATAAACTAGATGATGCCCGCGACTTCATCCGCGTGGATTTAGGTTTTTAAAAATCCCGTGGGAGCGCTTTGATTTTCCGGGATTAAATGTAGCCTATGTCCTTCCCCGGAACTTTAAGCTTACTCTGTACCAAATTGCATTAAAATCGGTTTAACTATTGGACCGTGAAAAGCTAGCAGACAGACGGACACACATTCGTATTTATAATAATATTATAGTATATGGATATGGATACTAAGGAAAATACCTGTAATTTGAAGACAGACCCATGTCTATCTTCAAAATACAAGTATTTTCCTTGAAGGGCGTCCATGCGTGTTGTCGTGCTGCATCCACACCATCGATTACCGGCACGCATGCAAGCCGATATCGATTTTATATAAATAGTCTGTGTAACCAGCGTGCCGCAGGAATACGCGTACAGGCGTAAGATCATACCTACCCGCGACATGTCGCTAGACAAAAAGTCGCGAAACACTCATCTTGACGTTTATAAAAGAGCGTGGATTTGACTTGCAGATCGCTCCAGCAATGCGCGGGGCCTCCATTACTTTAATACATTGCTTAATATTATTATCACACTAATATTATAAAGGCGAAAGTTTGTGTGTGTGTGTGTGTGTGTGTGTGTATGTTTGTTACTCCTTCACGCAAAAACTACTGGACGGATTGGGCTGAAATTTAGAATGGAGATAGATTATACCCTGGATTAGCACATAGGCTACTTTTTATCCCGGAAAATCAAAGAGTTCCCACGGGAATTTTAAAAAACCTACATCCACGCGAACGAAGTCGCGGGTATCAGCTAGTTGTATATAAAATCTTTGAAAAGGGCAACCGCCCTCGAAGTTTCTTGCTGGTTGTCCTCGGTAGACAAGTCATTCCGAACCATAATTGGTAGATGTATTTGACCTTAGTCCAAATTCAATGCATTTGACGATTCAAAAGTAGGTACTTACTTGTAAAAGTCTAATTGAATCTGACTGTTAAATTTAGGTATATAGGACTTTTCAAATGAAGATCGTGGTCATTGACATTCCTATTCATATCTCGATCGAATTACATCTATGCACCTCGTGCTTAACCGCATTATTAACCACAGGTTATTAGCAACACAATACCGTCTTTACATTTGCCAACCAAGACAGACGTAACATAAGCATTCGGACGATATGATGTAATAAACAGACGGACTTGTGCGGGTTCCGTATCGCATTACAGCGGTATTCGCAGTCGTATCGATTGCCGACTGATCCCTTAATTGCTTAACGTTCACGACCTTTCTGGCGTAGCAACGAGAGGGCTCGGGTTCGATATCCGGTTAAAATAACTTCAAAGTACTTAAATAATACTTATTACAAAAACCTCTATAAGGAACCGATTTTCTTGGATTTTAGCTAAGAACACTCTCGATCAAGCCACCTTTCAAACAAAAAAAACTAAATTAAAATCGGTTCCTTTGTTTAGGATCTACGATGCCACAGACAGATACACAGATACACACATTAAACTTATAACACCCCTCTTTTTGGGTCGGGGGTTAAAAACTTGTGAAAGACAGTCTAGTAGCAAAAATGTCGGCTTTCTAATGGAGGGTCCGAGGTTCACGCACCTCTAACTTTTCGGAGTTATGTGCATTTTAACCAATTAAGCATAGTACGCGACAGGTCGAGATGGCAATCGGGGTATGAGGCTGGGGAACGCCCTGCACACCCACACTTCACCCGCACCGGGTTAACGCGGGGGCTGTGCGGGTGTGCGGGACGTCCCTACCCCGATTGCCATTACTTGTTTTCACCATAACACTTGTTTTCACGGTGAAGGAAAACATCATGAGGATACCTACATGCCTGGCAGTTCTCCATAATATTTTCAAGGTGTGTGAAGTATGTCCATCCTCACTTGGCCAGAGTGGTGGACTATGGCCAAAGCCTGCTCATTCTGAGAGGAGATCCGTTCTCACTAGTGAACCGACAATGGGTTGATGATGATGATGATGATGATACTTATCCATTCCATTAATTACCATCTCAATCGAGAAATCGTGGTCCCAATCGATTACACGTACCGGTACGATTTGTCGCGTGGACATCAATTAGTGCTAAAGGCTGTTTTACGCCAGAATAACACATTGCGACATTGAACCATGCCACAAAGTTGCATGCCTGAATACTATGTACTATTGATGCGAAGGTGTGTCTGTCTGTCTGCTAGTTTTTCATACGTGCTACTTAAGTAGGTATATTATTTTGCAAAATAATAGCTAACAATCGAATAAAAGTAGAGCCTAGCAAAAGCTTTATGAATACCATTCAAGTATTTTCCTATGAATTAATTATATTTCTATGATATTTTAAAATCAAATAATACCAGCTTTTCGTACTTTTATAAGCAAAATGTTTTAAAATACTTAAGTAATCGATCTCTTCCAAAATACTTCTCCTCAATAAAAAAATATTTACACTTAAAAAGCTTCCAACTGGAACAATAAATTACACAAAGAACAGCGTAAATTATAAACTACATGATATCGCTAAAATAATAGGGCAAATACTTATTAAAGTAATATTTAAAACCATAAAAACACCACCATAATAAATCTACTCACCAAAAAAAATTCAGTGCTCCAGCACAATCCCAACCACAAACAAACACTAAAAACTATAAAAAACAAAACAATAAAAACTCTAAAAGCACGGCCAAAACAAACTGTTCCCGCAGGATTAATGCACAACTTTTCCCAACGTTTTTACACTTCCATACAATCACATACAATAAAACATGGCCATGGAAACGTTGGCGAAGTTTTCAAAACTTACGATGGTAAATATTCGTACGCGTTTTCACTGCGAAATCACATACAAAGCCATAACACTCATGACACAGCCGGTCGTCACGAGATCGCGACGATAACTGAGAAAGCTTTGGGAAACAACCCTTAGTTTTCCGCGTTAAACAGAGAGGGCTGTTAACTTGAATGTGGAAAACCACGGGTGCAAAAGGGAGGGGTGTAGGAAGTTGTAGCTATGTGCACGTGGTACGATGCGGTCAATTGCAATGCTACGGTCATTGCCATAGTGAGATTTTTCATAGTGCGTAAACATTACAGACGTTTTCAGTATTTATTTATTTTTTATTGCAATACAAGTTAGCCCTTGACAACGATCTCATCTGATGGAAAGTGATGATGCAGTCTATACGAACTAAATTGGAAGGGGTATGAAGTTTTTATTAAAACCTTAACCTTATCAGTTTCTACTCGACATCGTACCGGAACGCTAAATCGTTCGGCTGTACTGTTTTGCTGTTAAAGTGGTACCTAGCCACGGCCGAAGCCTCCCACCGGACTTTTGCCCCATCGTATCCAAATTCTAGCAGAGCTAGAGTAGGTACAAGTTTGAGAAGTTTACTATCTTTTTAAAAAACATCAATAATTTGAGGACCATCGGGATTTGAAATTTGAATCTACATCTGGCAATTGTTGTGATTGGCTGAATTTATGGTATTCTTGTTGCAACAATACATTATAGCCAGTAGGCAATCGTCAACCAATCAGAGGTGATTGCGATCGTTACACTGTAGCTGTCATTTTACCGTAATCGAGCCTCAGAGTTATAATAACTCAAAATTTAAAAAACCCCAAACACAAAAACCTCTATAAGAAAACTAGAAAAGAGCTGATTTCACACGGCTGAACCGATTTTCTTTGTTTATAGCTATGAACACTCTCGATCAAGCCACCTTTCAAACCAAAAATACTAAATTCAAATCGGTTCATTCGTTTAGGAGCTACGATGCCACAGACAGATACACAGATACACATGTCAAACTTATAACACCCCTCTTTTTGGGTCGAGGTTTAAAAATAAGATAATAATAAGTATTCGTTCCTCTGAAACCCTTAACTATTATGATAACGTAACAAAATAAAATACGTAAAATAACGTATAATTAAAAACGGCTTAACCCTGCCTTAATGGTAGCCCGTATTAATTTTTGTTTGTTATTCCAAAAGGCTGCGAAAATGTTAAAAAAATGGTTCTTTTAATATCATTTATGTAGTAGACAAAGAGCAGTTAAAAATAAAATTTTTAAAAATAAATAAAAGACTGACTGACATAAATATACGGTGTAGAAACTTGATTTGCGTGTAGGTCCTGTTTTTAACGTAGGCGTTCCGTCCACCCAAGAAAATATTTTTAGAACATTTCTCAACTTTTGTATTTATTTATTAACCCTCGACCCAAAAAGAGGGGTGTTATAAGTTTGACGTGTGTATCTGTGTATCTGTGTGTCTGTGTATCTGTGTATCTGTGTATCTGTGTATCTGTCTGTGGCATCGTAGCGCCTAAACGAATGAACCGATTTTAATTTAGGTTTTTTTGTTTGAAAAGTGGCTTGATCGAGAGTGTTCTTAGCTATAATCTAAAAAAATTGGTTCAGCCGTTTAAGAGTTATCAGCTCTTTTCTAGTTTTCTTGTAGAAAAGAAGGTTAGATAACCGTTAGGTTCATAATATTATGTCAATAGACAAATGTCAAGCTGTCAAGATGGACGCCTAAATACATAATTATTTATTTGAAAATGATGTTTTGGAAAACTCAAATACTTTGGATCGTCGGGGGTGTTATAAATTTTTAATTTACACTTGTTACTTAGTCTATGACATGCGCAAACCGCTAGTTGTGACTTTAGATTGGACTTGTTTTGCTATCGCTGTACAAATAATATGTTGCTTATTTCGTAGACCTGCCTGGCGCAGTGGTAAGCGCTGTAGTCTTATTATTGGAAGATCCCGGGTTCTATTTCCGGCAGGGGTTCGGAATTTTTTAATTTCTAAATCTCTGGTATGGTCTGGTGGGAACCTTCGGCCGTGGCTAGTTACCATCGTACTGGCAAAGTCGTGCAGCTAAGCGATTTAGTGTTCCGATATGATGCCGTGTAAAAACTAAAGGGGTATGGGTTTAAAACTGGCATACCCCTTCCAGGTTAGCTCGCTTCCATCTTAGACTGCATCATCACTTACCACCAGGTGAGTTTGCAGTCAAGGGCTAGGTAACTATCTGAATAAAATGTAGCATGCCGCATTGTCGCATAATGATGCTCCGGTGTAAAACAGCCTTTAGTGTCTCTACATATTTTCGGCAAGTGCAAGCTATCTATGTTTATAATAAAACTGGATGATTTCTGTACATTAAATATATTTTGAAAATTTTAATCGAAGGAAACATTAGCACGGATATAGACTACAAATCAATTGTTTTTAGAATTTTTGTTTGTCGGTCTGTCTGTACGCACATCAAGCTACAACAAATAAACAGATTGAAATGTTTGGTACAGTGGTAGCTGACACTTCGGGATAACATATAGGGTATTTTTATCCCGGAAAAAATTAGGGATTCTTCGGGATACGGGATCGAACGTAACGGCTGCTTGTGTCCCCCATTTTGAAAGCCGGCTCATCTGCAAACATGAAGGGCGTCGCTTCACTTTAGTACTTACGCTGTGCAAATAGTCACTATCTCCTAGACTACACCGGGAGGCGGTGGTGGTTTCATGACAAATGGCGCTACAGGGTGCTCCGAGGTAATTCGTTTTTAACCGTCGCACGTCAGCGGCCCCGACGAGGTGTAGCTGTGTTAACTAATTGCAGACTTACCGTTAGAACTTACGTTAACGTTACAGATATTATATTATTTACTAGCTCTCCTGTCCCGGCGTGACTCGCCTGGAGTTTTGAAAGGACAAAATTTCCAAAAATCTTGAAAACTAACTGCTTCATTTTCCCCCGAAAGTACAAATACCACTTTTTATAGATATTATGTGACGGATTGGAAAATGTTCAGACTTTCATGCCCCTATTTATCACCCCCTTAGGGATAGATATTCCAAAAATATTTTTTTCATGGACGTCTACGTATGTGATAAAACGAACTCCACTTTAATATTTTTTTATTTACTATAGGCGCACGCTTGACCACGATCACACCTGATGAGACGCGTTTGCCTTGAAGGTATCTATTCACGCTTGTTTTAAAAATACCCGAGTTATAATTAGCAATAAACACTGATCTCGATATGATAATTTCAAGTTTCTAGCCCCAGTGATAGATCAGTCAGACAGGACAAGTCCTTTTAAAGGGATGTATAGATTAAATAGCTAGCCTCCTCCGGTTTCCCACATATTATTGTACTAAGTAACTATAGTACACGACATGTTGAGATGGCAACCAGGGTGAGGACACCCCGCACATCTCAAACTGTCGCGTATTATATTTTAAATTATGTATGACGAAGTCGTAGGCATAATTTAGTATAAAATAAGTATTGTTAAATAAACCAATAATGTTTATTCTGAAACTATAATAACGAACACAAACAGGGGGTAATCAATGGAATGAAAAAAATCACGCTGTATATTAAAGGAATGATTTTGAGGAATGGGCCTTGGGCACGCGATACCTTCATTTAGCTGACCACTGATACTTGTACAGGGTGTACTTTTCCATTAGTACAGTAAAAATTTACTCTATAGACAAGAACATAGAAAAAGGTGAAAAGACCTATACCGTCGATTTAATATTATAGAAAAAAAATCTTTAAAATATCCAGATAGTACAGAAGGCTATATAAGAATAATAAGTTGCTAACAACAAAACTTTTGTAGCATGAGAAATTTTAAATTTTATTTTAGAAACAAGGTTTACAAATCCACTGCGTCAGTTGCAGTAGAAATTTTTATATTTTTTTAACGAAAAGAGCGGAAATAATTATTGATTCATTTTTTAATATTTCTAACATGGGTAACATGGTACGTACTAAATAAAAATATGAATTCTTATTGTTAACTCTCTATTTAGTTCATGGATATTGGTCATGACGCGAGGAATGGGTATGTACCTAACTGTCAATTGGTAAGTTATGTACTTAAGTTTTTTGAAAATCTATTATTTCCTTTCATCTTTAGTTTAAAATCCCATGATTCCTAAAAGTAGGTACCAGCAGGGCTATTATGTATCTTTGAAAGTTTTCGTTAGACATTAAGTCCAGTTAGAAATCCATGAAATTTAGGTCACGTGTTTTTCTATTCCGTATCGAATGCGTGGCTAACTAATAACGAGTATCTAACACTTGGCAGTTGGCCAACATTAACATAGTAGCGTATTTTATCGACTTTATATGGCCAAATTAAATATCTCTGCCTGACAGGTAGCGTAGTAGAAATGTAAGACTTTTTGAATTGTACGACTTCGACTAGTTTTTAATTATTATCTATGGACATTTGACATTGACATTACATCAGTTTGAACTTTGACTTGAATTTAAACGGTTTTGTGTTTTGCATAGATTAGTGTTTTGTAGTACCTAACTTTGAATTATGACTATAGAATGATAGAATTACAGTATTCTTGAGTGCTTTTATTGTGTACCTACCTAATTATTCCTTCAGCACACAATTTGAACGAAATCATGAAGCATATTTTGTCTATTTAGATGTCTCCAAGAAGAAAAGTCTCTGTGCGCCAATTCGAACTCTTGGTCGAGTTTGCAGAGACCCATCGCGATATTGCGATGGGTCATTTCATTGGATCAAACATGGTTGGGACATCGTATTGAAGATAGATATCCCCATTGGGCGCTGATATGTACCCGTGGCATAAAAATGCAGAGCTGCTAGGATCTGCAATAAATATAAAATCCAATTTTTGTGTTAAATTAATCTCAATATTTTCTTCCTCAATATAAATATCAGAATTTTATTTTTATTTGTTATTTTATTTTGTACCAGAAAGTTGTAACAATTAAGAGACAAAGAAAGTAAAAGTGGACAGGGAAGCACTCTATAAGAGATCTCTACCAGTGACCCTTGGCAGTGCGAGAGGTTGTAAAGGGAGTAGAATAGGTACAAAGATAGAAAATAGGTACTTTAGTACCTACATGAGACTTATCTTTAGTTCAATGCGAACAGCTGTCCTTCGTCGAGCGGCTTGGAGGTGAGGCCCGAGTTCCTCTAACACCTGCTGGTAGCCAGCCTTGCTCTAACACCTGCTGGTAGCCAGCCTTGCTCAAACGAAAGTTCGCAATGAACTCTGTTTCTGGCACCTCCATTGGGTTATACATATCGCGCAGCCTGCGCCTGTAGACCCGTAGCGCCTTTTGTTGGCGCTGCTCTTCAGCATGCCCCATCAATACGGCACGAGCCATATTTTTTTTAAATTATTATCTACAATATTAACATAACCACAAAATATAGTACCTACTTGCTTACAAAATAACAATAATTTAACTCCGACGAACCAACCTCACTTTATACTAGCTGATGCCCGCAGCTTCGCCCGCGTGGATTGGTCAGATCCCCTGCAGCATCAGGATTGAGGAGTTGGACTCCAAATTTTTTATGAAACAATGTCGCAAAGTTCCTCTATCGATTAAAAAAGAAATGACGCAAATCGGTTCAGAAATCTCGGAGATTTCGGTGTACATAGGTAGAAAAACACAACTCCCTTTTTGAAAGTCGGTTAAAAAAGTAGCCTATGTTACTCCCTGGTCAATTTTCTACTTGTCTGTGAAAATCCCGTCAAAATCGGTTCAGCCGTTCCCAAGATTAGCCTTTTCAAACAGACAGACAGACAGACAGACAGACAGACAGACAGACAGACAAAAATTTTAAAAACGTGTGATTCGGTTATAGTATCGTTCAAATAACCATATGACCTTAATATGCGGTAGTTATTTCGAAATTACAGACAGACACTCCAATTTTATTTATTAGTATAGATTACTTAGGTACCTTTTTACAACTAATACCTAGGTACTAGGTATCAATTTTTTATTATAATATATTTTTCTGAAAAACCGAGCGGAATTCAGCCGATTTGTAATTAATAAAAATCCTTCGAAATTAAAACATCTCTACATTCGTTGAGATTGCTAAAAAATTATTACCTCTATAAAACGGACGGATTATAGTGGCGAGTCGCAAAACACTGATCCCGACTAGTTGTTAAAACGATCGTAGCCACCTAATAAAGTTTCTAATTACAAACTGTCATTTTTGCTTAGTGAATAGAGTTTTAAAAACTATCGATACGAAAACATACGTGAAAAAGCATTTCCGGTTTCTATTCCATCCCATTAATGGCTATGATCGAGAGTCATTGTTTATGACGTCATCTTGGTTAAAAACTAACGTTAGCGAATAGAAAATTTGAGTTTGACATTTAATTATTAGAAATTTTCACGAAATTAGTGTGCCACTGAGATACAGCATAACCCGGATGAACTCTATGATATATAATGTATAAGTTTTCACTCACTAAAAGCTACAAAAAGAGCAGCCTGTATACCAAATGTGGGAGAAAGACAACGAATGTCTTGTTTTGAAGCGAAAGTGGGTCTCTCTTTTGGAGTGGCTATCTTTGTGTTTCTGACGTCACGGTGTTTTGGGTTCATTAGGATTTTGTGTTGTGTAATGGACCATCTTAATTGCTTACCCTTGCTTTAAGTGTGAGGAGCTAGGGGCTAGCTGATTAGTTGAATGAATGAATGAAACTTTTATTTAGTTATCCACTGAACAATGTGGGAGAGTCTTCATATTATGATAAAATTATATGCAGGATAAGTTAACCTACATGAAATAAACAAGTTCAATTCATTTTATTTCAAGTCCTGTTATGATTCATACAAAGAGTGCTTTGAATTGTCTGTTTGCTTCTAAGCGTACTGAAGCCAACACTTGAGAATTCAAAGCCAAAGGATTTTTATGGATTTTTCAGTTAAGCCAAAGTTTCGACAGCGCCTGTCAAAACGCGGTATAAAGTCACTCTTTCCCCATTTTAAGGACACTTACAGACGGTAGTTCTCTGTTACAACATCCGATAAATATTTCTTTCCTATTGTTACAAAAAATTCAATGTTATTTCCCACTTTTCTCTCTGTCTTTTTCTCAAAACTCTTATTTAATATTAAGTAAGAATTAGTTTGCTACTATGGATAGAGGATAAGGAAGCTGTGCTAGCCTAGTGGTTAGGACATCCATCTCCTGATCGGAAGTCGAGGATTCGATCCCAAGCAGGCACCTCTAACTTTTCAGAGCTATGTGCGTTTTAAGTAATTAGTTATCACTTGCTTTAACGGTGAAGGAAAACATTTTGAGGACAGGTTTTCTCAAAATGTTTTCCTTCCCCATCCCCGAGAGTTCTCCATAATATTCTCAAAGGTGTATGAAGTCTGCCGACTGTCACACTTGGCCAGCGTGGTAAACTATGGCCCAAATCGTTCTCATTCTAAGAGGAGACCCGTGCCTTGTGGTAAGCCGGCAATTAGTTATGATGATGAAGGATTAGTGGTAAATAAAGCAACTGCCGGCCCATAGAGCGGAGCTGAGCTTTTTTGACAAAAACTTAAAGTCAGCTTTATTGGCTTGATTATAGAGTTGAAATTAACATAATCATGGCAAAACATGGAGTAGCCTCAGAAAACTGCGCCGTTTATCACGCGGTACCGCCATACCAAAACAAATAAAAATTTAGCAGTTTGAATTATTATTAAAAAACACACCGAATTGAGAAACTCTTTTTACTTTTTGGGGTCTCAAACTGCTTTTATGATGCCTGCACCACAATATTGGTTGAACTATATCAAATAAGACTCAGGGACTGTCCGGCATGCAAGCAACATAAGATCGTAGAATGAGGCAGTTCTTCCAAGAGGCATTTGTTCAGCTGTGGACTCCATCGATTGCGACGACAACGAAGCTTCACTTGACCAGCTCAATCTAATTAAAAAAAATGCAACAATCGGGCAACAAAAGTTTCAGCATGTACAGACAGCCTTATCGGTATAAAACAAGCAAGAGATTATTTGTCTGCGATCGCGATAGAATTCTTTGTTTAGAACTTTTGAAAACATTGTCGTTGCTGACTTGTTATAATTTTTGTTTTTGTATTTTGTACGCAGTCGCCAAAGGGATTGCGTCTCAAGGAGGGGCGAAGATGTTAATAGGATTTAAGCCTGTAGGCATTGTTTGAGACTTTTAACTGGTTTATTTTTTGAAACTTCAAACCGTAATCACAGTTTAAACAAGATAAAGTTCAAAATCTAAAAATCCTTCTCCTTTATTACGACCACATAGTTTAGAACGGTAGATTTAGCAGATTTTTTTTCATAATAGCCAAAAAGGGTCTATAAATCAATGACAATAATTGGACCGCTAAGACAAGAACAGAATTTCTTTTTGTATTCTACGGCTATGCGAGAAAAATATTTATTGCTAAGACAAATCTAAAAATACCCTGATTAAATAATCAAATTATAAATCAATTTTTTTTTTGGAAGCACATAGCTGCAAGCCTTTAGAAATAAATCAATGGGGGTTTAAAAAACATAAAGTACCTCTGTGCAGTTTTTTCGGGACAAACAGTTTCGTGAATTATTTTATCTCACTGGAAAACAGTTAAAAATTATTTGGACGCCGACGAATTGCTTACGTAATAAAAGATTTGTATAATTTCATCTGATTTCAATGGGCTTCAACATTAATTTACCGTAAATTGATTTCTTTCTGCCCAGTTGGGCCGGAGTTTCTTTGATTCTGACCAAAAAAAATCCCGCACCAATCAACCTGTAGCGGCTTTCAAGGGACAGATACCCGCTTTGATCGGCGAGGCGTTCCTTTCAGGGCATCGGCACTCCAGTGACCCTATTAGGAACTACGTGTAGTAGGCCCAGCGAGATGTTATGTGTGTTACTAGAGCGAGCAATATAATCAAGTAAAATGGATTTAATTGCAGTCAAGAAAGTTAATCGTGTGTTTCAATGCAATTACATATACTGCATAGATAAATATAGCATAATATATTGTATTATTGTAAATTAAACATTATGAAAATAGCAATTGCCAAGTCTTTTGCCATCTCGTTAGTCATCTCGGTAGGAAATGCATTCCGAATCAGATTTGTAGATGCTTTTAACGAATCAAAAGCATATATAAAAGTTTATTTGAATAAAAATCTTAATATTTCTTTTTTAGAGGTCTCTTCCGAAGAAAAAAGGATCACTTTGTTGTCTGTCTGTCTGTCAGTCTGAAAAAATTACGTAGAGTAGACCTCCACTGAATTTTTTTTATGAAATAGCATTCGAACAAAGTCGGGATGGGTCAGCTAGTTAGATATACACGGATCCATTGTTTCATCCATTCAGACTCCAGATCCCGAGTACCACGGTCCAATAAAAACGACCGCTAATTGAATACCGACAATTAATAGCTTTAATTGTGGGCTTATTAGCGGATTTGACGTCCACTCAAAAGTCACCTCTAAAGCTTGTAGCATAAGATTGATTTGAGATTGTCATCTGCGAAATTTCGTATTTATTTTTAATGCCTGACCCGAATTGGTGGTTAATAATGGCGACGCGTCAGTCGATTTGTTTTTTTAAATATTTTGTTTGTTTTGATCTAGGGGACGAATATTATAATACTAGTATACTACTACTAGTTTTATTTGAGACTGAAATCTTTTTTTTAACCCCCGACCTAAAAACAGGGGTGTTATAAGTTTGACGTGTGTATCTGTGTATCTATGTATCTGTCTGTGGCATCGTAGCTCCTAAAATAATGAACCGATTTTAATTTTTTTTTTTTTTTTGTTCAAAAGGTGGCTTGATCGAGAGTGTTCTCAGCTATAATCGAAGAAAATCGGTTCAGCCGTTTGAAAGTTATCAGCTCTTTTCTAGTTTTCTTACAGAGGTTTTTATGTCGGGGTTTTTTTTTACATTTTGAGTTATTATCCCATAAAATCAAAAAGTTTTCATGAGATTTAAAATGCGAAAGTATCTGTCTGTCTACTAGCCGTTCACAGCTCATCCGTTTAACTGATTTGGACGAAATTTGGTACAGAGGTAGGTAAAACATACATAATGATACTGTATGTCCCGGAAAATTATAGAGTTCCTATGGGTGAAAAAAAAATTTAAATCCATGTAAATGCCACCGCGGGAATTCCAGAGGGTAGTAAAAATTCAGTTCGCGGCATCACCTTTTGACGTATTATTTAGCTTGTCGCCGGCTCCATTCCGAGCTGTCGCACAAACGATAAATCTTGTCCAATATCATGGCGGACAAAGCATTGTTGTTGTGACCGTTTATTTTTATTTTTAGAGATCCGTTTAGGAATCAAAAACTGTATCTCTTGCTTACTTGTAAGCATCACTCAAGAAAGCAGGTATTATTGAAATATTTTTAACGAATAATTGAGAAGTCCTCTCAATTAAATTTGGGCGAGGACACAGATCACAACGCGTAGAGAACTCTACCACAGACAGATAGATTTTATTTCTAAAACTTGTGTACGAAACATTGAATTTCATTGGTTAGTATTCAAATTAAAACTGAACTACGTTTGTATGAAGAGCTCTGGGAACCTGCTATGGGCACTTCTCTTAAGTATAATTATTCTTTGAGCAAATCAACTCCATCCAGATGCTGCTAGTTGCAAAATAAAAGAACAGTTTCATGAATAGCTGCCACAGGTAGTTGCATTTAGTTCCAGATTGCAACGGGACTGTTCTAGTTGCAAGTTGCAACACAAAAGGTGCAAGTTGCAATAAGTACGGAACCGCGTCACGGACAAACGAATCACTCGATTACATCTAACCACTGCAATGTTACATTCAGCCTGCTCACTGTGGATGCGGCATTATATTACCCAAATGTGGAAGAATTATAACTTTTATAGTTTGTTTGTTTGTTCGATCTATCTGGTGTTATAAGTGGAAATATAAATTATATTGGTTATAAATTCGATTCCGAGAGGGATCATTTGGAGTTCAAATCTTTTAAGTCAAGTATCACTTGCTTTAACAGTGAAGGAAGCCAGTGAGGAAAGCTGCATTCCTGATGATAGTGCATAGTATTCACAAAGGTGTATGAAGTCTGCCCATCTACTCTTGAACGTCCCATTTTTTAAATCTTACTTGTAACTTTTGTGTACAAATGAAAACACGTCATAAACAATGAATCTTAGCTATAGGCATGATAGGCACACTAGCGTAATTATTTTTGATAGACATCCTCCATGTAAATTATTATACATTTAAATTACAAAACCACTGCGATACAGAATAGAAAATACAGACATACAAAATGATGATACTGTGTTCTACTTAAAGTAAAATAATTAAAAAAAACGTACTATTATTAAAAGCAATTGTGAATAGTAAAGAAAAGAGAAACCGCCGAGTTTCTTGCTGGTTCTTCTCGGTAGGGAGGGCATTCAGTGGTAAATTCTTTTGAAGATTCAAAAGCGCTTGCAAAAGTTTACCATTAAATAAAAATCTTCCTATTTCCATTTTTTATACCATATCATAAGATTTGCTACGTCCAGTGACTGCAGGCAATCGGGCATTGTGACACGGGCCACGGTTGAGGCGAAATGATCAGAGTTACCCGGTCAAAAAACAAGCGTGATAGATGGACCAACCCACCACGAATGATCCTACTATCCTACTAATACTATAAACGCGAAAGTTTGTATGTATGTCTTTTTAAAAAACTACTGGATGGATTTGGCTGAAATTTGGAATGGAGATGGATTATACCCTGGATTAACACAGGTTACATTTATTCCGGAAAATTAATGAGTTCTCATGGGATTTTTAAAAACCTATTTCAATGGGAACGAAGTCGTGGGCATCAGCTAATTTATTTTTTAGTCACAATGTCTCAATCCTCAATCAATTGTAACATTTGTATGTACTCACACTTACATTTTTGCAAATAAAGTATTTTTGAATTTGAAATTTGTTTTTTTTCTTTGGATGAAAAGATATCGCTTGCTTTCTATATTATCGCCTGATATTATTAATGCAATCACACTAATATTATAAAGGCGAAAGTTTGTATGTGTGTGTGTGTGTGTGTGTGTGTGTGTGTATGTTTGTTACTCCTTCACGCAAAAACTACTGGACGGATTTGGCTGAAATTTAGAATGGAGGTAGATAATATCCTGGATTAGCACATAAGCTACTTTTTATCCCGGAAAATCAAAGAGTTCCCACGGGATTTCGAATAACCTAAATCCACGCGGGCGAAGTCGCGGGCATCGGCTAGTCTCATAATAAAGCAGTGGTGTATTTAACGAGTTTTGAGAATACTTTCAGTCCATTAAATAAATGGAAATAATATTATATGAATCACAAGGGCAGAAAAAAGAGCTAAGTTTATTTCAGCTCTTTATAAACGGTTAAATAGTTTTTCGTCAAATATACCATCCCGATTAAAGCATGAAAATTAATCCATCCATTTATATTAATATATTAAGTACAATCAGACAGATGTACAAACAGACAGACAGACAAAGCGAAAACTCTAAACACCCTTCTTTTAGAAGTGCCAGTAATGTGTGGGTGGGATTTTTATCAAACCTCAAAGTGTTATTCAAACAAGTAAGAAACGAATATTTTCCAGAGAGCTTATTTAGAGAAATCGCACCTAAGTTTTCCCCATAGGTCGTCGTTTGTTCCGGTACATTTTAAATTCAGGTGTGGCGAGCTTTTTGTTTCCGGTTCTTAATGTTGCGCGGAAATGCCCTTGAGGCCACGGAACGAGCGACACAAACTGGGCTATAGTATTGTTACAAGAGAATAGATTTTCTTCTTAATTCTTTCAATGTACAGTGTATCTTTAACCGGGACAGTGTGGGGAAATCTAAAACCATTGGAGATACAGGAAAACTGTTGTAGGAATATTTAGGTTTTTTTTTTGTGAATTTTGGCATAGTCAATAAAATATAAGCAACTGTAACGTGGCAAGAACGCTGGCTGCATCACCTCGTTGAATAAATTTATATTAATCACTAGAGGATGCCCGCGAATTCGTCCGCGTGGATTTAGGTTTTTAAAGATCCCGTGGGAACTGCTTGATTTTCCGGGATAAAATGCCTATGTCAATTACAGGGACGCAAGCTACCTCGATACCAAATTTCATACAAATCGGTTAAGCGGATGAGTTTCTTAGGAATCCCGTGGAAAGTGTTTAACTTTCCGGGATAAAAAGCCTATGTCCGTTCCCGGGATATAAGCTAACCCTGTACCAAATTTCGTCAGAATCGGTTAAACTGTTGGGCCGTGAAGAGGTAGCAGACAGACAGACAGACAGAGAGACACACTTTCGTAGGTATTTATAATATTAATATGAATTTCAATAATATTATAGTGTCTTGTCTTTTATATATACTATATCTAACATAATAGGATGGCCTTTATGAAATCTACTACTATTGGTTAGATAGGAGATGAAAGTTTATACGAAAGTTCGTCAGTTTTCAAGTAAGTCTTCAGTCTTTGAAATTGGTATTTGTGATTTCGGGCATAAATAAGGAAGTGCGTGTATGTCTCAGGGTTTTTTGAAATTCTACCCTCTCGCCGATTTCCAAAAATCCCACCCGAGCGATGCCGAGTCACCTAGTTATAGTATTATTATGTTGGTTTCTATTTAAGTTTATAAAAGAACGAACAATTCCCCAACCTGGATGTAATCTTGTTAGGAGACCGCTGTATAAGTTTTCCCGCTGTAAATTGTAACGGCGCTCATTCCCGTACATTTTAAATTGTACGACTTGTAATGTGTTTCCGTTTCCCCAATGTTACCAAAGAATAGCTGTTTAGCCACGAAACAAGCGGAAACTATTTTTTTTCTTTGCGGTAATCTGCATTTTCACTTACTAAAACATCCCTTGCATAATCGGTGAAAGAAACCATCATGATTTTCTGAATGTGGGAAAAGTCTATCAATCTACACTTGGCCTTTGTGGCAGACTATGGCCCAAAATCCTTCTCATTCTGAGTGGAGACCCGTGCTCTGCGCTGTGGTCTAAGTCAGAGGTTCCTGGTTCAATTACCGGCAGGGGTGATTTGGAATTTATAATTTGTTGCCTGTTCTAGAGGCTCCGTCTTTTGGAAAAAAGAAGAAAGAAAGAAGATAGATTATAGCCTAAATCCTTCTTATTCTGACTGTAAATCCGTGCTCAATAGTGGGCCGGTGATTTGCCGTTGAGGTTGCTTTTTAATTGCTTGAAGGCTTGCGCTTGACGACAATCGTGCTTAAAAAAGCAATGTCGGGTCTAAGTCGCGCTTGCCTATTCATTCTTGTGGTGATGGTGAATATGCTTCCGCGGTGTTCGTGGCCCGCGATATTCATAAAGCGCATGAATATTAGAGCATATCCCTCGCCCGTCACTTGTGCGTCAATCTCACTAATATATAAACGACGTCTGTCTGTCCGTGCATAATGGCTTAGAGTTACTAAACGAGCCACGTTAACACTGCTACCATGCCTCGTTACATTGAGAGGGGTATCGAGTTACCGGTGCTTTTTTTAAATATTCAAAAGCCTGTTAAGAAAATATGTTACTAGGGGTCCATTGTGGCATGATGGATTTGGCACCGGAAGGGGCAATTTGGGAATTTATGATTTAGTGTCTCTGGTTTGGTTTTTGGGGTTTGACGTCACTTTGAGGTCAGATTATGGCAAGGGTTATGGTGTGCGTAAGACAAATAAACTGTCTACCTATTGCCTGCCTGTCTAATATGTCTGCGACTACATCCATTTATTCAGGAGGTTTATTGCCTTTTTTAGAAATTCCGTGAAATCTTTGACTTTCGCGTATGTAGTATGTGTATATTGAACAAAAATCCCATCCCATATCTTTTTTCAGGATGTACCATCTCTATCTATCTATCTATCTCTATCTCTGTACAAAATTTCATCAAAATCGGTAAAGTGGATGGGCCGTGAAAATAAAGAAAACAGAAAAACGTTTTTTCTTAAACTTTGCTACACATTACATGTTATACCTAAAAGCTGGTTATCCGGCGTTTCATCCACTTGGGCATTTAAGCCATTAGAAGGGAAGAAAGAAAAGCAGATACATTTGTAATAATTAGGTATGTAAGTGTGGATTATTAGACATGCCAGACCGATGAAGATTATGGGTTTTCAACGTCATTATGGGGTCAGTTTATGGTGAGTGTGACAGACAGACAGTCTGTACCGCGAGATGTACCGCGGAGTGCTCCTGACAGCGAGTGACCATTACTTTTATGGGCTATTTCGTATTCATACGTGTTATTTATGGGGCGACATATTGGATGGCATAATTGCACGTGTGCACTTACTCCTTTGTTGCAGTTGCACTATTTTTGGCATCTACGTGATAGTAAAAACTACAATTTTTCTGAAAACTCAAGTCTGGTAGATAAATAACTACCTATTTCAGCATTTGCTAATAAAGTCCTTTCATAATGATACTCATCGAAATGTATAAATAAATCTAAATTTCGATACTATCAACGTTAGTGAAATGTAAAGTTTTGTAATAACCCCGTAGTAAGCTACTGTTTAGATTAGTCCATGCTACGAAATCCGTCCATTGCTACGATCGTAGAGAGAGCTACGGTATTGTAGAGATGGAGCTACGGAATTGTAGACAAAGCTAAGGTAGAATTGAAAAGAATAGAATACAATACAAGTAAACTTTTACAAGTACTTTTGCATCGTCAAAGTATTGTAGAGAAACTTGCTATTGCGGTGAAGGTAAACATCGTGAATATTCTTAAAGGTGTGTTAATTCTGCCAATCCACATATGACCGGTGTGGTGGACAAAATCCTAAATCCTTCTCATTCTGAGAGAGACCGTGCTCAGTATTGATGGCTTGATCATGATGTGCCTATTTTCCAACTTACCAAACCTTCCTCGTAATATTCATAAAATGTTATCTTCACAGGTACCTAATGATCATCCAGCAAAAAAATAATAATAAGATAACGACTAGTTCGGTACTGCCCATGACAGCTCGAACTTCATCTCTCGCAGCACTGTGTCCCATTGTGTCCAAAACTCATGCAACTGGGTCCAAATATCGACAAGTCGTAATCATCAAATGAAATATGGTATGTACTCGTAATCTATATTATTTAAATACATATAATTATGTAGTTAAACGACGAAATAAGCTTAAAATCATTGAAAAAAATCAGAAAAAATCTGATGATTTGTGCTGTGTCTGAGCCACCCTCAGCGCACGAAATATTCTAATCGTTATTTATCTCAATGCTGCATTATCTCTGTCCACACTCCCCCATAACATGCAGACATACCCAACGATTTTATAGAGTGGTCGCCGTAAACGCATTAGGCCGATGCAATGGCGATAAAAAATTCTATAATCCCAGACAATTTGGCAAATGAGTGGCGTGTCGTCCTCCCCCCTCCCTGCCCGTCCTCCCCCTCCCACTCTTCCGCTATCGCCATTAGAACGCTCTTTTATCGCATTACTCTTCGTACACGGATGTAAGAAGACAGGGAATCTTGTTAGGAACTGAGAATTAGTATTTGGAGCCTTGGCTCAGACTTTTATATAAATTTATTGGAACAAACTTGGCCGATGCATCGATGGTAATCTAAGATTCTCGGAAAAGTTAGTTTTAATTTTTATTCCCTTCAGGAAAGGCAAAGGTGGGTAGACCATGCAGCCTGGTAAGTCGTAGATGAATTATTCTTATGTTGTTATGAAATATGAAGGCAAAGCTGTTCAGTCGTTTCTTTTAATAAAGATTCTCGGAAAATATTTTGGTAAATGGTTCTTTCTTTATCTAGATCTACGTACAGTAGGTATAATAAAATAAAATGAAATACATTAAAACTTATCCTTAAAAATTTTTATTTACAAAAAATATACGCCGTCCAAATGGTCATTAATGGGTATTGTGCCCAATACTATTTCCACGCTGAATGGCAACGAAGTTGAGAGTAATTCTGAGAGTTGATATCGTATCCAAAAGCCCTAAAACTTCATAGTTCGTAGTCGAGGGCGTGTCGGCGACCATGACAGATGCGCTCTATCTGTCAGGACGACTCGCAAGTCGCAGCGTTGGGTGCTTATGGTTTCTATTACGACGCCCGTTCCAATCCTGATGCCTTAGCAACGCCCATAAACTATACTGTCTTACCAAATGCATGATACATTCTTTAAGGCGAAGGCGACGATGATATGAAAAACTGGTCAAATGCAAACGGCGAATCCAACGCGAATGGTTCTGTGCTATTTTGAAAATAGTCATTCTAGTTATTTTTAACACACTCCGTGAAAATTTCAACTTTATCTATTACAGTTAGGCGATTGAATAATAGGTAACTGACTTTATATAATTAATGCAAATGGTATAAGCCTTTACTGGTCTATTAGACGTATAAAAGGAGAAACTAACTGACTGATACAATATACCTATCAATGTATCCACAGCTCGAAGTGCTGGGTCTAGAAACTAGACCTAGACCCCTTCAAGAACTTTTCGAAATTTTACCTAAACGAAGCTGGGGTGGTTCAACTAGACTAATAAAAGGTAGTATCTTAACTAAGGATATCTAAATAATTTGATACTATTTCAGTTACCGAAATTCAGTTATAACACTACTTCTGATTCTCCTTGGTGACGCAAGAATTTCATATGAATCTTGTAATCGGATTTTTCATATAAATTAACGATAAACCATAACATTATCAATTTTAATGATAAAGTCAAGAAAGTTGATTAACACAGTTTGCACTGCATACAGCAACGACGATAAGACGATTATGATTATCATGATGCGTTTGGGTAGATTACAATTATCTCTAATCGCTGTCCTTTGATCGTTATAAATAACACCCAATTTCAAACGACTCATTAGTTGAAAAATAGCCATAGCAGCAAAAATGACGTCCGAAATCAAACAGAAGAAACTTATGTTTCTATTCAAAATCTTCTTTGACCGCGATGGCAATGGTTCGATTACGAAGGAAGACTTTGAGCAATCGATAGAAAAACTTGCGAAGGCAAAAGGATGGGAGCCGGGAGATGAGAAATACAAGATAGCTGAAAAGACTTTGCTCGAAATATGGGAAGGCATGCTTTATAAGGCCGACGCGAATAAGGATGGCGAGATATCTGCTGATGAATGGGTAAAACTGTGGGAGGAGTCTAGCAAGGATTCCCCTTTCGATTGGCAGGCTTACTACTGCAAATCCATCTTCCGTCTCCAAGACTCGGGCAACGATGGAGCGATCGACAAAGAGGAATTCGTCTCCGTCCATAAATCTTTTGGTCTCCCCGAAGATCAGACTAGCGAAGCCTTCGACAAACTGGCTTGCGGTAAGGACAAGATAACCTGGGAAGATTTCCAACAGCGCTGGGAGGAGTTCTTCACCTCTGAGGACTTGGATGCTCCAGGGAATTACATTTTCGGTCACTTAACTTTTGTTTGAGTATTAAAATCTGTGCTGTTCGGTATGAGTTATGAATGTTTATTTATGTTTGCATTTGGCTATATAATAATTTTCTAAATAAAAATACTTTTTAATATTTTTGTTTTTCAGTCCGTTTTCCTACATGTCTTATCATGTTATCTTTTGATGAGTATAATCACTTAATTACGTTATCTTAAGGATTATAATCATACGTTTATGTTACATCAGCAACGAAATTTTGATTGCTGTCTTATCACAGTTGGAAAAATATCTAAAAGCAAGAAAACTTGATAAAAAAGTAATAAAGGCAATTTCAACGGGCGATGGAGAGAGATGTGCTTGGAATTTCTCTACGTGATCAAATCAGAAATGAGGAGATCCGTCGGAGAACCAGAGTAACCGACATATTTCAACGGGTTGCGAAGCTGAAATGGCAACGAGTAGGGCATATAGTGCCAAAAACTAATAGACGTAGGGGTCCTATGGGGTCTAACTGCAACAGCGATTTGAGCTGTATTTTGATAGTCAGTAATTTTCTCTTTTAAATATTCACTATAAAAATGCAACTGCAACAACTGCTTACCGAAGTATCAAGAGCGGGAGAAGCTAAGGGCTTATCAATTAACGTCAGTAAAACGAAGGCGATGTTGATTTCGAAGAGGCCTGAAAGTCCCTTCCGTCTGGAATTGAGGGGCCAGAGCGTGGATGTGGTCCCGAAAATGAAGTACCTGGGTAGGTACTTCACTTCGGATCTGGATCACCTACAAAGAAATAAAGTGCCGTATTAGCCAAGCCAAAATCATGTTCCACAAGATGTCCAAGATCCTTTGCAGCACCAAATTACAGCTTGAGCTGAGATGCCGCCTTATAAAGTGCTATGTCTGGTCCACCCTCTTGTATGGTTGTGAAACTTGGGTTCTCAAAAAGGAAGCAACTAACCGCCTGCAAGCTTTCGAAATGTGGATGTACAGGAAAATGCTCAAGATAACCTGGAACAGTTTTACACCAAACACCAAGGTACTGGAACTGGTCCACAAAGAGAGAGAACTCATGTCCACCATCATGCGAAGGAAGATCGCTTTCTTTGGGCATTTACAGAGAGGAGGACAATTCTCATTCCCAAGATTAGTTTTGGAAGGGAGAATTGCTGGCAAAAGAGCTCAAGGTCGCCAAAGACGCAAATGGTTGAACGATATAAGGGGGTGGACAGGGCTTAGTTACCCGAAGTTGAAAGAGGCGGCTTTTAATAGAGAAGCTTTTCGGATGATGATCGCCAAACTTCGTTTCGAAGAAGGCACGCGATGATGATGATGATAAAAATGCCATAACTTAACTGTTTAGCTGTTAAACGTTTAAACAGTCTAAACGCAAAGGAGAAGCGCAGGGCGACCCTTTTTTGAATACCTTTGTCCAATTTATTTGCGAGGCTCATAATTACCTTTATTTTAGCAGAACAAATTTCGCCATGAAAAGGTTGTGACCCAAGAAAGATCCTTGTTAAGATAAAACGGTCGGTTATAAATAAAGAATAATTCTGTGGAATACGGTATAAAAGTGGACATTTTTGTTGAATACAACGAGTGCTAATTTTGCGGTGAATTATCGTTTTGAACCCCGGACGGGACGCGGAACTAGGGCCCGAGCCACAAGCTTTAGCGAGTTCAAAATGACAACATTATGAGTTAATAACCACGGCGTAATATTGTATATCAAATCTTTGGAACTCGTAATCGCCGAGTTTCTTGCTAGTTCTTGCTAGTTCTCTAGATGCATTTAACGATTTAAAAGAATTTCTTATTTCTATTCACTCTATTTTATTCTTATTGGCAAGTTGGAACGTTTTAATCTGGATTATAACATATTCCAAGTTTGGCAAATAAAAAAAAAGTAAATTAAAATTGGTTCATTCGTTTAGGCGTTACGATGCCACAGACAGATACACAGATACACAGATACACACGTCAAAATTATAACACCCCTCTTTTTGGGTCGGGGGTTAAAAAACTCAACTGAAACTTAAGTTCTTCGCATTTCTTTATTATATCGCTTGTAGCTTATAAATTACGCCATTTCCTGATCCCAGTGCAAGCTGTAGAGGCTACCTGGCCAGCGGAGTGGCTTCACGATATTTATAGCCGTGTTATTACGCGTAATCGTCGCTCGAGTCCCCTCCTTTATTATACGACGATCTCACTGAAAGTTATACCTGAGAATTGCTCCCGGTAATAGACTTAATTCCTTGATTTGTTTGGCTTACGTGTGTAGACTACCTGACATCTCTTATGAGAAGTTTCACCAGCGCATTCCATACAATCGTAGTTTGATTCACATTTGAATACTAACCAATTAAACTCAACAAAATTTTGTAGAAACGTTTTACTGGCATTTTTGTGCCAATTTTAAGAAAGGATTTTTGGAAATTCCACCTCGGTAGATGGATTAGCTAGTGTTTAAATAAATTTTACTCTTTTTAATCAGTATAATTCAAAATTACCAATAATTTTGCTATTATTAAAAACAAAAGAGTAATAGTATTGTAACAAAATAAATCAGTAGTTACCTAAAAAAGTTCATAAACCATTTTCATACACCTTTTAATTTTTTTGGCAAAAACGTGGAACAAAAAATAATCGAATTTCATACCAGGTTCGCAACCTATCGAAAATAGAGACATAAAACAATGAAGAGATCATGAAATTATATCCAAATGCCGTCAGAGGCTCGAGCTTTTATGAAAAGTGAATACCGAACAGAGAAATAAGATAATCCTTACCGTTCCCACATCAAAGCGAATATTCCGCGCGTCAATGTTGGCAAAATTCAATAAATAATCGCCTGATCATAGCGAGTGGTGTAACGCATAAACGATCCATATTTTCATAAGCTTGTGCTCATTCGGATTACCCATCACAGTTTAGTTTTGTGAGCTATTTTGTGTTACTTTTCTGTTTTACTTTTTATAATGGTGTACGATAAAAAATAAACCAAAAGTTTTTTTTTTTTAATTCAAAAAAATTCAAAATTCAAATTATTTTTATTCAATTAAACTTTTACAAGTGCTTTTGAATCGTCAAAATAATCTAAAAGAATATTAACCATGCTAATCATGACTAATACTCCCCTTTCCCCTCAAATTAAGCGTAACGCTTGTGCCAGGAGTGAGTACGACAATAGTGCAACGGGTGGGGTTTGAACCGGCGACCTTTCGGAATTCAGTCCGCTCCTCAAACGTTGAGCTATCGAGGCTCTCAAGTTGGTACACTTTTGTTGTAAGCTGATAATGATGTAATGGTGATAATTAATTATGTGAACTTTGTTATTTTTTTATTTCAGATACAAGTTAGCCCTTGACAGCAATCTCGCCTGGTGGTACGTGATGATGCAGTGTAAGTAAGTGTAAAAACTGCCATACCCCTTCCAGATTATCACGCTTACACCGTGATAATCTGGAAGGGGTATGGCAGTTTTTATTAAACCCTTTGGTTTCTACACGGCATCGTATCGGAACGCTAAATCGTTTGGTAGCGCGGCTTTGCCGGTTAGTTACTAGCCACGGCCGAAGCCCACCAGACCAGACCAGACCATAGATTTAGGAATTACAAAATGAAATGCTCTATCCTACTCCGCTATCGCCTGTACTCTGTGTCCACATTAAGTATCGCACAAAAATCCGACTCGTCCGGTCGTATTCAATATCCGTCCGCGGGTGCGACTGAGCCGGCCGCGTGCAGGTGACGTCTGCCCGGTTATCCCGTAACATCCTGCGAATTTGCAGGCTTTTATATTTATTAAGGGATTTTTTCAGGACATTACGTATTTGATTAGGATCTGTTGCATGATGGCTAGTTGTAAAAACACTCTGTAATTTTTCACTATCACCCCTTCGCTGGCCCACTTGGAATGAGAACTAGGCCCACTAGTTTCCTCTTAGAATAAGGATGGTGTAAACCTTAGGTCACAGTCCACCATACTGGTCAAGTGTGGATCGGCAGACTTCAAACACGTTTGAGAACTCTCAGGCATGCAAGTTTCACTATAGTTTGTACGTGGGAAGTAATCTCCGGAACTAATGATCCGATCTTGAAAATTATTTCACTTTTATCTTACTTTTATTTCCCAACTATCCTAAAGTGTTATTATATAGCCCATAAATTATATAACGCTGATGAAGTCGCGTGCGTAAGCTAGTGCCTTACAGATTAGGTCAAAAACCTCAACAGTTATCTTCACTCAGGCTAGCCGCCCACACAAATGAAGCATAATAATCACCCTAAGACGTGAATTAGGGTCGAGATTAGATCGTCAGGCGATAGTTATCGCGCTTTGACTAACTCTGCGAATCGCGCCAACTACTGTGCTTGCGAATCGCATGAGGGTCCTTACACATAGATTGGTTTCAAACAAAAAAAACTAAATTAAAATCGGTTCATTAGTTTAGGAACTACGATGCCACAGACGTCAAACTTATAACACCCCTCTTTTTGGGTTTGGGGTTAAAAAGAAGTTGACTGCGACCCTGACAACCAAATAAGCATTGTATAGAAGCAGGCGTCCATGATATCCAAGGAATATCCTTAATTTGCTATAATCCGCAAATCTGGCAAATCTATGCATCAAGCAACATACACCGCCCGCCCTCCCTCTGCTAAGCATGTAGGAATAGCCTTTGCAATTGTGCATTGTAAGGTCTACATCTCCTGAGGATGCTCCGGTGTTGGAGCGAAACGCGCGTCGAGTGTGCTCGGGTAGATTTGTGTGGTGTTGCGTGGTGGCTTGCGTCTGGCCTGGTAGCCAGATTTACCTTTTTCAGTGGTTATAGCAAATTAAGGTTTTTATTCTTTGAAACCAAATAAGCAACTATAACGATCAACCCATTAATAAGTCTGTCCTCCCGTTTATAAGGAAAGTCCACCTCGCCGACATAGTTATTCGGCGTAATCAGGCATCTACTTTGATCTCCGAGCGACGCGATCAAAGGAAACCTTCGGCAATTACGCGGTGCGAATATGTGCTTAAGGGTCTACGTAGACAAAAGATCTTGGTTGATTCATAGTTTAGTTTAATCGTGGTGGCTCACTGCGCCAACTTAGCTGGATCTTATATATCAAATCTTTGAATAGAGCAACCGCCGAGTTTCTTGCTGGTTCTTCTCGGTAGGAAATCCATTCCAAACCAGTGGTAGATGCTCTTGACGATTCAAAAGTACTTGTAAAAGTCTAATTGAATAAAAATAACTTGAATTTGAATTTGATCTCAAAAACTAGATGAGCAAGTTGCTATACATCTATTTATCTAGATAGATATTTTGTTTAACCGCATTAACTAATGGATAGGTAGGTACATACTATATAGTCTATCTTTATGTGTTCAAATTAAAAAAAAAATGTTCGTTTATTAGGTTAACCAACCCTTACTTTATGTTGCGTTCGGAGACAACCCACTAGTGACTAGGTAGACATACAAGAGATCATATTTTGTGATTACCGTGTCATCATCTCAAGAAATTTTACATATTTCCTGTTGTCGTTTATACTTTACTAGCTGATGCCCGCGACTTCGTTCGCGTGGATGTAGGTTTTTAAAAATCCCGTAGGAACTCTTTGATTTTCCGGGATAAAAAGTAGCCTATGTGCTAATCCAGGGTATATTCTATCTCCATTTTAAATTTCAGTCCAATCCGTCCAGTAGTTTTTGCGTGAAGGAGTAACAAACATACACACACACACACACACACACACACACATACAAACTTTCGCCTTTATAATATTAGTGTGATAATATTCCTAATAGGTATGTTAGTCCCCTCGTCTAAACGATCGATCCATCAAGTCTGTAGTCTGCGGAGCTCTATGGCTCGATTTAGCGAATATACCTTCACGGGAGCAGAGAACGCCGACTAGTTCGCATTGTGCGTGGAACAATACGAGCAAGTATTCAGGTAGGTACCTATGATTGATGACAATTATTTCAATAGAATCATATTGATATTTTTTGATGTGAGTACTTTTAAGTGATTAATTTAGAGTGGTTAAGCATGTGCTACACGGTTTCAAACGGCGGTTTGAAACAGAGGTTTGAAACAGTGTAGATAGTTGTTTTATGCCAAATTTCGTTTGACCTTTAAACACCCTTGGCAGCAAGGCTTGCGTTTGAAACCGCTGTACGAAGCGTTGGTTTGAAACTTGTTTGAAACCGTCTAGCCACTTGTTTAAAACCTCGTGTACGACAGTCACGTTGCAGCGGCGAGCGCAGCCAGACGTACGCGACGACGACGTTCTCAAAATGAAATGAGAAGAAGAAGAACGAGAAGTAGTTACAGAACTTCTTGAGCTATATAGAGACTTGCGCTGCCTTTGGGACTTAACATGCGAGTAATACAAAGACTCGACACAGAAAACTTCTAAGAAGACTTATTTTTCTTTCTTTTTTTTCTTCAATTGCATACAAAAGAGCAAGATACACCCCAACTCTTTGTTCTTTAGATAGGTAAGGCGCCATGACGTCGTTGTAGTGAATATACGGTGCGAGCGTAGAGACGTCCTATTCACGCAACGTTCTATAAAAACTGATGGTTTCAAACATGTTTTAAACCGTGTAGCCGGTAAAGCGCAAATCTGTTTTTTCTGTTTCAAACCGCCGTTTGAAACCGTGTAGCACATGCTTTATTTATCACCACTATGTCATCATACAAATTTAGTAAGGTCATAGACTAAGGAAATAAGTGCCTAAAAATATCAGAACATCGAAATACAAAATATCAAAATAGAAATTCTAGAATTTTCATTTATTTACAGATTTTATTCCGTTTAAATTTCTCAAATATCAAACATACTCTATCAAAAAAATTCACACGTCATATCAATTAAAATTTTAAAATCGAATTCGAACTCATAATAAATTTTAAAAATTAAAAAAAACACCTATAAAAATTTAAATAACTAAAACTTCGTCTTTCCAAATATGAAGTTTCCTGGAGCATTAGGATCTTCTGTGGTGAAGTACTCCTTCCACAGTTCTTGGAATTCGCTCCAGGATACGTTGGCCTTGCCTTTTGACATGTTTCTGAAGGCGGCTAAAGCATCGTCCTTGCTAAGACCAAAGGATGCGTAGACAGATGAGAACTCCTCACCATCAATAGCCCCGTCGCCACTTGCATCTTCAAGTTGAAAGATGAACTTGCAGTAAAGGCTCTGCCATTCGAAAGGCGAAGCTGGGTTCTTAGCATACTCCTCCCACATTGCAATCCATTCGTCCTCACTGATCTGTCCATCTTTGTCTACATCTGCGCGACTCTGCAACCCTTCCCAGATCTTCAGCAAAGCAGACTGGAGCTCCTTATATTTAGCATCACCAGCAGACCAGCCTCGCATTTTAGTAATATTTTCAATTGCCAAATCAAAATCGCTTTTGTCTATTGAACCGCTCGCATTTCTGTCGAAGAATGAGTTAAATACGTGAAGAAGCTTCTTCTTCCTGAAGTCTGACACCATTTTTGAAGATTTTTGGTTTTTTGTAGTCTAGGATAAAGGCCTTTATTGAAAAGTTGCCTAAACTATTCACTCTTGAGTTGAAGGTAACACTATGTTAGAGATACGATCGGAGTCTGTTTTATAGTGTAGAAGTTACTGCAATTATATCATCATTTTTAGGGATCTCTGCCAAAATGCAAAAAAAGAAAACTTTAGACTAAAAAAAGGCTCATGATTATTGTTTTAAGAAATGCTTGCACGACTTCATTCATAAAGATTTAAGTAAATATACAGATAAAATAAAACGAAGTGACAAACTATCACAGTCTTTTTAAAAAATCAGCAATCCGCCTTTAAAAATTAGTTCTTGTACGGTCTCAATACAAGGGAATTTGTTTTTGTGGCGGTAGATTAATTTAACCAAATATACGTTTCCTTCCAACGTACGGAACCCTAGATGAGCGAGTTCGGCTCGCACTTGACCGGTGTTATATCTTGCGTGTGATGTGCCTTTGACGTTCTTCATTTGTTATCACTTTCGCTATCTTGTCTGCAATGCAGCGAATGTTTCCTTTCTTATTAAAATTAGGATAGAGTAATGAGATGATTGCTCTAATAAAGCAAGATAAAGGTCAAAAAGTAAAATTCAACTATTGCGCCGCATTATTTATCATTCCGAACCAGGTAGTGGTGCGTTTCTATATTATATGCATTTTTGACGATTCAAAAGTACTTACCTACTTGTAAAAGTCTATTAAAAAGTATTTCTATTCTATTCTATTCTATTCTAGCTATTCTATTGGAAATACAAACACGGAATAACGGTTTTGGGTAAAGGATAGCTTCCTGAAATTTTTAATGTTTAATGGCAATTTGGGTGCACCATTTGATGTAGGAGAAAATATTAATAATTATGAAAGGGAATATTATTAATTATTTATCTGTACATTCGAAAACAGATTTTTATTTATTTTTATGCATAATAGTTTTTGATTTATCGTGCAAAAGGTTGAAAAAAATACCCAAGTACGGAACCCTCGGGGAGCGAGTCCGACTCGCACTTAGCCAGTTTTTTATAAGTTGGGACTTGGAACAACTTTTCTATTTCATAGTTTGAATTTAATACTATTCCTGCCACTACATAAACTTCTCTGTCAGTAACTCATCTGTATTCGGCACTGTAATCTTATATTTACACTGGCATAATTACAGCATAGTGACAAACTTCTCTTGAATTGTTTGAATAATGATTTGATTACTTGGTGAGCAAAAATTCAGCAGGTTTCCTGAATGTACAAGGTTTTAATATCCGCCATGTATTGAAAAATGGAACCATTTTCGATTTTTATCCTGAAAAAATATTTGTCTGACCGCTTGATTACCCACCTATTATTCCGTTATCTATTAGTACTATTTTAAACCCACCTTAGCAAGATGGCACCACCAACTTACTGTGATAAAATCTATTTATAGATAATTTCAGTTTAAATCTATACCGATGTGTTAATCATGGCTTTAATAATATCGCTGATAATAGGTATACCTACCTATTTGTACTGATTATTATGATAACAATTATTATTATCACAGAGGTAACGCTTGCTGACATAATATTCACATTGTACTAATTTTAATTAAAACAAGTGTAAATTATAAATGTATAACACCCCCGACGAGTGAAGGTTACAGTAACTAGAAAAGAGCTGATAACTTTGAAACGGCTGAACCGATTTTCTTGGATTATAGCTAAGAACACTCTCGCTCAAGCCACCTTTCGAACAAAAAAAAATTAAAATCGGTTCATTAGTTTAGGAGTTACGATGCCACAGACAGACACATAGATACACAGATACACACGAACAAACTTAACTCAGTGAGCTTCCTTCATCATTTAAGAATACCACAACATACTATTTTCTTCTGACACATCAAGATTACTGTAGATTGTAGGTATATAACAATAACCACGCACATCTCTCCAAGACATGCATTATCTTAAAACAAAAGGCTTTAATTAAAAATACAGTGTATATTATCACATATTATAAAACTTATACAAACACACCATGTATAATTCGCGTCTACTCCCAAGGAAGTAATTCGCAGCCTTGGGGTATTGATATACAAAATCCTAGATATCACCCACAGTCGTTTCAGGCTTTAAAAAGTACACAAAATGCACTCTGCGTTACTTCCGTATCTGAATTTTACAGAAAACTTAAGATATCTCTATATATGTATGACATAGATAATTTCTTAAAATAGCAATTGATGTTTATTTTTATTAATTGCAACAAATTTGTGTTGCATTCGTAATAGACAAAATAAATCATGATAGTCATACAGTTTATTACTTTCGATAGACTTCATGTTCAGAATTTAAATATAATCTATACTAATAAATAAAATTGGAGTGTCTGTCTGTAATTTCGAAATAACTACCTCATATTAAGCTCATATGGTTATTTGAACGATACCAACACTGAATCACACGTTTTTAAAATTTTTGTCTGTCTGTCTATCTGTCTGTTTGAAAAGGCTAATCTTCGGAACGGCTGGACCGATTTTGACGGGGTTTTCACAGACAAGTAGAGGATTGATCAGGGAGTAACATAGGCTACTTTTTTAACCGACTTTCAAAAAGGGAGTTGTGTTTTTCTTCCTATGTACACCGAAATCTCCGAGATTTCTGAACCGATTTGCGTAATTTTTTTTTTAATCGATAGAGGAACTTTGTGACAACTTTCCCACGGGATTTCAGACCCTAAATCCACGCGGGCGAAGCTGCGGGCATCAGCTAGTATTAGATAATCCTATTAGATGAAGCCCGCAACTTTATCCACGTGGATTTAAAATTTTTAAAAATTCCGCGGGAAATCTGATTTTCCAGGATAAAAAGTAGCCTATCTCAGTCTCTGGGATGCGAACTATCTTTATAACTCATAAAAATCGGTTAATTCACCTGTTCAATCGTTTTTGACGAAATTTGGTACATACGTAGCTTACATTCTAGAGTAGGACAAAGGCTTTTAATCCCGGAAAAACAAAGAGCTCCCACGGGATTAAATAAAAACGAAATCCACGGAGATGAAGTCGTGGAAATAATCTAGTGTCCTTACAAAAATTCTGATTAAGCACAATTTAAAGGTGCCCTTAAGTTAAGGCTTTGTTTTGCAAACTTATAAGAATGTATTATGAAATTGGTTTGTCGCGAACATTTTGTTTCAAGGGGAGTCAGTCCAGTAATTCTTGCTGTTGTTTGCTTGGGCCGGAGTGTGTATCTTTGACTTTTTGTAGGTATAACTCAGCGTCAGGGCTGTAAAGTGGAAACGCCAAGGTTTTGTTTCCTCCCTATGTCTGGCCGGTGATGTATTAGCGAGGCGCGGCTTTGGACGTCTTTTAACTAAGATTTCGAACGATATAACTCCTTATAGTTAGGTACACAAACAGCTGATATAACCTATTATAGGTACGAGTAGGTTATACTAGGTATCAGCTATCCTAATAATCTATCATAATAATGACCGGGACCGACGAACGATTTAAAATGTCCTTCGAACCGTGGATTGTTTCCGGTTCGTTTCCCGTCTGAGTAAAGAAGTAAATTAACATTATCAAATAGGCATCGAGAAGCCCCTATTTCACTAAAAAAAAAATTAGTTTTGAAATGAAATGAAATAAAATGAATGAAACTTTATTTCATGTTAGACAGTCTGTGCCACTTATGCTAATATTATGTCAAGACTCTACCACGAAATTCGGAAAGAAGATTCTATAGAGAAGAGCCGTCAAGAAACTTCTCAGCAGTTTCTCTTTGCTTTTTAAAACAAAATGTTACATTATGTAAATATACAATACACAATAGCAATGTAAGTATTACACTAGCTTGAGGGTGGGGAACGTGGTAAGGGAATTGCCCTCCCCGCGAAACTTAACCCTCGGGAGGACCTGTGGATGATGGACATGGGGCGGTCCGTCGTTCACAGTGTGGTCCTTGGGTTGGTTGGCTGCTGTGGTTCCAGCATGACTCTAACGGTGTTTGGGGGCACGCAGTGTCCCAGTGGTAGGTTTTCTGAAGCGGACATCCGCTGGCAGACTAACGATGCGGTCTCTTGTACTCCGTCGTCAGCGGTGGGATGGAACTTCGTGAGGTTTTTAGTCGGTAGGACCTTTATAACCACTGTGCTCCTCCGTAGCCGGTGGTATCTATGAGGGATTTTCCTCGCGGAGAAAAGAGTTACGCAGGCTCAGTAGTCTGTCTTTCCTTAACGTTTATTATTACTAAGCGAAGTCATAAGCTACATTCCCTAATAAAAGAAAGCCAGAACGTTTAATGAGGTAATAACAGGAGCAGCTTCTGATCCCAAATGGCAGCGTTTTACGGCATATTTATGATGTTGCAAAACATAAATATACTCTACTTTCTTAATAATAATGTTAGGAACAGAGTAGATAACTATTTATAAGATGCTTTTCGTAACTTAGATTTTCAAAAACTGTCTCTGATTTGATTCATTCACTCTTTGATTTCCGGGGATAAAAAGTACCGTAATATGTCCAAGGCCCTGGGACAGTTCAACTCCTTTAGCAATTTCATCAAAACGTTAAACAGAATGCAGTTCGTGAAAAACTAGTAAGCAGTAAGTAGTTAGTTTACATCCCGGGGATTGACATAGGCAACTTTTTATCCCGAAATATCAAACAGTTCTTACGAGCTTCTTAACCAACCATCTGTTTAACCGATTTGTACCCTCTCCTTAGACTGATGATTTTTTCAGACTAAAAACTTATTGTATGCAAATTTTCGACAATATTGGTCCTGCTTTTGAGGTTATAGCGAGACAGATAGATTAACGCACAGCGTGTGACAGCACACTTTCGCATTTTAGCGCTTGCTGAAAATAATTCTTTTTAACCTGACTCTAGTACTCAGATAGACTCGTTTCCATATTAAAGTAAAAATATAGGTTAGGTTTAATTTAAAATTCAAATTCCGTAAAGACTGCCGTATTTCAACAGACATAAGTGCGAAAGCGAATCGCAAACAAGCGGGAATTTGCGCCATACATCACGCGTTATCTGACGCGCAAAAAACCATCGCCCGCCTAACATATCGCAGTTCGCAAATTGCTTATTGTTTTATGAGTTTACGGTTAACCCGTGTTAACCCTTCCGAATTCCTATGAACTTTTAATAACTTTAATCCAGTGTTTACCAAATCCGAAACAGTGTATTCGTCGCTTGGAAATAAGTTACTTTAACAACTTTGGTACCAATGTTTTTTTAAAGAAATAACGTATCACGTCATATTTTTTAAGCTAGGTGCCTATTATGTTTTACTTGTAATATCATGTGGTGTGTAGGAAATATTTTGCCAGATTAGGATCCTTGAATTTTTGGCCCGGAAGACCCTAATTTTTTTCAAATTAAAAGTAAGCAGGTAATAGATATGATGTTTAATACGTCCTCTCTAAAGCGCAGACCCTATTGGAAGGATTTTCATAACTTCCATCCGAGCGTTTCTAGGGCACATCAGTTTCTTCAGAATTTTTCTCAAAACATAACTCATAACAATATGAATCGAGCGAAATGAAACGTAGGAGAGCAAAATGTACAACAGTTCATATTCAACGTTCATGCATGGGAGCAAACGTAAATGAGGCCCCATCATCCATACAAGCCATACAAACCATACAAGCAGACATGCTTCAATATTGTATTTGTAACAAAAACCTGCACTACGTAGCCTAGGTAAATACGAGTAACTTTGATATTTGTCTCTATGCAGCTGTAGTTCAACTAGATGTGGCTTAAGAAACTGTAAAAAGAGTCTATTTGCCAGATTATGTCAAATTGAAAAGATAGTATGATTCTGGCAATCGCCTTGTGACGTCATTGATCACCTTCCGTAGAACGAGCGTGACGTTATTTTTAGGTTTCCGTACCTCAAAAGGAAAAACGGAATCCTTATAGGATCATTTTGTTGCCTGTCTAACTGTATGTCTGTCCGTCCGTCCGTCTGTCTGTCTGTCTATTAACTTGCAGAGAAATATATTGGTATGTAGAAACATAAATGTGTTAAGTATATCTTGTACGATAGTATAAAACCTTTCGTGTGCAAGTCAGATTCGCACTTGACCGGTTTTTTTTTAATAATAAATTCTAGCCTCATAAATTACCACATACAAAACACCACATCATTTCATAACTATAGTGTCCAAGACCCTATTAAATATCACCTGCATGCTTGAAAGCTCTCCATTATCATAAAAATGCATGTTCTCAAAAGTGACCGAAATCTGTCAATCTGAAGTTGCCCTGTGGCCAGCGTAATGGACTATGACCTAGCGGACCGGCGCCGGCGGCGATAGGTTGAACAGGATGATGATGATGATGAAAAACACACCCTATTATTTATATCATAAATATTTACCTACTTATTGTCTAATCCTATTAGACGTATATCTGGATCGACAGGTATCTTAATCTAATCTAGGTATCAAATCAGGGTTTAAAAAATGACTAATCTATCAGCTAACTTAATTACATTGCTCTGGAAACACACGTCAGCAGTTACTCATTGACGCAAACTGTTATCGCGTCGTGAATCATCTTATCTTTTGCAGTTTATTTCACTGATTACAGCTACCTATTTTTGATAAAATAAAGTTTGACTAGCTTAGGTCATAAATTATTTACCTACCTACCTATATTACATAAAAATAGTTCAGTGAGCCAGACCAGACTGACAGGCAATGCACAGCCCGTGGAAACGACGCTAGAAATTGAAATTTCGAGGACATGTTCCTCGAGCTCCCTAAGGTTGCACTGAGGAAGAATTGTATGAAATTCCAACCGGAATCCTTAGGAAATGCAAAACCGCACGGACGAAGTCACGGTAATAAGCTAGTATAGCTAGGGAATATAATATGCCTCTGTTCAAATTGAACTGCTTGTTCAGGTTGATGATGATGACCTATAAACGTGCATTATAGACAAAGTTAAAAATCAGTTGATTTAACGATAAAGAAAAACATTGTGAGGAAACATTCATGCCTGAGAGTTCTCCATACTGTTCCCAATACGCAATTAGTCAACCTAGTAGACTAGGGCCAACACCTTGTTCATTTTGAGAGGAAACCCGAGCTCTGTAGTGGGGCGGTGATGGTGATGATGATGATGATAGGCTGATGGATGGATAGCGCCACATCTAGTCAGTGGTTGTTCACGTCGGTATATTATTTTTAATACCGCTTACAAGCCGGGCGCTGTAAGACGACCTCGTTACACGTGGCTAATCCAAGACCGCCGCCCTGGAATGAGCGTTTCCATTGCCTACGTTTTTTTGACTCGATGCCAATGCCCTTGACGGCAAGCTGCGTGATGATGCAGTCCAAGATGGAACCCAAAGCAAAGCATAATAAATTCAAAATTCATGAGGCGAAACCGCCGCGGGCGGGGCACGTGGTAAGTTCGCAGAACTGATACACGTTAAGGTACCAAGAGATCCTGGGATGACGACTTCGCACCAAAAAAAGCAGCGTTAGCAGACCCCTCCACTGAGTGGACGAACGAGTCGCAGTGCGCCGCTGGATCCAGGCGGCGCAAGACGCACGAGTCTGCGAGAGTCGCTTGATGGTAGTTTGCAGCGTTCGGAAGGGCCTACAAAGATCTCAGCTCCTTGTCCTGTTCCCATGGCACTAACGCCGCACGTTCTTTTACTGGATATATAATGAACACGTAATAGCGCGGGTGCATGTACAATCAAAGGCCGTAAGCCGTTTACGTCTCAATAATCATATTCGCGTAGCACGGTTATGCACATGCGTTAGGTGTGTGTGGCGTGTTTGTAGAAATCGGTAGGTTCGAAAGGTTTTTAGTACAAGTTTCGCGTAATCGCTACTGGAATTATGAGGCCAACCGTACAATGTACACTAAGTGAAATACATATTTTGCGGTGAGAACGGGGTTGTCGGCCGTTGTCTGTGCAATGGACACAGTGCCCCGCGACTTGGTCGATGCTCGCCAACAATGAGCGCTCACCGCGAGGCAGATGTAATGTATTTACCTACAGAGTTAGACTATGTAACCTCGCTATTCCCCTTCCAGACATAAACAATAATAGCTAGGTAAATGGTAACTATTGTACCTAGGTACCTACTTTATGCCCTAAATCTCGTGCCTCATTTCTTTCCGTTAATGGGAATCTTCTAGGCAGATAGCGTGAACAGATTTTTTTTTTAATTCAGATAAGTTAGCCCTTGACTGCGATATCACCTGGTGGTAAGTGATGATACAGTCTAAGATGGAAGCGGGCTAACCTGGACGGGGTATGGCAGTTTTTATTAAACCCATACCCCTTTGGTTTCTACACAGCATCGTACCGGCACACTAAAACGCTTGGTGGCATGGTTTTGCCGGTAGGGTAGTAACTAACCACGGCCGAAGCCTCCCACCAGACCAAACTACAAATTTAGAAATTATAAAATTCCAAACCCGGGAATCGAACCCGGGACCTCCCACTAATAAGATCACAGTGCTTACCACTGCGCCAGAGAGGCTGTCAAAATAATGAACTTGATAATAAAATAAGAGTTTCTTCTCATGTAGGATAATTTATTTATTTCAGAACCTGTGGTAGAGTTATCTTGTACCAACAGATAGACATCAGTTGGTAGTACGGACGGTTCTCTCGTACTCAAATGAAGAGCAACATTTTGAACAGCTTTTGAAATGCATTATGAGATTTAAGCAATAAAAAACAAGTATTTAAAACAGACTGCATTGTCGAAGCGTTTAGTCTCGCTGTCGCTCTTACAAACTATTAAGCGGCTCTATTTACACTTCACGATACGATTACGACTGTGATATCGTGCGGTGTCATTCACTATTGAAGTATCTACTACGCACAAGACGGGCTATTCCGCACAAAAAAAAATACACTGCCATGGCACTCGTTGTTATTTTTCTTACAACTTGATGTCCAGTGGATACGGGATTTTATGTAAATTTCAGCTGTGGTTGGTTATCATCCAATACATACCTACAGATCGTACGTCGGTCGGTTCATTGTCAATATCTAAAAATATAGATACGATATCGTATCGCAACCATCGCATCGTTTTATATAAATACCCCTCTCAAACTACCCTCCTGCTTGCATTTCGCTATTCGAGCAATGATTGCTGCAACCATTCTGATAATTGCAGTTACAGGTTCGCTGTTTTTAATGCACTAGTGTACAAAGTGTGCTATTACTGTACAGTATATACGATGGAGGAATAATGGTCTCATAATGCCCGCCGAGTTTTATTGATTCGACAGAGTAACTAAGCGTTTCAACTGAGAAGACTGCAATACTTGACATGTCTTAACTTATATAACTCGTCCAAACTAAGAAAGTGACACCACCATAAAAGATTGTCACCATATTGTGACCTCTAGCTAGAAATATATTTTGATTCAAAATATTATTAATTTTGTAGAACAAAATCCATTGAAAATATATTAGAATATAGGAAACAATATAACTAGGACGTCACAATATGGAGGACACGATTTCACCTTCTTAGTTAGGACGCGTTATATTTAAATACCTATGAGATTTCTTTTTTATTCCACTCATGTTTCATGTTAATTATTTTTCATATTTCTTTGGTTTTTACACGCAGCTTTGTTCACACTTTTTCCACTTCTCTCACGAAAGGTTACCTGGTAGAGATTGGTCTGTAGCAATAAGGTCACCTTTGCATACGTAGTTTCAAGTTATTTATAATGCACATATTTCTCTAACCTTGTGTGCAATAAAGTATATATCAATCTATATATCTTTCTACCTATCTTTGTTCAGAGGCAAGGTGTATAACAAAAACTGCACGTTTAGTTTTTAAAAATATATTTCATAATAATTCTTTATTACAATATATTAAGTAACTTAAATATTATATTAGCCATCATTATCATAGTTATTTCAAACATACGCGTATACACTATAAATTAATCATCAAGAAAATAAGCATACATATCGCAAAAATCAATTCAGAATCGTCTTTAGACATAACACTAAAATTTCATTGCGCACATAATTTTAAAAAGAAATTAAATGTTTATTTGTTAATAGATACTTCCTAAAGGCACTCTTATTGCAACAAAATTAGTTGTTGTTTAAAATTTTAAAAAATCAATTTTTTTTCGACAAAGTTGATTTTTTTTATAAATTTCGGTTGTGTACAAAACTTTACTAAGAATCGTACCATCTCTTTCTTCAAACAATATTTTGAAAGGGATAGCACTATATATTATAGTCTTTAGTTTTTTTTGTTTAGTAAAACTTATATTATCTGTAATAATAATTTAAGGCTGAGCGAGAAATAAATCTAGCCTATTTTTTAAACAACAAAGAAATTAAACAAAATTTATTAATAATAGTCTTTTTAAGCAGATTATTTATTAATATAATAATAATAATAGATTATTTATTAATAGGCATTCAATAAAAGATAAATAATGTCTATATTATCATTGCATTTTTAATTATGTATGTACTTTTATGTTAAGAAATCAATCAATTATTAATAACTTTAAAAAAGCTAAATCAGATTATTAATATTGATTAATAATATTATCATACATTCATACTATATTAATTGATATAATATACATGAGGTTCATGGAAGATGATAATTGTCTACATTTTATACACAGGTACAAAACAGTTGCCGCTTAAAGTTGATTAATATGACGTTTTAATATAGCAGTAGATTATAACAGTACTAATACTCATATATAAGTATAATGTACCTGCGCAGAAACCTTATTTTTGAATGGCGCGAAAATATCTCGGCCAATCATAGCACGCATCCGTCCGTTATTGGTTGATACCTAATTACCTACGCGCCATGTTTCGTACGCGCGAATCATGAACGGAGGTAACACGAATCGTTCTTGTATTTAAAGTCTTAACGTCAAGCAATAAGGTCTGTATTTCATTGTGTACATTCGGTTTTGGTCGGCCGGTAGACTGCGTTTTTCTGCGCAAAAGAATTTTTCCAAAGCGACTAATAAAAGGGGTACAGTTGAGGAAATATTAGCAATGTTTGACATAGCTAATATTCTTTCAAACTTCAAAGACTTTACAACATTAATAAATGAGTAATGTTACGTGCAAAAATTTAATATTCAATTGGAGTGAATTAGCTACAGCTGCTTTTACAGGTAAAAAGAGTTCTGATTTTGAAATAGTGGATGATTTATTGAACTTTTTATGTCAATAAGTCATCTTAAAATAAAGAGAATCATTATTTTTAACTTTTTATACTGGCTTGAAGTTCAATCAGTCATTGAAGGTACCAATTTCAATATTAATTCACGTCGCCAGTTTCTTGAATCTGCATAACTTAGGTAGACAGTAACTTAAGTAGTAAAATTATATTATGGGACCATCTCGCAAACATACTGGTTAAAAATTGATAAAATGAAATTGCAAATTGGTCTAGAAACTTCGCAGGAACCGGTATACACAGATATACAGGCTGTAACCAGAACACTAGCAGAAACTTAGCGTTATTATTATACTACCTTAACACAATCCAACGTCATTATAACCATTTGCCTTATCTTGTAGTTTTACTGATTTAGTATTTTTCAATCCGCATTGTACGGAGCGCAAAACTCGGGTCAATGCCCCACTTACGACGCGGCATTGACTTAGAGTGGCCTATTTATGGAACGTTCGTTGACCTCTAGCGTCAGTCAGATGTTTTATTTGCAAAATAATGTCAACTTTTAAAAAATACAGGTTTTTTAGCGCTTTTGTGGTGGTATATTATCAGTGATCATCAGTATTATCACTTGTCTTCGTTTTTGCTAGCGTTCTGGTTACACTCTGTGTCTCTGTACAAACGAACCGATCATCTTGTTTTTTTTTTTTTAAATAGTGAATAAGTGATGTTGTTCACCGCGCGCAGACCTGCAGCTGCTGCGCGAGGAGGAACAGCATCTTGAGGCCGGGCAGGAAGGCCGCGACGGCCGCGAAGTCCGGCCCGGTGGCTAATGCCGTGACCGCACTGAGTGCGTTGTGGTGGTCGCCCGCTTGCACCAGCTGCACGCACGAGTGCAGTGAGGACAGCGCTGATTCCGATAGCTGAAATTGTTATTATAGACAATTCAGTTACATTAGTGTTTACATTTGACGCACAATACTAGGTACCATTTTTACCCGACTACGTGTATGTGTAGTGTAAGCTTGGCCCATATTAATTATCTATAAACGTGTAGAAGTTACTGATTAAATAGTTGGCGCCACTCAAATCATAACAAATCATAACATCATATTAGAAGGCGTCATTGATTGGCTGAAGTTGTTCAACATCTGATCGATAAACGTACTGTATATAAAATTCTTATAGTTTTTAGTTGATGAATTGTAGCATAATAAAGGATAATATTTGTAATCAATATATAAGATGAAAACATCTTTATTACTTAGATGATTTGTTAAACGAGCTTGATGATTTGTATATTAGTCACTAAGTTTATTCATTGTACAATTTGGATTGGCCGATAACGATAAGATAAAAAGGGGAGTGGCTAATAAACGTGGAGAGGTTACCTGTAAGAGTGGTTTTAAAACGACGACATTCGAAAATATACTAACGTAAGAGGAACAACATTTATTTGACACAAATGTAAAAGTTAATAAATTTAAATATGAAATAAAAGTATAATAATTTATCATAAAGATTGTGTTTGTGATTTCGTCAGACCTTACCCAAAAGTAGGTATTTTGAGCATATTCAATGTACATTTAAACAATTTAGTAAATTTTGTAGTTTACATTCCTTATGTAAAATATTTGCGCGCCATTACATGGCAAGTGTAGTGACACTAAAATAAATTGCAAAACCTATGCTACATTTGAGCAACTAAATGATTGTGATTATGATTATGATTACGACAAAGCCGTACGGGAGGGTTATAGCAGTCTATGTATGTATGTATGTTTGTATCCAGATTCTGTGTTTCACAGTAGCACCTAAACTACTGGGCTGATTTTGATGAATGAGGTATCAATTGGTTCGTTGTAAGGGCCCGGGTGACACAGGCTATATATTTTAAACGACAAAAATTTACTTAATGGATGATACTTCAAAAAAGTGGGGTTCTCCAAAAATTTTTTTGTTATTATATCGAGTGGGATGCCAAATGAAAGAGGAGAAATTTTTAAGTTCATGAATATAAAAGTACTACAACATTAAAATATACCAAGCGACAGAAAAACAATTTTACTGTAATATTTTAGGACCCATCCCATTAACCAATTCTGACAAAAGCTACAAAGATAGATTGCAGCCCGGGGTCATAGGCTATTTTTCCCGAAAATTCAGAAAGTTCCCACGCCACTAGTAATAAAACAACAACGTACCCTATTTTCTCGCAGCATATCATAGAGCGTTTCTAGTCTCCTCTGTACATCTTCTAATTTTCTCTTCATTTGCTGGAAAATGAAGTTAATTATTAAGGTAATTTCATATATCCATGATTAAGGCTAAGTTAGGAAATCCTGACTTATGTAACCTATTTTGTTTTTACATAAAATTTGAAATGTCATCAGCGTCGGCAGAATTCGATCGTTGAAATACTTAGAACTAAATGTTACAAAACTAGCGCTCCAAGCGGAAATGTTACAAAATTAAAGTCTTAGATTTTGACTTTAAGGTGCACTACACGGGTCTGCCCGCGAAATTCAAATTTAAGCCTAAAGCCTAATTTGTCGTATTAGTTTACAAATTGCGAAAAACCAAATTAAATTCTAATTTCGCAGGCAGACCCGTCTCATGCACCTTAAACCAATAGCCTACAGGTCCAATTTACTCCAAAGTTCGATTCTATCAACTTTAAATCTCTCGTTTTCATTGTGTTTTAAGTCAAAGTGACTGAAAGACTATTCTCAGACTTAAAATACAGCGATACTAGTCTAGTAGCATATAGTTACCGGGTTAGCAGCTCGCTCGGAGCACGCGTGCCTCAGCGAGTCCAGCGCGCTCTGCAGGACCGCGTGCTCCTCTGGTATGGGGCCCTTCTGTACCGGCGCCGCCTCCACCGGCGCGGGGCTTTCCACCTGGGACAACATACAATTATCATCCCACGGGCGTAGTACGGCCTTCCTCTGAGAAAAGCATATTATAGTATCGAAGATTATGTAAATGATAAAAGAGCGTGGATTTGACCTGCAGCTCGCTCCAGCAATGCGCGGGACTCCAAATACTTTTACACATGGCATAATATTGTGTATCAAATCTTTGAAAAGAGCAACCGCCGAGTTTCTTGCTGGTTCTTCTCGGTAGGAAAGGCATTCCGAACCAGTGGTAGATGCTTTTGACGATTCAAAAGTACTTGTAAAAGTCTAATTGAATAAAATTATTTTGAATTTGAATGACAAGGGTTACAACGGATGGAAGTATCCCGGAGCCTGGCTTCCGAGTGTGGGTACCTAAACCTGTAGTGTTATTTTAACTGAGACAGTATGGGGAAATCCAAAACCATACAAGGAAACTGTCTTATGAAACTTCAGCTCTTTTTTTATAAACAACATTTTGGCACAGTCAATTATTTGGTCAAGCGTGAGTTGCCCATAAAAATCAACGAAATTGACTAAAATTTTTTTTAACACCCATCGATTCATGTAAAGATGATTTTATTGTATCGATAGAAAAAAATCGGGACAGCAGAAGTTGGTCATATTTAAGTAAATGTTTTTCCATACAATACTATATTTTCTACAAACCTGTTGTGGGTACCCGGGTTGCATACCCTGAGGATACTGCTGATATTGCTGCTCGTACTGTTGGCCCGGGAACTGGTTCTGTCCGGGGAAACCCTGCTGACTAGGGAACTGCGCCTGTTGACCAGGGAACTGCGCTTGCTGTCCAGGGATCTGCGCTTGTTGTCCAGGGAACTGCGCTTGTTGTCCAGGGAACTGCGCCTGTTGTCCAGGGAACTGTATGAATAGATATGTTACGTTCATGTACATGACGTATAAAATCCATTCTCGCTGATGAGTAAAAAAAAAACATAAGCGTAAAGCTTGTGCTTAGAGTAGGTACAACGGTTACAATAGTGCAACGGTTGGGGTTTGAACCGCCGACCTTTCGGCTCTCAGTCCGCTTCTTTATCCGTTGAGCTATTAGGCTATTTAAATGTTATTAAGATTGGGATGTTTGTCATTCCTTCACGCCACAATCACTGAACCGATTTATCTGAAATTTGGAATGGAGATAGCGGCTACCTTGAATTAGCACATAGGCTACTTTGATAGGAGAAAATCAAAGAATTTCCGCGGGATTTTTAAAAAAGGCTAACGAAGTCGCAGGCCTCGTCTAGTAAACTTTTGACATTTTATTTTGACATAAACTTTACCTGTTGGTTTGGATATTGTCCCCCTTGCCCCTGGTATGGTTGTTGGCCAAACGTTTGGTCGTATTGGGAGGTTGGCGCCAACGCTATGTGCTGTGGTGGTTCCACTCCAAACAGTGGGTGAGTTATTGGCGCTTGAGGCTGGGGGGTTTCTTGCTTTGGCTGGAAACAAAACATTCATCACTATGTGGTGGTAAATGGATTTCTGAAAACCTTAATGAGGGTCTACATATAAACTGCGGATTGAGCTGGATGTTCATATATCAGTCAGTCAGTTTATCCTTTTATATACATAAAGATATGAGACATTGGAAAATAATTAAGTATAGAATATAATACAATAGAATTAGCCACTTTTCTCTGATGAAGTAAAACAACATGCAGATGATGCATTACAAAAACCATACCCAAATTACATTAATAGTCATACTAGACTTTTGTTTTAATACAAAATCGCTAATGCGACCTTACACTGGGTATTTTGGCGAGTTCAGTAGCATATGTAAATGTAGCAGTTTTTGTTTAAAAAACAACAAAAACAATGTCGAAAACAAAACAAACTATCAAATTTCACTAAAAAAATTACCTACACTTGAAGGATTTTTTAAATCCCGTCGTTTTCACTAATTATGATGTTATAGACCAGAGGTTCGATAACATCAAAATTTGCGGAAACTACGGGATTTTCTAGATGTCACTAACAGTCGCTTAAACTGCCAAAGATATATTATTTATCAAAAGTTTCAGCATTGACGGAAAAGCGAGCTCTTGTTGCGTGGTTTATACGATGAGTTTTGGATGAAATGAAAATTATCAAACAAGAAATCAAATCAAAACAAAGAAACACAAAAAACAGTAAATAAATATAGTCAGTTCTGCCATCACAGCTGTGACTGATAGACAATCTCCATCAAAATGCAGGTTACTCACACACCTGCCGCAGGAGCAACCTAAGTCGCCCATCAAAAGGGGCAATTTCCAATTTTTCTCAACATTTGCTGGTCAGTGTGAGAGTAAACTACCGATTTATTCACCGCCCTTATTCTGAACACACGTGTTTGTTGTACCAGTTTTTTAAAATAAAAATAGCGAGCAAACGAGCATCACCTGATGTTAAGTGATTATCACTGCCAATGAACATTTGCAGTATCAGAGGAACCGCCAATGCATTGCCGGCCTTTCAGGAATTTGTTTGTCCACCGTACTATCGGAACCCCAAAGGAAAAAGAAAAGAAGGAGAAATTGCCCCAATCTCGCTACACACAAGACCATGTCCCAAGGCGCTAGAGACTACCTAGGGAGCAAGAAAGGTTTTGTGTTCTTACCACCATGCCACAGGGACAATCTAGACAAGTGTAAATTAAAAATATATAACACCCCCGACAAGTGAAGTTTACAGTAACTAGAAAAGAGCTGATAACTTTCAAACGGCTGAACCGATTATCTTGGATTATAGCTAAGAACACTCTCGATCAAGCCACCTTTCAAACAAAAAAATAAAAAATAAAATCGGTTCATTAGTTTAGGAGCTACGATGCCATAGACGGATACACAGATACACACGTCAAACTTATAACACCCCTCTTTTTGGGTCGGGGGTTAAAAACTGACCCTGCTTACCTATACACATAACAAGAAGGCAATTTAGGGTCAAATCCCAAGATTGCCCCTGCAGCAGGTGCGTGAGTAGCCTGCTTAATGTCTAATGAACGACTATCAAACAGATGCGGATTCAAATCCTGTCGACTGCGCAGTTTTTGATAGGTATTAAAAAAAATTAACTCATGAGGGAAGCATGCTACTCGCAACGCAAGCCGAACCTCGGAATGTAGTCTATGCTCAATAATGTGGCTCCACTGTCGGGTGCCCGCGTGGAGGGCCGACATGTCTTCGTGGCTGAATTGCTGGACCACAACATTGCGTCAAACATACACATAATATATCCAGAACAGATACAGAAATCTGTATCTATATTATATGGGTAGCTATACATATAAATCTTTTAAAATGATTCTATTTAAATGTGTTACTTCAAAAGTTCAAAATAAACAATTGCTTGGACTTGGTTCAATAAATTACAGTATAGCAGTAACCCCTATAAAGGGTCAGTAAAAATTACTTAAAAAAAAATCTCATTCAGAAAATACTTAGGAATATTTGAGTGTTAATTAATAAAAATTTTAACTCCTTACCTTAGGTTTAGAAGTCATCATCGGAGGATCATTCCACCCTGGAGGAACTGGTTTCGATGGAGGCGACGCCGCAACCGCTGGTTCCACGTGTTGATTATTATAGTAACCACCGTTAACGGCTGGGTTTAACGGGTTCATTGGATTTAATGGGGTCGTATTTAATGGATTAATTGGATTTGTCGGGTTCAAGGGAGCGGGATTTAATGGGTTGATTGGGTTTAGTGAGTTAATGGGGTTTAACGGGTTAATGGGATTGGGTTGGTTGATGGGTGTGAAGTTGTGGCTAGGCACGCTAGCAGAGCCGTATTGGTCGGGTAGAGGACTGTTGTAGCCAAAGGTAGGTTGCGATTGTATGGGGTTGTTGTAACCGTATTGGTTATATAGGGGTGCGGATTGTACTGAGGGGTCCACTTTGTATTTTGAACGGCCGGATTTCCCACCTAAAAAGATATTTTCACATAAAGTAGGTATATATTGATTATATTTCTGTAGTAATGTTTTTCAGTCGTGTAATATGACGTACAACTAATAAAAAATCCCCTCGACGATGTCCCCACGAGATACATGGGGTTATTCAAGGGGAAGACCAACAAATTCCTGAAAGGTAGGCAACGCATTGGCTGTTCCTCTGGTGCTCCAAATGTTCATGAGCGACGGTAATCACTTAACATGAGGTGACCCGCCACCAGTGCTACAGCTACTCTTCAAATAATCATAATCAAGATTTTTTTTTAACTTTTTTTAAAGGGTTCCGTGCCATCGTACAAAAAATAGCTCTTTTGATTTTTTGGCGGCCATTTTTAAATTTCCTTATTTGTTACAATAACGGCAATATAAACACCCATTCTGAGAAAATTTCAACTCTGTACATGCTATGGTTCACGAGATACAGCCCGCTGACAGATAGGCAGACGGATAGACAGCAATGGTTGTAATAGGGTCCCATTGAAAAGTATTATCATATTAATAAAAACATTTATACCAGGCTGTGAGGAGACGCTAGGGGGCCGAGGCGGCATGGCACTGGCTACCCAGCCCGCTGTTTCAGGCGCCGGGGCTACAACAAATAATAATAACATTGGATAAAATCTCTTGATTATTCAAAAGCTCTGTGTAATTTGATTTATAATCTAGCCTGACATTGTCTCTATTAACAGGGCTCTCTCCGTCACTCGTTTCCACTCGTTTCATACAATCGTAGTTCCAATTTCATTTGAATAATAAGCAACCAAAGTCCATGAAATTTTGCAGACATATTCTAGAAACTAATATCTGTGTCGGTGATGTTTTAGATTTTTCTAAAAATATGTAGTTTTAAAATTACAGGGGCTCAAAGATTTGTATGAAAATTTTAAGACCGCGTAACTTTGAAACCTTGTATTTTAACAGAAATCTGGAAAACCACAGACATAGATATTAGTTTCTAGTATATGTCTGCAAAATTTCATGGACTTTGGTTGCTTAATATTCAAATGAAATTGGAACTACGATTGTATGAAACGAGTGGAAACGAGTGACGGAGAGAGCCCTCTTAAGCTTTAAGATTCTGGAGGGTGGTGTTGTCTGCCGGATGACAACCTAGGTTAAAATGCCAAACATTCAAGCTTTTTATATTCATCAATAAATATCTAGTAGTGTTTGTCTTACCTGCATTATACGCGTTAACATCGTTATGCGCAGGGAACTGTCCGCGCGACTGTGAGTGTGAACTCACTGTGCGCGTCCGCGCCGCCGCCTGTTGCGGTTGTTGCTGCAACCAAATGGTTACCACAATAATATACAACTTTGTAAAATCTAAATTCTAGACATATAAAGCTGACTTATAACTGACGTCTGATAATAACTGTCAATTAACCTAAGAGTCGAAATCTCGTTCTCTTAAATCCCAAGAGAACTCCTACCATTATAAGATTAATGGAAAGGGGTCACGACCCTCAGTAATGAGGAACGACTAGAGAGATAACTGACGTGCAGCTATGAAAGGATTTTCAGAAATTCAATTTAATTGAAGCCCATGCGGGTCAGCAAGTCTATGATAGTTATAACGTTACATATCAAAATATAAATTTAACAAGTTAATGGGACTTAATGAGTTAATTGGATTAAAATATTAATGGGATTTAACAAGGTGATTGGATCTAACAAGTTAATTTGATGTAAAGATCGAAACTGTTTAGTTTATAGTTTTATTTTGCCTTTGCTCGGGACACTGTTCACGTGAATTGAAGTCGTTTTAAAATTTCCAATAAAACACCTTTGTTCTTCTGGAATAAAGTTTTCTACATAGACGTTGGTTTAACCGTTGAAGATTATGAAGATTATTTTTAGTCGTTGCCGTTGAAGCCGAAAATTAAAGTGGATACCGCGCACGATAGGCTGACGATATGGCGAGGGTAGCAAGAATTGGTTAGATGAGAAAAGCTGTGGACGGACTATGGTGGCGTTTTCTAAGAAAGCGTTTCGATCACATACTGATCATGATGGCGATGGTGATGTCACATACCTGTACAGTCTTCTGCGGCCTCATGCCCAAAGCGACCATGAGCCTCTGGTTGAGCTCAGTGGTGGCGCCCTGTAACGCGGCCAGCGCGCTCTGCAGGCATCCTTGCGACGCCAGCCGAGCGCCGTACTCGCTTAGAAGAGTTTCCAACTTGCCACCGGGCTGCGAACAGAATAAATAATTGGGTCATCGAGCTTGGATTCAAAAGTAAAACTTCCTTAGGTGCGATTTGAGTGAGCAACTCTGGTCGTTTTCGAAAGTAACATTCGTATTTTTCCGTTTATATTTATTTTTATTTTACTTAGAAAACTTTGTTGCATACACAAACATATATACAGAAAAACTAGAAGAAATACTATACTAGATGGTGCAAAGGCGGCCTTATTGCTATAGCAATCTCCAGGCAACTTTTAGTATACGGATTTAGCCCAGGATGGTTGCACAGAGTAAAACTAATAAACATAAATATTTACATGGCTAAGCGCCAAAATTATCTAGGCATGAAATAGAAAGGTGACGCGAGTTGCAGTTTCATCACTTTTTAGTTGAGGTCTAAAAATCATCACCTGTACGGGTCGCCCCCTGGCGGCAGCGGCGGCCTTGGTCAGCAACGCCAGCTCCGTACACTTGGCCAGCGTGGAGATGTCCCTCGCGGCGCCGCGTAGCGCCCGCGCGGCCAACGCGTCGCCGTGCGCCGCGCACACGTAACACAGCGCGCCCGCGTCTCGCAACGCTTCATCCGACTCCTGGGATAACTTGTCTCCCAGCATTTCTGTCAAACAATAATAATCATCATCATTATCAACCGATAGACGTCCACTGGATATTCCACATGCCACGTTCTTTTTTAGGGTTCCGTACCTCAAAGGAATAACGGAACCCTTATAGAATCACTTTGTTGTCCGTCTGTCTGTCTATCTGTCCGTCCGTCCATCGTGTCTGTTAAGAAAACCTATAGGGTACTTCCCGTTGACCTAGAATCATGAAATTTGGAATTCATATTAAAAGTGGAAGGGAAAACTGATGCCGGAAGGGCGTCCTATATCCTAGCGGTTCGGATTAGAAACGAGGAAGGAAATCGCTTAGTACGTTTTCCTTCACTTCCTGAATCCAGTGGCGAATTAATGTTCCATTTCGACCTCAGAAAATTGCCCGAGACTTAAGATAAATTTTAGACTCTTGCGAAAGTCTATGAAGAACTTCTAAATAATCTGAAATTATCTTACCACAATAATGCGCAAGACTGTCTCCCTCGCAATGCGTAACCAACGCCGCTAAGGTGTCTCTCCAGCTATTGGGCGAAGCAGCCTGGATGAGAGTGTCCCATTTGGACCTCAGGAGACTCCCGGACACCAGGGACACGGGGTCTGAAGCGGTCTTGTTGAGATGGTACTTCTGGACTTTGTATAGAAGCTCTTGGCTACCTGAACACACAAAATAGTTGTTAGACTTGACCTATATTGATAAATAACAACAATTGGAAAGTTTCGCAGCTATTTAACTCGTAGCATTATTTTAAAACGCTTTGGGCTCAAACAACAACACTATACAAACAAAAAAAGAGATTTCGACGAATTGAGAACCTCCTTTTTTTGAAGTCAGTTAATAACATGAACAATAGCACTAATTCGATTGTGCATCATCTCTAAACTAAATTATGGACAAGTCAAAAAATAAACTCTTTGATTTTCCAGTGTAAAAAGTATCCTTCCTTCGTCGGGATGCAAACTATTTCAGTCCGAATTTCGTCACAATCGATTAAACGGTAGGGCCGTGATAAGCAGACCGACAAACACTTTTTTATAACTTATACACTAGCGTTTGGCTGCAACCAGACCTGTTGGCAAGTGGTGATGCAGCCTAAGATGGAACGCGCTTGCCTAGAAGATGCCTATTCACTCTGGACTTGAAGGTAGCCAGATAGCTTGCCAGATATTAAAAGTATCATTGTGTACATTACCCAAGGAAGCAATGATAAGCGCGTCCGCGATTCTCTTCGCCTCCAAGCACAGTTCCACCGCCTCTTCCAGGTTGCCGCACACCAGAGCGCGACAAATCAAACTCGTTGGATCTACCAAATATGCCTATATTATTATTTTGTTACGTCGCCGGCAGGAAATATTGTACATCGACCTTGAAAAGGGATTTGGGCGTCGTAGAATATTGTCTCTGTCACTCTTACCTATGTGACATTTTGTCGGTCTCAACGACAGAGGCTACGAAACCGCTATCTCTCTCTAAAGGTCGATGGACAATATTTCCTGCTGGGTACTGTACGTATTATACATCCAACACGTGCAGCCTGTGGGCTGATTATACGAAGAAAAGGTAGTGATCTCTACAATAATGCATTCAAGGCTCGAGCTCGTGAATTGCAAGAACTAAACTAAGACGAAAGTCTTTGCTTCTTCTCACCTTCTCCATTAGGAATGACCACGTTGTCCACCGCTGGTTCTAAGTCCACACTTGCGAGCTTCCTTTCGATCAACGTTTGCGCGTCCTGTGGGAGAATTGAGGGGTGTCAGCTAAAGAAAACTCTAGTGGGGATGTATCTGCACATGAGTACTGCACATTGCTAGAGAGCGAGAAACAAAGCTTGACTGAAGAACCAATAGTGCAGCAGACCCCACATCCCCGCCATCTACCAAATAAATCGATAAATAACCCCCTGAATCAGTTGAAGCAGATAAGTAGCTCGATTCCGTAAAACCTGCATCAGTCATTATGACAATCGCAATTGTTGTTATTGGCTAAAACGGTATTCTTCTTGCAACAATACATTGTAACCAATAATGAGCGAGCGTCAACCAGCAATCAGAGGTGATTGCGATCATTATATTGGAGCTGTCATTCTACCGCAATCGAGCGGCCGATTTATTTTTCTGACGTCAAATGAAAGCTCTGCAAAAGTATAGACGCCATAAGTTGGCACACGAGAAATCTATATATACAAAAAATTGTCTTGATCCATGGTCCTAGGAATCAGCTTAGCTTATTACTAAGCACTAACGCAAAGCAAAAAGGAACATACAATTCTTTTTTTTTTTAAAGAATATTAGCCATGCTAATCATGACTAATACTCTCCTTTCCCCTCCAATTAAGCGTAAATCTTGTGCCAGGAGTGGGTACGACAATAGTGCAACAGGTAGGATTTGAACCGCCGACCTTTCGGAGTTCAATCCGGTCTTCAACCGTTGAGCTATCGAGGCTTCTTGACAAAATAGCAACGTTGCTAAGTAAGTTATCGACAGATTACAGATAGATTGATCCAGATAGCTTGGCCGCAAGTGACTTACCGATAGATCGGTGCTGGTGTCGGTGGACAACTCAGCTTCAGTCTCCGTGCTCTCGCCCTAAGTTAGTGAGCGAAAAGGTTATAGGCAATTAGTGCACATATCAATAAAAAGAGGGACAGTCACACTAATGCAAGTACGCTGGACTTGCGATTGCAGACTGTTTTTTGAAGCAACATGATTTTCGCCATTTTGGCGTAATAGCAGCAGTGAGCGTCATGAGAGCGTACTCGGAACAAAATGTTAGTGATGAGGCGTCTATCAACATAGTATCAGTACGAAGACTATTTTGACACAATGGTAGTGATTCTGAGTGCAACTAAATTTTAGAGTATTCACATCTTTTTCTTACCAATGCAATAAAAAAGGACAGACAAACCGTAATTTAATTTAGAACTGTCAAACCTCGAAACTTTAGATGCCAGTCGTGAGCCTACTGTTTAAATTTGTAGAGTGCACTAAAATTTAGAGTCTTTAAATTTAATTCATTTTCCACCCTTTTTCAGATATATTTAAAAGAAGAAGATGCAGATACTCTATATTTAGTTTAGAGAAAACCATCAGAATCGATGTCAGTGTCAATTTAATTTCCCGGTACGCTCGGCGAGGCGCTTCGAATCGGCACAAAAAATAGCTGTCATTTTGTATGGCAAACCTCTTCCAGCGTACTTGTATATGTACATTTCAGTGGACAGTTGGTATAAAGTGAATTCAAGCAGAAACGGGTACATTTTTGTGTTAAAGGCATGTTATAGGTAGCTATATCAAAAAAATTTTTGGCTAACATTAGTGAAATATCAATCAGTTATAAGGTTTATAGACATTCAGTTAGTGCTTGAGATAAGTACAAATTTTGAAGTATATAATATTATGATTAGAAATTTGTAGAAATAGATATTTCGAGTAAAGATTGGTGTATAAGTTGAAGATAACTAAGGAGTATATTGAAAACGTTTCCAACCAAGTTTCACTTGAAACGCATTAAGTAAGAAAACTCAAAAGAGCGTACTTTAACTTTGCTCACATTACTTAGGTTGAAATCTATAGAGCGCACTTTGACTTTCCTTAGACTTAAGTTTCAGTTAAAACGAGACAGGTTTATGCCAGCGGTATAACGCTGTCTCGTTTTAACAGTGTCTTCAGTCTGACCAAAGCCAAAGTGTACTTTATAGATTTCAACCTTAGAGTTAAAACGAGATAGATTTATACTTTTGACATAAATCTGTCTCGTTTTAATTCTAAGTAGTCTGAAAAAGTACGCTCTATAGATCTTAAAGTTAGACGTAGAGATAAGAGCACGAAAATTAAACAAACCCAGAAAGTTTTAGACATAAGGTTAAGAATTTTTTTAGACAAAGTTATCGAACATAAATTAATAGATACTAACCAAAATAAACTCGTAAACAAAACTGGATGTTTGAATACCTGTTCGATACTCATACTTATCTCATAAATATATATAAAGATACTTACTCTGCTGAGTCCAGCAAGGTCCGGGGCGCGCGCTTCAGCAGCCTGACTCTTGAACTTCGAGGGGATCTCATCTTGCTTGAAACCTTCAATACAAATGGCGCATTTTAGGAAGAGTTTACTACTAGTCACTGAATATATTTTACAATTGTATCAAAGCGTTTTACGTACACTTGAAGGAAATTCCAAAAAAAAATATTTAATACAAATCAAAAAACCTTCCAAGTGCGAGTCAGACTCGCGCACCGAGGGTTCCGTTTTTTCTGACAGTTTGCACGATAAATCAAAACATATTATACATAAAAATAAAAATATGTTTTAGAATGTACAGGTAAAGCCTTTTCATATGATACCCCACTTAGCATATTTGTCCATGAACACACTTTAATTTGTGATGTAACCACAAATTCACGGTTTTCGGATTTTTTTCTATAATTGTGCTATAGGACCTACCTACCTGCCAAATTTCATGATTCTAGGTCAACGGGAGGACCCTTTAGGTTTTTTAAATAGACACGACAGACTGACAGATAGAGAGACGGACAGACAGACAGACATACCGCCGAGTTACAACTATAGAGCTGTGTTTTATATTTGGATACGAAAGCCCCAACTAGCACTCACCAAGGAGATTGAGAACTTCACTCCGGAACGTGGACATAAAGTTGGCGCGGAGGAAGAACCACGTGTATCGCTCCTGCTGATCGCTCGCCGCGTCGCCTTTCTCGCGGCAGTATCTACGAGTATAAGGGGTTTAGAGATCAACGGAAATTCTCCAAAACACTATAAATACTAACCCTACCATACACTTTTGGTACTACAAATTTACTACTTACCTTCACCTACAGTGAAGTACAAGGAACCATAACCTTAGTTTGCTATAATCCGCTAAATCAAACAAATTTGACAACTAATCCACACAAATCCCAACACCACTCTGACTGAAATTGAGTGGTGTTGGAATGTGTGGTGCTGCGTGGTGGTTGTGCGTACTGCTTGCTTGGTGCTGGCTTTTCCTGCATGTTCATCAGTGGGCGGGCGGTGCATATCGCATGCTGCATGTTGCACCATTCAGATTTGTTTGATTTAGGGAATTATAGCAAATTGAGGTTATGGTTCCTTGTATATCATGGACTTCCGCAAAATAACACCTGCTTCTATACAACATACAGTACATAAGTACATCAAAATAGTAAACTCACTCAGCCAGTCTCTCGGCGGCGCCGGGCTCCTGACTCAGCGTGAGTCCGATCACGGTGTCCAACTCGAATGCCTTCTCCACTATCTCTGGTTCGCTCACTACCTACAGTGAAGTACATCAAAATTGTAAAAAAAAAAAAATTTCATTCAATTAAACTTTTACAAGTACTTTTGAATTGTCAAATAATGCATTACCACTGTTCGGAATCCGAGAAGAACCAGCAAGAAACTAGGCGGTTTCGCTTTTCAAAGATTTGATATACATTATGCCATGTATTGTAAGTACTTAGTACTTAATTGAAGTTTCATTCCTGGAGCGAGTCAAAACTACGCTCTTTTATCATTTACATAATTTTCGATTGTATACTTTTTTGAGGAGAATAATTTTAATAGATTTTTTAAACTTCTGTAAAGCCACACCAAAATTATTAGTGCTAGGTTATTATCCTATTTGACCACAACGCATTTTGGCAATGAAGAAAATACATAACAATTTGAAGTTTTTTTCTTTTGAGATTAGTTGCTATTATGTCAACACAGCTTAAGCCACTCAGATTAGAAATTTGAAATTTTCATACTCACATAGAAATGATTTCTAAAAATTTAAATTTAAAAATAGAGTATGAAAGTTTATAGAAGTCCTAAACCATTACATAAAATGTATATTACATTATATCTAAAGAAATATGTTTCACGTACCTGACTAATGTAGACCATTTTCTGTGGCCCCTCCTCTTGTGGACACCTCTCGAATGTCACTAGTTTTCCGCCGAACTGTGAACATATTCTTAGTTACTAGCTTTTTCTCGCCACCTCGTCCACGTGATATAATTTATAGCTTATAGCAATCTATCTCTAATATAGCTATCTATCACTGAAAGAATTTTCAAAATCGGATTTCATTAGTTCCGGAGATTATCTGGGGTTATTCAAGAGGCCAACAACTTCCTGTAAGGCCGGCAATGCATTGACGGTTCCTCTGGGGCTGCAAATTGCGGTAATCACTTAACATCAAGTGAACCTCCTACTCGTTTGCTCACTATTTTTATTAGGTTTCTAGTTGATGCCCGCGAATTCATCCGCGAGGATTTAGATTTATGAAAATTCCCGTGGGAACTCTTTGATTTTCTGGGCAAGTAGCCTATTCCCCGGGATGCAAGCTATCGCTATACCAAATTTCGTCAAAATCGGTAAAGCGGATGGGACATGAAAGTTAACAGACAGACGAGCATGTACAATGTACAGTAGACACTTCCATTTACAATATACAATTATAGTACGAAAGAGATGATATGATATTCAGATATACACTCTGCAGTACTAACCGTATGCATGAGATCCAAAAAATTAGAAAACTTGAGATTTTGCACATCTAGGTTTTCTCACTAAGAAAGGATTTAGTAATTAAGAACCCTCGTTACATTTACCATCTGTGACACCAGGAATAGTTTCGTGATTTAACGACATACAGCGCCATCTGTTGTCAACTGTGGTGTTACTATATCAATTTCATATAATACTACTGCTACTACTACCAGAGTGAATAGCTGATTTTATGACTAGCTGATGCCTGTAACTTCTGCGTCGGTTTAGATTTTTTTGATCCCATAGGAACACAAATTTTTTGAGATAAAAAGTATCCTATGCCTCAACAAGGATGCATTTCAGATCATTTGGTTCAGGGATTAAAAGTGGCTTTTCAGATGTTTTTGCTAAAAAAACCGGTCAAAAACGAGTCGAACTCGCACACGAAGGGTTCTGTACCATAATACTCAAAATAACAGTTAAATAACAGTACAGTGATGTAACCACAAATTCACGGGTTTCGGATTTTTCCCTTTACTTGCGGTATAAGACATTGCTACCTGTCAAATTTCATGATTCTAGGTCAACGGGAAGTACCCTATAGGTTTTCTTGACAGGCACGACAGACGTACAGATATACAGACAGACAGACAGTCAGACAACAAAGTGATCCTATGGTTCCGTTTTTCCTTTTGAGTTACCCTAAAAACCAGGAAACAAACAAACAACTTACAGCAAACTTGGCGCCGGTGGGTCGTTTAAGCCACTTGGGCGCGCGTGTCGGCTGCGCGGCCACCGTCTGCACGGGCGCGCTCTGCTGTACGACAGGCAAGGCGGCGAACGAGTCCGCGCCGCCAAATGACTCCATTATGTTGCTTTGACTGCTGGCGCTCTACAACGAAACAAAAAGAAAGATGTGAGTGTAATTTTTTTTATTGTGTGATAGGCTTGCGCTTGACGACAATCATGCTGAAAAAAGCAATGATTAAGGTTTAGGTTAGAGTGCGCTTGCCTAGAAGATGCCTATACTCTTGCTTTAAAGGAAATACGCGCGTTTGCGGAATTTTTTTTTGATAATGGGTTTTTCTTTCTGTTAGATCGAATTGGACTAAAAACTAGTTTTAGGTTGTTTTGTTTAGAAATTAGCTCAAGTTTGTAGTCAATGATCGAACTCTATTGGATTCAATTTTAGCAGTTAAACGCAGTTTTGCTTAGGAGTTCACGTGGAACACCCCACTCACCAGCTCGCCGCCCTGGAGTCCACGTCTCCAACAACTCACCATGTTGTGCTGTGTGCCGGTGTGTAAGAGTGTGTGTACAGCCAGCGACTGGTCGAAGGCGGCCGCGGACAGTAGTCCTGGGTCGCGCGGACTCCAGCTCACGCCGAACACCCAGGCGGACTGGCGGCTCACTTCCACCACCAGCTCGCCGCCCTGGCGTCCACGTCTCCAACAACTCACCATGTTGTGCTGTGTGCCGGTGTGTAAGAGTGTGTGTACAGCCAGCGACTGGTCGAAGGCGGCCGCGGACAGTAGTCCTGGGTCGCGCGGACTCCAGCTCACGTCGAACACCCAGGCGGACTGGCGGCTCACTTCCACCACCAGCTCGCCGCCCTAGAATGAGGAGTTATACGTACAGAATTGAGAACCATCTTTTTTGGGTTCCTCAAAAGGAACTTTTATAGAGCCACTTCATTGTCTGTCTGTTTGTTCGTTATGTCTGTCGAGAAACCTATAGGGTACTTCCCATTGACCTAGAATCATGTAATTTGGCAGGTAGCAATGTCTTACAGCACAAGTAAATGGGAAAATCCGAAAGCTGGAAATTTGTGGTTCTATCACAAAAAATTTAAAAATTGTGTTTTCGAAATAATTAGATAGAAAAAGAAAAATAAAACCGACTTCAAAAACCAATAATACTAAAAAGTAGAAAATAATTTTTGTTTAGCTACAGATGTAATGTACCTAGGTATGAAGTCGGGCGAGCTTCACTCTTGGATTTCTAATTTTGTTTTATAATATGCTCGCTCGACTTCATACCTAGGTACATTACATCTGTAGCTAAACAAAAATTATTTTCTACTTTTTAGTATTTTTGGTTTTTGAAGTCGGTTTTATTTTTCTTTTGAAAATTTTTTATTTCACAATTTTTAGTGGCCCCACTGTACTGTATAATATGCTATGCCCAGTTAGACCCCTACTGTTTACTAAGCTATTACAGTGATCGCGAGCAATTTGCTCTTATCCATTGAGGAGTTCTGTTCTCCATCTCCGAAGATATTCATCAGATCTTCACCAAATTTATATGGGACCACCTGCACAGTATACCCTTTCAAACAAAAAAAAATTTTCAAATCGGTCCAGGGGTCTTTGAGTAATCGGGGAACATACATAAAAAAAAAAAAAAAAAAAAAAAAAAAAAGATCCCGACGAATTGAGAACCTCCTCCTTTTTTGGAAGTCGGTTAATAAATAGAGAACAAAGAAAAAATAAAGAAACTAAAAACAAATAGTTTACTAAATCACACCAAGATGGCGCTGTCCCATCATTAAAACTTATTAGTTTGTCATAGTAGAATTGACTATAATAGAAACTTCTGTAAAAAGTTAGTAGGAACCAGGAACTTACTGGTTTAGTATTATTAGGGTTCCATGCCAGTATTCTTCCGTCCTTGCCCCCGGACAGTAGCAAGTCGTGGTCGTGGCGACTCCACGACAATGAGAGAGCGCCTTTTTCATGGCCTTCTAGTGTCACCAAGGGAGATGCTGCTAACCTGAAAATGTTACAAAAACGCTACACTATTATATTTCATTCATTTGATATTTTGTTTGTTTATTCACAAGTACAAAAAAAGGTAAATGGGAAATTGAAATATCAGATAAAAAATGACATCATTTTCGAAATCAAGACCGCGAAAACGTGCCGTGAAAATGCATCTTAAAAAATAAAGCATCCTTCCTTGGTTCTCCAAATGGAGATCATTTTTGTAATCAGCATTCCAAAAACTTCGGGGATAACGCAAGAAATTGATAATCGAAAAAAAAAACACGTTAACGATCTTCAATTTGAAAATGAAATACATTTCATAATTTTCGTAATCAGCATCACGGGATAGATATGCCCGCCTCTCACAGTCTCCTATTGGGCATTACTAAAAACTAGACTTTGAATCGCGCCATGATTAAAAAAAACTACAAAAGAAGCCTGAGCACCTAAATATAAAAGGAATACAGTGGACCCCCGGTAATCCGACAAATGTTTACAGCGCATTGTCGAACTATCGAATTTGTCGGATTATAGTGTACTGCCTAAGACACCCTATAATCAAGAATTTTGTACAAAAGAGTACCTTGTAATCTGACAAATTATAGATCTAAGTAAGATTCTATTTATGTTATACATACTCTGAAGAAAAATCATACCTGACTATGTAGCTATATCAAATTTAGTAAATCCAATAATAATAGACATGTAGGATTACAGGGGATGCTGTATTAGACAGGGACCGGATTACAGAGGATGCCACTGTAGATTATTTCTAAACGTCATGTTCTCACCTCAAATCCCACAACTGTATGACGGGCGCCTGGTCGTCCTCGGAGGCGATACAAAGTTGAGTGGCCACCGCGGGGTGCCACGCTAAGGAGCGCCAGCGAGTCCGGAACTGTGAGTCACTGCAAACGACATTTTCATCGAGTTAAACTTTAATTGCTCTGAAGAGCTGTTTGACCTTATTCCACCCTCCTTTTCCACTTCAGCCTTCAAGCCTGGAGAATATCTAAGCTTACTCACCTTAGTTTCATAATGGGTTCATTTTTCCTTAAGTCCCAAACCAAACATCTTGTGGCAAATGTGGATCCCAATATGTGCTGTACCTGAAATAATAGAAAAGTCACCTCTAAGTGCGCTCTACAGATTTCAACCTGTCTCACTTGAGAGATCTCACTTCTCTCACACAAATGTACAATCCTTTAGGCTACCTACTAGACTTATGGCATGAGTTTAGATGACTGAATAGGTGCAGATCCAGGAGGATAGTAGTTTTTCGTGCACAATGGAAAAACAGTTCATGTAATAAGAGTAATTCTTAACCACTCTCATTACATGAAGACAAAGTCAGAGTAACTGACTCCGACTTGTATGATCTCAAACTGTTCCAGGTCAAACAAGGGGTGGTTTGTATTAGTAAGGTTTTAGAAAAATTCCAGATGAAGCCGGAAGATTTTTATGGCTAGGGTTGTCAGTAAGACCTGTATGAGCTCAAACCTGTTGGTTCCAGGCCAAGCCCTGCACATGGTCGTAGGGCTGGCTCCTGTTGCCTGGCGCCATGGGCTGGCTCGTGTTGTTGAGGTCCCAGATGAAGATCTCACTGTCTGACGCGCCAGAGGCCAAAAGGTTCTTCTGGTAAGGGTTGATATCAAGGGCTGACACGTTGCCTGTAAGAGGAAATATACTTAAATTACTTTCAATACCCTCCTATTCATAAATACTTTCCCTAACAGTGTCAATAAATAGTTAAGTAAAATGGATATAGCATGAGCTAGGAACAAAAATATTTCAGTTGAAAAATATCACTTTTTAGTTTTATTAAATTTTCATGGTGGCCATTTGGAAATTTTAATTATTTCTTGTTATAGTGGCAATAGAAATACACACTCTGTTAAAAGTTCAATTCTATGTATTAAGGTTCACGAGATACACCCCACTGATAGGCAGATGGACAGCAGAGGCTTAGTAATAGCGTTGGCACCCTTTGGGTATGTAACCCTATAAAGTATGTAAGTATGATAGTTTAATACACCTACTAGAGCCTAATAACTAGGTGATGCCTATATAACTTCTCTATGGTTTAAGATTTTTTTATCATATGGTTTTTCCAAATCTTAGACCTCTTGCAAGGCGAAAGAGTTCAATAAATATTTTTATCAGAGAAAGTTCTTATGAGCTTATTAATAACTTTTAAAAATAATTTGGTTAATAAGAATTTTTAATTCTGAATAACCTGCTCTGAGCGTATTGATGATAAGATACATTTTTCATTGGCAATGATAACAAATTAACAATGCTTATCTTTGAACAGTAGTGAGGTAGTCTATAGTCATAAAACATTCAATATGGCAACTGTGCAGATAAAAATGTTGACAAAGAAAATAATATAATTTAAAACCACATTGTAAGCTTCTTCAAGATATTGAATAACTAAATATTTGCTATCGTTCACTACTGAGTCAGCCCAAGCTTTTATATTATAGTTGATCAAATTATTGTACTTAGTTATTTACCTACTTACTATACAATGCATTGAGTCTGCCATTACACACTTGGCCACCATGGCAGACTATGGCCAAACTTATCTCATTCTAAGAGGATTCTGGACAGGATTCTCATCAAGGATGATGAATCATTAAATGTGAGAAAATTCTTAGGAAGGTACTTTACAAGCAAATAGCAATAAGGATTGTACCTTGATTTAAAACTTGTTGATTTTAATAGATGACTAAAACAACCTATCAAAAATATAAAGAAAGTTGTTTCAATATACTATTCTACTAATAATGTGTATGCAAATCTGCCTGTTTATCTGCCCCAAGCTGTCTGCCCATGTCATAGCTCCTTTTTGAATAAATTTGGTACAAAGATGGATTGCATTGCATGGAGATAGGCATTTTATTCCAAAAAAATCCTAAATCCATGTGGATACACAGGAACATAGTATTTGATACATTAGCATTGTATGTATGTTTGTTTGTTTCAAGTCTGGAATAAGTAATTTTCTTTCCTTTTTTTAAGCTACCTATTTAAGGAGGAAGCGACGGGCCTGCCCGCAAAATTCAAATTTAATTTGGTTTTTTGCAATTTGTAAACTAGTACGACAATGCAGCTTATGGTATTTTAATTGCAACAAGTATCATCCTCACAGGTTTATATAAAAATTTTTACTTGAAAGAGTCTAGTTTAAGAAATTAATTCTAGTATTGACTAATTTGTGAGAATAGTTACCATTATGTTTAGAGGTGCTGCCGACAAGGGGCTCACTGGCCTTGTTCAACAAATTCTCTGCACTGTAGAACTCCAGCAGGCCTCCGTCGCAGCCCCCCACTATTATGCCTGCACCGGACCATGCTAGCTTCTGAAATCTGAGAAGTTTGCTTATTAAATACTTACCACAGTATTTATTTCAATATTTTGACATTTTTAGTTTATTTTTTTGAAAATCTGTGAAATATCAAAGATTATTTGGTTATTGAAAAGTTGACCCTCAACAGAGGCTTTCAATGCCAATTTGATGGCAACAATAATACATCACTTGCATAACAGTTTTTGGCAGCAATTCTGTACAAATTGTGCTACTTCTAAATTAGATAAACAAAAGTGGGCCATGAAGCAATTAAAAACAATCTCATTCATTCATTCAGTGATAAGAATAGTCAAGTGTGCTGTAAAAGAATGATCACTATAAGAAGAGATAAGTACATTAGTTTTCATTACTGTGCTTTAAAGATAAATCACAGAAATCTTCTCAGAGAAACATGTAAGTGAACCCTTTTGCCTGGCACTTTTTGGTGCTCCTCTTATGCATTTCTTCGAAATGCTACTGATTTATCTTATAAGCAATGTAAGGAAAACTGAAGTACTTATTATAGATTTATCTTGTTTATCTTTTATGAGAACTAAGAGAAACTTAAAGAAACTACAGCACTAAAATGCCTTGCATCTATATTATATCACACATATTTGCATTTCTACCTTATACTTAATGTTTTTCTGTATCTTTTTAGTTGTGTGGTGTATAATAACAGTGTATAGGTACTTAATGTTTTTCTGTATCTTTTTAGTTGTGTGGTGTAATATTTATTTGTACAGTTGAGTTGTACTTAAAATTAACATTTTAAAGACTTGTACTTACTTATGTTTTGTCTGTATGCTAGATTTAAGTTCTAAATCAGGGCTGGAGTCACTTAAATTTAAGGCATAGAGCTCTAAATAGGAATTAGAGCTGAAATTAGCGTCCACTTGCTGCGCCGCGGAGCCGGTAACGATCATAGAAGGGTAGTGCCCCGGCGGCGACCAGCTGGTGTTCACCGTCCGCTTTAACTCCTTAATCTTCATTGTCAAGCACCAATCTCACTAAAACAACTATCACACAACTTTAAAACCGATAAAACTAAGTATACAAACAGAATTATGTCACAGCTTTTCGAACACGTCACACATAAAACTTATACTTTTATCATTAAAAGTAAAGCCTTTGAGATATTGGAAATTTAGTAAATTGTAGATTTTGAGTGAAAAACGAAGAAATTAGACGTAAAATTCAGTTATTTACCATAAAAACACCGAGTTGGCAGTTGGCACTTCCAACGTGGCTGACGTATTTATTTCCAAAATGACAATTCTCTGACAGCGGCTGTTGAAGTGACGTGAGTGACGTTGACAATGACGTTGACATTCGTCAAAAGTACAAAGCACAGATTATATTTGAATCGAGCATTGAAATGCTGCTTTGGTTTGGATTTTATTTGTTAAATATTTTTGATATTTTACACAAATTAGGTATGTATGTAGTTAGGTAATTTAAAACTATTACTCATTAGAATAAGAATTAAATGAAAAGCATATACCTAGTTACTTATGAAAGAAGGTTTTAAATATTAATCAAAAAAAAGATATCAAGAACTCAAGAGGGTCAAGAAGTGTTTCAAGAAGACACTTCTAGAAGACATTTTGAAAAAAACGGACAATTAATAGAAGTTTATGGTAAGAAAAAGGTAAACGGCTCACGGCAACAGCTGATCCTAAATACAGTTTACTAAAGTTTCAAAACTGCACAGACCCCTGCAGTTACTAAGCAGTTGTTAAATCGATTGAATTTTTCATTAAATACCTACCTAGTATAATAAGTAACTAAAACACTTTCTAATATGGAACTAGGAATCAACTTAGCTTTCTAAACAGCATAAACTACGGTACCTACCTACCAAATAAATATCTACTTACTTGTAATACTTATACCTAGTCATTCTCTCCAACGAATTTACTTAAATAACTAGTAGGCATTAGGTAGGTAGGTAGAAAAGTATATCTGGCACCAAACAAGCGATAAGTAACTAGGTACACAGTTGTTGACTCCCCCTTACCTTCAAATCATCTTCAAATCCTTTTTTAGAAGAGGGGGAGTGAGTGTGACTGATAATAATATTAGTACTTTACCTAAACTGCTTGAACTACTTACAGTAAAGAGAAAGCCTTCTTGTAATTTTTTTAGTTTCTAACAGCATAGTGCTTAGAGTTGTACTAATAAAGCAAGTGTAAAGATCTGTAAGTCCCCCATCGGAGCAAGGACTGATAGGTACCTGCTGCCAAACTTCACACTTTACTTTGTTAAGTAAATAATTAAGTTGGTAGATACCTACATTTGTTTGTGAAGCTAACAGGAGGTGTGAAAACATGCTTATCTTGAACTTTCTAGAACTTGTTTGTAGCTATTCCAGCAATCATGCCGATAGCGATGTCTACGGACGAGTGGGCGCGCCTCTCGCGCTGGTCGGCCGACCACCGCGAGGAGCCGGAGGCGGCGCGGCGGCGCGAGGCCGTGCAGCACATAAACCAGATGAGCCAGCTGATGACCAAGTCCTGGCCCAACTCATTGGAGGTATATCTATTAGACGTGCTTTCTAGCAATGTGTATGGATGAGTGCAGTTCATGAACCGCGGTGTCGCGGGCATCAGCTGGTACGTTTATAAAGCGCAGTCTTCCTCGTCTCCTACAGAATGTGAACAAGCGCAACGAGGAGTTGCGTCGCGCGCGGCTCGCGGCGGCGGAACAGGCTAACTCGTTGTTCTACGCGCGCTACGTGAAACAGAAGCAGGCGGAACAAGCGCGCCTCATGTACAACGCCAGAGACTCCTTCTTCAAGAACAAGGACGCGCCCAAACTGCTGCTGGGGTGAGTTCTCCATAGAATGTGAACAAGCGCAACGATGAATTCTGATCTATCACAAAAGAACCACTTTTGACTACCTTCTTGGCGCAGTGGTGTAAGCGTGATCTTATTAGAGCGAGGTTCCTGGTTCGATTCCAGGCAGGGATTGGAAATTTTAAAATTTTCTTAATCTCTGGTCTGGTGGTCGGCTTCGGCCGTGGCTAGTTACCACCCTACCGGTAAAGCCGTGCCGCCAAGCGATTTACGTGTAGAAACCAAATGCCGGGTCTTCTCAAATTCTACAATATCTGTATTTCTGTCAATGTCTGCGTACGATGCCGAATTATTAGGTATTAGGTAGGATCATTGAGCCATTTCAACTTAGGCTTGAAGTAATGTCTCTCTCTATGATCTGCACGCCACTGATTTCAACAGTTTTTTTGGCCTCGGTGGAAGAATTTTGTCACAGTTATAGTAAGATCCATAAATTGGCATATTACCTTATAGCGCCGTCATAGAAACAGTAATCCAAAAGGAACGAGAAGAGCAAGTGAAGTTCAACAAGGAGCTGAAGAAACAAGCGGAAGAGAAGAAGAAACAGGACGAAGAGCAAATCATTCAGAACGCGAAGGAATGGCACGCACTGATGGAACTGAGGAGAAAGCGGCGGTTCGAAGTTAATAAAAAACATCAGAAAGAGATCTTGGATCAGTGAGTTTGTTTTTAGCACAGATTTTATGAAATGAGTCCAGGGTGAAGGTTTTAGACAAGAACAAATCGTTAAAAGCTTTCCAATGAGTTCTTACACTACTCAATGATCGACGTTAGATAAAAAAAAACTTGTTTTATAACTTTACGTCAAAATATTAAGAAATAAACACCAATAGTAGTAGTAGTAACTAGTTAGTATATTTAGACTTTGTCCAAAATAATAAAGGTTCACCTTTAGGGCACACGAAGTATCAGAACGCAATCGTAAAGAATATGAGGAGGAGCTAAATCAGCAAATGGTCGACAACATCAAAGCGCAGGAACAGATGGAATCTCTCCGAGAATTCGAACAGGAATACGTAAGTGAATGTTAAACACGAAAACTTAGAAAATAAAGATTTATTAGTTATTTATGATGTATATGATGTGGGCATCCCACATCAGATGGCTCTTCTTAGTTATTTATCCAAGATTTTATATGTATTAAAGTTCAATATCTCACGTAAGAGAAAGAAGGCTTTCGGCACACAATAGGATACAAATATGCAAATGATACGTTAGGTTAATTAGGTATAATTATTATAGAGTAAGAATGAGAAAGAACACATCCTGGCTGATATGCAACGAGCCAAGCAAGAAGCGGACAAACGACGTCAAGAGCAAGAGGCCAGAGACAAGATGGACGACCGCCTCATTGAGGTTCTGCAGCGCTCGCGGGCAAGGATCGAACGCAGAAGACGACAGACTGAGAAACAGGTAGGTAATAAAGCTAATGGCAAAGAAATACCAATTATTCTATTGAATAGAATATTCGAAAAGCTAAGATTGTTGAGGTGAATATGAAACACCTAACCTGCGTAAATAGATCAGTATTAATGCAGCGTTGTGTAATTTTCCAGATACAAAAAGAGAAGCAAGAAGTGCTAGAAAAGATAAGCCAAAGACTGGAGTCTGGGGATGCGGAGCGTGATGCCAAGGAACAACAGATACTGGAGAAGGCTGTTAAGGAGAAGGAAGCTGCGTAAATGATTCTTTTTATCTATATTATTGCCATTTGGAAACTAAATATAAATATTAATTTCGTAATCAGTACTCCGAAAAGCCTAGGAAATGACACCCTTTTCCTAGGTTTTTTTGGGGTCGATTTTTTCAATTTATTTAAGGTTAGTGGCTTTTGGCAACTTTGTAAACACCAGGCTTCTAGGTTCTCCTAGGTTCGCCTTGGTCATAGGCTAGTTTTTAAAGCCTGTTGATGTCCTGGTGTAGGGTGGAAGCGCGTCGCCAGGCGGAGCTTCTCAAAAAAGAAAAGTCCAAGCAGGAGCGCATCGAGACACGGAAGCAGTTCCTGCAGCAGGAGAAACAACGACTGCATGAGCTTAATGTCATGCACCAGTGGGAGGTTATGAACAGGTAAGTAGGTATGGTCAAAAAGAATTAGTCTAAACAAGAGCAGTACAAGGCATGTACGGCTGTAGAATAAATTGGAGCAGATCGAGACTGAAGCATTTTCTGAAGGAAGAACAAGTTTGTATGGGATGAATGTCATGAACTGGTGGAAAGTAAGGATGACAGAGCAAAAAGCAGTAGTACAAATAGTGCAACAACTTAGGACAAGTTAATTACACTTTTGGATAATTTTAATAGATTTCTATTAACTATCTAACGATATTTAACGTCAAGTTACCGAACAAAATACTTATGTCAGAACAAAAGATAAAAGAGAATATACGTATATGAACAGTTTTTTAATAAAAATTGTCTAAACAGGTTCAAAAACGACGAGTTATACGAAGAGTTCCAAAAGAGAATGCGAGAAGAAAAAAAGCGTAAGATACTTGAGTACAGAGAAGACATCATCAAACAATGGGTAAGGAAATAGTTTTGTGTAAAGCGTTTTATTGTGTGTTGATGGGTGTTTAGCAGGGTGGTATTTTCAGTCCACTTTTTCTTGTAATATTTTACTTAATAAACTCTAACAACTGAGTGACTGACAACGCCCAAACATAAAGAAGTCTAGGAGTTAGATCTAGAATATCTAGAATAATAGTCTAGTAGTTTGAAATTTTGCGTCCTTATATGAACATAGGTGAGCACTATAAATGCGTATTCGCACGCTTTTTTTGCCGGTATGTGTAAATTGTAGATTAGAACTTTGCTTCGATTTGCTGCCAATATGAATCAAGAGGGTGATGAATTGGGGGTGATGGAAATCCTATCGGGCCCAGGGCTAGCGTAAGGCCAAACCTGCATTGAAATCGTTTCAATCTTCAATTTATAGAATGAAGAATACAAAATTTTTGTGCTAGCGCGAGCGAGAGGAGCGCGAGGCTGCAGAACGCGCAGAGACGCGGCGTTTCTACGGCGAGCTGGCGGAGAAGAAGCTGCGTGACGCCGACAACAAGCTGCTGACGCACGGCGCCATGCTGCTGCAGGAAGCCCGCCAGAACGGCCGACCCGACTACGCACTGCGGCAGACGCTTGATGTGAGTTCATATTTCATAGAATTGTTTTACAAACATGAGTCTTCGTGAGTCACATTTGTGTGTCCTTCGAGCCGGATTTTAATTTTTATTCGTTAATATTGTTCTTTCTCTCCTATTTTTTTAGGCTTTGGAAACGAATTTTATGCTTTAATATTTCAAACTCAAACTCAAACTCAAATTATTTTTATTCAATTAAACTTTTACAAGTGCTTTTGAATCGTCAAAATAATCTACCACTGGTTCGGAATGCTGTTCCTACCGAGAAGAACCAGCAAGAAACTCGGCGGTTGCTCTTTTCAAATGTACAATTTACAATAATATGCCATACTGTATATAAGCAATTGCAGCGCCGTGTATTGCTGGAGCGCATCAAATCCAAGCTTTTTTGTCATTTACATAATCTTCGATTGTATAATAAGCTTTTTTCAGGAGCATACTTTTAATAGATTTTTTAAACTTGTGTAAAGGCAAGTCTAAAATTGATTGTGGAATTTTATTATAAAATATTACACTCATTCCCACAAACGATTTTCCAACTTTCCTGAGGCGGAGCGTAGGATATGCGAGCCTATCACGGTTTCTAGTTTGCCGGTCGTGGAAATCACCGATTTTTTTGTAACTATGAATGTTTTGTCGTACAAAAATTGTATTTATTAATTGTATCTTCCCGTCTTTTCTTGGTCTTTGGAACAGGATTTTACTAAGTATTTTAATATTGAAATGTTCCTGTCTTCCTTTATGATGCTCTGGAGTGATTTTATTCGTTAGCATTGTCTTTTTCTGTCCTTCGAACTTTTTTGATGCTCTGAGATTTGAACCGTTAAGATTGCCTTTTTTGGTCCTTCTAGCCGGATTCTATTCGTTTAGGTATGTTGTATTTTTCCTGTCTCCTTTTTCGATCATGTGAGCCGGTATTCATTTCTTCCGTTCTGTTTCAGCGTTACTGCAAGTTACACCGCCTGTACCCCATGCCGGACCTGCCGTCATCACTGCAGGAACACTTCAAGCGATACGTGCCGCGAGACCTCACGCAGCCCGACCCCGAATATGTCTACCCCGCGCCGCCAGAACCATCAGCGGACCAACAAATGGAGGAGAAGAAACGAGATGGACTACAGGAGCCTGTGGTCAGTTCATAGACATACAGGAATCGCATGGGAACTCGTTGATCTTCTGTGATAAAGTGCTACATTTTACATGCTATTGGTACATGCTATTTTATTAGGACTAAATTTCATCAAGATCAGTTCAGCGGTTGAGCCGTGAAAAGGTGACGGACAGACAGACACACATTCACATTTATAATGCCTACAAAAATTTACTTTGATAGCTAGACTAAAATTGTGATAGTTTATGTACCTACCTATCTACTTAGGTTCTCGTAGATATTTACCAACGTTTACTCCTTTAATAGCTAAAAAATATTAGTGCGTAGGTATAGATATAAGATGGTGGTCTAGAAACAGCTGTTCTGTTTGGCAGCCATTTTTAATACGGACGGAAGTACGTTCCCATCCCTTCCATCCGATAAAAATACCTAAGTACTTTCATTTTAAGTCGCGTCTAAAGAAGCTTTACTTCAATATTCGATGTGCTTCAGCCGGGCCCCATCAAGCCCCCCGCGGCTCCCAGCAAGGAGCCCGAGGACTACAAGAGGGCGGGGCCTGCCAACGGCTTGCAGCGACGGAATGCTCTGGTACCTACCTATAGCACTTTATGATTCAAACCTACTAAGGAACCTAAAGCTTAAAGGTCATACTCATAGCTCATTAGAGCCACCCGGCACCCGACCTGCACCCCGCCTCTACTTGCGCGGTTAGTATTATTTATATGAACTTTTACGGGCATACGCTCATTATCTCAAATCCGAGCGAGGCGATCCCCTGACGTTACGATGTAATGAGCTAGACCTTTATTCGCTATAATCCGCAAAAACAGATAAATCTGAATGGTACAATCCACTGCTCGCCCTCCCGCTACTAAAGGAGGAAAAGCAAGCAATACACACCACCAACACAATAAATACCCCACAAGTCTTCTAGAACACACTGAGCGCACGTTTCGGGACTCCGGCAGATGTCTAGACTCCACAAATGCGGCTATGTATTTCTTGCTTTTCCTATTTTTTGTACCATACAGATTTGCCTGTTTTGGCGGGTCATGGCACAGATTAAATGTTCTTTAGACTTCGTCAAAGTAAAGCCTGGCTTCTACTGACCGTTCACTACAACTTGACACCCGTCCTTATGTTGGCACCATTGCAAATCACACAATAATAATTAATAGTTCTAAAGAAAAAAGCAAAGCAATGGAGCCAGCATGACGGGAGGAATCAAGCTGTAGTGAACGGATGATATCAATCTTAACTTTTGCTTTTATTTTTCTGTTTTCCAGCACGACATTTTCCTGCCGCCCATTACGGTTCGGCCGTGCGAGACTGCGCAGTGCGACTGCGAGTTGAAGAACAAATAAAACAACAACTGTACAAAATACTCGTTTATTCTCAGCTCATTTTACAATGTTCCCAATCATCTGTTGTACAACTTTTATGGCACCAGAGTTGATGTGGACCCAGCCTAGCTGTAGACTCGGCGGTAAAAAACTGACATATTTTATCAAAGAGCTCTTGGTAATTTTTAAGGAAGTGCTTGAAAGAAATTTTGTTACTATAGTACCATAATTTCCTTAAACTAGAATCCTTAAATTGATGATTTTTAGAATAAACATCAAAAACCGTCATAAATAAAGCTTGTAGGGCCTAAATTGCTAGTGTTTAATTTTAGAAAGAGTTTAACTTTGATAGATTTTAACTGTCGAAACATTTATAATTTCAGAGTAAATCGAACCTAAAGCATATTGTTTTAAAGCAGTAATGTCAGTAGTATTAATTTTTCTCATGCTATGTTTACGCTTAAAGTAAGTAAAAACCTAGATAAATGTACCAGTAGATGTAAAAACAAAGTCGAGCCTTATAACAAGGCGTTAAGATCCATAATACTTTAACATAGTATTTGGATACTCGAAATATATTAACAACAAAGTTGTCAAGATTTTACTTGTACTAAACATACAAAAACATGTAACAGCTAAATGTGTGTATATGTCAGTAACAATTTTAGTGTAACCTTTGAATTCTACAGCTAGTACGGGCGCACTATAAGATTTTTGTGACTAGAGTTAAATTAATGTGATGTTTTGTTTACAATTTTTTGTCGTGTTACAAAATCGTTGGGAGTGTGTTACTTACAATAAAACTTAACAATAAATTTTGAACTAAGTCTATCTTATTCGAATCTTTGGTCACATTGAGTGTAGATAGTCAGAGCGGTGGATAAAATAACCATAAGCGTGAGGATACATTAGCGACACGTTACGACAAAAAGTCGGACTTTTAAAAAAATTAAAAATCTTGAAAATGCTTGCACTGCGTGGAATCATATAAACGCACTTAAAAAGCACTCCTTGACCAAAATCAATCAAACCAAAATAATCATTTTTTTTGGCTGTCATTCTTTCACAAACCATTGACTGAAATAATATGCTGTATAATAAAACCTTGGTAATACGTAAAACGTACGTTGTGTTCGTTGGCATACGTGAAACCTGATAGTTAACGTAAGTTCAGCCAAAAAATTTGACAAATTAGCACGGAAAACACATACAAAGGAGAACAAAAATATAGGCAGGTTCAATTTGAATAATTGCAATGCGATCACAAATTCGTAGGTACCCTAGTATTTTAAGGGCCTGTTTTTGATGGACTTAGTTGTCTGCAGTATCATCCCACGCTAAGTGTACGACAAAGTGGCTAGTGTACCCTCACTCTAAATCGTCAAAGAAATTCTAAAGTCAGACGATACTACGTCGCGAGTTGACCAATATGGAATTAATCTCGACACAGCATTCTGTAATACTTTCGTTACCTTTGGCCTTACAAAGTATTGTCTACAGTTGTCAAACTAGAACGATTGCTATTATTAACGAAACAGTAAAGAAAACTATAAATTGACGATCATTCTAAGGACTGATTTTTCAATCACCAAACAAACTTACTGACGAATACATTTGACATTTTGACGGATTACCAATATAATAATCATCAGTGCCATCATGATCAAATCATCGCGGCTCACTACTGAGCACGGGTCTTCTACCAGAATGAGAATGGTTTGGTCATAGCCCATCACGTTTGGCAGACAACTGTCAATATGTCTATTTTATTCCTGAGTTTATTTCACGATTAAAAAATTGGCTATAAGTTATTAGATTGGCCAGAACTCTACAAGTAGTGATATCTTTTTCACAATCTTTCCTGTGGAAAAAGTAAGATTTCTGTACAAAAGAGTTAGTGCCAAAAAAATCTGAATCAATCGTACTTAAAGCCTAATTTGTCAAATGAAATCGTTTACAATAACAATCGTAATGCAAAAAACATACAAAACTAACAAATGTCCTGCTTAAAGTTAATAAAAATAATCGGAGCCATTTAAACGAAATAAAGTAAAACATAACCTTAACTATATAAAAAAAACTGTCCATCTTTCTCGCGCATACAATAATTTATCTTCTATCCTTATCTTATAAATCGAATGACCCCGAAGGTCGGAACGTTCGAGAATGTTCGGTCGCTACTTTCGCGTCGTCCTAAAACTAATAACTGAAGAGCTGGTGGTAAATTTTGGTAGGTGCTTGATAAACGTGCATCAAATGTAGTACCATACGTGTGCCGTCTAGACTGCTAGCTAGACCATATATAGGACTTTTCAGTTTTAAGTTTTGAGAAGGCCGATTTCAAACCAATGTTTTATGTTATACAATTAGGGCTGACGATTAATTGCAATTTGAAGTACTACTTGATGATTCGAAAATCGTGGGATTACTATAAAAGATTGGTTTTTGTTAGGCTGCATCATCACTTGCCAGCAAGCCTAATAGCAGCTGATAGATTAAAAAAGACTTGGACAGTCTATAAATAAATAAAAAAGAAACAATTCCACACAAGATAACGAAGTTATAAGTGGTAATATTGACTTATGAGTTTAGTGACACATGCTGTTCTATGTGAAATAAATTAATTAATTTCATTTAACCACACTTCCAGCGTTTATCAAGCACCTCCGCAACATTTTGCACTCGCTCTCCAACTATAACTAACTTACTCTAGCTTGTACTGTCGTGCCTAACAAATATATATAAATTTACAAACGAACATACGAACCTAAGTTAAAGGATATGGCAAGGTTTTGTGCTTATAAGAACTTCCCTATTCGAGTACAGAAATAACTATAATACAAATGTTACTTTATCTCTTTGAACAATCTAACATCTTATATTAGTCTATATTATGATAATTTAGAGGAATATTAGTACAAAAGATATCAGGCATCGATTAAGAAATTCAAAATGGCGTAAAACATAGCCTACAAAATAATTTCATAAATTTAGGTTATAATAAAATTATAATATACACTGCAAATAATTTAATAATATGGTACCAGATCTTATTTATGTAAAACTATATTATTTGTCAATGCAAGCCTTATTATTAAAAACAGATCATATTGTAAAAAGTTTTAAAAAATCACAGAGGCCTGATAGAGATCATTCATTCATAATGTTACCTTTTTATGGGTTTAAAGTAATGTACGCTTTTGTTTTTTTTTACGTATTCACGTTGTTTAAATAAATAAATCATTAAAAAACAAACAACATTTGAAAGTAGGTTTTTATGGAATAAAATTTATGATTAATATAAAGTACAGTAAGTTTTTCAAAGTATTATAAAACTCCACGCAAAGCTCACTCAATTATTGTACGCTCGTGGGGTTAAAGCACCTTTTGACACCTTCGGGCGTGCTACCAGGATTCAATATTTCTTAATCGACGCCAGATATGTTAAATTATCATTACTGCCATGGTATTTACATGGTATTTAGTAGAAGACATGTAATTTTACTAAGGCAATATCGGACGTTAGGTTCAGGTCATCTCTCATAGCCCATTCGGTACGATAAGCAATAGGCGGAGGTTACTTGCACCCTTTCACCCTAAACTAAAGTAATAAATAAATTAAGTAACACAATACGGTGCCTATTTGGTAGAACGAAAAATAAAACAATCTAAAGATCACTGCATCTCTTTTTTTCCAATTAAAAAAGAAAAAGACACAATGTATTTTTAATAAGTGACATCTAGAGTTTTTTTTTTAATTAGATGATGAGGAAACACTTGGATGAACTCTTAAATCTACTCCAAGAGTAACAATAACATTCTTGTAAAAGAAAGAGATAAAATTATGGAAATTACTACGTGACAGTTAGAGTCAGCATGCCCCATAACGTTGTCAATACTAAGCAGCAGACACGTTAAAATTGTTGACTTTTTAAAATGAGACGCATTTATACAAATTAATACGTAACAAAAAGAGACAGTATGAATCATACTTGTTAATGGCATGCTTGATTGCTACTAAAAGATTTGGGCATAGATTTAAACATTCTGTCCTTGTCTTACTTCATTGGAAAAAAAGAGATGCACTAAACTCAAATTCGTTTGTTATCGTTCGCCCAAATCGGTGCCATTAACTAATACATTCTGAATTTGGCACTAATCTAACTTAAATCTAAACGTGAGGAAATGCGTTGGGAAGTCAAACGCCCGCATAAGGCCCGGTGTCCACCTAAGCGGAGAGGAGAGGAGATGTGTTTAGTCGACCAATCAGATTCATAATAGATGACATAACAAATATATTATCACGTCATCTTTTTTTTTTTATTCACTATAGGTAAGCGCTTGACCACAATCACACCTGATGGAAAGTGATGATGTGGTCTAAGATGGGACGTGTTTACCTAGAAGGTGCCTATTCACTCTTGTTTTAAAGATACCCGGATTGTAATTGGTAGGAAACACAGATCTTTTAAAAATCTGATTGGTTGACTGTACACATCTCCTCTCCGCTCCGCTTAGGTGGAGACCGAGCCAAATATAGCTGGGCTCATATTATTATCCAAACGCAAACAAACTATACCAATTACAGTCCAGTTAAAATCTAGAAATATTTTTTAAAGAAAATTTTAGACGTAAACTAGACTGTGATCGAAATCATAAGATGCGTATAATTTCTAAGTTCTAACTGATCTTAGCGTCAATAAATAGATACCTCCAAGTACGTTGTTTTTCCTGTTTAAGGGATATAATAACTCAATGGGAGGTATCGAAATATTTGTCATTCCTAAGTTTGTGTCATGAATCGAGTTTTAAAATATACGGGCAGTACTTTAACATGAAGCACGAGTGAAGCACCATACATGACGTAATTTGAGGTATTCTACGTGCAGTTTCTGCTCAGATAAATTCGGAGTTTTATTATTTTTGCGTAGCTTGGACCATGTGTTGTAACCTTTACGTTTGCCATGGCTTAAAGCTGGGTTATAAGGTTCTTGGTGCGTATAAACGCAACGCATGTAACCCAGCATACGCTAAACGTAGCGTTAGTTTGACGTTACGCAGTGCGTTTGTGCGCACCAAACATTGCGACATGTTCTATGTACTGAATTTACGTTGCGTTCGGCGTAACGTCGCACTTTTCTTTGGTCGCATTTTGGCGAGAATGCATTCAATGTATTTTGCATAATCACTCAATATAAACACCAAATACTAAATAGTATGTTTCAGGTACAGAAGGATCCTTCCGTACATGTTCAAATAAATAGCGACTTTTGTTTAGTCGTAATAAAGTGCAATTTAACTCGAACAGCACTGCGATTTTTAATAAACGCCTCTATTTCTATCACGTAAACTCCTATCTCTTATCTCTCTCCCTCATAAGAGATAAGAGGCGTAAAACAAATGCACTGCCAGGTGTAAGGTTCCTTCACGTACTTTTCGGAGTAATTTTTGAACAATATATGACCGAAAATTTATCCGCCGAACTTTACACACGCCGCACGTAATTTGTGCAAGTGTGTCATGTCACTAAGATAGCGCTTTCGTAGACAATCTGATAGTGTGGAGTCTAAAATGTGATATGTTTAAAACAGTGGACTGACCGTTACGAACATGTAAGGCTGATAGTTCAGTTCCGGCGGGACGAAGTTTAGTTCCGGCGGGACGCAGCTTAGTTCCGTCATGGACGTCCCGCACCAGTCTGGTTTTGTCTCACTATAGGGATATTTCGACGCAAGGGGAGCGAGGCTAGGCGGAGGTTGTCCCGCGCTTAGATGCGGAGTTTTTCAAGGGTTATCCCGGATTAAGAGGGTGAGGTTGGTCAGGGGTTGTCCCGGACGTTGTCCCGCGGTGTGGCGGCACGCAGCCTGCGGGACACGGCGTCTAATCGCTGCATGTAGGCGGCCGCGGCGTCGCTGCGCGGGGAACTGAAATAAATGGCTAATTAAGTGACTAATATCCTCCCGCTAAAAAAAAAAGAATAAGTTAGTTGAAAAATAAAGAAATTGGCATCATATTAGAAGTATAACAGTGCTCTGTTCCATCCCAGGGATGTAAGCTAAGATGTAAGGTTTAACTGTTGGGCCGTGAAAATCTAGCAGACAGACACACTTTCGCATTTATAAAATTGTTTAGTATGGATAGTGCGCGACAGGTTGGCACAGCAATCGCGGTATGAAGTGGAGGGACGCTCCCATCCCGATTGCCATGTCGACATGGCGCGAACTATAAATGTTTACTAACCTAAGTAATACTTGCTCTTCACGCGGCGAATTGACACCGAACGTTGATCGCCGAATGGAATCTGCACAAAACAAACAATCATATTATGTCAATATTGCTTTATTTGAGCCTCCTTTAAAAGGGAAGGTGTTTGATAAAAGCTAATAAGCTTTAAGGACCGACCAAATTAAGTCCGCTGTGGGCGGTCCCTTGCACGAGTGTATCAGGCTGTCGGCCAGCAGAGAGAATTGGCGAATGCTCGTGAGGCGTATAACATCTGCCCACAAAGACGTTGCTTCGTGATGACCACGACGGCTCTGCCAAGAGTGTTACGACGAAGAAGAAATAAGCTCAAGTGAGTCTGGTTGGTTTAGAGTATAAATAAAGCTGATGTATAAATACCTGCAGGCAACCCTGAGGGCGAGGAGGGTAGTTTGAGGTTGAGCAGGCGCCGCGCGACGGTCGCGCGGGACGTGGGGCCCAGCTCGCGCGGCGCGGGAGTCGACGAAAACGGTGTCCTGTATAGTAAACCAAGATTACTAACTGAAGAGTATATATGTATACTTGTATAGTGCACGATAATATTATGAAACCACTTGAAAAGAGCAACGTACGCAAGTAGGACCGGCGTTCCGAACCAGTGGTAGATTATTTTGATGATTCAAAAGCACTTGTAAAGTTTACTTGAATAAAAATCTATTGTATTCTATGGATATTGGATACTCACATTGGCTGCGGCGCTTGTCCTCCGGCGGGGCTTTGACGGAAGAGAGCGTTGGCGGCCAGCGCGCGCGTGGTCTCGCGCCGTCGCACCAGGAACGACATGCGCGCGGAGGCCACCAGCGCCCACGCCACACATCTGCAAACCACCCAATATTCATTACGGGTGCCGTCAATAGGATGAATAGTAATGTATGGAACTGTATGAAACATGGCACACCGCTTGCGTAAAGCGTGGAGGTATGTGTGGCCCGGTGTGTTAGGGGTTTACGCACGTCACTACGCACGTGTCACGTGTACGCAATTGGTGTGAATCGGCCTTTAAATACGTACTTGAACTTTTTCAAGCCGCGTAGAGGCGGGGTAGCGCTGCTGGCGTCGCTCGCTCGCTGCAGCTTGCGCTCCAGCTCCGCGTAGCCGGCTATGACTCGCTGCAGGTAACGCTTCTGCCACACCAGCGCCTTGCGGCAGCTCTCCAGCCGCGCCCAGCGCCCGTGCAGGTAGCGGATCTGATGGGACAAGAGATATTCAAATTATAGCTCAGACCTTAAAACGGCGACTTGAGTGATACGCCAACCATTACCCCTCCCGCATCGCTCGCCCCATATTTTAAATGCGAAAGTATGTTTGTTTGTTGGTTTGATGGTAGGTATAGTTAAAGATCTAGAGAGTGACACTATCCCGGAAAATCTTAAAAACGATCATCATGCGGACGAAGTCGCGGGCATCAGCTAGTCAATAATAAAGAAAACTAAATAACCTATTGAAATAATCAAGTTACAAGTGTAAATTAAAAATTTATAACATCCCCGACAAGTGAAGGTTACAGTAACTAGAAAACAGCTGATAACTTTCAAACGGCTGAACCGATTTTCTTGGCTTATAGCTAAGAACACTCTCGATCAAGCCACCTTTCAAACAAAAAAAAAACTAAATTAAAATCGGTTCATTAGTTTAGTAGCTACGATTCCACACACAGATACATACGTCAAACTTATAACACCCCTCTTTTTGGGTACTTTAGCCGTGTTAACCATGACTAAAAAGTTGAGAGAAAGAAAAAAGTATCGTACCTCCTTAGCCACATGCAAACTTAAATTCAAATAATGAAATTTAACACTGTCACATTTAGACATATTTTGTCAGAATGTAATGTTATCAACAGATTTTATTAATTTATATTTTTTTATAAATTATTTCTCGTTCTTACAATGAAAGTTTAAGAATTTCAGAGAGATATCATGGAGCCGCTTAAAACTGACTCCCCAAAGTTGTCCAATATGGTGTAAGTTATATCAGGATTAGCATTAGCCCATCGCTAGCCCCATTCTTCTTTCTTCTAATTCATACAATATTGTATAGACGCAGGCGTTACTTTGCGGAAGACCATGATATACAAAGAATCAAAAGCTTTATTTGTTATAATCCGCCGAGAAAGGCAAATATGGTATAAAAATTAAAGTATGGTACAATATGCAGCATGCGACATATCGCATGCTGCATATTGTACCATACAGATTTAGCTTTTTCACCGGATTATAGCAAATTAAGCTTTTGATTCTTTGTCAATCAATACAGCTAAATTCGAACCTAAAAACTTCGTTCACCCATCCACTTTAGTAAACGTTGCTTAACTTAGCTCAGCTGAAAAATTAAGTGATATTTAATTGCTTAAAACACACAAGTTCGAAAAGTTAGAGGGGCCTGCCCGGGATTGAACCCCCGACCCTCCGAATCACCGATATCTTAACCACTCGGCCATCACCACTTTTTTCATCATGCTTAACCTAAAATACATCGTTGTCAGTATGTGCGGTGATCACCCGTCGATCACCAAGACGGAGCTGAACGCGAAGGAGCCGAGGGCTGACGAGGACAAGGAAAAGGACATCGAAAAGGACGCGAAGACACCCATGTCCCACGCGAGGATTTCACCCACGGTGAGAATCATTATTATTTTACTTATTCTTGGACTCGCTGATTAATCTTATTATAAAATGCGTTGCTTGTTTGTGCTTCTTGGTCCGCGATGATCTATAATCACCCACTCGATTCACTGGCCAGTTATAATATTTTCTCTCTAAATCTGATCGCTTACGTACAGGACGTATCCGAAGGTTTAATGTATAAAAAGATTGGAAGAAGTAGTGAGACACGTCACCGACAGAAGAACTTTCTCTTTTACCAACTCTACTGTCTCACACAATAAGCGAGATTTTGAATTGAATGCTCTTAAATTCCACGTGATTTAAGAGCATTCATTCGTTTATATCATTTGAAACAAAAAAAAAAAAAAAAACGTTTATTTTTGTACGTTGTGCCACACATCGCCAGCTATACACCACCAGCTAAGGGTTTGTATATGCGGCGGCTCTAATATGTCAGCATTAAAGCCAAAAGACCTCAAGCAATTCAATTCAATTCAATTTGACGATTCAATTTAGCTATATCCTCGTCCTCGTAAAAACCTCTGTAAAGAAGCTTCGCTTCAATAACATGGTCCTTTGTGATGCAGTCGTCTCGCGACAAGCCCGAAGAGCGTGCTCGTTTGCGCGCCGCGTCCGAGCATGCGCTGCGAGCGCTCGCCAAGCAGCGCCGCTCGCTCGAAGCCGTGCACAGACCCGACGTCGCCGCCGTACAGGGCAACAGGGAGCTAGTGCAAGGTACCACTTCATACGCGCAAAGATACACACTATGCAATTATCGATTCATCTCTATTATTTTATTTGTACCAGAAAGTTGCAACAATAAAGAGAAAAGGGAAGAAAAGTGGACAGAGAGATCTCTCTATAAGAGATCTCTACCAGTGACTCTTGGTGAGGAAAAGGTACAGCAAAGATATAAAGTAGTCATGAAAAAGGCTGCTTATTTATGTGCTTATTTATGCTTGACAACAATAAATGTGATAAAATTACGTATATTCAGAAAGTTAAGACCCTGAAAATATCTATATTTTCGGCCTGAGGCAAATTCGTGCATAAAAGCGCGCAAGTGTAGTTTTAAATTGGGTAAAGATAAGAAAGACACCCTCGGAAGAGCATATCGCATGTTGCACCATACAGATTTGTCTGGTTTAGCGGATTATAGCAAATTAAGTCCATGAATATACAAGTAACCAAACTTGTATATTCATGGACTTCTGCAAAGCAACGCTTGCTTCTATACAACATATATAAAGTTTTGATTTCAGCGGCGTTGGGCAGTTTCCGCTGGCCGCCCTACCTGGTGTGCGTGTGGGTGCTGGTGCTGCTGATCACACACGCACTGCACTGCGTGGTCGGGATGCTCGACAAGGCACTGCCTGCTTTGCGGTAAACCCTGCGTTCTAATATTCCTTCGTACTTTCTTTAACCCTCAGTGATAACCTAGTGGTTAAGATGGCGACCGCCTAATTGGAAGGTTGGGGGTTCGATTTTGCGCACGCACCTTTAACTTTTCGAATTTATGTGCATTTTAAGCGAATATCACTTGCTTTAACGGTGAAGGAAACACCGTGATCAACTCCATGCTTAAGAGTTCTCCATAATTCTCAAACTTTTGCCAATCCGCACTTGGCAAGCGTGGTGGGCTATCGCTAACCCCTTCTCATTTTGAGAAGACCTATGCTCAGTAGTGAGCCAGCGAAGGTTTGATGATGATGATGATGATGACTTCCCTTAATCTTCTTCCAAGTACACTAATAAATAATTACTTATTACTTGTACTAGTGTACATCTACATTAGATACAAGGATTTTTCGCCCTTTACAAATAACTTGTATTTAGGTAGTAGGATTTGAATAATCTCAGCCAAGCGGTACCACTATATTAAAACTGTCCCGTTGATCTACACATCTACTTCCAACAGTTGCGATCCTTCACAGCTGCAGTTAAATAAATCTGCATCTGTTCTAATTATAATATTTTTCTAATAAGCTTCCTAAAATTCTTCATTCATCAAACACTTCAACAAACATTATTTTACAGGAAAGTCTGTCAATACTTCCGAACGTGGACCGAAGAGAGCTGGAAGCGGGAGGTGGTAATGAACCAGCGCCTCTGCCCCATCGCACTAGCCTGCATCACTGCCCTACTGTACACTCTATACTGTGTCCTGGTGGCTGTGCACGGGTTGGCGCTGTGGGCCGTGGAGCCACTGTGCGCGGAGGTCGACGACAAGCCCAGCGTGGAAGAGATCCCTAGAGTCACCAACTACGTGGACATAGTTGGCAGCAAGATCAAGCAGTAGTATAGACCCTATTCGAAATTATCAATGATGTTGTTTATAGGTTTGAACTAAAGTTATTTGGATTTGATTTTTGGTGTAACCTATAAAATTATTATGGAATATATTAAAATTATGGAATAAATCACACAAGTTGTTTTATTAATGTTCAAAGTTGCCTTTCGGTTTTTCCAGCTTCTAATAAATACCATAAGTCCAGTTATATTATGAGATAATTCACGTCAATTTATCTTTTACATCTGTGCCGGTTTCTACATTCGGTGAATCGTACTCCTTTGTGCATGAGGATGTAACAATCCTGGACAAATTATTATTATTCTCGTTATCAGAGTTGGACCGGATGATGCTCAGGACTTCAAGAACCTAGGTTAGCTAAAAAGTATATGGTGAACAAGATAAAACCTCACAATTATTCTTATATCTTACTCTTTGAAAGAATCCAAATCAGTTAAGAAATCTCAGAGAAATCGCTGTACCTATCAGAAACATTAGTGACATAAGTGTGCATTAATGCGTATTACTTCATACATCATTATCAACCATTAGAAAGAAAGAAGAAAGAAATTTTTTTATTTCTTTGAAGGTTTTGCCACAAATCACCTGTAGTACCTACCTAAGGGTTTGTTTATCCTGGCGCCTCTAACACTTAAGCATTAAAGCCAAAAGGCCTTAAGTAGATAAAGCGATAGCTTACACAACTGCTACGGTTGCTGCTGCGACTGCTATACTCGCTGCTGCAACTGCTTCAGTTTAAATAAACTGCAGTCAGCAATTTAAGGGTGTTGACGGTGCGACAGCGACGCAGGGGGGAAACCTCGCGAGGAAAACTCGGTGGAATAAACTAACTCTTACGGCTTGTTCCTTCTCGTCATTGCTGAGTTGCTGCGTCTTCGCCTCCAGCTGCGCGCGCAACTGCTGCACTTGCAGCTGCAACTGCTGCAGCTTCTGTTTGTCTGACGCTGCGTCAGGGCTGTCGACGGTGAGGCAGCGACGCAGGGACGAGATCTCGCGGGCTAACTCGGTTTTTTCGTTTTCGATTACTGTCTGCAAGTAAATTACAAGCAATCATTTAGTTTCGGCCCGCTGGACCGATAGCCTGAAAAAGGTGGCGGGGAGCGGGTGGATGAGGAAGGCGGAGGACCGTGTTTGGTGGCGCGCTCTTATAAAGGCAGCAGCATGTTCAGCAGTGGACGCATACAGGCTAATGGAATGGAATATAGTTTCGGATCAGTCGACACGCTGTCCCATAATAGAAATCGTACATATAACTTACGAATGTGTCAATGTTCCTCGCCTTGGCGGCAGCTGCAAGTTTCTTCTCCAGCTGCACGATGGTAGTGCTCTGTGTGTGCAGCAACTCCTTACTGCGCGCCAGTTCTACGCCGGTTTCGTGTTTTAGTCTGCAACAAATATATACCTTTACTTGTTATGTGCGTTGTACTATACTTATTGTTATAACCCCGGGGACGTCTTGCACACCACGCGTGCTAACCCTCTGCGGGTGACTGCGGGCGTCCCCCCACCTCATACCCCGATGGTCATCTCAACCTGTCGCGTACTATAGATGCCAAATTCACCTGCGGGTGTACCGGCCACACCCAGCAACCTTTGATGTCACGGCGGCGCCGTCGACAAGATGCAATAGATGCACAGTGCGGTATGGAGGCGACAGTATCGAAGCGGACGTATCTCTTCAGATCAACGAATTCTTTGAGCTGCGTGCAGTTTCGCCCGCGCATATGTACATGCGCGTGAGAACGATTGTGTGAATGTGTGTGAACATACCTCCTCAGCTCAGCGAGTTCTTCCTTCAGCTGCGTGCAGAGCTGCGTCCGCGTGTCCGCGTCCCTGTGCGCCGCGCTGCGCACGTGCTCCAGCTGCGCCTGCAGCTCGCTGCAGCGACGCTGCTCCATGTCCAGTTTGCACTTCAGCAGAGATATCTCGCCTTTCAGTCTTTCACTGTTCTCCATCTAGAAAGAAATTATTAGAATGAAAATATTAAATCAGTTGGACTTCGTCTGTGTTGGTGTTAGCTGGTGGGCGTGCTCTGCCTTTTCGGAGTGTTTTTTTTTTTTTTTTGTTAAAACTGACTGGAAAGCGCTCTAGGGGGGTGCCGTGCGTGTGTCGGCGAGCGCCGGCACAGACGGGGTCCATACTTGTATGGTTTAACTAATTTGTTGCAAATAGCTACAAACTTGACATTGACTAGTCTTTGTAAAGCCAGACGAGAGCGCAAAAAAATAAATAAATCAGTTCAACAACCATATTATTATTTATTCAACCATATTTTCATAGAACTACAGCAGTTTCAAACAACTTCTTTTTTACATTTCACGTGACAGCCAGCCAGTACATATTTATTCTTTACAAAAGTGGATTGGTATTATTCAAATACGATCTGTATTTCAACAGAAATGTCTTGTGAGTTTGTATATGACACCGTAAAATTGTTATGGCGTTTGTGCACTCATCCGTGATTTGACGGATCCGTCAAAATACGACTCGAGTACATTTTTGTATGGCGGCCACTTCGAAGAATCACGGAAACGAACCGCATACGGATGAGTGTAAAACACCCGTAGATTATAATCTAACAGATTAGATCTCGCGAGATTGTAGTCTTCGGTTAAACCCTAAAAACTAAATAATCGAGGTTACCTCCTGTCGCAACTTGTCGGTGGGTTCCGCAGGCGGCAACGCGCGCTCCAGCTGTTGCAATCGGCGCTGCAGAGCCTGCTCCCTCTCCTGCACCTCCAGCTCCGACTTCATGGCGCTCTCCAGCCGACGCTTCAGCATGTCGATCATACTCGAGTCTTGGTTCTGGAATTGGAATCAACTCAAAACATATTGTATTGAAGCAGCTGTTATGCTCTGTGCGGAAGTGGATACACAAAGAACGGCAATTTTAATAGAGTATAATTCACCAAAACGAACAAATCTGTATGGTGTAATATCGAAGTTATTAACAAGAGATGGGCAGCTACTTAGCACTTAAAGACGTTTAATAGTACAAAATGGTTAAAATTAGATGAAAAGGTCCTCAAGAAGAAACTGAAAGAAGTTTTTTATAAAGGACTCAATCAATTGGCTATAGTTAATTTAATTTGTACATCCATACTAATATTATAAATGCAAAAGTGTGTCTATCTATCTGTCTGTCTGTCAGCTAGCTTTTCACTACCTAACAGTTTAAGCGATTTTGATGAAATTTTGCACAGAGGTAGCTTACATCTCGTAGGGAACATAGGTAACTTTTTAACCCCGAAAATTATTTATATGAAACTTGGTACAGAGGTAGCTCGCATCCCGGAAATTGACATAGAGAACTTTTTATCCCAGAAAATCAAAGAGTTTTTATGGGATTTTTACAACACGAAATCCACGTGGACGAAGTCGCGGGCATTACTTAGTTATACATTATTGTTTAAATAACTTGCTACAAGAGATTTACGGGAAGAACAACAAGGGAGTGGAACTCACGTGTAGCGTGTCGGCCGTGTCCTTGTGCGAATCCAGGAGCAGCGCCAGGCGCGCCGAGTTGTCGCGCTCGGCCTCCAGCCGCAGCCGCGCCGACTGGCACTCTTGAGACAACTTATCGCGGACCCTGACAACAATGTGCCGGTTAGATGGCAAGATAAACAGAGCCCAAAGAGGGCCATAGTGAGTGCTAGAGGGACGTGTGACTTAGTTGTGACAACTGAAAGAGTTACAAGAGCAGATATTATTGGTTATTATTTGACAGGTAGTGACAGGTTAGTTATGGAAAATTAAAGATTCCTACGGCATTTTCAATAACCTAGTTAACGTGCATGACACGGGTCTGCCCGCGAAATTCAAATTTAATTTGGCTTTTCGCAATTTGTAAACTAATACAACAAAGTAGGCTTATGGCATTTTGATTGCGCCAATGGCAGTACCATCCTCAGGTTTATATAAAAATCTTTACTTGAAAGGGTCTAGTTTAAGAAATTAGTTATAGTATCGACTTATTTGTGAGTAACTCATGTCAAACTCATTATTTTGACTAATTACTACTACTACTTCGTCGTATTAGTTTACAAGTTGTGAAAAACCAAATTAAATTTGAATCTCGCGGGCAGACCCGTGTCATGCACCTTAATAACCAGTTGGTTTAACCCACAGGTTTTTTTTGGATAAGTTATTAAAATGTCCTCTCGTATTAAACTTGCGCGTGGATATAGATCACTACTCGTAGACCTGCCTGGCTTACCTGTTCAGCTCAGTGATGAGAGCATCTTTGTCCTGGAGCCTGCACTCCAGGTTGTTGACTTGCAGTTCCAGCTTCTCGTTGTCACTCCTCAGCCGATGCAGGCGCTCCGATGATGACGAGTGAATGGAACTTGTGGACCGACTGTAAAACAAGTTTAATGGAGTTTTAGAACACTACGCAGTAAATCTGTACTCTAAGGTCGTGTCAATGACTAAATGACTCACTTTGAACTATTCAAAGCCAGTCTCGGAATGTCTTCTCTTTCGTCACTACTTGCTGATAATATCTGAAACAAAACATTAAATGTTATGAAAATTCCAAATCTAAATCGAAACCAAAGATCCATACTCCATACCAATATTATAAATGCGAAAGTGTGTCTGTATGTCTGTCTGTCTGCTACCTTTTCACGGCCCAGCAGTTAAACCAATTCTGACGAAATTTGGTACAGAGTTAGCTTATATCCCGGGGACGGACATAGGCTACTTTTTCTATGGCCATCCTTTAGTATTATTATAAAAGTCCACATAGGCAAAGCTCACACATTCGTACTTTACAGGTCGAGATAGCAATCGAGGTGGAGACGCCTCACACGCCCGCACAGCCCCCACGCTAACCCGGTGCGGGCGAATGCGGGTGCGCGAGGCGTCCCCCCGCCTCATACCCCAATTGCCATCTCGATTTTTCGCGTACTATACCCATGCCTGAGTGTGCCAATCTGCACTTGGCCAGCGTGGTGGACTATGGTCAAACCTCTCAATCTGAGAGGTGGCCTGTGCTCAGTAATGAGCCGGTGATGGGTTGATAAATGTTACGGTGGCTTGTTAGGGTAAAAATGTTGCAAGTTACAATAATATTATGTATGTATACAACTATACATATATTCCTAGTCACTATATTCCTCCTAGTCATTATATCCTCTGTAACGTGGTTGCCTGGCAGAAATCGCTTCAAAGCGATAAGCCGCCAAATTGTACTACTTACTATTTTTGTTGTGTAACGTTTTATTTTTATGTTTCTTTTTATGATGGTGTACAATAAAGCATATTTCAATTTTCAATTTCAAACCTGTTCCATGATGTCCTCGTCCAAAGTATGGGAGTAGTTGAGCTGGTCGCGCAACGCACGCTCCAACTCAGCCGTGGGCGAGCGCACTGCTAAGGCCCGTCTTTCATCCGAAGTCTCCACACTGGGCGATCTCTTGACCCTGCAAATACATACAAAAAACCGGTCAATTGCGAGTTGTGTGTGCGCGTGCGTGCGTGCGTGCGTGCGTGCGTGCGTGCGTGCGTGCGTGCGTGCGTGCGTGCGTGCGTGCGTGCGTGTGTGTGTGTGTGTGTGTGTGTGTGTGTGTGTGTGTGTGATTGAAGGACAACCCATCAAACCAATAAACTACAAACAAACACAATTTTGCATTTAAAATATGGATAGTGATGTGATGATATTAGCATCTAGCATGGAATGTAATGTTTTACCTTTCAACCAGCTCCTTCATGTTGATCAGTTCCGCTTCAAGCTCGCGGCACCTCTCGGCTTTCGCGCGCAATTTTTCTTTCAATTCGCTTACGTCGGACTCTTCACGTAACCTGAAATCATGTCTCTGTGAGGTCTCCCGACAATTCTCAAACTAATTCATACTTAAATATATGTACAAGATAAAGTTAAACAGCACTAAAGGCGTAGTGACGCGTGTAAACCCCTAACACACCGGGTTACGCATAAGTCCACGCTTTACGCAAGCGGTGTATCATGTTTCATACAGTTCCATACATTACAACGCAATCGTACGCGCTACGTCAACGCTTACGCAGCCTGTGTGAACGAGCTATAAAACCCAACTTCTACCCGTGAACTGCTGATAGATCGCGATAAATATAGTAAAACCGTTTTTCTGTCGTTCATGTATATTTGAACATTATGCTATATTTGTATTTATGTATTTATGAAAATTTTTTTTGAGACCTCCACTTTTTTTGATGTAACATCGGTTAGATCGATTTTCTTCGTATAAAATATAGCCTATGTCACCCGGACCTTTACAACGAACATCAAAATCAGCCCGGTAGTTTAGGCACTACGGTGGAACACACAGAATCTGGATACAAACATACATACATAGACTGCTAAAATCATAACCCCTCCTTTTGGCTTTACCACAGTCGGGTAAAAAAAGTCACGCAAACGAAGTCGCAAGCAAGAGCAAGTAACCTCAATCTTTTTTAACTTACCGAGCAATCACGACCTCTAACTGCTGCGTAAGCTGTTGTTTCTCCGCTGTGAGCTTGTCGAGTTGCTGCTGCAAGCTTCTAGTTAGTTGCTGCAACTCGTTAGTCGCGGCGTCTTTGTCGGAGAAGTCCTTCGTGAGTTGGCTCAAGTTGGTGCGCGCTTCCGTTAGGTCTAACTTTGCTTTTGCTAGCTCGAAGGCCTGAAAAATGTAATCGTTAAAGGACTGCTCAAAAGAAGGAGTTATGTTTTCAGGTTTCAAATATGTTGCGTTTCTTTATTCCATCATAGCTTCTAAATGCCTGAATAGATTTGGATCTATGGAGTATCGTTATAATCCTTGCATCATCCCGTCTGACACTGGCTATAAATTTTTTGAAAATATTCAATATGGCGGCTGTATGACGACTGCCTTCATAAATGAGTTTTTTTTTACTTTTTAGTTCGTTTTTAGCAAGGTACAGGCGTTCATCTTTTTAGTTTTTTTAATTTCATGCATGAATCCTGAAAAGATTGCACTCCTTTTTTGGGAAGTTATGTAAAAATTGACTCTAATTTTCAAACTGTCATATCCCTTCCAGGTAGCGTTTCTATCCTAAGCTATGAGTACCTAGTTAATTAAATAAAAGCGCAGCCAAGCATAAACTTAGCGGAAAAGAAAATTGTGTACGTTACATACCTTGTCATTTAATTCCTTCTTGTGAAAATCGAGCTCATGTTGCAAAAGCGAGATGTGTTTCTTGATCTTCGCTAACTGTCGCTTGTCACTGTTCGCCTGTCGGTCCGTAGTCTTCTTATCTTCGCCATTCTTGTTCCTCGGCGAAGGACTCCTTGACACCATCTTCAGTTGCTCCCTTAACGCCGCTATTTCATTGTGATACAAGTTAAAATCTTCTTGGAGAATCTCTATTTCAGTCTCCTTATCTTTTAATTTGTCATTCAGTAATTTTAATTCCTCTATTCTTAAAGCCAAGTCGCTGTTCAAAGAGTTTACCCTTTCTAACTCAGTTTCACTATTTTGAAGTTTTAAGGAAGCGTTTTCTTGTTCTTTCTCCAGTTTACTAAGTTGTAGTTTCAGTTCTTTGTTTTCGGATGAAAGTTGATCGTTTTCTTCAATGACTTTAGCGATGTCCCGAGTTAAAGTGCCAACGGAATCTTGCATTTGGAATAGTTCATTCGTTTTCTCTTCTAATGCAGCTTTTATGTTTGCCAATTCTTCGTTTTTATCATTTAGACATCTCTGTAGATCATCTAATCGATCTAAATGCTGATTTAAACTGTCGATTTGGTGGTTTTTCTCAGTAACTAATTGTTCTAGTTTCTGTAGCTCATTTATTTTTTCTCTTAACTGTTTATTTTCAATTTCACATTTCTCTAATATAGTATTTCGTGATTGGAGTTCACTTATTTTCACTTCTAGATCGGATAATTTTGTTGTTAAATTTCTTTTCTCTTTGGCAAGTTCTAGAATCATGTTTTCTCGTCTTAGGATATCTTCTTTGAGCAAATGTAGGTCCTTTGATTTTTCGCTGGCTTCTTGAGCCATTTCAGTTAGCCTTTGTTCTAAAAGCTTCTTGTTCGAGGAGAAACTTTCTAATTGATTCTCGTAAAACTTTTTATCGTTCTCCATAGTCGCCATAGTATTTTCTAATAGTCCTTTGAGTTCTTCCACTTCCTCTTTTAACGCTGGGAACTCGCACAGTTGTTCCTCTGCATTTTTCAGTTCAGATTTGCAAACGTCTAATTCCGTTTTAGATTTCTTTATTTCATGTTTCAACTGAGTTAGTATATCAGGAAAGTTTTCCTGTTTAATATCTAACGTAATGCCGAGTTCTCGCAGGGACGTGAATTCCTCATTTACCATTTTATTATCACAGGGTTCTAGTGAAAAGTTTATCTTCTTCGGTTCAACATTAATGTCTTTACTTTCATTAACATCTCTGTTGGGGTACATTGAGCAATTGTCTGGTATGTTTTGAGCGGTCGAATGTTTGGCACTGTTTCCGAATATTGTGGTTTCGTTGGCATTTCTCGTGTATAGAACCCTGTTTTGAGTTGAAGTTAAATGTACGGGTAAGGAGTCAGCTCTTGGTGTATAGTTAACGTCGAAATGTTCGCCGAATTCCACGTTTAACGAACTCATATTGGGTCGTTGTACTTCCGGCGCCAATGTTCTGTTTAAAAGTGTTTTATCTCTGAATTCGGGTGCATTCGGACTGATGTTTTGGGCTTTTAACTCCGCCCGACGCATTTGCAAGTCCTGTTCGTCGAACTCTGATATGGAGACGATATCGCTGAGCGTACGAGCGGAAGCTTTGCCCTCAACAATCTCGCTTTTTTGGTTGTATTCATCTTCCAATTTGAGCGCTGTGAATGAATCACGCAACGAATTAGTCGCTAGCTAGTGAGTCTAGACAGCTGTGTCAAAGCTAATGGGGTAACCTAAATAGATGCATCCAAATTGGAGGTAATCCAAAACGTAATACACGTCCTACCTCGATACAAACAGAGTTCTCTCCGAATCGTTTATGTAGGTACAGTTAGGTACTAAATGGTATCCATTTTTTTAGGTTTATGGTTGATCATGAGTCATGACCACTAAATCGATTTTAAAATGATACAGATCACATGAATGGACGATTTTTATGAAATTAGAAATCTACTTTAAAAAATCATACTATATACGTTCGAAAACTCGCAAAAGTCATGTAAAAACAAAGTGCCTTAATTTGGTTCATTTGAAAAAAATATCGATTTTGACTAGTGTTTTTCGATCATTGTAACTCGTTACTAAAAAGAATCACTAAATTCAAATTGATGAATATGTATTTTATGTAGTCCAACTGGTGGCTCTCAAGATGTAAGAACTCTACGGCCAGTTCGGAAAGAAAATTCTACTGAGAAGAGCCGGCATAATAGCAAAGGCTCACAAATACTCAGAGTGAAAAGTTAGTAACTTACCCATAATTTCATTCAATTGTTCTTCCTTCTCAGCCAGAGCCCGCTGCTGTTCCCGGACTGTGGCCTGAAGCTTGTCTTTGTCGCTCTCCAGGCCCCGAATTATGGACTCAAGTTGGGCGATTTTGGACTGAGCGTTGGAGAGCTCCCGTTCCAATATTATTACTTTGTCTTTAGGATTACCTACAATGATTTCAAAATATTTAATACTGTAAAATTTCTACTGACAAACTTAGGGTGTCATATTCATTTGACCGAAATCGATAGAAATCGTTGATCGCCGTGGATCGTTTGGTGTAGTAGCTCTGACTGAACGCCGCACGTTATAACAATCGATGATCGATTGATCGATAGTCATTGATTGAGAGGCGTAGAAAATCGCCAAGCGAGATTCGAAAGCAATTCCGTTATCGCCAATAGAAAATGCATCGATAAATATCGAGCAATCGAGCAGATAGATTTGATGTAATAGCAACTGTCGATCGAAACCGACCAAACTCTTAATCTGTTGTAGATCGATGGCATTGATCGAAGTTTATACTTGGGTTTCTAAAAACTTACATGAATTTCCATAGACAGATTTATTCTGGTCACCGTTTTTGTCTCGTTCCTCCAGACTCTGTTTTATCCGCTGTAATTGCTTGTCTTTGGCTTCTAGCTCTTCTTTTAATCTTTGGACCTGTGACACATAATATTAAATTTGAATAATAGTAGATTATTCAACATGGGGGTAATGTAATGTCTTACGTCACGGGCGCTGGGATAAATCCCAAGCGTAACGAGGGATTTTAATCTCTAACATCTAAACAATTCAAAAATCTATAACAAGAGGCGGCTGCTTCCTCTGACGTAGTGTCAGAGATGTGCGTAAAAGAAACTCAGGATAAAGAAGAAGCTATGTCCATACCTCGGCCTGTGTATCGTGCAGCTGTACGCTGAGCTGGCTGGCGGCGGAGTGCGCCAGCGCCTCCGCATCGTTCCTCTGTTGCTGTAGGCGCGCCGATAAGGATGATATGCGTAAAGCCTGCTCTGACATGCGCGCTTGTAAGACATCTCGCTCAGCACGCACCTCCTGAGAACAAAATTACTTTTATAAACCACTTCAAAAACCTTTTAAATCTGAAAAAGAGGGAGGTTACGAATTCATACATACTTCCATACTAGTATTTTAAAGGTGATTCCGTCTATCTGTCTACTAGTTTTCAAGGCAAGTTTGTTTGATCGATTTTAACAAATTAGGAGAGCTTGCATCTAGGGTATGGACATAGGCTTATGGACATGGGCTAGGTACTTTTCGTTAGTTCCCACGGATTTTTTTTAATCTGGACGGAATAGGACGAAGTCGCGGGCATCATCTAGTATATAATAAGGATGATATAGCATAATAACATGAATGTTAGTAAACAGAATTGAACAACTCAGGTTGAATAACCTCTGGGACCAGAACAAAACTTTCAATTATCTCAATTTGTTTCATAAAACTATGCATTTACTACTTGAGTGGGTACTCCTACGTTTGCGCTTATTACTTAAACCACTAGTTAATCTATAAAGCATTTATCCTATTCCAGATTGATAGAGCTATTACAGAATTAAGGTGGAATCTGAACAAAAAAGAGCGTACCTAATGTTTTCATGGTTCATGTATGTATGTGAGTTTCTATATTCCATCATAACTTCTAAATACCTGAACAGGTTTGGATGTATGTATAGGGTATCGTTAGAATCCTTAAATCATCCCGAGTGACACTGACTACAAATTTTTTGAAAAAATTTAAAATGACGACTGTATGGCGCCATTTTCAAATGTGAATACTTTTTAGTTCATTTTCTGGAAGGGCAGCCGTGTTTTTTAATTTATTTATACACCGACAAGTATGGCTATAAAATATACAAATTCACTGCAGTATGGTGGTCTATTACAGGTGCACATCAGAGGAAATACCCTAACATACACCATTTTATGAATAAGTAAGACTTCTTATAGGCCAGCAGATGTGGCTCAATAGAAATCTCAGTAGGTACCCCAAGTAAGTACTGAGCGAGCTCCAGTGTGGGAAAATTCAGTTTTCCCCCCACAGTTAAAGGAACGCGTATTTCCGACTGCGAGTAACCGGCGGTTTGTCGACGAGCTATATTTGTCTTCGCGCCCCAGTTTACACTGAGAAGTCCTCAACAGAGCCATGCATCATATTCGGGTCAATATTAATGCAACATGATTAAATAAACGAGCCCGCCAGTTTCATAAATTTTAACTTCAGTGATTCTCGGTTGATGCCTGGCATATGTTACAATGCACACGAGCCGCTTATTACCTATACGTTGATGGTATTATGTCAGAAACCTTCCCGCAAGTCCCTACAACAACTGCAGTAAAGTTTCATCTCAATCGGTTTAACTATGCGTGAACGCTATTCGCTATAGGTAGCATACAAACAGACAGACCAAGATGAGTAAAAGCTGTATTTTCTTGCACAATTTCCCACGCAAACATAATTTGTGTTTGTTTTTATAGTGCGCAGTTACAAAATAGCACGTGCTAACAAATACAACGTTACTCATTGTTTACGGACTGTATTCAATGTTTCGTTGTGTTGTGGAAACAAACATAATTTCCAACTCGACACTAATGAAGACACAAATAAAATTCGCAATGTTTGACTAAATTAAACTCAGCCAATCATAATAATTTTATTGTGATTGTAATAATGATTGATGCAGGTTTTCCGCATTCGATTCCTCATATTATGCATGGCTAAGGTTTGGAATACTTACTATCCCGAGATCTGTGTTTCCTACCAATTACATTCTGGGTATCTTTAAAACAAGAGTGAATAAGCATCTTCTCTAAGTAAACGCGTCCCGTCTTATCACTTTCCATCAGGTGAGATTGTGGTCAAGCGCTTGCCTATACCCTAATGAATAAAAAAAAACAGCTAATTATAGTGAGCGATTGTCGTCCCATCACAGGTCATTACAATAGTCATAGTCTAGCTGTCAAACTATGGCAGTTAGATTGCTCTGACGTCAATGGTTAGAGCTGTAGTGCTTTAATTTTTCTTTTGCCTATGTTATTGTACTGACTAATCTTTCAAACGACTGAACAGATCCTTTGGCACAGATATTATAAAAAAAAAATTACGCGGATAAGGTTGCCGGCATCAGATGAATGTATAAAAGAAATGGTCCATCTTAACAAGTGCACAATAGCAATTGGTATCACTTGACTCGGCGGTGACCTCTTGCAGTTAGAACGTCCAATATTGTGCTTTATTATGCAGATGTGCACAATGATAGAGGTTAGCTGAGGTTAGTTTGTGCAAAGGCAAAATGTTTCGACCTCTGCGAAAGAAATTCTATTTATACACGTACAATACAAGGCCTGACCCCAAATTTCTACAGCGCTGAATAGCTCAAATAAAGTTTACTGACTAAAAAACATTACTTTGACTAAAAAACATAAGTATATAAAAGCAAGGAATTTTCTGATTACGTACAGTGAAAATATAGACAACGTTAAAGCCTTTCATTCAAATCGAATATCATTGTAAGATTTTACACTTTTTGATTGTCAGTTGTTGAAATTGTGAGATAAAATAAGATAATAAACACAAGCAATTTTTATCCTGGAAAGAGTTCCCTCGGTCTTTTCAAAATATCCACGCGGACGAAGTTGCGGGCATCATATCGTTTTTTTTCCGAGGGGAAATCTTCTTAAGATACCTGCCTGGGCTTATGTGGGATTTCTACCCACTAAAACTTCTTTGGTGGCCCTCCTTAGCACATATTGAGGAAGCTCTGCGAACTCTGAACAACGTGCGCCGGTGCCTCTCGCGCAACGCACATTGTGCTCCTCCCGGAGGATTTACTTCCCTCTTACAATGTACGTACGCGGCATCGTATCTAGTATATCCATAAAATTTATATTCTCAAGTAACTTTCATTCAATGTCGAATTCTTTCATTCCACTCAACACACACATTCAATGTTGTAGTGACGATAAACACTACCCATAGACGATGAAACCATAAACTACTGCACTGGGATTCATTTACTAATCCCTCCACGCTGTACTTGTATTAATTACAGTGCTAGAGAATATTACCGTGGCTAGAGTTTTACAGCCTGTTGAAATGTTACACGCCCACTTTTGAATTTCGATATAAAAATACATCCAGTACTAATAAAAGTGGACTTTTACATTGAAAATATCCATACTACTAATATTGGGTAAAGTACTAAGAGATAGCTTGCATCCGGCGACGGACTTGGACTTGGGTACATTTTATCGCGAAAAATCAAGCAGTGCCCACGGAATTTCCAAAAAAGTTATATGCCGATTTAGATTCTTCATTTCGCGGGCTTCAGCTTACAATGATCATAATATTATGTTACTCGTTTTTTCATTCGATTTTTCAATCCTTAGATGTTCTGAGATTAATGGGATATGGGGCCCCGCAATCCTGGGTCGAAATATCGACATTAAATCATCATATTTTGCGATTGAAATATTAGCTCCGAGTGTAATTTTGTTCCACATTACCACAGGATCCTAATTATTACATTACCATATACAGATTATTTATAGTTTTACTGATAACGATATCACTAAACAAAAACGTCTATCACACTAATATTATAAAGGCGAAAGTTTGTGTGTGTGTGTGTGTGTGTGTGTGTGTGTGTGTGTGTGTGTGTGTGTGTGTGTGCGTGCGTGCGTGCGTGCGTGCGTGCGTGCGTGCGTGCGTGCGTGCGTGCGTGCGTGTGTGTGTGTGTATGTTTGTTACTCTTTCACGCAAAAACTACTGGACGGATTGGGCTGAAATTTAGAATGGAGATAGATTATACTCTGGATTAGCACATAGGCTACTTTTTATCCCGGAAAATCAAAGAGTTTCCACGGGATTTTTAAAAAACTACATCCACGCGAACGAAGTCGCGGGCATCAGCTAGTAATCTATAATATCACAAATGACTAGTACTACATACAGTTCACAACCGTTCGGGAACTATTAACAAAACGCCGAGGCTTCGACGTCACTGGCAGGCGTCAAATACCAAGTACATTTGACGCAAGTAGTCCTAAAGTAGCCACAATTTTTCTTAGATTTTTACGCAACCATAGCCCGATATTCTATGTATCGCCGATTAAGGATAAAACCGAAAGTTCCCTCCCTGTAGTTCATGAACTACTAGTGAAGTTGCGTATGAGTTTGTGTTGATAATTCTTGATTGGCGCATCCGTAAACAAATCCCAAATAAAAAGTTACAAATGAGGAGCTAGCGAACAAAACGGTGTAATTGTACGAAACTAAAAAAATCAGAAGGAGTAAAAACTTCAACAGCTTGCTGTTGAAATATCACTGTAATTGTACCGTTTTGTTTGAAATCTAGAAGAAGATTGGACTGTTTTTGCACAGGTTTCAGCTGTTTTGCTTGAAAATATGGTCAAGTTTGTATTCAGTGATCGAAATCATGACTTTTGGACTCAATTTTAGCAGTTTTAGGCCGCATTGCTTGGAAATGCGTTCAGATTTGTATTCAGTGGGGCGAAATTATCGGGATAAATAAAGAAAAAAAATATTTTTATCATAATTGTAATTACACCATTTTGTTCGCCAGCTCCTGAAATTATTGCAAGAAATCGGGCAGTTATCAAAATCTTGTGTAAAATAAAATTTATCAGTGGCAGTCTGACCTACCAAACAATCTCACTTCGTTTGAACGGAAAGTTGTCTACAATCGATAAAATAGGTAACCTCGAGTCAGAATTCAACAAATTAAAAAAATCGATTATTATATACATGAAAAGTGCAAACTCACCGTGAAATCCGGCAGGCCCATAGCAACGTACCTCCTAAACTGACTGTACAAAAACATCACCTCCACCCACACTAATAACACTTCATTGCGAGAAATGCTTACATTGTGCCGATCCTTTGTGCTATCAACTACACTTTACACATTGAAACTGGAACACTAACCGTCACTCGCCGCATACAAATGTAATTTGGTTCTCATTTCAATATTAACCAATCAAACTCGAAATATCAACTAAAATCTATGTCCGTAGTTTGTCAGATTTCCGTAAAAATTATAAGTTTTAGAGTTACACGGATTTAAAGATATTTATGTAAATTCTTGAAACCGTGTAACTTTGAAACTGAACATTTTAACGGAAATCTTGAAAATCACAGACGATATTTCCTATTATCTACAAAATTTCATTGAGTTTAATTGGTTAGTATTCAAATGAGTTTGTTTGGATTAACCCCATCTTAATGGAGGTGAAAGTTACGAAGCATAATGATTTGATGAAGTTACGCGATTGTGTGTTGGTATAGACCTTTTTACAGCAGAACACGTCTCGCAACATGGGAACTGGCTGAGGCCGCGAGCTACAGCTGGGTACTGGGCGGCGGATCAAAGTGCAGCGAGCGTGTGAATTGTTGGACGCGGTAATTGGGAACGTTATTCGTAGCTGCCGATTATCCAATTAAATTGCATTTACTGGTATGTACATAAAGCTGATTTTTCTCTAGAGAACGTGAAAATTGCATAGCTTTTATTCCTGTGAAATGAGAATTTTGGGAACATCATAATTTTATACTGTACTCAATTTACTGTTTTCAAAAGAAAACATGTAAGAATTGTATTTGGCTGCACGAATCACAACAGTTAATGACAAAATTTATGTTTGGGTATCATTTCAAGATTAAAATCTTGTCTGCTGAAAATTATAACAATAAACAATAATTTCAGAGGCATTCGAGTGAGAATTCAATTAAACTGTTCTGTCATATTGTGTCCCTGTGATATTTCAAGTTTCTTTGAAGAATCTAGATTCTAGATAGAGTCTATCATCACCAAAATAACCTCGTGGAAAGACAAAACAAAATAAAGTTTAGTCTAAGGTTCACAGAGCTTCTTGGATTTGACTGACATGGTCCAAAATAGTCTCATCCATATTCATTGTTTAGAATACTTATCTCGGAATCGAAGTTAGGAGAATTTCTAGAAATAATCGCAATAAATAACATGCCAAGTCCATAAATTTCCGACTGAACGACATTATTGTATATTTAGCTCTCATACAAACGTATTATCTACGCATGTGTGCATTGCATGTGTCTGTGTGAGTGTTAAAACAACGTGTAGGGCTGACAGCTATTTCGGCGCACGCGCAGGTTTTTTTTCTGCTCTTGTTATAGAGTGACATGTTTTTTTTTTGATTTGATGACAACTTAGCGCCCTAACTGTAAGTGACTTTGGAGTCTATGATGAATTGAATGATGATCTCTATGATTTATTATTGCCAATAAGATGGTAATAATTATTCGTTGCTTAGGCCCCCTACCAGACCAGACCCCGTGGACAGAATTCAAATAATTTTACTATGTGATTGTGAATTATAGAGCAAACGTCTCTTGCTTAGAAGTCGGAATAAAACGTACGCAGTGTATTTTAGAGGGTTTGTATGTAGTTCGCCTGGTAGTGGTTTGCACTGCTTGCTTTTCTAGAAATTGGAACAGAGATAGTTTCAAAATCAAAGATTTAGAAATCTTAAAAACGTAAATCGACTCGACACTGCTAGTTTAAAATAAACAATTTTCATCTTGCCTTTATTCTTGGTCTTTTTGGGAAATTGTAATGCTACTTAGGATTGAACTGAAGTTTTGTTAAAAAAAGTTAAGGCTTAGGTACACCGTTACACCAGAGGTTCATTTTAATAATGAGCTTTTTATCGGGTTCCTCAGGTTCCGTATCCGAACGGTGGCAACCGGACCCTAAAGCCTCCGCTGTCCATCTATCCGTCCGTCTGTTTGTCTGTCTGTCTGGGCCGTATCTCATGATCCATAATAGGTAGCGAGTTGAAATTTTCACAGAATTTGTATTTGTATTGCCGCTATAACAACAAATAATAAAAATTACAAAATAGCCGCCACGAAACTAACAAATCTTTCGTACGTGGATCCGACTCGCACTTGGCCGAATTTTTTGTTATACATTGACATGAGATTGGGCAACTTTTAATCGGGTTACCTTTTACGAGGCGTTAAAAGTCGAGCATGTATTTAATTTGTTTAGACAATGCGAGCCTCGTCGTAATCATTTACAAACATCTGCAGTATGCCAGTAAAAAGCGCATAAAAGCTCTCACGACGGTTTTCGTATGAAGAAAGGTATGCTTTAAATTAAAATAAGGGGCATTGTCTGTCGCTGTCAGGGAAAAAGACAGGGAACAGTGCCATTACTAAATCAGATTTACAAAGGTAACCGGGCACTTTGGACCCGTTTTACGAATAGTTGCGCACATAAAGCAAAATTAAATCAAAGATAATATTGTAACCTTTCTGTATATATGTATATTTGATTCAAAATCAATGGTGGAAGAAAGTTATTAAACATTCAAAAAAGTATTAATCAATAGGTTTTTCTTTCATGGCACAATTTTTTTTCGTGATTCCCATGACCCACAACAACGCGACCTACATATTATGTCAGTGTAGATCAGAGCAGTATTTGAATACATACTGTTAATTTCGCTTGTGTCAGCCACCGCGGGTATGGTTTCTATACTAAAGTGCTCGTTTACCTTTACGAACTTATAATATGATAATAAATAGATATAGTTGTCCGCGAAGAGAGCAAATGCAGTATGATCGAGTACGCCACACAATTCTAACAATGAACCCGGTAAGTGATGATTCACGGGTCACGGCAAATTGGATCTATCCTGAAGCCTTGTTTATAACTAGCGCATTTCAGCCTACTGATTCGCTAACTCAGTGTCTACACTGAACGATAGGCACCTAGCTCATTTGACATTTATTTTTAATCCATTGAAAGTTTTCAACTTGTTATACCGCAAAATGAAGAGTTCCTATGGGTTTTATATTGTAGATAACGGGTACATACCACGATTAAGTTAAAAACACCATATGAATCGTGGTATGTACCCTTTGTCTCCCATGGATTGTTTTCTAGACCTAAATCGATGATCAAAAAAAATATTATACATAATATGATGCAAACGAAGTCACGGATTTCAGCTAGTAATGAATAATGAGCATTGAGTTATTTCAACTAGGGTAAGCAGTATTTTTTGCCTACATGACTGTAGAGCGCTGCCCGGGCTAATTAAGGAATCATTCCAAACTGCCTCAGTCGAAAATCGAATCCAGAATCCATTCATTAAGAACACAGCGCTAACCATTGCGCCAAGGAGGTCTTGTACAATTTTGTTTCTAAGGTTAAATACGAAAAAAAAACAAGATTTCTCGGAGTGAAAAGATTTGAATGAGTAGGTATACAAATAGGAAAACATATATTATATCTATAGTTATTATGCTAAATGACGCAACACTGCGGATTCAACAACGTTGCGTTGGAAACTTGGCTCGTCTCTCCCGTTGTTAAATTATTATGGTTTCTATATAAAAACACATAATTGTTATTGGAAAGACCACGCAGAAACGCGATCTTTTACTTATTTAAGATCGATTTATTGTGAACTATCGCAACATGTAATGTTTTTTTAATTTATGGACTAGTGCTTGGCTGCAATCAGACCTAAGACAGCCTAAGACAGAGCGCGCTTGTCTAGAAGATGCCTATCCACTTTGATTCGAAGGAACTCGTATTAAAAATGCAAGAAATGTGAGGAAAATCAAAGCGTTTGCCAATCAAACCTCTCATAATCCAATGGGACAATAAAACGACACGATCGGAGAGTGCGTAAAGCCAACGAGTTTAGGGCCCTTCGAATATGACGTACGTAGCTCCTTGAACGATTTCCATGCGAATTCCAATGGCTGGCTCTTGGGGCTAAGCCCCATGGGGCTCAAGCACTGCTGTTACTCGCAACACTCATGCACACGGTAAGGTTTTTTCGTAGAATTTTACGATGCGACGTTGCACCGCAAGTATTGTGAAAGGGCATTTTCGTTCTCTCCGAGGCACTGGAGTGTACTACGCTAAATTTCCAATAGCTGCTGAGAATTATCTTGACAGAAAACCCCTATAATTTTTTTGAGCCGTAGATGAATCTAGCTACTAGACTCTAGAGTCTAGACCAAGATTACAAGGTTTGCAATTGTGTATTGTGGAGTCTACATCTCCTGAGGATGCCCAGATGTCGAAGCAAAACGTACGTTCAGTGTGTTCTGGAAGATTTGTGTGTGACAGTAACGACTAAACGATCGATAAAGTCGAGCTAATCTGTAGGCACTATATAGGATTAACTGTAAAGCCGTAATCGGAACTTGAGAAATGCCAACAAGTACACCACAATAACATGCGTCGAGCCCTTTGCTTGGCGCCAAGCGTCATTAGCACGGTTAGATCAAACGACGCGACGCCAAATCCCGTGTATTTGTGAACCGGTGACGAACCGTGGCGATGGACAGTTCGGCGTTGGACATTTGCCAACGCGTCAAGGTCGACTGGACACGGCGATACAGGATGTAAATCTATGTACTACGTATCAAGAATTTAAATTACTGCTTCTCAGAAGCATATTTTTTTGGGAAAAATAAATTTTCAGATATGAAGTGTGAGTTCAAAAAATATTTATGGGGAATTGGGAAACTAAATGTTTGTGCAGTCTTTTCCAGGTATTCTTCTATCTAAGTGTCGTCGTCGTGCAATTACAGCTCTCCACTCGCACGTTCAAAGTCAGAGTTCTCTTTACCTGCCACTGTAAGTAAATAGCGACTAACCTGAGCAATATCTTTCAACTGCGCGCGTTGCATCTCCAGGTCCGCGATGCGCTTGAGCGCGGCCTCCTCTGCGCGCGAGTGCGCCTCCAAGCGCTCCCACACTCGGGACAGTTCCGACAGCGGCTCCACGCGGGGACTGGGGTTCGATTCCGGGGATTTCATCTACAAGGAGAACAGAACATTCATTCTAATTCCAAGGCTACCTGGCAAAAAACGCCCTAACTAAGCGATACGACCACCTTTTGTATTCTACTTTATGTCTGTATTCTTTGCAATGTGTTATGGTGTAAAAATAATGAGGGTAATAGTTTACGCACCTTTTGACACCTTTTTTACGGCCCAATAGTTTAGCCGACTTTGATGGAATTTGGAGTTTGGAATTACGGAGTTCTATCCCGGGGACGAATAAGGGCTACTTTTTATGCCGGCAAATCAAAGAGTTCCCAAGGTATTGTTAAATTCCCATCCATTTAACCAGTTAATATAACATGTAAAGGTAGCTTTAAAATTAAGCCGGTAGCCGGAAACATTAAGGGGTTCTCAGGGGATTTTGAAAAACCTTAATCCACGCGGACGAAGTCGCGGGCATCATCTAGTTATTATATTAAAAACACAAGTTCCCCTACCTCAAGATGCGTGTCCTGCTGCTCGTGCAAGGACACGTCCTCCGTCCTCTCCGACGTGCACGCAGAGCTGCGTTCGTGCGCGCGCTCCAGGCGCCGCGTGCTGCGAGCCAGCTTCTCCTCCAAGCAGCGAGCCTGATAAGTTACATACTCCATTTAATACTTCTGCTAAAACAATAATGGGGAGTGCTCTGAACAGCTGTTTGACCTTATTACACCCTCCTTTTTCTACAACCGCACCGCACGCCACCGCAAGCAATTTCATCCTCACCACCTGGATGCATGGTGCACATCAACCGCCCATTGTGCCAGATCCTTTTTTTCTATGTCTAATATGAAGACCTTTGTTTTAACACTAATGACTACACGGAACACACGGCTTTTTACAGCAATGTCTTTACGTTACGTTACACTACCATTAAAATACTGAAATAAAACATCCCTATTATTTATAAAGAACTAAACTTACCTGTTCTTTAATTTTCTCCACCAGCTCCATATACCTATCTTCTTCTTGACAACATTTAAGGCAAGTCACTTCACTCTGGTCGACTCTTTCACTCCTCAACGATTCCAACTCCCCCAAAACCGCTCTCATCTTCCTGTCCCTTTCATCTATTGTCTTTTTCATTTGTTCTAACTGCTCTAACACCTCTGTTTCTCTTAAAGTCTTCTGTTCAAGTTGATTTTCTAAGTCAGCAATGATGTCACGTAATAAACCGATTTTTTCCTCTGTAGTTTTGAGCTGATCGTCCGTTGCAGCTTTTTTGGTTTCTAGTTCGGCTATTATTTGGTTCATTTCTCTGGTTTGGGTTTCTAGTTGCTCCACCTGAATAATATTTTGGTTTTTAAGTTCTTGAATAATTAGGCTAGCCCAGACTACTTATTTATTCATGACATGAAACAATAAGTGAATGAATTGAATTTTAAAGGCTGCTGTATCAAAAAATAGGTTGATTATTATGCAACATATTTGAAAAGATAAATTATGATTTTGTAACTTCAGTTATTTTATTTTCGAGCAGACCATTGGATTACCAGCAGGTATTTCGGCAGAATTGCATAATTACTTCTGTAGTTTGATTTAGGAACGAGAAAATACTTATTTATGAGTAACTAACTATCAAGAAGAAACATTCTAAATACTCAATTAAAATTACATTATTAACAAGTGTTAATACTACAGTGTTAATCGTTAAAGTAACTAATGAGATGAATAATAAGAAATTAGCTATAAAGTACATGCAAAGAAACTGCAATAGTTACGCAGTGAAATAGAAATGATATGACAATTAAATACAATATTATGATCCATAGCGTTTTGTGGATACACTTAACAAACAAAACTGGTCCTTCGAACCGGACTTTAACTATTTCTATTACAAAAATCCACATAAAAAGCTACATAGCGTGTACAGTGAAGAAGGAAAGTAAGTAGCGACTCACGTGTGCATCGTGCTGTCGACAGTTACAAGACGCGAGGCGCAAGCACCGGATCTGGACATAATATATCCCAAACCCTATGTTAACGTCAAATATATAATGTCCCACTATCACCATGTTAAAGTGTATACTTGTCCCACAACTGGGCAAAGGCGTCCTCCTCTCACATAATTAGATAAATAAATTAAATAAAAATCAGTGCAATTTTTAGTGTGCATTTGCAATATTCTATAGTTTAGTATGGAAATCATTAGTTGGTTGGTCGGTGGACGTGCAGTTTGCATAAGTGATAAATAAAGAACTAATAAGGCTATTGTAAATTATATTTTTAGTAAGACATCCATCACTACCCATATCATAAATACAAAAGTGTGTTCGTTTGTCTGCTTGTCAATGCTGTCGCAGGCTTTTGCATTAAAAAAAAAAGTTTTTATTTCCATAGGTGTGTTAGTTACAATATTTCACTTTAGCCTGTATTAGTACCTATTCCTTGTTCAAAGTGTTAGTACTTACTTAAAACTAAAAACTACATTATAGGCGCCTTATTGCCTACGTGTGCAGCATTCTAGGTCCTCTAGAAATGACCGTTCAGCCTACAAGCCAAAGCGCTGAGGAGGGTGTTGGTACTTGCCAAAAGTCATCATGAATGCAGCAGTTTGCGCATGATCACGTAAAAGTCATCCACACGAACACCCGCAAACATTGCGGACGCGTTGCAATGACGTGGTTTTCCCAGCACCGCGCTGAGCACATAGTTGTATTTAACACGTAGGGCGCTGTGAGGGTGCCTTTCCACCAGAGATGTGCTATGCAGCTATGCTACGAAGATGTGAAATCTACGCTACGAAAATATGTGACCGTTTCCACCAATACTAAGCTATGTAGCTGTGCGAGGAGGATGCGCTATTAAGATGCGCCGCCGCAAAGTAGCTGCGCGAGAAAGATGCGCAGCTCGAGCTATGCGATGTATCGATAGTAGGGAAGCGGTGAGAGCGGCACGGTGAGGAGAGAGGCGCTCACGCGTCCTGCCGTGCCTGCACATAGCTACACCACTCGCGACGGCCCATAGCATCATTCCATATAAAAACATCTTAGTTGAATCCGTTTCCACCAGTGCTAAGCTATGTGCAGCAATGAATATGATTGGTGGATATCAAACGCATCCATAGCAACGTAGCATAGCACATCTCTGGTGGAATACCGCTGCGTATAGTTTGTTCACACAGCATTTGCTCGGAACTGACTTTTAAGAAACTTTGGTCTGCTATTACCGTTCTTAACGAGCGAATAGACGTGTTCACGTCAACTGCCGCCTCGAACACCACACTCAAAAGATCAGGAATTAACAATACTAACCTCGCCCAGTATCCTCGCGTTGGTCTGCAGTCGCGAGGCTAGGCGCGCATTTTCTTCGCGCATGTCTTGTAAGCGCGCCGCAAATTCATCGCGCTCGGTCTCTCTTTCCGCCGCTTGCTCTTCTACGAACTGACGCGTTGACTTCAGCTGGCGGTTGGCTGCCTCCAACTATACCACATGAAGACTTATTTAAATAACAAAACCGTTTCTATGCTATTCTATCATATCTAAGGTTCCTTAAAAAATCTAAATATATAAAAGAAAAGGCGACTGACTGATTGTTTTACCAACGCACAGCTGGAACTACGGGATGGATCGGGATATTTGGCATGCAGATAGCTATTATTACTTAGACATCCGCTGAAAAAGGATTTTTGAAAATGCAACCCCTAAGGGCGTAAATAGGGGTTTGAAATTTGTGAGTCCACGCGAACGTAGTTGCGGGCATAAGGTAGTCAAAAAAGATATCCAAACCATATAAATTGCTTGTAACAGCGTATAACAGACTTATTTTGACCTGTCACACTAATAAATTAGTGTGCAAATTAGAATTCACCATTTAGTTAATTTAAACTCATATATCACTACACTTATCGATATTATGAGGTAAATTCTATCCCAAATCCTTCAGTTCTAACATTGTTGGGGGTTGCAATAAAATGACTCAAGGTCCTTCAAAGCTTTTCCGCGTGCAAGAATATCTGCGTTCTAATAATTCAAAAATAATAAAGCTATACAAGAATATTATAAAGCGTGCTTGGAAGCATTTACCTTTTCACAACAAACACTGTGCACTGGTGAAACAGTTTGCAGCTCCTGACGCGTGCGGCAAATAAATATTTCAACTCCATATCATATTCGCATACATACACAGTGCAGAATATTTTAGAATGGGTAAACTTTGAAAAGGTCAAAAGCATGATAGTATGTTTTATATGTATGAGTTTCTCCATAGTATGGGATACGCGTTCCTTTCGTCCGCGTGAATTTAGGTTTTATAAAACAACAGCGTGGATTTAGGTTACAGGGACGCAAGCTACCTCGGTAGAAAATTTCATATAAATCGGTTAAGCGCATGGATCTTTAGGAATCCCGTGGGAACTTTTTGATTTTCCGGGATAAAAAGTAGCCTATGTCCGTTCCCGGGATGTAAGCTAATTTTGTACCGAATTTTGCCAGAATCGGTTAAACTGTTGGGCCGTGAAAAGCTAGAAGGCAGACAGACAGACACGCTCTCGCATTTATAATATTAGTGTCATTACGACTTGTTTTTATTTGGTACTTGAAACCCCCCTAAAAGTTTCGGATTCGGCTTGGTCAATAGAGGAGCTGACCTGTTGCTGCAAGTCGTCCCTGTCGCGCAGCGCGGCGTCCAGGTCGTGCGCGACGCGCGACAGCTGCGTGCGCGGTGACGACACATCGTCCAGCGAGCGGCACGCCGCCGACACCGTGCCCGGCCCCGTACCGTACCTGCCGGGGCAGACGAATATGTCAACAAATGCCCCCAAATCTGATTATGGCCGGAGGGCCGATCGCAGATGGACATATTGGAAACGAAAAAAAAAATTACTTTGAGGTTACTATAGCAGAGCGCTAAGAAAAACTTAGCATTACTACCTTAACACAATCCAATGCCAATAATCCTTTAGCTATTTTGTAGCTTTAGTAATTTAGTATTTTTCAAACCCGCATTGTAGAGCGTGCAAAACTCGCGTCAATGCCCACCCAAGACGCGGCATTGAGTTCGAGTAACCTCTAGCGTCAGTCAGATGTTTTATGCAATATATAGTGAACTTTTAAAAATACAGGTTTTTTTTTCGTAGTTTATTTTATGGTATTTTATCAGTAATCATCAGTACTATCACCTGTCTTCGTTTTTGCACCGTTACACCCGTTGCAATGAAAGCATTCGGACATCGCTTCCTCCATATTCTAGAATATACCGGATAAAAACCATACCCCTCTGCGATGACGTCGGAATGAGCTCGTTCCCCAAGCAACAGCGCAATCTTCACCATAGCGGCCTCGAGGTCCGACCGGAGCAAGTTTTCACGTTGCAGGCATTCCGACATCGCTTCCTCCATGTTCTAAAACACCAGACAAAAATTATTAAATGAGCGAAGCGAGGTTTCTGAGTCTACTTGTATGAATTTGTATCCGTCAGTCAGATCCTCATAAACTTATGAGTAAACTAGCCGATGCCCGCGACTTCGCCCGCGTGGATTTAGGTTTTTTGAAATCCCGTGGGAACTCTTTGATTTTCCAGGATAAAAAGTAGCCTATGTGCTAATCCAGGATATTATCTATCTCCATTCCAAATTTCAGCCAAATCCGTCTAGTAGTTTTTGCGTGAAGGAGTAACAAACATACACACACACACACACACACACATACAAAATTTCGCCTTTATAATATTAGTGTGATGCACATAATTACATTGTATTCTAAAATAATATGTAAATCAATGCAATGTAAAATATAAGTTTATTAAATGTTAGATTTCAGAAAAAAAAAATGGTCCAAATCTGAACAAATACTAAGGCTGAGATCTATAAGAGTGTACTTTGACTGTGCTCAGACTTCAGCTAAAACTTCAGTTCAAACTTCAGTTAAACTTCAGTTACAACGAACAACAACAAAAACAAAGCTAAGCTTCAGTTAAAACGAGACGGTTTTATGTCATACTGGCGCTGTCTCGGTTTAACACTGTCTGAACCTCACATTAGTTTTAAGTTGACGTAGCTCTAAACTTCAAACAAACATTTACAAAGTCGTGTAGTGTGGAGGAAAGAGATAGAGAAAGACACAGAGAGAGAGGGCAAGAGAGAGAGAGAGAGAGAGAGAGAGAGAGAGAGAGAGAGAGGATAGAGATGCATACCTTCCGCTGCAGCTGACAGTTCTCGCAGGACATCGGTTTAATCTCTAACTCTTCCACCAGCTCCGTAATCTGCACCGGATTCGATTCCAGCATCTTCGACTCCTGACGAGCTTCTGGAATAAGGATGATTATTCAAATGAAACTTTTAGGAAAAACATAAGCAGGGTACAATTGGGTAAACTCTAACTTCACTTAGTCATTATTCGCGAGTATATTCCAAAGTACTTAGTTAAAAAACTTTTAGTGACTTCTACAAGTTATTATTAGTCCAAAAAACCGGTCAAGCGAGAGTCGGACTCACACACGAACGGTTCCATACCACCGTAGAAGATACGAAACTGTGTCCTTTTAAATTTATTTTCAATGGCTGCAATGCAGGCAAATTTTTATTATTTGTTGTTCTAGCGATAAAAATACTGTGAACTATAAACTATAAATAAACTCTGTGAAAATTCGAAACGCGTCCAGATCTGAGAAGAACCCACAAGAAACTCAGCCGGATATTCTTTTTTTATTATCTCCAGTCCCTCTAAAATTTAGAGTCTAAATAGTTAATACTCACTGCTGCTGGTAAGTCGTGCGGACAGCTCGAGCAGTTCCTGCGCCTCATTCCGCAGCCTCTTCAGCGAGTGCTCCAGCTCATTCTTGATGTCCAGGCTGATGTCTCTCTGCTGCTGGAGGAAGCCCACCACCCCTTCCTCGTCCAACGACACCAGGATAGCGTCCAGGTCCGGCGCGAAGTGGACGTGCTTGCCCCGGGATACCACGCTCGTGTTCAGATCTGATTTATTGGGGCTCGATGGACGTGATTCGAAGTCGAGTGTCCTGGAATAAATAGTTAAATCGAAACCTGTAAAGATCTGTTAAAACCAAATTGATTTTAGATTCCCCGGTAGATTAATGAAACTCTTTTGAATTTTGCAAGTAACTTAGCCGATTTGACATACAAATTGCTAAGAGGCTGACAAAATTTGTGGCAAACAGGCCTTGCTAAATAAATGTCACAAAACAAATAATTGGACTTGTCCCTTTCAGTACATGTGTGAATTTTGATAAGTTCATTGTTCAAGTTTATTTTGTAAGGGGTAACATCCAGATGATACTCATTTGCCAACGCAAGCACACGATGAAATGCAATGGACATTAAAGTCATAATAACTGTCAGTTAATTCAACACTCACAAGACGCAGGGTTGCCGAGATGTAAATGTGTGTTAGGTGAGCTATAGTTAAGCTATAGTTAGACTTTGCGGGACTAACCACTTTATCCGAGATCATAATAGGTATTATTATTTGTCCTTTTGCTTTATTTTACACACTTGCCATCACGACGTTTTAAATAATCTGGTTAAAAGGACACCCTAAAAACGAACAGAAAAATTCGATTAATTAATTTTAGAAGACATTGTCATAACGATATACACAACATTATAGATATATTCTGCTATGTTGTGCTAATATTATAAAAGCGAAAGTTTGTGTGTATGTGTGTGTGTGTGAATGTTTGTTACTCCTTCACGCAAAAACTACGGACGGCTTGGGCTGAAATTTAGAATGGAGATAGATTATACCCTGTATTATGCTACTTTTTATCCCGGAAAATGAAAGAGTTCCTACGGGATTTTTAAAAAACCTACATCCAGCGAACGAAGTCGCGGGCATCAGCTAGTAACAGAATATATCGCGAAATTGTCTGGGGTGAATCGGCTATATTATGATGGAGGCAAGTCTTGACAAGGAGCATACAATAGAATTAGCCAAAAATTTCTGATAATATGCCGCCATTATAACGTCGATAGTGTGAAGGCTTGCTTAGCGAAACGCACCAAAATATTAATTTGACTAGACGCTGGCGGCCCGCCAACGCACATGCATCTTGAATGCATCCCGTAATGCGAGGGTTTCCTAGAAACGGACGCGGTGTATATTAAACCTAAATAACACATTTGTAGTTAATAAATCCGTGTCCCGCGGTTTATGTTTGGACCAAAAACAAAGCGAGATGTATCTCTCGACCATAGCCGCTCGCTGTTTCGCTTGTCTCAAACTGTCCTTGATATGTTTTGTTTAAGAATCGTTTGTTTTGTGATAATTCCGACGATTTTAATTATAACTGCATTTCATTGTATGTTTCCATAATAATATTTTTTTTACCTACAACTGTGATGCGAACCTGACAGTGGGTACATCAATACAATAGCAACTACAACTACAGGACGATGAATCTCAAGCGAATAGCACAAGTATAGTACAAGACAGGTCGAGATGGCAATCGGGGTATGAGGGGGGGGGGGGGGGGGGGGCACCCTGCACACCCGCACGGCACCCGCGCTATCCCGCACCGGGATAGTGCTGTGTGCGGGGCGACCCCACCCCCCCGCCCCCCGCTTCACTAACGCAAGAATCTACTAAGTTATGCGTTCAGCTTTTTTCCTTAGTTTTCCTTAGCTTTACTGTGTGGCAAAGGAATTTAAGGGGTACATAATTGGACTCACTGGTCGTGTAGCAGAGGTCCCAGAAGATGCGCGAGCACGGTGCGGTTGAGCTCGTCCTCCGCGCTCGCGCAGTACGCCACCAGCTGCGTCACCGCGCGCTGCAGCGTCGCCGCCACGCGCCGCAGTCCGTCCCTGAAGACAACACTATATTGTAGGATGTCTTAGACTCTGCAAGCCATGTAATGGCCGGTGACTTCAGCGAGTTTCTCAACAGGTGGTTCCTCAACAATTGAACATGAATACTTTCTATCTTTGTTGTGCCTATTCTATTCCCTTTACAACCTCTCGCACTGCCAAGGGTCACTGGTAGAGATTTGTTATAGAGATAAAATCCCGAGGGAACTCTTTGATTTTCCGGAATACATGTTGCCTATGTCAATTTTCGTGATGTAAGGTACCAAATTCATCAAAATCGGTTAAACTGTTGGGCCGTGAAAAGCTAGCAAACAGACAGACAGATAGACACGCTTTCGCATTTATAATATAATATTTATGGATAGGAAGTAGTAAATTACCTTTCTTTGGTGACCTCCTCAAGTTGCCTGTTCTGGTCAAAGCTGTTATTCCGCCTCTGCCGCCATTTGTCCGCCTCGCCTGGCGCTTCCTCACGAATACTTAGCTGATGACAAAGAGAATAAAATGTAATGGTATTTCATTTATACATTTTTACACATTTACTTCGAATATGACTGACAAAATTGCGGATATACCAATATACAGTGTTTTTCCAAGAATGTGTAAATCATAAATCATAGGAGATATAGGTAAACTGTCTGAGGAACCATTTAGTCTTTTTTTTTGTGAAAATAGTTTTGGCATATTCAATTTTTTTTTAAGTTGACTCATTTTGATGTAAGGATCATTTCATTGTATCGGATAAAATCAGGACAGCAGAAGTTGGTAAAATTTAAGTTTGTACATTGTACAAGTACATGTTTTTTTGCTTGATTTAGGAATATTTTATTTACGTACCAAGAATCTCCTCAGCATAACCATGTTTGTGATATTGTTACATCTTGAATGCAGAAGTTTACACATGCATACACATATTTAACTTTATACACATAATGTCTGATAAGTTTTATACAAAAAGGTGCACTTTTTATACATTTACAAGTAGTAAATAGTAATCATTCAAAATAAAAATAATATGGCAATATTGATGCCAGAAGGGGAGCTCCAACTAGCATTATCTGAAGGTCAAGTATTTTAAACCAATGTCAAGAGCAGTTACCATTAACCTATTGGGGCATACATCAAAAGAATAATGATAATACTTTATGGGTTACTTCTAGTTTTATAGTGACTAATGTAGGTATGATGCTCATATCTCAAGCCATTCCATCCAAAGCATACTAATAAATGTGAACGTATGTCTGTCTGTCAGTCTGTCTGTTTGTCTATTACCTTACCTTACTCTAGTCGCTGAACAGATCTTGATAAAATTTTGTATTTTGCACGAGATAGCATCTCGGAGACGAATATGGTCTACTTTTAGGGTTCCTTATCTTCAGAGAAAAAAAGAACCTCATAGGATTATTTCATTGTACTTATGTCTGTCTGTCTGTCGTGGCTGTCAAAACCTGTCGAGAGAATCAAAACCTATAGGGTAGGAAAACCGTGACTTTGTAGTTATGTAGGTACATCACAAAAAAGTCTTATTTTGTCCTAAAATGGTACGGAACCCTTCGTTTACGAGTCCAACTCGCATTTAACCGGTTTTTTATCTTGTAAAATATCTTAGCCCCATTTGGACTTCGTCTGTGGTGGCGTTTGCTGGCGCGCGTGTTGTGACTTTTTGGAGTGTTTTTTTTTGTTAAAACTGACTGGAAAGCGCTCTAAGGGGGTGCCGTGCGTATGTCGGCGAGCGCCGGCACAGACGGGGTCCATACTTGTATAGTTTATCTAACTTGTTACAAATAACTACAAACTTGACATTGGCTAATCATTGTAAAAGCCAGACGAGAGAGAAAAAAAAATAAAGAATAGCCCCATTTGACACACGGGGAACCAAGTGTGAAGAAGATAAAATTTAAGTATAATTTAGTTGTAAGTAGATATACATAATATATAGCGAAACTTATGAACTACATGAATTCCTTGTCTAAAATAAAGTTAATAGGCAGTACGCATATAAAAGATGTTTTCAGTCTTTCGCGGAAAAAAGTAACAGGCATAAAACTTTTTAACTTTCTTCCCGTCCGTCAGACCAGCAGGAAACCATGCCGTCCGTAAACAAGTAACAAATAAACCCAGCTGCGCTCAGAAATAAAGCCGGAGAAAAAACCATGTGTGGCCCGTCGCGTGTACTTTTAGAATTGTGCCAATCAGCGATATTAAATGGATGCGGCATTTCATATTAATGGACTTAGGCTGAGATCTATAGAGCGCACTTTGACTTTGCTCAGACTTAAGACACTTAAAACGAGACAGCGTTATACCGCTGGCATAAATCTGTCTCGTTTTAACTCAAACTTAAGTCTAAGCAAAGTCAAAGTGGGCTCTATAAATTTTAACCCAATGAGCCTGTGAGAGCCAGACCTTCGTTATTTTATAAAAGCTGTAAGTTTCTAGGTGCATTCAAATCGGTCCATCCGCTTAAGCGCTACGATACCACAGACAGACACACAGATATACCTACTGCATCTTACACTTATAACAGCTTTGAATAGGAATAACACTACAAAGAATACCAGTCATTATCACAACTGTGTTAAGCTTGTTTTTGTATAAACAGTGACATTAATAAGGGGGACGGTAGAGCGATGATGAATATACCACAGATCCTATTTGGGTAAAAGATAAACAGATGTAAATACTTTTGAAAGAAACAATATGATATTTTTCTTAGGCAGACTGAAAGAGAGATGGCACCTGTTTTAGAATGTTATTGTTTCTCTAGTTTTTTTTTATCGTGAGGAAAATCTGTTATGGATACCGCCGGCCACGGGGGAGCACAATGGTTCCAGTGGGTTCCATCCCACCGCTGACGACGGAGTACAAGGGACCGACAACACCTCGTTGCTCCGCCAGCGGATGTCCGCCGCAGCAGACCCACCACTGGGACACTACGTGCCCCCAAACACCTTTAGAGGCATGCCGGAACCACAGCACGCCAACCAACTAATTACTACAACTTTTTATCGTTTAAAGGGTTAGCAATTAGCATCTTCTTTAAAAAAAAACATGATACCACTCAACATCGGCGCGCCAGCTCACTATTGAGAAATTATCTCCTCTCAGAATAAGAAAGGTTTACGCCATAGTCTACCAAGCTTGCCCAATGCAAATTGGGAGACTTCATACCTTTGAAAATAATAGGCTACTACTAAACTACAGGCTTCTTCACAATATTTTCCTTCACCGTTAAAGCAAGTGACCATACCTTCGGAAAGTCAGATGTGTGACCCGGAATAGAACCCCGGACCCACCGAATAGGAGGCCGATGTTTAAACCACTAGGCTATATTACTACTCATACTGTAAGTTATTTATGAAATATACGAAGAAAACCTTATAAAATGCGTCGGCAAAGCGCAAACGTGGATTCCGGAAGCTTTTACAGACGGAAGCAATTCATTAAGTTAATTTCATGGGATCGCAGAGAGCTAGTAAGTACCTTTGCCACAAATATTATAATAAGAAACACATAGATAGGCTACTTTTGTCCCGGAAAATCAGCGTTCCCACGCGATTTTTTAAACCTATATCCACAACGCGAACAGCTAATATACCATATAACAGTGCGTATTAGAAACGAGGAAGCAAAACACTTCGTATTTTAGAGTTCCTATTCAAATCGACAGCTTAGTCAATGTGAGACTCCCCTCCGTACCAATTCATAATCAATAAACAACGGGCGAGGGTCACAGATTTCGTTTTATGGGAGTTGGGACGCTTAATGGAGAGCGGCGCTTAACGGAGCAAATAGTAGGGGACAGGGACGACTCGTTCGTTAAACTCCCGTCCTTTTGTTAAAAAGCGGTTAACCCGAAAAAAGTAGTTTTTGAGTTATCACCAAAAACGTGGGAATTTTGAAAAAATGTAATATGCTACATAAAACCAAGTGCTTTCTTTGAAAAATCAAAACAATTCAGTAAGTAAATTCATATGCCCATGATTAGGGTTAAAAGGTAGGGTTTTCTTTCCATTAATTTGCGTTTTATAAAAACTTTGGACTTGTTGAGAAACTTCTGGGATATTATTGTAAAAACGTACACAATTGCCAATAATTTTTTTTTTACTACACTTTACTCAAAGTTGCTCAGCAAGCTATGGAGAGGGCTAAGTTAGGAGTTTCCCTGAGGGATAAGATCCGAAATGAGGAGATTTGCAGGAGAACTAAGGTCACTGGCATAGCCCAAACTATTAAGCAAGCGGAAGTGGCAGTGGGCAGGCCATGCCTATCGTAGAGGCGATGGCCGTTGGAGCCGGAAAGTCCTTGAGTGGAGACCGCGTTTAAGCAAGCGTAGCTAGTGTGGGACACCCTCCAGCAAGATGGACCGGACGATATAAAGCGGCTGGCGGGAAGTGGCTGGATGAGGGAGGCTGAGGACCGCGTGTGGTGGCGCTCTATAGGGAAGGCCTATGTCCAACAGTGGACGCCCACAGGATGATGGATGGATAGACTACACTTAACAGTTACGGGTTTAAAATCAATGACAAAAGTAATAAATAAAACAGTTTCAAGAATCCAACACAAACTTTCATCGAACCGGCCGGCACTCGCCGTCGCAAATCAACGCACATACGGTCACTAATATTTTTAGACGCATCATAACACTGCAAACACATCTAATGAATAACGGTCAGGGCTCGTTTGAACTCCACGACCACTTATCACAAGTTTATTGAACACTCTCCATAATCAAACATCGTAAAGCTACAAAACTACACAAAATGAACCTTATTTTCGAGTACACTTATATGAGAACGCAGTGCTTTTTCGCGCGCACGTAGTGACGTCACGCGTGCGTCACACATGCGTCCCGATGGACGGTCAACGCTGCACTGAGCCCTGAGGAGTGAGGAAGTTTTCATGATTGTTTATTATGGGATAGTATCCTTCAGGCTCCTAGACAAGTCTTCTTATTTGATTTGTCTACAAAACATAGTGTCGTTATCTGCCTACTTGTCCTTTTTTACAAAAAATATTATTAAGTAATCATTTTATTGCTATATATCTCTGGAATCAATTATTATTATTACTAAATAAAGCCCACGACTTCGTCTGAGTGGATTTAGGTTTTTTTTTAAATCCCGTGGGAACTCTTTGCCTATGTCAATTTCCGGGACGCAATCTATCTCTACACAAAACATATAAATCGCTTAAACGGATGGACCTTGAAGAATCCTGCGGGAACTCTTTGATTTTAGGGGTTAAAAGTAGCCTATGTCCGTCCCTGGGATGTAAGCTAACTCTGTACCTTTCATCAAAATCGGTTAAACTGCTGGGATGTGAAAAGCTAGCAGACAGACAGACAGACACCCTTTCGCATTTATAATATTAAGTATGGAATATGGATAGTATGAATTATAATAATCGGTGGTACAACCAAAACTATTGTTCAAAAGTGCTGAAAATACCATATGAATAGGACGTCAATTTTTTAATTACAATTCCAGGTTTTGGAGTAAAATTAAACACCGAAGCCGAAAACATCCGGGCGTGTAACAAAAAGAGGAACGAACACATCTTGCTGAGAGGGATGTACGGGGCATCGGAACACGGTGGGCCGGCAGCCTGCTGGGCACGGATCTACGCATCGTCCTCCTGATTTACAGGGGGGTGGATACACTTCAGAACCGGCCAAGTGCGAGTCTGACTCGCGCACTGAGGGTTCCGTACTCGGGTATTTTTTCCAACATTTTGCACGATAAATCAAAAACTATCATACATAAAAATAAATAAAAATCTGTTTCAGAATGTACACGTAAAGCCCTTTCGTATGATACCCCACTTGGTATAGTTCTCTAATTTTGAAAATTGAAAATACTTATTATATTTTGTTCATGTAAACATTTTAATTTTTTTTTTTGCGATATAACCACAAATTCACGGTTTTCGGATTTTTTCTTTCTTGACAGGCGGACAGGCGGACAGACAGACAGACGGACAGACAGACAGACAGACAGACAGACAACAAAGTGATCCTATAAGGGTTCCGTTTTTCCTTTTGCGGTACGGGACCCCAAAAAGAGGAACGAACACAGCCGGCAGCCTGCTCGGATCTACGCATCGTCCTCCTGATTTACAGGGGGTAATATACTTTGTTTGTGTATAACAAACACGACGCGGTGCATTCCAATTTTGAAGACTTTTTTGTTTCGTTACTCTATACTCTATACTTTATAGAAGGGCGAATTGATGGGTATGTCACCGTAAAATTTACTTAAGGCACTTAGGTTCTATTAGGTAATAATATTATCAGGTGTTTCACTGGTTACTAAATTTTCGCTGCGGCATAAATAGATCTCACAATTATAGAGGTTCAAAATCTTTCCATAGTTCACAATCTCGCAAGATAGATTATAATCTAACCGTATTTACAATTTCACGGTAACATGTATTATACCTTTCATGTATAGTTCGCGACAGGTCAAGAAGGCAATCGGGGTGTGAGGCGGGGGGACGCCCCGCACACCCGTACGCCGCCCGCGCTATCCCACACCGGGTTAGCGCAGAGGCTGTGCGGGTGTGCGGGACGTCCCCAACCCGATTGCATTTTTGACCTCTCGCGTACTATGCTTAGTTAAGTTTCTGTGTAAACATCTTCATTCAAGTTCAAGTAAAGGGTTCAAAACGAGCGCCCTACGTCTGAGGCGTCTAAATATAACATCCTGCCTGTGTCGCCCTAAATCAATGATTCGCCACGACCGCCGCTACACTGTTAATTAGTTAACACGGCTGAAGGATAAGTATTTTTTTGAAAATGATGGTCAAGTCACAATGAAAAAGGTTTAGGCCATAGTCTGCCACGCTGGCCCAGTGCGGATTCACACACCTTTAAGAACATTGTGGAGAACTCTCAAGCATGCTGAATTCCTCACGATTTCTTCTTCACCGTTAAAGCAAGTAGGTTCCTACTATTTGATTCTTAAAGGTTGAATGGAACACACCCCGTCGGCTGAAAGCTTCGCTTTGGCGGGCTTTTGTTCCGAAAACCATGTTTTATATTTTAAAACGAATAAAATAATTTAAATATCCACTTGGTTAATGCCACTTATTAACCCTGGCTATAAGCTAAATATTAAAAATTCTATACAACTTTCACACTCAAGGATCATCAAGACCCCAGGGGCGGGTATATTGAGGGCTATGAATAGTTAACCATATTACGCGGTCGGGCTCCACACTCTCTGTTTATGATTACGACAAAGGGCCGGGGAACACGTGTCCTCTTAGCACGTGGGAACCTTTGTCATATCCACTTTAGAGACGCCTGCTTGTGAGTTCTGACTTCCTGGTACTAAAAATGGGGTTTTTCATACAATATGTACACATTTTTTTTTTCTTTATGTTCCACTAACTAAACCGTCCGCTATGCTCTTATGAAATTTAGAGCAAGCTATATTTTCAGTTATAGACTACCACAAGTATACCAGTTTTTTTTTAATTTATAGACTAGCGATTGGTTGCAAACGGACTAGGTTACTGGCAAGTGATGATGCAGCCAAAGATGGAGCACGCTTGCCTAGAAGATGTCATATATTCACTCTTGACTTAAAGGAACCCATAATAAAATTGGAATCGTTCAATATCCTAGCAGTTCTAACTAGAAACGAGGAGGCAAATCAATTCGTACGTGTCCGTAGAATTTCGACTAAGTACGGATGCAGAACTTGGGGATGCTTTGCAGTACGATAGTAGAAAGGATAAGGAGGAACCAGGTCAAAAAATTATTGGGCACACTCTCCGAAATATATCGTGTGAAATACTGATAGACGGAAAATATTGCGCCGATATTGCGAACTTTGAAGCTTAGAATTGACTATTTGACTTGAGTTTGACTGAGACATCCCACATTTTATTCCGGAAAATTAAAGAGTACCCATGGGATTCTTAAAAACCTTGGTATGGGACCTTGCGGGCGAAGTCGCGGGCATCATCCAGTATTCTAGTTACTATATGTATATGTAAGTATATTGAACTAAGACAAGTATCGATTATATGAAATCTTCTATGTGTATGTAGGTCGATAGTTTAATATTTAGGGCAGTATTACACAAGTCAGTTCATCCTTATGCTTCAGTAAAAGCACTACTTATGCACTCCATGGTGATTCAATGGAAAGAGCAATTAGTAGGTCATGTACACGTAATAGAAATTAGAGGCAAGGTACTGTCAGAGACAGAAATTATTTCTGCGAGCACAATAAACCGCGCTGGTGAAAATAAAAATAAGGAATAAAAACTGAATGTTTGTTAAAACTTTCTAGTTGTTTTGATCGGAATGACGAACTTTGGGCACAGTTTTAGCACAATCTCGGGCCGTTTTGCTAAGAAAACGTTAAAATTTTTATTTATTGGGCAAAAACTTCCGGATTTAAAAAATCGTATCGCAGATTTGATCGCATAGTATTTGAGGTTTTAATTTCACCATTTTGTTCGCTAGTTCCTCAAATATGTTACTGTAAATATTTTGAACCGTCGAATAGTTGATGAAAAATGTAAGTATCATTTTCTTAAAAATCACAAAAAAAGTTTTCAACCTCGGTAAGCTTTTACCACAAATCCGTGGAATATATGTTCGTCACTTGGTTTTCTACGGAGGTACAAAAAATATGTAAAAAAAAATGCCACAATCCCTTCAAATTTTTGTATGCAATTTCTTCTTTCTTAGGCTTTTTGTGGTTTTCATTTCAAAAAATACGAAGGAATCACTTGGAAGAAATATTTAGTTACTTGTAAACTAACTAAGACTAAATATTTAGTAACGTTTAGTTATTATAATAATACACTTGCGAGCGCGACTTTCCCCCGGTTGAATAAATTATGAAATTAAAATCATTATCTCGAGTGTACTGATACAGCGAACCCTACAGCATGGGTGAACATCTGGCAATGGGATAGCATAGTGTGATACATTACAGACATCAGATGTTATCTTCATATTACGGTAAGAGGTAAGGGGGTAATGGATTCAAAGTTCAAAGTATGAACAGCTGAATATCATCTATTATATCTGAATTTTTTACATACAAGTAATATATTGTAACGCATTATTATGTAAGTAATTATACCCAGGTTTTATAATACCTGCAGTGTTGGTAGATCCCCATTATGTGGACAAACAATATCAAACGAGTCGTAGGCCGATAGACCTACCTAAAGGCCGATTCACACCAAGCACGCACACGTGACAGTGCGTAGTGACGCGCGTGAATCCGTAGACATAAATGCACGCATTACGTCTACGCGAACGTTCACGCCACGCAAGCGGTAAGCCATGTCTCATACAGTTCCATATATTACAACGCAAAAGTACTCGCTACGTCTACGCTTACGCAGCCTGTGTGAACGAGCTGTAAACGACGCCAACCCGCGGCGTATGGAAGTCCCTATAATGCTAAATATGCATATGGAAGGAAAAAAGAGGAGAGGAAGGCCAAACAAAAAAATAGATAGATGGTCTACGTGAAAGAGGATATGTGGTAAACGGGGTGGAAAATGCGTTGACGTATGACAGAAATGAGTGGAAGAAAAAGACGTTGTGCCAACCCAGCATAGCGTGGGATAAAGGACGGGAAGAAGAAGATTAAGGGCAGTTTTGCAATACATCTGATTGCATCGCACGCACACGCAAGCACGTCATTAGCACGTAGACGCGCGGTGCAGGCGGGTGAGTGAACGCATCTAATTATACCCGCGCATTATTTACTATGCGCCGCCGCCCGCCGTCTAATCCTAATTAAATGTCTTCTTACTTTGCGCTTGCCGCGGTAAGCTGGATCATGTTTTCTTTGCATTCGAAGACATTTGAGCTAGAAATCTTGCTGGGTGGGCTGTGCCAAGTTAGCTTCTTTAGCAGAATCTCAAGTTTGCTCTCAAGTCAGCGCTGCGGTTTGAGCTTTGCGGTTGTTGACAATGTGTCAGTCAGTTAGTTTGACTAGCTGATTATTGAAACTCCTAGGCAGGTTTCCCGGCGTGAGAGTAACTCCATCGAGCGTCTTGTCGTGCAAAGCGAGGTGGAGGGCACTAGAGGGCGAGGAAAGTCGCCCATGCGATGGACTGACCAAATTAAGTCTGCTGAGGGCGTTCCATTGCATGAGTGTATCAGGCTGTCGGCCAGCAGCGAGAAGTGGCGAATGCTCGTGAGGCGTATAACATCTGCCCTCAAAGACGTTGCTTCGTGATGACCACGACCGCTCTGCCAAGAGTGTTACGACGAAGAAGAAGAAGAGGCAGGTTTCTTCACAATGTTTCCTTCATCGTTAAAGCAAGTGCAATTTAATTTGAATTTTGAACCGAAAAGTGAGAGGACTGTGTGTTAAAGCCTGGGACCTGGACCTTGGCTTTTCCACTGGTGACTAGACTATCACGTCAAAATTAATATCTTCAATTAATTTACTTTTATTGCTCTAATATAGCTGCAAATATAGCAGTTAAACTGTCAAAAGACAATAGAAACAAGCCGTTAGTAGTTAACGATGAAGACAAAAACAATTTAGCAATAGCTATCAATACTATCGTTAGACGCAGTCTCATTTGCGGTTCGGAGAAAGATCACACTTGAGATTTTTTGTTTTACAACTATTTTGCCCTTATTGTCTTGACGACGACAACGCAGAGACAGAACCATATCGAAGACAGTGCTATTTAGCTGCGTTTCCGTATATTATTTGATGCTGCTACAGACTTGTTCTGAATCGATCCTTATATAGAACAAACGTTCACATGAGAATATAACACCATGTGAACTCCAGATTCCAACTCCTCAATGCTGATTCTGCAGGATTGATGTGGTAAAGGAACAAACGCTAACTCAAGTTTAAGTGGACAGTCACAAATCATCTTCAAGAACAACCCATTGCCAGCTCACTACTGAGCACGGGTCTCTTCTAAGAATGAAAAGGTTTTAGGTCGTCTGCCATGCTAGCCCAGAGCGATTGACAGACCTCAAAATATGCCAAAATAACTATTTAAAAATGTAACTGACCCGCTGGGTCTCGCTTCAGTCATACAGCCAAAATATAAACCCTCTTTATTCCCTATCCTGTGGGCATTTCGGGAAATCTGGCATTATTCCTTGTCTACATTATGAAGGGAATCTCTGTGCATAATTCAGCTTTTGAGATCCAAAGGTTTGGGCTGACCGATGATGACTCAGTTAGAGTACGAGTCAAAACTTGTATTTCGTATGAAAATGTTGTCCTACGGATCCTATGCTTTTGATAGATACGATGCGACGTCGCATTAACGTGCTTTTCACATAAAATATAAATGGAACATGGCAATTTTTTGTCACGAGACTTGTCGCCAGTGTGCGCTTACAGTTACCTCCAATACTCATACAAGGGGAATGCGAGGGTGGCGGTATTTATAGTGTATTTCTCCATGGATTTATTTGGTTCATCTATAGCATCGGACGTCAAATGAGTCGTCAATCTTTAGGAATTAAAGTCAGTGAGTGGAGTAGTTTATGGCGTTACATTACTGACTGAGAACCTTAAGCGATTTATGGGTGACGTGTATTGCTCTTAAAATTCAGTTCAAATCTTTTTAAATCTGATCTTTAACTAACAAATCTTTAAGAAGATTTTACAACTTTTTTCGATTGAATTAGAAAAACCGGCCAAGTGCGAGTCGCGCCTCGCTCTTTTAGGCTTCCGTACAAAATTATGATCAACATATTTTGGGTGTATGAAATATTTTAATTCAGAGCTAGACATTGCAACAAACCGTTAAAGAAAACCCCAAAAAAATGTTCGTTTGTTATGGTCACAGCTTACAAACTACTTTAGCTGTTTAAATACAGTAGGTATATGGTACATAATATATTCCTAACTAGTTTGGTTTTTGAGATAAGCACACCCTGAAAAATATTTAAATTGAATTTCTAATTCAATAGTTGGTTTTGAGTCAACTCTCTAGAGCAATCACCAAAATTTCAGGTTGGTAGCTCATTTCACACTAATCACACTTATATTATAAAGGCGAAAGTTTGTATGTATGTTTGTTACTCCTTCACGCAAAAACTACTGGACGGATTTGGCTGAAATTTGGAATGAAGATAGATTATTCCCTGACCCGGAATTAACACATAGGCTACTTTTTATCCCGGAAAGAGATAAGTCCCACCGGATTTAAAAAACCTATATCATAGTTACCAATAAAACGCATATCGTGCATGCCAAATGCAGGCCGTATATGTATAGACCCTAGGAAGTAAATTTCGTAAAAAGTACACTAACCTCTTTCTCCTGGCTGGACTTGTCTGCGTGGATCCTGTCCCTCAGCGCCACCAGCTCCAGCGGCCAGCTCGACAGCTCCGCGTCAGGGTCCGACAGCAGCACCTGGGTTATCACAGCTTATTAGCTTTTCCAAAACCCTTCCACATTGCTCAGGTCCGAAAGCAACACTTATTTTATTTATTTATTTATCTGGAAAACTTTATTGCACTCACAAACATAATATGGTATACAGAAAAGATTAGAAGAAACTATACTAGATCGTGCAAAGGCGGCCTTATTGCTATAGCAATCTCTTACAGGCAACCTTTGGTGTACGGATTTAGTGACCAGAGCGCAGGATGGTTGCACAACTTGCACAAAGTTAAATTAATATGCTCAATGCTCATGCATGCACTTAATATCTCTCTCTGGAGGAACTCTCTGAGGAATTCGGACCTCCGAAGTCAGTCCCCCATTCAGATATTGATTTGGATCAACGCTGGTAAGCAGTAATAAAGTGATATGCACTATCATCCTAGACCACACCCTAAATCACCCATATTATAAATGCGAAAGTGTGTTTGTTTGTTGGTTTGATGCTTTGTCCTTCAATCACGGCAACGGAGCAACGGATTGACGTGGTTTTTTTCATGGGTATAGTTAAAGACCTGGAAAAAATCAAAGAGTACCTACGGGATTGTTAAAAAATTGGTTGTCTGTAAAGTCGGTTTACTGACGATAGTTGAACGTGACAACAAAGGCCGATTGTGCTTCTTTGTCGCTCGTTCTGCGCTCTCGCTTGCACTTCAAGCCTTACATGGAACGCCTCAGAGCGAGGTAACGCCGCATGAGTCATGTTTTTTCGTGCGTGCAGCCGGCTCTATCGAATTATAAGACGTTGTCACGTCAAAAACCTAAATCCACGCGGACGAGGTCGCAGGCTTAAGCTAGTAATATATTTATTATACACTATCGCACGAGCCTACACGTCCCTCAACAAATCATAAATATAGATACATCGACTGGACAGGAAATATAAAACAAAAGCATATAATCATAACCTCTTATCACTTCAAGGCACACACTCCAAGCACATTAACACTTGTAAATGAAATCCTAACTATTCTTCTTCTGTGTTATATCAACAATTAATCAATACAATTGCAATTGAGACAACTTGATAGACAATTTAAACGTAATTTCTATAAAATCACAATATTGAACGGCCAACGGTCGGTAACTGTCGTCCAACATAAAAATTCTCATCGTAAACTTACAATTAGATCCGTCATTTTGTTCTTCATACACAAAAGTCAAATGAATTTTTCAATTACCCACACTTTTAGGATTTTTTTTTTAACTGACTTTTAAGGTTACGAGTTCTAGCCTTTTAAGACTTAAACTCAAATAATGATAAAATTAAACGTCACAATAAGTACAGATTAACGAGATAATAACACTTTAGTCGAGTTGATTCATAGTTTACAAGAATTACTTGAGAAATATCAATGTCATGTTTAAGAAAACGTTCGCAAACTAAAAAAAAATTGTTAACTCAAAAACTATTCACTCAATTTCACTATAGTCACATATATAGAAATCTTTTATTCGTCACAATGCACAAATCTTTGCCACAGCTTCTGTACTACTGAGGATAATTATTAATATAACATAGGTACATAACATGGCATACGACCCTACCCTTATCAGTTGCTACTGCTAATGTATTGTAAACAAACGAAGTAAGTACCTACCTACCGTTTGTTTTGGTTATTGCTTTGTACTTTATTGCTTAAAGAATAAGGCCCTTATATTTCAGGTATGATACCAACAATAATTTGTTTATATTATGACGATTTTCGTTAACTAGCAGTCCTAATTCCTAATTAACTGATTTGTTATTATTTGGTATTAACTTCCCAGAGTCGAAAGGGGTTTTACGTAAATACCTAATTCTTATTAGGGTTTCTGTAATAAACAAGTGTAAATTAATTTATAACGCCCCCGACAAATGAAGGTTACAGTAACTAGAAAAGAGCTGATAACTTTCAAACGGCTGAACCGATTTTCTTAGATTATAGCTAAGAACACTCTCCATCAAGCCACCTTTCAAACAAAAAAAAAACTAAATTAAAATCGGTTCATTAGTTTAGGAGCTACGACGCCACAGACAGATAGGTACACAGATGCACAGATATACACGAACCACGTCGAACTTATAACACCCCTTTTTTTTGGGTCGGGGGTTAAAAATATCTAAGCATGATATATTAAGCTCAGAATACTGGGAAGTCCTGCCCTCATACTAGCTGCTTTTATAAATAAAGATCCTGGTTCGAAACTCATGACCAAGAAACGAAATAAAAAAAAACCGGCCAAGTGCGAGTCAGGCCAGTTTTTTTTTTCAAACAAAATGAGTGTTTGCAGACAGCGTGGTCAAAAACTGGGTCATTCATGCGAAAAATGTCACTCGTTTTTTGGCTTGGCGCCAGTCGTAGTCCATAATATATCAAAACGAGTGCGTTCACTCGACGATGAGTGTACGAGTACATCACTAAATATAGAGCAAAACTTGCAATGTATTATTTTTGCTACTTAGAAATGGGTATTACTGATTTTATGGAGGATTTATCAAATGGGTTTACAGCGGAAACGAGGATTTGTGCTTTGATCTTGACAAAGGTCTCACACGGTCTACTAAGTACGTGTAGGTACGTGTTGTATACGTACTTACTTCTTAAACCGTAATTTGAGACCTTGGATGTAGTATAAGCCTTGGATTGTTGATTTTAAAGTTACAATAATAATAATATGAATATTATATAAATGATAAAAAACATGGATTTGACACGCTCCAGCAATGCGCGGGGCTGCAATTGCTTGTATAGTATGGAATATTATTGTAAATTGAAAAATTGAAAAGAGCAACCGCCGAGTTTCTTGCTGGTTCTTCTCGGTAGGAACGGCATTCCGAACCAGTGGTAAATTATTTGAAAGATCAAAAGCACTTGTAAAAGTTTATTTGAATAAAAATCTATTCTATTCTATTCTATGGAAGTGATAAGGATGCATTTATACGTATCAGGGATGAAAGGCCGGACGAAGTCGCGGTAAATCCTTTTAGGGTTCCGTACCTCAAAAGGAAAAAAAGGGACCCTTATAGGATCACTTCGTTATCTGGACGTCTGTAGAGTCTGTCAAGAAAACCTATAGGGTACCGTTGCCCTAGAATCAAGAAATTTGGCAGTTAGGTAAGTCTTATAACACAAGGAAAAAATCCGAAAACTGTGATTTGATAGGTAAAGTTAACCCTAGACTGCGATCTCACCTGGTGATAAATGATTATGCAGTCTAAGATGGAAGCGAGCTAACTCGGAAGTATAGTAGTTTCCTTAAACCTATAGTCCATACCCTGATTGGTTTCTACAAGCCATCATACCAGAACGGTAAATCGCTTGGCAGTACAGCTTTTCCGGTAGGGTGGTAATTGGCCATGGAAGAAATCTCCCATCTGACAAGACCAGAGACTATAGAAATTATAAATTCGCCTAATTACGGGAATTAAACCCGGGACCCCCCCATTAATAAGACCACAGAGCTCACCACTGCGCCAGAGAGATCACACCTCTCATTATATCTCAGACATACTTGTACTTTTCCCGGTACTTACTCGTACTCAGCCGGGTATACTTAAAGAATACCCAGCTGAGTTTGTTGTGGGCTCTTCTCAGACTTGGGCGCGTTTGGAACCCTCGTAGCTTTAGTTTTAAGTTACGTAATTAATTATCACCACTATATCGTATAAATGTAATTGTACCTACTTTGAATAAATGATTTTGACTTTTACTTTTCCATGGGCGTCCTCCTGCATGTTTACCAACCGCCATATTAGTTTTACTGTGACGTCACATGCGGACACGCACTGACAATACATCTATGTATTTACAGAAATGCGCTGAGCACTTACAAGATAAACTATAGATTACTGACTGACTGACTAATTAGATGGATAATGATTTCTGACTGGTTGACTACAGAAATCCTTTGGAAAGGTAAATAAATGGAGTGGAACTTACGCGTCTCAAATAAAATTGCAAATCACGATCCGGCATGCCTTTTCCACATTGTATTCACACAAGTTCACAACAAACACAAAAACCGCACTCAAAATTACTAGATTTAATGTTTAGGTACTTTAAATATTATATCGATAAAACTATGGTAACACTAGTTTTTTGATAAATTTTTAAGTTCAATTTGAATATTTTTTGGAGAACATTCCAAAAATCGTGGAAGTTTCCAATCACTTGATGAAAATAAAGTTTTTTTGCCGATGACACCATTCAAAACAGAATCTCCACAACAACTGAAGAAGTACGGACCTTGCTCTATTTCGATGCGGCAAGGGAGTGAGAACTTCATTTTATTAATGGTTAACTTTTTGTCCACTGGCGCTTGTCCAAAATGCGTGCGTAGGCCCAACAGTACACGATAAGGTACTTTGCCCACTAAATGTTGACGGACAAAAATTTTTTTGACGTGACAACGTCTTATAATTCGATAGCGCCGGCTGCACGCACGAAAAAACATGACTCATGCGGCGTTACCTCGCTCTGAGGCGTTCCATGTAAGGCTTGAAGTGCAAGCGAGAGCGCGGAACGAGCGACAAAGAAGCACAATCGGCCTTTGTTGTCACGTTCAACTATCGTCGTAAACCGACTTTACAGACAACTAATTTTTTTTTTTTCATTCAGATACAATTTAGACCTTGACTACAAACTCACTTACTGGTAAGTGATGATATGCAGTCTAAGATGAAAGCGGATTAACCTGGAAGGTGTATGGCAGTTTTTAGGGTTCCGTACCTCAAAAGGAAAATCGGAACCATTATAGGATCACTTTGTTATCTGTCTGTTTGTCCATCTGCCGTGTTTGTCAATAAAACCTATAGGGGAATTCTCGTTGACCTAGAATTATGCGCAGGTAGGTAGGTCTTATAGCACAAATAAAGGAATAAATCCGAAAATCGTGAATGTGTGGTTCATCACAAAAAACCAGCCAAGGGCGAGTCAAACTCGCGCACCGAGGGTTCCGTACTCGGGTATATTTTCCGACATTTTGCACGATAAATCAAAAACTATAATGAATGAATTAGAATGAATAAATCGACCCGTCATTAGAATACAATAAACAGAACCACAATATCACGTAGCACATAAAGACGCGGATATCAGCTAGTGTAGGTGCAATGTAGTAAACAAGTGGTCTAGGTGTTTGGAGTGGCAATTAGGCGAGCCGACCCCATTGCGTTTGGCAACACCAAGATTTCCGGGTGTAATGTACTGCAAATATGATTGCTGATATGTCTACACATGTGATTTTAAACAGATTTAAAATAAAGATGCGACTTTCCAACATCTGTCTGCGGCGGATGCTCGACTATAACTTAGGTTAGGTACATTGATAGGAAAAAACCAGCCAAGTGCGAGTCAGACTCGCGCACTGAGGGTTCCGTACTCGGGTATTTTTCCAACATTTTGCACGATAAATCAAAAACCGATAAATAAAAATCTGTTTTAGAATTTACAGGTAAAGCCCTTTCATATGATACCCCACATGGTATAGTTATCTTACTTTGAAAATTGAAACACGTTTTAATTTTTTTTTAATGATGTTACCACAAATTCCCGGTTTTCAGATTTATTCCTGTATTTGTGCTATAAGACCTACCTACTTGCCAAATTTCATGATTCTAGAACAACGGAAAGTATCCTATAGGTTTCTTGACAGACACGACGGACAGACAGACAGACAACAAAGTGATCCTATAAGGGTTCCGTTTTTCCTTTTGAGGTTCGGAACCCTAAAAACGCGAATAACCTCAAGAAACTTATGTTCACTGGGAAGATCGCAAGGAAGAGATCCCGGGGACTTAGCCCAAGATATTGAACTGACCAGACAATGCCGTCCTTTTGATAAAAAGCGGACCCGAAAAAGTGGTGTTTGAGTTATCGCAAAAAAAATTGGTATAAAAAAATGATGTTTCTGAAAAGTATATGCTACGCAGAATCAAATTTAAAACTGAAAGCTTCCATTTCCATTCCAAACCATTTCGTTCAAACATCAGTGAGTGAGAGAGACAAAGAGAGCGCGAGAGTGAGAGAGGCGAAGGGAGTGAGGAAGAGAGGGAGTGAGGAAGAGAGAGAGGGAGAGGAGGAGAGAGAGAGAGACAGGGAGAGATAAGAGTTTACGCAATGAAAAGAAAGGTATTTATTAAAGTTCAGGCCGCAGCTTAGTTACACTCTATTGCGTCGTAAGTCACTAAGTATAGTTACTTTTTCTTGAAGTGTAAGAATTCTCTGATCGTAGGTCAAATAGAATGATGATGATCACGGTTACTTCATCCAAGAAACAACAACCAAAATCGATCCATAATCTCCAAATTCCTTTAGAGCATTATAAATATCGCATAAAACTTTCAACAAACAAAATATACCACATAAATCCGGCATGTGTTTACATTGTGGCAATGCGTCGACCATCACGTGTGGGATATGGGTTAAATATTGGGCGCTCATCTGTTGCAATACTTAACCTAGCGAAGAGGCTATAAAAATATTATGATGTTTTATTAGTTTACAAACGCTTTCCAATGTATACTAGCTTTTCCTCTACTTCTTTTTTTTAATTCAGATACAAGTTAGCTCTTGACTGCAATCTCACCTGGTGGTAAGTGATGATGCAGTCAAGATGGAAGCGGGCTAACTTGGAAGGGGTATGGCAGTTTTTATCAAACCCACACCCCATTGGTTTCTAACCGGTATCAGAACGATAAATCGCTTTAATCGCTAAACGGGTGGTAACTAGCCACAGCCGAAGCCTTCCACCAGGCCTGACCAGAGATTTAGACATTATAGAATTCCAAACCCTGTCAGGGTTTATACCTTTTTGTACCTGTATCAGGAAATAAATGAAATTGAATTGAATTGAGGAGTGTACCAACCTGCAGCTGCTCCTGCATCTCGCGCAGCACCTGCTTGCGCACGTCGTCATCGCGGCTCGCGTCCTGTGCGGCGGCGCGTTACACACACGGGCGGTTAGCAAGCGGCATTCCAGCATGCACCAACATAACGTTACATTAGGGCCCGAGTGCCAAAGCCCTGAGTGCAACTCTTCAAGTCAACTATATACTTCCATTCAATCTTTTTGGCGACTCAAAAATGGTAGTACTGTACATTTTTTTAGGGTTCAGTAAAAACGGAGTCCTATGAATTTCACTCTGCTGTCTGTCCGTCTGTCTGGATCATGTCACAGGTATCTAGCTCATAGACGAAATGAGTTAAAAACCTGAAATTTTGGTATTTGGTGTAAAACTTTGAACCAAATATTGAATTAGAAATTCAATTAAATTATTTTTTTATTTTATACAGATACAAGATAGCCCTTGACTGCAATCTCACCTGGTGGTAAGTGATGATGCAGTCTAAAATGGAAGCGGGCTTGGAATGGGTATGGCAGTTCGGAAAAACAGAGACGGAAAATGTATCAGGCATTTAAAACGTCATGCATTGTGACGCGACTCATGAGTATAACAAACATGTCACGTGTATAATTCTATCAAAATGATATATGCTATACACAACGTTTTGCCATAAGTTTCTCAACGATCTAAGGCTGAGATCAATAGAGTGTACTTTGCCTTTGCTCAGACTTAAGTTTCAATTACAAGTCTAAATTAAAAATTTATAACACCCCCGACAAGTGAAGGTTACAGTAACTAGAAAAGAGCTGATAACTTTTAAACGGCTGAACCGATTTTCTTGAATTATAGCTAAGAACACTCTCGATCAAGCCACCTTTCAAACCAAAAAAAACTAAATTAAAATCGGTTCTTTAGTTTAGGAGCTACGATGCCACAGACAGATACACAGATACACACGTCAAACTTATAACACCCCTCTTTTTGGGTCGGGGGTTAAAAACAAGACAGATTTATGCCAGCGGTGTAACGCTGTCTCGTTTTGACAGTGTTAAGTTTGAGCAAAGTCAAAGTGCGCTCTATAGATCTCACCCTAAATGACACGCAAACTTGAAAAGTTGCACTAAAGGACTTGTGTACAGGGTTCATGTGTAGATGACAAAGGGGTGGGGGCCTGTTTATAAAATTGGGACCCTAAGGGTATCAACATCTAAATATATTGAAGTTCAGTTCATCGAGTAGCATATAACGCATTCGCATTAAATAAATAATAATTATAAATGGAATTATAAAGATTTTGATGAATTGGCAAAAGGAATATATGTGAAGCGAATAAGACAAATTAAGAGGGTTGCAATTTTACCAAAAACATTTTCTAGACTGATCCTGAAATGGTTTTCGGATTCAGAGATCCGAAAACCGGTCTGAATTTCGTCAAATTTTTCATTTTGTCCACAAAAAAACATTTTATAAACAGGTCGTAAAGTTTGAGAGTAAAAGAGATAAAACTTAAATAAGGATTATTATAAGGTTTCCAAAAATTCCCATTTGGTTCCGAAAGATCTGAGGTATCCAAGATGGGTGCTCGCATGAGTATGTATGGTAGTGATTTTGTACATTGATTGTATTTACAATTATAGAAACATTCATAACACCTTTTTAGTATAGGAAACACCATAGCGAAAAAGTTATACAGTCAACCTTATGTAAATTATTTTGTTGATTACCCACCTATCATAATTTTTATGGGACTTTTGGGTGGCGCATCGTGTCGAACAAAAGTCCCAAAAATATAGGAAATATATATAGGAAATTTAAATATATATAGGAATAGCAAGGTTTTTTTTATATTTTTGCTAGAATTCATGATTCTTATCAGTTTAATGCTAGCAAAACGAAAAGTCCAATCTGAGCACAAGGTGTATTTGCAAAAACAGTCAAAACACAGTTGTCAAATACAGGCTTATCTATTTAATCCTTAGCCTATGACCTGCGCAAATAGCCATGTTGCAACTTCAGGTTGGACTACTTCTTGTGCGCGCACTATCCTTTCATTGTAGTAGGTACTACGCCAAAGAAATTTTTACTATCACCGCTTTGGTTATATTATATTCAGGATTTCTCAAAATCCTTTCTTGAGTCTATGTTAGAGAGAACCTGCGTGCCAAAATCCTTTAAAACCAGTAGTTTGAGCTGTCAGTTGATATGACAGTCTATTTCATAACTTAAATTTAAGTTAGATTGAGATTCAAAAAATATTTTATTCAATTAGACTTTTACAAGTACTTTTGAATCGTCAAAAGCATCTACCACTGGTTCGGAATGCCTTTCCTACCAAGAAGAACCAGCAAGAAACTCTGCTCGATTGTTATCACTTGAGAAGAATATAATTAACAAACATACTGGTTGACTGTATAACTATGTATTATAATCTCTGTATGCTATGGGGGTACCACCACACTTATCATGACAGACAGAGAAGTGAGCTACTGACCTTCTCTAGCTCTAAGTCGATGTCCTGCTGGTACAGTGACACATTGTGTTCTGTGTTGTCTGTGGTTTGGATGTGGGCTTTTAGACGAGTTATCTGGGGACAAAATATGAGCGATTTATTTATGAGAAAGCTAGGTTACTCAGTGGGGATGAAGAGAGCTATGCTTGGAGTTTCTCTACGACTATGTGATCAAATCAATCAAATTAGAAATGAGAGGATCCAAAGTAACCGACACAGCTCAACAGGTTGCGAAACTGAAGTGACAATGGGCAGGGCACTGAAAAACCGGCCAAGTGCGAGTCAGACTCGCGCACTGAGGGTTCCGTGCTCGGGTATTTTTTCCAACATTTTGCACGATAAATCAAAACTATTATACATATAGGATACTTCCCGTTGACCTAGAATCATGAAATTTGGCAGGTAGGTAGGTCTTATAGCACAACTACAGGAATAAATCTGAAAACCGCGAATTTGTGGTTACATCATTAAAAAAATTAAAATGTGTTTCAATTATCAAAGTAAGATAACTATACCAAGTAGGGTATCATATTAAAGGGCTGTACGTATACATTCTAAAACAAATTTTTATTTATTTTTATGTATGATAGTTTTTGATTTATCGTCCAAATTGTTGGAAAAAATAACTGAGTACGGAACCCTCAGTGCGCGAGTCTGACTCGCAATTGGCCGGTTTTTTGTTAAGTTTTCGCTTGTGTCACAAAGGATTACACGCGATACTATGATAGCATACACTGTATTATAAGCACAGACGTTGGAAAAAGAATTCATATTCATACATGCGGTTCCACATAATATTTAAGACCAATGTACTTGTATATTATACCATATTCTAGCAAATAAACACTTCTTATTCTTATTCTTATTCTACAAAAAATTACCCGTTGAACTTCTGAAATACCTACTAACCCAAAATTTGCTGTGTTCCAATATGGTTTGCAGGGTGGCAGTAACGCAAGACCTCGACATGTGGGAGTCCCTACAAGAGACCTATATCCCGTATTGGACGTCCATCGCTTGACGACTATACCAATGAGACAGTTAATCATCAATACCTGGTCCTCAAACGCAACGACGGTCTCTCTGTGCCTCGCCTGTAACTCGTCAACGTAGGCGATGTGCTCGGCTTTCATCTCCAGCAGCTGGTGTTCCAGCTTCTTGTTGATCTGTTTCAGCGTGCTCTCCACCAGGGTGGATGTCTGCAGGAGTAGAGGTTTTTTTTAAACCATTCAAGTGAAAGTCGAACTCGTACACGTAAGGGTTTCTCCTCTCAGAATATGAAGGGTTTGGCCATAGTCCACGATACTGGCCAAGTGGGAAACGGCAGAATTCACACACCATTGAGAACATTATGGAGAATTCTCAGGCATGCAGGTTTCCTCACGATGTCTTCCTTCACCATTAAAGTAAGTGATACTGAATTGCTTAAAACGCACATTGCTCCGAAAAGTTAAAGGTGCAGTAGACCATGAATATGAAATGGCACTAATAAAATAAACATGAGTAACCTCCATATTAAGTGAGCTGAAATCCACGGAGCGAGTTCGTCGCTTCGCATCTCCCGCGGCCAGGTCGTACTCCAGCTCACACGCCGAGCCCGCGGGCGACACCCGCGACCGCGCGTGCCACACCTCCTCCGAGTAACTGCAAATATCATTGTTTTCTTTTAAACACCTAAACATTCTCCTACGTGCCTACGACTCCCGACTTCCACCATTTTTTTTCAAGTACCTATAGTCCGCTACAGGTTGAGATGTATGCAATCGGGGTATATAAATATGCTGCTTATTGTAATTGTTAGACTTACCCTTCTTTCCTGAGCAGCATAAAATAATAGAACTAATATTAGTATTATATCAACAAACAAAAACTTAGAAAATTAATTTTTGGCTAAGTGCTACCCGTGCGCATTAACATGGCACCTGGCTCCAAAACAACCCTCCTCCCACTTCCCCGCGCGATGCCCCGCTCTCGCCGTGCCGCCGCGCGAGATCAGTAGCGGCACGGGTAGTAAGGTTGATATCGGCTGGGATCTATAGAATAGAGCATACTTTGACTTTGCTCAGACTTAAGTTTAAGCTAAAACAGACAGGGACAGATTATTTTCAGCGATATAACACTATTTTAATAAGTCAAAGTCAAAGTGTGTTCTATAGATCTCAACCAAAGACTTTCGGTGGCAAAACAAACACACAAACTCCGAAAACTACAACCGTTTGGCACGACGTTCTATATCTAGCAAACAAACATATAATATAGTAAAACTATAGCATCAAGCGTATCTTAAAAAAGCGTATTTTAAGAAAGATAGAAGCAGTTAGTAACAATTACCTTCGTTCCATATCCGAGCATTTCTTCTCAAAGTATGTCCTTAAATTCTCCATCTCTTTCTCATGTTTGACGCTTAACTCCTCTCTCAAAGCGTCGATATCTGCATTACCCGCTTTAACCGAACTTAAAAGCTCTCTTAAGCGTCTCGACTCCACTATACTAGCTTGTTTATCCTGCTTCATTTGCGTTTCTAGCTCTTTTATGTCAGTGTCAAAATCTACCCTCATTTTACCAATTTCGTCACACAACAAATGAATTAAACTCTCACGCAATTTATTCTTCATATTATCTTCTATGCACCCTTCAAAATTGTTTAGTATAAGCGTCAATTTGTTTTCGAAACCCGTTTGGAATTCGTCTGATGAACTAGATCTTAAATCAGATTTTGAGTAGTTCACAGTTATCTCTTCTCTATCCATATCTTTTTCTCCATTTGAACTTTGTAGGGACGTAGTACCGCTCATCAATGCTGAGTAGTATTTTGTAGAGTCACCTTTTATCAAGCTTTGGTATTTGATGAAGTCGGATAGGTGTGCTTTGATCGTATCGTGTTCAGATTGAGACTTTTCACCAATAATATGCTGTAGGTTCTGTACTTCGTTCGTGAGGTGGTCATTTTCGTGTTTAAGGTGTTCCCGTTCGTCGACGGAACGCTGCAATGAGACCGTTAGTTCCTCGATTAGTTCGTCGCGTTTTGCAATAGCTTCTTCCAAATGCACAAGCTGGAAAGGACAGATTGGAAGCCTGTAGAACATTTATACACAAAACATAAGACTTGAAAGGAAAAAGATACAGCTCAGCTTGTGTGGGCCTCTTCTCAGACTAGGACACATTTGGAACCCTCCGTAGCTTTCGTTTTCAAACATTGAGTAACTCACTTCCATTTACTAATTAATACATAGTTTTGAAATAATATCTTTGAATTTTTTTATATTTAACAGCTAAACAGTTTCCAAAATAGTGCTAAATTGAAGGACCATTACATGAATAAAGCTGTTTCAAGGTCAGCAGCCGACAGCAAGATCAGATATCCCACAGGAAAGAAAATCATCATCTTCATCTCAACCCTTTGCTAACTCAGGTCTCCTCTCAGAATGAGAAGGGTTTAGTAAATAAATTGTTGAAATAGGAAGTAATTAAAAGTTTCGAATTCCATTAGTGATTAATGGAAAGGGGTCACAACCCACAGCAATGAGGGATATGATGCAGAGAGACTGGTAATTTTGCAAGGGTTCAATTCCATCTATCTTTTTCCTTTAGTCCATGCACAAAACAAGACACAAATGCAAGCACAATATTATGTATGAAAGTCACAAATTATTATGTATAGAAGTCAAAAGTCAATACTTTATAATAAGAAAAGGACATCCTTATTAATAAAAAATCATGTTTCACATATGAAAATACTTAAAAATCTCTTCAAAATGTTATATTTTAAATTGTAAACAATTTAATCAAATGACAGTAAAGATTAAGTTGACAAGTAAACTTTATATACAGAGACTATACAAAGGTATTTCATTTCAAACTTATTCAAAAAAGTTTATACATAGTGAGGTTTTAGTTAACAACTTCTTGGATAAATTCCAGATATTTTGTTTACTCTTTAATTATGATTTTTTAAATAATTTAATTACTTACCTATTTATTACAGGTAAAAAAAATCTACAAATAAAATACATAAGTATTCAAAAAATACTATATTGAGGCATAAATAAATAAAAATGTGCAATCATTATTTAACATTCAATTTCACAAGCATTCCAGACATGCGATTAAACATTTTAATGGTGCAAGCATAGGATGCAATAGGTGTTAATAGTACAAGTAAGGTAGCATAGAACACCAAGACCACATAGACCAGGCAAACCAAGCAACAAACCCCATATAAAATCAATACCTTCACATTAAATTCCTCACAAATGGTTTTATAATCTGTGCTCATAGTCGTAAAGGACATAGTCTCATCTGGTATAAAAGATTTAGGTGGTGTAACATCCTTACTACATTTCTCTTTTAAGTCATCCTCAATAATTATTTCTTCAATTAAAACATCTTGTTCAATCTTTTCACTTCCCGAACTTGGTGTCAAGGATTTGTCAGGAGTGCACTCTTTTAAAGGGGAAGAACTATCTTCAAATACTTCCTCTATCTTAACCCCCTCATTTGCACCAACAAGGCAAGGCGATAACAGGTTCTGAAACACTGGTATTTGCTCCAATGTTGGGCCAATTACAGTGCTGCCACTTGGTGGAGGCCCAAATATGATTTTCGCAGCTTGTAGGGGAAACTTAGGAGCACCTTGTCCTCGAATATCCAACTTGATGATCTCTTCTGATCCAGAACTACACTGGTCGAGAGATTTTGGACTTTTTTCAAGAGACGGACTGGATTCATTGGGTAAGTTTGTACTATCAGGATTTTCATTAAGGCTAAAATTAAGTGAATCTACATATTCGCTTCTCGGTGAGTGTTGAGGTGTATTATTGCTAGAATCTTTAGATATAGGTTTACTTTTTTGTGCATCTTTAGATGTGTCCGAGGATAATGCAAGTATGACGGGGCTTTCCTCACTTATGCGGTTATCTGATTGGTAAATTTCTAGGTTCCACGATGTACTGTGATGAGATGAATCTTGTTGATTTGGGCTTAAAGCTGTAACTTGACTTAACGGTGGGTTTAAAGAACTATCTTTTATGTTATCGCTTGTTTCAGGTTTAGGTAAGTCCTGTGATTGTGAGGGGCCTGGCTCAGACTCTGTAATAGAGTACTCGGCTTGGGGAATGTGTTCAGATATCGATTCTGTCGTAACATCGTCGTTATCGTGAGATACATCGCGAACCACTTCCTGCTCACTTTCTCTCGTCACAATTTCAGAGCCCGTATCTTTGTCAACGGCTTCTACAGTGGGAATTTGTTGTGAATGTACGACATCCGGAAGGACATGCTAAAAATATACAGAAATTATAAATAAATCGGTGAAATTTCGTAACTTATAAGAACGCGGGAACTGTAACTTTGCATAATTCGGTCAATAATGCGGGTCCATAATCGCTTCATGAAAACCAAATGATACTCTGGCAGAGATATGAAGTTATCGAGATGCCCGTATCCTTTTTGTATAAAAATAACTTACGAAAATAATTATTTCTATCGGTACAAATTACGTTCTTGATACTAGCAGGATAAATCATAACGGTTACCTTATTTTCCGACGTTTGTGGCAGATCTTTTTGGGTTTCATCCATAATTTAATAAAATCATAGTAATATCGTCAATGTAATTCATAAAAAAGTCAGTAAACCTGTCGTCAGGACGACGTTTTTTCAAACAAAATACGACAGAACAACACAAAACACAAACGCCAGCGCCATTTAATTTCAAAACTAATGCATTCCTTTACAAGCAAGAAACATATAGGTACTCTTCTTTAGAAGTTCACGTATTTTGCTTATATTTTTAGAAACAAGTACAATTATTTTTTTCAAAATATTCTTTTGCTTTATACTACCTGTAGTTAAATTTTTGAATCCAGCCTGGGGTTAGTAGTAAAGCTCATTATTTAATTTTAGGATCTTAAACTACTTAATTTCTTACGTAAAATGAAACTGTCAGAGCTCATATTTGACAGATAGCGATACAAAATGCACTATATTAAACGGAATAAGATTCAAAGTAAAAAATAAAATTAGCTAAAAGTAACAACTTTCAAGTTCCCACATATCCTAGGATAGGCCCTCACGTAAATGAGCGGCAAATTTTAAACTCAAAGAACAACTTTGTACATATTTAAATTAAGAATACAATAATTTTTATGGTATCTATAGATTATTTAATTCCATATGTTTAATCACATCACATTAATATTATAAAGGCGAAAGTTTGTATGTGTGTGTGTGTATGTTTGTTACTCCTTCACAAAGAATATATAAACACTACGTTCTACGCTCCTTCACGCAAAAACCACTCGACGGATTTGGCTGAAATTTGGAATGGAGATAGATAATATCCTGGATTAGCACACAGGCTACTTTTTATCCCGGAAAATCCAAGAGTTCCCACGGGATTTCGAAAAACCTAAATCCACGCGGGTGAAGTCGCGGGCATCGGCAAGTTCAAAATAGTTTTAAAAATACTTGGTCAGTTTTTCGTATAGAAAATTCTGTACTTAGGATGCAGGTAAGTATTATAAAGGTTGGTACAAAGCACAAGCCATCAGTACCATTCAAGTATGTAGAGGCGCCAGCCAGGTAACCTCCTAGTGTGCCCAGGTGCTGCTGGTCCCTTTTGGAGTTTTCGGAGAGCAGTATTCGGGCCGATGCGCTCTGGTAACATGGCTTATAAATAATTTCTCTTCAGAGATATTGTTAGCTGTGGCTGATAACCTAGCAGATAGAGAAGATTCTCCGCGTGTCCCTCCGACTAGCAGCAAAAAAAAGGTAGCATATAGATACTGAAATCGTTCTATGATTAGTAGTTTAATTCTTACAGTAATACTTGCCATAGGTGCCTACCTATCAAATTAATTAATCAGAAGATCAGAATATTCAAAATATAGTTAGGTAGGTACAGGTACTTATATAAAAAAACACAGGATTTAATATAATGTAAACTTTATTACTATTTACAAAATGCATACAATATAAATACGAAAGCCACTTTTTACATTCAGAAACCCAAGGAATATACAAAACCTAAGTACAGGTAGGCAAATAAAAATTATTTAAAAATAATACTAACAGGACTTTTATTAAAATAATTGTTAATAGAAATATGTGTCACGTGAAATACATAAGAATATAGATTTATTTTAAATCTTTTATAGAGTGATGAAATTGCATTATTTCTTTGACAGTTAATTTATTTATTTGTATTGATTTTATTTGTTTAATTACTATAGTATTATAGCCCTGAGTTGTGCGTAAATTTTAAAGCTTAGGCGTTTAGAAGATATTTAATGATTTTATTTAATAGCAATTTCATCACACAGCGATATATTAAGAGCTATGAAAACAAGTCAAGTATCCTCAATTTAGTTTTTTTTGGAAAACTATAAGAATTAGATAAGTATCTGCGACTCATATGATATTATTATAACATTAAATATTATATATTCTCATTTCATAATATATTCTTATACCATATTATAGGTATCTGATAACATAGGTCTTTAATAATCTCTCGACCTATATCTATAACATTTACGTATCAAAAATAATAATCCAATATTAGCAATCTAAGGCGTCGATCATACTGCCAAAGGTTTAGAGTTTCAGAGTTTTTATTTTACGATGGCTTGGATCTCTAACTTACACAGAATTTATTGTAATAATCAAATAAGCAACTATGAGTATGGGAAACTAACTGACCCAACCCGGTTTTGCTTGGTCAGTTCTTCTTTATTCCCTATCCCATGGGAATTTTGAAAAAAATACAAAGGGAACTTGGGTGTATTTCAGCTTTCTGGGTCAAGAGCTTGGACTGGGTGTTCATGAGTCAGTCAGTACTCAGTAAGACAGGGACTTTTTTTAGATTTTTAGACTTATAGATTTTTCTTTGTCTTCTTTGCTCTTCGTTTGATGTCCTTTGATTTTTCAGTTTGGATAGTAATATGTAAGCAAAAATCTGATCTCAAGAATATAAGCCTCTGGTAGTGGAACGACGACTAAATCAAGTAGTTTTATTGATATAATTAAAGACTAGTCAAAATCGGTACTTCTAGGTAGTCTATTTCCAAGTTCACCTGGTATGCGTGTGTGCGCGTCAGGAAAGTTGAACAACTAGGCAATTAGGCTCAGCACACACTGATGACTGGCGTGAGAGATCGTCGAGAGGGATTCTCTGCCGATAATTAGGGTGCTGGCATAAAGAGCCAGGTTTCCGGTCTGACAAGTTGGTGCGTGTCGGTACTGATCGGTGCGGGTAAAATAGCCCCATATTATCTTATGAGCTCTCACGTGAAGAGAGATAGGTAATAGGTGTAAGAAAACATAAGGCTATTTTACCTGCATCGACCTGCCAGTAACGGAAACTCGCTTCTTTATGCGACCACCCTATGATATCAAATTAGGTATTGGTGTTCTAAGTTGAAAGGTATAGATTTCTATTGCACGATGACTGGTCAGCCTTGGTTGTATTAGTGAGTGTATCGATAACGTTAACACTTTCGTGTGGGTAACGTAAACTGCACTGCGATCAGCACTGAGCGCCACGCACACTATGACAATGTGTACGTATGCACTCACACAATTATAGCAAAACGGTCTTCGTGAAATAGAACATCAGTAGAATTGTTAAATACATCCTTTCCTGAGCCGGCCGCCGGTATGTGCTGGCCCTTACTAGACTTATAATAACGTTTGTTTTACCCCACACATTTTAACAAAAATGAAACTTAGGCACTATAAAGTGTCAACTTTCGTGACGTGAGGTGTAAGTGTTATTAATTTAATTACTTTACAATTTTTATTGCAATCGTTTTAAAGACTATTCTATAACTGTTTATCATAATGTGTTTTTCTTTTACTTTAATTTATTCTGTATAACCTAAAGGTGAGTCCACACTTTTAGTACCTAGGTACATATTGTGTGCACATCGTAACATAGTGTGGACTCACCCTAATAGCCTAGAATTTCAAGCTCTATCACATTATAGCAATACAATTGCTTTCAACTAGAATTAGAACAATCGTATATCAACAATACTTCTAGAATAACTTTAGAATTCCTAGTCACGATGTTTTAAATGTAAAGTACATACTAGCGACAAGTCACACAACAAAATGTTGCAACAAATCTTGACGCAAACAAGCGGGTCAGATTCTCATATTTGGGTACATGTTTTGCTTACCATCCTCATCCATCTGTCGTCTTACAGCAAATTATGTTGCTAGTGCCATAACTATTCCGTAATAGATTCAGACCGTCAATAAATATCGCAATATTCAAGCTCTTATGAAACAACGTGTATATATTACCCTTAATAGCTCAACAGGCTAGGTTAGACTAAAAAGGTAGACAATTAAAACTAAGTACTCAACCAAATTAAAGTCAAACGCATTAACTTCTTTGCATAAAAGTCTGTCATTTTCAGAGAGAAGCGAGGCAACACACCCGAGAAAATTAACAAACACACTACATTTAACCATAGTCGTAGGCTAGTTTTCTCTACACCAGTTTGGTTAAGTACTTAGTGGTTCAAACCACGCCTGTTTCAGTATTGCCATACAATATTTTTATACCCACTCCTAGTACAAGCTTGATGCTTAGTTAGAGGAAAGGGTAATATTAATTATAGTTAAACAAACCCAATAATATTTCATTTTTAGAGAATAAAAATTGTATTGATGATTATTCTGAAATGTAACACGATTTTTATTGACTGTCTGACCTTTGTCAGCAAAAATATTTCAACATCTCAAAAAATCGACTTTAAATTACTTAAAGTTAAATCCTAAACATTAATTTAGAATTTAATAGTAGGTATCACTTTAGGTGTACAAAAAAGAACCCAGTTCTCAACATAGAGAAACAAAAATAAATAATTACACTACCCAATTTTTGTCTTATGTAGTCGACAATATTTCCTTCACACTTTTAATTTCTTCACATTTTACAATAAAAAAATTAAACAATAGTTAAGCAAAACTTTGATAAGCCTAAGCGATGACTATAACCCTTTGCATAAGGGCCGGCGCACATATTGTGGCGGAGCGGAGCGCAGCGCAGAGCATGCCCGCGAAGTTTTCTAATCCCGTGACACATTATGCGAATTTCTATCAGAGAATGCGCGAGCACGCGCGAGACTTCGCGCGGATGTGAGAGTATCCGCACGGATGCACTATTGATTTTAGATATTATTTCAATGAGGACAATGTCGATAATATTTTGACTGTGAAAAATGCTCTTCGCTGCGCTCCGCCATATGTGCGCCGGCCCTAAGATTTCTTCTTTCACAAATGCCTATTCAATAAGGCTCGCATGAACAGATTAAAAATAAATAATCACCTTAAAAACCCCTCCAAACTATATTGCATAATTCGATTACTACTATCTACATTGTGATTTAGTATAATAATATGATATTATCATTAGATAAAAGAAAGAATAGGAAAGTCGGATATCCGCCCGTTATCTTCAATATAAAACCCATAATGTTACTTGAGAATATCGTAATAACATTTCAGAGTTGTGAATTGGCAAAATGCCAATATAACTACAGCAATGATAATTACAATTACAAATTTATTATGTAATTAGATGATGCCCGCAGCTTCGCCCGCGTGGATTGGTCAGATCCCCTGCAGCATCAGGATTGAGGAGTTGGAATCCAAATTTTTTATGGAACAATGCCGCAAAGTTCCCTTAACTACTAAAAAAAATTACGCAAATCAGTTCAGAAATCTCGGAGATATCAGTGTACATAGGTAGAAAAACACAACTCCAATGCTCAAAGTCGGTTAAAAAAGTAGCCTATGTTACTCCTTGATTAATCCTCTACTTGTCTGTGAAAGTCCCGTCAAAATAGGTTTAGTACTTCCGAAGATTAGCCCGTTCAAACAGACACGACGTTTCAATATTATTTATTACTAGCTGATGCCCGCAGCTTCCCCGCGTGGATTTAGGATCTGAAATCCCGTGAGAACTTTTGTATTCCCCGGGATGCAACGTGTTTCTTTACCACGTAAAAACATTTAAACGGATGATCCTTTAAAAATCCCGAGGGATCACCAGGATTTAGAAATGCAATTTTTTACAGCAATCAGGGTTGAGGAGTTGGGTCCTCGAGGTCAACGACAATGTCTTTACTTGGTACAGATACCTTCAATATCAATCAATTTATAACCGATAGTTTCTAAATCCCATCAGTAGTGATGGTGAGGTCCCCTGCAGCATCAGGATTGAGGAGTTGGAATCCAATTTTTTTATGAAACAATGTCACAAAGTTCCTCTATCGATTAAAATAAAATTACGCAAATCGGTTCAGAAATCCCGGAGATTTCGGTGTACATAGGTAAAAAAACACAACTCCCTTTTTGAAAGTCGGTTAAAAAAGTAGCCTATGTTACGCCCTGGTCAATCCTCTACTTGTCTGTGAAAATCCCGTCAAAATCGGTTCAGCCGTTCCGAAGATTAGCCTTTTCAAACAGACAGACAGACAGACAAAAATTTTAAAAACGTGTGATTCAGTGTTGGTATCGTTCAAATAACCATATAAAACCGGATATAAAACCGGAAGTTTTATATCAACGAAAGGCTTACGAAATATAACAGACAGTTATTTCGGAAGGCCCGCGAAGCAGGCAAAGAACTCAAGTGGAAATTCGTTTGGATCAGGAGGGGACGAATTTATGCGAGACGAGAACCAGGATCGCCAGCAATTCCAATCTACGCAGAATCAGACATTGCCGGACTATCTTAATAAAAAGTACAAAATGAATCACTTGGAGGAAATATGTTTAATAGTTAAATTTTTATGTCACATAGCTAATAATGATTTAGTTAATCTTAGCAATCTTAAGTGCATACTCACACATCTCACTCACACACACACACAACAACCACAACAATTCATCAAGTACTCACACATATATTTACATACTACTATTGCATATTGTTTACTCAGAGGCATCTGCTTATATATTTCGGCTACATTGTCTGTCCGCAACACAGCTTATTTTTTAAATTCAACTTCTTCGTTCATCTATCCTGCTGACTATGGCTAATATACAAGCAATCTCAGCTGACATTGACGATAACATCAATGTCGGCAAAGCTGTGATCGCGGACATACCGGAACAATGTAAAACACTATTAGAGCATGGCAGTAACTTTTTTAGCATTTTAACTCAGAACATTAGGAGTCTATCGTGTAATTATGACGAACTACTGGTCCTACTTAAACGTTTGGATATTTCATTTGATATTATTATACTCACTGAATGTTGGCTAACTGAAATATCTAGCATACCTAAAATAACAAATTATCTGTCATATGCAACTAAAAATCATATCAATCAAAATGATGGTGTCGTCATATACATAAAAGAACACTTAACTTGTAATGTTAATGAACCAGAATACTTTAAAGAAGCTAACTGTCTAGTGACCACTATTAATAATGATCTCGCAATTATTTCAGTGTACCGGCCGCCCTCTTTCAAAAATCTGGAACCATTCTTAAACTCTTTAGATAAATTGCTATTCGAACATAGAAGCTACAAAACAGTCGTTTTAATGGGTGATATAAACATTAACATTGCAGATCATCATGCCATCAATAGGGATACAACAGAATATATGAATCTACTTGCCTCGCATGGATTATTACCTGCACATACCTTTCCGACAAGACTGAATAACTGCTTGGACCACAGTTTTATTAGAACTAAAAATTCCTCCTCATCTATAGTTTGTAATACAACAATTACCGATCATTATTGTGTTATGACATCAATACCAAGAAAAACCATTAAACCTAAAAAACAAACTATTGAAAGAACAAAAATTAACTTAAATGCAGTAATTGAGGAACTAAGTAAAATTAATTGGCCGGAAACATTTCACAATGCTGATGCTGATGAAATGACAAATATTTTTATAGAAATAGTCAGTAACACAATGAAAAGACACACTACTACTTTTAAATTATCCAGACGTAAAACTAATATTAAACCCTGGATAACCCCTGGTTTATGCCGCTGCATGAGGAATCGGGATAATTTACATAAAAAGTTACGTAAAAACCCTGACAATGAAATATTAGCTTTAACTTACAAACGATATCGCAATACTTGTAATAAACTATTAAAGACACTTAAAGACACCTATTATAGAGAAGAAATAAATAGCAAAAACAAAAATCTGAAAGATAAATGGGAAGTAATAAAACAATTGTGTAATCTGAACAAAAAAGAAAATTCATCTACAGAGCTTTTACAAATTAATTCTACGTCTACTTCTTCGCTTAATCACGTCAATGATTATTTTATTAAAATTGGCAATGACTTGGCTAATAATATACTAACAAGATTACAGATAGATGAACTAGAACTAGCTCGACAGCAAAAACCTCAGCAAATAGGTGCACCATTAAATTCTTTGGTTATTCTGCCCACAGATGAGACGGAAATTAAACGTATAATACTAAACTTAAAATCAACAGGATCTACTGGCCCTGATGGCATTTCCACATCGCTGTTCAAAAAGGGGATAAACATTTTTACGCTACCCATGTGTATTATTTGCAACCGCTGTATAGATGATGGTGTTTTTCCTGCGGCACTAAAAAAATCTATTGTAATTCCAATTCTCAAATCTGGTGATAAAGAGTTAGTTTCCAACTACAGACCCATTTCGCTTTTGTCTGTTATTGCTAAAGTGGTCGAAAAAGTAGTCAATGCCAGACTAAAGCATTTCCTGGAGTCTAATAAACTACTCTCACCTAATCAATTCGGGTTCAGGGAAAACTATTCAACGGATGATGCCATACGGGAATTAACTTCTTATATAGTAGGTAACCTTGATGAGGGACGAAAGACTATTGCAGTATATCTGGATCTAGCTAAGGCTTTCGATACTGTATCCGTTCCAATTCTAATTAGGAAACTTGAGTACATTGGTGTACGTGGCCTGCCATTGCAATTATTAAGTGACTATCTCTCTAATAGACAGCAGCATGTAAGAATTGGTCAGTATGCGAGTCAGGAAGAATGCATTAAATTTGGAGTGCCCCAAGGAAGCGTTCTTGGCCCTACATTGTTCCTGATTTACATAAATGATTTATGTAATATGAACTTAACTAATGGAAAGATAGTCTCTTTTGCAGATGACACAGTTTTGCTTTTTAGTGCGAAGTCTTGGCAAGAAGCTAATAATTTAGCTAATCAAGGCCTTAAAATGGTCACCACATGGCTGGATCATAATCTTCTCACGTTAAATTTAGACAAAACCAAATTTATGACCTACAGTATTAAAAATAGAACACAACCGGAGCAGAATTCTGTTTGTATTAAAGCCCATACATGTTCTCAAATAAGTAACTGTTCATGTTACATTATTAAAAGAACAAGCGTTATTAAATACCTTGGTGTATTGATCGATCAGAATCTCAATTGGAAACAGCACATACAAAAATTAAGTTGCAGGATAAGAAAACTTATATATATTTTTAAATTACTCAGGAATGTTTGTTCAACTAAATTACTATTAAGTACTTACTATGCCCTATGTCAGTCTATAATCATTTATGGGATAAAAGCATGGGGTGGTGCTTCCAAAACCACCTTATTAACCATAGAAAGAGCGCAACGCGCCGTACTCAAAGTTATGACCTTTAAAAAATATACTTACCCTACCCACCTTTTATATTCTGAGCTAGAGATACTTACAGTTCGTAAATTATTTATAAAACACGCGATAATTGCACAACATAAAATTCAACCAGTTCCTGCAATTAGGCGTACAATACATAGAGTGTATAATATCCCTCAACAAAAAACAGGTTTCGCTCAAAAATTCATAAATTATCTAGGACCGAAACTATACAACGCAATAAGCAAAAAGATAATGCTGAAAGGTTTTACAAGTAATAAATTGAAAACGCAATTAATAAAATATCTTAATGTTCTAAATTATAACGAAACAGAGGATCTACTGATTAAAATAGTATGATATTAGTAGTAGTAGTATGACAAACTGCAAACGTAAACAACACACAATGCACAATCACACGCAAACACACAAACACACACACGCATACTCTACATATACACACATGCACACATACATATATACCACAAAATTCACGTAAGCGCACACGCACGAAAACCTATAGGCTTAATATTTACTAACAATAACATTACACTACATTACTAATATTTATTACTAGTGATACAGGATAAGAACTCGGTCTCTAAAAACTCATAACTCAATGTACGCACAAAGGAGTGACAGGCAGTTGGATTGCATGATACCTCACAACAATGCCGCGTGTACGTAACTACAATCACTACCTACCCTCCATTAAAATATATTATTAAGACTTTTTATTTTTATTGGTACACTATGTTTGATTATAACGCTGTTGTATTGGTACGGTTTTGCATGTCCGACCATCAGCGCACCATATTAACACATTTAAATTAAGTTCTTAGGAACGGGAGAAGTCAACCCACTGTAATACAGTGTTTACTAGCACAGGGGTTGTCAAACCTATTCGTATGTTCTTACTAACTTTCTAACATTGTATACCTACTGTTTATAAGGCACATCTACTAACAAATACTTAGTACATAGCAAAATATTGTAAAATAATATTTAGGATAACTATTTGTGCATTGAAATAGTTTAAGAACTAAGAATGAATAAATGATATTGATTGATTGATATTGATTGATATGAGCTTAATATGAGGTAGTTATTTTGAAATTACAGACAGACACTCCAATTTTATTTATTAGTAGTATAGAAGATAAGTGTAAATATAATATTGTGTTTAAATGTTTGGAGAAACGCGCGACCTTATATTAAGGTAGGGTCATTTGGGTAACGTGAGACGTGTGGCACCTAAACTGAATAAATCCAGGGTTGTCAACTTTGTAGTATTACATTTCTTTGCGTTTGTTTTAGTTACACAATTTAATTTATTGTTTGACGCTAGTTCTGGTCTTAAAATAGCGTAGGATTTATTGGAAAAAGTGTGTGAAGTAAAAAGTACCTGACAGTCACATTTACACATCGGGCTTTAGAAAGTTAACTATCTCTTTCTAAAGCTCGATTATACTCGGCAACGTCGATTTTGTAGGGCGTCGCCTTTTTCGTTGAGACTGACAAGTCAGCGACAAAACATTACATAGGTATGAGCGACAGAGACGACGCTCTACGAAGCCGAAGCTGTCAATCATCTCTTTCTAAAGCTCGATGTGTAATATGTACTGCCGGGTACAGTATCTATCCACACGTTTTCCCCTCTCATGATCATATTATCCCAATCCACACTTTCATATGAATAATTACTATAAATGCGAAAGTATGTGTCTGTCTGCCTTTTGGCTAGCTTTTTATGGCCCATCCTTTTAACAGGAAAAAGTAACTGCCAAAAGGAAAGGTGGCAACCCTAAGAAACTTGCTAAACGTGTGTTACGCGGTGACTAAGAACAATTGATCCTTCCCACAACTATTATCTCATCGCAAGGTCGCATCTGTAACTGGAAATACATCGGTAATAGTCGCTTCTACTATTTTTACTCTTTCCCCTCCCAGAGCAAATCTTGTGCTAACAGTTTGTCTAAATCTACCCGTCAGATTTAAGCCCGCGATTTAAAGCACATATTTTGATCCAGGGTTTTGTTCGAGATATGAGTTTTTGGATCTAGATTCTGGACAAGAATAGTGAGCAAACGAGCAGGTGGGACACCTGATAATTAAATGATTATCGCCGCCCATGAACATTTACGACCCATCACCAGAGGAACCGCCAATGCATTGCTGACTTTCAGAACAAACAACTCAAAAAAAAAATAGTTTACAGCACGTAATACCTAGTAGACATGATGCAATGAATTCATTCAAGTTACATAATTTGCGCCCTGTATAAATATACAAGTACCTACCAAATAGAAGGTACATAGTCAAAAATCTGGTTTTCTGCCAACATACTTATCTGTCATGCTACATACAAATACATCGCAACAAAGTAAAAGTATGAATTCTATGACAGCAGCTTCCGATTGGCTGATAATTAATTTTTCAAGCAATTAGGTACATAATTTATGCTATAACCATGTAACCAAGACAACATAAAAATTCAGTGCTATGGTGAAAGATGATGACACTGCAATGAAAAATTAGTGCTGGGAAGCTGGTTAAGTAGTAGTTAAAAAGTAATCCATGAATGACCGTCGAAATACTTCATTGTTGAAGTAAAATGGACCTTAACCACCTTGTTTTTAAAGCTCAAGTTGTCCAAGCGGCAACATTGCGAAATAAAATCGATAGTACTGGATTCGTGACTTTAAGTTAACAACATTTAGGTCCATTTTACTCTGACATTATTCACGAATGCATTAACGTTTGTGAGATATAAAATCTCATACTAAGCACCCAGCAGTTTCAACTCTTGTGGAGCCCAAAAATTATATAGAGCAAGGTCCTAGGACCGCCAGACCTCACTTATTTTCTGAGAATCAAAAGACTAGTGTTAGTATGTACTATTTAACGTACGCATATCTACTAGCCTGTGTAGTATTTTATAGTTACCTATGTAAAAACATTACTCACTTTTCTTAGAGTCTGAATGCTGATTTTTAGGTATGTTGTACATGTACAGTTTATTGTTAATAATAATTAATTAATATTCAATACTGCCAGACCCTCCCCATGGCGGCAATTTCCGCGAGACGCTTTAAAGCTCGCAAAATTACAACTCAGACTATAAGTAAGATTAAAAATAATCTTGTTAAGTAAGTCTGAATTGTGATTTTCATATTATGATACTCAAGAAATATATATAAATGTCTGCACCCAGGCTTTAAGAAAAGTGAGTAATGTTTTTGCAGCTGATATCTTGAAATTGGTGGTTAGCATACAAACTAATATGGGTCTGTTAAAGGTACCCACTAGCACTACTCTGCAGCACACATTTAATTTCTCAGAAAATAAGTAATGTCTGGCGGTACCTGAAATCTTGGACCATTATTACAATAAATAAAATTATCATCATTAATAATAATGCAAGCACTTATGATTTCATTTCTGCCATAGGAACATATATCCGATGGCATTTAATTATTTACTAATAACAACTTGTTGCAATATTGTCTGCTAAGCTGGAACTTTCTTTACTGAATCCTGAAATGTAAGAGAAATAAAATTAGTTTCTAGTTTTTTTTTGTAAATTATTCCCCATTACAAGTTAGCCCTAGACTGCAATCTCACCTAGTAGTAAGTGATGATGCAGTCTAAGGTGGAAACAGGATAAGTTGGATATAATAGTCTTCCTTTACTAAACCAATGCCCCACATCGGATTCTACAGGCATAGCACTGGAACGCTAAATCACTTGGAGGCACGACTTGAGTGAGGAAACTCTCGATTTTGATCCTGAATGGACATTCTGTCAAATATTAGGCTAGGGGTGATGTGAAATCAAAGAGACCTAGTTGGGCTTACATCAAATAAATATGTGAGTACAGCTAGTACAGTGTACACTCAAGACCTAGGCATTTCATAGCCTACCTAGCGTCAAATGTAGGTCACATTTGACACTTGCCAGTGTAGATGAAACCTCAACGTTTTGTTACAATATTCCTAAGCCCTAATTCGCACGAGCGTTAAAAAAGCGTTGCTTTAAAATCCGGCGTTAACGGACGTTAAAAAAGCGTTCAAATATTACAAATGCATTCCCAAGTATCTGTTCATACGTCAACGCTTTTTTAACGCGCACTTTGTATTTTCAGCGCACCGCCGGGTTTTAACGCAACGCTTTTTAACGCTTGTGCGAATTACTGCTAACTGTCGTGAACTGTGATCTAAGTAGAAAGACCAAGTCTCACCAGGTGAACACTTAGCGCGTGGTGAGACGCTGCAGTCAGGTGGCGGTTCCCGCCTTGTCGTCGTCTTCCTCGTCCTCCTCCTGCGCCATCAGCTGCCGCGCCAGCTGCAGCGCCTGCGCAACATGACAAACAGCCATGCACACTACTTTCTTATTTGGTAGCTGGACAGCTGGTCCAATTGACATTGTTGTAAGAAAGTTGTAAGTGTTTTAATTGATTTAATATTGTGAAACTAGGTTTTCTATACTAATATTATAAAGAGGAAACCTTTGTATTTTTGTATGTTTGTATTGAATAGGCTCAAAAACTACTGGACCGATTTCAAAATTTCTTTTACCATTACTTAGAAGGATTCTTCCGAATCCGTATAGGCTATATTTTATCCCGGAAAATAGATAGGATTTTTCGTGCTAGTGAAAATTGTGGTACTCCACAATTTTCACTAGCACGAAAAGTAGTACTAGAAAAGTAGTACGAACTAGCACGGAGTAAGGCGTCGAAAAAACTGCCGTACGTTAACGATTCTCGCGAACGCTGCCTAAATGGTTAGAGATGTATGGTTGACTTCTATAGAAAAGTTGTAGAACTCAATAATGCCTACAAAAAAGTCCACAATAGTATAAACCAAACATTTATATTTTAGCCATTATAACCACTTTTCCATAGAATAAAATAGGGTACTTCCTGTTGACTTCAAATCATGAAATTTGGACCAATAGAGTACACACTACATTCTTCCTGACATAGGCTATATTTTATTTTCAAGCACCCGTGCGAAGCCGGGGGCGGTTCGCTAGTATTTTATAAAGTAAGCAAATCTAAATATTATCTATCTAAATATTATTTCTAATAGGAAAAGCTTATTGACTTATCTATCAACGCACAGCTCAAACTAAATACTCATACAGATTGTGTATGGTGGTATCCGTTATGCAAGAATTTTTGAAAATTCACCTATTAAGGGGGTAAAATAGGAGCTCGAAATTTGCCTAGTCCATGCAGACGAAGTTGAGGGAATAAGCTAGTGTAAAGTAAAATAATAAATAATACAAAAATCACATTAAAATAATTGTACACTCTAATATTCGATTTAACTGCAATATGAGTAAGCACAAACTGTAAACCCAAATAGGCAATAAATAAAAATTGATTTGATTTGATTTCCTATTAATTACCTACATGACAGGTGTATAACAACATTGATTGTAATAGGGATATTCATCATCATCAACTGAGAGACATCCACTACTGGACATAGGTCTCTTGTAAGAACTTCCACACGCAGCAGTCTTGCACTGGTGTCATCCAGAGGCTCCAGGCAGCCTGGTCCTCTCAGAAGACAAAGGTTTGGCTATAGTCCACCATGCTGGGTAAGTGCAGATTGGCAGACTATGGACTATTTTAGAGTTACATAATGAACTACGACCATCTGTAACCCTAAATTAGCTACAAGAGTTTTTAAGACATATCACTATTGCTTAGTGATTTATCAACTGATTTAATCTTACTTTCGGCTTTTTTTAGTATTCTAAAAATAAATATTATTTTTTTATCTAATCTTTTATTATTATGTTATTAACAATAAAATATGCAGTTGATAAACTAAGTATATTTTACTGACGTAATAGCTTTTATTACCTACTAACAATCAAAAGATTATAATATTTAGAGTATGAAAGTAAGTTGATACTAGAAAGTAACATATGATACTTTTTAGAGTATGAAGACTTGATATAACATAATACTGTGACACAAAACTCCCATGTTATACTCAATAAAATGTTCTCAAATAATTTTAAACACTGGATTATGCCTGCAACTTGGTCCGTGTGGATTCAGGTTTTAAAAATCCCTCAAAGAGAACTCTTTGATTTTCCAGGTTAAAAATTAGCCTATCATTCTCTAGAATTTGAATTATGTCTGCACCAAATAGATGAAGCCTGTAATTTTGTCCACGTTGGAATTACATTGAATTTAAAAAATCCTTTAGGAATTCTTTGATTTTCCAGGAATATATAATAATATCCATCCCCGGGATGCAAACGATCTCTATCCCAAATATAATCAAAATTGGTTAAACAGATGGGCCAGGAATTCTGGCAGACAGACAGACACATTTTCCCGTCTACAATATTATTAGACATGGATTTGATTGATAAAGCAATTTATCTATGAGCAATATCTATAACACTAAAAGTACTATGACAAACAAAAGTACCATAAAGCACAGATTTTATTAATTCAAATGGATGAAACCAGTTCATTTCTAATCATTCATTTTATTGCCTCCCACATGCAACATTTCTTGGCAGTTATACTAGAGGTGCTGGTATATTGTAGTTATAGATATACTTTGGTTTTCCTTAATAATTTATTTAGAAGGTAAACAAGTAGAGTCTTTCTTAAATATGTAAGAGCACTATACATGGCCCACACCGTTATTACCGCAAATTGAGAATGAGATCATGATATGGACAGAATACCTAGCTCCAGATCTAAAGCCGGCCAGGCCAATTGCGTCGCGTATGTACTTCTCCAAAACCTCTGCGATTTGTTTATCTTTTAAGCAATTTAACGATTAACAGACTATACCTATAATGTGGCTATGATAATTTACAAAATATCGATGCCGGCCGCACAGGGACCTGCGTAGCCGCATCATATAAGTAAGACTAGTTACCTGAAATTCGTTATAGTGTATTTTTCTCTTCTTCTCGAACTCAAGTCTCCGCTGGCGCGCCTCCTCGGACTCCTCCTCATCATCACTGTCACACGATTCCACACATTTCGGCGGCTTGTTCATGCTCGCCGCAAGCTTCGCTGCCAGGATGTTCGCGTCTAACTCGTCCGCCGGTTCCAAATCTCCATCTATAGCCTCCGAATAAGGCGTCTTAGGCTCATCTACCTTCATATGCCCGTAATCCTTATTCGCAGGATGAAATGTCTCCATTATATTCATTTCGTCGAACCTCTGCTCCTTCGCCCGCTTGCTGGTGGAAGGCGTCCCGTCCTGGTGATCGACACTTCGAGACGTTTTTAGTATACCCTTTGAGGGCTTCTTCTGTAAGTTTTGAGCCATCATTTATTAAAAAAGCATTGTTCTTGGCACTGAATTCCACTTCAAATTCATATAATTTAGTAAAACGAGATGAAAGAAAATGACAAAATTGACAAATGCACCGACTGACATTTCATAATTCATTCATGAATTTTTGACAGTTAACAGATGAAGTGCAGCCGTCAATGAGCTGCAGAAAAATAACTTATTAATTTTCGCTTTATTTTTGGTTTTCAAAAGAACTTGCCCACCTGTAATTTTGAAGCAACAAAAATGCTGTGACATCACGACATGGGTAAAGTATTCCGCTAAAAACAATTTAAATTGTTTATCCATAGTTTGGACTATTCAAGATTTGTTATCTGTGGGGACTATTTTATTTTTTCTATCTGTAGACTTGCTTGTCACTCGACATATTCGTGGTCTGTGCTCGACATCAATTGAACACTGACAATTTGACGTCTTTCTGGCAACCACTGGCAACCATTCGTAGTCTGTGCTGGCAACAGCTGATGCTTGTTTGTAAACAATTTTAAACTCAAAAATAATTTCAAATTCAATGATTCACGGCATTAAAAGCAAATTTTATTCATTTATTTGACTTCCAGAAACAGCTGCTATTAATATAGAGTGAAAATGGTCGAAGACACAAGTTTAAATTCAAACAAATCGAAGGTTGTAATTTCCACAAAAAAAATCTTTTTAACAATTAAAATGCAAAAATTAAGTGAAACTTTAGTCTTAGCTGATACACGATGTTCAATGAACAAGCGACATTTCCGTGCCATCGACTTTCAGTACCAATGAACTTAACGTTAACGTCTTTATATTATTTTCAGACAAAAACAACACGCCCCAAAGCTGTATACTTGTGGACCGAAGCAGACGTTCAAAAGTGGCTTCGCAGACATTGTAGTGATTACTATAATCTGTACTGGGAGAGATTTCACGAGGTAAACTTTCCTAGAAACGTGTTTTTTAACCGAAAGTTCTGTTATTTTCATATAATAGGAATAGGTAGGTACCTAACATATTATAGGTCTGTTCAGTTGTTGATAGAATGAGAATCAACACTGAAAGTTAAAGATAGTGGAAAATCCTCTGGGCACATGCCTAGTGTGTAAATTATTGGTTTGTTCCGCTCAGGCTATTATAAACCTCTATATACAGCCTCTACTCATGTGGAAAGAGTAACAAACAGACACATTACACACATACACAAACTTTCGCCTTTATAATATTAGTGTGATTAAAATAATAATGTTGTTTGACAGCACGACATCACAGGCAGGGCGCTGGTGCGGATCAACGACAACACGCTCATCAGAATGGGCGTGAGCAACAAGGAGCACCGCGAGGCCATCTGGCGCGAGATCCTCAAGCTGCGCCTCAAGACCGACATCGTGGAGATACGCGACCTGGAGAGGCGGCATTACTACTTCAACTACGACTTGTGATTAACTTTGGATTAACTGGATGAAGCCCGTGACTTTGTGAATTTAGATTCACTAAAAATTCCAAGGGAACTCTTTTCCATATGAAAAAGTAGCCCATATCCGACATCTGTATACGAGATTTATCTTTGTACCAAATCAATCTCAGAATTGGCTTGCCTATTAATTTCTGTTGTACATAATTTTTAAATTAAATTGACAGGTCTAAATCGGTTCAGTAGTTACAGAGATTATCCCCTGCAAACAAACTTTACCTCTTTATAATATTAGTATAGATTAGTATCTAGATGTTTATACTAGCTGATGCTCGCGACTTCGTCTGTGTGGGTTTAGGTTTTCTAAAGATCCCAAGGGAACTTTGATTTTCCGGGATAAAAAGTCTACGCGACAGGTTGAAATGGCAAGCGGGGTGGGGATGCCCCCCCCCCCCCCGCTAACTTGGTGTGGGTATAGCGCGAGTAACATGCGGGTGTGCGGGGTGTCCCCCGCCTCACCCCAATTGCCATCTCGGCCTGTCGCGTACTATAGATATGTTCTACTTTCGCATTTATAATACGGGTAGTCAATAGTGATTAACTCTAAGCATTTATACAATGTTATGGATTGAAGTTACAATAAATTTTATTTTTTTATGTATACTTTATTGCTTGATTTATGCGTTGTACAGTACGATGCCGTGTAGAAACTATAGAAACCAAAGGAGTACGGGTTTAATGAAAACTGCCATACCCTACCAAGTTAGCCCGCTTCCATCTTAGACCACATCATCACTTACCATCAGCTGAAATTGTAGTCAAGGAATTGTAGTGAAGGTGTAGTGAAGTATTGTAGTGAAATTGTTGTAACTTGTAACTGAATTAAAAAAAAATGACCAGCTGAGTGTGTCTATTGGTTGACGACTATGACCTAAACTGAACAATAGGCACCTGAGTTAATTTATGTAACTTTTTATGCATATACTTATAGAGACTTAATAACAATGTTGACTGTGAAGAAACTAGAGATTATCTCTCATGTAACAAGCGTAGGGCTTCATGTCTTAACTAACTCTTTATGTAGGGAGTCTTTAAATAGCATCTTTTTTCTACTCGACACTTCACTTGCAGACTGACGATCGGATGTGCTATGTTAAATTATAGCTTTAAGTTAATATTAAGGCGTATCTTAACAACTACCCAGATACCTAATATTTTTTAAATAAATCTACGTGGATAACGTAACAATATTATTGTTTCTTCAATGAGTGAATTAACTGTACCTGAAACGGAGTGTTTGAGTGGTGAGTATCTAAGTATAGTGCGCGACAGGTTGAAATGGCAATCGGGTGGGGACGCCCTCTGCGCCATTACCCGCGTACTATAGATGCCAGTAAAATTGACAGACTAGTGTGTAAACACCTTTAAATTCCTGTCCAAGCGTACGCTATTGTTATCTTTGACAGTAAAAATTCCTGTGATCAGACGGGTATATATTTATCTCGGTGTCTCGCAGCGAATCCGTCGAGGCAGGAACAATCATAAACAAAGCAGGGTCATTAAAATGGCTATTTCGGAGCGTCTCGGATCTCATCGTCTTCTAAACGTCTCACTAGATTGATGTAGATCATAGCCACTAACTTATAATACGTATATGCGACGCAATCTGGAAGAGAAAACCACTTTGGATCCAGGAGATGGTCCACCGAAAACCAGCAGTATAAATCACATTGAATTATTATGTACCTACTAAGCTGTTAATCATCACATCATCGTGATCAACCTATCGCCAGCTCACTACTGAGCACGGGTCTCAAACGTTTGCCCACGATTCTGTATCGCTATATGACTGTTGCGATGGAGAATCGCGTTCAAGGTACTCTATATTGCTACAAAACTTCGCCGTGGGCGAACCTAGTTGCCTAGGTATCTTTATCTTGGTCTGCATTAATTGTTCAAGCTCTTCGTGGTAAATTATTAACCCCCGACCAAAAAAGAGGGGTGTTATAAGTTTGACGTGTGTATCTGTGTATCTGTCTGTGCCATCGTAGCTCCTAAACTAATATGTACCGATTTTAATTATTGTTTGAAAGGTGGCTTGATCGAGAGTGTTCTTAGCTATAATCCAGGAAAATCGGTTCAGCCGTTTGAAAGTTATCAGCTTTTTTTCTAGTTACTGTAACCTTCACTTATCTGGGTGTTACTTGTTTTGACGATTCAAAAGCACTTGTAAAAGTTTTCTGTTCTATTCTTTACTTTAAATATATTTTGCAGCTAGGATTTACGTTGTAAACAACCATGCTCCCGAGACCTGAAATTGAAAGATAACGTTTTGTTGGCATCATTTCGAAAAGAAAATCGTGAAAGGCAAATGTCTTCAGACATTTCAAACGTTTGGCTGTTGGCAGATTTCGTTTGCCAAATTAGAGTTGTTAAAAAAACGATCAATGTTTTGTTCGATGTGATGTTCTCTCGATGTTTACAACGCATTAACGTAATATTATATCGATGATTTGTTGATATGAGCGTCGAGCATTGTAAGTAGGAGTAATTCTCTGATGAAAAATAAAAACTAAGAAACAGAATAGGCACACCACACGTTTTTCTACTTTCCGTAAGAATAGAGAGTTTTATGAACACCAAAATAGTAGTTTTAGAGGTTTAAAATCTCAATCTAACAGGCCACATAAATCGACGGTTATAATCGCCAAAACCAATTTCCCAAAGATGCTTCGGATTAGATAGAGATCGATATTATCTGCCCGCTGCTTCACTCGGCGAAAATATTATAAATTTTCTTCATTCCCAATTGCGTGGGAATTTCAAAAAATCTGGCCATTCTATTTACCTAATTCTGGATCCAAGGGCTTGGGTGGTGCGTTAATTAGTCAGTCGGTGAGCGAGCCAGGACTTTATACAAATATTTTATTGAATAATTCGATACCTAATAATATCGATATTAATCTTTTTTGTATTGAGCATCCCTATCTCAATTTAAATTCGGCAAACTGTCTCGCAAATCGGGACATCGTTTGGTTATCATGAAAACGCTTTGCGAAGCGGTCTTTCTTCGGGATGCTTAAAACTTTATTGTGTCAAGTCCCGCGACGGCATAGTTAGCGGCCCGTTGTGCGCGCGATTCGGTCGTGTCGGACATCTTGGAAAATCTCCCGCCATTATTTTCGCAACAATTTAAACTTTTTTAAATACTTAATTAAATTCAGTAACTTACTTAATTAAAGTCAGTGTTTTTTTTTTTTTTGTAATATTCTGTGACTTTTAAGGCTTTGTTCCGACGTTGGGTGCTAAATTTTAAGGTGTGTTTCCATATTTTTTAAGGAATTTTTGTAACATTAACTATTTAGGTACCTACCGTGTTCGAAAATGTTTTTTTAACATATTTAAGTATATCTGATAAGTTTTCAACATGTTGACTTCTTTAATAACCATTTATTTCCGAGAAAGAATAAGAGGTGGGAGCGTACCCCCGACCTCCCGAATAGGAGGCGGACGTCTTTTAAACACCTTCGACTTTTACACCGAATCAATTGACACCTCATTCATCAAAATCGGCCTGGTAGTTTAGGCGCTACGGTGGAACATACATACATACATACACACAAAGACTGCTAAAATCATTACACTTCCTTTTGAACATTGAAACCCCTAACCGTGATTTACAGCAACGAGAACGGATTTATTGGTTAACGATTCAATTTGAGCATCGGTTTGTTTTGATAGCTATTAAATTAGTCCGCGGTTCGACGTAAACCCACATTGAAGGCGAAATTACGAAACTGCTAGATTGCCGGATTTTAATGCATTGTTATCTTAGTTAATTTGGATTCAATTCAATTACATATTTTGTTATGGAATATTTTTAGTAAAATAACTAACAAGTGTAAAATAAAAATTTATAACACCCCTGACAGGTGAAGGTTACAGTAACTAGAACAGAGATGATAACTTTCAAACGACTCAACCGATTTTCTTATATTATAGCTAAAAACACTCTCGATCAAGCCACCTTTCAAACTAAATTAAAATCGGTTCATTCGTTTAGGAGCTATGATGCCACAGACAGATCCACAGATCCACACGTCAAACATAACGCCCCTCTTTTTGGGTCGAGAGTTAAAAAATAGCACTCAAAGTAGTGAGGACTGCCGACAGAGTGAGAACAGAGTGGATCCCTCTGCCTCTTCTTGGGCTTTCGTCCCCGAAGCGTGTCAACGAGACCCTATAACTAAGCCTCCGCTGTCTGTCCGTCTGTTTGTTTGTCTGTCAGCGGGCTTTATCGTATTAATTGTAACATTATGTAGAGAGTTGAAATTTTGGGATTTTCTATTGCCGCTATAACAACAAATAATAAAAATCAAAATGGCCATCATGCAAATAGAAGAAATTAAAAAATACAAAGTAATATAAATCATGTAGTTACGATGGTATGTGGAACCCTTCGTGTGCGAGTCCATTTCGCACTTGACCGGGTTTTTTTTTAATTTTTTTGTAATAGTGATGATGTGACAACCCTAGGTGAGATAGCTAGTTTAGCTATAACCGATTTATTGGTTTAACATTTCAATCCCCGCGCGCTGGTTCAATGTTTTGATAGCTCCTAAATTAATTCCCCGTTTCCACTAAACGCAGTCTAAAGACGCCATCACCATTGCTAGATCGTAATTTTATTGTATCACTATTAGTGCGTGACGAACCATCCCCATGATCCATCTGCCGTGCAGGATTTATAAGTGTAAAGTGTGTAAGTATTTCGTGAACAAAAAAATCCTTTGTCAGGGTTGGTTCAGGAGTTAGGGCACCAAATAGCACAGTTTCACCATGTCTTCTTAACACGCGACACGACAATAAGCAGTCTACTAGTACTGCGTCGCGTGAACAGGGATTGAAAACCGACTAGTTTCAGTAGTGTTTCAGTATGAATTGAAACTTGTCGCGCATACTTCGATGCAAAAGTGAGTGAGTTTTATTTACGAAGAATTTGAAATGAATATCACTCACAATCACACTAATATTATAAAGGTGAAAGTTTGTGTGTGTGTGTGTGTGTGTGTGTGTGTGTGTGTGTGTGTGTGTGTGTGTGTGTGTGTGCGCGTGTGCGTGTGCGTGTGCGTGTGCGTGTGCGTGTGCGTGTGCCTGTGCCTGTGCGTGTGCCTGTGCGTGTGCGTGTGCGTGTGCGTGTGCGTGTGCGTGTGCGTGTGCGTGTGTGTGTGTGTATGTGCGTCAGCTAGTAATTCAATAAACGATAAACCCGTGCCGATTATTATCAATGGGCGATTGTTGCAAAAAAAAAACATTCGAATGAATCGAACAACTGAACAATCGATTGTCGACATAGTTCGTCTTCACATAAACAATCGAATAAAAATCAACAGCCGATTGTTCAATCGTTCGATAGTTCGATTGTCAAATCTACGTATACGAAGGGCATGGTCTGGAACGAAAACATCGGAAATTGTATTCAATTTTCGATTTATTCCCACTTGAACAATCGAAAACAAGTCGCGGGCATCAGCTAGTAGCTAGGTGCGTACAGATATATTTGTTTGTTTGTCTGTCACTATCCGCACGTAATCCCGTCTCGGAGCACGTGTCGGCGCGCGCTCATAAATCGTGCACGTGCATCGGAGGCTGCAGTATCTTGGCACTGCACGCCTAATTGCTCGATGCGCTGCTTTAAGACGACCCCGCTGACGTAGTGATGATCACTCCCACTTAGGAGACACGGGGTTCAATTCCTCAAGGACAAAATGCACTGGATTGTTTTGTGCTGGGGTTAATCGCTTGATTATATTATGTGACGTCCTCCTCGTGCCTGTAATGAAGCAAAGTCAATATCAGTAACAGTTTTAGTATTCACTGTATCAATTGTCAACGAGATATCGAGAAAAATAAAATTTGTTCCCACTTTTACGTGTGTGCAGATCTAGCAACTTAGGATCCCCACGTCTATTCGATTTTTTCAAACTACAAACCCTACCCATTGCCATTTCAGCTTCGCAATTCGTTTAGTTATGTCTGTTAGATATTTTGGTTCTCCTACGGATCTCCTCGTTTCTGATTTGATCACATAGAGAAACTCCATGGCTCTCTCTATCGCCCGCCGAGTGATTTTGAGCTTTCTTTTGAGGCCCAATGTTAAGATCTCTTAACAAAGATTACATTTACACGATACTCAGAATACGTTATTAATAAAATCTTCAGTCTTCTTGCGAAACGTTTGGTAATTTTGGACTTGGACTGACATCAGAGGGCCGGGAAGCGCTTTACGGCGTCATAACTCATAAACTAGGTTCATAATACCTAAACAACAAAGATGTACCATGAACACATGTGCCAATACGACTCCGCGTTCTAAACACATCAGCATATCGTAACTTTTTACGAGATCACGTACTAAAACATCATGCTTGGAAGATAAAGTTATTAATTTGAGAATATTTTATAAGCTTACAGTTATTTCGTGTCGGTTATCGCTAGTGCGTTGGCGTTTATTGGATCCGACGGTTTTAAAACTAATATTTAACAAATATTGTACAATAAGATGCTTGATTTCAATAATTAGGTAGTTACCTAGGTTTAAGTACTTCATATTTATTTTTGAAATAAAATTACTTTTTGGAATGATTGCCATTTCATTTCTGTAGTACATAATATAATATCCTAAGAGAAGGGCTTAAACTTAAGGGGTTTCCGTCCTCCGAGACGGCCAAGTGCGAGCGGCTTGATGGCAAGCACGTAGATTTTTGCTTGAGCCAAGCATGTTGACTGTTTACAATGCTTGCTTGATGCTCGAGTTTTAAGCATTTACGTGTTTGCCTGTGATTGATGCAATTTTATATTTTTGCTTGACGCGACGTTTGGGCACAGTCAATTATGAGAAAAGTTCCCGTCAAGTTGCTTGAGCAAGTAAAATCAAGCAACGTGCTTGCCATCAAGCCACTTACTCCATACGATCGTAGTTTGATTCGAGCTGGTATCCGTCAAATGGCAATATCGTACTGTTTTGACAGGCTGAATGCCGCAATTGGACCATATTTCGGCGCAAATTGGTTTATTTACATATTGGCAGCCATTCAGAGCAGGGCTTCATTTGAATTATTATCTACGTAGGTATCTAAGGCAAGTCTGCTTGTCTACGGTAACGCTGCTCTTGAGATTACCTTGCATAATAAATTATTCCATTCTATCTTATCCCAAAAATGGGATAGAATTCCGTTACAAAGCGGCGACAGATTTCTGGAGACTGTTTAAGGCTGAGATCTATAGAGCGCACTTAGATTGCTCAGATTTAAGACACTGTTAAAACGAGACAGCGTTATACCGCTGGTATAAATCTGTCTCGTTTTAACTGAAACTTAAGTCTAAGGAAAGTCAAAGTGCACTCTATAGATTTCAACATTATGGCCTCCTATAATTATTATTATTAAAGGAAAATATTGTGGGAAACCCGCATGCCTTCTCTCAGTTGATAATGAGGCTCAATAATGGCCAATTCTGGGCCAGCGCAGTGGACTGTGGCTTAAATCCTTCTCATTCTGAGTGGACACCCGTGCTCAGAAGTGAACCGGCGATGGGTTGATCATGATGATGATCAAGGGTGACTTTGTATGGAAATAATTTTAATGTTGTTTACTCATATCAGATTGCACGGGAGTGGGTGTGCGACATCAAATCCCGCGCATGATGCAAACCCAACCCTGAGTCCCGGATATGACTAAAACCATATTTTTAAAATAAGCATAAAGGAATTTTCATAAGTAGGTACAAAATTGTGTGTGTTTATGATTTTTCTTCGAAACAACACCCTGAGTCATTTATCTCGCAATAAACATATCGCGGGTGTGAACTGTATTATGTCGGTAAATAAACAATCGAACAGTATGCGTCACGAAAGTTGAAAAAGTGGCCAGTTACTGTCCACCTAAGGCACACGTCCGTGTTTGAGTTGCAAAAATTCATACAATACGTATCTACTACCTACTTATCTTAACGCCATCGGTCCAGGGTCCAGTAGACTCGCAGCTTAGCTGTGTAGACTGATGCACGAGTGATCCTATAAGTATTCCGTTTGTTTATTCGGCCTACGGAACCCTAAAAACATACAAAATACTCCTAACAATTTAGACTAATCTCGTCAAAATGCTGAAGTGAAAAATGGGAACTACAAATTATTTGACAGGCTCCCCCGATCTAATTTGTTTATCACACAATTCTGAATATATTTCGTAACAAAAAGCAACACAATGTCTTCTCTCGAGGGGAGGCGCCTTACGTAATATTATCCACTGCCATAGAACGTGACCAATGATCCGAAAACTTATTTATGTAAATGTTGCTCTCTTCAGGATCTCTATCTTTTAAAGCACCGGGCTCTATTAGTATGTTTTCTTTCTCTTGCATCATACCAACAACTCAAATTCACCATTCAAAACCTATATATAATATTGGGAGTACCAAAGTAAAAACGAAAATAATAGATAATTTAAGTTTTGGAAAATCTTATTGGCAAAATAAAGAATATTTGGGTCATTTGATAGGTATAATTTATAAAATTTTATTTGACTATCTGATACAAGATTATTAAATTATTCCGCGTGGACTTAGGTCATTAAAATCCCGCGGGAACTCTTTGATTTTGCTCTTTATGTGCGTGAAATTCAGTGCTGAATTTCTGGTACATTTGTCCTCATCCGTTCAAAAGGAGAGCGCTATGCCCTCTTCCAAACGTGTTACTCGATATTTCGCAACATCTCCCAAATGGTGGCCCAGTTTTTGTCTCGGGCGTCGTGTTTAATTAAATCGCCGGGCAGGAATCCGGGATTGTGGGATAAAACAAAAGCGAGCCAACCGGTTATAATTAAATCGGTTTACTGAACATCGATATCATGCCTGCATTATAACTTTTCAGCGGTCGGCCGTAACATGGACGAGAAAATGGTCTAAGTAAACTAGGTATTATGTGTCGTAAAAAATATGACACAGGTAAATTTATTTTGGCGCGAACTTATCGACATGAGAACTTTCCAGTCCTTCCACGAGAAACAATGAAATACTCTTGTTGAGAATTTCCGATGAATCAGCAATCTAGAGAAGGTATAGGCACTAGGCTAGCTTAGAGTTTCAGTGCCTAAGTATGTATAGGTACCTTATATTATGTGTTTTCTGTTTTTAAGAAAGCTCGACCTTTGTGGTTTTCACGTGTTTTCCATAAACACGTTAAGTTAAGGTTAAATTTTATTCGTAGTGAGTAACCTAAGATAAAAAATCCGAATAGGTAATATCTAATCAGGTTTCTATTGTTTCAGATCATCGCCGGGCGTCGTCCATCATGAACAAGAAATCTCATAAAAAGAAGGTTTGTTTTATCTTCAGAAAAAGTAATTTAAGGTGCATGAGACGGGTTTGCCCGCGAAATTCAAAATTAATTTGGTTTTTCGCAATTTATAAACTAATACGACAAAGTATGCTTATGGCATTCTAATTCCGACAATGGCAGTATCATCTTCACAGGATTACATAAAGTGTTCAGTTTAAGAAATTAGTTATTAAAATAATGACATGAGTTACTCACAAATTAGTGGATACTATAGCTAATTTCTTAAACTGGACCCTTTCAAGTAAAGATTTTTATATAAACCTGTGAGGATGATACTGCCATTGGCGCAATTAAAATGCCAGAAGCCTACGTTTGTCGTATTAGTTTACATATTGCGAAAAACCAACTTAAATTTGAATTTCGCGTCATTCATTTTGTACAGACTATACCTTTATTTAGTCCAATCTTAAGATTTTAGATAAGAAGTGCATTACGGGCCAAATCAAAGAAGTAGATACCTATATGTACCTATAACTGGCACACTAGCAAGTTCTGGACTTCAAATGTTGGCAAGGACCACTTGATCTGTAATTGATGGCTCTCTATCAACGCTATTTCTATTTGTTCCTTTTAATGAGACCTAAATTGCAACATTGCAACGTTGGTGTTACAACATTGTCGTATGAAAACAGTTGCATAAATGCAATGTAACATGACTCATAGTGAAAACTTGTAAATAGCCCTGTCTGATCAAATAAATATTGGTAGGATGACAAGATAATGTTCATAATAATATACTCTCAGAATGAGAAGGGTTTTGGTTTTGGCCATAGTCTTCGAAGCCAAGTGGGGATTGGCAGACTTCATTCATACCTTTGAGAACAATATGGAGAATTCTTAGGCATCCACGTTTCCTCGCGATGTTTTCCTTCACCACTAAAACAAGTGATATTTAATTACATAGTGCATCGCTTAGTTACTTCAATCACTTTCGAGTTACCTAGGCTCGAAACATTATAATAACTATCAACACGACTTTTGGCTGTTTGTGAAGTCTGCCAATAGATATTTGCCCAGCGTGGTGAACTATGGTCTAAGCCCTTCTTATTATGAGAAGAGACCCATTCTTAGTAGTGAGCAACCGATGAATTGATGATAACCTGATACATGAAGTCATAACAGCAGCAAAATAGACATGTTGGAGTATCCACTTGATATCGTCCTTAGCCCTTGGTTGAGACAGCAAGTTCATCTATTTCCATATTTTGGCAAGCAGTAGATGCTGGCACCCGCAAAGATAATTTTGCATCAAATAATCGCATTTCATATTCAGTGCACAACAATTTAATGTATTTTCGAGATCCATGAATAATTTGCGAATTAGTCTGGGTAGAGTAATTAGTCAAACAGTTTATTAATTTAGTAGGTTTGTAGTTCATTACCAACGAAATGGCCTTCAAAGAGTAGGTAAAGCCAATTGTTGGTACCTTTGATGTTATATTCTGTCATCTGTGGTAAAGCGTAAATTAATTTGAGCTTACGTTGGAGGATTTAGATTTATCACAATACCTATTCTTCAAAACCTACCTTGAGTAGGAACGCTGAAAAGATATTCTTCAAATCAACATGCCAAAATCGCGTCCATGGCCAAAATTAATTAGTTCGCAAAACGTAAACGTTACAGACAATCAAGCAAACACAGCATTAGACAATCGATTTTGCTCAAATATGTATTATCCATTTTAGTAGCGAATTCGTAAGTCTATAGTATTATCAGTAGGTATTTTAAGTAACTAGTGTCTTCTCATCTTTTGAAAAGAGCAACCGCCGAGTTTCTTGCTGTTTCTTGAACTCGCTAGGAAAGGCGTTCCGAATCAGTGCAGTAGTAGATTCTTTTGACGATCCCATAAGCGCTTAGTGCATAAAAATTTATTTGAAAAAACTTTCGAAGTCAAAGCATTTTCACAATAGTTGTACATTTAAATTGTACAATTTTGGACTGTCAATAATTTTTAAAATACTTTCTTTCTATTTCTCTTCTCCTTCCTAGAGTTGGTTTGTGTATCTGCGTGCATTGTTTTCCACTTCACCTTAGATAAAAGATGTTTTAAAATGTGACGATGGCCTGTTTTCGTCGCCCGCACGTCGCCTGTGTCGCGTATTGACGGATACGACGGAAGATGTTTAGCGCGAATCAGTGGACATACCTATCAGTTAACGGGATGAAAATAAATTATCTGCACTGCACGAACTAGTGTTAGTACATAATTAAAAAAAAAAACAGAATTTAAAATATTTTTATTCAATTAGACTTTTACAAACACTTTTGAATCGTCAAGAGCATCTTATCACTGGTTCGGAATGCCTTTCCTACCTAGAAGAACCAGCTAGAAACTCTGCGGTTGCTCTTTTCAAAGATTTGATATACAATATTATGCCATGTATAAAAGTAATTGAAGTCCCGCGCATTGCTGGAGCGAGCTGCAGGTCAAACCACGCTCTTTTATCATTTAAGTACATAATCTTCGACTGTATAATTCAATGGCACAACATTGTGCTAAGAAAAGGCATTACAAAAGTTATTTCAATTTGCCATGTAAAATATTGTATTTGATTGCTAACCCTAGTCTATCTATACCAGTGGAGATGAGATCGTAAGGTTATGTGGAACCTGTGGAACAGCCTCCCTCATAACTTCATTCCTGCTCTGTCATGCAACAGCGAGACAAGCTAGGATATAGACTTGGCTTACACTGGTGAGCTGTATGTCGAACATCATGTCACATCGATCGTCTGTCATCACAATGAATTGCTGACATTCATCTTCATTATTTTCCATTCTTTGTAACCAGTTCAGAGCGTTATTGTTTAAATGCTACAAATCTATCTTTAACTTGGTTAAAACGTTTTTATTGTTAACCATAACATTACAACGAATCCCTTGAAAACAAAGGGATACCTTTTCACTACAGTAATCTCTTGCAAGCAACCCATATTTACTTAAGAACTTATAGAACTCTAAGAAGATTTTTGACGTCACCCAGACGTGGACTCACGCTACGGCCTCGGGGTCGTACGGACTAACCAGTCCAACCAACCCATCATCCTAACGTCATCCTAGGCCGTGTAATGAGCCTCACAGAAGGCGGCTTGAGGAGGACGTTGCAGCCCCGACCTCTCCAATTATTTCTTCGAGTCTTAGGGCTCACCTACAGGCGACGATCACTCTCACCACCCCGCTTGGTGACGCTGTAGCAGCCAGTAGGGCCTACGAAGTATATTCAAACTGAAATAGTTCATTCCAGTCAGCATAGAAACAATCCGATCAGCAATAGTCGAAATTGTAGTCATGCGCAATTCTGATGTAAAGCAAAATAACTCGCATCAAATAATAAATGAAATTAAAAGCATTTGAACCGATTCCAAAAGACGGGCGGATGAGAACAATGGTAGTGTCGTTTAGTATTTAAAAACCGTGGTTAAATGCTTGCCAAGAACATTACGCGGCTATCAATAGAACTCGCTCGAGCTCGGGGATAACGTGAACATTGGAAATTGAGAGTAAGTAGATGATGTATTACTATTTCCTAAGCTTCTTTCGACGAATATGTTCACTCACGCATAAGATTTTGAAAAACCCGATTGGACCCAAGGGCGGATCCAGCTTTGGCGCCAGGAGGGGGTCACATAGTCGTGGTCAAGTCAAGAACTAATAATTTAATTTTGATAACAATAGAGACAATTAAAAAGTAGGTACATAAGTCACGCAGCATTCTTTCAGTGAGTAGGTACCTACAGATCTACCTATGGGATTTGTTTGGAGGGGGGGGGTTATCCGGAGAAAAAATCTTCTACTCGACTTGACGGGGTGAATACCTAGTTGCTTAGTGGAATTTTACCTTTCAATTTGACCAAGATTCATTGAAGATTTGAACAAGATAGAATGCAACAAAAAATATGAGCGCGAGCGCAGCGAGCGTTATTTTTCTGTTACAGATAAAAAAGCGAGAGATGAACGAGCTCAGCCATAAAAAATGTTACCTATGTTTTAAAGCACCTCACTCTACTTTTCTCATGAAAAATAAAGATTTTCTAGGGATATTCAAAAATGTAATCTCATGCGCACGAAGTTCCGGGTAACTACTACAAAAACAACTAATAGAATAAAAGCGCGAGCGAAGCGAGCGCGAAATTTTTATTAATTGTATTTACGAAATAATATTAGTGAAAGTACTTTTCAGGGCTTATCTTTTTAGGTAAAATTTGGTACTATTCAGTGGTACCTTGCATTGTATACCTAGGTATTTTATCCCAAAAAAACTGAGATTCCACGGGGTTTGAACGAAGTTCCGGTAATCAACTATATAATCAATAAATAAAATAAATAAATAAACTAACACAATATAAACGCGAGCGAAGCGAGCGCAAATTTATTGATAGATTTATAAAAAACTTGTAAATTCGAGAACTAACTAGTATATTATGCATTTTGAAAACAATTTATTTTGGCTACGGCCATGTTAACAATAATAACATTTAAGTTAAAACGCACGCACTGGAATAATGAGGAACTGATTACTTATCATTTCTTGTAATTAATGAATTTGCAGCAACAATTTTTAAGAATACTTATTTTATTTTTATATTATTTATTACGGTATAGTTACATGGTACACTCATTAGGTATAGGTAGAAAGAAATTTTAGTTTTTTAACTTAGAACTAACTATGTTAAGATATTATGTTGAAGTTTATTCGTTCCGATTGAGGTTAGGTCTAGCTAGACGTTACGTACTAAGTAGTCGACAAGCGCGCGCAAGTGTGGTACGGTAAAATTCAAATTTTCGATGCGTTCGTTCCCAAACGTTTGCCATCATACAAAGTTATTATATTATATAAAAATTAATTAAATATTGAAGGTATGTAGTTACATAAAATCTGTATGGTGACAAAATATATAAATAAAATTATTATGTTCAATTAGTGGTCCACCTAAGTCCTGGAACCAGCTCAGGGGGGGGTCATGACCCCCATGACCCCCCCCCTGGATCCGCCGTTGATTGGACCAATCGTTTTTCTGGAATGTCCGAATGCAAACCGGTTCTGGTTCAACTGGTAGACCCATCTTGTAATGGAGCCGCTAAATGCTTGTGACAAACAGCAAACAGCAAGCGTGTGGACGGCTGTTTGCGCATGCTTGCCAACGCTTTGGAGCGTTCCGATTGGCAGGCAAGCCATCTGCTGTGTTTGCCGATCATCAGGAAACAGTATAAAGTAGCCACCTAAGTAGTTTCGATTGAGAATGCTCCGTAGATCCTACAGGTCGCTACAGCGTTACAGCGTACCTGCAGTGGGGTGGCTCCACCTGGATTGATACCTAGCTGGATCGTATGTCCCAGGCAATATAGTTCGGTTTTCGCCATTATGCTTTGCCCGAACTCGAATCATTTGCCGAATCCGGAGGATGAAGCAGTACCAACCTTAACCTCTGTTTCACGGCCGTTCACAAAAGGCGAGTGGCAGCCGGAGCTGTGGCACTAACATACCGAGTCAAGTGGCCAACAGAAATACACACACTGTACCAAAGATATTTAAGCTATTCATACCAGGTTACAGGCAAGCGGAATACCGATGTACCTACCTACGATTTGAACCACAGATAACTTAATGGTACCTTCCGAGTCCAGAAGAAGAAAGAGGTTAATAATTGAGTACCAACTTCGGAAAAGTAGCTAAATGGCCACTTTTACACAACTGCCAGAAAAAAGGACTGTATTGTTTTCAGGGTTTATGTATGTATAAATCTATTGTATGTGAGTTTCCACCATAACTTATAAATGTCTTAACAGATTTGGATGTATGGATTATCGTTAGAATCCTTACAATATTATCCCGATTGACACTAGCTATAAATTTTTCGCAAATATTCAATATGGCGGCTGTATGGTGTTCTTTTCAAATGTGAAAATTTTAACTTTTTAGTTCATTTTTTGCCAGGGAAGTCGTGTTTTTTAAATTTTTTTAGTTGTCTAGTATAGTTCGCAACAGGTCGACATGGCAATCTGGGTATGAGGCGGATGGACGCCCCGCACACCCACACAGGGCCCGCGCTATTCCGCACGGGGTTAGCGCGGGAACTGTGCGGAGCGTCTCCACTCTCCACCCTGATTGCCATGTCAACCTGTCGCGAACTATAATATCCGTTGCATAGTCCTATCTGTGATTAATGTTTCGTTTATATATCTTTGCACTAGGCACTCACCGCCTACAAAACTAAAACTATTCATTCATATAACATATTGTACTATCTGTTATGATACGTCATAGTTGTCTTAGATCTCGCGAAGAGCGAACCACTCACAAAAATTCTCATTTCGTATTGTGTAAATGCTGGGATGCGTTTCTTGTGTAAGCTTTGCAGTCCCTTCACTTAGTTTCCTAATAGGTAGGATAGTTTTTTTTAAAGTTACAGTTTGATTAATATCAATTTCAAATCTAAGTAATTGCACTTCTTTAAAAGTATAGTGATTATAAGATCCCAAAGAAAATTCAGAATTTAAAAAAAAAAACAGGTATTTGCTGTGCGAAAGTGATTTTAGGACTACGAGCCTACGCGCCTACGAGATTATGTATTATGTGCTACGACTCCCGAATTAAAAGTGATTTAGTTACGAAAAGTTAAAAAGTTAAATATCTAGGACCAACTATATTACATTTTAGAGGACTTTTGTGTCGAGGATTTTGGATTTTTTTAATGTGTGTGCGATTCAATGCGCCCCACCGAGCGTTTTTTTTTAAATTAAAAGACTAGCGCTTGGCTGCAATCAGACCTGCTAGCAAGTGATGATGCAGCCTAAGATAAAACGCGCTTGCCTAGAAGTTGCCTATTCACTCTACCACCAGGAATGTACACTTTTCTGTTTGTTTATAAAGTATTTATTTATAAATATTCTGTTTCCTAGCAGAAAAGGCGCGGCCGGAACGATGGCCGCAATAAGGAGAACATCATCGAGGCGGGATCCGAAGACGGCAAGGAAGCTGAGGCGGAGAGTGAGGCAAAGCCGAAGAAGGAGCTATGTTACGAGATCAAGCATTCTGATGTTATGGGGAGGTAAGTCGTCAACCCATAAACGGATAGGTTTTTTTCAAATAAAAATAAAATAAAATCAGACTTCAATAACCACAAACAAAGAAAAAATGTTTTAATTTATTACCGAATATAATATTATGTCTACAAGAGTTAATGTAGTCTATACTAATTACTAACATTTTAGGGTTCCGTAGCCAAATGGCAAAAAACGGAACCCTTATAGATTTGTCATGTCTGTCTGTCTGTCTGAAAATATGCTGAAGAGGCAAAGGATTGGGCACATAGTTCGAAAAAACGATAGGTAGTCATTGGAGTCCTAAGGTGCTTATTAACTAGGTTCATTGTTTTTTCCATGGCGTAGGCATCTATTAGAAATTTCAATTCCATGGCTAAAAACCATAAACATCCAATAAGGCCGAAGAAATTTAAAGCAACCAAAGGTAACCCATATAGATGGGTAGGTATTAACATAGGCGATGGTAATTCAGCCATTATTGTTTATTTACCTCGATGATGATGGGTATTCTCATAAGTGGTTACTATTTGTCATTGTGCCAAGTTCCATCAAAACACATCGAGATAATACGATGCGGCTGAGAGTTAAGACCAGAGCACTAAATAAAGATCTTAAGTGTATACCTACCTACTTATTACCTATACCTACGCGTTCATCTATCTATACAGGGTGTAACCAGAACTATCACACACGCACACACACGCACACACACACACACGCACCCACACACACACGCACCCACACACACACATACATATACACACACACACACACACACTATCTATTACATATCACATAAGCTATCATAGCTTCGAATACCTATGTTATTTTGAAAATTTAAATCGTAGCAGCTACTTTGTATTCTGAAAAATCAAAAAAATCCCCATGGGATTTTAAAACCTTAATCGGCATTTCGATAATAAAACTTTTTGCACTACAGGTACATAGCGGCTACCAAGGATATAAAACCAGGCGAAGTGATCATAGAGGCGCCCGCGCTTGCCGTGGGCCCTTGCTCTGGCTGCGCGCTCATCTGTTTGGGTTGCTACCGCGAACTGGACGAAGGCAACTTGACCAAGTGAGTCACTCCAGATTTAAGTACTTACAGTACTATCACTTTTTTAAGCTACACTGTTGTACCTGCGCAGAAAGTTATGTGCGAATATCATTTTCTTTACGATGAGGATAACATCGTGAGAAAACCTGCATACCTAAGAGATCTCCATAATGTTCTCAAAGAAGTGTGAAGTCTGCCAATCCGTATTTGGCCAGGGTGGTGAAACCCTTCGCTTCTGACAGGAGACCCGTGCTCAGTAGTGGGCCGGCGATGGGTTGATCATGATGATGATGACTGTACATAATAATAATAATAATAAATACACTTTATTTGCACAACCACAAGAAGGATTACATTAAAGAATACAAAACACAGACAGAGGGAAGATACAAAAGGCGGCCTTATCGCTAATTTTGCTAAACTTAATCAATGTTTTGTAGATGCACAGGCTGCAAATGGCCGCTCTGCAGCAGCAAGTGTTTCGGAGTGGGCCGATACACCGGCCACTCCACGTACGAATGCGACACACTGAAGTCTGTGCCACCCGACTACAGCAGGCTTGAAGACTTGAAGGATTCCTATCAAGCCCTTATGCCTCTACGGTAAGCAGAGCCTTTAAACGGACCGCTTCCAAAGTCTAAACATTTACCTGAGATTCTTTGTTTGCGAGAGAGAACGGGACGCACCAAGTAGGTGTAGTGGAACCTAGTTTATTTATAAACAGATTATTTTTTCAATATTTTGCTGTGACTAGTAATTAGTGTTAGCTTGTAATTTTTACACTTTTAGACTAGTTTGTATATTTATACTAATATTATACGAGTTTGTGAGTTTGTTTGAAGGAAGGAATCTCTGGAACTATTGAACTGATTTTGAAAATTCTTTCACCAGTAGAAAGCTATAGGTATATTATTGCTGAGTAACTGATTATGCTATGTTTTATTTTCAAAAAAATTAGAGATCCCTAAACGAAAATTTTTATAAGCTACCCGTGCAAATCCGGGGCGGGTCCCTAGTGTCTTATAATTTGTTAAAATTTTTACCTTATCTTGAAGAAAATTTCGAAATTTTTTTTTAATTAAAACTTCAAATCATAATTGCGGAACCAGCAGGAATTAGACATGCTTCCCTTTGGATTGTATGCAGGTTCAAGCCCTGGCGGACCCGCAATTTTTGGATATAAATGAGTAACTCGATAGCTCAACGGTTGAGGAGCGGACTGAATTCCGAAACGTCGGCGGTTCAAACCCCACCCGTTAAACTATTGTCGTACCCACTCCTGGCACAAGCTTTACGCTTAATTGGAGGGGAAAGGGGGGAATATTCTTTAAAAAAAACTTACACATTTTGTGATGAAACGGAAAGAAAAATGACTGTGTATGAAAGCGTACCTATTTAAATATGTTTTTTAATACACAGATGTCTATTACTAAAGAAAGCGGATCCAGACAAATGGGCAGCCGTCTCAGCAATGGAAGCTCACAACAGTGTCCGTCGTGAAAGAGGCGACATCTTTCCCATGAATGACAGAAACGTGGTGCAGAGGCTCAAGAGCTGGAACCTAGAGTATGACGAGGATGAGGTGCACACTGTCTGCGGTATTTTGGAGGTAAGATTAACTAAACACTTAAACACGACAAAATTATTAAGCGCCTGATCAAATAAAATAGCATCCAGTAACATATTATGTGAATAAGTACGTAAACTAGCCCTTAAATTCAAGCGGGTGTTTTTATTACAAAAATATTAGTAGAAAAAATGTGTCACTTTCTAATATCAAGCTATCTCTGTATTAAATTTCATGGATGGATGGATCGTGAAAAGGTGACAGATAGCAGATTTTCACATTTAAAATATTAGTATGGATTAACACGCTGTATCCTAACAGATACAGGATATTCTGAGTGAAGACTATTTTGAGGATCACATCTCAAGTACTTATTTAATTAGTTATATTTTGAAAGTAAACCGTTTTTTTTAATATGTTCCTTTCATTATTTCTTTCCTACTTAATAATTATATTAGCTTGATAAGGATGTGTATAAAGTACAATAAATCGCATATTAGGTAAACGCTTTCGAAGTGGGTGGCACTGGTGCTAATGCCCGTGCGCTGTACGACGCAGCGTTTCTCCTCGCACACGACTGCACGCCGTCCACGACGCACACGGACGCGGAACGTGCACCCGCACGCACGCTGACCGTACGCGCCGCAGTTCCGCACGCGCCTGGAGACATCATCACTCTGTGCTACGCTTACACTTTACAGGTGAAAGATTACTTTATTTGCACTAAAAGTTCTAACTTTTATGTTACCGGTTACTGGGCAAGAGATTCGCATATAATATGATGCTGCACAGGAAACGATTAAGGGTGCAAGATTAATAAATTATTATCGTAGCCCTTCCAAGTAAGTCTGTGTTCATCTTAGACTGCGTTACTCTCCTAATTGCGTAACTAAGACTTCAGTTTAAAATCTATCCCTATCGAATTGAAAATACTTATATTCATAGGAAAAGCTAAGTTCTCAAAATCTAGTGCTCTACTGACTAACTAATTAATTATATTGAAATTTGTGATTTTGTATGTAGGTAGATTCTTTCTATGATGTAGACCGCCGCATAAAGAAAGATTTTGATTTTGAGAAATCCCACACCAAAGAAATCGCGGAAATAACATGCTTGTCAGTCATAGAAACTGAGGTTCTAAAGTGAAATTCTAAAGGAGCCATCTTATCTTCTTACGAGATATTTCTGTATATACACAACGACTCTCAGTCCATCTGTCCACTTATGCTAAACTGAGAGCTCATAAGAGTGTTTTATTTTAAACCACGCTTCATTCGTGCAGAGAATTTCATATGTTTTAAATAAGTTTTGAGCAAACAAGATATTTTTCTCTCCTTCTTATTCTGAGAGGATACCCGTGCTCAGTAGTGGACCAGTGACGGGTAGATGATGATGATGAACGTACAGTTAACCATTAACGTCAACATAAAAGTAACACTCAGAATTATTCTTCTACAAAATTAAATGAGCATTATCTGATGATGATTATTCATTAATCCATCGCCGAACGACTACTGAGCACGGATCTCTTCTTAGAATGAAAAGGGCTTGGGTCATGGTCCAATGTGGAGCCTCGATAGCTCAACGGTTGAGGAGCGGACTGAATTCCGCAAGGTCGGCGGTTCAAACCCCACGCGTTTCACTATTGTCGTACCCACTCCTGGCACAAGCTTTAAGCTTAATTGGAGGGGAAAGAGGAGTATTAGTCATGATTAGCATGGCTGATATTCTTTTATAACAAAAAAAACTCTCAGGCATAATGGTTTCCTCACGAGTCACGATGTTTTCCTTCACCATTAAAGCAAGTGATATTTAATTGCTTGAAACAATTGTTCAAAATGAGCAGAGCACGTGATCTAAAACGCCATTTCTTCCTTCACCAGGGTACACTAAGACGTCGAGAGCATCTAAGGCTAAGTAAATTCTTCGAGTGCGCTTGCAAGCGCTGCTCAGATCCAACTGAGTTAGGCACTTATGCCAGTGCGTTCCGCTGCCCACGATGCAGTGGAAGAGTTCTGAGCAGTGCACCGCTAACTGCTGCTGCTCCTTGGCAGTGTGAAAATTGTCCTTATGAAATGCCCGCTGTTGCTGTACAAATTTTGATCAAGAAGTGAGTATTGAGAGGTTGGTGTTTGGTGTTTTAGGGTTCCATACCTCAAAATGAAAAAAGAACCCTTATTTCAATAAACTTTACCTTTTGATACTGAAACAACTCTTAATTCTTTCAGGTTAACCGATGAGTTTGAACAAATAGACGCCAACGATGTCCAAGGCTTTGAAAACTTCCTGACGAAATACCGCAATGTTTTACAAGATAGCCACTACCTCTGCCTGTCCGCTAAGCATTCCTTAAGCCAGCTGTATGGGAAGGTGACTGACTACATGATACATGAGATGCCGGAGGAGAAGCTTCACAGGAAAGTGGAGATCTGCAGGGATTTGATGAAAGTGTTTGATTTGATTGAGCCGGGATATTCTAGATTACGAGGTAAAACACCTTCTATCTTTGTTGTACCAATTCTTCTTCTTCCTAAACTTACCCCACTAACATAGGTTACTGGTAGACATCCAAACTTATTATATTATAAATGCGATAGTATGTCTGTCTGTCTGCTAGCTTTTCATGGCCCATCCGCTTAACTAATTTTCACTTCTCTATTTGTGCCTACTCTTTTTATTAGCAAATAGTACCATTCGTGAAATTGCTATTTTAAATTGTTAGAACAATCATGAGGCATTTCATTTACATTCCAACGGTGTTCATGATCATAATGTGAGTTAACTTGTTCCAGGTATTACTTTGTATGAATTGCATGCGCCTCTCATGGTCCTGACAACGAGGGACTTTGAAAGAAATGCTATTTCAAAGGAGAACCTACGGAATCGTCTAAAAGAGGTAATTGGAGCAAACTTTTCTTTCATCACCACCTACCCGCATACCTGACAGTTCTCCATAATGTTCTCAAAAGTGTGTGAAGTCTGCCAATCTGCACTTGGTAGACTACGTCTAAACCCTTCTTATTCTTAGAGGAGAAGTGTGCTCTCAGGTATGTAGGTTTGTAGGTAGCTTCGTTGTACCTATTTTACTCCCTTTACAACCTCTCCCACTGCCAAGGATAACTGGTAGAGATCTCTTACATAGAGAGATATTAAATGCTTCCCTGTTCACTTTTTCTTTCTTTTTCTCTTTATTGTTACATCTTTCTGGTACAAATAGGTTTTCTCATGATGGTTTCCTTCACCGTTAAAGCAACTGGTACTTAATAGTTAAAACTCGCATTGGTAATTTTCTGAAAATTGTGTGCCCGGGATCGAACCCCCGACTTACACTAATTAACTAGGCTATCACAACAAATCGAACTCTGACCACAGTGGTCACCACTGTGCCACGGAGGCACCGCAGCATAGATTATTTTGATGACAAAAAATGTTATTTGCAGATCGTAAGCTACCTGACCCAGTCGGCTCTAATCCTGAGCTTCGAGCCGCGTCATACGCCTGAGGGGCTGATGGCGTCGGCGGCATCAGACGCGCTGCGCAAGATCAAAACGTGGGAGCAAATCATCGGCAAGATCTCCTGAACTATGACCATGTACATTTCTAGTGTATAGGCCAGGGTGCAGTGGCGTGCAGTGCAGTTCATAGGGGCACAAAAGCACTGCTTAGCCAAGTTTAAATAGCTTCGTGCTCATTTTTCATCGTGACAGTCTTATTGACGGTCACGATGAAAATTGGTAGGTGTAATTTAAATAAGTAACGCCTACCCTGGCTTCAAAACTTATCCCCGCCACTGCCAGGGTGTGTACAATGTAACTTTATGGCGTCGATAGTCGATGTAGCTAACGGGTTTCTAGGCCCTGAAAAATATTCTTTAAGTTACGCTTACGCTACGCTTACTATGCGTTAATCTGTAAAATTGTTGGAAATGTCTTTTTTCCATTGTTAATATTAATCTCCTTAATTAACGATTGATTTACGTCTCAACAGTAGTTCGATTATTATTAGACTAGTTTACGTAATTTACGGCTTGGTTAACGTTAACTTAAAAAGTTACAAGAGAGCTAACTAATATCGTCGGCTGTATAATCCTAATCATCATTAAATTAAAAATAACTGAAATGGCAACCATGTAATTAATTAATAATATAATATGTACCTTTTACTTAAATTTTTGTACCTACTTACATTGTATATTATGTATAATTCATTCCTAGAAAAAGACATTGAAATTATATCAAAGGAATAAAAAAACTTTCAAAAAAATACAACACATAAAGTTGGATGTATTATTAAAATAATCAAATTTTAAAAAATATAAGTACCTATACCTACCTGGTAATATTATGTTTATACCTAATAATTACTAAATTACAATGAATAGTTAATTTAATAAATCTATATTTACGTAAAATGTTTTTTGTTTTATTTAAAAAATCCCACTTTTAAAGGAAATAATAATATTATATTTTCATCGTTTCACATTGCTGTCTCTCCTGCAACTAATCGAACTGATAAGATGTGAACCTACGATCTGATTTCATTTCATCTGCTTTAAGTACATATCTATGGCTTTTAAGTGTTAGACTGTTGAGGAATTTCGGGCCGGACTATGCAGTTGCGTGGCCGTTGCATTGTTTATGTGCAGTATTGCAGGCGCAATGGTTGGAGAATCTTTAGTGTTTCTAAATCTGTGTCGATAACTCCTGTTCTGAAAACGCATTTCCGTAAGTTCGATAACTGAAAAAATCTGCGCATAAGCATGATTTTTTAAAAATTCTGATACAAATTAGGCCTTGACTGCAATCTCACCTGGTGGTAAGTGATGATGCAATCTAGGATGGAAGCGGGCTAACCTGGAAGGGGCATGGTAGTTTTTATTAAACCCATACCTATACACTTTTATTACAATCTTAGTCCGTAGGGTAACCATTTCGTGACCGTGATATAGGCGATCATATCAAGTAGGTAAGTATTAGATGCGTAGTACATATATTAAACAGAACAGCGGTGATTTCGACATGCTCTTTTTGAATTTTCACTTTGCCAGCTCCTACCTTTGCCGCTCGCACCATGATATTGAAAAAATGTCACCCACAATTAACATTATTAATTATTATACTTACTTACTAAACCCAAAAACAGTTTTCTGAGAGTAAGTATCTCTTTTATGATTCATTTTACGATGAAACAGTGTAACTTAATATTAAGGCAAAAGAAAATGTCGAAAGCACGTCGAAATCTATGAAATTACCAATTTTCCAAACCTCCCGGAAAACTTTCCAGGCAAAGCTACCAAATGGTAAGGCTAAAGAACCATAAGTAAGTAGATTCATCAGGTCTACGGTTTTCACAAACAAAGCCACGGTTAAAAGCTAGCTTCCAACTCACTAGATCTCTCTGGATGCACCTCGTGTTTCAGTTGCCGGCAGGTTATTTTTACCGCAGTCAATGCGCCCGCGCCGCTCTACACTGTATATTCTCTGAAACTCTGAATTTCACGCGTGAAATATCAATTGCTGATGAAATTAGGTGCGTAGTGAATTAAATAAAATAAGCATTGGAAGTTAATTAAAAACGTGGATAAGCCTTATTGGTAAGGTTGTATTCTTAGGCACTTTAAGCCAAGTAGTTAGATAGTTTTGTATTCAGGTCAATCATACCTACTTAAACCTGGATTTAACTGCAAGAAAAATAATTGAATTTAAAAATTTGACAAAAAAATGTGTAAATTAAGTGCATGTACCTACTGGTATATACATAATTAATGACATATACTAATTTAATGATTGAAATAACGTATAATAAAGTTTACAATAAATTGCTGATCATACGTGTTTTATACATATCGCAAGTGATTTAGACCTAATTTAAACCTAGAACTACAGTTATCCAAGCAGTTCCGTCCCCCATATAATTCTATTAAACCTTGCCCAAAAATACCGAAATGGGTTCATCGTGATGGTTTTAACTTTTAAAAGATATTTGAATCGGTTCAGATTTTGCGGAAATATTATGGTGGAAAAATACCACCACAAGAATAATCATTATAACATTATTCAGGCTAGATCCATCAATTTCTTTCAAAGATTGTATTTAAAACTAAATAAGTACCGATGTAGGACGGAGATCAATCCTTGTCTCACTGTTCTTCGAAATTAGGTACATTATAATCTCAATATGCTCATTGCTCAGGAAACCATGACAGAACAAGAGCCATGTGAAGTATGCTCAGCTCCCACAGAGCACAAATGCTCAAGCTGCCAGTCCGTCCACTACTGCTCCCGCGAGCACCAGAAGCAGCATTGGAAGCTGCACAAGCAGCAGTGTGTCCCAGCCAGGGTCAAGGAGGATGGCAAATACGGACGCTATCTTGAAGCCATCAGGAGTTTGAAAGCTGGTGAAATTGTTATGAAGGAGGCACCTCTTATTTCTGGCCCATCACAGGTGATGGTTTTCTGTTACTACGATATTTTTTTTGCACTTTTAGGGTTCCGTACCTCAAAAGAAAAAAACAGAACCCTTATAGGATCACTTTGTTGTCTGTCTGTCCGTCCGTCGTGTCTGTCAAGAAAACCTATAGGGTACTTCCCGTTGACCTAGAATCATGAAATTTGGCAGGTAGGTAGGTCTTATAGCACAACTAAAGGAATAAATGCGAAAACTGTGAATTTGTGGTTACATCATTTTTTACAAGTACTTAATCTTTCATTTTGTATAGATTAACCATAAAATTACGCGAAAATTCCTGATTCGAATCTCCACACAATTCATTCATTCTACACAATATTAACATGAAAATTGGTTTTACAGGTAACTCCACCAGTCTGCCTTGGCTGCTATAAACTGCTGGAAGAGGGAAAGACTGTGTCCTGCCAGAAATGTGGATGGCCGTTCTGCTCAGAGGCTTGTACGAGGAATGAAGTGCATACGCCGGAGTGTTACTACACACAACAGAGGGGTGAAAAGGTATAGTTGAAGAGTACAAACTTAATCTAGAGGTTGATTCAAGAGAGGAGGAAGATTATAACCCCGACAACGCATAATTGCGGTACCTCTAGCTCTGGTGATGCAAATGTTCATGGGCAGTAATCACTTAACATCAGGTGACCCGCCTGCTCGTATGCTCGCTATTTTATTATTAAAAAAATATGATGATGAATTTTAAAACTATTTAATATCACAAAAAGGATTGCTTCTCATTTGGTATACTTAATGCTTGTCTTTTTGTATTAGGTTTCGGTATCTACGTATGGCGTACCACATCCAAACTACCAATGTATCACAGTCCTCCGATGCCTGTACCAGCGAGACAACAACCCGAAGCTCTGGTCCAAGCTCCAAGCCCTAGAGTCACACGACGAGGATCGCAAAGGAACTGACAAGTGGGATAATGATAGGAAAATGGTTGCGGAGTTCATTTGGAAGTTCTTCAAGCTGGAGGGGACGTTTAATGAGGATGAGATTATGAAGTGCTGTGGAATTATTCAGGTATATCTACAATCGATAAATGTGATTGACCAAAGTGATTTTGGACATGTGATGTAAGATTGGAAAAAGGCGTAGTTAGTTACACCTTACGTAGTTACGTAGTATTTATTTATTTATTTATCAGCAAATAAATGAAATTGAAATTGTAATCGAAATTACATCACGAAGAAGTGGTAGTTGTATTTGACGACTCAAAAGTGCTTGCATAAGTTTAATTGAATAAAAAATATTTTTATTTATTTGTTTATTTGAATGTAGAGCCAGATAAGCTATACTTAGTGGTTTAAAAGATGTCCATCTCCTATTTGGAAGATTGGGGTTTCGATTCTGGGCCATGCGTCCATCTTCCAGAGTTTATTGCGTTTTAAAGAATTACCTTAATATGACTTGCTTTAACGGTGAAGGAAAACAACGTGAACTTGTTCCTGTTTGTGTGAAGTCTGCCGATCCGCTCTTGGCCAGTGTGGCGAATAAGGCCTGAACCTTTCTCATTCTAAGAACATACCAATGCTCAAAAGTGAGCCGGCAATGGGTTGATCATCATTATCATTGAGACAGAATTTTACGAGTACCTGACTAAATTTTTGTATTGTTTCCAATTTCAGATAAATGGCCACGAAGTGCCTTTACTGGAACCGGAGTATGTGGCGGTGTTCGACAAGATCTCCATGGTAGAACACAACTGTCGGGCCAACTGCAACAAAAGCTTTACTTCCGATGGACAAATTGTAAACAGATCTTTTATTTATTTATAGACTAGCGCTTGGCTGTAATAATCCCTGCTGGCAAGTGATGATGCAGCCTAAGATGGAGCTCGCTTGCCTAAAGATGCCTAATCCCTGTTAACTTGAAGGTGCCTCTATTAAAAGTGAATGGGAAATCTGATACCGAAAGGGGTTCCATATCCTAGCTGTTCAAACTCTAGAAGAAAGTAGGAGGCAAATCAAAAGATTTGAATTTGTGGTGTATTTCTAAAATATAATGGGTCCAAATAATTGCAACTGTATAGCAAAAACTCAAGCAAAAACTGTATATCAAAATCAAGTTCAAGAACCACATGAAAGATTATTCTATGTGTGTTGTGCATGGAGTACCTACTGCAGCCATTTGTGGGATGGGGTTGACCACAAACGATTCTCTGTCCTGCTCATCCAACCCCCTTCCCCCACCTTCTTAAGATCGTCACTCGTCAGTCATTTCGGGTTAGAAATCGTCCCACACTGCTCTTACTAGTTTGCGGTTGGTGTCTCCACTCCGTTATGTGTCTCATATCATTTTCCGCAGATCCTTAGTGCAGGCGTCAACATATCGGCCGGGTCCCACCTGTCAGTGTGTTACACAGACCCCCTGTGGGGCACGGAAGCTCGGCGCCACCACCTCTCCGACTCCAAGTTCTTCGAGTGCTGTTGTGAGAGATGCTCTGACGTCACCGAGCTGGGGACCATGTTTAGTGCTGTCAAGTGTAAGAAGAAGTGAGTTTACCTGAAGATTTTTTCTTATTAGAGGTTATCAAATTAGAACAAAAAACCGGTCAAGTGCAGCTCAGATTCGCCTCGGATTTCGGAAGGATTGCGTACCATCATACAAAAAAAACCGGCCAAGGTAGAGTCAGACTCGCGCACTGAGGGTTCCGTACTCGGGTATTTTTCCGCCATTTTTCACGATAAATGAAAAACTATTATATATATATATATGCTTAAAAATAAATATATTATATGCTTAAAAATAAATAAAAATCTGTTTTAACAGACAGACAGATAGACAGACAGACAGCAAAGTGATCCTAGAAGGGTATTGTTTTTCCTTTTGAGGTACAGAACCCTAAAAATTGATTCTCAGATCTGATGAAGTTCAGATAAAAATAAATCTGAGTTTCACCTAGATTTTTATTCGGTTGCAGAATCATAATGGGTTGGATTTCAAAGCAAGTCCACAGGCACCACGCAAATTGCAATTTGCGTTTAAATCAATGTCGATTTGATTATTTCCAGAGACTGCAAAGGCTACCTCCTGCCAGACACGTTCATCCTTCCAATCCTGCACAAAACTAAATCACCCGACCCCAGCACGCGAGGGCTGGACAAGAAGTTCTGGAAGTGCGGCAGCTGCAAGGACGAGGTGACGGATGCGATCATACAGCAGCTGTTGCAGGATATTGGGCGGGAGCTGAGTGTCATGCCGAAAGGGGAGCCGGATGCTTGTGAAAGGTATAATGTTTCATCATCATTATCATCAACCCATCAACGGCCCTCTGGCCTGTCAGATTGAGAAGGGTTTGACCATAGTCTACAACTGGCCAAGTGAGGATTGGCAAACTTCACACACTTTTGAGAACATTATTGAGAACTCACAGGCATGCAGGTTTTCTAACGATGTTTTCCTTTGCCGTTAAAACAGAGTGATATGTACGAGTACGTTAACCTAACTCCAAAAAGTTAGTGGTGCGTTTTGAAGTCGTGGACAGTAGCTAGTTATAAATAAATGGATATTGATAGATACAAACATATCACACCAGCCTGTGTAAAATTTTAGTATGCAAGTAAATTATGTATTTATGAGAATTCCTGGAATATAAGTTACCTATGATTAGGTCATAAACACGGTACAAAGTATTAGTACAAATAGTTCACAACAGGTCGACATGGCAATATTTCGCACTGGGTTACCGATGGGGCTGGGCGGGTGTGCGGGGTGTCCCCACCCCGATTGCCATGTTGACCTGTCGCGAACTATACATACTTTGAAATATTAGATTCTGGTGAAAAACACAGGGGCCTACCGCTCACATTGTATTGTATCCACTATGTCGTAGTTCCACTATTACTCTATTTATTCCGGGTCCAAAACCTTGCTAACTGACTTTTCAAATATATTTTTGCAGGTTCATAGGCCACTGCAGCACCTACCTACACCCCTCCCATTACTACATGACAGACGTGAGCCTCGCTCTAGCGCAGATGATAGGCCAGCAGGACGCCATGGGGCTCGCGGGAGTCACGGATGACCGGCTGCTGCTCAAGACTCAGCTGTGTAGGAAGATCACAGACCTATTGGAAATACTGGGGCCAGGTACAAGATATTTGAATCGTTTTTATTAACTAACATTTTCCCCCGCGTGGATTTTATACGGTCCTATTGGAATTTTTCTTTTTAGCCTGATTGGCATCTCGACCTGTCGTGAACTATACTTACGTTGACTGGCAGTTATCAGTAGGTACCTTTATTATTACGAATCCGGATAAAACTTTTTGCTTCCACATTTTCGGATCACTAAGGTTTGCGAGGTTTGACCATTGCACTACTGAGAGCAAGAGTGAAAAAAATCGCACAAAATAAAAAAATGTTTATTGAAATCTCTTCGCAACTTTCTAATTAAGCTGAATCATTCCGTAGGTATTATTATTATTAGTTATAGAAAGTTTGGACGAAGTAATGGACTTAACTACTTTACCTAATTTTTCCAGCGGAAACGCGTCTTCGCGGCTCGCTGCTATTTGAACTGCATGCCGCGGTCGCAGAGACAGGGCGAAGGAAGTCCCTTACCGAAGGACCTATGGTCATGCTCGGATACATCACGGTATTTCCTCCTTTTACCTTTGCTCTTATTTAGAGAAATTTAGATGACAATAATTAGTAACAAATTTTCATAGCCCGAGCTCGTGCTTATTAGAATTTAGAGTTTCAGTCAGAATCCGTTTCCCAAATCGGGCGGCGGCGCGGTGGCAAGTTGGCATAAACAAATATGAAATTTCCGAGCACTCAAAAGCCCAACTTATAAATATTAAAAGGTCGACAAAGTCTGGTCCACCTCCACCTAATATTATGGCAGGAACTTATAAAATAATAGTTACAAATCTATTGTCTAAACGATGACGCTTGTGATTCGTAGATAATCCCGTCAATCAGCACTCAAACGTCAGACACTACACCGGTTAAAAAAACCATGTTGACCATCTTGGATTTTAGAATGGATGAATCCTATATTTCCTGGCCAGTAATAAGACCACAGCGCTTGACCTGTGCCAGGCAGGTCAAGAAATGAAAGCTTATGGTAATGCTTTTTCCAGGAGTCCCGTAAGATCCTGCTGGAGTCAGCGACGCTGCTCGCCCACGAGCCGCCCGAGTTACCGGAAGGTCGGCTGGGACGGCAGGCGCGCGCTAACCTGCTGCACATAGACGAGCTCATACTGAACCTGTCTTCCGCGTTACCCTCACCCCTATAGTGAACCCTTAAGATCCTGCAGAACTCTGCATCACCAACCTGTTGAAAACCCAATAAATGTTTGATAAAAAATCGAACTTGTTTTATTCCAATGTTAAAAAGTAGTGGTGAAAGAGTGAAATTTCAGTTTTTTTTTAAAAGTGATTCCACAATCTTGGACATGAAAATGAACGTACCGACCTACTTACCTATGTGAATTTTAATGTAACAATTTTGTGATGTATCTATATTTTTTGCCCTTATGTCTAAATGTAAACGTCTAATTTCATGTTTGCATCAGGAAATTAGGCGTTTACACGTGCAATTGATACTGAAATGAATGTCGTGAAACTAATTTCGTGCCACTAATTTCGTAATGTAAATTCCAAATAGTCTGTTTTATTGTACGCAGAGTCGCGGTCAAAAGCTAAGATAAAAAAAAGCACGGGATGGACTAATTGGTTTCCATAAAGTACTTAATTAATAAAAGGTAAACATAGTGCGGATATGCGGCCCGGTATCCCCGTATCGAACCAGTCCGATAGCTACTTGCCTTTCAAGTGACAACTGGCGTGGCGAGTAATTGGGCCAGCTGCGGATTCGCGGAATCGAACCCGTTCCAGTTCCGCGGACAGTTACTTGCACTGTGCCATGGTGGATGCGGAAAACGTAAATAAACAAGAATATAAGATAAAATTGAACAGAAGCTGGCGTTACTTTGCGGAAATCCATCATACACAAGAAACAACAAGTTTGTTTTGACTATAATCTACTAAGCCAGATAAATCCATTGGTAGGTACAACGTGCAGCACCGCATGCACCGCATTTCCTTCTGTTGCCTGGGTACTAGACATTGAAAAAATGCAAGCCACCAAGAAAGCAATACGCAATAATAATTTAGAGTAGGTACCTATACCTACTTCTTAGTACCTGCATAGTATATTAGCGTAAAAAGGTAGCGATAATTTTTGTATAATTAATGTTCAATTACAACAATTGGTAGTTAGGTAATAACTAATCTTCTCTTATCACATTGTAAATCACGCCACGCCTCCACGAAATTTTCCATATTGTAGCAGCATGAGATAAAATACCGGAATCTGCGAAAATAGAAGGAAAATATCTTAAAACAAATAGAAATAGCGCTTATTTCGAGTGGGTTTACAGATACAGCTGGCGTCAGGAAAAAAAATTTTGAACTTGAACTTGCGTAGTGGGTGATTTATTGATCAATCTTGGTAATGCCTGCGTCGTCGCTGTATTGGTTCCTCAGTTCACTTTTCGTCTTCCATACAACTAAGTTACATGATCTACATAGGTACTCGTATCCTCAATGTAAAAAAAACACCTTTTTAAAAACAAGCTTTTATTTCAGCAAGGAGAACTTCAATATGGCCACCTCCCGGTTCAATGGTACCATATTACCTAGGTATTGCATTTTTATCGAGGTTATATTTTATGTGTTCCAAATCTCAGCTCGATCGTTGGTCTAAAACTCTGTCGAAAGATTTGACCACATACCAACACGGCAAGTTAAATAAAGGCTTGTAAATGACAAAGGAAATAAATACACTAAATACCAACACCAAACAAGACGTTCCAAGGTGTCAAATAAATATTCACATAACACAATGCAAACCACCTAAGAAGCGCATGAAAGAGATTTTCTGCCAAATCACAACATATCGCGTGTGCTAACGTAGTTACTGAAATTATCACATATGCAAATACAACCATGACAAAGCCTGTAAGGAAATCTGAATCTAGCGATTGAGTAGAGGACGAGTAGTGATACGCGACGATCTTGCGTAATATTGTGCGCACGCGCAAGTTTCGAAGTTACAAACAAAATAAATGATGTGTTATGAAAGTTGCAGAGATTTGTGATGAAAATGGGCTAAGACAATGGGTTTCCGGGTTTAAAAAATTTATGAGTTATATAAAGAAAATAATATCAGTGAATACTTAGTAGAATAAATGACATGCTCTATGTGAAGTTTACGAAAAATTGTAACGGAAGGATTGCAAAGATTGGTGTAAGTTTTTTTGTACATTTTTCAGTTTATTTCATTTGTCATAGAAATAGAAAAGTATTTTATTCAAATGAAATTTTAAAAATTGCTTCGAATTTCTATAAACTCTAACACTACCTGGTTCAACATAATATCCTTACTAGCGAGAAGTACCAGCAATAAAAGATTTCCCACGCTTTCTAATTTTATCACTATTTTATTCCATGATATGAGAGCGTACTACCTATACATATATATCATTAATAAATATCATAATGTTGACACTTCCTGCAATAAAAATAATATCACTAAGCACTGGTCAGCGCTGAACAAGATCAGTTCGGTTAGATCCTGAAATAGCTTAGCTTATAATCCCAATAAGCTTATCTAATCTCTTCATTAACGATGAGAATAAAACTTGCAATAATACTCCTGAAAAACTCTACCATTATCTCAGTCTTTCAATGAGTGCTTGACTAAATATTTACTTTATGATTTTTAATTTTTATTCGATATCGGTGAAGCATGGCAGATGAAAAGTATTCAAAAGAAAAATAAAACCTTAAAAATAAATACTTTTTAGTGTTCGTGGTTTTCGAAGTCACCATATACACCAGCTCTAGGTAAGAAATTGAAACTCTCTCTTGACCAAAATTTAAGACCTTGGTAGGCAACCTTTATGCGCTAGCCAATTACACAGGAGATATTATAGTGCATAAATAAGTTTGCAAATACAGCTGATACTAATAGTGCGATGAAACGGAAATCCGATTCGAAAACAGGGAGAGATCAGGCGCAGGACCAACGGCTTTCTTCTTTCTTTCTGGGCTGGTTTCTTTCTGGCTTGGCACTCAAACGTTTCCGTCTGTTGTGCGTGACCAACGGCTTTATGTAAGAATAAGAATAAGAAGTGTTTATTTGCTAGAATATGGTATAATATACGTATATAACTATCCTGTAAATTGTAATGGAGTAAAAAAGAGAAACTTATTCTTTTCAGATATCCGTCGCCCAATGAAGGAGACATGTGGCTGGCCCATACCCTAAGCCTACTAATTTGTATCGCCCAATACGCTAAGTGCAACCTTCTAGGAGAATACGAAGAGTTATCCCGTAACATTCTCTACCCGCCAGAAGACCATACGGTTGCAGCACTGCCCGTAGAAGTAGGGAAGGACAAAACTTCTGGATGCATTTGTAGAAGCACCAAGAGCCGTAAGGTGATGGTCTGCTTTGGGAACTACGAGTGCAGAAGGTTTCCTAAGGTACTAACTGAATTTTAGTACAACACTGTTTCTAGTGTAGCACACATAGTTCGACAAACCGGTAGACGTTGGGCTCCCAACTCCCAACTCCCAAGGTACTAGAAGCCAACCCATGCACCGGAATACGCAGCGCTGGAAGACCGGCCACTAAGTGGACAAACATCATCAAACGAGTGACATGGAGACGCTAGATTCAGGCGGCGCAAGACCATATCATGTGGAAGTCCCTACAAGAGACCTATGCCTAGCAATGGACGTTTTTTGGTTGATGACGATAATGATGATGACTCAAAACATACGAGAATAAATAAAATAAAGTTTTAGAAGTTTTTCGTAATTACAATAACTAACAGTACCTAAGTAATAAAAAACTACCTAGAATACTTAGAATAGAATTAGGTAGAATAGAACTAGGTACAACTTCTGCTACAATAGAAAAGTTTACATTTATTTGGTTTAGTTTACAGAGTCCAGAAACTAGACAATACTTTATTCTAATGCCACGAAAATGCCGCGTGCACTAATTTATCTATATCCTCAGATCCAAATACCCTACTTGGTAGATTATTATTATTAAATATAAGTTTGTCTTTGACTGCGATCTCACCTGGTGATAAAAATAAAGCGATGTCTATGTCTAAGATAGCCATAGCCATATCCTCAATCTACTTGATGAATAACTAAATAGACATTATTAGCATCTTAGATCTGTGTCCATTTCATTAGTCGTAGTATTTTTAACAGATCTTAACATTTACGTAATCCAATTAAGATTATCCTGAGCGCCCTTCTACATATTTGTATGAACCGTATCAAATGGAAGTTTCTTATATTATATCTTAATCCCTTTTATGCACAAAAGGTTTATAATGTTATTGTAATATCGTAAGTATATTAGTCAACATTCAGCTTGTTGATATTAACTTAACTGTTTCTAGAATACGAGATGTAACATTACCAAATTTGTCTCTAGGTACACTCTACAATCACAGAATAAATACATAGATAATAGAGTGATAGCTAGCGTTCAAAAATTGAGTAAAGTATGTTTGAAAAAATATTTTTTAATACAGTTGCTCAAAAAGTGGCGTATTGCAGGGACGTATAGCGTTCGGGATGTGGGCTATTACATACTCGTGCTTTTTTTTTGCCTTTCCCGCACTCGTGCTTTTTCTTTCCCAACTGTCAAAATATTAAAAAGAAAAACCAACCATGAAGTTTTTACTAAAAAAATTCATAGAAGGTTTTATGATTCATGCAAATACGTATATTTCTAAAAAGAAGCTACTAATTTGTTTCAATATCAGATTTAATGATTTGATTGAATGAGTTTGGTTAGGTTTCATCTCATTAAATTTCATTTTCATTTCATATCAATAAAAAACTTCTACTGAAGACTTGGCTGTATGGGCATAGTTCCCTTTGCCTACCAGAATGGGTGAAGAAAAAAAAAAACTCTACTTATATTCTATGGTTGGCGCCATTTTTCAGAAATTTTCTTTGCGAGTTTAGTTGTTGGTTGCCTAAAATGAGTAATTTCGACCCTAGTTTTTTATATCTATTAACAATAAAGTTGTTTTAAATTAAGTTAGTTGAGTTTATTGTGTTTTTATTATTTTATTAAATTGCTTCATTTTTTCGCAACTGTATTAAAAATAGTCGTTCAGTACACGTGCGGAACCGTCATTGCAACTCGTTCCGACTGTCAACCCTCGCCTTCAGCTACGCCTCGGCTCGGGTAGACATTTGTCGGAACTCTTTGCAATGACAGCCTTTCCGCACTTGTAATGAAATATACTATTCCCGGATTTTGGGACAAGGAGAGAATATGTATTTAGTGTAGTGGTCAAATAGCGAATATTTTCATAATAATTAACAGAATTAAAGAATGCCACTTGACAAAAGTGACAACGATTAAGTTATACTTACCGGGACTAAACCCCAAATATATTAAAAAATATACATTCATGTAAACATTTAATGAGTAGGTAAAGCAATAAACGAATATGAATTCATAGACGTCATTGTAGTTTCGGTGTTTCAAATTGAGAAATGGCATGGCCCTAATTAATTTATTAGCATCTACTGGAACGCTAATATTATCTAAGGAAAACAAAAGCTTACAGTTATCATACAACAAATATATTGCGTCACATAAAATATTATTACAAATCTTAAGGACTGCGCATGTTTTCAAGTTCTAGGAAGATAAACGAAATATTTCTAAATATAAACTAACGCCTGAAATTAATTATCAAATCTAACGATATTTATTATAGGTACCTGAGAATATCAAAATACACATCTCTTTATCTCACACGTGATTTGCTAACCCTTTGTTTTCTGTATCATATTTTTTACGAAAACTAGTCACAAGACTTATTTTTTGTGATAAGATTCTAAATCTTAACAAACAGTCCATGTACGCATGTTATATTAATTAGATTCGCAACAACTTCATTCATTTACTTTATTTGATTTGCAGGTAAATGTGAGAAGCGAACTACTCGTAGTAAGAACGACAGTTTTGCCAGAAATTCGAGTTGGTGAATTAGATGCCTTGCACTATTTGAAGGCTTTGAAAATAGAGGCTAATCATCAGCTGAAGTACATTCAGCCAGGACTGTTCCGCAACTTGACGAGGTTGCAGCGATTATCAATATCTTACAATACTCAACTACAAGTTATCCTGGATGGGACGTTTGCAGGATTGAAAAGTCTAAGGGAATTGAATCTGGTCAATAATGGATTTGTTAACATTTTACTGCTAACTCCAGCATTGAAACCCTCGTTATTACCATCTCTAAAAGTTCTCGACATATCAGAAAACTCATTTGACACGATTCCAGAGAACACTTTCGACCCGATGAAAGGAACGACACTACATAAGCTCAAAATAAATTTATGTCAACTTGATTTTATTCATCCCAACAGTTTTTTACGTTTACAAATGCTGCAAGAGTTAGGTATTGGTGCAAATGACTTTAATTCATCAATTATAAGTGATATTCTTATCAGTCTGAAAAGACATAATAGGAGCCTTACAACTCTTGACATATCCGACATGGGCTTCCGGAAGCATCCTCCGAGAAAACTCATGGAGATTATTGCGAATACAACAGTAGAGAAATTAACGTTATCAGACAATCAATTTGAGATAATTTCTGATGATACTTTCCCGAATATGCCCAATATAAAAGTGTTAAACCTACGAAGAATCAGTGCGATACTTGTCAGACCAAGAGCTTTCGATCCGTTTAAATTTCCAAATCTCCGCATCCTGTTGCTGAGTGGCAACAATTTGCCCGGAATTCACTTCAGGCACATATCTAACCAACAACTTATCCTACTAGATTTATCATCTAACAAAGGCACTAACTCTAACCCCATGTACTTTGAAATTGACAGAGGGGCGTTCCTCGACTGTAATGCATTAAAGGTCCTAAATTTAGCTTTTAATAGAATGAAGTCAATCTTCGACTACACATTCATGGGGTTAGAAAATCTAAGAATATTAAATTTAGAAAACGGTACCATCTTTCACATAGGTGATGGAACTTTTAAGCCATTGAAACATTTAGAAGTGTTAAATTTAGCCAATAATCCTCTAACTGCTAATCAAAATTTAACAAGTGGAATTTTCGATGGACTGAATGAATTGAAAATGTTAACTCTCAAGAATTGTGGTATCAAACATCTTTACGATGACGATAACATGTTTGAGATGCTGCCCAATTTAACTCACCTGATACTGGCTAACAATGAATTGTATTACATTACTCCAGAGTTATTGAAACCGTTGAAATTGTTGCAAGAGCTGGATCTGAGTAATAATTTGATAATGTCGTGGTGGGCACCTTTATTTTTATCATCAGGAGTGAAACCTTGCAATTTATATTTAGGGGACAATAAAATTACACATTTCACGTTAAGTATGATGCAGGACATAAATTTCTTGCTAGAAAATAAAAAAAATTGTTCCATTGAAATTGACCTTGAGAATAATTTGTTTATTTGTGATTGTTCGTCTATGTACAAGCCCTCCATGTGGCTGGGAATTAATGGTTCTCAAGCACTGATTGATTATTTTGTGCATTCAAATTTTTTGTGCAGTAGTCCGGATGTTTGGGAAGACCGACGAGTGGCAGATTATCTCTCATCGATTAAGAATATGCGCTGTCTGATGTATGATAAGATCTCAAACATAATGCTTTTAGTGTGGACAGCACCGTCAATAGTCACTTTAATAATAGTGGTTATGATAATAGTATGTGTATATAGATATAGAATTTATATTAGATATTGGTTATTTTTAGCTAAATTAGCTTTAGGTAGAAGATTTATTAAGAAATCTTTGAAAGCACCTCCAGACCCTGAGAGCGGGCACAAGTACGATGCATTTGTGTCATACTGTACTGAAGATAGAGAATTTGTCGCCGAGCTCATTAGTCAGTTAGAATGTTCGCCGCCTTATTTGAAACTGTGTATTTACGAGAGGGATTTTGAAATAGGTTCCTTTATATCAGAATCGATATTAGCTAGCATAAATGAAAGTAGGTACATTATTTTAGTTATAAGTAACAATTTTGCAAAATCTCAGTGGTGCAGATGGGAGACTCAGTTGGCTGAATACCACAGGTTGTTTCTCGAGGACGGAACGTCTTACGATCCATTAGTGCTAATAAGGATGGATGACGTGGAGAGCAAATATTTAACTACGACTCTAAAGTTTCTATTGAAGACTAAGATATATTTGTCGTGGGACGAACAGAAATCTGAAGAGTTTTGGAAGAGATTACGAAATGTTCTCAATAAAAATAGATAGCAAATCTACTTTTTAAGAGTTTGTTGTTAATTTTTTATTAAAATCTTTTTACAATTTTTTTTTGTTTTCTTAGCTCTATATATACCTATATCTACCACAGTAGGTTTTATCGTAATTTTAGCGGCACGAATTTAGTTGTTAAAAGATCCTGTTAGATTTTCTCAAAATCCTTTCTTAGAGTCGGGGTGTGAAAAAAACTTAAATGCAATATGTCAAGTTTTTGGAGCTGAACTGATTTGAATTGGTATGATAGGCTATCAGTTTCTATTTTTATATAAATAGATATTGTTGTTTACACTTAATACTAATCATTTTATTTTTGTTGTGCCTGTTAATTTTTTTTGTCATTTTTGTTATTTTTTTGTTGTTTCAGTTGTTTTTTTCGTTTGTTTTTATTTTATTTTTTGTAAACATTTTAATAAAGATGTTTTCAATGAGATTTGTAAATAAATGGAAGCGTAATTGATTAAGAGTATATTATGTTGATTCTGGGTGAAGGATTTGATCTTGTACTAGATAGACTACACAGTAAGTACATTAGGTATAAAATACTGACTGATTATATGCTTTCATAACAGTGTCGATATGAGAATGACAAAAGTAAACAAAGCCGGGTAACGAGTATTAAATGCAATACAAACGTTCGCTGGGTATTTCCTTGTACAGAACTATTAACATTGTGGTATCTGCTAGGTGCGCGATGTAAATTTCATTCTAGTGCTTAGTATGTAAATTATTCAAAATGCGAGTGGCAAATTTTATGATTATGATAATATGGAATTTAATTTTTATGAAGCACACAGTCATTTATAATGAAAGTCTGGTCAGGGATCTATGAACATTCCATGAAAAATTCAGCGTTTACCAATACTCTAGAATTTTTTCAAGACTCAGTGCGCTCTAAGACTGACCATAACTTTCTAGGCTTAAGAGTTCAGATCTGGACTAGATGAGGGTCAGACTTCAGCTTTTATAAATTTCGGTACATCGGTTAGAAGCATGCCGTTGGAGCCGTGAAATTGTAGCAGACAGACAAACCGACCGACACACACTTTCGCATTTATAATATTATAATATTAGTATGGATTTACATGGTGAAATTACGTGAAAGTAGTGTAGCGGAGCTAAAGTACCCTTCTCTGCAGTTAAACCTGATCTTGAAGTCATTATATGAGACCTGCAGTAAAAATAAAATACACCTTACACCTTACACTTTCACTTTCGCCTCCCTACCTCTTGACGAAAATAACGACATTGGATTGAGAAAAATAAAATACAATCAATTCTTTCTCTACTTGTAATAATAATTTTGAATGTTGAAAATCCGAGCTACAAACGCGATAACTCAAAAGTTGAAAAAACCCCCGACACAAAAACCTCTGTAAGAAAACTAGAAAAGAGCTGATAATTACTCTGATAACTCTCAAACGGCTGAACCGATTTTCTTGGATTATAGCTAAGAACACTCTCGATCAAGCCACCTTTCAAACAAAAAAAACTAAATTAAAATCAGTTCATTCATTTAGGAGCTACGATGCCACAGACAGATACACAGATACACACGGCAAACTTATAACACCCCTCTTTTTGGATCGGGGGTTAATAAACGTAAGTAAGTATCTATATTCTGCCCTTACCAACATTTCTTGAAGATTGGGCAGGTATTGAAGACTGAAGGCACCTGAAGGCAGACCATACGCGTACCTACGTACATTTAAGCTACTTGTCCATTGTTATGATTTTATCACATCGAAGCATTGGTATCGTACCTACTCGTCTCCGTTCCACTTAGCACATGAACAGACATAAAGGCTGTTTTACGCCGAATCAACGACATGCTCCAATAACATGCCACAAATAGTAGTAGGTGAAGCAACCAACAACATAATAACATTGTGGCTATCTATTTTATTTATTTGACATAGGCCAAACTATTAGCAAGCTGAAGTGGCAGTGGGCAGGCCATGCCTGTCGTAGACCGATAGCGATGGCCGTTGGAGCCGGAAAGTCCTTGAAAGCAAGCGTAGTGTGGGAGACGCCCTCCAGCACGATGGATCGACGATATAAAGCGGCTGGCGGGAAGTGGCTGGATGAGGAAGGCTGAGGACCGGGTGTGGTGGCGCTCTATAGGGAAGGCCTATGTCCAACAGTGGACGACCACAGGTTGATGATGATGATATCTATTTTATTCCAATATTACGATACGACAGTCCGCCGACGAATCATACAACATTTTCAGCTATTGCAACATACCTTAATGTCGCACTGTGTTGCTCTGGCGTAAAACGACCTTAAGGCTTAAGTATATCTACTTAGTCATGTTGTGCTACCTAACATAAAATTGCACATGGAAGTAGCATTGTAGGTATTGATTGTATGTATCGATGTATCGGTGAAATGAAGTAGTTAGCATATGGATCGCGTAGCGACCGACTTGTGAGATGCAGTGTCTCTGCGATTTGACGCCTTTATACCGCACGACCACGACACGATTCCGATATCTGAATGTTTTATTGAACAACACTTCCACTCTTTCTGTACCATCTCAATTTAGCCCTACAAGTCCTCTTCAAATTTTTTATGCATGTTGTATTTACTTTAAAACGATTTTACCTAATAATTACCTACTTTGTGAATTTTATTAAAAATTGTATCTGCCTATCTATATAGGCTCTCCAGTCGTTGCTTCATTAATGAAGATCGTGGTTCTGGCAAGATTTGAGCCTCGAATGGATCAGCTATTTTCTTCTCCTTGTGTCAGTGGCAAATTTTAGTGACGGTGTAGAACTGGCACGGCCCAGTGCCAGCCCTTGTGACAGTTCTAGTAAGTTTATTTAAAATAGCTACAAAACTTTTAAGTAAAATAAATAAAAATCTGGATAAGGTAAACATCCCAATTTTAGTTACCGTGCGTCAAAGAACACGCTAACTGAAATAGAGGCGATAGCGAATATCTCTAAAATCTGATAATCTTAAAAAATCGTATGTAAAATAAAAGCAAAGACGGAGAGAGAGGGAGAGAGAGCGATTTTTAATTAGATATTAATTAAATCCATTCAGTGAGACAGATTCTACCTTCTATGATAAAATCCGAAGGAAAGCTGAACCGATGTCGTTTCGACTCACGAATCGCATCGTATAAACGCGTGCAATCTATAGAAAGTGCGATAAGCACCGGCGTTAATGCACATTGGTTCACTCAATATTTGACTTTCTCAAGGATACCGTCACTTTCAAACTGTTAATTTGTTATTTCATGGCGACACCCGTTTAATTTGCTTGACGCTACTTACCATATTCAATTATTTATTTACCTACTCCTTACATTTGTGTAAATAATTTATATGTACTCAGGTACTTACGACGTTTGTACTAGGTACAAAGTTAAAGAGGAGAAAATTCTGAGTATATAAAATATTTATATAGGTAGGTACTTACTTAGTATACTTACAATGTTAAAATAGGTAAGTAATAAAGCGGAATTTACATTACACTGCACTACGAAATTAGACGTTTACACGTGCAATTGATAGTGAAATTAATGACGTGAAACTAATTTCGTGACTGAAAAACAATTGTAGGTTTCAGCGTTTATTAAGAGGAGTTATAGTCGGGTTTTAGTTTTGAACTTTTATATCTTGTTTGAAATTCGGCTAAGAAATATGAGAAACTAATAAAAGAATCAATGTGAAAAGCCTTATTTCTTCTATGTCATATGTTTCTTATATGAGGATGACATAAATCGCACTTCTAAATTAGAATTAGCGCCGTTCGCAGAAACAAGGCTCTATGGAAACAAGGCTCTATTTTGAATGCGCTCTGCATATGCAATGCGCGTCATAAAACATGCGCAAGTTACGTGCGAACCGTGCGTGTGAGTGACACGGGGTTCACGGAATATGCCCTTAGTTATGGATATCATAATAATTAACATTTTAACTGAAATCTGGTACCTAATGCATATGTAAGTGTTTTATATTATATCTACTACTAGCCGATGCCCGCGGCTTTGTCCGCGTGGATTTCGATTTTTAAACTCCTGTGGAAAATCTTTGATTTTCCGGGATAAAAAGCAACGTAGGTATATCACTCACGCAAGCAAAAATTCACGTCGAATGCGCTCTGCATGCTATGCGCGTCATAAAGCACGCATAAGTTACGTGCGAACTTTGTGTGTAACTTACACGAGGTTCACGGAATACGCCCTGAGTTGTGGATATCATGGTAATTAACATTTTTACTGAAATCTGGTACCTAATGCTGTAATGCATAATTGTAAGTATTTTGATTATACTACTAGCTGTATTTGATGCTTGCCCGCGTGGACTTAGGTTTTTAAAATCCCGTGGAAATGCTTTGATTTTCCAGGAGAAAAAGTAACGTACCTATCTATCTAACTAAAGTTTAAAGTTTTTACCTATACCTACTCATGAAAAAATCACGTCGCGTCGATCCGTTGCTGTGTTGCGAGTTGCGACTTGATTGAAGGACAAACAGGCAGTGCTGGCCCACGAAAATGAAATTGCATATAAGAACCTGTTTAGGCAGTTGTTCCTGTTTAATCTGGGTTCCCACAACAAACAAGTAAACAGGTATTTTATAGGTAAGTACAGCCATTTAATATTTTTTTGAAAGCTAACGAGCAAACTGCTCTTATTCTGAATGAAATTATGTAGGCAAGTAATTGTGTTTTTATTATTGCGTAGGTATGTTGAAATTGGTTTAGTATTCAAATTACGGTAAACATAAAAGAGAACTCAGCATGTATGTACAACAACAGTGCAATTAACACAATTCAATCTAATTAAACTGCGCCTTTCGATTTTAAAGTAGCAGACTATTCGCAACTAGGGAGACCACGAGATACATCTCAAATTTGGGAGACATAACCGTAGCAAGTGCCATAGTAAGACGGCTCTTTTCATTAGATTTTATATTATGGAACTAGATGACCTGACCTGCAACTTCACCAACGTGGATTTTTATAAATGCCGTGGGAACTCTTTAATTTTCCGGGATTAAAAGTACCCTATGTCTGTTTCCATCTATTTTGTACCTACCTCTGTATGAAATAAATGATGCCTGTGACTTCGTCCACGTAGGTTATGTTCTTAAAAATCCCGCGGGAAAAAAGATTTTCCGAGGCAAAAAGTAACCTAAGCCCCCGGGGATATAAGCTGACTCTGTGCCTGCCAACGTAAAAATCGGTTCAGCGGATGCACCATGAAAATAACAGATAGACAGACACACTTTTACATTTATAATATCAGTATGGATTGCATATTTTAATCGAAATCTGGTTCCTCCTTCACCTTTCTACCATCGTACTGCCAGGCATCGTCAAGGTCTGCATCCGTACGTAGTCGAAATTCCTCGAACACGTACGAAACGATTTGCTTCTTCTTTCCTAATTCGAACCGCTAGGATATGGAACGCCCTTCCGGCGTCAGTTTTCCCTTCCACCTATAATATGGGTACCTTCAAGTCAAGAGTGAATAGGCACCTTCTAGGCAAGCGCGCTCCATCTTAGGCTGCATCATCACTTGCTAGCAGGTCTGATTGCAGCCAAGCGCTAGTCTATACAATTTAAAAAAAAAAAAAAAAAAAAAAAAAAAAAAAAAACTTCAAACAAAGACTACTCCAGGGTAGTCTGAACGCATGGTCATCCTATGCGCAACGGGCGCCTGGCGCAGCGGCCACTGTTTTGGCGCGGCGGAGAAAACACCATTTTCATTCAAGATATCGCCGCGGGATAACGGTGCAGCGCACGCGCACCTCTCCCCTCCCACTCGCACGCTTCTAATCACCCATCGTTAGACAGGGACGGAGGGCATTCGGATAGACGGCCGGCACACGATTACTCGAGTGACCTACTCATCGTATAGTTTTACTAGTTATAGGTACCCTTCTCTGTCTCGACGGAACCTAATTTTTTAATCGTGCGAATTAGCGACCAAGCAATGCTAATTAGAAGCGTGTATCTTATTAACTTGATTAATGAATAACGACTAAATAAACTAAGCAATCATTTTTACACTTTTTACATAATTTATTATAATATTTTTACCTCTACCTGTTTTGTAAAATTGTGCCTAAACTTTACATCCAAGTTTTATCTGTTTACAAGTCTTCTTGATTTCACCTTTAGCATTACCAGGAGTTTTAAATTGTTCTTATTACTTTTAGTACCTACCTAGGTACTTACTAAAAAATTATAACAATCGGAAGAAAAAGAAAAAGTAGACAGTGAAGCACTTTATAAGAAATCTCAACCAGCAGCCCTTGGCAAGAGAAACTTGAGTCTTCCTCCCAACGACTCTTACTCCATGAATCCATGGAGCTTCTATATACTCATAAATGGGCACCTCCCATAGGTTGGTGTGATGATAATGAGGACTCTACCAAATAACATGGTACCTACCTAACCACGATTCACGCAGCATTGATTAAACAAAAACGCTGAGAATCAAAAACTGAATTAAGAAGATTAAGCTGTTTGAAACCAAAACTCCCCAATAATAAAGCAAGAGCTCACGACACAATACCCCACATCTGTCGATCAATCAATTACTCGTAACTCCTTAATTAACAGCAATAATTCTGACAGGACAACCGCGGCGGCACTTCGTTATACAAATAAACACGTTAAAAACAAACAAGCCAACCGGCTACTTTTCCTTTTGGTTGTTGAAATAAATGACAGCAGGTAAAAATAAATCTGTTTAGAGTCGAAACCGGTGAAATAAAAATGTTCAATTTTGATGTACTTAAAAAATCATGTGATCGGGGGTTCGAAAGAATATGTGATTAATGCTCCCCTTTCTCCTCCAATTAAGCGTTAAACTTGTGCTAGGAGTGGGTACGACAATAGTGCAACGGGTGAGGTTTGAACCGCCGACCTTACGGAATTCAGTCCGCTCCTCAACCGTTGAGCTATTGAGGCTCTGTGTTTTGGAGTTATGTGCGTTACAATTAAAATATCACTTGCTTTAACGGTGAAAACATCGTTACAGTTTTACGATCGGCCATGGTGCGTTATTCAAAAATTTTACAGATCATATCTTTTGGACGACAAATCCAGAATTTCTGGCTATGTGATTTAGCAGCTTTCTTCGGGCGCAATAAAAAGGTTTCGGTAGAGTTTGTGCTCCAGAGGGAAATATTAGAACTTATGCACGCATCTAATAAGCGAATCTTCTTCTTATTCTTCGTCGTAACACTCCTGGCAGATGGGATGTGGTCATCACAAGGCGACGTCTTTTGGGAGCAGATGCTATACGCTTAACCAGCATTCGCCACTTCTCTCTGCTGGCCAATAGCCAGGTAACTTGTGCAAGGGACCGCCCACTGTGAACTTAATTTGGTCGGTCCATTGCATGGGCAATTTTACTCGCCCTCTACCGGTTATAAATGTGGATCACAGTGATGTTAAATGATTATCAGCAACCATGAACAGCATCAGAGAAACTGCTTTGCTTGGGGTGCTTTCAAAGATTTTTTACATCCGGCCACTGAGTTGCCCCATATTACCACCACCCATTACTTATCAATTACCTATTATCGAAATAGAACAAATAATTCTGCTTTTCGCTCATTCTTATTATCTACTAGCCGATGCCCGCGACTTCGCCCGCGTGGATTTAGGTTTTTTGAAATCCCGTGGGAACTCTTTGATTTTCCAGTATAAAAAGTAGCCTATGTGCTAATCCAGGATATTATCTATCTCCATTTCAAATTTCAGCCCAATCCGTCCAGTAGTTTTTGCGTGAAGGAGTAACAAACATACACACACACACACACACACACACACACACACACACATACACACACACACACATACAAACTTTCGCCTTTATAATATTAGTGTGAAGTGTGATTCTGAAATTGTATCGTAGGTAAGTTTCTCCTACTGGAGAATATAATAATAATAAATTAATATTCCAAAATCGTATAGCAGTTTTGAAGGAATGGATCACAGATGGAACATGGCAGCTCCACAATTTGCATGTGCATTTCTATGTTTACAATAAGCTATCAACGATCACCACAGTCCTCGGCATTGGCTGCAACCAACCAGCCGGAGCCAACCTCAGTCGGTGTCGGGACGTGGTGGCGATCGGTACCACCATGCGCTTTCCAACCGCGCCAGTGAAAGTTCGCTGAGAGAAATGCGTTCCGCGATCGCCTTTCTGTTTGTGGTGAGTGCTAATTATGGTAGCAGTGTTAATTTGTCTGATGATGCCGACGGATCCGAGGGTCGTGGGATACTGCCTTTAGATCGGGATGGATTTGGAGATGGTTTGGTTTGGTTCGATGATCAAAATGGTTTGTTGATTGTTAAGTAGGCCATTGGTGAATTAAACGTTTCTATAAGAAAACCCACTTATGTGTTAGACTGACAAGACCGGCAGGTACATTCACATATCACTTGATAATTCAAAGCAGTTTGTATAGAAGTTTAATTAAAAACAAAAACAAAATAGACCATAAGAAGACAAGATTTTAAAGACCTTACTAGAACATTAAAAACCTATGTTGTAGATACTAGACTGACTAAGTAACTATTTCAGTAACGACGAATTCACTTGACGATTGGAAACACTTTGTGAAAGTTCTTTTGAACAATAAACTTTTCTCTTATAGGTAATTTAAAGTACAATAAATACTATGGCATAATAATATCATAAAGTGAAGTTTTGAAAAGAGCAACCGCCGAGTTTCTCGTGATTTTATCTCGATAGGATAGATTCGAAATTTGGCGATTCAGAAGCATTTGTAAAAGCTTATTTGATTAAAAAATCTTTCAATTTCATAGGAAAATAGTGCATGCAAATCTCAAAAATATTAAAAAATCACACTAATATTATAAAGGCGAAAGTTTGTATGTGTGTGTGTGTGTGTGTGTGTGTATGTTTGTTACTCCTTCACGCAAAAACTACTGGACGGATTTGGCTGAAATTTGGAATGGAGATAGATAATATCCTGGATTAGCACATAGGCTACTTTTTATCCCGGAAAATCAAAGAGTTCCCATGGGATTTCAAAAAACCTTAAACCACGCGGGCGAAGTCGCGGGCATCGGCTAGTCCTTTATAAATTCCAATAATAAAGGTAAACAATGTAAGGTAGATAATAGATCTACGTAGTAACTCACAAACGTTAACACAGATAGAGAAATTGAATTTGTAGTTAAAGCCATTAGAACTTACAACTAATATGCTAAGCACTTAACAAAACCGAAGTTAAAAGAGGCCGGTATGAAACAATGCTTTCCCTCGTTCAGACTTGTTAAGATAATGAGTTAGCTGTTATTACTTAAAATACCTTTGAACAGTTTAAGGGCAACGGCCTTTAAGTAAACACTTGGTTTAAATATTTTGATAATGTTAGTACTTACATGTTTCAGAAGATGAAAACGAGGCTAATCCAAGACAAAACCATTTGTATGTAACAAGTTGTAGGTAAAGACAAAACATAAATAAAAGAAGAGACTTAAAAATAACCATAAATATTTAAATATCGAATATAAATACGGAATATAACTACATACTTAGTAGTAGATAATTATGAATATGATTTGTCAAACTGCAAACGATAACTTTTTCATCGTATACACAAGTGTAAATAAAAAATTTATAACAACCCCGACAAGTGAAGGTTACAGTAACTAGAAAAGAGCTGATAACTTTCAAACGGTTGAATCGATTTTCTTGGATTATAGCTAAGAATCAAGCCATCTTTCAAACATAAATTAAAATAGGTTCATTAATTTAGGAGCTACGATGCCACAGACACACACGTCAAACTTATAACACCCCTCTTTTTGGGTCGGGGGTTAAAAAATAATAATTAAATCAATACTTGTTAGTAAAATTGGCTTGACAATCATGGACGAAATATTAATGCATTGAGGATACACAATAAAGAGATTCATAAATTGTAAACCAAAGGATGGAAATTAAGTAATTCAACTGCTGGTCAGTTTTGTGTAATTACCTACTGTTATATTACACTGTAACATTATTTAGATCATTATTAGAAGATCATTCCGTAGGATTTGATTTCTCGGGATGATAACTTGCCTATGTTGTTCTCCAGATCTTTAAATCTGATCGCTCCTCGCTGTGATGAGGACAATACGCAGAGAAACTTTCAGCTTTTTTAAAATAACGGAGGTCTGGCACTCGCTGGCTCTTAGTCCAATAGTCGACCTACGCCAATGATACTGAGGGTGAAATATCGTAAAAGCCGAGCAGTTCTAAAATCAAAGTAAACTTGATTCGTCCGATAACTGGACGTTACGGATTTATGGAGTGTATAAATCTGCACTTCCAAGATTTCCTGCGATAGATGTATTGCCCGCCACGAAGCAACATATCTTCTGCTCCGAGATACTACACGTAACTATCCTCTTTGCCAAAGTACTGGACCACTGGACCCAAACATATACTGAGACTGGGTGTGTCGGCGAATAGTTGAGGTATTTTAGGCGATATAAGTATTAAGTATTATAAGTAGGTATAACTAGTATACATTGACGTCTTTGGTTGTCAACATGTGTTGAGTTTTATCAATATTAGATGTATTGACCATAATGATGATGTTGGGACCTGAAGCAGGCTAGGCCGGAAGCAAAGTAAAAGCCTAATCAAATTTACCTTAGAAAAAATTACAGAACTTTTTGTATCAACGAGAGTACTGTAGCTCCGTAAAACCTGCATCAGTTATTATTACAATCGCAAATGTTGTTATTGGCTAAATTCATGGTATTCTTGTTGCAACAATGCTTTGTAGCCAATAGTGAATGAGCGTCAACCAATCAGTAGTGATTGGGATCGTGATATTGTAGCTGTCATTCTGCCGCAATCGAACTGCAGTATCCTCTCTCAGACTTGTCGCTTGTTGGGATGCCGCCATCTATGAAAGCAGGGCGAACGGCAGTCTACAAGAACGTGGGAAGCGGGCCAACCAACGCACACCAACACACAATTTTTTTCCGAACGTACACTAAGCAAAACTGGATATTACGACAAACGATTATGAACATTAAACCTGAGAGCATTATGGTATAGATTCACGTAAAATAAATGAGTTTGAAGATATTGCAAGCGTACAAAACGATGATTTAGGTGTAATTAGACACCGTGAATTTTAAAATGGAGAACTTTTAAAATATGAAATGGAAGTTAAAAATGAAATGCAAGAAAAATGGGCGAAAAGATTCAGACCGTGCCGAGAATCATTATTTATCTTCATGAAACGTTACAAGAAAAATTGTTAAATAATATCTAAAACATGATATATTGCGCATTCTAAATACAGCATTAATTAGGTGTCATCAGTTATGTAAATAAAATAGGTTAGATTTTATTTTGTTACCTCTATACGGACATATTATTAGATAAGAAACTTTTATTCCGGAAAATTAAAACCTTAATTCACCCGGCCGAAGTCATAGGCATCAGAGAGTAATCTTTAAACAGAAAAGCGGAAGGACTACGTTATAATTATTTAGGTTAGATTGATAGCGATAGATGGATAGCGAAGGTCAGAAAACACGGTTACTAGATTGCCATTGCCATCTGAGCGACAGAGAGATAGCATTTCCTATCGAGTTCAAGATTACATTGAGATTTGCCTTATTTACAAAGATATTATAACCTGTCCAAAATTAGAGGGACAAAATTGAAAACGGGGCACAACACCTAAGCTCATTTAGGTATATTCCACTAAATCAGATAATGAAATGTTGCAACATATAGAAGCGTTATGCACCTCTCATTCTCCCGCTGAAAAAAGAAGATATGCAAGAAAATCAAGCAAGCAATAGATATGCACGAATATCACGCAACACCACACAAACCTAAAAGACGCAATGTACATCCATCCCTCCATCCTAGCATCCTCAGGAGATGATGAATGAATGAATATACTTTTATTGTACAACCACAAAATCAGTACAGAAAAACACTTACAAAGCAAAACAAAAACATAGGCACGTACAATTTGGCGGTCTTATCGCTACCTAGCGATCTCTTCCAGGCAACCAGTGGTTTTTTTTATTTATTCATTATAGGTAAGCGCTTGACCATAATCACACCTGATGGAAAGTGATGATGTGGTCTAAGATGGGACGCGTTTACCTAGAAGGTGCCTATTCACTCTTGTTTTAAAGATACCCGGATTGTATTTGGTAGGAAACACAGGTTGGTGCAAAGGATGTAGCTTTAGAATCTCTTTAAATAGAGGTAGATGATTCTACAATGGACCATTAGCAAGCATTAGCGTAAAAAATTGAGCATTATCAAAGCGTTAGCACTCACGCAAAGGTACTTAGTACTACTTAAACTTTGATTATGTCAAAACACGGCGAAAATTTACCTGAAATATGTAAGTGAAATAAATGATTAGCTAAGATGAAGGATTAGTAGTTCAGAAGAAATAGTTAATATGATATTCCGACAACTAATTGATTGTGTTATGAATTTGTTATGCAAAATGTAGTTACGAAATGTAGAAAATGCGTTGGTTGCATCAGAATGAAAGTTAAAGAAAGTTCACCTTGGTGTTCACATCCTTTGGAGTTTGGACTCACTATCCTAAAGTGGCATGGCATGTCTTACGCAACTTACCTATGATAATTTTAAATTTCTCTCTCAATATATCTTTGGAAGTAGAATTCAATTCGGAACAAAAATTTAATGTTCTCCTATCGAGTTGCAATTTTGTTCCCTTTTGCCGTGGAGAACCTACGGCCATGGAGGCTTAGTAAGTACTAAATTTTTTATTACATATTTCAGCCTAATCTGGTGACAGAAGACCTGGCTCATTTTTTTTTTTGCTAAAAGTCAGCCTGGCTGTCCTTCCCAGAAATGCAATATTCTTGACGCCATTCTACGCGGGCATGATTTTTGTAGTAATTAATAAGGCTAGCTATTACCTACTTTTAGGTGAATTTACTGTAGTGAGTTAATAGTCTCTTTATACTTAGGTAGGCGCGTTTAGGAACCCTCGTAGCTTTAGTTTTAAGTTTATGTGATTAATTATCACCACTATATCATCTTACAAATCTAACAATTCTGATTATCAAAAGGTGTACAATAGTACCTAAGTACTTTGAATAAGTAAATGATTTTTATTTTGATTTGATTTTCAAACTTTTAGCTATCCCTCAACATAAGGCTCACCAAGCTAATAACATGTTGCTGCCTTCTTCGCTGCTTTGTGTGGTCTTTGAATTTACTTAATATCCATCCATATTTTCACCTCACCATCTCATTAGTCAGTTATTAAACAACTGTCCTACTACTGTCTCCGAGGTAAAACAATTGAATAAAATCATAATGAAACTTAAGTATATTGACAAAAAACTTTCTTTGTAATGTTTTCTTCTATTCAAGAATCTGTTTAGTCAGTCTAGTCACAGGTCTAGTCGCCCATGACACGGCGATTGCAACCTCGCACGGTACAATGGCATGTGACGTCACACAACCTGCTCCCAAATACAAATACCATCACTTTCACCTGCCGGTCTACATTATACCCATTACCCAATGAACTAATGATAGAGCAACATCTAACTCCATTACTTATATAACGATTATGTGGATTCTTTCGACCACATTTAGACATTCCAGATCAAACGGGGCTAAAGTTGCCTCGATGATTTTTACTACGCATTTACGCATGTTCAGGTTTACCCATTGCTCATCGGTTTTCATCGTTCTTCAATATTTTTGTTACCTACCAGATTCTGCCCATCAAAATTATCATTAAAAGTAGTGCCTACGTGTTAAAACTCTTTTGGATTATTAAATTGTTTCCAATTTCTATGTACCTACTTAATGTCCAATTCCAATTCTTTTTATTTCTTGTACTCTTTCTTTCTCTTTAAAGCTTAAATGAGTCCAAACCTATGACCAAAACAAACTAACACTTTATGGGTTGGGTTTTCTTTCACGGTTTTTCTCGGAAAAGAAATATTTCATACACCCAAAATATGTACGGAGCCTTAAAAGAGCGAGACCCAACTCGCACTTGACCGTTTTTTTAACTATAATATACTATTTATTAACTATAATATATAAAATAGACTAGCGCTTGGCTGCAATCAGACCTGCTGGCAAGTGATGATGCAGGCTAAAATGCAGCGCGCTTGCCTTGATATGCCCATTCACTCTTGACTTAAAGATATGTATTAAAAGTGGAGAGGAAACTGATGGCTGTCTGTCGGATGTCTTCCCTCCTAAGACGTTGGGTACCTTCTCCCATCAACTAACAAAAGTAGTACCCATACATTATGAAGTTTAATATTCGTGATAAATCAACCGTAATGCAAATAATGTGTTCATTAGACGAATCGGGGTCGCCGGCTGGTCGCTCTCGAAACTCCCGATCACCTGTCCAAACGAAAGTAAACGCCCACTGCCCACTCTTATTGCAGATATAATTAAGCCTAGGTTTCACTTTTAGTACCGACTTTCTACTTGGCGGAAGGCACGTTGTAAATGCGATTAATTTCTTAGACTTAAATTTTCAAGCGACATTTTATGAAGCGAATTGTTGTACGATTGGGTGTGACTCGTTGGGAACCCACCTTCAGTGGCCGTCAAAAGGTCATTGGAATCTGAACAATCTAAAAATTGAGTGATGTCATATTAAAGGCGAGAAAATACCTAAATTCCTTGGTTTGCTGTGGCCCAAGATTTGAGAATCAGTAAAACAGAGGTTGTCTTCTCCTTAGGCTCTCATTTCCACTTGTAATCTACTTCGCACATACTTTTGCATCGCTTAGCAATAAAACTCCAAAAAAGTAGGTACCCTTAACAGCTCTTGGAAGTAAATGCGTTTAGTTATGCGTATCATGTCCCAAGGTAACAAATAACTTCGTGAGGAAAGTTGCATCCATTATTTAAAAAATTCTTACAACGAAATGGTACCTATCAAGGTTTCAAATAAGCCGAATAATGTTTTGTATCCCAGTACTTTAACCAAACCATTTACCAACCAACCTCTGGGATGTAAGTGGGATGTATTTAGGATATTTCCTTCGTAAGTTACGAAGATAAGTTAAGATTTTAGTCTTAGGAAAAGCCACTTATATCAATTTTAAAATTTATCATCTCTGTATTTGTTAATTTTGTAAATCTTTTAATGTAAAATATTTTAAAACTCTATTTATTTGTATAACTTTAGCATTTCTCCTCAAACATGAAAAATACCTAAACAAACAAACAGACCTACTTTCGCATCACATACTTTTCACGAAGAACAAACTAGGGCCTCGCAAGACCTGCCGCCCGGAGCCTCGCAATGGCTAAGACCGCCTCTGTTCGTAACTATAACTGCCAATTAGTTAGGGATATATAAAGAACTTCTTAGTTACTCGAGTAGTTATAAAGTACCTACCTATTAAAGACGTCCATCATAAATGGAGTATCGTTACTTGTAGCCATTGGCTTCTCTATCCTAGGTCAGACAACGTGCTTGTAAAATGGACGTCTTGTGTACCCATCCGTAAAAACTCACGTCGCAATATGAGTTTCTCTACTTAGTTATATCTGCTTACTACAGTCTTTGTTTCCTTTTCGTCGTTGAATCCATTAATTTTAATGATCAACCCATTGCCGGCTCACTACTGAGAACGGGTCTCTTCTCAGAGTGAGAAGGGTTTAGGGTTTAGGCCATAGTTTGCCACGCTGGCCCAATGCAGATTAGTAGACTTCACACACCTTGAGTACATAGACAATTCTCAAGCATGTCGGTTTCCTCACGATGCTTTACGATATTTAATTGCTTAAAACTCCCATAACCAGACGTTCTAACCACTAGGCTATCACAGCTTTAACTAATGGTTTACCCCCAAAACCAATGTTTAAAGGATAGAATAAGGTTCATAAAGTGAATTGTTCTGTTGCTCAAGTAGGTGACATGGACAGTGGCACACGGTTACGACTACGCGTCGGCGTGCGCGCGGCCCTATCGCTCTAAGCGCGCCAAGGAGCCGCCCGACGTGCCGTGCGACCTCAGCAAGCAGAGCTACTGCACCACGCCTGGCAACAACTACCCCTGGCATGCGATACGCCGGTTCATCAGGGAGAACCAGGTATTCATTGACTCATCTAACTACTGTTTGTATAGAAGTAGGTGCTACTTTGCAGTACAAAAGATTAATTTGCTATAATCCCCGACACCGAAGCATCCTCAGGAGATGTAGACAATAGCAATTGGGCATTGTAAGGTCTACATCTCCTGAGGATGCTCTGATATCGGGACGAAACGTGCATCGAGTGGTTTTGGGGTTAGTGTAGTGCTGCGTGGTGGTGGTGGTTATTGCTTGCTTGGTGGCTGGCTTTTCCTGCATGTTCATCAGTGGGAGGGCGGGTGGTGCTTATTGCATGCTGCATGTTGCACCATACAGATTTGTCTGGTTTAGTAGATTATAGCAAATTAAGCTTTTGGTTCCTTGTTGATCTAACTACGCTTAGCATATCGCTGTGGTGATATGATCTATTGCTACAAGCGCCATGCAACCTGAGAGCTACTGTACCACGCCTGGTAACAACTACCCCTGGCATGCCATACGAGCGACGGTTCATCAGGTAGAACCAAATATTGACTGATGTTCTTTAGTTTCTGTTCTTATCTGGTGGTTAGATGTATGTCCTGATACCGATTTAAGCGAATTACAAGAAGTTTTTGAATGTGGCATGCCGTATAACTGTTCATCAAAGATAACTTGGCAATGACTTGTATTGCCCTTGCGGTTTGATTTCTTAACTCTTATCATGTTTATACTTTTCAAGGCATTTCTTATGAGTATCTACTTGTAAAAAATTTAAGTAACTACTTAGCTCTATTATGTACAATTTTGTATAGAAGATTCTTTTATTACCTCAGTCCTTATCGTTTTTATTATCTTCTCAAGTTGGAGGTTCGTGATTTAAAGTTACATTGTTTTTTATTGCACTGTTGTTGGTTTTTATTTATGTGATAATTTTCCGTACTTTTTTACTTTATCATAATTATTTACTTCAACGTTTATTAATTCCAGGGTCTCATGAGAAGAATGTATGGTGAAGAACGTCACATCGCCGTACTCAAAGCGGAATTGGAGAACTTTATAGATGATGATGACGATGAAGAGGACAACAACAATGATTTCGCTGAAAACTTCATTAAAACCAAGATGATGTACATGAAGAAAAGCTTCGGGCGTGCCATGAAAGACAAACCGCATTTTAGACCCATCCAATCAAATTCCGAGAAACAGAAAAAAGTCGACAATGACCCCTTAAGAGTGAAACCTTTAGGAAACTCTACCAACATTACAGCTAAAAAAACTGAAAACAAAACAGAACTAAGCAATGAAACATTGAACGAAGATAAAGGGATTTCATACAAAACTAAGCTCGAAAGTATAGCCAATATTGAGATAAATAACTTAGACCCAGACGTGATCACGCTAGAAGCTGTGATCAAACAAAGTATAGAAACTAACAGCATATATCCAAATTTTTCTGGCACTTCCAAAAGTGAACCATTAGCTTTAGAAAGTAAAAATAACACAGACAAAAATGCCACAACTACAACTGAGAATGTCGTTAATAGTACTGAAATTAACGATGACGAGTATGATGATTCGACTACAGAATCGGGTAAAGACGCGTGGAAAAGTAATACGGACACTTCAACTTTGCCTCCTACTCTACTCTTCTCGGAACACGACAAAGTGAAAATAGACCGTATAGATAACAAAGAGACGGAGAAAAAAGAGGAGTTTCATCCGAAACCAGTACAGCATCAGGAAACTATGCGGCCTTCTGTTATCAAGTTACGAGGAGCGTAAGTTTTTATTTATCTATAGGTAGGTTTATCCAGTAATTTACGACACCTAAAACTGACTAATAACATTATTGGGAGACTATGTATTGTCAGTTTGTCTGATCGACAGGAATCGATAGGTACATAGTTTTCATTCTGGATACGCATTAGGCATCATTTTATCTTGTTTTGATCCCAGAAAAATAAGTTAATTTCTTTGCGGACACGAATGGCGAATATCAGCAACACCTACCCTAAAACATGCTGAATAGGTATAAGTTTACTAAAATACGAGAAATTTTCCACTTTCCTTTAAGGTGGTACATTAGATCATCACTTGATTCCGAATTATACCTAACGTTGTTATGGAAAAACACGATAATTCTGATGAAGTCAGACTCCAAACATTGTTATTTAAAAACTGGTTTCCATATTTGCGATACGCTCACACTTTCAATGCTTTCACCCAGACGAAAAGCACACCTACCTACGCATTTAGATGTTTACATTATTATGACAAAGTAAATAATGTCCACTTATAAACTTCGTTCTTTATAGGAAACCAAATTGTAGTCGTAATGTAACAATTTAGCACAGAAGAAATCTGAATGCCTGAGGTTTCTCCATAATGTTCTTAAAATGATATTATTTTAATTGCTTATACGCAAAAGTTTGAGGCTTGGGTATCGAACCCTAAATCCCTTGAATAGGAGGTGTATAACCACTAAGTAATCAATGCTTTTTTAAATCTTATAAGTACCTGTGTTAAATTATTTGGTTCCAGAAATGCATGTGAGACGAAAGAGGAGATGATGGCTCCGTTCTGGGCCAACAGCACCCGCGGGGAGATGCTGGCGCTGCTTAACATGTACCCCTTCGAGCAGTACATCCACTCCGAGACCTGCGTGCACCGCCACAAGCAGATGTACTGCCGGGAGGGATGCAGGTGAGAGCAGCATCATCATCAGCACCCTGTAGACGTCCACTGCTGAACATAGGTCTCGTTTAGGGATCCATGTGCCTGAATCTAGTGACTCGCGACTTGTTTGATGTCGTCTGCCTACCTAGTTGGGAGCTTGCCAACGCTTTTTGAACTATGAGCCCTGCCCATGAGAGTGGCAATCACTTCAGCTACGCAACCGGCTGAACTATGTCAGTGTAAATCGGCTGCTTCATTGCGGTAGAATGATAGCTACAATGTAACGATCGCAATCACCTCTGATTGATTGATGCTCGCACACTATTGGCTACAATGCATTGTTGTAATTAGAATACCATAAATTCAGCCAATCATAACATTGCGATTGATGCAGGTTTACCGAAATCGACCTATTGGTTTTCTTAGGGATCTCTTCATTTCTGATAACGTAGAGAAACCTCAAGCATAGCTCTCTCCATCATCAGCTGAGTGATTGGGCTTCCTTATGAGGTCCGTATTTAGCGACCATGTCTCCGGGTCCATATGTCATCACTGACAACCCACATTATGAGTGTTCTAAGACTTAGGTCTTCAAGCACTGAGGCTTACCTAATCGTTACTAACATTGCAGGTGCGAGCAACAGTTCCGTCTACACCGCTTACTCGCCTACGACCCACGCAACGAATGCCGTGGCATTTTCGCGGACTGGTTCAAATTCCCCGCGTGCTGCGTCTGCAAGTGCTACGACGTTCCACTGGAGTTCCGCGCACGCTCGCCGCGCATCCTGCGCCCGCAGTACGACGAGCAAGTGCGGCGACTCATCTACGAGGACGTCGCGAGGGACTGGTACACCATGCCCTATGACCAGGAAGAAGATGACGATCTGTTCTAAACCCACCTGGCATCCAAGCGCGGATGCGCCGTTGTGGGCACGATGGGCACGCCCACAACTCTAAAAGACTTGTGACTTTCATGGTTTATCGTGTTCGGTGTTCGGTGGTGTATGGAACTTAATACACTATACAAAGTCTTGGTCAATGCAAAAATACCTACCTATTTTGTAAACATCTCTTTTGTATGAATGCACTTTACCTATCAATCATGAGCGAGTTCATACTCCGACTAACAATTGGGCAATTTTTGGTTGGCTGCGACCACAACTTTTTTTTGAGGGCTGGATCCCCGCCTGATAGCATCAGAGTTTCACAGCCACTGTAATGATCGCAATAACCTCTGATTAGCTTCGCATAATGTGCGGACTGATTCAAGTTTTCTTACTGTTCGCACTTCGCTGAGAATAGCGATGTTGCTAGAAATTACTAATACAATGCCCTTTGAAAAAAGAAGATGACGATATTATGTTCTAATCCAACTTCTAATCAACCAAATTTTGATGTTACTAGAGACTCATAGAAGATGACCATGTTCTAATCCCCCCTAGCATCAGAATTTGACAGCCATTGCGCCGAAAATTTATATTTCGCCTACCCATGTTGTTTGTGCAGAATAAAATTAAAACCCACCATAGCGTTATGCATTTATAACAATAATATTACACAAATAATATTATGATCATTATAACTATAATATAGGTTTACGATTGACGTTCAGTTTTATTTTTGTTATTGTTAGATTCATAACAAATTAGTCAAATAGATATCATAATAATAGATAAGTAATTAGGTAGGTTAATTTAAGAAAATATATAAAACGAAACGGTAGGTACCTACATTATGTAGGTAGGTAGGTAATTTATTGTGAGATGTGTAAAAAAAATAAGATTAGAAATTATTAGAATAATTATTTATTTATTAAGTAGGTAAGTAGTTAATATTTTAAGGTATTATTTATTAGGTACCTAATTGGGTACCTACCTAGTGAGTATCTCTACTTAATTATTATTTAAGTATTATTTACTAATGATTGTAATATTTAATTAAGGCTAGTGAAATTTTTAATTTTTTATAATAATTATTATTTTATTAACTATTTAATGGATAATATTATTTTTTTATTTATTAAAGTTCCATCGTTATAACCTGAGTTTTATTTAAATAGAGGTACTTATCAGCACAGCAAAGAGTAATTATAAATGTTGTAGCACAGTAAGCTAAGCTGATTCCTAGTTCTATGCTTAGGTACCTACCTTCCTAATGTCTATACGTACTGACAGGAGCATTCGCTCACTCTGAACAAAGTAAAGTTTAAAACTAAAACCCGACTGCAATCGTCTTAATAAACGCTGAAATGTAACATTGTTTTTCTGTCGCTTGGTATATTTTAATGTTGTAGTACATTTACATTTATGAACTCGGAATTTTCTATTCTTTCATTTGACACCCCACTCGATACAATAGCAAAAAAAAAAATTGGAGACCCCCACTTTTTTCATGTAACTAACATCCGTTAGGTCAATTTTTCGTATAAATAAAAAGTAGCCTATGTCACCCGGACCTTTACGGCGAATCGATTGACACCTCATTCATCAAAATAGGCCCAGTAGTTTAGGCGCTACAGTGGAACACACGGAATCTGGATACAAACATACACACATACACATACATACATAGACTGTTAAAAACATTACCCTTCCTTTTGGCTTTGCCGCAGTAGTTAGCGTAAAAAGCTAAAATCAATATACTAAATAGCTAGAGGCCAGAGCTTATAAGTAATAATCACAGACCTAGAATAATAATAATGTCTATGGTGAACCCAGATGCCAGCATGTTATTCGTCTATGGTTCGTCTGCGATTTTATTTTTAATTTTTATCTATGGATGGAAAAAAGTCAACAACAAGCAACAAGACGCTTCGAATTTTAACGTAAAATATTATTTTGTTTAGTTAAAATAAAATTGTTAATTTAAATTAGTTTTACGTAGGTATTATAACATACTAGTGCTTAATGTGTTTCAATTAATAGCAAACTAACATATCGGTACAACATGAGCGGCAGGGCGAAAAAAGCCGCGGCGCCGAAGAGGAAGGCCAATGGATACAAAATGCCTGCTCCTATACCTGTGGGAGAAGTTTTAGTTGATACAATTGGCAAAAAGAAGTGGCGGATAGGGCCATCGATTGGCGTCGGAGGCTTCGGTGAAATATACTCGGCCTGCGATCACGAAAGTTCACCCAAGAAAGGAGGGGGCTATCCTTATGTTATCAAGATTGTAAGTACATAGAAACTAAAATTACTTTTTAATTATTAGCAGCAACAACTTCAGTTGTCGTTTCGATAGACTTCCATTGTTACGATGAGTGTCTTTTGTAGAAATCTCCAAGTGAAACAGTCTTGTGCTGATCAGAGGTTCCAACTCGCTTGAGAACGTTCATCCAGTGGGGCTCGTTCCATGCTACGCTTTTTAGTGCGTCATTGGCAATCAACTACCTTAGCAGCATGGCTGTACTTTACTGAAAAGATTTATTATATAAAGCCAGCTGCTAGTAGCTACAGAATGGTGTGGTTTTTGTATTACATCTATCTGTGCAATAGGAGATAATTGCCTGAATTTATTGTACCTACTAATTAGTTAATAAAGTTTAGCTTTAGAGTAACACTCATAGATAATCTCAATTACCTCTATGGTGAGTTCTTTAGTCTCAAGAGGGAAGTCCTAGTTAATAAAGTTTAGCTTTAGATTAAAACTCATAGATAATCTCAATTACCTCTTTAGTGAGTTCTTTAGTCTCAAGAGGGAGGTCCACAGTTAGATTCCCGTGAGGGGCAAATTGGGAATTTATAATTTCTAAATTGTCTGTGGTTTGGTCTGGTGGAAGGCTTTAGCTGCATCATCAAAAAAAAACTGTTGCACAACATTTCTAAACAACAATTAGCCTAAATCTAATTAACCTTTTCTGCACTGTGCATTATGAAAGAGATAACAATATATTTAGACCTGTCATTTTTGGTTGGAAATAGCCAAAATATTTTATTTAAAATATTGCTAGATCTTCATATTAAATAGGGTTCCCGTTAATCACCAATAACTTGTTCCCAGGAGCCTCATGAGAATGGTCCTCTGTTTGTGGAGGTGCACTTTTACATTAGAAACTCTAATAAAGCTGAGAGTGAGTACATTTTATATTATTTATTAGATAATGCCAGCAACTTCGTCAGTGACTCAGGCTAAGATCTATAGACTCTCTTTGACTTTACTCAGACTTAAGATACTGTTAAAACAAGACAGTGTTATACTGCTGGCATAACTCTGTCTTGTTTTAAATGGAACTTAAGTCTAAGCAATGTCAAAGTGTGCTCTATAGATTCCAACCTCAGTGTGGTTTATCACTACCCATTACTACCCATATTATAATGTGAAAGTGTTTGTTTGTTGGTTCCTTGATTTGTCCTTCAATCACATCGCAACAGAGCCACAGAGCAACATGCGAGCATCCTAAATTGTACTTAGGTTTCTCCCAAGTTGATTCTTGCACTAGCTCTTTTGTTTTGCAGTTGAAAAATATATGAAAGACAAGAAGCTAACAACATTTGGTATGCCTCTGTACTTTGGGCACGGCTCGCACGAGTACAAGGGAGAGAAGTATCGGTACCTGGTGCTGGAGAGGTATGGGCAGAACATATGGAGTCTGTTCCTGCAGAATGGGCGGCTGTTCCCCCCACATACTGTGTTCCTGCTGGGCTTGCAAATGGTTTGTACTTTTTTCTAACTATATTGATAATAATAGCTTGATAGCCCAGTGGTTAAGATGTCGGACTCCTATTCAGAAGGTCCGAGGTTCAATCCTCGTCATACACCTCTAACTTTTCAGAGTTATTTGTGTAAATACCGAAAGTTTCGAAATAGCTACCTCATATGCTTATTTGAACTGTACCATAACTGAATCACACGTTTTTAAAAAAAATTGTCTGATTAAACAGACTAATCTTCTGAACGGCTGCACCTATTTTGATGGGATTCTCACAGACAAGTAGAGGTTTAAATAAAGATTAACATAGGTTACTTTTTTAACTGACTTTAAATATACACTGACGAAGTCGCGAGCATCAGCAAGTAATAATATAATTGTGTCTTCTATGCTTCATCCGTGACTAATTCATATTATATTATAATCATTAAAGAGTAATTAACACATTTGTTTGTAGCTAGATGTGTTAGAGTATGTGCACACTAGAGGCTATGTTCACGCGGATATTAAAGGCGGTAACATACTCCTGGGCCTTAAGAAGGGGACGGAGCATCAGGCCTACCTCGTGGACTTCGGCCTCGCAACACGGATCAATGACAAGGAGTTCAAGCCGGACCCCAAGTGTGCACACAATGGCACCATTGAGTATACCAGCAGGGATGCCCATCTAGGAGGTGAGTTGAAATAGGCCGAACGTATAGATAACATTCGGCCGTAGTACTCAGGTTTTCTTAACGGACGGACAGACAGACAGACAACAAAGTGATCCTATAAGGGTTACGTTTTTCCTTTTGAGGTATGGAACCCTGAAAACTAATGTTTTAAAATGGAAGATTATGTATACTAATACTATAAAGAGATAAAGTTTGTAAGTTTGTTTGTAGGAAGTAATCTCTGGAACTACTGAACCTATTCTGAAAATTCTTTCAGCGGTAGAAAGCTGCAGTATGGTATATTTTATTTTCAAAAATGAGATATTTTGGCGCCATTGGAAAATAAGATTTATATGCAGATACATTGGCGTAACTTGTAAAAGTGGTACTACTTTGTTCCCTTACAGTGGCCACAACGCGTGGTGACCTGGAGATCCTGGGCTACAACATGCTGCAGTGGCTCACAGGACAGCTGCCCTGGGAGAAGAGTCTCCTGCAACCCAAGACCGTGCAGGAGATGAAGGAGGCCTTCATGAAGAACGTCCGGAAGGAGATCACCAAGCTATCTAGCAGTGTACCTGGTCAGTGAACCTGTTCATAGTTAACTTTATGGAAAGTATCTCACTTTGGTTGTGCAACCAAGGGTACTATCTCACTAGAACACCACCAGAATGATAACCACTGAGCTCATTTGACATTGGTTGGTTCTACGTTGCTGATTCATGAGGTTTATCAAAATATTTTTTCGTAGGAAATAAATGTAAAATGAGCTTGGTGGCGACTGGCTATCATTCAGTGTTAGACACTGAGTTAGTGAATCAGTAGATATAGGTAGGTTATGCCATTTCTGGTGTTTCTAGTGAGATAGTGCCTTAAAAAACTAGTCTTAGAAATAAATAATTAAATTTCAGAAGCCCTTATCAAATTCTTTGAATACATTAACACATTGAAGCCCAAAGACAGTATCGACTACAGCAAGTGTAAGAAAATGTTTGAAACCTATCTGAAGTCACAAGGAGTGTCCAGAAGCAGCAAGCTAGAGTTCACAAGCAAGAAGAACAAGGGAAGTAAAGCTGTGAATGGAGATCAAAACGACAGTGGCACGGAGAAGAGTAAAGAAAAGGTTAATTTTTTACTAATTTTTATTTTATTTGAAATGGTATCATAGGACTTCGTCTGTGGTGGCGTTTGCTGGCGCGCGTGTTGTGCCTATTTGGAGTGTTTTTTTGTTAGAAATGGCCGGTTTTTGTGTTCTGCTGGTATTTATTGGTGGTGGAACTGACTGGGAAGCGCTCTAAAGGGGCGCTGCGCGTATGTCGGCGGGCGCCGGCACAGACGAAGTCCATACTTATACATATAGTTTCCCTAACTTGTAAATAACTACAAACTTGACATTGGCTAATCAGTGTAAAGCCAGACGAGAGAGAAAAAAAAAGAAAAAAAAAAAGAAAATGGTATCATACATATTTCGTTATATGGTTAGAATACTTATAGTCTGTTCATCCTTACATTTTTAAGGTAGTTAAAAAGAATTCCATAAAACAAAATGGCGAAGCGAAAATAACGAAACGAGGCAGAAAGGCAAAAATAGTGGTATCAGACGAAGATAGCGAAAATGAAGAGCCGCCGACCATAGACAATGTTTCACCCAGCAAGAGAGGCAGGAAACCACGGACAATACACTTGGATGTCAATAGCGAAGAGGAAGCAAGTACAGGTAAATATTTTGAGGTATAACTTTCTTAGTCGTGTCTTGAGAGATCGTTTTGGACAGAAATGATGATTTTCTTTCTTAATTAAAAAAAAATTGGTTGTCTGTAAAGTCGGTTTACTGACGATAGTTGAACGTGACAACAAAGGCCGATTGTGCTTCTTTGTCGCTCGTTCCGCGCTCTCGCTTGCACTTCAAGCCTTACATGGAACGCCTCAGAGCGAGGTAACGCCGCATGAGTCATGTTTTTTCGTGCGTGCAGCCGGCTCTATCGAATTATAAGACGTTGTCACGTCAAAAGCCGCCAAACAAAACAGCTGTTTTGAGGCTGCCATCTTTTATCAAAGTGTTTTATAGTATCAGGTCGCGCTCACTTAGTGACGTGACTCGAGAAATATACCTACGGTGGCGCGCCACCCAAAATATGGTGTTCATATTATTATGTACGGAACCCTGAAAGAGCGAGCCCCGACTTGCACTTGACCGGTTTTTCACTTATATAATAATATTATGACAAAAACATTAAAAAAAATGGCACGCGTTTGCTTTTACTTCATCCGCGCGTAAACGTTACACACACTCATTTATATATTTTTTTCATTTATAGAAGAAAAGAGTATACGAAAAGTCCCCGTCAGACCGAAGAAAAGAAAATCATCGGAACCTATACTGCTTGTTAAGGTCAAAAGAATAAAAGTACCATGTAGAGTAACACCGCCTGTCAAAAAAAATCACGCCAACATTGCGACGCAGACTTCTGTGGATAGATCTAGACGGAACCCGAGACAGGTGTCATTTGACAGTCCAGTCAGCGCCGTTATAGGGCAGGAGACAAATGACAAAAACACCAAAGAAAAGTCAACAAACTCTAGCCCAGACATTTTCGACGATTCCCTCATTATTGAAGATAAAAAAGTGAAGCCAAAAAGGAAGCTGTTGTCGCAACAAGAGGTGACAGTCAAGAGGGTAGTTAGGAAAAAAGTGACCTCCGTCAAACCTAAAGCGAATCGATCGTGGAAAGATACATCTGCCATCGTAAACGGACGGTCGCCACCGAAATAATGAATACTGTGCCATATTTTATACTTCAATAGTTGAGACTATCCTTAAAATTTAAGTGTATCTTGAATAATTATATAAATAGTTAATTGTGATACATTTTAAAAAAAATTCCATAAAGAAAACTTCGTAAAAACTCAATATTTGAGGTACGCTTGGATTTTAAGAATTAGTTATTAGGGAGTAACTCATTTTCCGAACAGATTAGATTATTTAAGCCTACTGACTACCAAAAAATAAAACCGATATAAACCGGTTTAGATCGGTTTCTATGTTTCATAAAAGAAAACCGATTTGTAACCATTATTGGTTTCACTTTTTTGTGTGGATTCTGTCTATCTTTTTCCTCTAGTCTGTACAATTCTATTGCCATAATTGATTTTTATACCCACCATTAAAATATAATTATATGCTTTACCTTGAAAAGTTCAAATCCGTAAACAAAACAGTCCATTTATTTTATTTATAGTTAAATTAGATTTAAAAAATAATCGGCTGCTACAACTCAAAGCTTAGTAAGGTTCAATTGTGTACCAGATAGTTAAAGTTAATTGACGGTTACCGGTAAACTTTGACCACAAGTAAAAAGCAAAATATGTCGCACAAGTCACTTAGTACGTCCATGATTACAGTTAAAGGTATGGTCCTAAGTTAACAGATCCTGTCTTATGCAGGCCATTTTGCTTTTATTGACGGTTAAAAATTAACGGTAACCGTAGCATAACTTAAACTGGACGTTAGTCCGTTTGTTTTTACAAACACTTACTAAGATTTGCTTTGGAGCAGTTTTTAACTTTTAATGTTTAAGGAACTTTAATTACTAGAGATGAGCATTGTTGCTACTTGTAAATCATTTTCATTTGGTGAAATTATTATTTTTCACAGTATGTGATTTTTGAATTTTTGCACTTATCGTTTGCTACGTTAATTCAGCTAGGAATTATGACTAAGTTTAATAGTCTTGATACTTGACCGGTGATTTTCCACAAACAGTGAATTCTCACTTCAATTGATTCAATTCACTTTCCTTGAAACGTACCTAGTCAATCGGCACTGCGCCAGCGTGGCACACTATGGCCTAAACAGTCTCATTCTGAGAGGGGGGGGGGGGGGGCGTGTTCAGTAGTGACTCCCCCCTAGGAAAATACCCTATTGTTCTAGGGGTGGCTCTTTCAAAATCAATGTTTGTTAATGTTACTATTGAATTTCAATTGAATCGTTTTTATTAATATGAATGAATGTATTATGATTTCGCTCATGTTGTATTATGAATATAAAACTAGGTAAGTACTTAATATTAAAAGCCACTTCAAAAAAGGGTAAAATACCCTATTGTTAATGTTTATAGTTAGTATTGAATTTCAATTGAATCGTTTTTAATATGAGAATGAATGTATTATGATTTTGCTTATGTTGTATTATGAATATAAAACTGTTTAAAAGACATTTTAAAAAAGGGTAAAATACCCTATTGTAAATGTTTATAGTTAGTATTGAATTTCAATTGAATCGTTTTTAATATGAGAATGAATGTATTATGATTTTGCTCATGTTGTATTATGAAAATAAAACTAATGTTGAAATACACTTCAAAAAAGGGTAAAATACCCTATTGTAAATGTTACTATTGAATTTCAATTGAATCTTTTTTTTAATATGAATGAATGTGTTATGATTTTGCTTGTGTTGTATTATGTAAATTAAACTAATATTAAAATCACTGTCTTTTATTACATACATTACTACCTACCTAATAATACCACCAAATCTAGATTTACTACCAAATCTATTCACGCGATTAATAGTTTTCTAAACGCGTGACACACTGCGAATTTGTACCAGAGAATGTGCGAGCACGCGCGGGACTAGTGAGTATCCGCACGGATGCACAATTGATTTTAGATATTATTTCAATGAGAAGAATATCGATAATATTTTGACTGAAAAATGCTCTGCGCTGCGCTCCGCCATATGTGCGCCGGCCTTAAGGAAGATAAGGGTAAAAACAATACACATTCAAATCCAAAGCTTTTTATTTTTATTTACAATATAATCGTAATATGAAAGTAAACAAAATGTAACGTACCAAAACAATTAGAAATTCAATAACCATAACATCGGCGCGTGCGACGTCCCAGTTTAGCGATCGCAGTTCCTTCCCGTAGTTGGGCTACTGTTTGACCAGTCAAGCAGCTATAATATTGCATATTATAATGCTTATAGAGGAACTGTATGTTCGCTAAGCCGCGGCGGCATCATTCGTAGCGAGCGCGACGCCCTCTCGCGGACAAAACACGAGTTACAAAAGCTAGAGTACATCTAATTCTAGTCTGATAGAGATTCCCAATCATGTAAACAAAACAAATTACATTTGAAACAGTAAAAAAAGATTATATAACATTCAAACTTGCCAAAAAAATTGTTAACGCTTATGATTAGAAGTTGATAGTGCATTTATGTCCCATTTGCGACCTAATGTAAATCGGGCCTAATCTAATCTGTGGTAGGTAAACTGTTGTACTTATGAACTGTCAAATACATATAACAACTGTCACTTTTAAATAAAACCGTTGTACAAAGCGAAAATTGTACGTCTATGGTTGTACACACGTTCCTGCGTTCCTGAAAATAGATCTGCCTCGATAGGCAGATCTTCTATTTTCAGGAACGCAGGAAGACCCGATGGTCTTCAGTGTTAGCTAGTATAACTAACACACATGATGATCGCACACCGTGTGCGTTGAGTCTCTACTTTTATTAATCTACGCTTCGGGGATTTTTGTGCTCCGCAGAGAAAAATCCCTCAGCTACGGAGGCCCATAGTATATCAACCGCGCGCCAAGTTTACACGCATTTCATTTTTTTAGGAGGCTTTTAAGCCGCCATATTTGTTTAAAAGATTGGGAATCTCTACGACCAGAGCTTATTCAATTATCATTAATACATTTTCCGGAGTGATGATAAGTATAGGCTCATTGTGATGCGGTGCCTTCCTTTTGCCCCCTTTCCTCTAACTTCACATCTCTTTACCAATTTTTTCAGGCATTTTCACATTATAAGAACTTATTAAGACCACTACATATCTATGGAATAAAATAGTTTTGCTCGATGATAAAAAAAAATGTATAACTGCAACCTCCACTTGACCCACCAGTCACGCTCGACTAGTCGCTCGGCGACTCAGTCGACGGCGACCATTAGAATCTTTATATCGTCATCGTGTGTTCTGTCTATACGCATGCAATCGCCGCAACTTCGTACACGTATATACTTCTTATAGGCAATACGACTTTGACACTATTTAGAGAATTTCTTTTGCTTGTATTTTTTGGTGTCTCATCTTCATCAATGTTATTACATGAAATATCTGAATTTTGTTCCTCTAGTGTGTCCTCCAAAGGAGTTAAACAAAGGTTAATTTTTCCATGACCAGAGCTTTTCTGACTGCATTCTGAGTATGTAGATGTCGTAGAAATTGGAGACATATCACACTAATATTATAAAGGCGAAAGTTTGTATGTGTGTGTGTGTGTATGTTTGTTACTCTTTCACGCAAAAACCACTGGATGGATTTGGCTGAAACTCAGAATGGAGACATATAATATACTGGATTAGCACATAGGCTTTTTTTATCCCGAAAAATCGAAGAATTCCCACGGGATTTCGAAAAACCTAAATCCACGCGGACGAAGTCGCGGGCGTCAGCTAGTCATTTATAACGTTAAGAAAGACAGGTGAGGCGCGTTGATTTTCAAAGTCAGTATAGACACCACTGGACTCCATGCATGAGTCTTCACTTCTATTAACAATTAGAGGAGCGTTTCCATTACCGTTTTTACCACTATAAAGTGCACCATCAATTACTTGAGCTTTTCGATCGCCTCTTTGCATATGTTCGTCTAAACCGTCCGCATCACTTTCGGTGAAAAAATCGGAATCGGTCATGGGGTCAACTCTTCTCGTCACAGGAACATTCTGCCAATCCATTTCGATAACATCTTCTCTGGGACCAACGTTATGATCAGCACTTCGACTAACTGGTCTTGACATTTCGCCGTCGCGTCGCCTTGATAACCATCAAGACTTGTGATGCTTGTTATACTCGTAATAAAACTATTAGATACCTTTGAAGTTTCCATAGATTTATCGTTTTTACTGTCGGAGTAGGTCTGCGTGTCATGTAATGTTGATGCAGAAAATTGTGAAAAGAAATAAGTGCTTATTTCACCGTTAATATCGGAGCTGTCAAGAGGTAAATCTTCAGGCGATGGTGTTTGCTCAATCCTATTGGTTACTAATGAGTTTCCATGCTTGCAATCTAATAGTATTTCTAAATTGACTCTTGTGTCACAATAGAACTAGCTGGCTCTAAAATACTACCATGAGTTGACGGTAAAAATTCTTCTTCGACTAAATTCAAACAATTTTCTTTTCCGCAATGCGTATATTTTTTTAACAAAATGTTTATCTTGTCCCGTCGATTCCTCATTTGGAAAACTGAAGGTTTAAAAGTCATTATCTTCTTAATCAAGGGGATCGATAACATCGAACGTAGCTATCGGCGCTAAAGATTCCTTAGGTTTGATGCATCGGTTGCTTATTTTAGCAAATCCATCGTTTTGTATAGTAGAAGCAGCTGAATTACTTTCGGTTTTATCCGTCGATGGAGTATCCCCATTTTCTGGAGATGCCTTGTATTCGTTGCTGTCGCAAAATATTGGCAAGCCTTCCACGGTCGCGGAACATGCATTTTCCAAATAACAAATGTCATCCATTTGATCTGGTGTAAGAATACCTAAGCTGTCATCGAGAGAGATTTCTTCGTTATTTTTGATCAATGAATTGTCGTTACGACATCTATATAAATTACAGATTCTCGCGGTCGCCGTCGACTAAGTCGCCGGGCGACTAGCTGACCGTGCGTAATGGCTCTTACACAATCTGTTTGCCGCTCCGGTTGCTCGGTGAGATTGCCGTCAAGGGTTAACTTGTCATATAATAAAAATCTAGAGGATGTAGGTATTATAAAGAGATCTTACAATGTGAATCAGCCTTTCGTCGTCAACAGTACGAGAGCGAATACGCGGTCAAGCAATCATTTGACTAAAACACAAAGTAGCACCATTTGTTAAAAAAATAGAATCCATTTTATTCCAAACTTGACTGGACTTCCTCTTGCATTGAATTACTCAAGCTTGCATGTGAGAAAGTCTAAAACTTCACTAGCGACTTTTTCAATGCGATAAAAAGTCTTGACTTTCTTCTATGCGACAAAAAGTAACTGTAAAACAAAAACTGTCAAAAATATATTTAGCTTTTGTGAGGAAAGTTAAGTTATAGGTCACACCAAAAAATGCTAGGAATTTATCACTATAACAAATAGTAGGTACTTCAGTACTCGATATTATACTAAAGATTTTTGTCAAAGAAAAGTCGCTAGTGTAGTCGTAGGCTAATTATTTAGCTCTTGCATCGAACGCTTCAAAATTCACTATCGGCTGCGACACACATATTCCAAGCCCTCGCAGTAGCATCAAAATTAACCATTAGGCCGAGACCGGACTGACGAATTCAACTTTGAAATTAAATAAAAGTGTCAATAAGAAAATGATAAAAATTAATACCAGCAATGAATTCCACATCTTTAATTTATATAAAAATGATAGATACCAAACTTGCCATAGTAGCAACAGGAAAATGAATAGATTTGATTTTTTTAATACTTAATTAGATGGGCGGCGCGGCGGCCATATTGTTTGCCATCTCTTCTCCTCTGCTAGCATCACTTTTCTTAATTTTTTCCGAAGACTAGATATGCTAAGAATAACTCAAGGAATATCCGTTGAAAGATCTTGCCTTAGTAAAAAAAATTAAAGGTTCGATCCAATATTCTCTCCACTATATGTGCTTGATGGCTACATTCATTTTACATTGTAAATCACGGATACATACCATGATAAAATGTCGTTATACCACGAAATAAGCTTAAAATCATTGGCTACAATATTATGTCAGTCCGATCACACCTCAGGCTTTCACCAATACCGTGAACTGTCCTAGACAATAGACATAACTTAGTAAACCTTACTATTAAACATTATAAAAACCACTATTTACGCCGTTACAGGAACATTTTAATGCAAAATCTATTTAACTTGCAATGGGACTAGTATAGTACATATAGATATCATACAAAAGGAGATCGCATACGTCGAACGCATATTTTGGAGTTAGCACGAGTCTACACATCTTGAAAACTTTCATAGATATTAAATATAGTAACTCTATAACGTCAAAGTAAAATAGATCTTAACAGTCTTGTTTTAAGGCTAAAGTTCGACAGAGAGCGCACTAAACGGGAAGTAGGAACTTTGCGAAATACCAGTAAAAATCGCAACACGGCACGACAAATTTTGGCCGCGCGATTTTTCTTGCAAAATTCTGCAACATAATATGGAAATTACATGTTATGAAACGCACTCACGACAAAATACACGCGAACGACCTCATACAATTTTCATGTCAAAGAATTCTGCGGTTAAAATCATGATTCAGAAAACATAAGAGCTGACAAGATACTTAACAGTTACTCTTTTCAACTCCGACGTTAATGTTGTCGATGCTTGAAATCCAAACCAAATACTATATTTCTTTAAGCTCTTTTTACTTTGACATTACAGTTTCCATGTTCAGGGTTCTATCAACGTTGGCGAGATGTACACATTCATACTAAGGGTTAACATACTGAAAAAGATTCGCCTCTTGCGTGGGTAGTTTTGTATGCGATCACCTGAAATCTCCAATTTTCCTTGTCATGAACATCAGTATAGTTCGGAGTTCTTATTTAATTTATAAACGCGGAAACGGGGTAACTTTGCTTTTCAATTTAACTTAACTTTGGACATCAACATAAAAAAGGAGCTGTATTTTTTCTCTCTGGAATGCATTGACAAATATTGGCTTTGATCATGATCAACTCATCGCCGGCGCACTACAGAGCACGGATCTCCTCTCAGAATGAGAAGGGGTTTTGGCCATAGTCGCGCTGGCCAAGTGCGAATTGGCGACTTCACACACCTTTGAGAACATTATGAAGAAGTTTCTATCATAGATATAATATTATATCTTGGGTTTTCTATACAAAGAAAAAAGTAATATAAATTAATCTTTATATCATGCTGTGAAACTACTTCGCTCTCAAAGTCATTGAAAAGCAAAGTTTACTCTATTCGCCGTAATTTTTCTTACATACATACATAATAATGTATTTAATGTTTTAAATAAGGCCGTATTCACACTAGCGTTCGATGTAGTAAAATACAATATTTTCTCACCAATGTAAATGACGCCACAATATAGTTATTAATATTACACTCCTTTTAGAATACGCGAAAATTTATAACAATTTAATTTATATCATTTAACTATTATTTAAACCTGTTTTGTGACCTTGCCTAGTGCGGCGCTATAGTACTTTTGTGCTAATAAATAAATATATTATAACACTTTTTTTTTTATTAATTTGGTAAGTATATTTTTTTCTATAAAATATAAGTGAAGCATATTTTAAAAGGAGATTTCTTTAACGTTCTACATCATTAAGCTGGATACACACGATCGATAGTTATACTATAAAATGGTTGTCTCAAATTCAATACAATAATTTTATTTTTTTCACTGTCTACTGTGTGTAGCCAACCTAAATATTATTCTATCCTTATATTCCGCAACCTTCCATTCTTAAGCCTAGTGTAAAATAGAATCAACTCAACGTCTTACAGCTATGTGGAATAAAGTAATAGTTTATGCTATTTTATGTAATGTAAAAACTAAGCGTACGACCACACTAGCGATATTTTATCTCATCGTTTACACAATACTTACATGACCAGACTTTAAAGTTCAAAAGACTTTTTACAAGTTAGAGGAAAATTGGTCCTTGATGTTGCAGATTTTTGCCATAGCAATGAGTGCTTGGTTTTTTTATACAAAGCGACTATTTCGTCGTGCGACAATATGTCGCTAGTGTGCTCCTACGTTGAAATGTTACTATATAATTGCGAGGTGGCTAGCTAACTGCGTACTGGCTTACCTAGTGAAGCGCCGAGAAAACTGTCACTTGTATAATGAAATTTTCCTAAATTACTTTAAATGTAAACGAGTAGCTTCATGCTGAAATGATAAAAACTTTTATCGTTATGACGTTTATCAGTGAGAAATAGTACAGTTATCCAGATTCTAATCTTTAGAACTTGATCAAGACCTACCCGTATACGAATATAAATGAATCACATTAACTAGGACTGGGAAACACTGGGGTATATTATAATAAACAAATCCGTGATATTTCATTACTTAAGATATTCGCTTAAGAGGGGTCTCTCCGTCACTCGCTCCATACAGACGTAGTTCGTCTCTCATTGGAATACTAACCAATCATGCTCAATGCAATTTTGTAGAAACGTTCCGGAAACTAATATCTATGCCTGTGGTTTTCCAGATTTCCGTTAAAATATTCGGTTTTAAAGTTATGCGGTCTTAAAAATTCACATACAAATCTTTGAGCCCCTGTAATTTTAAAACTACATATTTTTAGAAAAATCTAAAACACCTCAGCCACAGATATCAGTTTCTTGAATATGTCTGAAAAATTTCATGGACTTTGGTTGCTTAATATTCAAATGAAATTGGGGCTACGATTGTATGGAGTAAGTGACGGAGAGAGCCCTGTTAAATCTTAATAGTAGGTAATAAAACAACAATAAATTATACAAGTGACAACTCTCCAGCGTGACTTTTACAACACAGGCTCAATTGGGAGCGAATTCTTTTAAATAAGTAGGTATAAATATAATAATTAAAGTAACAAAAAACAATGGCTGTGCTAAATTGTACTACACTATACACTTTCATTCAAGGTGTTTAGTTTTCAACTGGATTTAAAATGACACTAGATTACGCTAGTCTTACTCGTATATCGTCTAGTTTACAGCAAAAACCCAAGTTGTGGTACTTGTTTTCGACAAAACTTGTTAAAAACACTTGTTAAGTGATAAACTTATGTATTGTCTTTGTTTCAGACAGTCTCTCTTGCAAAGATATGGACAAGTATGCTAGATAAGGCGTGCCAAAGAAAATGACAGTTGTTTTTTTTGTGCAGATTCAAAGCGCCCTGACTAGCGTACCGGTTTAAAATTTTGTCAAATGGTCTTCTTGTTGACATTGTATGGCTCAGAATGTTGGGAAATAAAAGGGGCGAATCAATTGGCATGGATATTAAGCGGCTGGCGGGAAGTGGCTGGATGAGGAAGGCTGAGGACCGGGTGTGGTGGTGCTCTTTAGGGAAGGCTATGTCCAGCAGTGGACGTCCACAGGCTGATGATGATGATGAAATTGCCATGGTATAGACATGTAATGCGGAGGGAAGAAAATCATGTCACTAAGAATGTTAAATGTGCATATGTGTGTGAAAAAAGAGGAGAGGAAGACCAAAGAAAAAGTTGATGGCTTGTGTGAAAGAGGATATTATGTGTGTAACAGGGGTGGAAAATACGTTGACGTATGACAGAAGTGAGTGGAGGAAAAAGACATATGCCGACTCCACATAGCGTGTCATAAGGACAAGAAGAGGTCTTCGTGTTGACACTATGTTGACAGATAACATTTAGTTCCGAGTACGCTCACATGACGCTCAGTACCTACTGCTGTCAGCGCCAAAATGGCGATAGTCAAGTAGCTTCAAAAACAGGTCGACAGTAGCAAGTCTAGCGTACTTGTATTTGTCAGTGCTCTTTTAACAGTCCAAGTAAAAATTTTTGCAAGTTTTGTTCACAATACTAGATGTACTATTTCACAATGACCGCTCAGCCTTGGATGTAGTAGTGAATGTACCGATAAGCGTTAACGCATTTGTGTGCGTAACGTAAACGCGACGCACGCTTTAATCATGTGTATGTGTGCACTCAAACAAACGTAGCCAAACGGTCTTCGTGAAATAGAATCTGTGCTTTACCAACTTGTTTTTATTGCAAGTGAAAAATAGCAACAATCATACTACATACAGAATACTATGTCGAGACTTGGTTTAAGGGTTTCGTTTGATTTTTAATTTTATCAAGTTTTTTGATGTATTCTAAAATTGTTCCTAATTGCATTGGTGATACACACACTAACAAAGACAGAGACACTAGACGACTACACCATCCACGTGTTTGTATTTTGCTTTATGTAAATAGTACCTACCCTATCTAGGTAAACTACAAATCACTGAAAAACCTAAAAAACTTCGCTTTGAACTATCGCATTTTTTTTTCTACTTGATCAAATACGTATATTCATCCATAGTTTTTGTACATCAATGTACTATAAAGATAGGCAAGGCGCGGGTCGCGGCCGGATTACAGTAGACGTAAAAATCAAGGCTATGACAGAATCATTTTCAGTTGGTATTTTTTTTTACTTAACACTGATTTTATAGGTAATTTTCGCACTTACAATCGTTTGCTATACTATTTAACTAGATGTTTTTCACTTTCGCAGTGATGCAAGTGTTCTCGCTCGCACACTCTTTATAGTCTTAGTTCGTGTCGATGAGCATGTGCGCGTGAAATTGTTAAAATAAAGCGAGCTTAAAGGCAATAATTTTCAAACTTTGTGAGATTTTGAATCATGATCTTTGAATAGCTACTTTATGTAAGGTAGCAAGTATAATCATATGAAAAGGCTTCTTACGTGATTTTTCACCTTCTACCAATGAAATGATCCATCTCAACGTCGCTGTCACCCTGCCGCAACCCGCGCCCTATCTCATGAGCCATCCAAGCAGTACAATACTACCACTTATGCCTATGTACCTGCGCAAAAATTTTTGAACTAGATGATGCCCGCAGCTTCGCCCGCGTGGATTTGTCAGATCCCCTGCAGCATCAGGATTGAGGAGTTGGAATCCAAATTTTTACGGAACTATGTAGAAAGTTCCTCTATCGATTAAAAAAAAATTACGCAAACGGTTCAGAAATCTCGGAGATATCAGTGCATAGGTAGAAAAAACACAACCCCATTTTTAAAGTCGGTTAAAAAACTAGCCTATGTTACTCCTTTGGTTAATCCTCTACTTGTCTGTCAAAGTCCCGTCAAAATAGGTTCAGCCATTCCGAAGATTAGGCGTTAAAACAGACAGTCACTTCAATTTTATTTATTAGTATAGAGTATAGATGTTTTTGAATGGCGCGAAATATATCAGCCAATCAGAGCACGTCCGTACGTTATTCGTTGTTGCCTATGCGCCATGTTTTGTACGCGCGAATAATGAGTGAGATAGCACGAGTATCTGTTGTTCTTGTGTTTAAAATCTTAACGTCAAGCAATAAGGTCTGTATTCGATTGGTGTACTTTCGGTTTTAGTCGGCGTTGGGTTAACTTACAAAAGTGGTAGTACTGTACACTTATACATTTCTACTGTCAATAAGTTACAAATTACACAAAATAGTCATCCTACTTATTGAATTGCAATAAATAACCTTTATATTATTATTATTTTATTAAGTATAAAAATTTGGTGTTAACTCAGTCAGGCATTATTATACAGGTCCCATTACTTTATTTAGTTTATTATTAATATTTCGAGCGCGACAAAAGTTATTTTGGTAATAGTATTTCAACTTAAAACTACTCGTTTCTAAATACACGTAATGTTTTTAAAGTATGAAAAACTTAAGTGAGGAGGCGAATCTTGATTTTCACACGTCCAAAAAAAAATGAGGGCAATGTTTTCAGGGTTTGTATGTGAGTTTCTTAATTCCATCATTACAGATTTGGATGTATGGGGTATTGTTAGAATCCTTATATCATACCGAGTGACAATGGCTATGACTTGTTTCAAAAAAAAAATTAAATATACTTCACTTTGAGTTATCTGATCTTAGAACGCGACGATGAATTAGAATTACCATCGTACAATAATATCAATTTTATGTTATTTTTTGATAAATGTGTAGTAATAATCTATGATGTTACCTATCATTGTATTGATATTGGAGAGTCAAAATGCCCCGATTTATTTGCGAAAAATGACCCTGACCCATACGTTCCTGAGCCTGTACTTTATTTTGTTTCAAGATGGTCGCACTCTGCACGGCTTTTGACACGTTCTTAACGCGAACTAGCAATGAAACCGTGGTACAAGTGGAAAATAAGGATTTCCTTGATGCCTATAAACGCAACGCACATAACAAAACGGTGTAATTACACCGTGGTACGGTGTAACGGTTTAATCCGGACGTTTTTGGCCCACTGAATACAAATCTTAACTCATTTTCGAGCAAAACAACCTAAAAATGTACTAAAATTGAGTCCAAAGATTACAATTTTGAACACTCAACACAAACTTGAACTCATTTCCAAGCAAAAAACACCTAAAATTGACTCCAAAGTTCGTGATTTCAATCAAAACGGTACATTAAAATTTCAAATAGTTTTAATTCATTTTCTTTGTTCCTCCTGTAAAAATTTATTTCGTGGAATCGGACCATTTTGAACACCTTATAACTTTAAATTCGACTTCTGCGTTTGTACAAAGGCGTATGTGCTACGAAAAAAAAAAATTCTTAAATGCGCGCTGAAACAATTATCTACGTCATGAGCAGAAGATTTTTTCCGTTCAAAGGCAAGACACTGCAGTATGGAAACCATGCCACACAATCGAAACTAACAGTATATAGGTCAGTATATAGGTATACATATACTAACAGTGACATAGATCGCGTTGTTCATGGGAGTCACGAAAAAGTTGAAATAATTTTTGTACTTGTATATGAAAGAAAAACTATTGATATAATATGTACCTATACTCTTTTCAATGTTTAATAACTTTTTCTCTCATTGATTTTGAATCAAATATTTGTACATACAGAATTGTTACAATTTTACTTTTGATTTAAAACTATTTAGGTTCGTGTTGGCGGGTCCAAAATGCCCGATTACCTTTCATTAGAACAACGCAACGGGTTATACCCGGAAAATAAACGTATCCAATTTGATTAGATTAACGATGCAATCAAACTTAAGCAATATAATATGGATCGCATATCCGGTCCGAAAAGACTAAAAATCAGTTCGCGTATAGAAAGAAAACAACTATGATTTATCTTAAAATATCTTAACTGGGTGGGAAAATGTTTAACAAATGAAGTAAAGAATGCGTATTTCCTACTAAACAACAAAAGTAACAGCATAACGACACTTTAACATAATATCCAAATACGATTTGGAAAACACAAACTTATTCCACTAATCAAAAACCGTTTAAGTTAAATTACGATTATCGAATAGGAACAAATAAAATCTATAATAACTGTGTTATACACGTGGATTAACAAACAATCTTCTGCGTCGTCAACTAAAAAGTAAAAACGTATATCTTTTGTGCCGTCTTGCTGCAAATCATTGCCGTATTAACACAGTCGTACGTATTTTACGTACTCTTACGCATACATAATATTATGTTCCTATGTCTTGAAATTAGACATTTAGTAGAAGTATTCTACTAGTTTTCAGACATAAAATGTCGGCCAACTTTAACTTAAATAGTTAACCAAAGTATTTGTGATATTTCGCACTAATCTTTGTAAGTCAACGCTCAAAAATAATGCAATTATGTTGATATTTGGAAACGATATAACTTTTTATTAACGATAAAGGGCAAGCTCAGGTTTAAAAGTAGTTTTGACAGAGATTTTCATGTAGTCTACATAGTGGTGGATATAACATCACGGCTGATATTCTTTGACTGATCTCCCGTTTCGGAAAGAGATGGAGGAAGAAAAGAAATTAAAATCCAGCATTACTATCTTCAGTGAAAAAAAAATGTAGACCAATGAAAAACGTCAACATGATATTATAATAACAAACGATAACAGAGTGTAGAAATAACTTCGGATTCGAAAAACGCTCGGTAAAAATTGCACAAATAGCACACAGTTTAGTGATCATACAGTTCAGAAATTAAATTTTAGCTTATAAGAGAATAGTCTTGATTTTTCGAAGCGCAGATTATTAAGTACAGCCCTAAATCAAATACCTGTTTACTATTCATTCTTGAATTGCGAAATCCAATATATTTCAAAAATTAAAAACAATGGCATGACTTCCACTTTTATCTAATTATCGTTATTTTCGCACTGTATGGTAGCTAAACTGTGACAGTAGTCTGATTAAACCCGCTCGACACTCGCGCCACGCTGCGTAACTATGGGGATGATGCTTAGGTCAAAAATAAATTATTCATTAGTAATCATTAAATAGAGGGTCTTCCGAAATTCGTAAAATCCACACTCACTGCTAGTTTTAAGTTTGCCAACCATTTTGAAATATCGATTTAACTAAAAAAAAGTACGTCAAATGTGTATGACGTCACATTTATTCTGTGTATTTCATACAAGCTCCCATACTAAGCGAGCGTTTTGACATTTGACGTTGCTGATTTGACTAAAAGTCATCATCTCTATTGAGTAGTCGCGGCTTCACGAAGTTCTCCATCCAATTTCGGTTTTGCTGTCTTCGATAGACGCAAATTTTGACAGCGTTCGCAAGTTTGGCACGAGTGAAGACCGGGCATTACAGAGTACCGTAGGAACACAATAGGCAGTATATCCGGGAACGTAAAGTAATGAGTGACTACGTTTAGGCCTCTCTCACAACCGTTGCATTATCGACTAAGGGCAATCGAATATAAATTCAGTATGACATCGAATCGAACGATCAGAGTAAAATTGATCTAAAATCTATAAGTTATAATGTAGTTTTTTCAGTACTTCCAATTTTTGTTTTACGATGTTTCTGCACTGGCGGTACGTGTATGGATGAATTTGATCCTTAAAATATCAGATCTGAGGTCTATTTTGCTTTGACGTTATAGTGTCTCGATACATCGTTTGTACATCGTCAACGTTGTATTTAGAATATTGAAGTTGAGTTAAATGAATCTAAACCACTTTGTTTTAAAGCTTAATTTTGCTTAAATTTCAACAGTCATAAATTTCCTTTAAGAAATAAAGAAATCAGTAGTTCAGAGTATATTCGACTTTAAAGCAAGATACATTCGATCCATTTTTTTTTCGGCAGGTTACCACCAGTAAAAATATATTCAATTGCCCATGTAACTATTATTAATATTGATTAACCATCCATTTTTGGATTACATTGATATTTTGATCATTTATTAAGCTTTTCTAGGAGTTAAAAAAATGTAATCCAAAAACAGATAGTGTCTGCTTTTAAAATTGGATATTAACAATTTATGTACTAGAAGAATTGTTTAGTTATTATTTATGTATATTTAATATTTATGGTTGTAACAGCGATTGTACTAGACTAACTGAAAACTTCCTAAAATTAATCTTTATATAATATAATTATATAAGAGGAAAAACTGACGTATATTTAACATTTTAAGGGTTTATATTTGAGATTTTGCATAGTATATAGGTTCTTTTCACAATGAAGTTTTTTTTTATACATTTTTGTACAGATAAACTATAATTTCAAACAGTATAATCAGGTATGTAAGTCATGTCAAAAAAAGTTTATATATGTATTCACCGGTTAATATAACGTCATTTATTTTGGTAAAATTTTATTTTATCGCAACTGTTGCTAGAATAAAACTGTTTAGCTTATTAGACTTTAGCAATGTTTTTTAGTCAGGGTACAATAGGATCAGGGTATGAAATACCGCCTCCCCAATGGTATTGATTTTTCAAAATAGTTGTAGTTTAATTTCATTATCATCATCCTTCTATCATCGAATGGCAGTTTTTGACGTGACAACGTCTTATAATTCGATAGAGCCGGCTGCACGCACGAAAAAACATGACTCATGCGGCGTTACCTCGCTCTGAGGCGTTCCATGTGCAAGCGAGAGCGCGGAACGAGCGACAAAGAAGCACAATCGGCCTTTGTTGTCACGTTCAACTATCGTCAGTAAACCGACTTTACAGACAACCAATTTTTTTCTTTAAAAGCGCATCACCAATTTCGTACGTAAATCCTTTCACACATGCGCACCAAATACGCTGCTGTGTAAGGCTAGGGACACACCTAGCAGAAAACTATTTCTTTCAGTTTTCGAATTTTCCGCATTTATGGTTATTTTGCAAGGTCCATGCAAAATTTTGAGGTAAATTTCTTCTTCCAAGTATTTTTGCAAGTCAGAATGATAGCTAACGGCGCAAATTAATCAACCTATCTATTATCCGTCCCATAACTCAGCAACGTTATTTGTCAAAAAATATCATGACATTTTTGACAAATACGAACTTTGCTAAATAACTTATCGACAGATTACAGATAGGCTGAAAAATATGGTGTCACAAAACATAGGTGTAATGCGTGCCAGTAAAGAGATAATCGAAATGAAGCAGCGCTGATCATTCCGTCTCACTCACACACAATACACAGGTATACTGTGGAAGTGAGATCGAATAATTAACGCAACTCTTTTCGATTTGTTTCTTTATTGACATACGTTAAGAAGCATATTAAGCTTGTCAACGCGCAATATCTAGCAAGCAAGCCATTGTAAAATCAGACGTATTTACACAGCTTTACAGTTTAATTTACCTTGCTTTCGATGCTAGAGATATGTTATTAAAAGTTGAGTCTCTAAAATCGGCAATTAAAGACAGCATAATATATCATTTCTTTTATCGTATTTAGGAAAATCTTTAGTGTGTATGAACGCAAAGCATTCACGCTGTTGGCGCTAAACCATGAATCTATAATATTATATACTTGGATTGCTTACTCGTAATACCTACAATGTACTTCGACTTCCGAGCGAGAGCGAGAGATCGGATCCCACTGGAATTTGATCTCTCGCTCTAATTGGTTTGTCAAAGTGGGATAGCGATAAGTAGGTATTTGCTTCAAGTTTTGGAAGTGAACTCTTCATTACTTCTATAGCGCACGACAGGTTGAGATGGCAAGTGGGGTGGGGACGCCTTGCACACCCGCACAGCCCCCGCGCTAACCCGCTGCGGGTGACGTGCGGGGTGTCCTCTCTCCTCATACCCCGATACCATCAAACTGTCGCGTACTATACTTCATACAAACGCGTCAGTATGACATTACGCAGTGCGTTTGTGCGCACCGAACAACCTGGTTCACTATATTACAACAGTATCGCAGTTCTGCGTACGTACGTTGCGTGTATGCTTTGCGTTCATACGTACAAGGAATCCCTACTTCTTTACGGCCAAAATTGATACTCAATCTATCTGTAACCTGTCGATAAGTTACTTAGCAACGTTGTTATTTGTCAAAGACCATTCAATTTTTGACAAATAACAAAGTTGTGACTGTTCGCGTCGCGCAAATTGCCACTCAGTATACTTAGTTGAGATTTCACATCTCACCAATGTTGATACAATTGAAGTCTCAAAGTAAGGTTGAGATCTATAGAGCGCACTTAGACATTGCTTAGACTTAAGTTTCAGTTAAAACGAGACAGATTTATGCCAGCGGTATAACGCCGTCTCGGTTTAAGTGTCTTAAGTCTGAGCAAAGTCAAAGTGCGCTCTATATATTTCAACCTAAGTCTGATTGGTTGGTAACTCAAAATGGTTAACGCCCACTGAGATTTTTGTCTCTATCGTTTGTATGGGATTGCGTGACAGAGAGAGCGCTATACTAACTTCTTTCCGCGGATAGACTATAGTTAATTTTAAAGCTAGGAAAATAAAACTAAATGGCAGTGTTAGAGTGGACTTAACAGTTTATTATATAGCAGTTTCCTATGGGCCAAGCCTACGCTGTTGTGCAGTCAATCTACTACAGAGCGGCAATCTTAGGGCGCTTGTGCACTTATTCGTATTCGTTTTGGTACGATCCGCAGTTACACAAAATGTATAAGTACGCGAAAGGTCGAAACGGCAATCGTATTTTGTACAAAAACGAACACGAATGAGTGCACAAACGCTCTTACGTGATACGAACTGTAAGTGACTTATCGACAGATGAGAAATAGATTTAACCATGAGTTTCGGCTGTTAGTTACATTTCCGTGGGTCGAGCAATACAGTATTATAGATACGACCGTATAGAGTATGAGTATGTATTGTGTACGTCGCTACGTCACCGCTGAAGCGCCCCGCCGGCCCGGAGCGAGGCCGCGAGGCTGATATCTCTTAAAATAATCTGGAATTTTAATTTAAAAAAAAATTAATTAAATATTTGGTTTTGGGTCAACATCCTACACCAGATACCAAGATTTCAGGCTTGCAACTCATTTTGTCTACGAGCTATGGACCTGACATGCGGACGGACAGACAGACAGCAGATATACATCAGACAGTAGATAATAGGGCTCCGTTATTATCCTTTGGGTACGGAACCCTAACAAATTATAGTTACAATTCCAACATACATTATTTTCATGTAACTTTAACTTTACTATACGCAACGCACGCCACGGAAGCTCTCAAATGACAGTATTTTTTCTGACTTAATTCACATTATTACACTGCGTGTGAAAGTCTTGCGTATAATATGTGGGGTATTTGGGCATACATCGCGGTTCTAGATCCAACGCTGCGTAGTGTAAGCTACCCGCCACTCTGGTGGGGAAAGGGGCAGTGGCGAATTTAGAGGGGGTGTCCGTGTGTGTGGAAATAAGGCTCACCTAAAGGCTATGTCGGCTAGGTCGCGTCGGGCGCGAATTTCTCGCTGCGTGTGAAGTCTATCTGGGTATATGTGCGGTGTTCGGGCGCGGCGGGCATACAGCGCGGTTCCAGGTCCAACGCTGCGTAGTGTAAGCCACCCGCCACTCCGGTGGGTAGGGCACCCGCCACTGCACTGTCTGGACCTACATAATATCACTTATTAACGAAACTTGTAATTTCTAGAAGAAATCCGGTTCGAAGGACCAGAAATTAATGTGAAACTTTTTGAAAAAAAAAAGTACGAGGAACAATCTTTTTGTAAAAAAAGTTTTCCTCGTACTCGTAGCTTTAGTTTTAATTTGCGTAATTAATTCTCACCATAACATCATTATCTTACAAATTCACTTTTGGAAATTTCCGGAAAACACATTGGTTTACTAACCTCTTATATCCTCCTGCCTCATGATAGTCTTCGTGGCGGTAGGATTGTTGGGAAGTTCTTCAGGTTCTGGCGTTATACTGCCAATTGGGAGGCCTCTCGCCAGCTTGACGTACTGCGGGGAAGAGGAAATTTCGCCGGAATCCGCCCGGCTTTCCGGACTTTTTCGTCCGTCTTCCGATAGTTCCCGCACGGTCGTCAAGTAGTGGTGGTCGTCCTCCATATCGGTTATATCGGTTTCCGGAGGGGAAGAAGGGGACATGTGGAAGAGGGTTTGGGAGCCGTGATGCGTTCGCGGCTCTCGTCTTCTTCTTCTGTCGTCAGGGGAGCTCGCAACTGGAGACACGAGGGAAGATCAAACGAAAACTTTAAAAGTGCTATAGAATTATGAAAATGTGGCAATTTTTAAAAATAAAGGGTAGCTTTGGGTATCATTCAATTACAATAGCAAGTCAATACAAAAAGATGACTTCTCTGCAACGATTTTGACAATGTTTGATATCACATTAAATATGCATCACGACCGTCACTACAGAAAGAAGGAAAAACGATATAAAATTTTGCCTATATAGTTTGAATTAACAATTACAAAACGTAACTGCGGGTGAATTTATTACTAGCGCCATCTATGTATTGACATGAAATTGAACTGCTTGGACTCACCTTGTGGCGGGGGCTGTCTGGGTGTGGATATCGCTATGGGTCGGGTGGGCGCGCGTCCACACGTCATCTCCACATAACCGTCGGGCGTGGAGGCGGGGGAGGGTGGCGGCAGGTCGCCGGGCCGCATCTCCACGTAGCCGGCCGTCGCTGTCGCCGTCGCGTTCGCGGTCGCGTTGCGCGGCGACATGTCAACGTACTCGTCAATGTTGGGCCGCTTGGGCTCCATAAAACCCGCTGCCGGCGGTGTCCGCGCCACTATCACCTGTGGAATTATTGAAGTCAAAAATAGAATATGCTGATACTTATTGTCACAAAAATAATTATAAATGTGTAGCGTGTATAATCGAGCAACCTGCTTGCTTGCATCTGATGTTAAGTGATTAGTGATTGCCACTCGCCTATGAAATTTTGTTGGAACACCGCTGAAGGGAACTTGTTGACGGGGCATATTTTGCGACCGCTGGGGCAGACGTGTTCTGGAGACGATACCGCGTATCAGCAAGCGCAGTGTGGGACGACATCCAACCTGCTGGACTGACGACCTTAAGAAGATAGCGGGAAGGGGGTGGATGAGGAAGGCGGAGAATCGTGTGTGGTGGCGCGCTGTTGGGAAAGCCTATGTCCAGCAGTGGACGCAAACAGGCTGATTGATTGACTTGATGCTGATCATAGTACCTTGGGCGCGGGCGAGTTGGAGGAGAAGTCTAGCTCCATCAAGTCATCAGCCGAAGCTCGCGGCGCGGGCGCGGGCAGCGGCGCGACGGGCAGCACGGGGCGACGTCGCGCGCCCGCACTGTACGCGCGAAGTCGCGCCGGTTCCACGCGGGAGCTGGACGGCCGGGAGCCCACGCTGTAGGCCCGCGTCGACCGCTCCTCTGATATGTGCGACATCGCGGGCTCCAACTGGTACTCGCTGTGGAGTATACATCGACTTTTGTGACCGGGCTTTCGCAATTGAATGGGTATACAATAGATCGGCTAACAACACATTGTTAGCCATTGAGGAGTCCCCTTGTTAGGAGCCAACACATATAGTCATGTCTAAGTAAAACTTAGAAAGGATTTTCACAATCGAATGGGTATGCAACATTTCGTGTCGCTGAGGAGTATTTTTGAATATTTTGCTTATCTAGAATAATAAAATATGACACTACACCACAGACATTGTTCATATTAAATGGCGTATAAGATTTCAACGCACCCTGACGCAATCGACCAATCGCAATGCATCCGAGAGCCAATGCCCCAAAGTGCCATACTAATGTCTTCATATAAAGTCACGTCACACTCACCTGAAGCGCGGGTCAGTGGAGGGCGTGCCGCTGCACACGGAGCCGCTGGACGACACCAGTCCGAAGGGCTCGTGGCCCGGCGCCATGGGCAGGTAGCCGTCGGGCACGGCCGCCTCCACGGCGTCGGGCTCGTCGGCGCCCATGGACGAGGTCCGCGAGTGCGCTATGGAGCTCCCTCGCGTCGTCATGCTGACAAAATTTAAGCTTGAAGCCCGCGTGGAAAAACAACTTATTAGCGTTAACATTACAGAAACAGAAAAAAATATTGATTTAATAGTATATGATAAAAAAATAAATAGTAGATACCTCATAAAGTCCTTGGACATGCCATCGCAACAGTCTGGCTCTTCCGGTATTCGCGGCGTGCGGTACCATTCAGTCATCGAATCGATGTCGTCCCGCGATGAGTCCATACCTTAGGACAACAAACATATGTACTTTTTGGTAAAAAAAATCTAACTTTACCTGCGCAGTGACTGAATTTAGTAAATTTCATTGACTTTTATGTACAACTCAAGCTGGACAAAAAAATTAACTGTAGCAAAAATGTTTTCACAAAGAAAGACCTTTCCTACGACAGTTTCCTTGTATCTCCTATGGTTTTGGATTTTCCCGTACTGTCCCAGTTAAAAAAAACGCACCGTACATCAGTCAACTCAATCTTTCGTTTTCCATGTTGTAGTATAGTAACCCAGAAGTTTTTATTACGAAAAACCGATAGAAAAGAGATTCCCAAGGGACTTGAATGGCGACTACGCAACGGAAAACGCACCAGTGGGACGGGACGTATTCTAATAGATGGCCAGACAGTGTCAAACAAGTTGCTTGGACGTACATTAGCCGGTACATTCTATACTTAAAGTTGCTAGGAATCGCTGGACACAAACGGCGCAAGATCTTGTTCCGCGGGAATCTTTGATAGAGACCTCTGCTTAGCAGTGGACAACACGACGTTTTTGGCTTATTTCTGCCTATTTCTTCTCTAGCTATAATGTGCGACTTTTAGCATAAAATACCATCAAGTTCAATGTCCCTTGAGGGCGGTCGGTCAGTCTCGAAGGAGGGCGCTCTCGACGGCATGGTCTCACAGCGCTTGCGCAGTGTGCCCGAATCTGCTAACAAAACACAACGTTACACTTTTTGTATAGAGTTACAATTAATATACCTGGTACGATGGTTCGTGGCACGCGGGATCATAAAACGGATGAGTGACGTCAGTTATTAGGGTTGCGCATTCCTTCAAATGAGTCATCGATAAATACAACGAATACGCACATTGTGGGCGGGCGTAATGGATACCGTCATTAATTGTTTGCACAGAACCGGACATTTGTTGGGCAGGACAGGACAAGCAAGATGATGCAGACCGATATTAAGTTATATTTAATTTAGTTTAGTTATAATTAATTAGTTTATTCAAGTTAAGTACGTTATAATTAACAAATCACATATAGAGAACGCCATTTTAACTCAACGTGTCAACAGTCATGTCATAAGTACGGTTCACCTTCAAAATAAGGACTAAAATGGTACTTTTGACATGAAAGTTGACAAAGTTGACTACTTTAAAACGTTGAGTGTTTTTTTTTTCATTTACGCATAAAAAGGATCGATAAGAAAGTTGTAACATCACCACGCCCGTCATAAGGCCCGTAAGGGTCAGGAAGCGCGCAATATGTTCTACTACATTCCTACGTTTCATGACTCCGCGTGCCAGGAGCGATCGTATAGGGTATTATATCGTAGATAGATCTACAGCCACCAAATGTAGACCTTTTGTCAAGTGGGATGCTTCAGCTAGGCTAAGCTAGCTAGGCTAGCTTGGCTAGTTACTACCTTGCCAGCAAAGTCTTGCCGCCAAGCGATATAGCAATCCGGTACAGTACCTGGCAGATATCTGGCGTATGCTTATCATAAAACTATATTACTCCCTTCTAAGTAAGCCCGCTTGGTAAAAATATAACCCATTACATTAGATAGCAAATTTTTAAACGTATTAAAGAATACATTAAACACGGAATTTTAAACATCAAAGTAATAAGCAAACGTTCACATGATTCAAGGGGTATGTTAGAACACTTGGATCAAATCTGGCTCATATATGGTCATATGGCATATATGGCCATATCAAACAGTTTAGTGTTGCCAGTTTTTAGCACAATTTCGTGGGGAGATCACATAAAACAAATATTGCAAAGCCTGAAGCTGTATCCGGACAGATTTTAGCAGTTTATACACAAGTTTGTTTGCTTGAAACTGTTTGAAATATTAATATTTTCGGTTCTCGAAAGCAGACCGATATCGCCATATTGTGATTCTTAGATTGTGAAGTGCCCATTATTTAATAGACAAGCATAATATCAAGCTGTGGGGATTGGCCAGGCCATTTTGTTTTTGCATCATTGAAGATTTTTGTATCCATTATATAAACATGCTGTTCCCTATTTATTTCAGGATTACTACCCGAAATTACATTATGTATTCGGCTGACGTAACCTTATCAATTTTTGATTGATAAGGATGACATTTCAAAAACCATATTATGTTAAACTGGGGGAAATGTTGACGTTTTCACAGTTTTTATACGGAAAAAACTGTGAAAACGTTATACAAGATTTTGGAGATTGAAAAATCAGCCATTACTGAATATTTTCCCATTTAGTTAGAGACTGACTGACAAGAAGGAAATCTATTTGTACAAAATGAACAAATACAAAAAAAAAAAAATATATACTTAAACAATAAAAATCATTTATTTAAACAAAAAAATCGCAAGCACATAACAAAGCGGAACATATACAAGCATTTACAAGCACATGCGCGTAATGCCGCAAGCATGTACAAATCAAACTTAAATCGCAAAACAAAGTGACAATCAAACTTATAGTTAGAGTTGCCAGGTTACGCGAAAATACATACGACGAATTCCTACCAAAATGGTAGATTTTTAAAACCTGGCAACTCTCTAACAAATATAAGGAGAGTTAGTACGGTGCGATGCGAGTTAGGTTAAGCGTTTCGTTAATACATACTCTTCGTATGCGCCGGCGACAGTTTGGACAACCTCGCGCCGGTGCTCGCGCGGCGACACCACGGCGTTTTCTTCGACGAGAAATCCATTCCATTGACGGCTTTACACGACGAATGCATCACCGTTTTCTCTAAAATAGCTCTATCTAACTCGTCCCCCGTGAGAGGGGCGGAGTACGTCCTCCCGTGGTGGATCTTCAAGGGCTCTTGAAATAAAGAACAGCCGGTGGGTAGGGAGACGGTTCGGTGGTGTTTGATCACTCTCGTGGCATGATCGTTTTTGTCATTCGTTAGTGTGTTATTCGGCGGTTGGTTTTCGGCTGCGGAAAAAACAATGAGAAGCGACACGTAAACATATGGCACCAAGCCTCACCCGGTGCGATGTGGGTTATGTGAGATATGGCTAGGCGATGGTACCTCTGGATATTCTGTACAAATTATGTCTATGCAAAAACGGCAATTTCAGGCATTCACTACCACTGTGTATTGGTTTGTCGTCATAATATTTTGTTTAGTTTCTGTAACTATATAATTTTCACAGACGTTAATAGAACATTTATAGCGTATGTACTTTGTGGTACAAGAACAACAATTCTTCTTTTTAACCCCCGACCCAGACGAAAAAGAGGGGTGTTGTAAGTTTGAAGTGTGTATCTGTCTGTGGCACCGTAGCTCCTAAACTAATGAACCGATTTTAATTTAGTTTTTTTTGTTTGAAAGTTGGCTTGATTGAGAGTGTTCTTTCTTGGCTACAATCCAAGAAAATCGGTTCAGCCGTTTGAAAGTTATCTGCTCTTTTCTAGTTACTGTAACCTTCACTTGTCGGGGGTGTTCTAAATTTTTAATTTGCACTTGTTAATAGGTTGCGCTTGACGACAATCATCAAAGTATCGAAATGAGACTGTAATACATGTTACTTTGAAAAGACGAAAAATCATTAATAAATAAAATTTTGACAACGAAATCGATAAAAAATAATGCGTACTACCAAGGGTAACAAATTACTTGAATGTTGTCTTATCTCCTATAGAAGAATAATGAACGACGGAAAAAACTGACATTATAGTTTCACAAAAACTTGACGCGAAGGTACCATAGCCTGAGATATTATGTTAAATCGTACCAAAACATGGCAACACTCAAATTTAATTTGATTGTACTGAACTTAAATATTATTTGAATCGAGTAGACGCTTCTTGAGAAGCCTGTCTATTGGTACAGAAACTACTGTTGGTTTGGAATGGCAACAGCTACCTTTAAAATTTTCTTATATAATGAATGTTGCTATGTTTTCGCTTATCTGTGTTTATGTACGGGATGTATTAGGTATGATTGTCACACTGGACAGTACACTGGTCGAAGGACCAAAACCATCACCAACAGTCATGCAGACAATATTCATTCTTATGACGACGCGACAAAGCTCAAGATACTTTGAGTTTTTACATCATGCTCGATCATATTTTTCGGGTATTTCCATTTACAACAAAACCCTTATCCATGTATATTGATGATGGATGATTATGTGAAAATCGATAGACACACATTCGATCTCGTAGAAGAATCTTATTGAAAAAATCAATACTTGATGACAATACAAACACAAACAAATCTGAGCACTATAATGATACGTTTGCAAACACACCTTATGCCGAGATCTATAGAACATACTCTGACATGCTTCAGATTTAGTTAAAACGAGATAGAATTATGCCAACGATATAACGCTGTCTCGTTTTAATGTCTTCCTGGGCAAAGTCAAAGTGCGCTCTAAAGATATAGATCTCAATCAATGCCTAAAAGGATAGTGCGAGTGAAGTCAGCAGCATCGGGCCCACCTTAGAAATAAGTGGACATACCTCTTGTCAGCGTGGATCTTTGCTGACGTTACCCGTTTTTCTTCAGTGCACCCGATGCAACTGACTCGTACTCCCGACCATTTTTCAAGTTTAGTAAGATTTTACATCTCTCACCAACGTTGATAGAATTCAATTGCATACTATCACTATAATATTATGTGAACTATTGCTTATTAAAAAAAATTAAGAATATGTAGGTATTCAAATAATACATTTTTTAATTCAAATGTATTCTTTGTCAGAAAAACTCCCGCAAACTTGAATATTAAAGAAGAAAGTCATTATTATTTTTTATCCACACTACAAAGTTATTGAGTCGTTTTCTTAAAAATCAACCAGGAAAACATTTAATGTCTTCAAGTTAAAATGGGGATCCACACTGCCAATTATTTATCCCGACAGATGACCCATAAGTGAACCGGCCCAACCAGCCATACAGGTAGTATATCATCTGTGGTACCAGCTATACTGAGCTGTCAAACGCTATAATTAATGATTAAACGAACTTACCTGTAAGTGAAGTTCTATTAAAATTATAAAAAGACTTTGTCCTAAGAAATTAGCCCTACACGAGCTTGCAGGTATCCATACACCTTTAAATAATTCACGAAACACTCGTATATTGTATCGATAGACGATATCACAATTATTATCAAAGTTAGTAAACAAATAAAACAAACAATATTTAATTTGATATTGAAATTGACCGGCAAACAATATTGATTTCGGCATTTAAATTGGCCGGCAAACAATATTGATATTGACATTGGCCAGATAGTGGAGTAAACGAAGCATTTTCGTCGGAAGTCCTCAGAAACAGCTCCGATTTTGATGATTTTTTTTTTAAATTCTTGTTTTTTATACATTATTTAAAATCAGAAACGTTTTGAAGCGGGGAAATAATTTTTAGTATTTTTTTATCCATATGTGCGATATTTATCCACGAAGTCCAGAAAAACGCTACCTTCTCTTTGAGAAGTTGTAGAGGAGGTCAAATGCTACAAATGACCTCTAGACACTTATGGGCCAAAACCGCCCGTTTTTGAAATATTGATCGTTTTCAGAAAAATACGTATTTGTTTCTTTAAAAAAAAAGTAAGGCATATTTCCGACTTTTTATTTAATTTCTAAGTAGTAGACATCTCAATTAATAATTGTGAATACTAAAATAAAAATAATCTTTGTAGGTTCCCCGGTTAGGGATCCAAGACTGTACCAGTTTCATAATTTCTATTGAGTTACTTTGCCAAAAATGCTATTTTTTTTAAAGTTACAGAAATTTTTGGCCTGCAAATTATTTGCAATGCTTCTACAGATTCTCAGCTATCTAATGATGTACAAAACTTTAAAATAAGTTGAAAGTTAGCTAAAAAAATGATAAAATAATAGCACAAAGGAGAAATTTCTTAACGCTTAAATCTTAAATAAATCATTCCTATCGATCAATTGAGCTATCCCGTGGCCAATTTTATGATCAGACTTGACCAGATCACATATTTACAGTAAACTGTTACCTCTTTCTAAGTAGAGACTACCTCTAAACAAAGAAAAAACGATTTGTTTAAAATTTAAGCTTTAAGAAATTTCTTCCCTGTGCTATTGTTTTATCCTTTTTTTTAGCTAATATTCAATTTATTTTAATGTTTTGTACATCATTAGATAGCTGAAAATTTGTAGAAGCTTTGCAAATAATTTGCAAGCCAAAAATTTCTCTAACTTAAAAAAAAATAGCATTTTTGGCAAAGTAACTCAATAGAAATTATGAAACTGGTACAGTCTTGGATCCCTAACCGGGGAACCTACAAAGATTATTTTTATTTTAGTATTCACAATTATTAATTGAGATGTCTACTACTTAGAAATTAAATAAAAAGTCGGAAATATGCCTTACTTTTTTTTTTAAGAAACAAATACGTATTTTTCTGAAAACGATCAATATTTCAAAAACGGGCGGTTTTGGCCCATAAGTGTTTAGAGGTCATTTGTAGCATTTGACCTCCTCTACAACTTCTCAAAGAGAAGGTAGCGTTTTTCTGGACTTCGTGGATAAATATCGCACATATGGATAAAAAAATACTAAAAATTATTTCCCCGCTTCAAAACGTTTCTGATTTTATTTGGATACAAATAGTTGCATGGACACTACTGTAAACAGTAATAAGATTTTAAACTAAGTAGTGCGACAACAGATAAGCTATGTAAAATCAATCTTGTACACCAAAATATTCAGGGCTTATCTGGCAAAGAACATGAGATAGAACTATTTATTAAAAAATTTGATATTGACATCTTATGCCTCACTGAGCATTGGCTCAATAGTTATCAATTAATAGTAAATTTAAAACATTATCAATTGTCAAGTGCGTTCTCTAGAAAGAAAGCTATACGCGGAGGGTCTTTAATATTAACCCGCAACAATATCAATTATAAAGAACGGAAAGACATTGTTAATCTTTCATTGGAACGCACTATTGAGCTGTCCTGTGTTGAGCTGGAGCGCTATATTGTCGTCTGCGTGTACCGACCCCCCTCAGGTGACTTTGTTCTGTTTGAGGACGTTATGGAAGAGGCCTTGAGGCGGATATGTAGGTCATCAAAAAAGATATTAGTTTGTGGAGACTTCAATATTGATATTTTGCTTCACACTTCTTTTACTGACAGATTACTCAATTTATTTAAAAGCTTTAATTTACAGAAAATTTTCAATGAACCAACACGGATAACTGCAAATTCAGCCACTTGTATAGATAACATTTTCTGTGACTGTAAGATTGTCGCAAAATCGATCATGACGAATCTAAGATCCGATCACTGTGGACAAATGATATCTGTTCCCAGTGATAATCAAGACATAACAAAGTTAATAAAGTATAGGCCAGTAACCACTAAAAAGGTAAAGCAGTTCAAACTAAAGGTTTTAACTGCTTTACCTAAACTTGACTTTACTCAGGGTGGTCCGGATGAACACTATAATGCTTTTTTTGATCTCATTCATTTAATTCTACCTTTAAAATTGTAGAAAAAAAACTGTTTAAAAATCTTAAATTTAGTGACTGGGCTACTGTTGGCATCTATAAAAGTAGAAATAAGTTGTTCGACTTGTATGCAGAAAAACAATATAACTACACTCCCACATTTGTTGAATATGTAAAAAATTATTCAAAATTATTCAAAAAGGTTTGCATACAAGCAAAGTCACTCTGCATAAAGCAAAAAATTATTAATTCTGATAATAAAATTAAAGCAGCTTGGGATATCATCACGGATGAAACTGGGAAACAAAAAGTGCATAACAATAAATTGGAGCTAAAAATTAATAACCGTATTATTGACTCCAATATTGAAATTGCAAATACATTTGAGAATTTTTTCCAGAACATTCCAGTCATCACTACTAGTTCCCTTAGCTCTTCACCAACAGAAGCCTATGATCTTCTCAGGGCCAATGTCACTGAATGCGGTGTGTTGTTTAGGTTTGAATACGTTACTCCATATGACATTGTTAAAGTGTTCAAATCTTTACAAAGCAAAAAAACCGGAGATCTGTGGGGAATATCAGTAAAAATAATTAACAATATTATTGATATTATTGCGCCATATCTAGCCTTAATTTTTAATGAGTCTGTGGATACAGGCGCTTTTCCAGATCTCATGAAATGTAGTAAATTGATACCTCTTTTTAAATCGGGTAGCAAAAGTGACCCAAACAATTACAGGCCAATTTCAATTTTGCCAACACTGAGCAAGATATTTGAGAAAATCATGCTCAACCAACTGCTTTAGCATTTCAATTTAAATAAGCTACTCCATTCTGAACAGTATGGCTTCACTAAAGGTCGATCAACAACCGACGCGGCCGCAATGCTGTTAAAGCATATATTCAATGCGTGGGAGGGGTCACAGAATGCCATTGGTATTTTCTGTGATTTATCCAAGGCATTTGATTGCGTTGAGCACGAGACTCTTTTAGTTAAATTGAGCCACTATGGAATCAAAGACACTGCGCTTGGTCTCATTGCGTTCTATCTTAGTGATCGTATTCAAACAGTATGTGTGAATGATGTGAAGTCATCCGGATCAGCCTCACTAATGGGTGTTCCTCAAGGCTCTATTCTAGGTCCTTTCATGTTCTTAGTATACATAAACGATTTACCATATGTAGTCCAAAATATTTGCGATATCGTACTATTTGCTGACGATACGTCTTTGATTTTTAAAGTCGATAGAAATAAGGACAATTTTGACGATATAAATGGTGCCATATCTCAGGTAACTCACTGGTTTACTGTAAATAATCTACTTTTAAATGCAAAAAAAACTAAGTGTATTGAATTCGCACTGCCCAATACCAAGAACACAAGTAACATTAATTTAATAATAAATAATGATATTTTGAAAATAGAAGAGACTACTACATTTTTGGGGATAACCTTAGATGCGAAGCTGCAATGGGGCACCCATATATCAACTCTTGCTGGCAAACTAAGCTCTGCTGCTTTCGCGGTTAGAAAGATTCGACAATTAACTGACGTGGAGACCGCAAAGATAGTATATTTTGCTTATTTTCATAGTATTATGTCTTATGGAATCTTAATATGGGGTAGAGCGGCAGATATTGGGAGAATTTTTGTATTACAGAAAAGGGCAATACGCGCAATTTATAACTTAAAACCACGCGATTCACTTCGAGAAAAATTTAAGGAAATAGGTATCCTTACCGTAGCCTCTCAATATATTTACAACAACATAATTTTTGTAAGACAAAATATTCTTAGTTACAAGAGGGTTGGCGATCTACACAACAGGCTGACTAGACACCGTAACAGGCTTGCGACTCCTACGCTCCGTCTCAGGAAGGTCCAAAAGTCATTTGTGGGAATGGGTATAATCTTCTATAACAAAATTCCTCAGTCAATTTTGGACTTGCCTTTACACAGGTTCAAAAAATCTATTAAAAATATGCTCCTGAGAAAAGCATATTATACTATCGAAGATTATGTAAATGATAAAAAAGCGTGGATTTGAACTTCGATTCGCTCCAGCAATGCGCAGGACTTCAATTGCTTTTATACATGGCATAATATTGTATATCAAATCTTTGAAAAGAGCAACCGCCGAGTTTCTTGCTGGTTCTTCTCGGTAGGAAAGGCATTCCGAACCAGTGGTAGATGCTTTTGACGATTCGAAAGAACTTGTAAAAGTCTAATTGAATAAAAACATTTTGAATTTGAATTTGAATTTGAATTTAAATAATGTATAAAAAACAAGAATTTAAAAAAAAAATCATCAAAATCAGAGCTGTTTCTGAGGACTTCCTAAGATTGGCTATTTTACGGCTTTATTTACTCCACTAAGAACTCTTGTGGCACCTTCTGAGATCAGTTTGGCCTATGGATCCCCATTGAGCACCCCTTAAATATGACAAAACAAATAATGTTAATTTTCATTCCGTTTGAAATCTGTGGAAGAAACAATTGCGAAGAAATGACATCATAGAATTCATAACCCCAGAGATAGTATGTAATGATTGAGAAGCTTAGGGTCAAACCAGATTATGCTTTTGAAGTTTGGACTGTCAGCTAACTTCAAAATTGCAGTTTGGTTGCGGTTTTAGGCTGAAATCTATAGACCGTACTTTGAATTTGCTCAAACTAAAAGTTTCAGTAAAAACGAGACAGATTTATGTTAGCAATATAACTCTGTCTCGTCAACAAAATCTTAAGTCTGGGCAAAGTCAAAGTGCACTCTGTAGATCTAAGCTTTAGTACATTTGGTGAGCAGTCCTAGACAACTGCACGCAAACTAGGCAGTCAGTCGGCAGAAATGCAGTCATGTCAAAACTGCATTTTGCAGTTAGCTTGCAGTCCATATGCAAAACGCTTACATTGGTCTTTAATGATGGAAACAGGGCCCGCAAGTTTTTATTTGTGAAAGGAAATTGCGAAGAAGTGGCGTCATAGTTCATAACCCAATGATCTTTTGAAAAAGTTTTAGAGGAAAGTAAAATAAGGATAAGATGGCCAATGATCATGATTGTTTATGGTAACTATTTCAGCATGTTTCTGCGATGAGAGGTACAGAACAGTCCAGGCATTGAGTGATATCGTGTATCCTTTCTTTTTTAATCGTACCAATAAATTACCGACATAAAGCATAACTGAGGAGGTTCCTGCGATAGTGGAGCGGTGCGGGAGGGGTGTGACGACGTAACGGAGACCTTAGTGATTCGTCAACTAACTCGTGAGCCTCGATAGTTCAACGGAGGAGGATCGGACTGAATTCCGAAAGGCCGGCGGTTCAAACCCCACTCGTTGCACTATTGTCGTACCTACCCCTAGCACAAGCTTTACGCTTAGTTGGAGGGGAAAGGGGAGTATTAGTCATGATAACATTCTAATATTCTTTTTTTTTTTTTTAAACTTGGGACAACTATATCCCCTCCCACACCGCTCCACTGCCGTAGAAGTCTACTCAGTTATGCGCTATACCTATAATAACAGTATAAAATCATAACCCTTCCTTTTGGCTTTGCCGCAGTCGGGTAAAAAAAGATAGGACGTGGTCAGGGAAGCGCTTCTCTATACAGAGATATTTATGTTATCGTATTGATTTTTCAAAAAAAAAATTTATTCACTATAGGCAAGCGCTTGACCACAATCACACCTGACGGAAAGTGATCATGTGGTCTAAGATGGGACGCGTTTACCTAGAAGTTTGGAGATGTTATGGTGAAAATCAAGAAAGATAAAGATACACGACATGATACATAATACATGACAATGATTCAGGCCGCCAATAGGCTTTACATCTATATTACGGTCATAGGCTGAGATTTATAGGACGCACTTTGGACTTTGCAAGACTTTACGACCAACACACAAATCCGCATCGTCTAAATCTACGAGCTCGAACGACGCTTCACAAACTTACGAATAGATTCGAATAGCGCATTCTTCCGATGTTACTCTGTTATTTATTAATAACAGCAGTACAACACGCTTTTTAGAGTTCCGTACCTCAAAAGGAAAAACGGAACCCTTATAGGATCACTTCTGTCTGTCTGTATGTCTGTTGTGATCCGTAACACTGGATATATCCTCAACAAAAAATTACTTTCAATGTCTATTGTTCACGATCCCTGTTCGGTTTGGCTGACTAACCGAACTATGGCAGTGAGACGCTTTGCATCGCGAAATGACATCACATTGCAGTATTTTGTGTTGCGAATTAGCATTGCGTCTCATTGCAGTTTTGTTTCTGAAGATCGATTGCGAAATACGGCAACAATCATCATTGCTATATCTCAATTGCTATGATTGGCAGAATTTTTGCTACCCAAAATCGAGAAAGTGTCGCCCAATCAGAGGTGATTTCGATCATCACACTGTTGGTGTCAATTTAGAGTAACTAATCGAGCCCTAGTGGTTCGATTACAGTAGAATGATTGGCCGACACTCGCTCACTATTGGCTACAATGCATCGTTGCAACAAGAATACCATAATTTCAGCCAATCAAAACAATGCGATTGTAATAATGATTTAATTTTTCCGGGATTGACCTACAGCTCTTAGAGTTACGGATTTACATCCGACAAAGTCTTGTAATTAACTATCTTAAGTCTGAGCAGAGTCAAAGTACGCTCTATAGAGCTCAGGCACAGTGTTATGAGTCAGGCCACCAATGAGACAGCTATACAGCTAGCGTCCTACCGTGCCTCGGCGTGAGGGGCGCGATGGCCGCCGACGAGTCGTCAATGGACCGCGTGGCCGAACAGACGCATTGCCTGATACAAGCGCCCATACACAGGCCCTTCTCTGCAAGAGAGCGAGTCACGAAACTTGAAACTGTACTTGTCGTAATGACTTTCGACTTATTACCATGTGCGTAGTATGAGATTTTACATCTCACTAACAACGTTGATAGAATTCCAGCATCAAAACATTTCAGCGTTAAAAAAATTGACCTTTACTACCTTGCTTTAAAGCTCAAGTCCATACATTCGCTAACAAAAAGTTTTGTTAGCTTGCCCCTTACAACCAGTAGATAAAATTTATTTGATGTTGTAACAAGATGACTTGTTCCTTTGCAAGTTGCAATGTGCGAAGTAATCGCCCACTTTTTCAAATTTCGTGACGGTTACTCTGTCCATTCTACTATTTCACTTAGGATAAAGATTTTTCGGCTTTAAAACTGTATTGATTGGAACGTTTTAACTCTATCGAAAAGCTAAAGCTTAGATCTATAGATCACCCTTTGACTTTAAGACTTAAGTTTCAGTTAAAACGAGACAGGGTTATGCCAGCGGTATAACGCTGTCTCGTTTTAACAGTGTCTTAAGTTTGAGCAAAGTGCGGTCTATAGATTTCAACATAAGAATCGCGGCATTACGTCTGTTATAGTCTATAGGTGTACCGCTTGACTGATAGTTAGAGATTGGAAATAGATTGACTTCTAAATGTAAGCAAATCTTTTTCCTAATTCATATTATTCGTGGAACAAATAAGGTTCCCCATTCAGCATGAAGTCACAGCAAACTGACCTACCTCCTTAAAATCAGTGCTGATTTTATTAAATGTTCAAGGAATCTTAAATTCGGCCAAGAACAATAACTTTAGTTGTATTTCCAAAATAGCAAATTATTAGTTTACAAAACTAAGGTTTATAAATACAAATATTGCCGCCACTAAAGCAATCTGTAAAATGGAAAATAATAAAATGGACAGAGTAATAGGTCTTAAGTTAATACACATTAGAGTCACTTTTCTCTGGCGGTATTTTACCTTGTGTCGTGTTTTACTTAGTTTACACAGCATCGATTGTATGTGATGATTTGTATGTGTACCTTACAGCTAGGGTTAAACTAAAAAACTGGACTAGAGGTGTAAAGAAGCTCTTGGCAATAAGTCAGGTACTAAGAATTCTGACCCTGAACCTGCGCAGTGAGTGATTTATCTTTTTGCTGTTTCGAAGTATAGCTGTTTTATCAGACTATTTATTGGTTGGTAAGCAAATCGCTTTGTACATGTCTGTGGAATTTCGACTATGTATACGGGTGCAGACTATTATAAATCATGTTCCTAACAGCTCACATTTCTATGATTAACTGTGTAGAATCGGAGCAGTATCTCTGTCTGTCAGTCTGTCTGATGTGTAATGTAATCTGTCTGTGTAATGTGCGAAGATCTTTAAAAACGTCCGTTCAAACAAACAGAGGCGCGATATTTTTACGAATGAACTATCTTTTATGAACAAGTGTTAATTAAAAATTTATAACACCCCCGACAAGTGAAGGTTACAGTAACTAGAAAAGAGCTGATAACTTTCAAACGGCTGAACCGATTTTCTTGGATTATAGCTAAGAACACTCTCGATCAAGCCACCTTTCAAACAAAAAAAAAACTAAATTAAAATCGGTTCATTAGTTTAGGCGCTACGGTGCCACAGACAGATACACAGATACACAGACACACAGATACACACGTCAAACTTATAACACCCCTCTTTTTGGGTCGGGGGTTAAAAAAGACAAAATCCTGGATTAGCAGGTAAAGATTCCTTAATGCGTATGAACGCAAAAGCGTACACCAAACGCAATGTAGGTATGACATGAAGTCAAAAGTGAATAGGCATCTTCTTGGCACACTTTAACTTAGGCTGCATCATCACTTGCCAGTATGTCTGCTTGCAGCCAAGCGCTAGCCTATAAATTAGAAAAAAAGTGATGCAGATGTTTGTGCGTAACAAACACACCGACACACTATATTTCAATTTACGCACCAAGGTACCCCCATATTTATTACTCTGACTCTGACTTTGTGTTAGCCACAAAATGAACTTCGTTACATCTCTAATGTGAAATTCTAGGGACAAAATTGTTAGTTACATAATTTACATTTCTGGGGCGAAAATCAGTTCAACTCATGATTTCTTATGAGTGTGTATATGGCATATTGGAGCTCAAAGGAATATGTATATCACTATACATGTATTCATGCAGCGTATTTCATAATTCATATAACAAGTGAAATAGATATGTGGTACCAAATAGTGCCTAAGGCTGAGAGCAGACTTTGACTTGGCTCATACTTAAGACACTGTTAAAACGAGACAGCATTATACCGCTGGCATAAACCTGTCTCGTTTTAACTGAAACTCAAGTTTAAGCAAAGTCAAAGTGTGCTCTATAGTTTTCAAGCTTAGATTCTTTAGCTGTCTCTGCTACTTGACAAACGTTCAAACGGTTCTTCGAGTTTGTTTCCGCGATCAGCTGTTTGCAGGGTTGTCACATTGGAGTATTAATAAGCAAGTTATTTAAGTCCACATATCTAAGAAGTTAATAAAAAAGTTTTTTTTTCGGAGTATATAAAAAAATTGTATTAGAGACAAGTTGAACAGATTTTCCATTATTAAGTGGGTAAATGTGAATACTTTTAGCAATCTAAAACTACACTACAGGGCAAAAGTTAATCACTTTTCTACATCTAAAGTACTAGATTACATGTGAATTAATTAGAACAAATGCAGCATCCAAAAGGACCATTATAAATTATTTCTACATGATAATACTACTACTATCAATCAACTAGATGAGATGCTGTATGAAAAATAAACAATGAAAGAACCCCCCAGTATAGATAATTCAATCCACGAAGACGCGCCCCACTCTTTTCCGCAATCGCTTACAGTGCAAGTGTGCAGTGTAAACTGCAAGAATGTGAGTTCTATTCCTACGCAGCGAGTAGCAATGTGGGCACACGCACACATAGTTAAATAGCAAAAAATTTCATAATTAACTGGAAGTATGCTCTACTTTATATTTTCACCTACTTTAAAAAATATATATATAAGACGTGATGGTACTGCATTTATTGAACTAATTGTGTTATTGGCATAGACATATAATACTCGATATTGGTTACTAATAATATTTTAATAACAACAAATATTGTATACTAGATGATGCCCGCGACTTTGTCCGCGTGGATTTAAGTTTTTTGAAATCCCGTGGGAACTCTTTGATTTTCCGGGATAAAAAGTAGCCTATCTGCTAATCCTGGATATTATCTATCTCTATTCTAAATTTTAGCCAAACTCTCACCTTTATAATATTAGTGTGATGTGAAGTGTGATATTGATAATATGTATAAGTATAGGCGTCACTCAGAAAAATCAATACCTCTTTTTTTCTGAGTGACGCCTATAAGTATTTAATATAATGATTTAAATATTTTTAACGAATTATTGGAATATCCTCCCAAAACCTAGCGAAAAACACAGGAACAAAACACGAAGAGGTTATCCAAGAGTTTTATCATTTCATATCATAATTTTTTATCATTTCTATTTTTATTCAAAATTCAAAATATTTTTATTCAATTAGACTTTTATAAGTTCTTTTGAATCGTCAAAAGCATCTACCACTGGTTCGGAATGCCTTTCCTACCGAGAAGAACCAGCAAGTAACTCGGCGGTTGCTCTTTTATCACAATTCAAATCTGTTTTTTAAAATAACCTAACATAAGAAAATCCTTCAATTACACTATATATTATTACATTAAAAAATAATAATATATACAAAAAATTAAAGTAGAGCAACTTTCCGATGGATCACGATACGCAGCAAAGCAACCCAAATTGACCGTGTACACTGAGCCGTGGTCGACTCAAGACTAATGCTCGGACTGAACTCCCCGCACCCCGCGGTTTCCCCTCGCGATAAATAGTGGGGCGCGTCTTCGTGGATTGAAATATCTATATATGGAAAGGTATATTTCTTAGTGATGAGCAGTGTAGGTACTGTTTCATTTTGAAAGTACATATATATAGTTTTTTTGAAGCACTATTTTCCGTACGTACTTGTATGGTATATGAAAAAAATCGGTCTGTCTGTTTGTGTAAATATTATTCAACCAGGAAAATTCCTGTTCTGAATTTTTCGATTACATAACAAATTCAAGCAATTCGACCCATCAACTTAGAACTTCAGTTTTCAAATATTAATTCAATTCACTCAGTTATACTATTTCAAAAACAAATCAATACTGAACCGATTTATTAATATTGATTAGAAAAATACAAGATTAGTACAAAAGACTCTCAAACCTTCTGGCTTTAGAAAAAATGTGCGTACCCCTCATCAGAGCACCCTATACCTACCTATCGCTATCCCACTTCGACTAACAATTTAGAGCGAGAGGTCACACCTCAGTAGTGTCCAACCTCTCGGTCGGCATAGATTTATGGTTACCTTAAAACAACAAAAAACTCAAACCTACTCATAAAACTCACAGCTCAAAAGGGCTAGAACCCAGAGCCGCAAAGCCAGTTAAAAAAATATCACAAACTCGACCGTTAAGTGGGCGCAATAAGTGGCAAAAGGCCGAGGGGCGCGGAATTCTATGAACTAATCGAAGGTCATTATATCCCTTTTATAATTTTCCGCGTGACTCATCAAGATTCGCGGGGCATTGATCTCTTGTACTCAGTCGTTCGGATGTTTAGGGGCTCGACGCAAATCTACTGATCCGAATCCCAAAAAGTTGCTCTTACTTCTTAGTATGTCTTTAAATAAAATAAATTAAATTAGTAATACTGTCGATTCTGATGTGTTCCTTTAAACTAATTACTAAATTTGGAGTATCTCCATTTTCTTTTTCTTTTTAATATTGGACTAAACAAGAACAGAAAATTAATTTTAAATTACTGGTTCTTTTTAGTGCTACATTGGTAACAAAAAGATGCAAATACTCTAAAATTTAGTTGCCATCAGAATCAGTACCATTATCCTATTATTTGGATAATAATATATCCAATGTCCAATGAATGTCGGAGTAGGTTTGTCACCTCGCGGACAGCGGGTGGGAACCGTCCAATAACTTCGCGGGCAATAATGTGACCCCCGTTCGTTCTCATTCTTCTTTGATGAACACTCACCATTGTAGAGACCGGCGCGGCCGCGGCCGTCGGAGTAGGTCTGTCGCCTTGCGGGCAGCGGGTGGGATCCGTCCAATAACTTCGCGGGTAGCACTATGTGATCCCGTTCGTTTTCATTCTCTTTCGCGCAGTTCTTCATTGCACTGAAATTCATACAATTTTTAATGTTATACTTCAACATCATCAGTTATTAGGGTTCTGTACTTCAAAAGGAAAACGGAACCGTTATATGATCACTTTGTTGTCAATCTGTCTACCTGTCTGTCCGTCTGTTGTGTCTGTCAAGAACACCTATAGGCTATCCCCGTTGACTTAGTATCATGAAATTTGGCAGGTAGGTACCTAGGTCTTATAGCACAAACAAAGGAAAAACCGAAAACCGTGAATTCGTGGTTACATCATAAAACATGATTTTCAATTTTCAAAGTAAGATAACTATACCAAATGGGGTATCATATGAAAGAGCTTTATTTGTACACCCTAAAACAGATATTTATTTATTTTTATGTATGATAGTTTTTGATTTATCGTGCAAAATGTCGGGAAAAATACCCGAGTACGGAACCCAAGATGCGCGAGTCTGACTCGCACTTGGCCGGTTGTTATTCTTAGTATTCTAAATTCTTTATGCGGATTTCTAGACATACTAGCGTTCGTAGCGTCAGCGAGCGAGTCGATCTGCTACGGAGCTGATGTAGTAAACTGCTGTCTAGAAGTCCATAGTAAGTCAAAGTCAAAATCATTTTTTCAAAGTAGGTACATTGTACAATTGTACTCCTTTTGATGGTCGAAATTGTTAAACCCATACTAATATTATAAATGCGAAAGTGTGTGTGTCTGTTTGTCTGTCTGTCTGCTACGTTTTCACGGCCCAACCGCTGAACCGATTTTAATTAAACATACATGGGATGAATCCTGGGGAAGGACATAGGCTACTTTTTATCCCGGAAAATCAAAGAGTTCCTACGGGATTTAAAAAAACCGAAAACCACGCGAGCGAAGCCGCGGGCATCCTCTAGTTAAATATAAAGAGTACTAAGCGCAACGCGAGGCAGTGCAGGTCCGATGCCGCCTTTTTAGCTCATTAGCCATGACTCTAACACCCCCTTGCCTAAAAGAGCACGTAAAGCCGTTGAGTTTGCGCTCATAGTAAGAAGATCCATAAAGTAGACTCACAGTAGAATAGTAGAGTGCATGCTCTGTGCTATGTTGGAGTCCTCAGAGTGCATCCACAACTCGCCCGCGCCCGTCGTCGTCTGCCGCCCCACCTCCATGTAGAAAAAGCACTCCGAGTCGCCGCACCTGCAATATGAGGGTACATATCAAATCAGAACTTTTTTTTTAAATTTACAGTACTGCTAGCAAGTAAGCTAAGATGGATCGCGCTTGCCTAGAAGTTGCCTATTCACTGTTAATATGAAGGTACCCATATTAATAGTGGAAGGGAAAACTGATACGGGAAGGACGTTCCATATTCTACATATACATGCAAACTATGGAACCAGCTATCTTCGGCTGAGTTCCCACTAGATTTCAACATGGGGTCATTCAAGAGGCGGATCAACAAATTTCTGAAAGGCCCTCAACGCATTGGCGGTAACTTTAATGCTGCAAATATTAATGAGCGGAGGTAATCACTTAACATCAGGTGACCCACCTGCTAGTGCTAGTTTGCTCGCTCCGAAAATGACATCCATTTTCAAAATCAAAGATGGCTGATGCATTAAAAAAAATCGATTTGAGCTGTTCGAAGTTTTTCGAGATGCTAACTACAAAAATGATATCTATTGTTACACCCAAGAAAAGACTTACAATTTTTTACCCATCCGAAAATTCAGGTATCATTAGATTTGCCCCTGTAAAACATGGTAGGCACCTACCGTCTAATATGCTTTAGGGAGTACTCCACGCGCTCGGGTATGCCCAGGTCGCAGATGAAGTTATTGTGGCTCTTGATCTTGACCAGGGTCAGCGTCTTGTCCGTGAGGCACAGGTTGTACAGACCCTGGATGTTCTTCGAGGCTCCAAGGCCTTTCTTCTGCACGTTCACTTGCCATACGTGTTCTGAAATCAAGAGATTAACAAACTTCTAAATAATAACTAGTGTGTGTTTGTGTGTGTGTGTGTGGCTTACGCTTCGAGGGTTAGTAAAATTGAATTGAATTGAAAAAAGGGTTCTGTATTTTGAAATGAAAAGTACATTTATTTCGTAGTCCCGCTCTTAATTTACGCGAGACTCGCGGCCGTGAACTGAGCCGCGAACTCAAAATTCAAAAATTCAAAATTCAAAATGTTTTTATTCAATTAGACTTTTACAAGTTCTTTCGAATCGTCAAAAGCATCTACCACTGGTTCGGAATGCCTTTCCTACCGAGAAGAACCAGCAAGAAACTCGGCGGTTGCTCTTTTCAAAGATTTGATATACAATATTATGCCATGTATAAAAGCAATTGAAGTCCTGCGCATTGCTGGAGCGAATCGAAGTTCAAATCCACGCTTTTTTATCATTTACATAATCTTCGATAGTATAATATGCTTTTCTCAAGAGCATATTTTTAATAGATTTTTTGAACCTGTGTAAAGGCAAGTCCAAAATTGACTGAGGAATTTTGTTATAGAAGATTATACTCTGCGCGACTACAATCGCAGTCTAGTCAGTCAGTCTTTTGGTCTGGGATAACAAAACTGACATCGGATGGGAACGCCACGAAATACTACATGAAACCATCCATTGGCGCTTTTCGCAGTCTAGTCAGTCAGTCGGTCCTTTTCTAATCAGTCGGGGACACGAAGTAGAAGTAAGAGAAAGTTAACTTCAATAATTACTTGAAGCAAAAACCTTATCAGTATCCCACTTCGATTAGTAAATTACTATTTTACGCAAAAACTACTGGACCGATCTGGCAAATTTGAAATACTTAGATCTCTATTTAACTTATACCCTGACTTAGCATAATATAAGCTACTTTTTATCGCAGAAAATCAAAAAGTTCCTTTGGGATTAAAACTACCTATATCCAAGCGGACGAAGTCAGTACCATCTTGTTTATCATAGACCAGATGATGCGCACGACTTCGTCCGCGTGGATTTAGATTTTTAAAAATCCCATAGGAACTCTTTCTCTAGGATTTTTCCGGGATAAAAGTAGCCTATGCCCACTCTTAGGATGTAAGCTAAATCTGTACCTTTCGTAAAAATCGATTAAACTGTTGGGCCGTGAAAATCTAGCAGACAGACAGACGGACCCGCTTTCGCATTTAAAATCTGTATTAGTAAGTATAGATTCATGGTCGGGGATAACCATTCACACTGTTTCGCAGCGTTCGCGGGATGTCGCACGCCCTTGAAGAGAGATCTATACAATAATCTGAAATGTGCCTATCACGATTTGTTTCGTAAGTCATAAGTAATATTCAAGACTTCCCGTCTTCTTGAAGTCATTGATTTTCGGATTTCTCGCTTCACTTGTGCCAAGAGATTCTACCTCCGTGCCAAAATTGTAAGGTCACCGGAAAGTACCCTGTTGATTTTGACGATCAGTCAGTGAATGGCACTTTAGTATGATGAAAATGATAAAAGAGCGTAGATTTGACCTGCAGCTTACTCCAGCAATGCGCGGGACTGCAATTACTTTTATATATCAAATTTTGAAGAGCAACCGCCGAGTTTCTTCCTGTTCTTTTTGGTAGGAAGGGCATTCCAACTTGTGGTAGAGGCTTTTAACCATTTAAAAATACTTGTAAAAGCTTATTTGAATAAAAAATATTTCTAGTCTATTCTAAAAAATAGGATTTGAACGGTTGGAAGTATTTATTTACTCATATTTTTATTGCGTTAAACTAAAGATCTTAGTTGTACGAGTATAGTACGACAAGTCGAGATGGCAATCGGGGGGAGCGGGGGGTGGGGATGCCCCACATACCCGCACAGCCTCCGTGCTAGCCCGGTGCAGGTTAGCGCGTGTCCAGTAAAGTTTATTTTTTATGTAGCCCCAACTCCACCATATTTATGTCCAATACTTAATATTAATCCAATAAAAATTATAGCATCTTGAACCTACCGGACTTCCCCCATTTCGTAGAAAAGTCTAGTAAATAAACATTTATGTATAGGAACTATTTATAGTCATAAACACCTGGCTCTGTGGTATAAACAACATTAAATTAATGAGTAGGAAGCGTATTATGAAGGAATAAAAAAATTTTCAAAAGAAAAATAAAACCGACTTCAAAAACGACAAACACTAAAAAGTAAAAAATAACTTTTGTTTAGCTACACGTGTAATGCACCTAGGTATGAAGTCGAGCGAGCATATTAAAACAAAATTAGAAATCCAAGAGTGAAGCTCGCCCGACTTCATACCTAGGTGCATTACACGTGTAGCTAAACAAAAGTTATTTTTTACTTTTTAGTGTTTGTCGTTTTTGAAGTCGGTTTTATTTTTCTTTTGAAAATTTTTTATTTCACAATTTTTAGTGGCCCCACTGTACTATAATATGCTGTGCCCAGTTAAAACCCTACTGTTTACTAAGCTATTACACTGATCGCGAGCAATTTGCTCCTATCCATTGAGGAGTTCTGTTCTCCATCTCCGAAGATATTCATCAGATCTTCACCAAATTTATATGGGACCACCTGCAAAGTATACCCTTTCAAACAAAAAAAATATTTCCAAATCGGTCCAGGGGTCTTTGAGTAATCGGGGAACATACATAAAAAAAAAAAAAAAAAAGATCCCGACGAATTGAGAACCTCCTCCTTTTTTGGAAGTCGGTTAAAAATTATAAAAGGCGCGGATTTTAGAGTTCCGTAGCCCTTACCTAAAAAGGTGCCAACGGGAACTGAAAAGTTAGGGATGCCTAGCCAGATAAAACCCCAGAACCACCGAATAGGAAGTCGAAGCCTTAACCACTAATCACGACTTCGTCCGCGTTAATATAGATTTTTTTTAATACTATGAACTATTTAATTTTCCGGGATAAAAAGTAGCTTGTATCTATACCAAACGTCAAAATCGATTAACGGAAAGGGCCGCGAAAAGTAAACAAACAGACAGACACACTTTCACATTTATTATAATATATAGTTAACTAGTATGAATTAATAATGGTTAATTATTCCAGTCTTAACTAAACTAAGTAGGTACTAATTAGTTTCAATGAGACTATAATTATGGCGATTAGTATACAGGATACAAGGTATCAATGACTGAAAAAACTCAAGTTTTTTTATCCACGCTAATTACATTACTACTACACTAAAACGGTCAACAAACTCCAAATACGCAAATTAACTTGGTTAATTAACAAAAAAAAAAAATGCTACGCGAATCTTCAATAATATATCATTCAACCTTTTAAAACATTAGAGTGCCAATTATATTGTATAATTTATATCACCATACACTATTGGTATTGGATTTAGGGTTGTCACTTAACAGGGAAAAAACTTTTAAATTTTTGTAGGGTTTTTATCATAGAAATTTTGATCGTTAGAGTCCAAAATCCATCTTATAATTCTATAAACAACTTTTTAATCTGGGAAAAATCAAGGAGTTCACACAGGATGTTAAAAAACCTAAATCTGAAAAGGGTGAAGTCAGTGGAAATTTATCCAGTCTTTCCTTAATAATTAATTAATAAAATGAGTAAGTTATTACTTAAATTAAAGTATGTACGTACATCAGTTACTTTTTTTAACGTAAAACAACAATCAGTAGGTACCAACAAAACTTTTCTTCCGCAGTGTGGTATATTCTTAACTAGGGGATGCCCGCGGCTTCGCCCGCGTGGATTTCGATTTTTTTAAATCCCATGGGAACTCTTTGATTTTCCGGAATAAAAGTAGCCTATGTCCTTCCCCGGAATGTATTCCAAGTCTGTACCAAATTTCATTAAAATCGGTTCAGCGGTTGGGCCGTGAAAACGTAGCAGACAGACAGACAGACAGACAGACAGACAGAGAGACAGACAGACAGACAGACACACTTTCGCATTCATAATATTAGTATGGATTTCATGAACGCATATGGCTCATGCTTGTGTTTAAGTTGTATAAGTGAAGTAAATAAATGTGTGCGTTTGCGAGCACTTGCTCGCAATTGATTGGTCCAACAGGCACACACACTTACGCAATATGCGTGACGTAACCACAAGTAAAGTTCACACGCGCTCGTGAATTTAAGAACTATACTTATTCGGAGTTATATGCGTTTTAAGTAATTAAATATCACTTGCTTTAACGGTGAAGAAAAACATCGTGAGGAAACCTGCATGCCTGAGAGTTCTCCATTATGTTCTCAAAGGTAGTCTGCCAATCCTCACTTGGCCAGCAACCCTTCACACTCTGAGAAGACCCGTGCTCTGTAGTGAACCGGTAATGGGTTGATCATGATGATGATGATGATGATGATACTTATAACTAACTGGGATAAGCAAAAGATTGAATATGTAGAGTACAAAACTATTTCCCACGCTTCCCCAGAATTTTCCCAGCCACACAAGTGACAGCCCTAATCAACATTGTCATTAAGTTAATTGAGATTGATAATAGAACATTGTTTAGTGTTTACTTATCAGGGCCCATAGTGAGGTCAGTGACTCGTAGCCTTGGGAACTCTATGACTCTGAGTATAATTCCATATCTACTTCTAGTAGTTAATAGATTTCAGTTTATTGATTCCTTATAAAGTTATACAAACAATATTAGGGTGGAAACATACTGTTACTAGTGGCACAATTCACGACAGTTAGCCCAAATTCGCACGAGCTTTAAAAAAGCGTTGCGTTAAAACCCGGTGTTGCGCGTTAAAAAAAAAAAGCTGTCATGCGAATGAGGCCTTAGGGAACTTCCAACAAAACGTCGAGGCGTCGACGTCACTAGCAGGTGGCAAATGTTAGTGTAGCCCTAATGTAACCCTATTTTGCTATAATTTCACATCACCATAGCCTAAGATTTGACATATAGTGGTTCAGGATCAAACCGAGAGTTGCCTTACTCTATTTAACTATGCTAGTGGTATGGTAGTATGGAGTGTGTGTAATAATAGCAAGGCACAATGCACACCTGTTGACTGTTAATACCTAATGTCCCATCACTTAAGTTCTAACACCACTTAAGTCAAAATGATCAACTTATGAAGTTTTAATTGAAAATAGTAATTAAGTAATTTTCCTGTAGCTTTTTTTTAATCATGGTAAGAAAGAATTTATTTCAATTTCAAAAATATTTTACACTTAATTATGTTTTATTTTATACTTAAACAGTTTATTTTTAAAAAGCCAACAGATTTATTGCCATATCTTTTTCCAAATACTTCTTCTTCTTCTTCTTCTCTCTGGGCTGGTTTCCGCACTTAAACGTTTCCGTCTGTTGTGCGTGTGTTGTCCCTCCCCGCCGAAGTTTTCCAAATACTGTGAATAAATCTATCTTCCTCACGTTTTTTCCTTGGTTCTGGACTTATAATACCAATTTGACAAAAATCATAATAAGGAAATATGGTTGAAAGTTAATTTGTCCAACTATGTTGTGACTTGTGACATAATTATTTTAGGGGAATTCTCAAAACCGACAGCCAGGAAGTAGAGGGGAAACCCTAATTAAACTAAATCAGTAGGTACTCAGTTCTTTATGTATTTTTCATTATTTATCCTCAAACTTACTCTCTTAGTAAGTACATACTTAATTCTAAGTTATATTATGCAACAGATGGCAACCGGGGTATGAGGTGGGGGGATGCCCTGCATATCCATATGCCCCAGGTTCACACAGGGCCTGTGCAGGGTGTCCCCACCCTGATTGCCATGTCAACCCATCGCAAACTAGTCAGTTCTAATAACAGCTATACTTAATTTATAAAAATTCATTGTTACTTAAGTAAGATAAGCACAGTTTCAGTCAGAGTAAGTTTTTAAAGAATTAAATACTAACATAACATATTAATTAGGTAATAATATATCTGTAGTAAATATAAACTTTATATAAATAAAAGATAAGATACCAATACATTGATAATGAATAACTAAAATCATTGTAGCTTAGTTTAATACTTAACACTTCTATCAGATGATTCATAAATAATTCAATGTAAATAAAGATTAAAAACAGAAAAACAACTTTTGCAAGCCATACTTGGAAACGTGAATGCAAAAACTCTCTTATCTCTTATACTCCTATGTATGAGTTTTAGAAGCTATTTATCAAAGGGATGATTCATTTTGACTATTCAAAAGGGTCGAGTGGTTTTGGGATTGTTATGGTGCTGCATGGTGGTGGTGCATATGGCTTGCTTGGTGGCTGGCTTTTCCTGCATGTTTATCAGTGGGAGGGCGGGCGGTGCATGTCGCATGCTGCATGTTGCACCATACAGATTTGTTTGGTTTAGCGGATTCTAGCAAATTAAGCTTTTGGTTCCTTGTATATCATGGATTTCTGCAAAATAACACCTGCTTCTATAATATCCAAAAGGACTTTTTAGGATATCTTAAAGTTTACAGTGAAAACCTTATCTCCAGTTTTTTTTTGGCTGAACTTAAAGTTTATAGGATATCTTAAAGTTTATTTTAATAAAAACCTTGCTTCCAGTTTATTTCTTTCGAACTTCCAAGTTTCAAAAAGACCAATACCTCAGACAGTTGTGGTTCATCATCTCCAGCCATAGATGACCCACTACTGAGTACCAGTCTCTTAGAGTGAGAAAGGTTTTGGCTTGAGGTGACAGTGTACCAATTGCAGACACCTTTGAGAGTATCATAGAGAATGTTCAACCATGCAAGTTCCCTTTCCTTCACTGTTAAAACAAGTGATATCTTTTTAATGACTAAGTAAATAGACATGTGCTTGACTGCTATCATACCGAGGTAGGTGAAAAATGAAGATGCAACCTAAGGTGCCCTTGCCTAGAAGGTGTCTATTCTTCTAATTACTAGCAGCTAAGTTTGACTGCCTACTGGGTAGACAGTTATTATCAAACGAGTAACAGGGAGCTGATAGATTCAGGTGGCACAAGACAGTGGTGGGAGTCCTTAGAAGATACCTATGTCCAGCAGTGGACAGCTATATGTTGATGATTGTGAGATTTGATAAGAGTTTACACTGTGTCAAGAAAAACTTACGTATGGGATGAAGTAACTCCTCGCTGGTGTCATCAGAACGGAACTGCTTCAGGATGGCAGTCAGCCACGAGTGCAGGTCCACTTCATTGTCCGCCACTATACACAGCTGTTCCTCCTTAGTGAACAGGGCTATCACATGCTTCTGCTTCAAGTCCAACCTTCGGGTTATGTTGTAGCAACTCTTCAGGGGCAAAACTCGACGAGGGTTCGACCCCGAACGGAACTTCTTCTCTGACTCGTAGTACTCGAGCCGCGCGGAATTTTCCGCAGTTTCCGCGCGCAAAACAAAGTATTTCTTCTTCATAGTCTTCAACTTGTAGAGGTGGCCCTGGCGCACCACGGCGCCTCCCTCGGAGCTCGCCGCCATCTCAGCGCCTCCGCATCAGCCCTGGCACAAACACGACGGATAACCTTGAAGTTGTTTACGCACTATGATGAAAGTCACTGTATCTGTAGTCTATACCGTCGACGCGACTAAAAATACGTACTATCTCTTTGCAATAGTGCGTAAATAGTAAACTCGTCGAACCGAACGGCGTAACTAATTCGGCCGAGTCCTGTGGGCGCCATATGACCGCCCGTGCTACACTGCTAAATGTTAACACCACACCGATTCGCGAACAAGATAACAGCCGATAAGTCCGCAGCAATGCGGTGCGAACCGAAATACAATAACAAACGCTTTTCAATCCATAATTTTGTACGCTCGCTATTACACTCGGTCATTCACAGATACGCGAGTTTAGAAAGAGATAAAATCATTCATAGTAAACGTAATCCGCACGCCCTTCCGTAGGAACGCAGGGCATGGAAGTCACGCCGTGGTCATGCCTTCCTGCGACATCAAAACAATCAATTTTACGCGCTACACATCACTTCTACAACTTAGCGATTTTACCAAATGAAAGAGTCAAATTACACTATAACGTTCGTATGTTATGCACTTGATTTACAAACTCCTGGATTTGCGCGTCGTTTTTTATTGGTTCCTCGCTATTGCGTGTCATTTATTCGAGCGACGATTACGAGAAAAGAAAATACAATATTGCCGTATAGTTCGGATACACGAACCACAATAACGCGCTACAATAACCTAGCAAAGTAGTACGAAATTAATGCCTCATGATCAATGTTGTACGGCTTATTGTAACTTTTTGATTAAATTTCAGTAATTTTATTACATGGTTAAATGCATTTACTTAAATCCAAAAAGTTAATAAGAAGTTCATCGTAACTATCGTATCGTATCGTTAAATCATAATTTTTCCATTATCTGAACCACAATGGAACGACAACGATACGTGCGTTCAAAGCCAACTGTAGAAGCAATTGCAATTATACAATATTTATTTTACTCTTTGAGCAACTGGCAAGAACTATGACAGCGCTGTGTTCAAAATAGATTTTTACCCCCTTGTGCATTTATTTAGTTCTGCGCAAAGTGCTACCCAGATGAAACTATACATATTTGTTTTGTAGTTGTGACATATTATTAGATTGCGAGATCACTGTAGTAGGAATAGGTTGTTCTTTGCAAGATTATTGTAATTGACACTGTTATTGTAATTTGACATTTCAAATAATAGGGTCAAAGTATCCGAAAGAAGTTAATTATCTATGGCAACATTCATTAAAATGTCCGTCCTCTTTTGTGTCCGTCATTCATTCAACTTGCTAAAAAAGGTAGAGAACAGAAACGGGAAATGTTGGCAAATTACTACTGTTAAATACGTGTTATAAATGTTTAATTCTCTTGTTTAGGTTTCTTCTATGTGTAAAACTGTGTGGTTCGTGCGATAAAGTTAACTGGGACGGGTAATAACTAATAAGTGATCTGTTTACATTGTGAAATAAGTTTTAGCTGTATAGCCGTGAAAAGCATATTCGTGCCATTCGTAGGGAAAGGAGTTTTTTTGTTGCAAATTCGGCGTTTTCGGTGTTCGATGATGGTATTTATGGACCGTATCGGTGTACAGTTATGTGATGTTTGCGGGTGGCGACGAGATTTCTGGTGTTTTATCGCGTAATCTTGTTCTTTCGTCGTGTGTAAACACTTCGACTGCTAGTTAGTTGCAACAACACTTGCGGTTTATAAATTTTGCAACCATCATTAGAGCGTGAAAACCGTGTCAAGCTTGCACCCCGCGAGATTTGGATCCTCTGATAATAACGTTTATTCTACCAGTAACCAAGTCACTATTCTTATTAGATAACTAGCATTTGCCTGCTGTTTCGTCTTCAATTCTGTTTAACTGACATTCATTTATTGTATAACATTATATCTATATGTTGGGTCTACTTAATAAGGCAACTCATCATTTTAGCAATAATCTGCACAGAGGATCACACAAAATCTTGGTCTTTGCTACCTTCTAAAATATCTTCATCTGAAATCATTAATCAGACTAAGTAGGTTAAAATGAATCTGATCTAATAAACTAAAAATTCACACAATACTATGCTAACGTTATATCAAAAATAGTTGGTTGTTTTTTGTGATACTTATAAGTGTAACATAGCCATTGTCAATAAAATTTATTAGAACAATGTTTCTTTTCACCAGTGATGATGTGTGCACCACTCCTAATTAATGTATAACACTATTATAATTTTAATTCTGTTCTACACGATCTTTAAACTAAAATGGTAACAGGTCTTAGTGTACTTTTAACCCTTTCAAAATGCTGTTTATGGAAAAAGATAGTACTAGACTAAGGCTGAGATCTAAATAGCATGTTGACTATGCTCAGATTTAAGACACTGTTAAAACAAGACAGTGTTATATGTCAACAGAATTAACTACTATTTATTATTATTTCATACTAGAGGTGCCTAGCATACAGAGAGACAGGCAGACAGACAGATAGACAGACAGACAGACAGATAGACAGACAGACAGACACACTTTTACATTTACAACATTAGTATGGATAAAAACTTTTGTTAGAACATGACCTAGCCTCATGTTATGGCTTACATTTCTATTTGTAAATTTTTGTTTTTATGCTAGGTTTTGCATGGCTATAAAGAATTTATCTGTCTACTAGCTTATGCCCACAACTTCGTTTGTGTAGATTACACAAATTTTAAACCCCTATTTTACCTTCTTAGAGGTTGAATTTTTGAAAATTCTTTTTTAGCAGATGTCTACGTCATAATAGCTATATCTGCATGGCAAATTCCAGCCTGATCCTCCAAGCCAGTAGTTTGAGTTGTGCATTAATAGATCAGTCAGTCAGTCAGGTTTTCCTTTTATATATATTTAGATTTATTTATGTGGATAGAGATGTATAATAATAAATGTATATTTCTCATTGTAGGTGATATAATACAATGGAATTCAGCTCATAATATCGAAGGTACCTACTACTTAACATGAACTATTTGTACACTAGATTAAGCCCACAACTTTATGAATTTTCTGTGGATTAAGGTTTTTGAAAATCCCAAGGAAACTCTTTGATTTTCCGGAGTAAAAAGTGGCCTATGTCTATCCCTGGAATGCAAGCTATCTCTGTACCAAGCTTGTCAAGGCAGTTAAGGATGGAACATGAAAAGCTAGCAGACAGACAGACAGACACACTTTTGCATAAATGGATTAGTATAGATTGGTGCTAATTTGGCTGTACACAACTTTAGATTGTCTGAATTGTTGAATTAATGTCATTCAGTCACATCTTCATGATTAACCTTTTGCTGGCTTACTACTGAGCACTTCGAACAAGAAAGCTTTGGCCATAGTCTACCACTCTGACCAAGTGAGGATAGACAGACTCACACACCTTTGTGAACATGAAGAATTGTCAAGCATGCAGGTTTCCTCAAGATTTTTTCCTTCACCAATGAAGCAAGTATTTAATTGCTTAACGCTGAGTTCTTCGAAACAAATTTGAAAATTTAAGTGGAGATTAAACTAATTTAACCACAATTATTCTTTGGAGTCTCCCGGGATTGAACCCCAATCTCCAGAATAGGAGTAGGAATGTTGTAACCACTAGTTAATTAGCACTTTAACAATTAAGTGGCATCTGTTGTATTTGTATTGTAATGTATAATTTAATATTATACATAACAATACAGTATAATTTTAGTGTATAATTTAATATTATATATTATAATACAATTATACATTAATAATAATAATTAATTCCAGATATATGATGGCATCAGGCACATCCTCTTTGGAGAGCAATGGGAGTACTGGTACGAAATTTCCTATTTTCAATGTAAATTTAAAAAATCTGTCAAGTGCGAGTGTGTTACCGACGATGTTATAATGTTGCCCTCTTGTTGCAGAATCAATATCCCACAGCTATGTAAGCAATGAGCGCCACAACACCACACAACTGCCCATCGAATATGAAGTGCTGTCAGCCTCCCAGTGCTATGACAAGCCTGCCTACACTCACACGCATACTATGAGTGCGCCGTATGAGCTGGGGCAGTATGACGTCATCAAACAGCAGGCCAACGAGAGCCTCAAGCAGCAGTGCGAGAAGGCCCTGCACGATCTCAACCAGTTGAGGCGACAACACTCGGAGACTTCGCGCCGCTGCGAGCATGTTATGAAGGTAGGGGTAGCGTAGCGTGACGTCATTGACTAGCAGGCAACGAGAGCCTCAAGCAGCAGAGCGAGGAGGCCCCGCATGGCCTTAACCAGCTGAGGCGACGACACTCGGAGACATGTTATAAAGGTAGGGGTAGCGTAGCGTGACGTCATTGACTAGCAGGCAACGAGAGCCTCAAGCAGCAGAGCGAGGAGGCCCCGCATGGCCTTAACCAGCTGAGGCGACGACACTCGGAGACATGTTATAAAGGTAGGGGTAGCGTAGCGTGACGTCATTGACTAGCAGGCAACGAGAGCCTCAAGCAGCAGAGCGAGGAGGCCCCGCATGGCCTTAACCAGCTGAGGCGATGACACTCGGAGACATGTTATAAAGGTAGGGGTAGCGTAGCGTGACGTCATTGACTAGCAGCCAACGAGAGCCTCAAGCAGCAGAGCGAGGAGGCCCCGCATGGCCTTAACCAGCTGAGGCGACGACACTCGGAGACATGTTATAAAGGTAGGGGTAGCGTAGCGTGACGTCATTGACTAGCAGGCAACGAGAGCCTCAAGCAGCAGAGCGAGGAGGCCCCGCATGGCCTTAACCAGCTGAGGCGACGACACTCGGAGACATGTTATAAAGGTAGGGGTAGCGTAGCGTGACGTCATTGACTAGCAGGCAACGAGAGCCTCAAGCAGCAGAGCGAGGAGGCCCCGCATGGCCTTAACCAGCTGAGGCGACGACACTCGGAGACATGTTATAAAGGTAGGGGTAGCGTAGCGTGACGTCATTGACTAGCAGGCAACGAGAGCCTCAAGCAGCAGAGCGAGGAGGCCCCGCATGGCCTTAACCAGCTGAGGCGACGACACTCGGAGACATGTTATAAAGGTAGGGGTAGCGTAGCGTGACGTCATTGACTAGCAGGCAACGAGAGCCTCAAGCAGCAGAGCGAGGAGGCCCCGCATGGCCTTAACCAGCTGAGGCGACGACACTCGGAGACATGTTATAAAGGTAGGGGTAGCGTAGCGTGACGTCATTGACTAGCAGGCAACGAGAGCCTCAAGCAGCAGAGCGAGGAGGCCCCGCATGGCCTTAACCAGCTGAGGCGATGACACTCGGAGACATGTTATAAAGGTAGGGGTAGCGTAGCGTGACGTCATTGACTAGCAGGCAACGAGAGCCTCAAGCAGCAGAGCGAGGAGGCCCCGCATGGCCTTAACCAGCTGAGGCGATGACACTCGGAGACATGTTATAAAGGTAGGGGTAGCGTAGCGTGACGTCATTGACTAGCAGGCAACGAGAGCCTCAAGCAGCAGAGCGAGGAGGCCCCGCATGGCCTTAACCAGCTGAGGCGACGACACTCGGAGACATGTTATAAAGGTAGGGGTAGCGTAGCGTGACGTCATTGACTAGCAGGCAACGAGAGCCTCAAGCAGCAGAGCGAGGAGGCCCCGCATGGCCTTAACCAGCTGAGGCGATGACACTCGGAGACATGTTATAAAGGTAGGGGTAGCGTAGCGTGACGTCATTGACTAGCAGGCAACGAGAGCCTCAAGCAGCAGAGCGAGGAGGCCCCGCATGGCCTTAACCAGCTGAGGCGATGACACTCGGAGACATGTTATAAAGGTAGGGGTAGCGTAGCGTGACGTCATTGACTAGCAGGCAACGAGAGCCTCAAGCAGCAGAGCGAGGAGGCCCCGCATGGCCTTAACCAGCTGAGGCGACGACACTCGGAGACATGTTATAAAGGTAGGGGTAGCGTAGCGTGACTTCATCGACTACCAGGCAACGAGTCTCAAACAACAGTGTGAGAAGGCCCTGCACGATCTCAACCAGCTAAGGCAACACCATTTGGAGACTTCGTACCTAGCTGCCCGCGACTTCGTCTGCGTGGATTTAGGTTTTTAAAAACCCCTAGGAATTGATTTTCCGGGATAAAAAGTACTCTATGTCAATATCCAGTTCTTTAACTGTACCTATGCAAAAAATCACGTCGATCGCGTTGCTCCGTTGTGACGTGATTAAAGAACAAACCAACAAACCAGTAAGCCAGATAATAAACACACTTAGTAGGTAACGCAGGTAGTGATAATGTGGGTAGATTTCAGCCAGCATTGCTGGAGCGATAGTATTTCGCATTTTTATTTTTCATTTTAAAGAACTGGAGCGTCGCGTTGTTCGGTCTCATTTACATTAGCAGGCCGCGCAAAACGAGTAAGCAGCTTTTTACTCCAAGCCAGCGATATAAATGTTCCACTAGATGAGGCGTTTTATAGTTCAATATTACTTTTATAAGTTACGCCGATGTACCTGCGCAGAAATCTTATTTTTGAATGGCGCATAAATATCTCAGCCAATTAATTATAGCGCTCTTCCGCTATTGGTTGTTGCCTACGCGCTATATAACGCTAATAACGAGCGAGATAACACGAGCCGCAAGTTTAATTTTTACAAACTGACTGCTTCTAAAGCGGATATTACAATTTTATTGACAGGAATGCGGATGGCGATGTTCGTTGGAACACATTGTTACAGTACTACCACTTTTATAAGTGGCATCGACAAAATTCGTTTGCTCAGAAAAGATCAACCTACCGCCTCCCATAACCGCATGTACACCAAGGAAATAAAGACCTTATTGCTTGACGTTAAGATTCACGGAGTAAAGACACTGATGTTCGTTGAAACATTTTTTTTTAAATTCAGATACAAGTTAGCCCTTGACTGCAATCTCACCTGGTGGTAAGTGATGACGCAGTCTAAGATGGAAGCGAGCTAACTTAGAAGGGGTTTGGCAGTTTTTTAAACCCATACTCCTTTGATTTATACACGGCATCATACCGTAACTCTAAATCGCTTGACGGCACAGCTTTGCTGGTAGGGTGGTAACTAGCCACGGCCGAAGCCTTACAAAATTCCAAACCCTTGCCGGGAAGCGAACCCGGGGCCTCCCACTAATAAGACAACTGCGCTTACCACTGTGCCAAGGAGGCAGTCAAACCATGTTGTTATTATGAACCGCCGCATCTAGTGTAACATTTATATCGCTGCTCGAAGCTCACAAACGAGCGTGCACTGAATAATATATAGGTCACTGGGTCAAGTTTGCTTTTTGCGAGGTTCATTTCTGAAATGTGAGTTTCTGTTGAATAGCGGCGAGCTTTCAATACTTTCTATAGCTAACTCGGTTTCGCTTGAAGCGATGAATAGGCATGTGAATATAGTTCGAGATAAAATCCCGATTGTTGTCGTAAAATAACTTTAAATGTGGGGACGATACTTTTAATGGTAAAAATTAACAAGTTTTATAATAATTGAAAAAATAGGTCAAGTGCGAGTTGGACTCGCACGCGAAGGGTTCCGTAAGCACTATCGTTATTAAGTAGGCACTATCGTACAAGAAATAATACTTTAATTTTTTTTTAATTTTCATCTAGAAATTTTTATTATTTGTTGTTATAGCGGCAATAGAAATGAACATGCTGTGAAAATTTCAATTCTCTACATATTACGGTTCAGAGATACAGCCCGCTGACAGACAGACAGATAGCGGAGGCTTAGTATTGGGTTCCATTGCCACTCTTCGGGTACGGAACCCTAGAAACTAAAAGACAGGTCTTTACGGTCTATAACTAACTCTTAGGTATATCTCTCATTCTCTTATAAGACTAAATTCTCACGCGCGATTTTAACTTTATGTGTCAAATATCATGTCAAAAGTACGAATTTAGTCCTTATTTTAAAGGCAAACATGGACTTCGTCTGTGTTGGTGTTAGCTGGCGGGCGTGCTCTGCCTTTTTGGAGTATTTTTTTTTGTTAAAACTGACTTAAAAGCGCTCTAAGGAGGTGCCGTGCGTATGTGGGCGAGCGCCGGCACAAACGGGGTCCATACTTGAATAGTTTAACTAACTTGTTACAAATAACTACAAACTTGACTTTGGCTAATCTTTGTAAAGCCAGACGAGAGAGAAAAACATAAAGATATTATAAAAAAAAGGCAAACATGCCATAGAGTTAAAATGGCGCGTGAAAAGTCATTACCAAGTGAGCCCGTATTGGTAAACCACGACGAAGCAAAATGAACTCTATTTCTATAGGAGTTGGAGTACTTTCGTGGGCAGCACCGTGCGGCGATGAACCAGCTAGAGGTGTCCGCGCAAGAGGCCAGCAGCCTCCGCGGGAAGTATGGTGACCTTCTCAACGACAACCAACGGTGAGTGTTATAGATGTTCTATTTCACGATGCCTTTTCAAAATACGATTTTTAGGGTTCCGTACCTCAAAAGGAAAAAAAGGAACCCTTATAGGATCACTTTGTTGTAAACCTATAGGTTACTTCCCGTTGACTTGAAGGTAGCGAAAAAAAAACAAAAATGTGTTCACGAAAAAAATAATTTTCTAAATCTAAAATATAGATGACGCAGTCCGTTATTAACTTGCATGTTCTATCTTGCATAAAAGTGTTAGGTGAACCTTGTGCGATGGTACGGAACCCTTTGTGTGCGAGCCCGCCTCGCACTTGACCGGGTTTTTTTTAAATATGAAGGTATGGCCTTTGCCTATTTGGAGTTTATTGTATCTTGTAGACTCGAGCGCGAGGTGCAGCACCTGCAGCAAAGCAGCGGTGCGGAGGGCTCGGACGCGCTCGTGCACACGCTGCGGAAATACGACGCTCTCAAGGAAGAGTTCGATTGTTTCCAGAAGAGGTAACACCACACACACACCACACTAGTAATTTAGTATTTTTCAAATCTGCATTGTATAGCGTGCAAAACTCGGGTCAATGCCCCACCTACGTCGTGGTATTGACTTCGAGTGACCTATTTACGCCACACTTTGTACACTCGAGTGCGAGGTGCAGCTTAGCGTTGTTATTATACTACCTTAACACAATCCAATGCCAATAACCATTTGCCTTATCTTGTAGTTTTAGTAATTTAATATTTTTCAAACCTGCATTGTATAGTGCGCAAAACTTGGGCCAATGCCTACGACGTGGCATTGACTTCAAGTTACCTATTTACGGAACGTTCGTTGACCTCTAGCGTCAGTCAGATGTTTTATTTGCAATATATTGTGAACTTGAAAAAATGCAGGATGTTTTCAATTTTTTTTCGTAGTTTTTTTATGGTATCTTTATCAGTAATAATTTGTACTATCACCTGGCTTTTTTTTTTGCTAACGTTCTGGTTACAGCTTGTATATAGTTTGTCTATAACTATACACTTAACTTATAGGAGTTTATAGTATGTTTAAGGCAATTGTCATAGTTCTGCTTGCAGGTACGACGACTTGATAGAGAATCACAACACTACTCTGGAGAAACTGCAGATAGTTCAGGAGGAGAACAGCCGACTGAAGACACAGTGCCATGAGCTTACTCAGGAGAGAAATGCTGTGGTAAGTACTGTACTCTATACACGGAGAGAAGTTAGTACAGGGCTCTCCCTGTTACGTAATCCCATTTAAACGTCAAGGACAAAAAACACGGTGTCTTTAATTTCAGATACGTGAACGCAACGCGCTGAAACAGCAAGTAGCGAGCGTGGTGAGGCAGTGGGAGGGGGGCGGGGTGCGGGAGAGAGCGGATATCAAGCGCTTGACGGACGAGCGGAACGCTGCTATGGCCGAGTATACGCTTATCATGAGCGAGAGGTGAGCTACTTTCATCATCATCTACACTTAAGTCTGCGGACGTCCACTTTTGGACGAAACAGCAAGTGCCGAGCGTGGTAAAACAGTGGGAGGGGGGCGGGGTGCGGGAGAGAGCGGATATCAAGCGCTTGACGGACGAGCGGAACGCTGCCATGGCCGAGTATACGCTTATCATGAGCGAGAGGTGAGCTACTTTCATCATCATCTACACTTAAGTCTGCGGACGTCCACTTTTGGACGAAACAGCAAGTGGCGAGCGTGGTAAAACAGTGGGAGGGGGGCGGGGTGCGGGAGAGAGCGGATATCAAGCGCTTGACGGACGAGCGGAACGCTGCCATGGCCGAGTATACGCTTATCATGAGCGAGAGGTGAGCTACTTTCATCATCATCTACACTTAAGTCTGCGGACGTCCACTTTTGGACGAAACAGCAAGTGGCGAGCGTGGTAAAACAGTGGGAGGGGGGCGGGGTGCGGGAGAGAGCGGATATCAAGCGCTTGACGGACGAGAGGTACGGTACCTTGGCCGAGTATTCGCTTAATATAAGCGAGAGGTGAGATAATAGGGATGGCTTAGTGCCTATTAATCTAATCAGCAACGTTTCATCAAACGTCAAAACTATAATAATGCCAATAGCCCCATCATTAATTTTTTTGATAGTTTTGAGTTCAGTTCAAAGTTATTTTTACCGATTGTCTCACATTGCAGACCTCGCTTAGATCGATAGTAAAATGTTAAAATAAAAAAAGTATTTTCTTTATGGAGATTTAACCCATAAGAGGTGGTTAGTGAAGTGTCAAAGGGCGTATTACAGGGACACGGTGCACAAGGAGATGGAAAAGCTGTCGGACGACCTGCAGGCCGCGCTCAAGCGGGTCGCCGCGTTGGAGTCCGCGCTGCAGGCTTCCAGGGAAGAGCAGAGGGCCACCGCCTTACAGGTGAGTGTAACTGGCAATAGGGATCGTGATTCAGGAACAGACCCTGTTATCTTGTTGCATTGATAGACATCAAAACAAAAAAACACGATGAAAAACAGTCAGAAAATTATGATAAGATATGAGATAATGTGAAAATGTATTCGCCGAAAACGGGTTGGGGTCATAAAAAGGCGAAATTCTTGTATTCTCCTACATACAAAAATATTGCCAAAAACATCATCATGCTTGTGAAGATAAAATTTTATAGAGTCTGGCCAACGAAAGTAGAGACTGGAAAAGCGCGACAAATTCAAAAATATTAGTATGGCAGTCCCAAAATTAGTCTATCAAAATAGAAACACCTATTTTGATAGAATATAAATGAAAATAAAGGAATTCTAAAGTATCAAATTTTTCCGATTTGCTTTGCCAGTCTCTGCTTTCGTTTGTGGCCAGAGTAAAAAAGACATGTTGCATCACATTACGTCGAGCCTCGAGATTAAAAAAAAAAATACTTATTTCAAAAAACCATAAGTGTCAAGGTACGCACGACAGACGGAAACGTTTAAGTGCGGAAACCAGCCCAGAGAGAAGAAGTGTCAAGGTATGCTAAGGCACCTTGTCTCCTTTGATGTAAAAATCTGCAATTTTGAAATGGGTATGATGTAATTCTCAGGCGGAGAGTTTGCGTCGGGAAATAGAGTCTGCTCTGGTGGACCGAGACCGAGCCATCAAAGAGTGCACAGATTTGAAGACGCCGCAAAACACCGCCACGCTCGTCAAGTCTCGGTAAGTTTCAACGGTTTGTATGACATTTAAGGCGTTGCACAACAGAAACTAAGCGTTATAATTAAAATTGCCTATTAAAAAACGAGCAAAAGTGGTGGCATAGTATTACCTTAATTAATTAAAGTTATATGCAAAGCAAAGTGGGTGGCACAAGTTAGTAATCCATATCAAAGGTTTAAGTTTGATAAAAAGTTACAATTCTGACTTGTGCAACCCAAAGTGGCTATTATTTGGTGGTAAATTTAACCTTCAATGGCGATTTTTGGTTTGAGTCATGTCAAGTCAAGCCACATCACAACTACACAAAGACTGTTTTAGTAATTTCTGACTGAAAATCCAACTTCAGGCAGCTGCACCGAAACTTTTACATGATCACCGCCTGACAACATTTTTGCTAGTCTATCTGATGAGCCAAGAAGTCTATTAGTAAAATAAAATTTGTTTCTTGTATTTGCAGTCAAGATAATTCTGCATATCACCACTTGGGTCTCTCGAGTGGCGTTGGGAATGATGGATTCCTTAACGGGCAACATTCCAACGACCCTTCCATGGATAAATTGCAAGGTATTTAGGGTAACGTTTGAAACTAAAACATTTATGGATCTCACATTAAAATTTTTTTTTTTAAATACTTTTATGCATCTTATTTCTGAAATATTAAGGTTCAAATTAGAGTGTGACTTGATCTTCGACCTTAAAATCGTTTGTTCAGGTTTAGTGGGCATGGTAGTAGACGCAGTGGACAAAGAGCGCGTGGACAATCTGGAGCAAGCCAACCAGGAGATCGAGCGACTGCGGAAGCAAGCTGACCGCTTGCAGGCTGAGCTCAATGACGCGCAAAGGGAGGCTGAGGTGAGTCGCTTTGTACAGCTGTGGGCATGCTGGACAAAGGACGCGTGGGCAATCTGGAGCAAGTCAACCGGGAGATATGCGCTGTATTCATAGTAACATCTTCCTCCGAGCCGGTGTGATGTGCGGGAACCCTGCTGGTCTCATAGTATTGTGGCAGTCGCCACATTTTGACGCGATACGAACCTAAGATGGAAAGCAACTTCAACGAACTTACTAGATCGCATCACTATATGTATCTTCAATCTGAAATGAAAATAGAAAATACAGCCTAAATAACGCTAACGGAGTTTTGATCCCAGGAAACCATAATATACAAGACCAGCTGGGCCCCGAGCAAGACATCCAATCCGAGGAAGTTCTTCCAATTGTTACGATCGAGGCCACAACACAATTGCTCTAGTTTCTTGAAAATTGTAATGCTCTGGTGAGAAAACTATGTTAGCGAGATTTAGGATCCCGTGGCGACATCTAGTCTGTTCGTTGTAAAGTACTGCCTACTTTATACATACGTAATCGAGAAGCATCATGTAGTGTTTTTCCTACATTCCTATTCACAGTTGTCAAGATTTTTATACACTGATGTATTCTCAATTATTGTAATTTGTAACTCCTTTACAGGTCTCTAAACGGAGACGAGATTGGGCTTTCTCAGAGCGGGACAAACTATTGCAAGAGCGAGAGAGCGTTAAAGCGCTTTGTAACAGGTTGAGAAAGGTATAATTTTTATCATTTACTTGTAAACTATCCAACATTTTGTCTGAAGTCCTGACTGTAACTGAGCCAAAAAAAATTGTCTTTGTTCGGTTTTACAAATTGATCTATGAACGATGACGACTACAAAAATTGTAAACTCCGTTAGAGCCGCCATGCTCTCCTACGAAAATTATAATTTACTGTTACGTTTCCACGAACAATTCGTTTAACCGTTTTTGATTAAATTTTGTGCAGGGGTATTCAGCATCCCGAAAATAGACACAGGTTCATTTTTAGCCTGAATTAAAGAGCTCCTACAGGATTTTAATAGTCTTGAGCATCACACCAAAATTCATCTAGTTTGGTAATAAAAAAAAATCGTACAGGAACGAGATCAAATGGTGGGCGAGTTAGCGGAAGCTCGTCGTCACAACAAGAAGGAGTCAAAGGACGGCAAATCCCGCTCTAAACACGAGGACGTGTGTCGCCTGCCCTCCCCCGCGCCCGCCGCGCACCCCGCGCACCCGCACCTCGCGCCGCACGGCTCGCACCGACACTCCACTGATGTACAGGTCAGAAAAAAAGCAATGAATAAAAACGTGTTAAAAAGAGCCTCTTTACCCATTGTGCTTACCTTATGGTGACGTTAGCGGTGGGATGGTGACGTTTTTCTCATTTTACTCTCCTCGGAGGTATCAAGAAGTTTTGTTGATTGCTCAGTGTCTTCGGCGGTCGAGCGCCTATTCCATTTTTTTTTTCTCTCGTCTGGCTTTACAAAGATAAGCCAATGTCACGTTTGTAGTTATTTGTAACAAGTTAGTTAAACTATTCAAGTATGGACCCCGTCTGTGCCGGCACTCGCCGACATACGCACGGTACCCCTTTAGAGCGCTTTTCAGTTAGTTTTAACAAAAAAAAACACTCCAAAAAGGCAGAGCACGCCCGCCAGCTAACACCAACACAGACGAAGTCCATTTTCTATCTTTTAGTGCTCTGTCTCGCTGTCATTAGGTCGCGCTACCCAGCCAATAAGTTCACGTAAGGCAGCGTTACGCTCCGTCTTGCCTGCGCAGTTAAAACTGCACAAGAAGAGCGCAGTCCAATCTTTAGCACCTTTTGATACGCACTTAACTCCGCAAACTGGATGGTTAGGTAAACTCTCAGGTAAGACGGAGCGTGTAGCCAGAGCTTGAAGCAGACTGCGTACTGCGTGAGCGGCAACGCGCAGGGGACTTGCGTGTTGTGTGTGTGTAGTAGAGTATTGTAAAGACTTCTATCTATCTATCTATCTGTTGTTTAAATGCTGAAACAGATTATATTTTATTGCAGGATTTCGAATGGGAGATAATCGACGTGGAGCTGAGCAGCATGAGCGCGGACGGCTCGCTCGGGCTGGAGCTGTGCGGGGGCCGGGACGAGCCGTGCTACCCCAACGACTGCAGCGTGTACGTCACCGCCGTCAAGAAGGGCTCCATTGCTGACGGGCGTGTCAAGTGAGTCGTCCATACTATTGCAGTTGCACCATGTGACTTGGAATGGGAGATAACCCATCGCCCCCAAACACCCTCTCGGCTACAGCCATGGTCATTTATACTACTGCTATTGCATCACGTCACTAAGGGAGTATACTAAAACATGCGCAGGTGCACGCTCGCGTGTCTGTATTGAAAAATAGTATGACCAGCAGAAAAGTTGCGACGGGTTCCCACACACACGGCGGACGCGGACGCGGACGGCGCCCGCTCGCAGACTTGACATTTGAGCGCCACCGATATGTACCGTATTAAAGTCGCCGGTAAGGTGTTGCACAGCTTTAAAAAATAAACTTTTTTCTTTCTTCTTTCTATATGAGCTATGGGTTACACGTGTCGGAAGGTGTGAACCGAAGTGAACCTTATTGCGTCATGATAAGTCACATTTTTTTTAAACAACTGCGCAGTGATTTGTACCTGGAAAGCAATAAATTATTCTGTGGTTGTACTCAGGGTGCTGGATCGCATAGCGGAAGTGTGTGGAGTGTCGCAATGGGCGCGCGGTTCAGCGTGCGCCGCGGCTCTACGCGCGGCCCTAGCTCGCGGCCCTGTGCCTCTGCGGCTCCAACGAGCGCGTGCGGCGCGGACGCTGCTGCGCATCGCGGGTGGGCAGGGCGGTCAGTGCGGCCTCACGCTGCAGCACGGTGAGCGCTTATAAGTCACACATAGACAATTACAGATAATAGATAGACAAGGCATAGAAGAAAGAATAGACAGTACATAGTATAACAAATAAACAATATATTATTATGAATACAAGATACGTCGGTCCAAACAAGAATTTCTTACATAAGTTAAGTCTCTCTGACAATAAATCAACGAATTACGTGCTTACTTTGACAGTTTATGGAACACAATTCTTGTTTGGAATAATTGATTCTTTACTTTTATAACATACACACATACAACATATATTTATTATTTTATACATAGACCAAAATATGTAAAGATACACATAGATAACATAAACAATACAAAGACAAATCTTGGATATGATTGCCGAAAAGAATGTATGCAGAGCATAATTTTCTCATTATACCTAATTAAAAATTTACTAACATACTTAAAATTTTGTTGGTAGGTATTTTCATAGGCAAAATAGCGTGCGGTAGTGCGGCCGCCAAAGAGAGCAACCTTTACGTCGGGGACCGGGTTGTTAGTGTAAGTTTAATTTCATTTTATTTTATTGCCTGGAATACAGCAGAGACATAAGCTTTTATTGCGTGCTCTATCGCCTATAATGAGGAGTGCTCTGAGGAGTTGTTTGACCTCATTCCACCCTCCTTTTTCTACAATCGCACCGCATGCCACCGTAAGCAATTTCACCCTCACCACCTGGGTGCCTGGTGCACTTCGACCGCCGGTTGTTCCCCAGATCTTTTTCCACGCTCATGCACATTGAAACCAACTTCTTTCGGCGGTGTTTCCACTAGATTTCAATATAGGGTCATTCCAGGGGTGGATCGACAAATTCCTGAAAGGCCCTCAACGCATTGGTAGTTTTTCGGGTGCTGCAAATATTCATGGGTGACGGTAATCGTCAGACATCAGATCATCATCAGATGACCCGCCGGCTAGTTTGCTCGCTATTAGTATATTAATTTAAAACAACTTTCCTTTCAAATACTTTACCATTTGTCAAAGAGTTTATGTAGAGACGAGAATAAAGCCTGAAACGTCAACTTAGAAGGATCCACTTAACAATCAATGTTTACTTTTTTACACAGATCAATAACCGATCGCTAGAGGGCGTGAAGAGTGCTTCGGAAGCGACGGCGCTTCTCAACGACTGTCAGTACGACTGCGTGCTTCTGACTGTGCTTCGCCCGCTGTACCCCTGCTGCGATCCTAGGAACAGGTAATGTAGACTAAACAGATCAATATGTTCGCAAGAGAAGAGCGCTTCGGAAGCGACGGCGCTTCTCAACGATTGTCAGTACGATTGCGTGCTTCTGACCGTGATTCGCCCGATGTACCCCTGCTGTGACTAGGAACAGGTAATGTAGACTAAACAGATCAATACGTTTGCTAGAGGACGTGAAGAGCGTTTCGCAAGCGACTTTCAGCACGACTTCAAAACTATAATACTTAAAATCAGCTTTATGAGCTTGGATATAAGATTGAAATTGGTGTACTGAAATCAAAACACAGAGGAGACTCAAATAACGTGGTCCCTTGCATAAGTGTACTTCGTGAGGATCACGATCACTTGTCAAGAAATCTGCTATGGCAGTACCAATATTATGTTTTGCGATGTGAGGTGGAGTGCGTATGATTCTACACTGGAGATGTAGAGTAGAGTGGAGTGGAAATTCCACTCCACCCTGCATTCAAGATATGATCGCTATGTAATTTTTTTAGAATTTTCATTTTTTATGTCATTTTGTTTGATTTTAAAAGGTGCGTGAGCATGCAAAACCCATTTTTTAGAGTGTGTGCTAGTTCAAGAGATAACCTTTTAAGCTATAGTCCTTACTAAACGACGACGCAGCGATGGCATAAAAATTCAATAAGAAATTCCTGTTACCCAATTCCGTTACAAGAGTAAATATTTTTATTTTCACCATCCACAAACCACAGGATGTTTGTCTCTTAGATGAATCTTGCACGCGACTGATCACCTGTTGTCTTTAGCAATTTGTATTCTTAGTCATTGTTCTGAGATTTGTGTCGAAGTTTTATTTTCTGTAATTTTCGAGTTCATCTTTGTATTATATGAAAGTGAAAGTGAATATGAAGTTTCTGAAAGTCAGTGGCTCAATAAAGTTGTATAAAAATCCCAAACTAAAATGGGCAGATCTAAATCAGATGCCTTTTGACAACATTCCCCGTTCAATAGACCTCGTCAGTTCTTGAGTGCTTGTATGTATTAACGCAAACTGTGCAGTAAAACGCTAAGCTGGGATCTTGCTTCGGGTTTTGGGATTTGTGTACCTACCGAATAACCAACCTACTCGTACGAAACGTTTTTCTTCACGTTTCACGTGTGGGATGCCCTACCTGCCAATTACTTGAATACTTTCAAGGCAAGTGAATGGGCATCTTCTAGGTAAGCGCGCCAAGACCTTATCATTCCTCTATATTAGGCGTGATTGTCGTCAAGCGCAAGCCTATCTCACAGTAAAAAAATACAGGGTAAGCAAAAGTTATGACTGAAGTATGTATCTTTGGTCCAGGTCGTTGTTAGAGGCCGCGTACCCGGCGAGCAGCGCGCCGGCGGCGGACGAGCCGTGGCGCGCGTTTCTACCGCCCGCGCCGCCGCACGAGCCCAAGGTAACTATTGTAATCTTAGGATTTGACGGGTTAACTTTAAACCACTACTTAACTTATAAATAAAGTTTATTAGTAGCACACACAGGATGAATGACGGAGATGCGACAGAAATGAAACAGAAAGCTGAAATACAGATACATATTAGTTGATCTAACCAGTATCTCTCTCTCTCTCTCTCTCTCTCTCTCTCTCTCTCTCTCACACACACACACACACACACACATACATTTTCCCCCCTCTCTCTTTCTGCCCCCTCTCCCCATCAGTTCTTTCTCTTACCCTCTCTGCTTGTCTCTCTTTCCCTTGATCTCCCCCTCCCCCCCCTTCCTCTCTGAGTTGTTACCTACTCTCTCTCTCTTACTGTTGTTATTGCAAAAACAAAATGGACGTTTTATCGCAGGTGCACATAGAGCACGGGGTGCCGGACTTCGACCGCCGCTACGTGTACCACGTGGCCGCCGGCAGCCAGGGCAAGATACACCAGGAGAGAGGTGCGTATTGTTGAAGACTAGCTGTCGCCCGCGTCGATTTAGGTTTTTTGAAAATCCCGTGGGAACTCTTTGATTTTCCCAGATAAAAAGTTTCCTATGTCAATTTTCGGGACGCGAACTACATCTACATCAAATATCATATAAATCGGTTTAACGGGTGGACTTTTAAGAATCCCGTGGGAACTCTTGCATTTACCGGGATAAAAAGTAAAAGCCTATATCCGTTCCCGGGATGTAAGCTAACGCTATACCAAATTTCATCAAAATCGGTTAGACTGTTAGGCATGAAAGCTAAGGCAGACAGACAGACACACTTTCGCATTTATAATATTAGTGTTGAGGATATTATAAGATACTCTTTCCAAATTTCATAATTCTAGGCCAACGGGAAGTACCCTATAGGTTTTCTTGACAGACGACGGACGGACGGACGAACTGACGGACAGACAGACAGACAGACAAACAAAGTGATCCTATAAGAGTTCCGTTTTTCCTTTTGAGGTACGGAACCCTAAAAACCTTTACCGTGCGGACAAAATCTCAAGTATCATCTAGTAATAAATAATTCAGAATACCAAAACTGGTCAAACCCTTCTCATTCTGAGAGGAGACCCAGGTTCAGTAGTGACGCATTGATCATGATGATGAAGAAACAGTAGATTATAGTATGAAGTGTGTAGTCTAAAACAATTGCATTTGGGCACAACTCTGGGCGTTATCGCTATCGGCAATCGAGGAGCGTGCTGATAAGATTGTGGTAATTCATCGATGTATCGGACGAGGCTTGTGGTACACCGGGCTCTCTATTGTTTACTAGATGATGCCCGCAACTTCGTCCGCGTTGATTTAGATTCTTAAAAGTCCTGTGGGAACTCTTTGATTTTACGGGCTATGTCCGTTCCCGGGATGTACTAAATTTCATCAAAGTCGGGTAAACGACCCCACCTACGACGTGGCATTGACTTCGAGTGATCTATTTACGTAACGTTCGTTGACCACTAGCGTCAGTCAGATGTTTTATTTGCAGTATATTGTGAACTTTTTAAAAATACAGAATTTTTCAATTTTTTTTTGTAGTATTTTTTATGGTATCCTATCAGTAATCATCAGTACTATTACCTGTCTTCGTTTTCGCTAGCGTTCTAGTTACACCCTGCATAAAATCTCGTTCGCTTTAACTCGAGCAAAGTAAAGGTGCGCTCTATACATCTCAGCCTTATAGTGTAGTGTACTGGAAGCTCAGTATACCCCCGTCTTTAGCAGCGGTGTGTAGTTAGTTCTGCATCTCCAAGGAATAAAAACCGTAATTTGCTATAATCCGCTGAAAAAGGCAAATCTGTATGGTATAAGTGCGTTTTATCGAATAGTACCTATGGCGTTATGTTGGCTCCCCTGTCTGTCCAAGTCATTGGCACCATATTTGCATAAGAAGACGCAGATTTTGTTTATTTTCATTTGATTTTCCTGAATGAATGAAATGAAAATCAAATGAAAATAAACAAAATCTGCGTCTTCTCATGCCAATATGGTGCCAATGACCACACAACAGACAGGGGAGCCAACATAACGCCATAGGTACTATTCGATGAAACGCACTATACCCAGCAGGCTGGCTTTTCCTGCATGCGTAGCAGTGGGAGGACATGTCGCTTGCTGCATGCTGTACCATACAGATTTGCCTTTTTCAGCAGATTAAGGTCTTTATTCCTTGGATATCATGGACCTCCGCAAAGTGCCGCCTGCTTCTATACAATAGTTCCGCATCTGTTCGCAGGCACCTGGGACATGATCGGAGGAATGATACGCGGCAAGATCGAACAAGTGACTGGTGGGAAGAACAAAGACAAGCAGAACAAGGTAGGCTATACTAGTGTTACGCTCATTTTGATTGAGGGTTTTAAGGGGCATGAGACGGGCCTGCCCGCGAAATTCAAATTTAATTTGGTTTTTCGCAATTTGTAAACTAATACGACAGTGTAGGCTTATGGAATTTTAATTGCGACAGTGGCAGAATCATCCTCACAGGTTTATATAAAAATCTTTACTTGAAAAGGTAGAAAAAAAACCAAATTAAACTTGAATTTCGCGGGCAGGCCCGTCGCTTCCACCTTAAGGGTACACTTCTTACGCGCTTCTCCATACAAACGTATTACGCCTATCATTTATACTTAAATGTTCTAGATCTATAAATTGTAATGTAAAATGTATTCTTTTGCCAAAAATAGCCGCAATTCCAAACGTTGTTTTGCAATTTTCACTTTGCTGTTTTTACCTAAAAAATCTTGTATCTTAATCAAAACTCATTCACCGGCCTCTCTCGAGGTGAGGTGCAGTTAGAGGGAAAGGGTGGCACGCATAAACAACGTTGTTTCCGTCATCTGTGGAAATCAGGACTATTTTAGGTTCCATCCGCCGACGAGTTATCGCTTTGATGAAGCGGGCTCTTAAACTTTAAGATCCATAATCTGGTATGATATGAGATAAAGATAAAATTGAAAAAAAAAGAAATATATTTGTGTATGTTTGTACAAACAATGTTTGTTTGCTACAGGTGCCAGAATCGGATGCTATCGCGGAGCTAGACTCCGTTATCGACAGTTATCACGGCAAAACAAGTGAGTGGCCTCATACAAATAAACATATACTCTTAAATACATCGCATAGTTGTACATAAAATTGCTTTACCATTTTTGACAACATCGAGTAAATTAAAATTTTAATAAAGCGAAAATAAACCTTGTACCTAATTCTATGATGTCCAAACGACATTCAACCTAAGGTCAGTAAAGGCCGATTTTTTAACTGTCAAAAATTTTTTTATCCGAGGAATAAATTTGAGGAAAAAATTTGAAAAAATTTATTCTGCAGATAAAAGTTATTTGAACGATTGAAAGATCGCCCCTTAAGCAATTTTACGGTCTATGTGAATTGGTATGGTACATTTAATATGATAGTTAGTGTCATATATTATGAAAATTTTAATCCAGTGAAGTGATTTATTTGACTGTATTCGAAAGGTTTAAAGGAAGTTTATTTCTCAAGAAGAAGAAAAGTCGTTTAAGAACTAAGAAGAGTTAAGAATCTCTCAATTACTAAATTGGACTATAATTATTTTTCAGCAGAATTTAATTATGGTGACTTATTTGACTTTTCATAACATTTTGGAAAAAGTAAAAATTTTATGTCAAAAAGCACTCGCAATCTCATGCGTCCCTTGTAATCTTTTAAATTCATTTACACAATGTTTTGTTTTTCAGTAAAAGAAACCAGCAGCGTGCTAAAAAGATCGCGTAGAAAAAACAAAGAGGCGCAAAATGACGCAAAAAATGGCGGGACGTGGCCCAAAGCGCGCGCCAATTTTATACTTGAGGATAACGCCACCGGCACCATAGTCCAACCTCGGTCTAGGAAAGAGAGGCCACCACTGTCTATCCTGCTCAGTCCGCCAACTAAACTACCGCCGGAACCACAGAGATCAAACGCAAACCGAAATTCAAACCCCATACCGTTGGGGCACGTCCCTTTAACCCAAGTGACAGCGCCCGCAAGGCATTCAGTGTACAAATCAATAGAATCTAGTCCAGCAGTCGAGCATTTCCCCAAACCCGCACCTTTAGCTATTCACAACCCTTTCGCTCCCCCCAGTATGAACTTCGACAAAAATCGCACGCTAGAAAAGGACAAAATATCCATAAGCGATTACGAACAGGACGTCACCCCGAACAGACTGAGTTTAGTATTAAATCCATCAGATGATTCATTATTCTATCAACCGGCGATCAGAAATCGGACGAAAAGCCCTCATTCCCTAGATTTTATGGTCAACAAAGGACCTAATTCCCTCGATTTTGTTACGCGAAAGTCTCCAAGTTCTTTGGATCATTCGATAAAAAATCACTCGGGAAAGGATATTTTGGACCAGTATTATTCGTCAAAAAAGTCTTCGTCGCCGAAAACAGTGAATAAATATCCCTCGGATAGTGACAGTTTCGGTCCGGACAGTTTGAACAGCAACGCGAATTTTCCTATGACAGGGACGCTGCCGACGCAATCGCGGTTACAATCCCAGTACTATAGAGGCCCTTTTACGAATTCAAATCCTCATAATTCCAGTCGATACACACATTTATCGAGCCCCACAAATATACCACAGAGCCAGTCAGGCGAAAGTATTGGCACGACGTATGATATGCACTCCTTTACATCCCACACGCATAATATGTCAGATCTCAATCCCGTGCCGAGAGTAAATCGAGAATACCAACAGACGTACGAAGGTGGTACGTTTCCGAGGAAGAAGGAGAATCAGCGATTTCGAATACCGTCCAACCCCAGTGTTACCTCTAAAAATTCCGCCGGAAAACTCAGTACAGGATCTATCGAGAGAAGTTCGGAGAGGAATTCTCCAATGCCGACGTTTCACGTAGAAGTTTTAAGTCCTGGAAGAGGAGCAAAGCAGTTAACTCATAAAGGGACGAGGAATTCTATGCCGGAGTACTGTGGTTTAGGTTGGAACAAGCCTTTACCTGGTGAACTCCGAAGAGTGCATATAGATAAGAGTCAGCAACCGCTTGGGATTCAAATATATTGCCCTCCGAGTAGTGGCGGAGTATTCGTTTCGACTGTTAACGATAACTCCTTAGCGAGTCAAGTGGGTTTACAAATCGGTGATCAGTTATTAGAAGTTTGTGGTATTAACATGCGATCGGCAACTTATACATTAGCTGCAAGCGTGTTGCGACAGATTGGTAATTCGATAACGATGCTAGTGCAATATAGCCCTGAGAAGTACAAGGATGAAATGGAGGTGCCGGGTAGTTCGTCTTCCGGGGAGAGTTCTCACGATGAAGAGGTTTCGTTATCAGGGTCGCCTACACCGAGGAATTCTCCCGGTCCCCAACAGTCTTTGAGAATGGATGTGCCTTCCACGGATGTGGCAACTCTGAGACAGTCTCAGGGGAATAAAGACCTTCCGAGGTTTTTGTTGATCGAGATGCGTAACTGTTCGGATTTAGGTATAAGTCTGGTGGGTGGTAATGCCGTGGGCATATTTGTGCATAGCGTGCAGATTGACTCGCCGGCGTATATCGCTGGGCTGAGGACGGGAGACCAGATCTTGGAGTACAACAATGTGGACTTGAGGCGGGCGACCGCGGAGCAGGCAGCTTTGGAGTTGGCGAAACCGGCGGATAAGGTAGATTTTAACTGTCTCAATTATTCAAAGTTTATTTTACTAACAAAGTTTATTTTTTAACAAATTTTGGTACGAGTAGCTCTATCATTGTAACATAATTTAAACAAAATTTGAAAAAATGGGATATTTTTCCCCTGATTTTTTTTTTTCAGTAAAACCAACCGACTCAAGGATTACAAATGTTTTAAAATTATTTACACTGTCTTGAAAGCCGTCAATTTTGAGAAAAAAAACATTACGACAAACAACCGAAAAAATCATGTACATTTAGACAAAACGATTTGTTTTTTTTACTAAATGTAGAGGATTTTTTCGGTTAGCTATTTCTTGGAATAAAAAATTAACATCTATACAAAAATTCACCTTTGATTTTGACAATCACGTCCGAATCCAAACATAATAAAAGCTTATAAATTGGACATATCACACCTCCATTTCGCGTAAAATTAGTTCAATAGAAATTTCTACATTCAGGTGAGCGTGCTAGTCCGGCATGATTTGCAACAGTACCACGAGATCAAGGACAAACCGGGGGACGCCTTCTACATCCGCGCGGGCTTCGACCGCTGCACAAAGATCACCTCCATAGGCATGGACACCATAGACGAGTACTCTCTATGGTTCCGCAAGGACGAGGTGCTGTTTGTGGACAATACTCTCTTCAATGGTGCTCCTGGGCTTTGGCGCGCGTGGCAGCTGGACTTCAAAGGCGTTAAGCGACAGTGGGGGACCATACCCAGCAAATTCAAGTGAGTACTTTGGTATAATAGCGATTTACATTGGAATTTATAGTCGACATAGAAGCTTCTTTATGGGACTATTTAGATGATGTGTGTCATATTCAACCTTTACGCAATGCATTAAGGTTGGGTATAACACAATGTCATCTATGGGACTAGACCCAGCAAATTCAAGTGAAGTTTTATTTAGTAACCCAAGATTTAAATGAGAAGTTATCCAACTTAGATTGTTCGTGATCGCAAGAAGTATTTTCAGTGATCATCATCAGCTGTTATATGACTATTGGTCATATATATTGGTCATAAACCTCTATGAGGAAACACCAATTTTTCCGTTTTCATCTTCCATGTATATCTATGGGTTTGCGCTTCAAACTTGGCAAGCATGGCGGACTATGGTCTAAACCCTTCTCATTGTGAAAGAAGACCCTTGCTCTGTAGTGGGACGGCCATAGGCAGGTTAAAATGATGACGATGAATCTAAAGATAATAAATGTAACTTGCTCATTATAATCTTTGCTACAAGATTTTTCTTGACCGAAACTTTTCCCCTTCTCATAAGATCCTTGTTCTGTAGTGGGACGGCCATAGGCAGGTTAAAATGATGACGATGAATCTAAAGATAATAAATGTAACTTGCTCATTATCTTTGCTAGATTTTTCTTGACCGAAACTTTTCCGCCAGGGTGGAAGAAATCCTCCGAAGATCGATAGGAACGTTGGACAACGAAGCTCAAAGGAGAGCTTCCAGCACGGCTCGACGCTCGTTCTTCCGACGGAAAAAGCATAGAGACAGCAAGGAACTGGCTTCCTTCTCCAACACTGAGTTAGGCTGCTGGAGTGATTCTGGCACTCTGGCCGACGATGCGCCACCACTGTCCTACCAGAGGGTCGAGAGGTTGCATTGTGAGTTTAAAATTTTATTTTTTATATCTTTGCTATATAGTGTCTGCGACTTGGTCCGCGTATGTTTAGATTTTTAAAAATCCCGTGGGAGCTCTCTGATTTTCCGGGATAAAGTAGTCTTTGTCCTTTCCCGGGATGCAAGCTATCTCTGTACCAGATTTCGATACTATGAATTATGGAATGTTCATCAAACGATTTTTTTTTGAATATTTGTATTCGAATTTGTATTTGTATTTGAATACTGAACAAGTGGATATTTTTTTTAGAAACACAAAATAGGTATTAGAACAAATCTTTAATACCCTTTTTACATGACTACCTGAACAGATTGGGATGTATGGGGTATTATTAGAATCCTTACATCATCCACTGACATTGGCTATTATAGAAAAAAAATTAATATGGTGGCTGTATTGCACCATTTTCAAATGTGTTTTTTTAAACTTTTTAGTTTGTTTTTTTGTCAGGGTAGTTATTAACTACGACTTGTTTACGGCTATCTCAATTACTACGGCAGTATAGATCACCGTTTTTTTTTCATAAAGCATCGACTGTGACCTCTGTACAGTACGCCTGTAGTACAGAGAGGTGACGCTTGATGTTTGCCCGTACGAAGGTAATTCTGTTGCGGCAGACGGCAGCCGGCGGCCCGTGGCCGTGCTGGGCCCGCTGCGGGACTGCGTGGCGGGCAAGCTCGTCACGGACTGGCCGCACGTGTTCGCGCGCGCGCGCCCCGACCCTCGCGCGCTGAGGGACTTGGCCGAGAAGGTAATATACCGTCGTTCTGGATGTGGCCAAAGAGCCTGGAGTGAAGACTTCGGCGTGGAGGGGCAACGCACGCACAACAGACGGAAATGTTTGAGTGCGGAAACCAGCCCAGAGAGAAGAAGAAGAGGCCAAAGAGCGTCTTTTTCTTTGAATTACCGTTTTTTGGCTCCGGTCCGCGTAAGAACACTATATGCTCGGACCACCTTGCGAGCACGTCAGCCAGTTCCCTGTAGCATCCAGTTAGAGAGCCAATGTTCTAGGTGGCAAAGCAGAGGTCTGGTGCTGGGGTCTTTGGCCGCGGTAACCGGCCTTAGGCAGTAATTAAACGGTTTTAGGCGGTTATCCGTTAAAAAGGGAGAAAGACACAATTTATTTTATTTTATTTTTCATGCACCAAAATTGTAGTTACAAAGTAAATTAAGTTACATTGGAAATGTCTATCTCTAAACAGAGATTTCTTCCAGCTTCCCATTCAAGGGTGTGAGTTACAGGGTGAAACTATAATATATCAATGTACATTTTACTCAACTCGACTTTGTTTTATAGGGTATCCACTGCATAGTAGATGTGAGCGTGCCAACAATCGAGAAGCTGCACAAGCATCAGATTTACCCCATAGTCCTCTTCATCAAGTTCAAGTCCTTCAAACAGATCAAAGAAGTGAAGGACACGAGATACCCCGCTGACAAGGTTTCAGCCAAAGCTGCCAAGGAAATGTATGAGCACGGGCTGAAAGTTGAGAACGAATATAGGAATTACATCTCTGGTAAGTTTACAGTCCAACTTCGTCCGCGTGGATTTAGGTTTTTTGAAAAATATGCTAATCCAGGATATTATTTATCACTATTCCAAATTTCAGCCAAATCTTGTGAGAAGGACTAACAAACATACACACGCATACACACAAACTTTCAATTTCAGTGTTATCTTTATATAAACCACCAGCCAGTGTATAAAAGGTTTTGAGGTACAAAAATATATCAGCTTTCCTTTTATTCTATTTCAGCTGAAATCCCAGCGGGCGTCAACATTGCATACATGTGCACGCAAATCAAAGAGGCTGTGGAGGAAGAGCAAAATAAAACGTTATGGGTGCCCTCCGCGCAGGCCTGACCCCTGCCCCCGACACCCCCCTCGCCCGCCACGCCCTCCACGCCGCCCTCGCGCACCCCCTCCTCCAGCACCCCTTCGCGCAAGTCCGTCACCTTCTGCACGCACTGTAAGTACGACAAACCCCCCCAGAAAGCTGACAACGACGTGCGCTACTACTCCGACCCTGGACAACCCGACACCCCCAAACACAAAGCAAAAAAGAAGCCAAAAGAACCAAAAAAGGATTCCACGGACAGCGACCTAAAGTACTACTCCGAACCGGACGCCAAATACTTCGAAATCGACTATGAGTTTCTGAGGGAACTACGGAAAATCGCGCGCAAACATTGCCCCAAGTGTAAACGAAGACGCTCCAAAACTAAAGACTCCAAATACAAAGACAAAAGCAGATTAAAGCCTCCGCGAAACGCCCGAGTTCGAGAAAACTTTGTTCTCTGCAACGGAAGGTATCACAGCGATATGGAGCATTGCAGGCTTTGCTGCAAAATTTGTAACAGATCTACAGACACTTTGGATTCAATGGAGGATGAATATTCGCTTGTATCCAAAAGCTATAGCCTCCCATCCAGTAAAGGAACGGCCAGTTCGCGATCCAAATCTACTTCAAACCGCGCGCGAGAAAGAAAGAATTCCGTGCAATCGAATAAATCAGTCTCCTTCCTCGAGTCGAGTAATGACGAGTCTTTGAAAGACGAACCCAATTACACGGCTTCCAGTTTCACGAATGATTTGAAAAAGTTTCTCCTCAAACCCTCGTCACCCCGACTCAGCTTACGCGAAAAATTCATCATAAGTTTCAAACAAGAGTTGGAGGCCACGAAGAAATCGCCCAAACTCAAAGCTATCAAGGGACTATGGAAATCCTACTGAGATACAAATATATATTTTAGTCTAATGTTTTTAATTTATTTCGTATTTAACTTCTGTGATTATTAAGCTGTAATCTTTCTTGTATATTATTATTAACTTTTCGGAGATTTTATTGACGGGCCAGGCCAGATAATGGTTTTGGAATTTTATACTTTTTCACTAGACTTATGAGAAATAGGGTATAGACATTATATTATATATAGCATACATTAAACAAATAATATTTTTCAGGCTTAGAACAATGAGTTTGGAGCTATTAATTAAAGAAATTTTCTGGTTTTATTTATTTCAACAAAAAGACCTAAAGAAAAATTTTAATATTTAAGCAAAACATACTCTATTTCTCTACAAAATAAAACATTTGAAAGCCTGGCTCGCACTCGATATTTCCTTATCTTGGTGCTTATTTTAGATCTTAAATAATTCTATTGGTTCTCTGTATTGTAATAACATATTTTGAGTCAACGTAAGTGTTCAGAATTGGTCTAAACTATGTATTAGCAATGTGTAGGTGCTATACCAGTAGAAGCTTTATGTCTTGCGGACAGTCTTAGCATCTACAGGCATACCAACTTGAAACTTCCTTGGTAGGGGTTCCTTGATGCGTATTTGATGAAACGCAATGCACGACAACGCATACGCACGCTGTGTATGCTAAACGGAGCGTTAATAGGGCATTAAGCAATGCACCAAACATCCCTATATTTAATACCTCATACACTGGACACAAATAGTTAAGAATTCCTTCTTATGTGGTGAACGTTTAGAACCGAAATTCATTGACTTTTGCGTCGCTGTCATGAGGGCAGTTGTTAAAACCAATAAATAATTTCATATAGATAATTATAATTTTATAAAATGGGTAATTTTATATATTAATAAAAATTTTAATCAAAATAAACACGATATTTAAGTACCCTGAAATATAAATGTCAGGCGGTTTTCTGGGGGGAAAAATATCAATACGTTGCGTGGATACTGGATACATTGTATTCATAAGCACTAAGGAACCTTCTGAAAAGTTTGTTCGGCTGCCTATACACTTCTTTGGATTGGTTGGATAGTCGGCGCGCGAATTTGTCAAACTTTTGCTGGTTAATTAATTTTCTGTTTGGACTGTGTTGGCAACTGACACTTGCAGTCTATGGGTAAGACCTATAGAGCGCACTCAGACTTCGCTTAGACTTATGACTGAGGTAAAACGAGACAGATGTATATCTCTCACATAAATCTGTCCCGTTTTAACTCAAAATTATGTCTCAGCAAAGTCAAAGCACGCTATAAATCTTGGAACTTGTCGGCAGATGAATTTTGCGTGTCTTTCGTTGGTTGCCCTGACTAGATTGGATGGTTTCGGCAGCTTAGTTGGTACATCTGTAGATGCTATAAGACGTCCCAATAAAGAACTTAAATTAGGAGTTTGTGAATTTACCTCTATACAATAAGTAAGTTGCTAAATAATCTTGATACTAGGACAATTTGTAGGTTTTAATGTCTGTGTCTGAACATTTTTTCATAATAACAAATATTACAGAATTTCTATCGGGTTTGGCCGGTAACATATTAACAATCCAATAAGTATTAGAAAGTTTTATATGAATATTTATACTAATAACGCATTGTCTTTCACGTTGTAATTTTATCTATGAAACAATCAATATACAGTATTCCAAGAATATTAACAGGGCTCTCTCCGTCACTTACTCCATACAATCGTAGTTCCCATTTCATTTGAATATCAAGCAACCAAAGTCCATGAAATTTTGCAGACATAGTCTAGAAACTAATATCTGTGTCTGTGGTGTTTTAGATTTTTCTAAAAATATGTAATTTTAAAATTACAGGGGCTCAAAGATTTGTATTTTTCTTTAAAAAAAGGCCCAACTTTGTGCTCGTTTTTCTAGACAACGAAGCAATTTAATGAAATTTGGAAAAACCACAGACCTAGAAAATTTAATGAATATTATGTAGTAAAAAAATTATCGTTATATATTTTATATTGTTATAATTATGTGGGAACTACGAAAACCAGAAATTACACCCAGAAATCTTGAAAATTTCGTGCTGTCTCGATTTGTGCAAGCGGGGTGGTGAAGTGCGGGGGACGACACGTGAAACTGACAGAAACTGACAGTCTAAACACACGGGCCACATTTAGACTGCACCCAACTAAATACACTGGTACATTTCAACTTGCGTTAGACGTATGCGTTACCTACCGTTATGCGTAGACGTTGCCTGTAGATAAAAATATGTCTCATGTTTGCTGGCAATAGCGCATGCATCAAACCCTGCAAGTTGCAACTCTCTTGCAACCTATTCCTCACGCAATACGCACAGCTTTAATATTATAATTTTTGACAATGTATACTATATGTAATGCCATATCACAGGTCACTCTCTGATTTATTGCTAACAATTTACTTCCAAATGCAAAGAAATCTAAGTGTGTTGAATTCACACTGCCCAATACCAGGACCTTAAATGACATAAATTCATTGATAAATAATCATATGTTGAAAATAAAGGAGAACCCCGTGTTTCTCGGTATAATGTTAGATGCAAAGCTTCTATGGAACACCCACATATCAACACTTGATGGTAAACTCAGCTCTGCTGCTTACACTGTTAGAAAAAATCGGCAGGTACTGACGTGGAAACTGCAAAAATTGTATATTTTGCCTATTTTCACTGTATTATGTCTTACGGACTCTTCCTATGAGATAAAGCGGTAGATATTGAGAAAAAAATGTATTACAGAAAAGCACAGGACGTGCAATTTATAATTTAAAACCGCGCGCTGCCATACAATAAAAATATAAGGAAATAAGTACCTTATCTATTATCTTATAGTAGCTTCTAAATATATTTACAACTAGCTAATGCCCGCAGCTTCGCTCGCGTGGATTTAGGTTATTATAAATCCCGATCCTTTCATTTCCCAGAACAAAAGTTGCCTCTCCGTAATAGCCCGTCCCCGGGATGCAACTTGTTTCTGTATCACGTAAGAACATTTAAACGGATGATCCTTTTCAAATCCCGAGGGATCACCAGGATTTAGGAATGCAATTTCTTACAGCATCAGGGTTGAGGTCAACGACAAAGTATTCACTTGGTATAGATACCTTTTTATAATAGCGAAAATGTTTGAAAGTGTCTTAGCCCCTTAGACTTAGATAGACGTTTGCAATAAACACAGTTTTCATGACTTTTTCCGTTTATCCACTCTAAAACATACACCCTAGGGTCTAAGTTAATGGATCTGGTCTGTCAATTCACATCGGATGACGAATTTGCGTATTATTTATTAGTCCGGGGCGGATAGACGCACGTACTTTTTAACCCCCGACCCAAAAAGAGGGGTGTTATAAGTTTCAAAGATCTGTGTATCTGTATATCTGTGTATCTGTCTGTGGCATCGTAGCTCTTAAACTAATGAATCGATTTTAATTTAGTTTTTTTTTTTGTTTAAAAGGTGGCTTGATTGAAAGTGTTCTTAGCTATAATCCAAGAAAATCGGTGCAGCCGTTTGAAAGTTATCAGCTCTTTTCTAGTTACTGTAACCTTCACTTGTCGGGGGTGTTATAAATTTTTATTTTACACTTGTCCAATTATACACCCTAGGGTAGCTTTTTAGGGTAGATAAATGGTATGAGCCGTTTTAATTAGACTTAGACGTCATTTTATAAGACTAGCGTAGTCGGTTCGTGGTAGTTCCTTAGGGATCAAGAGAAAAAAGGTTTTGTTGTGTTTTCTAGATATTTATAGTATTTTAGTATGTGTGACATAGCGGTCTCAATGTCTAGAATTGATTGGCCTAGCTAGACAATTAATTATATTTCACGATTTCCCGAATTCATGAACCATTTTATTTGGAATTCGGTCAGTTTTATCAAATTTGTTAATATTGAATGATGGGTAAAGCAGGCGCTACTTTGAGGAAGCCCATGATACATAAGGAATAAGCTTAATTCGCTATAATCCGTCAACAGATAAATCTGTATGGTGCAACATGCAGCATGTCATATGGACCGTCTGCCCTCCTACTGCTAAACATGCGGGAAAAGCTAGCCACAAAACAAGCAATACGCACCACCATCACGCAAAACCAAACAGATCCCCAAAACACTCGGCACACGTTTCACTTTGACACCGGAGCATCCTCAGGAAATGTAGACCTTGCACAATTGCAATTGTCTGGTGGGAGGCTTCGGTCGTGGCTAGTAACCACCCTACCGGCAAAACCGTGCCGCCAAGCGATTGAGCGTTCCGGTACGATACTGTGTAGAAACCAAAGTGATTTGAGTTTAATAAAAAACTTCCCTTACCCCTTCCAGGTTAGCGCGCTTCCATCTCAGACTGCATCATCACTCACCACCAGGTGAGATTGCAGTCAAGGGCTTACTCGTATCTGAATAAATAAATAAAAATACAATTTGTAATTTTACAATTGCATGTTGTGAGTGTTTCAGTGGATTATAGCAAATTAAGCTTTAGTTTCCCTGTTGAATGAGTTGTTAATTGCGTAACCTATTTGCTTGCAATCATCTTCAAATTAAAGACGATTATAAAGAGACTGCTCTATAACATTTTAGCTTCAAAGCTTTGTCAAAGGACTGCTAGGACGTTGCGTAACTATCCCCAAATATTGCCAAACAAATTGCGGTCGTAACACAGTACAACGAACATTTGTAACAATTTAAATATCCACAATATGATGATAAATGTTATTTTGCACTTAAATATATTACACATATCACATTGCACGGACATTAGGAAGCACTATGCAACACAATCACAATAATAAATAATTCAATTTACAGGGTGTTATTTTGATAGACAACTACCCTCCTTGCAGGGTAGAAACTTAACTATTAATTCACAATTCAGTCCAAAACTTTTATTTTAAAACAAAAAATCGCAATTTTTTGCGGTCATCAATATAAAAAAAAAACTAAATATACATAATATTCACCATTGAAAGTCCAAAAACAATATATTGAATTATTATTTTTTGAGTATATTAATTGAACGTTTTCCTCTTAAAAACTGTTGCCATTGTCCCTTAGAACAAATTTCTGCACCAAATAATTTCTGTAAAAATAACACCCTGTAAATAATATCTTTAGACGTCCATATATAACCGTAAAACATGTATCTAAGTATAAATAAGTATATAATATCCACACATCCGCGCGGAGCGTGGTTTCAAGTAAACGGATTATTATAGGGTTGGATATGCAATATACATGTAGGACCAACTTTTATCGAATTATCGATAAAAAACTTTTCTTGCGTTATGTAAAGTTGCCTTCAAACTATGGAAATATAATATAATATATAAATATCGCTCACCCTACTTTGTTCACACTTAGATGTAACATTATATTGCATCTAAGTGTGAACAGCGACATTTCAAAGTAGGGTGAGCGATATTTATATATTATATTATATTTCCGTAGTTTGAAGGCAACTTTATACGTTAGATTTAATACTTTTCACGGGCAGATTGTTTAACAAAATTGATTTATAACTTATTTATTGTAATTAACCCATGCCTTAAGTCATTTATTTACTTTATCATCGGAGAGAACTTAAGTTTACACGATTATACAAGACGACGCACAGTGGGGCAGATCCAGGAATTAGGCGGCCAATATAATTTTCTCCTATATATGTGTTGTAAATAGGTTAAATTATATTTTTTAGTATTTTGGGAACTTATTTTTTAAAACTAACTGATGCCCGCGGCCCCGCTTGCGTATATTTTGGTTTTAAATCCTGTTTGTCGAAATTCTGATTTAAATCATGTGGAAACCATGGATTTTCTGAGATAAAAAGTAACCTATGTGCTAACCCAGGGCATAATCTATATTCATTCGAAATTTCAGCCAAATCGGTTCAGTAGTTTTACCGCGAAGGAGAAACAAACGTTTTTTGACACGAAAAACAAATAATTCCATAAAGTGCCAAAACAGATTTTATTTCTATATAAAACATAGAAAAAAACTAAAAACACTAAAACTATAATAGTAAATTAAAATCGTGATTATGATAAATTAAGAAAATATAAAAACAAAAACTAAGAAAATAAAGATGCAATGCTAAATAAAAAAATACAAAAATAAACATAATGTGATTCAGATCAATCCCAAGTGTCTTCACCAGAGCTAGAGCTCAATTCATCCTTGTCAAGTTGGTCCGGTTCAGATTCCTCATGAGGACATTCTGCTGTGTTGAGTTCAGCGGAAATAAGCATTTCCAACGCTTCTTTGCTATGAGGCACATTTTTTCTTTTAGGTTTTGGCTTTATGCTCGATATTAATGGATCCAAACTTAGCAACAACCTATTAAGGCCGTCATAATTGCATTGCTCCCTTGAGCATTTTCTTGCGAAATACCGATACTGGCGAAAATGTTTGTTTCGTGCCTCTGCTGCTTCTTCGGATAGTAATCCAATAGGCAGAAGTGCATGATCCATTACAGTTGCACAATGTATTAAGATTTTATGCATTGTTGGAGACATAGGGTGCCAGGGATACAACTCAACATAAAGTTTTGTGGTCTGTTTCTATAGTGCTACGCATTTTGAGTGTTTTTCTGCGTTTACTTCTCCCACTTGAATCTTCAAACGACTTTGATGGTCTACCAGAAGAAGGCTTTTTAGGTCTCGGTATTTCGTATGTTCCTTTAACCATTCATCATTCTTTTGAATGAAAGTATGGGCCTTTTTATGTGACTCGATCCATTTTTTCTTAAATTGTGACTTTAGACGTGAGAAATTATGTTTAACTTCCTTCTTTTGTTCATCACAATATTCATCTTGTGATAGAATATATCTCTCAAGATAAATCAATTTTGCATCAAAATCGGGCAAGTCTTGTTATTGCATTTTAGTAAAAAGAAATCCACGTGTTACGGTCCGAGTCCCTAAAGTGCCTTCCTATTCTGGAAGCAAATAAAAACCGGTTTAAACCGAAAAAAAAGAAATTTGTGAAATACGGCGATTTTCCGCTATGTACTTCATAGCCTTCAAAATATGGATTCCGCGGGAGACCGCAGCTAATCTCGATGTATTCAATTAGGGATAATAGTCAGTTTTTATTTACAATGAATAAAACCGATGGGACTCGGTGGGAAGTTAAAGTAAAACCTTTTTGAGTATCTAAAAGATGATTTTTCGACCGCAACAGAAGCATTATTTTGCAAGTGCCATAAAATATCTATTTTATCGTTATTCAAACTTTTTTATAAATGTAATATATGGGCGCTTACCTGTTATAATCGAATCCATTAAGATTTTTTGCAAAAATAACTCACTAACATATAAAAATCACTTTTTAAAAAGTTGTTTTAATTGAATCAGTTAACGCAATATGAACACTTAGAGTGACGCTCAGGTTTAGACTGACACAAAATGGTGAACACCCCTAATTAGAGGAATGGAGAGGTGGCATTATGTTCGGTGTCTACTTAATTACCTAAGGTAGTAAGTTTTGTTTGTCAATGGCCATTTTTGAGAAATCGATTTATGGCCAGCTAATTCCCGGAACTGCCCCACCGTGCGACGTTCAAGTGCAAAACAGTGCTAAAATGCAGAATAGATTCGCGATCTCATTGATATTTTACATGTGATGAGGCTTTATAACGATATTGATTTTTTTTTTATAATTTTCAGCACAGTTTTTTAGTGGTTAAGTTTTTTTTGTACAGAGATTTGATACGAGTTTATTATAACGTTAGCACTATTCGCTTTTTGCCGTTAAATCAGCTTATTGCTTACGTTTGGACGTGGATGAAGAAACTTATAGATGAGTAATTGCCACGACTTCATTAGACTTCAACATAACGTTATTATCTGTTATTGCACGAGTACAATCGAACTTTATTAACGTTACAAATTTTTAAAACGATATCGTATCTGTATCGTATTAAAGAACAGTATACGGTACCTCGAAAGACGGATACTAGATCGACGTTCAAATATTATGACGTTTGATATATCGTTTTTTTCACAATCTGGGCGATATTCTTCGATCTTTATAATCGCGTAACGTTATTGCATTTGTACCGACTTAATAACGTTGCAATTAATTAAAAAACGATATAAAAGCACATGACGTATTTTTATATCGGTATCGTATTGATAATACCTATTATTATTAACTCAAACGAAATTTTGTACCGATGTAAAATTAACCGGTTTATTGTGTATCGTTATTGAAGTTTTAATGCAATGAAAGATATAACATCATTTATATATTTTGTCTCTTTTTTGCTTTATAATAACTGAAAATGTTTCTCTTTCTTGTGAAAGTGAAATAAGTTATCAGGCAATCTATAAGTTTCTTGGTCTACGAGTTTTAAAGTTTTGTTGTTCTTTTCGGTGCACAGATGGCGCCAAGTGTTTTATATCAAGCAATATTTGAACCGTTATATTCAAAATGGAATGGCGGGGAATAATAATAATTCTTACAAAATAATTAATTAACTCTATTTATAATAAAGCTCTGAAACTATTTTTTAACTACATGTATTTTCTATTTTTAAAATTAAAGGTATTGTTATATTTTTATGTACTAGGTTGCCAATTCACTATGACATTCAAATCGTAAGGCGGTACTGACCTCTACTTGATACAAGTACGCTGGACTTGCTATTGCCAACCTGTTTTGAACAAACTTGGTTATCGCCATTTTGGCGCTGATTGTAGCAGTGAGCGTACTCGGAACTAAATGCTAGTAATGAGACATATTATGTCAACATCAAATGTCAACAAAGACAATTTGGCATAAAGGGTCAATTTTAATTCCCTAAAGTGTGAAGTTAATATAGGGCTCTTTTGAATCACCAACCACTCACAAATGAGCCCGTTTTCTGTACTACTCTATCCACGGTAAAAAGTTAGTACAGAAAACATAGGTCATTTGTGATTGGTCGGTCAATCAAAATGGTTAGCGCCCACTGACTTTCTTGTCTTTCTCATTTGTATGGGATTACGTGAAAGAGAGATTAACTTCTCTCCGTGGCTAGAGTATAGTACCAATGTCATAGAGAATCAAGGCTCTGATTTCTCTACTTATGCGTCCTATTACGGTTGTCTAAAACTACAGTAAAATTATCATTTTTCCTACTCTTGAAATAAAAATGGTGCTAATTTTAGTAAAGAGATTCAACGAATTTTATATTGTCACTATTTTTGTAAAAAAAAGTTTATTAGTGCGCTGCCTCGCAAAGAATTTTTATTATTCCCTGCCAACAGTAAAATAGTTACCATATAAAGAAAATATTACCTATTACCCTACGTAAATGAAAATGTTCGATGTTGCACAAAAATACAGTTCAATGTTTAATTATTTTAAAAGATATTTTTAAGCCACAGTTAGTTTTAAGCGTACATTCATTTTGATCTGATATTAAGTACTGCTAAGCGCCTTCGCACATGGCGACTTTTTCGCGCGCGGTTGACATACAGGAGCTCGATTCCGTAAAACATGCATCAATCATCATAATCGCAATAGTTACTGGCTTTTATGCTATTCTTGTTGCAATAATGCATTGTAGCCAATAGTGAGCGAGCGTCAACCAATCAGAGGTGATTGCGATCGTGACATTGTAGCTGTCATTCTACCACTATCGAGCTGGAGGAGGCCTAACGCCGTAATTTGATAGCACAATGAGACGATCGCAACCAACTCTGATTGGCTGACACTCTCTCACTATTTTCGAAATTACATAAAATGTATTGTTATAGTAAAAATACCATAAATTCAACCAAACAACAATTATTGAGATTATCATCATGATTAGCCCATTGCCGGCCCACTACTGAGCACGGGTTGCTTCTTAGAGTGAGAAGGGTTTAGGCCATAGTCTGCCACGCTGGCCCAGTGTGGATTAGCATACTAGAGCACTTCTAATACTGGACACCATTGGTGTCCGATGTCTCGCTCTAATTTGTTAGTCGAAGTGGGATAGCGATATGTAGATATTAGAAGTGCTCTGTCCGTAGCTGTTTAAAGATTCACGATAACTGGTATACACGCTTCAACTGGGCGTGAAAACGTCGCGTCGCCGTATGCAAAGGTTCTAATAAGGAAATCGGTGGTTATGGGCTGTTTTCCAACGCGAATGCGTAACGTTGTAAAACTAGACCAAGCTTTTTGAAATAATAATCGCTCATACAACTTGGTTTCTTAGTATTACCTTGATTATATGACATAAATTAAGTATTATTATTTTATTGTTTATTATTAAAAAAAAAGTTTATTGATTTTAGTAATGATATAAGTGTATTTATTTTTTCTTTGTATAAGTTTTACGGCAGCCTATATATTTTAATAAATACTGTTTACAATTCAGACATATTATTTATCTAAACTATTTCTTTGGGTTGTTGCAACTGTTTTAGCAAAACAGTTTTTAAGTCTAATATACTTTTGGTATTTTCTTGTTGGAAAAACCAAAACCGATTTGGTTCAGTATTGGTACATCCAAATCAAACGCTTAAATTTAATTTGGTTTTCGTATACAACAAAAAATAAAACAGGGTTGTGTGTTAGAAATTCATATTCCTTTCTAATGTGATGGCATGTTTTCTGCATAAAATATTTTAATGGTTAGCTAATGATTTGCATCGCGTCTTCAATGGAATGCTAACCTTAGTGTTTTTGTACACGGCGACAGTAGACGAAACTAAATAAAAATCGCCACTAACGCGATACAGCTTACCCTAACTTTGCAAACACTTGCAATTAGCCTTAATTCACACAAGCGTTATAAAAGCGTTGCGTTAAAACCCGGTGTTGGCGGGTATTAACGTTGTACGCGTTAAAAAAGCGTTGTCGTGTGAACAGATACTTGAGAATAGATTTGTTCTATTTGAACGCTTTTTTAACGGACGTTAAACAAGCTCTCGTATGAATGAGGCCTTAGGGTTGGAAAAAAAGTTTTAAAAAATTTTTTTGTTTAAAACAGGATTTTCCTGTTTAGAACTAGCGTTTTAATCATTTTTAAAAAAATTTAAACAACGCTGCTTACAAGTTACAATGCAGTTTGAAGCATTGTTGGTTGTGCGTTCGTAAAACGCGCGTTCATAAGTCGCCATGTGCAAAGGTCTTTAACGGTTTGCTTTATATGATTTTATTAATATTGTAGGTACATTTTAAATTAATTCTATATAATATAATATTATTATATATTTAGAGTCCTTAAATGTGAATTTTAAAATGGACAATAAACAGTATTTAAATTATAAAACTAATATACAAGGTTTCGATGTCTTATTTTGGAGATATATTTTATCTGTTGACGTTTTGGTTTTATTTTTTTCTGTATTTTTAAATGGTATTATTTTTTATGTAAATTCGTTTTAACTATTAAGTATCTTGTATATTATAGCAGTTGAGTGAAATTACCTTATTATAATATTATTATTATGTTTATATTATTGTAATGTTTGAACGAATTGTTTACAATTTCGAACGGAGCAATAAATAATATACGAAAGAGTATATAGTTGTTTTATTTACAATTTTTTATCATTTGAACATTTTCTTGAAAACGCAAAAATTGCAGCTAATTACAAAAAAAATATTAATAGAGCAACTTGCATCTTTATGACTAACCCATCACCGGCCCACTACTGAGAACGGGATTTCTCACAGAATGAGAAAAGGTTAGGCCATAGTCTACCTCGCTGGCCCAATGGGAATTGGCAGACTGAACACACTTTTGATAACATTATGGAGAACTCTCAGGCATGCAGGTTTCTTCACAATATTTTTCTTTACCGTTGAAGCAAGTGACATTTAGGTAATTGCTTTAACACAACTCTGAAAAGATACGTGCCCTGTTCCTACCTCCCGAATAGGAGGGATGTCTCAGGCTATCACGGGAACTCTCATAGAATAATGGAAATAATATTTTCTAAATTGATCCAGGTCTCGAGTAGGTATATACTTTCCTACCTAGATTCCTACATATCTGACGTAGTAATAGCTACCTGGTAGGACTTGAGGGGCTCAGGACGTATACAATATAGATATGATTTTAAATAAAAATAGCGAGCAGGCGTGTCACCTGATGTTAAGTGATTACCGCCGCCCACGAACATTTCGCCGGTGCGTTGCTGGTCTTTCACGAATTTGTTGGTCCACCCTTGAATAACCCCATGTTCTAATCTAGTAGGAACACCGTCGATGGGAGTTGATGTATTTCGGTCTGTGGGCAATTTTTTCAACAACCTCAATAACGTAGCTTGATAACTGATAATCCAAGCGATAAGCAACTTAACCACGAACCTAGCTATTTACCTCCTTACTATTCTAAATGAGAAATGCGCGGACAAAATGCGAATGAAGTAAACGAGAAAGAAAATAACTTTCTCTAATTAGTTCACCGCTCGCGTGTAGTGCAGGATACGTACGTCATGCGATTTGTGGAACACCGAACATGCCTGGTTGTAGAATGGTTTGCGCCATACGATTAGACGGTAGGCTCTTCTCAGACCCTAGGCGCGTCTGGAACCCTCATTCTTAGCTTTAATTTTAAGTTTACGTAATTAATTATTATCAACATTTAGGTACATCATTATCTTACAAATTCAACAAAAAATAGCAGAAATGGAAGTGCAGATTGGCAGATTTCCATTATGGAAAACTCTTAGGTGTGCAGGTTTCCTCACGATGTTTTCCTTCACCGTTAAAGCGAGTGATATTAATAAATAGCTTACAATGCACATAACTGACTCCGAAAAATTAGAGGTGCGTGTGAATCGAACTTCTCTAGTATGGAGGCGGACGTCTTAACCACTAAGCTATAACGGGTTAGTAGAGCAATAGCTACGTATCGCGCAAACCGTTCTATATTCAGATCTCTAGGTCTAAGGGACCGGCGTAGTCTTAAAGTGATAAGTGATCGACATTCGACAGGTTCATTAAGCGAACTATCAGCGAGCGATTAAACGGTGTCTGCTAAGCTCTCGCTTGGGAGTAATCTGCTCGCTAGGTGCTCCGTTGTTCACCATAATCTGATTATATCCTACCTACCTACTGGTATATGTTTTTTTTAAAGAATATTAGCCATTTTTAACCCCCGACCCAAAAAGAGGGGTGTTATAAGTTTGACGTGTGTATCTGTGTATCTGTGTATCTGTGTATCTGTCTGTGGCATCGTAGCGCCTAAACGAATGAACCGATTTTAATTTACTTTTTTTTGTTTGAAAGGTGGCTCGAACGAGAGTGTTCTTAGCTATAATCCAAAAAAATTGGTTCAGCCGTTTAAGAGTTATCAGCTCTTTTCTAGTTTTCTTGTAGAAAAGAAGGTCAGATAACCGTTAGGTTCTTAATATTATGTCAATTGACAAATTTATGTCAAGCTGTCAAGATGCCTTCACTTGTCGGGGGTGTAATAAATTTTTAATTTACACTTGTAATCATGACTAACTAACATTCCCCTTTTCCCCTCCAACTAAGCGTAAAGCTTGTGCTAGGAGTAGGTACGACAATAGTGCAACGGGTGGGGTTTGAACCGCCGACCTTCCGGATTTCAGTCCGATCCTATAACCGTTGAGCTATTGAGGCTTTATTTATAGTTCGCGACAGGCCAACATGGCAATCAGGGTGGGGACCTCCCGCACAGCCCCGGTGCGAAATAGCGCGGAGGACGTGCGGATGTGCGGGGCGTCCCCTGCCTCATACCCCGATTGCCATGCCCACCTGTCGCGAAATTGTAGCAGCATGCATAGGTAATCTACGACATAACTTACGAATCGACTAATTGTATTGTACTCATATGTTTAGCAATTACCTATTCATTAAAAGCTGTTAGTGATAACAATAATCTAAATTTAAACCGATGACACAGAGGAAAAACGCCAAATTCTGATTTCCAAAGTCACTCATCCAGATAAGCACCGAATTGGTTCAATGTTGCTTGCTCAGCGCAATCGACTGAGGCCAACTCCCCTCACAAAAGTAACCCATTCTAAAACCCTTGGGGCCCGGGCATTTAGTGGTCAACAGTATAAGGGCCCTTTGCTTATTAGTGCGTAATTAATAAGCTTTTTAAGCCTGTTCAAGCGAAAGTAGTTAAATTAACTGAGTGGATAAGTATGTCTACCTATCGGACTGACAAGCTTTTGAATATTTTGGACAAGTAAATATTTCAGAATACGTGGTAGGTATACGGGGAGTGTTCTGAGGAGTTGGTGGACCTTATTGCATGTACATCGATGATTGCACCCTCCTTTTTCTACAACTGCACCGCACACCATCGTAAGCTATTTCACCAATCATTACTTGAGTGCCTGGTAGGTACACTTCGACCTCCCGTTGTGTCAGATCTTTTTTCCACGCAACTGTGGAACCAACTCCCTTCGGCGCTGATTCAACAAATTCTTGAAAAGCTGGCAATGCAATTCGGCGGTTCCTCTAGTGCTGCAAATGTTAATGGGCGGTGGTAATCACTTAAAGTGACCTTCGTTTGTTATTATTAATTACTAGAGGATGCCCGCGACTTCGTTGGCGTGGATGTAGGTTTTTGAAGATCCCGTGGGAACTGTTTGGTTTTCCGGGATAAATAATTGTCTATGTCAATAACATGGACGCAAGCTACCTCGGTACCGAATTTCATACAAATCGGTTGAGCGGATGGGTCTTTAGGAATCCCGTAGGAACTCTTTGATTTTCCGGGATAAAAAGTAGCATGTGCCCGTCCCCGGGATGTAAGCTAACTCTGTACTAAACATTAAAATCGGTTCAGCGAATGAACCGTGAAAACGTAGTAAACAGACAGACAGACAAACTTTCGCATTTATAATATTAGTATGGATTGTTTTTTATTCATACGAGACCAGATTGCCAAAATAATTTAAATAATTAAACCTGCTTATTACTAGAGTAGGTTTATTCAATTCCACATACAACAGTTATGTAAACCGGGTAGGCACGATTGCAGGTAGGTAGGATTGCATTGACCGGTATTTCTGGTATGAATTGTGCCGTTTAATACGTATTTAACAGTGTTGCCAATTTAAATGTTTAATTTTCTTCGCTTCAATTTCAGCTTCGTATACTAGATACTACCTTATATTATAGGGCTTATTGTGGGTTATTTTGGGACTCCTTCTTCTCCTTGTCTTCTTCTCGGAGCGGGTGGGCGTCAACGAGAGATTTTGGAGCCTCCCAAGTTAACCCCATTTTCCCCACCGTCTCCCGCCGCATGCCTCATAGCATTCCCCGACAATCGGGGAACTCCCCGCTGATTGGCAGCACGGCCGTTTAACCATTAAAATAAAGGAGCCAAAATAATGATGCACCGAATGCCGACGTCCATATTAATTAATCTGACAAAGGGCCACCTTTTAGTCATAATCTTCTGGTATTACCTAATGAATGTTGAGGAATAAGTAGGTATAAACCAATAAACTAACATCTTTTCTACACAGGATCTTATTTGAATAAGTATATAACGGTAAGCTTACCTACTTAGACCTAAGCATTTTCATACAAGGTACTTAGTTAAATAAGGTAAGAAAACAACTTAGGTAGGTAGGTAAATACTATTATCTAGTTTGACCTAGAAATGGTTAGGCATCTCGGGATTTGATGTTCACCTCTGTGCCTTTGAGAGCACTTTAACCTGGGTTCCGGTTATCATCAGGAAGATTATTTTAAAAATATAAGTAAATAGCGAACAAACGAGCTAGCTGGTTACCTGAAGTGAACATGAACTGCATTTGCAGCGCCAGAGGAACAGCCAATGCGTTTTAATCTTTTCGGGAATTTGTCAAACCGAAAAATAACTCTTCTTAATAACTTATTATCTCATAAACGAAAACAAAAAATCTATCGAAGGTATTTGGTTTTGGGGGAGACTTCGGCCGTGGCTAGTTACCCTACTGGTAAAGCCGTGCCGCTAAGCGATTTAGCGTTCCGATACGATGCCGTGTACAAACCAAAGGAGTATGGGTTTCATGAAAACTACCATATCCCTTCCAGGTAAACCCGCTTCCATCTTAGACTGCATGATCACTTACCACCAGGTGAGATTGCAGTCAAGGGCTAACTTGTATCTGAATAAAAAAAGGTAATTATACTTATAGCAGAAACCAGGTGATGTAGAGACCTAACTTGATTTCGGATTGCCATCAAACGAAAGGAAATTTCCGTTTAATAACAACAATGGACCCAATGTACCGAAGTAGCTATCTTATTTATCTTATTTTTGCCCTTGGATCTTGCTGAAACCGCGTACTCTCGCCGCTCAGTCGCAAATCTGTTACGCCAGTGCACCGTCGCACGCGCATCTAACATGGCCGACTGGTTTGCGCGCCAAAAATCGCGAAATTTAATTCACCGCATATTAGTGCTGCTAATTATTTATTAAACTTTTTGCTGTGTTAAATACGTACGTTTGGAATTTGAATTCGCCCGAAGAATAATTATTGTGTATTTAAGTACATATCCCGAAAAAGCATTATAAAAGTTTTGGATCACGAAATATTTATAATATAAATAATTTTCCAAGTTTCCCGATGGCGAAACAATCTTAAAAGAGGTGTTTTCTTACATTGTGAATTAGAAGATTTATATTAGGTATATAGCTACTTGTTAAGGAATGGAAAATAAACTAAAACTGTAATACCTAATTAAAATAAAAACTAAAATCAATTTAATTTAATTTAATACTTCATCGACACCATCGCAGCGAGGAATTTTAGCCAAGATGCAGGCATTGCCCCTTTGGATGGCCAAACTAATTCTTATCCAAAGTAACTGCCAACTTTTAGGTCTCGTGGAAAAAAAACCTCTTTGTTATCAGTGCCTGTAATCTTTAATTTCGTATTTACCAAAGAAAGTTGTGTTTTACCAACAATTATGAATCGAAAATGCATACGAAACTTTTTGGATGTTTGGTGTTAGTGATATTATTATGTTATTGTGATGGTTTGAACAATAAGAAGAAAGTTAAAAGAAAAGTCGGTGTTAGTGCTGGTGGGAAGAATAGGCTTCCGTTCGCGAATGTGACTGAAAAACATGGTGTTGAAAATAGAGGATTTTTGTCACACGGTAAGCTTTTTCTAAACTACTGTTAGGTTATTTTCACGAGACATTTCACCGCGCTAAATAGCCTCATCTGTTGGCAGAAGGGCTGGTTCAGTTTTTGCATAAAGGATCAGCCTGGCTGTGCAGGTTGTCGGTGATAGCCTAGTGGTTAAGAGATCAGCATTCTATTCGGGAGCTAACGGGTTCGATTCCGGGCATGCACCTCTAACTTTTCGGAACGGATGATGATGAATGATCCTTGATAAATTGTAATAAATAGTTTTAATACCTATTGTTTTCTTGTGGAAAATATAATGTAGAAACCTGCATGCCTGAGGGTTCTCTATAATGCTCTAAAATTATTTCCTTACTAGCTCATGCCCGCGACCTCGTTCGCGTGGATTTAGGTTTTCAAAAATACCGTGGGAACTGTTTGATTTTCCGGGATAAAAAGGTCTTCAACTATAGTCTAATAATAATACCTATCCAAAAATCAAGTCGATCTAATGCTCCGTTGCGACGTGATTGAAGGACAAACAAACACACTATCGCTTTTATAATATTAGTAGGTAAGTATAGTGATTATTGAATTATGTATACCTACAGGAAGTGTACAATATAAACCAACTTCAATAGACATATTTTGTATAACCTAGCAAATGTTTTAAAATAGATACCTACCTAGATAATGGGTCAGTATCTTAACATGATCTTAACTAAGTAGGTATTAGACAATCCTACTTTATATTGTAAACGCGAAAGTTTGTATGTATGAATCACAGAAATCCAAATAATACTTAGTCTTTTATATCTATGGTATGAATGGATGTGTGTTTGTTACTCTTTCACGCAAAAACTACTTGATGGATTTGGTTGTTTGGAATGGAGATAGGATTATATCCTGGATTAACACATATAGGCTACTTTTTATCCCGGAAAATCAATGAATTCTCACGGGATTTTTAAAAACCTATACCCACGGGAACGAAGTCGCAAGCATCAGCTAGTCTCATATAATAAGACAAGCTTAATAATACCTACTTACCTAATTTTTAATTAGTGGTTAAATGCACAATATCTTATGATAATTAATGTATTTAGTCCAATAAATATAAGGCTTGTTAGTACGTAATCTACTCTCCAATAGCTAATGCGTCCCACAGAATTTGAAATAAAGTACAAATAGAAATACTTAGTATCAAAAAAAAAAAACCAAAATATTTTATTCAATGAAACTTTTACAAGTACTTTGAATCGTCAAGTGCATCTACCACTGGTTCGGAATGCCTTTCCTACCGAGAAGAAATCATATCATATCAGCTATATAGCATTCCGGGACAGTGCCGCATGTTACCGGATTTCTGCTACTCCATCATCATCCATATTAATATTATCATCGTCCTCACCGTCAACGGCGATAGCTGATGTCCACAGCTGGACATAGTTTGCTAGTAATCAGTCTTGCGCCGCGATTCTTGTCGTCAGTCCACGTCTTCCAACGACGCCGCCCGTGCCGGTGTGCATTCTACGTTACCTAGCACTCATTCCGCAAGATTTTTAACAGCTCATATCCGTTTAGCTGATTTTGGTGAAAGGTGGAGACGGAAACTGGCTTCTTATGCCTAGCGTTCCTACAGGATTTTTAAGAACCTAAATTCACACGGACATAGTCGCGGTCATCAGCTAGCGCAGAAATAATTCGAAAATACATACCAATTATATTATTTCTAGTATTCAAAGCAACGTATATATTAAACTTTAACGTTATACAAATACCTACGTCTGCTTTTACATTAACGCCTACTGATGTTTTACAAGTCATATGCTCGGCGACAAACTCACTCTCTGCCACTTCTACACCAAGTTTAAATTCTGTGATAATTACATTCTCTACAATTAGAGAAAATGTTGCCTTGCAGTGGGTCATAGACATTTCCTTATATTTCTAAAGTAGACACCTTTCTGATAACTTGGGAAGGGATTAAACTCAACGACTTGTCAAGTCGAAAGTCCAATTATTTTAATTTGGTAATAGGTACTTTTGTACTCTTTCTGATCGTCAATTGCTGAATTTGGAATACAATGATGTATATCTAGTGAAATTTATAACTAAAGATACGAGGGTTACTTGAAGATATGTAATAAGTAATAAAGATTTGAGAGGCAAGTTTTTATCAGAATGTCTATCACGCTAGGTCACTCAAATTGTAGAACGAAATTTAGGTCCCTACCTAAGAACGATGTATGTTTACTAACCCCCGTCGTAAAAAGAGGAGTGTAATAAGTTTAATGTGTGTATTCTATGTATTTGTGAAGCTATGTGTCTGTCTGTGGCATCGTAGCTCCCAAATAGATGGACGATGTCTATAAGTAGGTACGAGTAGGTACATCCATGTAAGAAAATCACGTCGAAATACCCGACTGAGTTTGTTGTGGGCTCTTCTCAGACTTGGGCGCATGTGGAACCCTCATAGCTTTAGTTTTAAGTTTATGTAATTCATTATCACCACTATATTATCATATTTCAAATGTAACAATTTGAATAAATGATTTTGACTTTGAACCGTTGCTCCGTTGCAGCGTTATTGAAGGACACACACACACACTTTCGCATTTATAATTGGTAGTGATAGAAATAAGTTTTTTTTTAATTAAAAAAATGTCAACCAGTTCATTATATAGCCATATAATTTGCTTTCCAATTAAGCGTAAAGCTTTAGGTACGACATTAGTGCAACGGGTGGGGTTTGAACCATCGAATTTCAGTTCCCTCCTACCGTACCGTTAAGCTATTGAGGCTTCTTTAAGGGGCATGAAACGGGCCTGCCCGCGAAACTCAAATTTAATTTGGTTTTTCGCAATTTGTAAACTAATAGCTAGTAAGAAATTAGCTCTAGTATCGACTAATTTGTGTGAATAGTCGATACTAGAGCTAATTTCTTAAAGTAAAGATTTTTATATAAACCTGTGAAGATGATACTGCCATTGTCGCAATTAAAATATAAAGCTGCATTTTCACTAGGGGACATTTGTTGCGCGACTCTGTCGCTCGACACGAAATTCACGTGTCCCGCGCCATGTCGCCCGACGTCGTCCGACGTCGCTTGGGACATTTACGTGTCGCGCAACTTGTCGCTAGTCGATGGTCTGCGAGCGTCGACGCGCGCGACCTTCGTGTCCCTCGACAATCGCCGGGCAGGCTTTGAGTGGTGAGAACGTGTGTCGCTTTGTGTTCCACTGCACTGAACAGCACTACTTCCTCGGGCGACATACTGATCACGACTGGCCAATGAGAACGAGTCATATGTCGCGGGACATTGTCCCACAACTTTTACAGAGACAACTACGTGAATGTCGAACGACAAGTATCTGCGACATGTCGCCTAGTGAAAATGCGCCTTAAGCCTACGTCGTCGTATTAGTTTACAAATAGCGAAACACCAAATTAAATTTGAATTTCGCGGGCAGGCCCGTCGCTTCCACCTTATTTGCAATTGCAAAATACTTTTGCGAATAGTCCAAAGGGGGTCAAGTCCACGAATGACGGAAGCGACATTCGTTAGCCGTCTATAAAACTAGGTACCTACTCAAACATTTAATAAAATGTCCAAATGAAATGAAACAAATTGATGTAAACTGAGCACCGCGTGGCCCAGAAACGATTGTGGGTTACTCGTTTGTTAAGCGTTAAGCGTTATTGCGCAAAAACGTATTATCACTGTAGAAGAAACACTTGGAAACCTTGTTAAGATCGAGGCACACCGAGCACATATACCTAACTAGCTAATTAATGCCCGCAACTTCGTTCCCGTGGATATAGGTTTTTAAAAATCCCGTGGGAACTCATTGATTTTCCGTGATAAAAAGTAGTTTATGTGTTAATCCATTGTATAATCTATTTCCATTCTAAAATTCAGCCAAATCCGTTCAGTATAGTTCTTGCGTAAAATAGTAATAAACATCCATCCATATATACTTACAAAGTTTCGCGTTTATAATATTAGTAGGATTGGGGTAGGTATAAGGCTAAAAACATTGATGTCGGAGCAATCTTCCCCTTATATAATTAGTAAGTTAGATACTACTAGCTTTTCCTGCGACTTCGTTCGCGTGCACTTAGTTTTGTTAAGAATCCCGTGTAATGTGAACTCTTGATTTTCCGGGATAAAGTCTCTGTAACCAAATTTCGTCATAGTCGGTTAAGCAGAATGCAGATTAAGCCATGAAATTGGTTTTTTATTATTTGTTGTTATAGCAGCAATAGGAATACACACTCTGTAACTCTATACCTATTACGGTTCATGAGATACATCCCACTGATAGATAAACGGACAGAGAGCGTAGGCTCAGTAACAGCGCATCGTTGGCAGCCTTGGAAAATATGTTATGTTGGGTGTGTAGGATTCCAGCTGAAGTGGCAATGGGCAGGCCATGTCTGTCGCAGAACCGACGGCCGTTGGGGCAGACGTGTTCTGAAGTGGAGACCGCGTACCGGTAAGCGCAGTGTGGGACGACCTCCAGCCCGCTGGACCGATGACCTGAAGAAGGTAGCGGGGAGCGGGTGGATGAGGAAGGCGGAGGACCGCGTTTGGTGGCGCGCTCTTGGAAAGGCCTATATCCAGCAGTGGAAGCTTACAGGCTGATGGATTGGATTGGATTGGTGTGTATATATAGACCTAGCCTTTTCCCATGTTAATTGGGGTCGGCTCTCCTAACCATATTTCTCCAAGTTGTTCTGTTTTGGGTCGTCATTGTGTCTATTTGGGCTGTTTTCAGGTCGTTCAATACTACTGACATCCAGGTTTGTCGAGGTCTGCCCCGTCGTCTGGGTCCAGCGCTAACATGTATTACGCTTCTGGTCATGTGATCCTCGGGTCTTCTCATGACATGACCATACCACCGCAGCCGTCTCTCTAAGAGTTTGTCTTCGATTGGTGCTACTTTAAAGGTGCCCAGAATATGCCTATTCTGTATTTTATCTAGTAAGGTGACTCCACCTGCCCATCTCAGCATTTTCATTTCAGTTACATGCATCCTAGAAACCTGGGTTTTTTTTACAGGCCAGCACTCCGAGCCATAGATTAAAGCAGGGCGAACAGCGGTTTTATAAACTTTGCCTTTAATACGAATAGGCATCCGTTGGTCGCACAGCAATCCAGATTGGATTGCTGTGCGACCAGGATTGGATTGGTGTGTAACCAACTTAATAGCTAGTAGTTTAATAGCTACCGGTGCAGCCAGTTAGCAGTAAAGTAGGTTCTGTGAGGCGAGCCGCGGGATGAGTTGTCGCATTTCATCGCTTTACGACTCCATTTCACTGACAACTGACGAGTGAAGGAGCAGTGAAAATGTGATGAACGAGTCGAGATTTCACACGTGATTATAAAGCCGCATCTATTTAAGGTTTTACACGCTTCTCCGAATAAACGTATTACGCCTATTATCCCATTAATAATTGTTGTTCTAGATCTAAAAACCGGCCAAGTGCGAGTCGGAGTCCCACACGAAGGGTTCCATACCGTCGCTCGTACAAGATATAGGTACGCACCTAACACTTTTACATAGTATACAAGGAACCAAAAGCTTAATTTGCTATAATCCGCCAAACCAAACAAATCTGCAACATGCAGCATGCGACATGTACCGCCCGCCCTCCCATTAATAGACATGCAGGAAAAGCCAGCCACCAAGCAAGCCACACGCACCACCACCACGCAGCACCACACAAATCCCAACACCATTCGACGCACGTTTCGCCCCGACACCGGAACATCTTCAGGAGATGTAGACCTTACAATGCCTAATTGTAAAGTCAATTTTGCAATTAGGCATGATTCTAGGTCAACGAGAAGTACCCTATAGGTTTTCTTGACAGACACGAAAGACGGACAGACGGACACTAAGTACATATTATTTATATTAATTAATCTTTGATGATTAAGCAGTGAATCTGTGTTGATATGCGAAATCAATTTGCAACATTTTTCTCAATGAAACAGTTTGATGGGTTCCATTGGATTGCTAAGTGAAAAGCTTAGCTAGGGGTTTCGTTTTAGATTTTAAGGCACGGAACCCTAACACACGAGGGCACTTCAAATCATCTCTTTGATAATAAAGACAGTTTAACAACGTTTTCCTCAATGAAACAACTTGATGGGTAGTGGGTACTTACAAGACACGATCGCATCTCAAACCTGCAGCGATTTTTGCGGTCAATAGGTCCGCGATATTTATGCAATGACCTTAAATATAATAAGGACTTAAGGTGTCTCTTGTGTTGCCATAAAACATTGTTTGCGTGGGCAGAGGTGCAATAAAAGGATCGAGGACCAAGTGAAAGGTCGAATGTTGATGTTTTTGGTTGAGTTTATTTTGACAACCTCCCTAGTTTATAAGAAGAGGTCCCGGGGTTGGTTCTCCGTAGCGTAGGTGCAATTTGGATAATTTGTAAGCTGGCTCTTATCTGGTCTAGAGTAGGTCTGATCTGGTCATGTGAGGATCTAGGGTCTAATATTAGTGGAACCTTAAAACTAAAACACACATTACTCCAAAAAGTTAGAGATGCGCACCCGCCTTCGATACCTGTCCATCGGCATCGATTAGAAGGCCTAAGATTTAATCGCTAGACTATCACCTCGCGCCGAGAATTGAACTCCAGATCTAACACTTAGAATATCACAGCACTTACCACTGCACCAGGGGGGTCGTATAAACATGTCACAGCTACTACAAGTGTAAATTAAAAATTTATAACACCCCCGACAAGTGAAGGTTACAGTAACTAGAAAAGATCTGTTAACTTTCAAATGGCTAAACCGATTTTCTTGGATTATAGCTAAAAACACTCTCGATCAAGCCACCTTTCAAACGAAAAAAAAACTAAATTAAAATCGGTTCATTAGTTTAGGAGCTACGATGCCACAGACAGATACACAGATACACACGCCAAACTTTAACACCCCTATTTTGGGTCGGGGGTTAAAAATTAAGGCTCATTTATTGCATTCAGGTCTATTAAACCTAGCTCTGGCTTATAAATTACCATTAAGATAGCCTGAACACTGGTCTTAACGATTGGTTAAGGTCGTCAATGTGTGGAACAGCCAACAGGCGGCATTACCTACAGGTTAAGTGGCTAGCAAGGTTAAAGTAGTGCCCTACGGACATCTTGTATCTTCAATTTAGCTGTTTAGGTCACTGGGTTAATACTAGGTTTTGTTACTAACTGAACACAGTTAGATCTATTACTAAGGTGAAATATGGAACCCTAGGACCTAGGCTATATCGTCACAAATCTGAAAGTCTGTGAAAATAGGTAAAGCCTAGTTGCGAATATCGTGGGCCGTGGCACAAGTATAGGGAAAAATCCGAAAATGATTAATCTTAAATCCTATATGGGAATTTTATGGGACATAATGTTATTGATAAGAGATTACTGAGCCTTTTTTGAAAATTTTTCGAAGCTAGCCTGTACCTTTGTGCAAAATATCACACTAATATTATAAAGGAGAAAGTTTGTATGTGTGTGTGTGTGTGTGTGTGTGTGTATGTTTGTTACTCCTTCACGCAAAAACTACTGGACGGATTGGGCTGAAATTTAGAATGGAGATAGATTATACCCTGGATTAGCACATAGGCTACTTTTTATCCCGGAAAATCAAAGAGTTCCCACGGGAATTTTAAAAAACCTACATCTACGCGAACGAAGTCGCGGGTATCAGTTAGTGAATAATAAAGTTACTTTATTTTTTACTTAGATAAAATTTTTGTTTTGTTCTAAGATTATTTTCAATTTTTTTGTGTTGTCAATAGATTATTTTGGTTCTGACTTGGTCGAACACCTACTTAATAAATATTATCGTTTCAAGGTACGGAACCCTCGGTGCACGAGTTCTACTCATACTTAGCTGGTTATTATAATCACACATTATAAAGGCGAAAGTTTCTGTGTGTGTATCTGTGCATGTTTGTTACTCTTTCGCAAAAACTACTGCACAGATTTGGCTGAAATTTTGAATGGAGATAGATTATACTCTAGATTAACACATAGGTATTTTTTATCCTGGAAAATCATAAAGTTCCCACGGGATTTTTAAAAACCTACATCAACGCGAACGAAGTCGAAGGCATCAGCTAGTATTAAATAATTACAGTCAGTGGTTTCGTGTTAGTAATCCCTTGATCCATTTTCTCTCGGCACACAGATTTAGGGGATCAACTCGAGCGTAATAATATGAATAAACAGAAGCCGGGTAAGGCGCAGGGCACACCCGCAGAGTATTTATTCCATGATAACAGCTCAAACTAATCTTAATTTATTGACTTTGGCATCAAGGGAGTGGAGCACGGGTGACCTAGGAGCTCCGCGCGTTTGTTATCTCTTCTGCGATGCTTCCGTGTTTTGTTTTCAGCATCGAAATCACTGTAACAACAGCTTAAATGTCAGCATACCTATTACCTACATAAGGAGTACTCTTTTTTAAACTCGGCTCTACCTCCACTCAGTCAGTATGCGCTGGCCCTAATGTTAAGTAATGTAAGAGTAACTACACACTGGAGACTTTCAATATGCCACCAATAAAACGTCCCTACTCCCTACTACCCCTAATGAAATGGAAAACGCACAAGCACACACTATAATGTATCAACCAAGTGTTTGAACTTATCACACTAATATTACAAAGGCGAAAGTTTGTGTGTATGTGTGTATGTATTTGTTACTCTTTTACGCAAAAACTACTAGACGGATTTGGCTGTTTAGAACGGAGATAGATTGTACTTGGATTAATACATAGACTATTTTTTATTCTGGAAAACTAATGAGTTCTTACGGGATTTTTAAAAAACCTATATCCACGCGAACGAAGTCGCGGGCATCAGCTAGTTCTTAATAAAACCAACGAGTAAATAAGAACGTATTTTAGTTACATAGTCACCGAACTTACTCAATATACGTAACTGATAAAATATTTACTTACCATGAATAACTTTCGATGATCAACTTTTTTCCCTTTCACTTTCGAAGGAATTCAATGAAGCGAAATCATATCAAATTAATGGACGTGGCAGGATAAAACTTTTTATCTCTAGCAAAGGCACTTCAATTCAATTCATTTATTTTTCACATTATTTCTTTAATGGCTAAAACTTGAATGAATACAAATTGTTCTAGAAGAAAAGTCGTACCTACTTGATTAAATAAATTAAAACCACGACTGCCCTGCAAAAATACTTATGTAAAAAAAAAAACATATTTGAAAATGGCAGCATACAGCTGCCATATTCATTTTTTTCAAAAGATTTATAGCCAGTATTACTTGGAAAAATGTAAGAATTCTAACGATACCCCATACGTCCAAATCTGTTCAGGCATATAGAAGTTATTGTGGTATAAAAAACTGACATACATAGTACCTACATACTTATAATATGAATCCTGAAAACATTACACTAAGTACTTAGTGAAATGGCTGTACTGTAAAAAGATAAGTACTCTTTCTGCATCGTATTCTTCATTGCTAAGGGTCGTGCCTCTTGCCATTGATTACATTGTTGTCATGGGTTAATAATGCGGTGGGCTTCCAAATTCTTTCGGATACACATCGATGGAAGTATTTCGATTTTTAGGTGTTAGTGATAATTACCAGGATCAAACGGTTAAACGACACGAGCTACAAGGTTATAAGGTAGACCGTTATGAAATAAGATAAGTATAGTGGCTAATTCTGTTGTACAAAATCTCCAAACTAAAATGACAGGTTTATAATAATGTATTACTATCCCTTTCATAATGCTCGCTTGGGTAAAGAATATTCCTAGATTTAGATCTGTCGATTTAGTTTGCAATAGAATAGCCACATTGTGTGACCAAAAAATGTATGTATCTCGTAACACATAATCCCACATCTCTGATGGAAACTGGAAAGGCTGCTTAATCCACTTTATGAAACAAGTTTAATTATTTTTGTTTTTAATGAGCATGTCAACGTTTCCTGTTATTCTCGTATGTGGACAAACCCTAATCGATGATACTAAGCAGCTGGGCGCGGTGCTTCCTGCGCACTAGTTTAGAAAGCCATGACTCATTCTCGCTCGTCGCTACGATTTAAGAGGATCATTGTCAACGATCCCCCGTCGATTTCCTACGTACATCGATGTATAAGGATACGCCATTCCCATATAAATCCGTTTACAAAAATGAGCCTATAAAAAAATAAATATTACGTCATTGAACTCGTCAGTGAATTTGACGCGAGCGTCAACTCTCTGTTATTAAAAAGATCAAGGATGGAATGGAGCTATTTTGTGCAATATTTCGTCAATTTTTTTTGCGTTAAAAATATTATTAGTGCAGATATGAGCATGTAATGAATCTAACAAAGAATTTTCACAAATAATATGTAATAATATAAACCATAACCAAAAAAACTTCTGTAGTACGGAACCCTCTATCAATGCGGCAGCTTCGCCGTTGCGGATGCGGATGCCCGCAAAATCGCTAAAATATAGCTACGTCATACGTACGACGTATACATACAAAATACACACATCGTTAAATAGTTAAACACATACATAAACATACATAGTTAAATACATAAAAAATACATATAAGCATGTATACACTCAAACATATATATATAGTTTTCGCGACTTGCAACATCCGCATCCGCGTGACTATCCGCATTGATTATTATTATTGTAGATGCAGATGTGGATGCCCAAATCAATGCGTAACCTTCACAATTGCGGGTGAGGATGCGAATATCGGAAACATCGCTAGTCTACTAGTACAAATATACATACATAGTAAAACAGTTAATTATATACAAACATACATAGTTAAATACTTACAAACATACAATCATAGTTAAATATATTCATGATCATAAGTAGTCTGTCATACGCGAATAAAAAGTTTTACTTCAAAAAAAATAACACGACTCCATTCTTTCTGTATTCCAATTGTACGATATTTTTGCGGCAAATATTTAATCATAGCAAAATTAAAAATATACCCAGCTTATACGTTAAATTAAATGAGAAAACGATATACTTACGAGTGAAATGTTATTCCATCTTTTTTTTGATGGATTTCCGTACGGTTTTTGCAAGATTTGACCGCACATGACGGCATTTTCGACAGTCAAAAACACGTGCGATACGATAAAGCGTGTGCGGCCGACTGATGCGTGATAAAGAGACTTTTGCCAATTCTCTTTAACTTGTGAGCGCATTTTTTTTCTTCTAAGGGCCTATCCATATACATCGATGCCTACGTATGATATTATTGTTCTCATCTCTATCTGCCCTGGTTCGTGTATTCTCGGTTCCTAGATCGGTGCATTTGTGATAACCAATTCTAATTGCTGTGATTGGCTGAATTTACCATGTTCTTGCTGCGACAGTGAGTTTGAGCCACTAGCGGAACAATGTTAGCCGGTCAGAAATGATTGCAATTAGTCAACCTGTATGACGTCCGTGTTCTATTTTTGATTACAAAAAAGAAAAAATTGTTGTTGCAATCATCAATTTTAGCAAATAGTGAAAGAGAGTCGACCAATCAGAGGTCACAACTACCGTCACACTTTCTGTGAAACTATGGCAGTAGGCTTACCGAGTAATGAAAACAATTTTTCATTCTGTAATGTCATGTGGCAAGTAGGGTTGCCACCTGCCTCTTTTTGATTTACAGGCTACCACCATCAAAAATACGGGGTTTAGATTTGAAGAAATTTAAAAATTTGAAGTATTTGAAGAAATAGGCGGTGGTTCTCTCTGAAATGCACGGAAAGCCTATTTAGATATTTCAGTTTATTTGTAAGTTTTGTATTTTTTCTCTGTATGTTGCCGTGTCTTGATTGGTGAACTGTGTTTGCAATGTGATTTTAAATAAAAGATTTATTTATTTAAATAGCTTTTAAAAACTCTAGTTTTGTAAAGCAAAATGTTATACATTTCATGCATACAATCTTTGCATTTTAACTTAAATTTACATTTAACTTGTGATTCCACCTTCACAGTATCAATACTATGGCCGTAGCCAGGAATCGATTTCGGGAGAGGTTTTATCAGGGCCGGAACTGAATCCTGTCATGAGGAAAATAACATTCGCTCAACTTTATGGGCTAATTACCTGGTTAGTGGAATTTCGCCTTTCAATTTGACAGTGAGATAAAATACAACAATAAAAAAGCGCGAGCGCAGTGAGCGTAAGTGTTTTTGGTTCAATTACAGAAAGAATTAAAGTGAAAGGGAAACGAGTTTAGCCATAGCAAGATTTTATTTTTAAAGCTCCCTATCCATACTAATATTACAAATACGACAGTATATCTATTTGCCTATCTATTTGTTACCCTTTCACGGCCCATCTTCTTTACCAAAATTTTGGTACTTACTATTCAGAGGTAACTTGCATCCCAGACATAAACTTTTTAGCCCGGAAAATCCCCCACGGAATTTTTAAAACTCTAAATTCATGCAAACGAAATTGCGGGGCTTACACCAAGTAATACAAATTCAAAGCGCGAGTGAAGTGAGCGCGAAATGTTTGATATATTTCCAAAAAAAAAATTGGTAAGCAAATGCAAGAAATAGTGTAAGTATTATTTTAGGCTTAGGTTTTTGACGGCTTCCCAGGCGCAGTCGCCATTTCTAAATTTCTGGTCTGGTGGGAGGCTTCGGTCATGGCTAGTTATATGGTTAGTATGGCCCTAACGGCCAAGAAATTAGACTGCATCATCACTTACCACTAGAAAAGATTAAAGTCACGGGCTAACTTGTATAAAAAAAGGCTAACATCCTCAAACCAAGCCCCGCCGCCTTGGCTACGACCATGATCAATATCGAGTGGGTTTCGGCTACGCATTGCCGCAAAAGGAAAATATTCTTTCTACTGGACATAACGTCAGTGTTCGGTTTCGCCAGCCAAGTGCGAGTCAGACTCACGCACCGAGGGTTCCGATTCGGGTATTTTTTTCGACATTTTACACGAGAAATCAAAAACTGTTATGCATTAAAAAAAATATGCATAAAAATAAATAAAAATCTGTTTTAGAATGAACAGGTAAAGCCCTTTCATATGATAACCCACTTGATATATGTAGTTATCTTACTTTGAAAATTGAAAATACTAATATTTGTTCATGAACACATGACAGACGGATAGAAGGACAGATGGACAGACGGAAAGACAGACAGACTGATAGACAACGAAGTGATCCTATAAGAGTTCTTTTTGCTTTTGAGTTATGGAACCCTAAAAATATTTAGTTTTATTTGCCCCGTATTTTATTTTCATAATTACCGGTTTCTCTATCCTGACATACGGGGTAACCAGTAAAATACGGGGCCTCTGGCAACCCTATTCGGAAAACACTGTCACATTCAAGTTAATGTCAAATATTTTGTTTTCAATTACAGAAAGCTGCATCAATCATTATTACAATATTTTCTTTGTTGTGATTGGCTGAATTTTTGAGTTTCAGCCAATAAACAGACTGTTTGCCAATTAAACGTCATAACAATATAAATGCCAGAAAGTTTAACCAAATAAAACAAACTTAATGAGAACCTAGTGAGAATGCAAACGGCACACAATTTATAATACATATTATGTTAGTCGTATATAATAGATATTATAGTAGTCGTTCACTTTGGTAATAGTCAGATTGTCATCAGTAAAATTGATATTGGTCGATGTATCGTAAATTATTGTTTCGGTGACAAATATTTTTATTATCTATTTATCTTTGAACAGAATGGAATAGAATGAAATGGAATGGAATACAATGATAAATTTTTATTCCTGTAAACTTTTAGGTAAACTTCAAAGTGTTTTTGGATGGTCAGAAAAATTTACCACTGGTTCGGAATGCCGTTCCTACGTTTTCTAGGGTTTCGTACCTCAAAATGAAAAACGGAACTCTTATAGGATCACTTTGTTGTCTATCTCTCTGTCTGTCGTGTGTGTCAAGAAAACCTCTAGGGTACTTCCCGTTGACTCAAAACCATGAAATTTGGCAGGTAACCTAACTGCGTAATTTTGGGTAGTTTTTTTAATCGATAAAGAAAGTTTGCGACATTGTTCAATAAAAAATTTGGATTCCAACTCCTCAATCCTGATGTTGCAGGGGACCTGACTACTAAAGCTAATGGGATTTAAAAAGTGTCGATTATTAATTGATATTGAAGGTATCTATACCAAGTAAACACTTTGTCGTTGACCTCAACCCTGATGCTGTAAGAAATTGCATTCCTAAATCCTGGTGATCCCTCGGGATTTGAAAAGGATAATCCGTTTAAATATTCTTACGTGATACAGAAACAAGTTGCATCCCGGGGACGGGCTATTACGGAGAGGCAACTTTTGTTCTGGGAAATGAAAGGATCGGGATTTTTAAAAACCTAAATCCACGCGAGCGAAGCTGCGGGCATTAGCTAGTTGTAAATATATTTAGAAGCTACTATAAGATAATAGATAAGGTACTTATTTCCTTATATTTTTATTGTATGGCAGCGCGCGGTTTTAAATTATAAATTGCACGTCCTGTCCTTTTCTGTAATACATTTTTTTCTCAATATCTACCGCTTTATCTCATAGCAAGAGTCCGTAAGACATAATACAGTGAAAATAGGCAAAATATACAATTTTTGCAGTTTCCACGTCAGTACCTGTCGAATTTTTCTAACAGTGTAAGCAGCAGAGCTGAGTTTACCATCAAGTGTTGATATGTGGGTGTTCCATAGAAGCTTTGCATCTAACATTATACCGAGAAACACGGGGTTCTCCTTTATTTTCAACATATGATTATTTATCAATGAATTTATGTCATTTAAGGTCCTGGTATTGGGCAGTGTGAATTCAACACACTTAGATTTCTTTGCATTTGGAAGTAAATTGTTAGCAATAAATCAGAGAGTGACCTGTGATATGGCATTACATATAGTATACATTGTCAAAAATTATAATATTAAAGCTGTGCGTATTGCGTGAGGAATAGGTTGCAAGAGAGTTGCAACTTGCAGGGTTTGATGCATACGCTATTGCCAGCAAACATGAGACATATTTTTATCTACAGGCAACGTCTGAGTAGGTAACGCATACGTCTAACGCAAGTTGAAATGTATTTAGTTAGACCTATCGACAAGTTTGGAGTCGGGTGCAGTCTAAATGTGGCCCGTGTGTTTAGACTGTCCGTTTCTGTCAGTTTCACGTGTCGTCCCCCGCACTTCACCACCCCGCTTGCACAAATCGAGACAGCACGAAATTTTCAAGATTTCTGGGTGTAATTTCTGGTTTTCGTAGTTCCCACATAATTATAACAATATAAAATATATAACGATAATTTTTTTACTACATAATATTCATTAAATTTTCTAGGTCTGTGGTTTTTCCAAATTTCATTAAATTGCTTCGTTGTCTAGAAAAACGAGCACAAAGTTGGGCCTTTTTTTAAAGAAAAATACAAATCTTTGAGCCCCTGTAATTTTAAAACTACATATTTTTAGAAAAATCTAAAACACCACAGACACAGATATTAGTTTCTAGACTATGTCTGCAAAATTTCATGGACTTTGGTTGCTTACTATTCAAATGAAATGGGAACTACGATTGTATGGAGTAAGTGACGGAGAGAGCTCTGTTAAACGTTTTTACTCAAATGACAACTTTGCCGACTGCAATTAATAAATAAGTAAGTAATCACGTATTTGCAAAAACGTTGGTGCAAAAAAGATGAAAGTAAACAGTAGGTATATCCAGGGGCGCCGGGTTTTTAAAGTTCCCGTGGGTGCTCCAGCCATTTTAATTACATACCTACCTAACTACTTATATTTTTGTTATTTATATCAGTACTAGCTGACCTGGGTGAACTTTGTACTGCCGCGCCGTACCTAGTAGAATTATTTTAGATAGTCGTGGGTGCTCAGCACCCACTATTTACCTCTCGTGGGTGCTGGAGCACCCGAGCCACCCACGGAGTCGGCGCCCCTGGGTATATCTACCTTGGAAATCAAAATAGTCGGAGGCCCACATTGGACTAATCAATTAGTGTGCAAATATTTTAAGAAAGAGATCAAAATCATCGAAGCAAACCTATCTATGCATATATATCATGTATATATATAAAAGAAAAAACTGACTGACTGATCTATCAATGCACAGCTCAAACTACTGGACGGATAGGGCTGTTTGGCATGCAGATAGCTATTACGACGTAGACTCCGACAAGAAAGGATATTTGAAAATTCAAACCCCAAGTGGTTAAAATTGGGATTTGAAATTTGTACGTGGATAAAGTCGTGGGATAGTCTTGCAATAAAAATAAAAAGATAAGAAAACAGCTTATTAAATAAACAGATAACTGTCCCGACGTTCATAACGCCCCGGGGTTCCGCAAAAAATGGCGTTTTATCATGCGATCGCGTTCTCATGCCAGAGATAAAACAACTCTAACAATAAAACAAGCGTTATAATCCGATTAATCTTCCCGGGAGAGAAGTCCGGTAGGATCGTTTTATTATTTACTAAATGATGCCCGCTACTTCGTCTCTGTGGATTTAGAGTTTTTAAAATTCCCATGGAAACTTAGTTTTCACCAGCCGCCTTTTTCTACAATCGCACCGCATGCCTTCACAAGCATTTTTCAGCCTCACCACCTGGGTGCCTGGTGCAATTCGACCGCCCGTTGTGCCAGATCCTTTTTTCCACGCACATGCAAACTGAGGAATGAACTAGCCCTTTGGCGGTGTTTCCACTAGATTACAACATGGGGTTATTCAAGGGACGGACCCACAAATATAATACTAATAATACCTTAAAGGCGCAACGCATTCGCGGTTCCTCTGGTGCTGCAAATGTTCATGGGCGGCGGTAATCACTTTACATCACGTGACCCACTTGCTATTATGCTCCCTATTTATTTTAAAAAAAAGCTTGCCGGAATGTTACGGATATTTAAAAAAAAAAAATTGGTTGTCTGTAAAGTCGGTTTACTGACGATAGTTGAACGTGACAACAAAGGCCGATTGTGCTTCTTTGTCGCTCGTTCCGCGCTCTCGCTTGCACTTCAAGCCTTACATGGAACGCCTCAGAGCGAAGTAACGCCGCATGAGTCATGTTTTTTCGTGCGTTGACGTTGTCACGTCAAAAGCTTGCCGGGATGTTATGGATCAAATTTCACCTTTAGCGATGTCGGGCGGGTCAGTCAGTCAAAAAACAAAACAATCGGTTATAGCTAGTCGCAATAATGTCGGTACAGGCAGCCGGTATAGCTAAGTGTTCTAGTACAACCCGACATTCCTGTCCGCTAGACAGGTTCTCTCGCCCCGTGATACACTTCCATATGCTGCTATCCGTGTCATGGCCTCACACAGCTGTACACTTTGGTTTTACCAATTGCTAAGAAAAATCACTACACTACCCTTTTGTGCTTCAATCACGTTGCAACGGAGCAACGGATCGATGTGATTTTTTCAATAAGCTTGCTTTTTAGAAACTTTGAATTTGTTGAAGATAAAAACTATTATTCAGTTTATTTCTAGAAAATACATAATATAAAATTACCTATTCACGAAAACTTCGCATTTATAAAATTCTGAATTGGCAATCCAAACATAATTGGAAACGACAGCTAATAATATAAATGCATAAACGTTACAGGTGTAATTAGGGTTGTCACTTTTTTTTATGCAAACAATTTAGGTGTACCTTTGACTAGTATTATGTTTACTTTTCTAAGGTTAAAAAAAGTCTAGTTGTTGTACCTACCTAGAATTTATTTTTACTTTACTTAAAATAAAGTGATAACACTTCTTTATTTCTTTCATGAAATAATTAGTGTTTAAGTACCTATGCACGAAATAAATTAAGTACAATACTTTATTTTTAAGTGCGAGTAGCAATCTTGGATGTAATATTATTCGAATCATCACTTTCATGTGATTAATTTTCACACAACAAACATTTACAGCAACAAACAACACACTCTATCTGAAAGATAATAAGGTTTTAAATGGCATGCTTAGGTTTTACTCTCTCTGATCGCGATTCTTGAAAATAAAGCAAGAATTTTCACGTTGCGTGCGCTTTATGAATGAGATACAGTACCTGCTGTATATTAAGAGCAATTACGTCACTTCGTCATTGCTTAGTGGAAAAGCCGTAATAGGTAGAGACTTGTAATTTTCACAGAATGTCTATTTCTGATGCCGCTGTAAGGAAAGAAAGAAAAAAAACTTTTTTAACTATAACAACAAAATATAGTATGAAATTCAAAATGGCTGCCATGAAAATTAAGAAAAAAAAATAAAGTGTAGTTTTTGTACTTTACGAAACCCGTATGTGAGTTCGATTCGCACTTGCCCAATCTTTTTAAAATTTTATAAACTAGCTTAGTACATTCATCATGATCAACCCATTTCCGCCCCACTACTGAGTACGGATCTCCTCTCAGAATAAGAGGGTTTAGGCCATAGTCTGCCACGCTGGCCCAATGCGGATTGGCAGACTTCACACACCTTTGAGAACATGGAGAACTCTCAGGCATGCAGGTTTCCTCACGATGTTTTCCTTCACCGTTAAAGCAAGTGATATTTAATTGCTTAAAACGCACATAACTGAAAAGTTAGTGGTGCGTGGTCAGGATCGACCCCTGACCTCCGATTAGGAAGCGGACTTCTAACCACTAGGCTATCACAGCTTAGTATATCATGGGGTTTTTAATTTCTATAAAGTAAATTATAGAAATCATACCTCATGGCGCGATGAAAATAATATACCTAATTAATTGGTTTAGTATGTAACTAATGGTAGTCATTAATCATCAGAGGACTGAGCCCCTAATTTGTTTGTCAAATCAAAACTAATAGATTTTTTGCTATATAAATGCGCTACAAAACTAATAGGGTTCCATATTGAAAGGTTCGACTGGATTTTATGGTCACCATCTTTGACGATCTATTCGGAGAAGTAACCCTGGTTTTCTATATACACGCAGTTTGGTTAGAAATGGGTTAGAAACTCTATGAAATATTATAGACACTTTATACAAATGTCAAAATAATGTCTGTCTCTGATTTTCCACATTTCGGTGAAAATAATGAAAATATGTCATCACCCTGTTCTGTTTTTGTGAACATTTCTGCCGGTTAAAGTCAGATTTTTTCGAGTCGATCAAGTGTTAATACATAATTCTCATAAAGTAAGCACCCGGCCTTAACTGGTTTAAATTATACTATGTAGGTATAAGATGATGCCAAAAGGGCATCATCCCTCCAAAAATTTAATTCGCTTGAATCAGCCAACCAGCCTTTCAATTGAATTTAACCCAGAGCCATTCGCTAGCCATTATCGTTATTGACCAGAAGCTCAAATAATAAGAATGTCCCGAGGCCCGATTACCAGCATAATATAATGAACCACCAACGCCATCTATGTGACGTATCTGAAAACAATTTCTCGAAGATAATATAATGGCAAGTAAACTTTAAACAATTTTTTTTTTAGTATTATTAATTATAACTAGCTAATTCGTCCGCGTGGATTTAGGTTTTAAAAATCTCGTGGGAACTCTTTGATTTTCCGAGATAAAAAGTTGATCACTCTCCATCGTATAAAATCATGCCGCCCGCGGCCGCGCCGTCCTGTTTGCGGCGTGTATGATGGACAAACCTACAAGTAAATACACTTGCTCATATTTTATAATACGAATATGTAGTGAGGTGAGTGATAATATTAAAATAATGGTTAAATTAGTTAGTAATTCAATTACTAATTACAAATTAGCCAATTTGACTGGAACCTACTAAATATGAAAGTGTGTTTGTTGGTTTGTCCTTCAATCACGTCGGAACAGAGCAACGCGACGACGGATCGACATGGTTTTTGGCACGGATATGGAGAATGACATAGGTTATTTTTTATCCTGATACTTGCGCTGTGACATTATAATACCTTTTTTTTTTTTTTTTTATTCACTATAGGTAAGCGCTTGACCACAATCACACCTGATGGAAAGTGATGATGTGGTCTAAGATGGGACGCGTTTACCTAGAAGGTGCCTATTCACTCTTGTTTTAAAGATACCCGGATTGTAATTGATACCTACTTAAAAGCGCTGATAGCCCAGTGGTTAGGCTTCCTGTTTGGAGGGTCCGGGGTTGGATCCCGGACACGTACCTCAAATTTTTAGAGTTATCTATTATGAGCTTTTCAATCGATGTGAGGAAAACAGCGTGGTTTTTCAGATTTCTATGAAAAAGTTCCGTGATAGTAAGTAGCCTATGATTTCTTTGGGTTGCAAGCTATTTCTGTAGGAAAAGTCTTAATCGGTTAAAATTATGGGACGTAAAAAGGCAATAGACTGACAGACACACTTTAAATCTGATATTTTTAAAGGCTTTTATAGGTGACCTACCTATATAAGACATAGGTACTATCCACATCGTTACAAACTAATCATCAAATCCAAAACTATAACAATTTGAGGAACCACTAACAAATGCATACACTTTCATTGCCAAAATGCTCAAGGGTTTGTTGAAAATTGATTATTTTATGCGAAGAAAAAAGTACGGAACCCATTCAGCTTAAGGTTGAATCACCCTTGCTGGATGTTGTTTTAAACTCATTATTTTCCTCTCGGGGCCAAATCGCAGGAGCTTATTGCTTGCTTCACTTTCACCACTGTATCATTTGTAAGCTAAAAAAACAAAAAAGTTACAACCGTTAGTACTTTTGTGCTTGGTTGTAGATGATTGTCCGATTTGTAATGACGACCTACGGCGCAGTGCTGAGCGCTGTGGTCTTAATAGAAGGTACAGGGTTCGATTTCCGGCAGGGGAAAATTGGAATTTTTTAATTTCTAAATTTTCTCTGGTATGGTCTGGCGGGCTGCTTCAGCCGTGGCTAGTTACCAGACTACAGACAAAGCTGGGCCGCCAAGCGATTTAGCGTTCCAGTACAATGTCGTGTAGAAACCTAGGGGTATATTAATAAAAACTGCTATAGCAGGTTGGTCCGATTTAATCTTACGCTCCGACTGCGCAAGCTGGCTTGTGAAGGTAAGCTCTCAGGTAAGACAGAGCGTGTAACCGGAGCCTTACACTGTATCATCACTTACCACCAGGTGAAATTGCAGTCAAGGGCTAACTTGTACTAAATGAAATAAAATAAAAAGAGTAAGCCCCTTTCAAGTTGAACGTCCTTCTTTTTAGAAGTCGCTAAAATACAATGCACTGACACACAATAATTTAATAAATAACTATGTATTTGGGACGAGCACAAAACCGCAAACACAATCTGACGGCACCCATTTATCAAAAAACTTTATTTCCAGGAAAGTCGCATCAATTTTGGTAATGCGCGGGCGAAAGTCGTTTTGTGTACGATAAATTATTGTATTTTACGGGGAAAAAATTGAGAAAATGTTTATAAGGTGTCTTCATTCGTTGCGCTTGTCAGATAACGCATAGGTGGTCCTTTTATATTAGGTATTACTAGCGACCCGCCCCGGCTTCGCACGGGAAAAATCCTATCTATTTTCCGGGATAAAATATAGCATTTTCCAGTGTCCATCTGTTCGTTTTCTCCCTAGCGTAGGTTGCCTGGAAGAGATCGCTATGTACCGATAAGACCGCCTTTTTGTATGTACCTACCTACATTTTAAGTTTTCTTTTTTGTAACCTGTCATTTGTGTTTTGTGGTGCAATAAATATAGACATACATACATACAAAACATTTTGTGCGACAGTATACATTGTGCCTTTGAGCATAGAAGGATGCATCGGCCCGTATTGTTGGCGTGGGCGAAAATAATACCACTTTCTTTTGAAAAATAAGGATATTATGTCACTAATACAAGGCAGTTTCTTCTTCGACCCAGAACTCTTTTTACTCGCTTTACAGTAGGTACTTAGTAGCTACATACCAACTCATGCACCGAATTTCGTAGCTCCAAGAACTCGTCATTAAACTTTCTTTTGGCTACAACCAATCTTCTATAGAAATACACATACAGTAATAATTTCAGGTATCTACCTATTATAGAGGTTCACGAGATACAACCCGCTGATAGACAGACGAACGGACCTCCGAATAAACAAACTAGCGTTTCTAAAATCAATGGGAGGGACGGACTTACTGACAGCGGAGTTTTAGTAATAGCTGGTCCCGTTCGCAATCTTCGGGTACGGAACCCTTAAAAAACCTGTCTGTTTATTGTTTTTGAGAAAATCGCAAACAAACATCCATACTTCCATACTAATAAGTATTATTATAAATGCGAAAGTGTGTTTGTCTGTCTGTCTGTTTGTCTGCTACCTTTTCACGGCCCAACAGTTTAACCGATTCTGACGAAATTTGGTACAGGGTTAGCTTATATCCCGGGGACGGACATAGGCTACTTTTTATCCCGGAAAATCAATGAGTTCCCGCGGCTTCCTAAAACCCCATCCGCTTTACCGATTTGTATGAAATTTGTAACCGAGGTAGCTTGCGTCCCCCGTAATAATTGACATAAGCAATTTTTATCCCGGAAAATCAAACAATTCCCACGGGATCTTTAAAAACCTAAATCCACGCGGACGAAGTCGCGGGCATCCTCTAGTATATTATACGTACTACGTTACATACGTAGGGACTCGAATACAGAACATCTTTGTTTGAAGTCGATTAAATAAAAATAGAACCACATTTATATTCTTCAAATCCTATTAAAATCTGCAAGTGACAGCCGGTATTACCCACCGCACTTCAGCGAAAGAGCGTCTCGTTCCGTTGGCAAAAAAAAAAACTAAACACGCAATAATTAACTCTTTAACTGTAGATACGATTCTAAATTACTGAATAGACGCAAATTCACTTGAGGTCACTTGAGACGTGAATTCGCTAAAATAACTAGACAGCCTTGAGCTGTGTTTACATATAAATAAAATAATAATAAATTAAACTAAGATCATCATATCGTGAAGGACTGGTCGGTATAGATAGACGGATTTATAGTTCGCGACAGGTCGACATCGCTATCGGGGTGGGGACGTCCCGCACACCCGCACAGCCCTCGCTCTAACCCGGTGCGGGATAGCGCGGGTGACGTGCGGGTATGCGGGGTGTCCCCCCGCCTCATACCCCGATTGCTATCTCAACTTGTCGCGTACTATACCTAAGTCTTTTCAAGGCATCCAAACCAGATACAGCTCAGTATTACATCACTAATATCTGCCCAAACTTACAAATAAACCTACAATTCAGTCCATTCTTTTATCTATAGTAATATTATAAAATCAAAAGTATGTCTGTCTGTCGGTTAGCTTTTCACACCCATCCGTTTAACCAATTTTGACGACGGAGGTAGCTTGCATCCCGGAAAAGCACATAGACTGCTTTTTGTCCCGGAAAACCAAAGAGTTCCTTTGAGATTTAAAAAAAAACTTAACCCCCGTTGACTAAGTCACGGAAATCATTTTTTTTGATACAGAGATAGCTTGTATCCCGGATATAGAAAACTTATTATCCCTGAAAAGTGAAGAGTTCCCTTGGGATTTTTCATAAATCACTCGGACAAAGTCGCGGGCATCATCCAGTTAATGATAAATATTTTTTACGTTGAAGTTCAATGTAAACATGTCTTTACAATATTGCTTTATGTATTGTTAACAACTACCTCAAGATGCTGCCTTATATCATGAGTCATAGACATCTAGACCTATATCAGATTAATTATTATTATTTATAAATAATTGGCGGGAATGGTTTATAAATCACATTTAGTTATTAACTATTTAGATCAATACATATTGTGTCGTATTTTACATTTAGCTGATATAATTGTTACGTTAATTGTCTATTACATCACCATGGTTTTACCTCTATGGTAATTTGTCAAATAGCTTTCCGAAAACTAGTACCTACCTACCTTAAAAATATATCTGTAAAACTGATAAAAATAGCGAAGGTATCGAATAAAGACGGGTATTGAGAAATAATAATTGTAAGCGAAAACTATTCTCAAAAATACAGTGAAGTGAAATTGGAAAGTGTCTATTATTCAAACCTGTCCCTATACTTCTGCAACAGTCAGAAGTGGGATCACAAGAAGAGAAGAGAGCAGAACATTGAAGAACATGAAAAGAAATTTTTTTTTTCTTCTCTTCTGAAGACACCACGCCACTCTTAGAAAATAACATCATGGGCCTATATCGACGCAAACTCATCTTCAAGATGCGACCCGAGGACTGTCCTGTGTATTATAATATCAGGGACTTGAAGTTGAAATACCTACGAGCAAAATTACGGTCTACCAAGAAGCCCTACTTACTTTATTAAGGGTACCTACTTATCATCATCGAAAAATTATAGAAGCAAAATTACGGTCTACCAATACCAGAAGCCTTACTTACTTTATTAAGGGTACCTACTTATCATCATCGAAAAATTATAGAAGAATCTACTACTTCGGCGCAGGCTTCAAGATGAAGAGAAGGGGAATAAAACTTTACTACGTCTTCGCCACGCGGGGACAAGAAGCGCAGCTGTAATCTACTGACGGGCTAGCCACCACTCGCCGCACCGTGCTAGCCGCCACTCGCCGCACCATGCCAGCCACCACTCGCCGCACCGTGCCAACCACCACTCGCCGCACCGTGCCAACCGCCACTCGCCTCGCCGTGCCAGCTGCCACTCGCCGCGCCGTGCCAGCTGCCACTCGTCGCACCGTGCCAGCTACCACTTGCCGCACCGTGCCAGCCGCCACTCGTCCTTCTGAGGCGACAAAGTCGAGCATACCCGCACCCGGTGAGTCGTTTTAGATATATTCACTCTAACCATCAATTTTCTGAGCATATGCAAATGCCTCTCAGAATAATAACATTAGTGCAGATAGAATATTTGCCTGCCCACATTGATACTGGAAGTTAATTTTTCAAATGATTTGATAATACCATAAGTATCTAAAGTTTTCATCATAGAGGAGGTTTTGGGTGCGCATACATACAATCACTTAGCAGATTATGTAAAAAAATGTGCATGCGTGTGTTATAACAGAAAAAAATAAGTATCTACTTAATTGTGATCTCTGCGATGTAGGCCAATTCACTTAGCAACAGATCGTATGGCATTGAATGAGTGAAATATCGATTTTGTCAAACTACCTTCGTTAGATAAATTAATAATTTTAGGTATATCATCAAATCATTTTTTTTTGTGAGATTATTATTTACAAATTAAATAACCTGTATACGCGTTATTAAGTAGGTACTCCAAACACCGCTAATCCTGTGGAATGAATTGAATCACAAAAATTCTGACAACCGCCTCTACCGCCATAGCTCAGTGTGCTGATTAGTAAAGTATATACAAATACAAAATACAAAAATATTTATTTCGTTAAAATAATTTTACAGAGAACACATAGAAATTAGGACCATCCCAGTAAGTGCCTAGATTTGCTACTAGTACTTGTGGCAGACGGCCCCGCTCTTCCATAACATCTTTTACAATTGAAATAAATGTGTAGTTTCTAATAGTAAGTAATATTCTAACTTGTGACAAAATAATTTAAGCTATTTCATTTCTGGAGGTCTTAACCGCATTGAAATATGTAGGTTTACAACTTATGAACGTAGGTGATGAAGCAGACTCTCTACTAGTCCAAAAATTAAAATCTCATGTCTAAATGTAATTACTCTGATTTGTTAGGATAAACAGCAACTAGCGATAGCTATCAGTTCACCATGGTACTTTAAAATGTGAGGATAATATGTTAATAATTTAATCCTTAGCTAACTTTAGTGACTGTGTGACCTATTCATGCTAACGGGTGAATGACTCCCCAAATATCTATATAAATAAGTCTGTGTGAATTATGCAAATTAAAGACTGTATGACAAACCCAATGGAAGTAAGAAAAACAGCAATACTTCCAGCCAAATAATCTTAATGTACATAATTAAATTAATTATAATAGAGATTACTAGATGATACCTAACCAGAAAGACCAGAAAATAGAGCCAGATTAACCTATATCGGAAACTTAATTTTTGATAGTGCCAGTATGTACTGAACTTATTTTTAGATAAATGTATACTTACCTACTATTTTCATAGTTAAAAACAAATCATTTATACAATTGGGAACACTTTGATCGTCAATTGAATTTATAAGATAATGATGTAATGGTGACAATTAATTGCATAAATTCAAAATTAAGCGAGGATTCTAAAGGCGCCTAGGCTAGGCCTGAGTAGAGCCTACAACAAACTGAGCTACTAGTTTTATTTTATTTGTTTTTGACAAATCATATATACTAAAAATGGGTACTTATACAAAAGAGACTATTGTACCAAACTACGTTAACTATTGGCTGGTATAGTACATGGAATTCAATAATAGGATTATGTAAAGGTCAGATGTTTATAAGTAACAGTATGATAGGTTTATTTTATTTTATTTTACGAATTATAGGAAGACAATTTGTTCGAATGCTGAAAGACTGTATCAATCATTATTACAATCTCAATCGCTGTGATTGGTATTCTTGTCTCAACAATGCATTGACATAGCCGGAAATGAGTGAGCGTCGACCAATTAGAGGTGATTGCGATTGTGACATATGACGTTATTTTGCCGTAAACGAGCTAGGACGTCGTAACGTCCAAGCATAAAATTTAACTTATTGATTTACTTAATAAGAAACACTTAAAATATACATATTCTACATTTATTAAATACTTACGCACTATAACATACACTGATATGAATATCAATGATTAGTGTACACAACGTTTGCCATTTATTGTGACAAGTAAAATTAGTATTATGGTGGGTAGTTAGCAAGAAGAACGATGTATTAATTATTATTTCACAATTACATATTAAAATTAACAAATAAAAAATTACTAAACTGACGACAATTAATGCAATTGATGAAAGTCTGATGCAGAAAATTAAGCTGGCAGCGCTTACTTTAAGATTCTTTATGAGATTTCTTTGTCTTTATCTTTATATGCAGAAACATTTTTTTAAGTGCTATTAATAGATTAAATAAAATACATAATACTATAAATACACAGATTATAGAATATATAACCTAGATAATATCGTATATCGATAACCTACTAAAAACAACAGTTATTAATTTTGAATCGAAAGAAAATCTTATGATATTACTAAAACAGTAAATACTGATTAACGTCAAGATAATGTCTGAATGTCTTCGCTAAAGATACTTCTGAGTATCTTCACTTAAAGAAATAAGTGACTTCCCTATCTGAATGTCTGAGTGACTTCCCTAACGGAACGTCTGTGTGACTTCCGTAACGAAACATCTGAGTGACTTCCCTATCTGAATGTCTGAGTGACTTCCCTAACGGAACGTCTGTGTGACTTCTGTAACGAAACATCTGAGTGACTTTCCTATCTGGATGTCTGAGTGACTTCCCTAACGGAACGTCTGTGTGACTTCCGTAACGAAACATCTGAGTGACTTCCTTATCTGAATGTCTGAGTGACTTCCCTAACGGAACGTCTGTGTGACTTCTGTAACGAAACATCTGAGTGACTTTCCTATCTGGATGTCTGAATGACTTCCCTAATGAAAAGTCTGAGTGACTTCCGTAACGAAATCCTCTTCCTCTTAAAAAAATATGTCAACATCGAGAGTGAAGATTGATAAAATACAACAATAGATAATGTAGTAAAAGAGGCTAGTAGACTCAAGAGTCAAGACTACTTTACTTTGTTAGCCCTTATTTATCCATTGTTAGACATAAGTAGGTCTCCTCACGTACACGCCATTCTTCTGAAGGTTGGGTGAGCTTCCTTCAAGTTTTCCCCGCAAGCTTGGTGATGTCGTCGGACCAACAGTATGGTTGTCTTGAGTAAATATAGTATGTTTCAAAAATACAAAAGTCATGAATAAAATAAAATATTTTTTTAAACTTATGTCTAAAGCTCTATATGCCCTAATTAATGACTAATTAACTTTTGACATGGATGGCCCATTAATGGAGTAATAGTGTGTTATAAAATAAGAAATTCCTTTTGTTTGCATTCTGGTATCTAATATAATAAACTGAGACATGATAATATTTGCCAACTATCTCCAACCTCGGTAAATTTATAAATTCTCAAATAGTGCGGATAAGTGCTAAAAGACATTATTTCATTTTCGAAATTGTTCTCCTAGATGCCTTGTTTTGTACCAACCCTGTTTCTGTTTCTTGTGGAAATAAGATTTGTTCCCTTGTACTTATGCTTTATTTTGTTTCTTACATAGAAATTCACCTTCTGAGTAAAAAAATGCATTTCAAGTACAATGTCTGTACCTACTTTGTGGCATACCCCTAGAATATGTCTGTGAGATCTTCCTATGAATAGTCCGTATGAAATCACAAAGAAGACTGCATGACCTATGCAACGAATCTGAATGAGCTACTTATTCGACGCACTCTGTCACCTACGCAAATAATCTGGGATACCTGCACAAATGGTCTATAAGACCTACATAATGAGCCTGTGTGGCCCAAGCAACGAGTCTGAGTGACCTGTGGAACGAGTCTGAGTGACCTACGCCACGAGTCTATTTACTTATCTAGTCTATTTACTACTTATATATACCCATTATAATATCTGTGTGACCTTTCAATGATAAAAATTTATGCTGCATGATTTATTCAAAATGGGAAAAATATAGGTATATGTGCTACGTATGTACAACATAATTTGAAAGTACCAAAAATAAACTCTGCTAAAACAAAACCCTCTGCCGACCTGTTAATATCTAGCTATAATTATAAAAATATCAAGCAATTGAAAATTACATATACATTAGAGAAAAATGAGTATGAAATTCAATAAACGTTTAGTACGGATTAAAAGAAAATGGGCTAGAAATGAAATTTCGTATAAATATGGACACTGTTTTGCTTTCCAGGTTTATAGGTGTCATCCCCGTGGCAAATTCATCTTTATAATGGAAAACGCTAAAGCATCGAAAGTCAGTTACTTACCTAGTTACTAACATGATAATTATGTTAGCGACCTCGAAAGATACCACCAAAACCTGCAAGATGTTACAATTTGATACCTAACTTTTCCCGTGCACCACAATAAGCAACTAATAAGTGCTGAGCCAATCATAATTCTAAACCAATTTTAACTTCTTAATAAAATTGTGTCATGAGTCATGACGTCAGCTGTATAGAACTTATCTTGATAGTCATTTAAGTACCTACAATTTTGGATAGTAGGAAGCTACAACGAAATCTGTTACTTAAATTTCGTCAATGTTAATCACATACCCACTGGTAATCAAAAGTTACTTTTATTTAATACCTAAATCTTATAGCAAATCATTAAAAAAAGAAGAAAATCAATAACAATTTTAATATGAAGTAGGTAATAACTAATATGAATCTATTGAATATTATATCATATGTACATATTTCTAATTTAAATTATGAATGTCTACTTGATCATGGTTGACTAAGTGAGACACTATTATTATTTAGCCATTTAATGTTGATGACTTGGTGGCGAAACAGATTGACCAAGCGTTTTTTTAGGTAACCTCTTAAGTGCATATTACTGTTCGGTGTTTTTCTTTTGCCAGGTGGTCAATGATGCGAAAGCCGGGATGTTATTTGCGGGCCGTGGGGCACGGCCTTTCCAGGATGGCCGAGTGTTAACAACTACCTCAAGATGCTGCCTTATATCATGAGTCATAGACATCTAGACCTATATCAGATTAATTATTATTATTTATAAATAATTGGCGGGAATGGTTTATAAATCACATTTAGTTATTAACTATTTAGATCAATACATATTGTGTCGTATTTTACATTTAGCTGATATAATTGTTACGTTAATTGTCTATTACATCACCATGGTTTTACCTCTGTGGTAATTTGTCAAATAGCTTTCCGAAAACTAGTACCTACCTACCTTAAAAATATATCTGTAAAACTGATAAAAATAGCGAAGGTATCGAATAAAGACGGGTATTGAGAAATAATAATTGTAAGCGAAAACTATTCTCAAAAATACAGTGAAGTGAAATTGGAAAGTGTCTATTATTCAAACCTGTCCCTATACTTCTGCAACAGTATGAAAGGATTTTTCTGCAATGTAACTTTTAAAATATTTGCGATCGAAAGAGATTAAGTATTTTGTGTTAGAAATTAAACTCAAAGTGTGTCTTGTAGCGGTATTCTACTGAGTTAGAAATTAATGATTTATCGCATGTTTGCTAAATACTTAACCACAAAATTATTATAAAATATGAGTTGAAAAACGGTATTTGCTGATTTTCAATATTAGAGATGGAAAATTTCACAAATAGCATGTGAAAAACCACATAAACAGACTTTCCATAACACTTGCTGCCTTACTAACAAGTGCAAAAACCACGAAGCAAAATTTCAAAAAAAAATCATCAAGCATGTAGCAAATGATTATATTAAGTGCAAAAATTCACTTTCCGTGAGAAACCAGCTCTGAAATCTCAGCTCTATATTGATCTTGGCCATCGCTATTAATTAAATACCTCGATAGTGTTGCCAATTTTTAGCATAAATAAATAATATGAAAGATAATATCTTTAAGTTTTAAAGCAAGTTTTTTGCCTATCTCTTTCTTTACCACTTCTATATAATATTTTCTTAATTCTGGTAATACTCATCATTATAAGTCTCCACCATTGGCTCGTTTTAGTTCCTTGTTGAACAGTTACTTAAGTTACGGAACCCTCAATGCTCGAGTCCCCTTCGCGCTTGGCCGATTTGTTTAGCTAGGTACAGCTCAGCTAGTCAACGCAAAACTTTACTTAAAAACCTACGTGAATTTTCCATTTTTATCTAGTTAGAATAAACGAAGTTACAGTCTTTATACAGCGGGTTAACCGGAGTTTATGTTAGCCTGGCGTTTATGCGAGCTTTTTTCAAAGTATTCATCCATTATGCCCAGACAGTGCCTGGGGCGAGCGCAACGTATGCACAATTTTTCGCATTTTTCCTGCTACATAATGGCTATGAATAGCTTATAAGTTAGAACTAGGGATGGCTCTTTCAAAATCAATGGTTAGAACAGAGCTTGTAGGTACGTTGTTGTTTTTAACCGATTACGGCAAAGTCAAAAAAAAGTGCTATGATTTTAGCAGTCTATGTATGTATGTAATGTTTGTATGTATGTAGGTAGGTTTATTTATGAGTGCACTCCAAACCACACGTGCTTTCAACATCGAACCATTGGAACTAGCCGACTGACAAATTACGATACAGAGCATTTAATAACTACATTTTTAAATATCTCAAAACATACTAAAAGTTAATTGAATTTATTTATTTATTTAAACAGCTTTATTGCACAAAAAATGCAAAGATAATAATAAATGATACAATTTTAGAAATGCAAAGGGCGACCTTATCACTAAAGTGATCTCTCCCAGGTAACCCGTATGTTCGAACCTACAGAACTATAAGACGAGGAGTCGTTTATTATTCTGTAAATAATTATTTCGTTGTCTCTGTCTCATGAAAATTTATATATCTTTTTTTAAATGAACGCTCTGTGTAAATAGTACTCTGTGCAGCGTCGAAACCTTCCCAAGGGTTGTATCGCGCGCTGAAGTTCACTATTTCTTCACCAACTCTCTTTTCTGTTTTCACTATTCTCCGTGAAACTTTGCACCCCAACTCGCAAACAAGGTGCGAAACCGTAAAAAAAGAAACTTTTATACTTTTCTTTGTAACAAGAAACTTTTATGGTTTTCTTTTTGTAGGAAATATGTTAGCGAAAATTCCTGAAATTTTACAAACTTCAAATTTTTTGTACATACTTATAGCTTTTCCATGAGAAGTCAATCCACTGTAACACAGTGTTTACTAGTACAGGGGTTGTCATGCCTATTCGTACGTTCTTGCCAACTTTTTTGGGGGGTGTTCTTCCAAGTTAGCCCAAATTCAAATTCAATGATTTATTCAATAAAATGTAGGTACAATATGTTGAAATAATGTCTGATGAGCCTTATACATTTTACCACTATAACTGGTGTTTGAATATTACCTTAAATTAAATACAAATAAAAGTCAAGACTTAAATATTAAGTAAAGAAAGATTTTCCATCCATTAGACTGCATCATCATCAGGTGAGATCACAGTCAAAGGTTAACTTGTAATGGAATTTAAAGAAAATGTTATATTAGGTACTTAAATAGTTATTAATACTTTATTAAATTCGTTTTCTATTGCTATTAAACGGTAAATGCATATCTATTTAGTGATTTTATATGTAACTATAAACGCTCAATTGCTATTGGCGGTATATTATTGGCTTTCCTCTAACCGCAACCATAACCATCAGAATGTGGGTAATAATCATGAGGTTGTATAACGAAACTTTGATTACAATCGTCGCAATCAAGTATTGGCTTATTTTGCGTTACTTTTTAGGCAAAAGTGGCAAAGAGGCAAGTGTCAATATTAGACTATGGGTTTCATGGCGTCCCAAGGTGCTGAAAAGCGCAGCGTTGGCGGATTCTTACTAAGTGCACAGATGTCCATCAAACCCCTCTCAGAAGAGACCCGTGCTCAGTAGTGACCCAGCGTTGGGTTGATGTTAATGATGATGACCGTCTTACCGAACCTACTTACCAATATTTGATCGTATCGACGCGACCTTCAATAAACCTTACATACCTATAGGTACTTACATAGATATAAATAGTATTTGGATTCTGTGGGTACTTACGACTCTTTAAAACAATAGAATGGAAAGCTTTCAATTCAAATAACCTCTACCTCTGGTTTCAAATGCTATTCTTACAGAAGCACCGGTAAAAAAATCTCGATGACTTTTCTGTGAGTGCAATATTTTATAGTAACAACTAATATCTACGGAGTCTGGATAGAATCCAAAGAATATGTTTTATACCACGATATACAATACACTGGCCAAAACTTTTCAAATAAATATCTCTAGTCCAAAGCATCTGTCGGAATGTTTCCACGCCCTCGTTTCGTAAGCAGTTTAACTTCGGGTCCGGAGTTAAACAGAACAGGATTACGATTTATTCGCAATTGTTGGAGCTATAAAAGTGTCGCAGTCTCTCACGACGACGATTTCGAACGAAACTGTGAAAAATCCATGCAAATAAGGAGCTAACTTTGACCCTCGATAGCTCAACGGCTTAGAGAATGGATTGGAAACTGAAAGGTCATGCGTTCAAATTCCTCTAATTATACGTAGCACTGATAACGGAATAAAACTAATTGCAGAAATTTAAGTACCCTATTGATTTTTAGGGTTCTGTACCTCAAAAAGAAAAAAAGGAAGCCTTATAGGATCACATCGTTGTCTGCCTGCCAATCTGTCTGCTTGTCTGCTTGTGTATCTTTAGTCCAAAGTATCCGTCGGGATGTTTCCACGCCCTTTCGTTTCGTAAGTAGTTTAACTTCGGGTCCGGAGTTAAACAGATAATAGTATTATATTTGTTCGCAATTGTTGTTGGAGCTATAAAAGTGTCGCAGTCTCTCACGACGACGATTCCGTACGAAGCTGTGAAAAAATTATACAAATAAGGAAGCCAACTTTAACTTTAGAGAATGGATTGGAAACTGGCATGATACCTACATCCAAATCCTACTAATTGTACGTATTTCAGTAAGTATGATGCCGTGTAGTGTAGAAACTAAAGGGGTATGGGTTTAATAAAAACTGATAACAACCCTTCCAGGTTAGCCCGCTTCCATTTTATACTGCATCATCACTTACCTTACCACCGTGAGATTGCAGAAGTGAGAAATACATACCTACTTATTGCTTTTTTTTTTCGGAAATTGTTAAGGTAACTTCAAGAATTTCAAAAATTCTTATTTCAAATCAAAGGTCCCACTCGAATACTTATGTAATTTTTTATGCAAGATTTAAGAAGGTAAATTTCGCTGGTCTAAGTTTTACTTACTCTTTCAATAGTTTCTGGATAAATCGGTTATGACAGACAAACAGGCAGACTTCGAGGTGTTACCATGAGTGTTCCGTTTTTTATTGATCTACCCAAGGGAATGTTTTAGCTGTATGAGTATATTATTATAGATTTCTTTCTATACAAACATTTTCTTTAACGTACTTACCTAGCAGTCATGGTAAAGTTGTTAAAACTCCAAATAAGTCGGAAAGCAACTTTTGCTTGAAAGAAATCCCATAACTTCCCACCCCAGATAGCGAAAATTGCAGAGAATTTGAAAAATGAAGCGTTGAATATTTTCAGCGTAAACAAAAACACGGCGGAGTCGCTAACCATAGAGCAACAAACTTCAAACAAAAATGCACATCTACATAATCACAAAAATGCGAGCTTATAACTACTATGATATGCTATATAATACTAGTTTCGTTCCGCGATTACATCTGCGTGGATTTAAGTTATCCAATAATCCGCAATTTTTTTTCAAAATCATTTCTTAGTGAAAGTAGACCGTATACGTTAGAAAAATAACGTGCGAAAACATGCGAAATCTCCAGTTTCCCCGTCCCCGTCCCGTCCGTCCGTCGGTTTGAATTTTACTTTATTATGCCATTTTCTCTTTTGTATCTAAGTATAATATAAATACCTACAAATATATTGGGACGTTTGTTTTGAGGTTAGCTCAATTTGGCTGTGGAAGAAGACGTCACAGTCCCGTATATGAAAAGTCGGTAGTTTATACATCCTCGTGCCTCGAAAATTACGTACATAAAGCCATCGGTCCTGAGCCTGATCTCTCTCCAGTCGTGTCGGATTGCCGTCTTATCCAAATGCACTATCTAGATAGTGCATTTGTATTTGTATACATTTGTGCACTATCGTTACATTTTCTTCTGCGTATAGTGTCCGTTGAGATGGCCACCATGGCCGAAATTTGGTTCGAAGAAACATTTTCCTTCAGATCGCCTCGGCAGCTCTTCTACTTGTAAATATGACAACTCCCTGGCATAAATGACTTGTTTACGACGTCGCGGTCGGGCGTATGCACATGAGGCGAATTTTCATAAAGAAATCGCGTAAAAAGTCGTAAACTACATTGTATGAAACAACTAGCATAGTGTTTCCGTAAATTAATTGCGTGAAAAAGATGAGGGAGGACAAAATACAGTACTTGTACACACAAAAACTGAAACTATTTAAAAACCTGTTCCTACGGAGCATTACTTTACAGAAATATGTGTTAAAAAATTCCAAGTTTTTGGCGATAACTTCAAAACATTCAGATTTCTGTCGCTGTCGCTCGTTGTGGTCGCCTAGCTCAAAGTCGACCTTAACTATACAGATGTTTCTAATTGTTCCAGGAGGCCTGTTCTCTCTGGGCAAGGTGCTCAACTTCTTCCCAGTGGGAGGAGAGAGGGAGTGCCAGCCCTCCGAGTTTACAATCGCACGCGCGGGCATCTGCCTCAACCCTTACGACTGTCGCCAGAGGGACGGCAAGGCTTCTGGTGACTGCGCGCATGGCCTCGGCGTATGCTGTGTTTGTAAGTACTACGACAGCCTAAGGCGTAAGGTGCTCAACTTCTTCCCAGTGGGAAGAGAGAGGGAGTGCCAGCCCTCCGAGTTTACAATCGCGCGCGCGGGCATCTGCCTCAACCCTTACGACTGTCGCCAGAGGGACGGCAAGGCTTCTGGTGACTGCGCGCATGGCCTCGGCGTATGCTGTGTTTGTAAGTACTACGACAGCCTAAGGCGTAAGGTGCTCAACTTCTTCCCAGTGGGAGGAGAGAGGGAGTGCCAGCCCTCTGAGTCATGGCAGTAGCCAGAGGGAAGGCAAAGCTTCTGGTGACAGCACGCTTGGACTCGGCGTGTGCTCTGTTTGTATGAAAGGAAAAGGTGACTTACTGACTGACTGACTGATCTGTCAACGCACAGTTCAAAGTGCTGGACGGATTAGGGTGAAACTTGGCATACAAAAACTTTTTGAAAATTCAACATCTAAAGAGTTAAAATAAGGGGTTGCTTGTGTAGTTTACGCAGACGAAGTCGCGGGCATAAACTAGTAATAAATAAAATATCCTTTATTAATTCTTGCATGTTTTATTACCTATGATACAATTATTTCATTTTAATAACTCTACTTTCCTACATATTGAGCTTTAATTACGATTCGCCCAGATGCAGAACAAAAGAGTCGGGAAATTGAATTCTCTATTTGCCGAGGGCTATATTTGTTCCGATCGGTTCACTTGATGCAAACAGTATCAGCAATTCAGACTACAAGCTCTTAATTCAAGCTATACCTGCATGTTATGGACTTCACCATAAGACTATTGAAATAGAAATATGCTTTACTAGCTGATGCCCGCGAATCCGTTCGCGTGGATATGTATTTTATAATAATCCCGTAGGAACTCTTTAATTTTACGGAATAAAAAGTAGCCTATGTGTTAATCCAGGGTTTAATCTATCTTTATTCTTTTCATCTCTCAACTGTTATGTTTTACAAGATACAGCCCGCTGACAGACAAACGGACGGACGGATGGACGGACGGACGGACAGACGGACAGCGGATGCTTAGTAATAGGGTTCCGTTGGCAGTTGGCACCCTTTGGTTCCAGAACACTTAAAACTAAAAGAGAGGTCTTAAAAGTTTAACACGGATCAACACACTCAAAGCTCAGAACCAAATGTTTAAGAATTGAAACCTATGTAGGTAAACGCTTAGAGAGTTAGTATTTGTAGTCATCTAAAATGTACTACCTATTGCAAACTTTCTCTTTTTCAATACAATGCGAATAGGAACCAAATCGCACAGTTTTCCAGTCTATAAACAATTCAACCGTGTCAGGTCGCGGTGGCCAGTGCACCGGCTCCGTGTAGAGAATGCTTAATAAATCTAAGAGTATGCATTGTTTTGTGCTATTTCAGAACCGCATCGTGGGTCTAGACTCAGTGGTTAGGTTCGATTCCCGGGGTGGGTCAAAATTAGGTACTTATTGGCTATTTCTGTTGAAAAGTACTCAATACTAACCTGGCAGTTAAGAAGTTGGCGGTGAGCATGTAAAGCCTGCGGTCCTATTAAAAAACATTTTGGACTATAGGAATTAATAAATAATTATATGGATGTATTAAGAGAGTTGTATACAAGGCCTTTTATTACCCGGCTGAGTTAATTGTGGGCTCTTTTTAGACTTGGGCGCGTTTTGAACCCCCGTAGATTTAGTTTTAAGTTCGTAATTATCACCACTATATCGTACAAATATAACAATTTAACCGACCATCAAAAGCAGCACAATAGTATCTACTTTGGATAAATGATTTTGACTTTGACTTTAAATATACCTATTTGTGCGGAAAATAATAATATACAGGTCCCTCTAACGGCACCCGCAATCAAAAGTAATGATTTAACACGCCACCGCGTACTAAAGTGAAAACCGAGTGTAATTCGCTTATTTCAATTACAATTACGTTTGACCGGCCACCGTTGCAGCGACCTGCGAGAAGAATCGGGTAATTGGTACAATTGAGGTGCGATGAGCTAAAATATGTGGCCACCTGTGAGAGGTGTGTCATAATGACATTGGTAGGTATAGCAGTTAACAGGGCTCTTTCTGTCACTTACTCCATACAATCGTAGTTCCAATTTCATTTGAATTAAGCAACCAAAGTCCATGAAATTTTGCAGACATATTCTAGAAACTAATATCTGTGTCTGTGGTGTTTTAGATTTTTCTAAAAATATGTAGTTTTAAAATTACAGGTGCTCAAAGATTTGTATGTGAATTTTTAAGACCGCGTAACTTGGAAACCGAATATTTTAACAGAAATCTGGAAAACCACAGGCGTAGATATTAGTTTCTAGAATATGTCTGCATTTCATGGACTTTGGTTGCTTAATATTCAAATGAAATTGGAATTACGTTTGTATGGAGCGAGTGACGGCAAGACCCCTCTTAACACCTACTATATTATATATTTATAACTAACTTCAAAAGAACGGAGGAGGTTCTCAATAATTCGAATGTATGTTTTTTCTTTTTTTTCGTATGTTTCAAGATTACTGTGCCAACTGTAAATTAATTTTGATGATTCTTTTTTGTTTAGTAATATGGTTGATATTGAGAATTGAAGTTTGACCAACTTCAAAGGTGGTTTCATACTTTGGTGAATATATCTTGAATAGGTATATCTCCTCTATCCGTCTGTCTGTCAAAGCTTTATCTCATGAACGGTTAGATATGGTAGCAGGAAATTGGAAAGGCAGAGTGTATATTTCTGTTGCCACTATAACAACTGCAAATAATAAAAAACCAAGATGGCGAATTTGAAAATGGTTGCCACGCAAATTTAAAAAAGTACATAGTGTTATATCGCGTACGATGGTTCAAGATATAACACATGGTTAATTTACTGTTTGTGTATGACGCAAGAGAACAATTTCTGAATCAAAGTCAAAGTCAAAATCATTTATTCAAATAATATATTCGAATAATTGTTTCCAGTCGAGGTGACCTGCGGAGGCACAGTCCAGAACAACCTGACATACTTCATGTCACCCCGATTCCCTGAGTTGTGGATGGGGGAGAGCAACTGCTCCATCCAGATCGAGAAGACCCACGCCGGCATCATGCAGCTGAGGATTGATTTCGTGCATTTTACTATCGTGAGTTCTTATGCTTCTTGTGTAGAGTTTTAGTGGCAGAAGGATAATATATCCTTTATAAATATACTTAACTGATACCAGCTGTACTCACGTGGTTAGTCGAAGTAACTCCGACTGGTTTCGCACTCATCCGGGGTCCTTTTTCATAGAGACACTGCCCGCGACGCGGCGCAGTTTAGACTGCGTGATGCTTGGGCTTGAATAAGGTGAGGGAGATTATATCCTGCAAAATCCAGAATATAATAATTATCATCTCAAGGAAAAAATCTGAATGAACTTCGAGAACTTACAGTACTTACGAACTTACAGTACTTACGGACTTACAGTCTGTTTGCTCCAGAAACTTTTGGTGGGCTTAAACACTTTCCAGAATTGTGAAATTGTTAATTACTTTCTTTATGTTCAGGGTCAGCCGAACCGTCTAACGGGAGAATGCGATGAAGATGCGATGGTGTTGGGAGAAGGAGCTACGAACTTCACACTTTGCGGACAAAACCATGGACAACATAGTACGTAATATTAGAATTATTCTCTTTCTATCATTGGAGGGCACATAGAATAGAAAAGAATCAATCTATACGTGCACAGTGTGCACGGCGCAATTAAACCTCGTTGGAGGCGATCACCACGCGACTGACGCTCCCGCTTCGTATTCGCCTTGATCTAGCAGGTTTGGCTGACGTTTTATATATTTGAACATATAAAAAAGTTATTTCTTCTCATTCCAGTATACTACACTCTATCAAGCGGGAGCGAGACGCGAGAAGCGGGGGAGCTACCTCGCACCAAGCCCACCCCGCTCGTGATCCACATGCGAGGTAGTGATATGCCGCGTCTCTGGCTGCTGCGGCTGGCACAGATGCCGCTCGCGCAGTCCTCACCAAACAACTGTCTGCAGTTCCACATCGAGAATAACGGTACGTTAGCCGTCTCTTTCAGGCGTAATGATGAGCAAAATTGAGAGAAAGAGAAGAAAGTACAACACTTTATCAAGCTGAGGCGAGACGCGAGAAGAGAGGGAGCTACCTCGCATCAAGCCCACCCCGCTCGTGATCCACATGCGAGGTAGTGATATGCCGCGTCTCTGGCTGCTGCGGCTGGCACAGATGCCGCTCGCGCAGTCCTCACCGAACAACTGTCTGCAGTTCCACATCGAGAATAACGGTACGTTAGCCGTCTTTTTCAGGCGCGAAAATAATGGTACGTTATAAACAGCACCAGAACGGGTTGCGAAGCTGAAGTTGGCGTTGGGGTTCCAAGGTGATAGAATGGCGACCTCTCACAGGAAGGCGCAGCGTTGGAAGACGCCCCCCCCCCCCCCCCCTCAGTCTAAGATGGAAGCGGGGTAACTTGGAAGGGGTATGGCAGCTTTATTAAACCTATACCTCTTATCGGTCTACACGGCATCGCGCTGAAACGCTAGGTCGCTTGGCAGCACAGCTTCGCCGGCGGGATGGTAACTAGCCACAGAAGTCTCCCACCATAATATGAAACCTGGACAACCAGATACTAAGCTGTATTTAAATGGTCAACTATTTTTGTGATAGTTATATCTGAACTTTAAACGCTCTCCTGCAAAGCAGACAATAATTGTGTACTAAGCCATCGACATGATCTAAATACACTGACAAACTTTACAGGTACCATAAAGACTTTCAACTACGCTTCTAACGGCCGTCACCTCGCCGATCAAGAGTACAGAGCGTGCGTCAGGAGAAACATCGGGTTCTGCTCCATACGATACACTCCGTGCGATAACCGCTCTTTTCGCATTGGACCGAGAGGCGATAGTTCTTTGGATCCTTCAAGTAAGTCATCACCTTCTTTAAGTATCTATTCAGTATAGCGATTGTTGCGGCATCCTGAATATTGGGCAAGCAGCTCTGAATAACAACTGACATACAGACAGACAACAAAGTGATCCAATAAAGGTTCCGTTTCTCCTTTTGAGGTACGGACCCCTAAAAACCGGTCAAGTGCGAGTCGGACTAAATCATCAATCAACTTCCACCAAAAATGTTTTCCTGACCGAATTAAAACGAATAATCTATTTATTTATTTATTTATTTACTATAGTACCGCCCACAGAGTTACACATTTAGATTAAATACATGTTGTTCCTTAAAGTTTAGGGCTCTTGTGCAACTCCACTTACGGGCAGTCACAGCATGCAACAGCATGCATCTCAACGAACAAGTACACAGAAGATAACTATTAGTGCACAAGTTTGAGTAGAAGCACAGCAGTGCTCTGTATTATCTTTTATGTATTATAAATACTAATTATAATTAATTCAAATTCAAATTCAAATTCAAATTATTTTTATTCAATTAAACTTTTACAAGTGCTTTTGAATCGTCAAAATAATCTACCACTGGTTCAGAATGCTGTTCCTACCGAGAAGAAGAATTAATATTTCAATTACTCTTATTGTTTTAGTTAGTGACCAGATGGATCAAGTGATGCCAGTGGACGATGAAGAGAACCAACAGGACGAGGAGGGCTCGGGTTCGGATCCACAAATCGAAGAAAGTTCCACCCCTCAGCCTAGTCTCATGGCTAGGGTAAGTTTGTCAAACATTATGTTTCTTTCTGGAATTTCTGAAAATCACGATAATCACTTAACATCAGTTGACCCGCCCGCTCGTTTGCTCGCTGTTTTTTATTTAAAAAAAATTCTCCATGTAAGTTTTCTGTATACCGTAGTATACAGAAAACTTACATGGAAAATTTTTACCTCCCTGGCGCAGTACCTAGTGAGCGCTGTGATCTTATAATTGGGAGATTTTAGGTTCGATTCTCGGCTGGGTCAATTTTGGATTTTATAATTTCTTAATTGTCTCTGGTCAGGAGGGAGGCTTCGGCCATGGCCCATGACTAGTTAACACCTACCACCCTACCGACAAAGTCGTAAAGATTTAGCATTCTAGTTTGATGCGGCGTATAAATTACTCAAGGGCAATAGGTTTAACGAAGCTGCCATACCCCTTCCAAGTTAACCCGCTTCCATCTTCTGTACTCTGTACTCTGAACTGTATCATCACATCCCACCAGGTGAGATAACAGTCGAGGGCTAACATATATCAATAAAAAAAACATTAGTCGTACAAAACATTAGTCATACAAAATAAACACTAAAACTGTGATCCCATATTTCAAAAGACTAAATTGCATGTTCTAATGACTACCTTAGAATGCCCCTATTTAACTTCCCAGTAATACTGGTTTATTAAGTTTATATATATAAGTTTTTCTTAACAATACGCCGAATGCATTTTTCTCAAATAGGTAAGTATAGTACGAGTACCATTCAATAAACTATCTCAAATTCTTGTATCTAAAGTGGCTTATTTTATATTTCATACCCTCAACTCCACCCTACCAAACGAAAAAATAACTTACCCTAAGTTTAGTCCAAACATTAATCGTAGTACCCCGTAGCTAGCTAACCCCTAACCCCTAAAACAGATCTGGAGCTATATCTGGCCGTTTGGCGGGCAGAGGGCGTTGGAAGACCAGCGGGCGTTGGTGGACCAGCGGTCTTTCTGGAGCTGGTCTCCGTACATGCAGCACTATAGTGAAGAGAAGCTGAAGTACTACGGCTATGGGAATTACGCTGGCAGTGGTTTTGGCAGACAGGGGTGTACGGATAGAATCACTATACCCTGCGAGAATGAATACTTTGTATCGGTGAGTTGTTTTTATTCTTATAAGATGCAAGCTTGACCTGATGGAAAGGTGCTATTCACTCCTGTTTTATCATAAGTATATAAAATTGTACCCAAATTTTGTCAGGAATCACAGATCTCGGAAAAAATGTTCAAAATTCTAGCCTGCATAGGTAGCATGAAGCAATAACTTTTTTTTGACATGTTTTTTCTGTACCAAAATTATAATGCTCTCTTTTATGCTAAATTCTTTACTGATGATCGAGTTTCCATAGCATCTAATTAGTATTAGAAGTGAGTCTATTAAACTGTTCTAAGTCAGGCGTTTTCCTGATAAGCCTTCATGACTTACCTACTTATTTCTAATATTGCACGAATTAGATCATAATAGTATCAGTCAACAAAAGCCTATCGTTGATACCATTGAACGTTGCCATAAAACTCATTTCCATCCTTTTCAGTCCCAACTTTTCGGACCGGGAGTGTGCGACCCCCACCACTGCGGGAGCTCCTTCTGTCCGGGGATAAGGCCATCGGACTGCAGGGTTGACACCTCCATCACGCCCTTCGCCGTGTCCGTGCACTTCGGCGCGCCCACGCTCAAGCACAACCCTGAAGAGAACATCGGGATGTGCCTGAGATATACCCAAGTGCCGTGCGACTCATGAATTGGTTACTTCTGTCTGGGAGTGAAACCATCGGACTGTAGGGTTGACACCTCCACCACGCCCTTCGTCGTGTTCGTCCATTTGGGCGGGCCCACGCCGCCGTAGATTTCAGTCTACACTCTACCCTCAAAACCATTGTGCTCTTCAACGAAACATAGATTTAAAAAAAAAATTTGCATTCGTACCCCAGATACATATCTATGCCCAGAGACTATTATTTGAAGTAAAAAGGTAGTGGACGTTGTAAATAATTTTGTATCATAAACATCTATTTTAAATTAAGACTTTGTTATTATTGAGGTACTTTGTAAAATATCATTTGCTTTGTTAAATAGTAATAAGTGTATAGAGATCTATTTATTTATTTGTATGATATAGAGGCAGAAAATAAAGTCAATATTTTATGTGGTTGTTTTATTCTGTTTTTTTTTAGAATACACTAAAAAACTTTCGTCTATTCTCCATCAATTATTATGAGCCGGGAATCTTTGGCGTAAATGAAACTTTAGGTATGAAACAAAATCCTTAAAAAGATTAAAGAACAAGTGTAAATTAAAAATTTATAACACCCCCGACAAGTGAAGGTTACAGTAACTAGAAAAGAGCTGATAACTTTCAAACGGCTGAACCGATTTTCTTAGATTATAGCTAAGAACACTCTTGATCAAGCCACCTTTCAAACAACAAAAAACTATATTAAAATTAGTTCAATAGTTTAGGAGCTACGATGCCACAGACAGATACACAGATACACACGTCAAACTTATAACACCCCTCTTTTTGGGTCGAGGGTTAAAAACACAGTAACAACGCGATTAGTTTCATTACAATAGATCACGTTTTATATAACTCAAGATAAAGACCAGATGCTTAGTAATTCCTTGCTAATCGAGGACTTACCGCATTTACATGAAAACACTAATTTCCATTTTCCTAAGCGGACTTTTACCGCTAATATAATTAAACACAGACGGTCCCTTAGTTTATAGGCTAAGAGTTGGAGAAAGATTTCTTCAAAGAGTTTAGTTTAGAGTTCAAAGGTGGTAGGCTACTGCCGTGGCTAGTTACCACCCTACCGGCAAAACCCTACCGCCAAGGGATTTGGCGTTCCGGTACGGTGCCGTGTAAAAACCAAAGGTGTATGGGTTTACTAACTGCATTATCACTTACACAAGGACAGGCAAACTGATTTAGTCCATTTTATTTTATAGTTAGTAGATTTTGGCAAGAACCTAATAATTAAGTTGCCAAAAAGTGACGCCACTAGACAATTTAACTAGAGCGTAAGGAAAATATTTTGCTGCGTATTCAGAATAAGATAGAGCAGGACCTCATTTCATTTCAAAATGTAAACAAAAATTTTTAAGCCGCCTGTAATACTGTAATAGCAATGTTTCTTTTATAGACTTAAACGTAAAAATGGTGACAATAAAATGGTGATGAAAGAGTTTGAAGTGACTATGACGTAGGTATTCTGTCTGTGGCTAACTGCTGATAACTTCCACTAATTTAAACTAAGGCTTCCAATGCTATGACAGATTATAGATTAACTTAAAAAACCAGATTTTTTATTTTATTTCACCTCTAGACACTAAATAATAGAAATAAAATGATGACGAATTTCTATTTATTCTTTACTCGTTTGTTTCTCTAGGTTTTGAGACTAGATTTTTGTTTACTTACATGGAATGTAAAAAAACTTTGAATAAACTGTTTACCAGCTCTTCGAGTACAAAAAACAGTTCCCTTAGGTACTTTATTTGCCTAAGTTAATTGAGTAAACAAGTTTACAGCGTTTTTCTGCACGAATTGCTGGGTCTTCATGTTTACTAAAAGGAAAACACGGTTAGATGTAGTGTGGAAATCTAATGACTTGTAACTATCGCGTTGCTTAGCAAAAGCTGCTGGAAAGTCCTACTACCACCATCGATTTACTACCTTATAAGTTACACCGATGTACTTGCGCAGAAATCTTATTTTTGAATGGCGCGAAAATATCTCAGCCATTCGTATCGCGCGTCCGTCTATTATTCGTTGTTGTCTACGCGTCATGTTCTGTACGCGCGAATTATGAGCGAAATAATACGAGTCGCTGTTGTTCTTGTTACCACCATTTAAGGAAATGATAAATTCTAAATTGCCTCATGGCCTGGTCTGGTAGAAGGCATCGGCTATAGCTAGTTACCACCTCACAGCCAGAGCCGTGTCCGCCCAGCGATTCAGCATTCCTTCAGGCAGACTTACGAGTATATGTACCTATACCAATAAAAATTCATGAATAATATCCTTAAACTTTTTATAAGACTAATGCTTTAAAGGACCTTTCTTGGCTCATTTTCTTGTTGGGGAAGATTAATCACATTATAATGCTTCTTTTATTGTTAGACTGTAGTTGTTTTATCTGTTTTTATTTTACGAGCTAAAAACGCGATAAGCGAAAGAGGCCAGTTTTTGTTTTTTAAGGTAATTCTTTTTAACTGCGAAAATTTTCATAAGCTCGTTATCATTTCGAAGTAAAACTTTTTTAGGCGAGTCTTGAGAAATTGCTGGAGAGTAACTCGAATATTTTTAAAACGTGGGTGGAAGTGACCACGAGGTGACGTTTATACTGACTTGATTAGGTGGCAACATTCCTATTCAGCTGTGTTGTGCTCTGTTTCTATCGCGTTACTTGTTGGGTACTTGGTCATGTGACTCACCGCGCCACTTCGATTGCCCTTTGGGTGCATCTAATGCTCCCTCTGCTCGGGACACTCGGAGGGACGCGCGGACAACACCCCCTCCCTGCCAGGTCAATTAGCCATGGCCAACAATATCCCATGAAGAGAAATAATTGTTAACCATGTTACTAGGGTACACCGGCCCAAGCGCTGTTACCCGCAACACTCGGGCACACGAAGAGGTTAACTGATTGGTACCCCCACTTCGATGGCCCTTATCTTATAACTCTTATTTTTTATGAGAGAAAGAAGAGTTTAAGCGGTAGAAACAGAGGCCTTTATTAAATTCTAGGCCGCAGCGCGTTGCGAGCCAAACTGCACTTCATCAAGAGTCGCTATTTACTTAGAAGTCTCTGCAGAGTGAGCGTTTTATTCGTGGAAGGTACTATAGGTATTCTATAGTACAGATAGTCTGTCCTTGTTCATCTTGTTCACGCTGTGTTCACACTTGCATTATTAAAATGCAATCAGAGTTGGTGCTCGCAGGAGACGCAGTACACTCGGCCACATAAATGCTTTCAGCTCAACTTATCGTTGGCCCACTACTGAGCACGGGTCTCCTCTAAGAATGAGTAGGGGTTGGTTTAACAGTAGTCCTCCTCGCTGGCCAAGCACGGGTTCGCAGACTTCACATACCTTTTGAGAAAATTATGTAGAACTCTCAGGTTTCCTCACGCTGTTTTCCTTACATCGATTGAAAAGCTCATAACAGATAACTAAAAATTTGAAATCTAAAACACCACAGATACAGATATTAGTTTCTAGAATATGTCTGCAAAATTTCAAATGAAATTGGAACTACGATTGTATGAAACGAGTGGAAACGAGTGACGGAGAGAGCCCTGTTAAGTAGGTATTATAATGTCACAGCGCAAGTATCAGAATAAAAAATAACCTATGTCATTCTCCATATCCGTACCAAAAACCATGTCGATCCGTCGTCGCGTTGCTCTGTTTCGACGTGATTGAAGGACAAACCAACAAACACACTTTCATATTTAGTAGGTTCCAGTCAAATTGGCTAATTAGTAATTGAATTTTAATATAAACTTACTAATTAATTTAACCATTATTTTAATATTATCACTCACCTCACTACATATTCGTATTCTAAATGCCCAAGTGTTATTTACTTGTAGGTTTGTCCATCATTCACGCCGCAACAAAGTGAGTGACAGAACGGCGCGGGCGGCATGATTTTATACGATGGAGAGTGATAAACTTTTTATCTCGGAAAAATCAAAGAGTTCCCACGAGATTTTTAAAACCTAAATCCACGCGGACGAATTAGCTAGTTATAATTAATAATACTAATAAAAAAAAATTGTTTAAAGTTTACTTGCCATAGTATCTTCGACACATTGTTTTCAGGTACGTCACATAGATGGCGTTGGTGGTTCATTATATTGTGCTGGTAATCGGGCCTCGGGACATTCTTATTATTTGAGCTTCTGGTTATTAACCATATTGGCTGGCGCTTGGCTCGGATATAAATTCTATTTAAAAGGCTGATTGGCTGTTTCAATTGAATTAAATTTTTGGAGGGATGATGCCCTTTTGGCATCATCTTATTATACCTACGTAGTATAGTTAAAATTAACCACTAATCAAAGGGTGCTTACTTTATGAGAATTAACACTTGACCGACTCGATGAAATCAGACTAGCGGTTAGCCGGATTTTATACTCACTAGGTAACTAGTACTAGCTTATGTCCGCGACTTCGTCCGTGTGGGTCCATCCGTGCCACTTTCAACCCCCTAGGTTTAAATATTCAAAAATCCTTTCATATCGGATGTCTTCGTCATGATAGATATCGCACCTTTAAAATTTTAGAGACCTAATTCAATATTTAAAGAATTTAGGAATTTTAGGGTTCCGTACCTCCAAAGGAAAAACGGAACCCTTATGTTATAAGTACCTACTATACAGTCTATGAACGTCATCTGTCAATGTCACATATACTCTAACTCTAAATGAAAGGTCTAGAATTAATAGATAAGTCTTAGTCATGTCTTAGTCATAGAACGTGTAATATTAATGTAATATTGGAATAAAGAATAATTTATAATACACCTTATAGGATCACTTTGTTGTCTGTCTGTCTGGTGGTCTGTCTGTCTGTATGTCTGTCTGTCCGTCCGTCCGTTCGTCCATCGTGTCCGTCAAGAAACCTATAGGGTACTTCCCGTTGACCTAGAATCATGAAATTTGGCAGGTGGGTAGGCCTTATAGCACAAGTAACCGAGAATTTGATTTTGAAAAAAAAAATTAAAATGTGTTTAAATTTTCAAAGTAAGATAACTATGCCAAATGGGGTATCATATGAAAGGGATTTGCCTGTACATTCGAAAACAGATTTTTATTTATTTTTATGTTTAATAGTTTTTGATATATCGTGCAAAATGTTGGAAACAATACCCGAGTACGGAACCCCCAGTGCGCGAGTCTGACTCGCACTTGGCCGGTTTTTTATTATGAGTCGTTAGAAATGGTCATCCAAAGTCATTTTATCACTCAAAGTCAAAATCCTTAAATTTTGAATAAGGTAGGTAATCCTAAAGATGCATTATCTGCATGCCAAATTCCAGCCCGATCTGTACAGTAATTTGTGATGGATCAGTCAGTTAATCAGTCAGTCAGTCAGCTTTTTTACATACTTAGAAGATGTGTTAATTCCTGTCAAATTCTTATTGTTTTATTAAAATAAGTATTAATTAAGTATATTAAATTAAAAAATTGCTCTTTATGCGTCGAAATCACCTTCAGTCATTGTATGTTATTTCTATTTTATATCACACTAATATTATAAAGGAGAAAGTTTGTATGTGTGTGTGTGTGTGTGTATGTTTGTTACTCCTTCACGCAAAAACTACTGGACGGATTGGGCTGAAATTTAGAATGGAGATAGATTATACCCTGGATTAGCATATAGGCTACCCTAAACTAAAACTAAACCTAAATCCACGCGAACGAAGTCGCGGGTATCAGCTAGTAAATATATGAAATCATATTTCTAGATGTTGTAGTCGTGCATATCAAATAAGCTAGAATAACTTGAGTTTTAGTCCCTGGAGTGAAGTGAAGTTAAAGGACTTGGTCGCCATTTTTCCAGACGTTTGAGCAATTTCTTCGGAAAATTGACTAACTTTAAATGCTGTATAAAATATTATGACTATTGAGGCAAAAAATTTAATGTAATATTATATTGTGGTTATATTGGAAGATACCGCTTACCCATAAAGAGATCCATATACATTCTAATTAATAATATAAATACGAAAATGAGTTTGTCTGTCTGTTACCTTTTCATGGCCCATCCGTTTAATTAATTTTGACAAAAGGTACAAAGAAATCTTACGTTCATCAGGCGTACATAAGGCTCTTTTTTATCTCGGAAAATCAAAGAGTTCCCACGGGATTTTTAAAAACGTCACAGATATTATGCGAATTTTTAATATTATTAGACTTCCAGATAAAGCAATGTTGTGGTACCCCGTAGATAACAGGGGTGATTATGTCATATGAATGTGTCTACAAAATTACATTGACTAGAGTTTTTGTATTCAAATTCAAATTCAAAATATTTTTATTCAATTAGACTTTTACAAGTTCTTTTGAATCGTCAAAAGCATCTACCACTGGTTGGGAATGCCTTTCCTACCGAGAAGAACCAGCAAGAAACTAGGCGGTTGCTCTTTTCAAAGATTTAATATACAATATAATGCCATGTTTAAAAGCAATTGAAGTCCCGCGCATTGCTGGAGCGAATTGCAGGTCAAATCCACGCTCTTTTATCATTTACATAATCTTCGATAGTATAATATGCTTTTCTCAGGAGCATATTTTTAATAGATATTCCAATACAAGTGAGCCCTTGACTGCGATCTCACCTGGTGGTAAGTGATGATGCAGTATAGGGTGGAAGCACGCTAACTTGGAAGGGATATGGCTTTTTACTAAACCCATACCTCTTATCGGTTTCTACACGGCATCGTACCGGAACACTAAGTCGCTTGGCGACACGCCTTTGCCGGTAGGGTGGTAATTAGCCGCGGCCGTAGCCTCCCACCAGACCAGACCAGAGACAATATAGAAATTATAAGTTCCCAAATCACCCCTGCCGGGAATCGAATTCGGGACCTACCATATATTATTTATACTTTTAAGATCACCGCCCTAATTAATGAGAAGGTTAATGAGAAGCAAACTACGTTTGTATGAAGCGAGCGACGGAGAGAGTCCATCCTTCGCTCCATATTCTGCTATTTTCTAAAATGACTGTTTCAATATGTTGTAGTTGAATTCAGTGAAATCATAACCGAGTTATGAGCTTATTATGACAGCTAATTTTTAATAGATATACATTATCCTAAGAAAAGAGCCATTATGCAATATTATGAGAAAGAGGTAATTCATGTACGGACATAATGGAAAACCAGCTGAACTCCTGCTTACAGCATTGCCTGCAATGCGGAAAAACTAATGAAAAATTTGTTGCTACTAACATTACAGTGGCGCCGATTCTGTTGCCCTTCTCTAAACTAAATTTAGAGTATCTGCATTTTTTTTAATCCGAATTAGTTACCCACGATACAGGATTTGGGTAGGTACCACCAGACACAGAAAAATTGTATAAGACTTTCTATTTGGTATTTACCAAATACAAAGTCTTATACAATTTTATTATTTTGGACTGCAGCCCAGAGCCCCGTGGCTATACAGGGCCCCTAGCCCCGGTTAGACAAAATGGACAATGTTGTGAATAAAATCAATTTAAAAAACGAAACGGGGATGTCTCAAAGCTGTTTTTTGTTGTATTTTCTCGCTATTACGCTCTCCTGTCCTACAATACTATACTACTACAAAATACCTACTCCCCACCATCTACATAATATTTTCGTTGTATTTTCTCACAAACGCAAGTTATTCACGTCGAATGGACTTCATGCATCTGTTCGGCGTATCGTGTACTGTCACCATTATCGAAAGGTTTTTTGATAAAGTAGCAAGTAGCTGTTAGGCAGGCCCCCAAGTAGTAAATAGTCCAGACCCCCACAAACTCACGGCCTGATGTGACCTCATACTCTCTCTTTCTCTGACTCTTTCCGATCTGTGTTTCGGAGGTGCCACGACTCGGGCCCGGCACGGTCTAGCATAAATCATCCCTAAGTTAGGCTGAGTAAACACAGTCAGTCGCCGCTAATTTGCATTAATGGCAAAGCAACCCGACACTTGTAAAGACGGACTGAAATGATCGCGGCAGCCATTTTAACATGATTGCCGCCCCGTAATGAATTATAATATTAGGATATTTTACTGACGAGCGTTTCTGCAAAACCCCTGATAAGCCTACTTGTAATATTCAGTTGCGATCTCACTGCAATACCTATTTCTTGAATGGTAGAACCTTTAGTAGGGGATACTTAATGATGTGGTGGGCTCTAAGTTTAAAAAGCAACGAAATAAAAATAAACTTAACACAAAAGTGTGTCTTGTCTGTCTGTCTGTGTGTTTGCTAGCCTTTCAACCACCCACCCGTTCAACCGATTTTAACGAAAATTGGTGCAGAGATAGCTGTTGCATCCCGAGGAAGGTCATAGGCTACTTTTTATCCCGGAAAATCAAAGAGTTCCCACGGGATCTTATAATGTTAAATCCACGCGGACGACGTCGCGGGCGTCATCTAGTATAATATACTTAATTATTTAATTACTTACCCCACGTAGTTTCCACATGTCGTTGAAAATCACAATGAATTATGGTATTGTCATTAGTATTGTGTGCCAAGAGGCCCAAGTGGCCAACTTACTCAAGAGGCCTGCTCTGACATCTGTTAATTGAATGAGGTAACTTTCCATTGCTGCGGTGGACTGGACTACCATTTTTAGGGTTTCGTACCCGAACGGTGCCGACGGAACCCTATTACTAAGCCTCCGCTGTCCGTCTATCCGTCTGTCTATGCGTTCATTTTTACGTCTATCTACCGACTCTACCGATCTATTAGGATCGGCTTTTCATAAAAAACCGATCCTAATGAAGAGTGAAGAAAAAAAACAGCAATGGTTTTTAAAAGGCAATAAAATAAAAATAATATAATACTAGCTGTGCCCGCGACTTCGTTCGCGTGGAATAGTGACTTTTCGGGCAGCATATCAGGCGCGAGGCGTGTAGTACGTACTCTGTACGTTAAAAATGTTCGCCGTGATTCTTTAAATTGACATAACTTTTTTATTTATGAACCGATTGACATGAAATAAACACTAAATGTTAAGTGAAGCTTACTACAACATATTAGTGAAAACCGTATCTAAATCGAATAAGCCGTTTCTGATATTAGCGTGCACAAACACACAGACAAACAGACAAAAAAATAATTAATTACGATTTCGGGTTCGGCATCGATATAATAACAACCCCTGCTAAGTACTTTTTTTTATATATTTCCATTGTACAGACACCACTTTTCTACAATTTTATTATATGTAATATAGATATAGATAATTACCCCATGTAGTTTCCACATGTTGAAAATCGTAATGAACTACAGTATTGTCATTAGTATTGTGTGCCAAGAGGCCCAAGTGGCCAACTTACTCAAGAGGCCTGCTCATGACGTCTGTTAATTGAATGAGGTAACATTCCAGTGCTGCGGTGAAGAGGAGTACCATTTTCTGGGTTCCTTACCTGTTCATTTCAAACCCCTATTTAACTCCCTTATGGATTGAGTTTTTAAAATCCTTTTTAATCAGATGTCTACATCATAATCTGCATACCAACCGTCCAGTAGTTTGAGCTGTGCGTTGACAGATCAGTCAGTCAGCTTTTCCTTTATTAAGCAAAACGCAACAATACAATTCTTAAAGTTTCGAACCAAGTTTTGGATTTGCTTCCAATCACGTAGAGGAGGAGACAAGTTATTCCAGCAGTTCGTAATATTTAAAGCTACCACGAATATCACTAAGTATTTATGGAATTTATTGCGGGAGAAGGTGAGCATAATGTCTCCTTCTGCCATGTCTTCTTCTGCGGAGTGGATGGGCGTCGGCGTCCAGCAGCTCTCTTATAGGATCACTTGGTTGTCTGTCTGTCTGTCTTTCCGTCCGCCCGTCCGTCCGTCCGTCGTGTCTGTCAAGAAAACCTATACTTAGGGTACTTACTTGCCGTTGACCTAGAATCATGAAATTTGGCAGGTAGGTAGGTCTTATAGCACAAGTAAAGGAATAAATCCGAAAACCGTGAATTTGTGGTTACATCAAATTAAAATGTGTTCGAATTTTCAAAGTAAGATAACTATACCAAGTGCGGTATCATATTAATATGAAAGGGCTTTACCTGTACATTCTGAAACAGATTTTTACTTATTTTTATGCATAACTAGCTGACACCCGCGACTTCGTCCGCGTGGATTTAGGTTTGTCAAAATCCCGTGGGAACTCTTTGGTTTTCCGGGATAAAAAGTAGCCTATGTGCTAATCCAGTATATTATCTATCTCCATTCTGAATTTCAGCCAAATCCGTCCAGTAGTTTTTGAGTGAAGGTGTAACAAACATACACACACACACACACACACACACACACTCACACACACATACAAACTTTCGTCTTTATAATATTAGTGTGATAGTTTTTGATTTATCGTGCAAAATGTTGGAAATAATACCTACACGAGTACGGAACCCTCGGTGCACGAGTCCGACTTGCACTTGGCTGGTTTATTTATTTATTTAGATACAAGTTAGTCTTTGACTGTAATCTCACCTGCAGGTAAGCGATGATGCAGTCTAAGATGGAAGAACCTGGAAGGGGTATGGCACTCCTTTGGTTTCTACATGGCATCGTACCGGAACGCTTAATCGTTTAGCGGTACAGCTTTACCAGTAGGGTGGTAATTAGCTACAGCCGAAGCCTCCTACCAGACCAGACCAGAAATTTAGAAATTATAAAATTCTAAACGCTGCTGGGAGTCGAACCCGGGACCTCCTACTAATTAGACTACAGCGCTTACCACTGCGAAAGGGAGGTCTTCAAACTTCAACTCGTCTCACTACCAATCATGCCGTCTGGATTCCAAATTATAAGTTACGTGGGGGGGTATGTGCAATTTTCACAAAACTTACCGAAAATTTGGAATCCAATTATAAATTATTTGTTAGCGGTCTGCCAATTAGCAGCTCTCGGTACCCGGCTCAGCGCGGATTAGAACCCTGGTCCCCGGCTGCTCTAATAGGATTTAACGAATGCATTTTTCCGAAAAGAGAAATTATTGTATTATCGTTGGTCCAATTAGTTTTCTTTCAAACGTTTTTAGCTGACTGCTGACATTAAATTTTGATACTATAAATATAAAAACATTCCTCAAAAGGAAAAACGGAAATCTTATATAGGATCACTGTGTTGTCTGTCCGTCTGTCGTGTCTATCAAGAAAACCTATAGGGTACTTCCCTTTGACTTTAAATCATGAAATAGCTTCAGTAAAGGAAAAAATCCGAAAACCGTGAATTTGTGGTTGAATCACAAAAGAAAAATTAAAATGTGTTTCAATTTTTAAAGTAAGATAACTGTACCAAATGAGGTACGTATTATATGAAAAGGTTTTACCTGTATATTCTAAAACAGATTTTATTTATTTTTATGCATAATAGTTTTTGATTTATCGTGCAAAATGTCAGTAAAAATACCCGAGCACGGAACTCTCAGTGCGCTATTCTGACTCGCACTTGGCCGGTTTTTTTTTGTGATGTAACCAAAAATTCACGGTTCCCGGAATTTTTTCTTTACCTGTGCTATAAGATCTATCTATCTGCCATATTTCGGGAACGGGAAGTATCCTAATGGTTTTGATTCCCTTTTTTCGACAGAGATGACAGAGAGACAACAAAGTGATCCTATAAAGGTTCCTTTTGAGGTAGGTACGAAACCCTAAAACAGAAGTATTTATGAATTAAAACATTGCGATGGAACTTTGTAAGCGATTTTCCTATTTCTTTCTTTAAAGAGGTCCACTCTACGCCATTCAAACTTATATTTACTATAGAAATTTTAAAAAGTTGGCTCACATTTTCCTTTTAAGATCCTATTTCATTGGAAATACGAAATGCCATTCAAAAGTCATACATTTTCCGTTCGACGTATCATAAGCGCGTTCCTATTTATATATTGGAATGCAACAGACCGGAAACTCAATAGAATGGAAGATATTGGACTTAAAATAGCCTGAGATCTTGGCAAGCTCTTCTCAGATGTTCTCTTCCACCTAGAAGTGTCAGTTGACAGGTCTATCCTGCGCCAACGTTGCACCTTGCTCAACGACCTGATTACTCAGCACCAAGAATTAGATGTTTTCAATATAAGTCAATGAGTTTTCAATATTATATAACTCTCCTGCCGGGAATCGAACCCGAGACTTCCCACTTATAAGACCGTTGTACAAGAAATACATACTACCTACGTAACCAAAAATTCACGGTTTTCGGATTTTTCCCTCTTGCTATTATAAGACACTGCTTTCTGCCTTTTAAGATTTTATGTCAACGGGAAGTACCCAATGGTAGGCTTCGATTCCCTTGACGGGTTTTAACAGACCCACAGACAGACAGGCAGGCAACAAAGTGATCCTATGAGGGTTCCTTTTTTGTGTCTCCATGTACGGAACCCTAAAAATGTTTATTTATTTTTGTTCTCAAAGTCAAAAGTCAATAGCCTTTTCATTGAAAAACAAAACATAAGGAACCCCGGAGTTCACGATATAGCCCCGGCCGTGCGGCGTTTTCATAATATTTCCCTTTCGCACAAAAACTCTTGAATGAGGGTTATTCATCGACATGTTTATAATGTCCCGGAAAAATAGCTGTGGCCGCCATTTTTAATTAAACCCGTCAAGTGCGAGCGGTTTTTATGAATGGAGGTTCTTGAGGCGCATGAATTATTCTGTTAGCATAATGTCTCATTCGGCTCATTATTATTCTTCTTTCTTTTAATATGCACCTAGATAATATTATAAAATTATTCTCCACTCAGAATGAGAATGGTTACGTTATAGTCCACCACGCTGGTCAAGTGCGGATTATACATACCTTGGAGAACCTTATGGAGAACTGGGCATGCAAGCTTCCTCATAATGTTTTTCTTCACCGTTAATAATAATATTTTGTTACTTAAAAACCCAACTCCGAAAAGTTAGAAGGGCGGATCGAACCCCAGCCCCACCAAATAGGGGGCCGACATATCAACCACTAGTTTATAACCTTAGGTACTCATTAGGCTAGGTACCTAGGTATTATTTAATGGAAAAAAAATAAAACAAAAAAAAATAGCTTTATTTTCCTTCCATACGTTTAGTGTAATACCTACTTATCCTAAACTTTTAAAACTAAAGTTATAAAAAATTCTTAAATCTAAGTGCTGTTCAAAGGACCGTTTTAGCGGTGAATGTCTCCTCCAACCTTCTCCATAATTCTCTATCTTTTGTGGCTTCAAAAAATATTATTAAGAAACCACATTTACTCTTGTATACGTTATATTGTATTCGGTAATAAATTAAATTATTTTTTAATTTTTAGGGGTTGTGGTTGGTTATTATTTTTTATTTTTTTCTTGGTAAAAGTAGCCTAGGTCACTGTCTGGGTCTTTAAACTATAACCATGCAAAAAATCACCTGGATACGTTGCTCTGTTGCAGCGTGATTGAAGGACGAACTAACGAACCAATAAACCAAGAAATAAACACACTTTCGCATTTATAATAATTATGGGTAGTGACATTTCAAAATATTCGTGCTTAGGGCGCTTAGGGCTAAGTCCTAATCCTTAGCTAAGTTTTGTAAATATTTACGGAACCCTAATAAATCAGGAAGAGCGTGACATTTTGCCAACAAGCTGTTTGCACCCGCCGCCGCTTTTTATTAACTTTTCCCGTTTACGGCTGACCCGTAATTTCGCATAGTTTTTGGGTCAAAAGTTATAAAATGGAGGTTCATTTGACACAGAAAAAGAGTACAAAGAGGTTTAGGTGTCACAGATTTTTTATGCTGATGGATGAAAAAGGTTTTCTGGTAATAAACATCAGCTTTAGTATCTACAGAGTTCAGTTTTAGACCATTTTTGCGATAGGGGCTGTCTCAAAAACTAGTTAGGAATATGAAATTTCGGTATATTGTGACCATAATATATTGTGAAAACAACGATTTATAAAATGATTTGTAATCTGTGACGAAAATAAACGAACATTTTTTGGGGTTTTCTTTCACGGTTTATTGCGATGTTCTAGCTCGGAAAAGAAATAATTATTTCATACACCCAAAATATGATGTTCATAATAATTATATACGGAACCCTAAAAGAGCGAGGCCCGACTCGCACTTGTTTTATTTATTTTTTGACCAGCTAAGAATATTTGCATGTGATTTTGCGGTTTCACACGGGTATTTCCTAACCCAATTCGAGAATGATTGTTTGAGGAAATGGGTATTATTGCTTCAAATGATATTCAGGAATGCTATGTTGGTATTGTAGTCTCGTATCGTATCAAACTACACAACTTTGTTAATTGCATAACTTAAACAAGATTGTATGGAAACTAGAAAATTATCTATTACAGAACTATTTAAGTTAGGAGTTAGGACACCCGCAAGGAATATAGTTTGAAGACTTCTCTCGACCAGTGGTGCGCGCCTTATTAGTGGGAGATTCTGGGTTCGATTCGCGGCAGGGGTTTGAAATTTTATATTTCTAAATCCTTGGTCTGGTCCGGTGGGAGACTTCGGCCGTGGCTAGTTACCACCATACCGGCACACGAAAACCACGCAAATCTGAATCACACTAACAGAGTTTTCTGAAATCTGCAACATATTATATAGAAGTTTCAAGATACAACAGTCGAGCCTGCACACCGCTCCAGTATATTGCCAACACAATTTGCACTAGCGGAGCTGATATCGGTATTTGATATGAGCGTTCCACCTATTTTCATCTAAATTGCTATCCAACAATGTAGGTGCTTGTATTGTTAATATAAATTTGTTTGGTCTCTGCCGCAGTAGGTATTTGATTTCATGATATTTGAAGCCATATTGCAGATTAATTGCAGGCTATTTACCTATATTAATAATGGGTAATTATTAGAAAGAGGTAAAGTATGTACGTTTGCTTGTAGGAAGTAATCTCTGAAACCACTGAAACGATTTTGACAATTCTTTCACAAGTAGAAAGCCACATTATTCGTGAGTGACTTAGGCTATGTTTTATTTTCAAAAAAAATTGTTTGATAAATCAGCCCAAGTAGCACATGACAGCCGCACAGTGACTTGATTATAGAATTTGTGACTACTTAAGGCTGTTTTAGTTTCCTGCATAAGGCCTGTGTAGCTAGCTACCCAGACCTTATAATGCTAATTTGGGCCCCAAATTAACCAGCTCCGAGCATTACAGTGGCTGGTTAACGGCAGCATAATCATTGAAATAGCTGAACAGGGCCTGTACAATAGCTTATACAGGTATACAACAGATTGCAGCATAAGATTCAGCTACTTTAATTCTCTTCAACAGCTTTTAGATGTTTTGACGCTTCGTAATAGCTTTTATTAAGATGTAAATAACCAAAAAAAATAGTTTTTTATTTATAAATTGTGTAATATGTGACAGCTACATTTCTTTTTTGTTTAGAGTATGCATGGCGGACATTACTTATTTATAAGATCATAATATTTTTTCACAGTTAGGTTTTGAGTGTCATTGTAAATAAATTGAGTTGCGAGTACCATTTTACTGTAAATGTGTATCTAGATAATTACATCAAATATTTCATGCGCCATCTAAATAATATCGCGTTAACGAAAATATTTCTCAAGATAAATTGTATACAAATACTAAATAAATTTATCACTCAAACGATTAGCTTTCTAACTCATTGTATTCTATTAGGAAATAAGTGGAAAATATATAGTTTAAATTAAAAGCTATCAAGAACCCCAAAATCTATAAGATAAATCATTTTGATATATCTATGTGTTTGGATATTTTTTATTAACAAATCGTTTTTGCACTGCTAAAATGGTGTCCATTTGTTAACCAGCACAAATTCTCCATAAATGCTTTTAAAAAGTTTTTTAATGTGCAGTGATGGTACCAAAGTCTATTTACTAGCTTATAGCATTATGTTGGCTGCCAGCTATACTTTATGCATTGTAATTAGAAAGGAGTACAGCTACTCAAATTTACAACTCACGGCATTTTTAGAGATTACATATGCACTTTTAATCAGCCATTAACAAGCTCGTTGAAGTAGAATTATAATTGAATTAGTGTACACCAATTTAAAACCAGTGGATGCTTCAATGCAGCCCGCCGCATTACAAGAGTGGTGAATTTGTCGTATTAACCAGTCGTTAACAAGCTTTGGACTTCTAGATCAGCTAGTAGTATCATATGCAGCCAATAGCTGGACAAGATCATTTTAAAATTCTACTTAAATGTCTTTAGTATAATTTTTCACCATTATAAAGTCATTAGTCAGCTATGCTGTTGAATAGTGTATAATCTTTCCTTAGTACAGCCTAAAGACTCATTCTATCCTTTAGTACATCTGCATAAAAGCAATAGCCTGTAATGTAGCTTGCTAATAACGTAATTCATCGCTAATGTGCTACTTGGGAGATAACATGCCAAAGTAAGTACCATAGATATTTTTGTTGCCTATTCTACTTGAAAACCCTTCAAACGGTTCTTCGAGTTCACAGAAGTTTTTCACGAGTTTATTTCCGGATCAGCTGTTTGCAGGGTTGTCACTTTGTTTTAAACTAATTCGTTTTAAGTCCTCATATCTCCCGAGGGTATACGAAGCTCATTTTTTTTTGGTACATTCACACACTGGTCCTAACCGGTCTCTGTATTATACTTTACTAAGGGTTGATACCGTTTCATTGATCGCGTAATATTTGGGGTTTTCTAGCGTCAATAATTAATCAATGTCCCAGGCAAAACCATATTAGTTTTTTTAGTCTCTAAAATTTCACGAAAAAAAAACTGCCTGGAAAATACGAGAAGGATAAAGAGCGTTGATCATTGATGTAGGTCGAATATACCTACTCTAGTTGACTATTGATGTAAGATGTTGACTCATTAAATATTATAAATATAAGGTTTTATTAAAACTTATATGTAAGTTACAAAAATCAATCCAACAAAAGTGCAAAATATTTAAATTAAATAACACAGATTAGAAACTATTATCAATATTATAATATTCCTCCCTCGAAACGGGCTTTGAACGAACAATTTCTTGAGAATTGGAATAAATATGTTGGTTATCCCTATCAAAAGTCATTCCCAACACTCCCTGCACGTTCACTATTCTTCTAACTTTCTGCACCATTTTGCTTATAACGTAGTTCCCATTTTCGCTGCAAAGATGTACGTGACCAGTGTTATCTACTGCCATTCCCAGAAACTTCGGATTATCCTTCAAAAATATAACGTTATTTTCACCATGTTTGACACAAAACAGTCCAGAACTATTGAAAAACCGGCCAAGTGCGAGTTGGACTCGCGTATCGAGGGTCCCGTACTCAGGAATTTTTGACATTTTGCTCGATAAATCAAAATCTATAAAATCTATAATTTATAATATTGCTGGGGCTTAAAAAGACTCAAAACTAAGAATATTTAGGTTTTCATTTGAATTTTAATTTTATTGATTTTATCTATATGGAAAAGAAAACGCAATATATACTTAGAGATAAAATATCAACAATATTACAAAATATGTACAAGGAAAACAACTGTTGTAAATTGTTATACAAAGCTCACAGTTAGTAAACAAAGGTAGTTTGCTTTGTTTCGAAAATTCCTTTGGAATATTATTTTTGTAAATCCATTTTTCATATTTTTCCTCTCGCCAAAGAAGATCTTATACTAGATTCTGCAGCAAAAATATTGGAATTTACTTAGGACGTCCACTGGGATCACTAAGTATTCAGATTTTATTTGAATTTGGTTCGCATAGAAATGCTGTTTTATTCATTTATACTTTCTATCAAGAGGAAAAGGTAACGAGTTTCTCTCTTTTATGTTTGTCTTTAAAGCGGTCAAGTCTGCAGCATAGCTTTTAAGAACTTCATAAATGAAAATTTTTCAAAGAAAAACTGACTTCAATGGTTATTGAACAACAAACACTAAAAAGTAAAAAATAATTTAATTTATTACCGAATATATTATGTATATATACAAGAGTTATTGTAATTGTTGACAGTTTAATAGTGATGACAAGGTTCCAAGAAGACTAATGGAAATTGCTGGACAGTTTCATATTGATGACGAGGTTCTAAAAGGATTTTAATAAAAATTGCTGGACAGTTTCATACTGATGACAAGGTTCTAAGAGGGTTGTAATGGAAATTGCTGGACAGTTTCATACTGATGACAAGGTTTAAGAGGGTTGTAATGGAAATTGCTGGACAGTTTCATACTGATGACAAGGTTCTAAGAGGGTTGTAATGGAAATTGCTGGACAGTTTAATACTGATGACAAGGTTCTAAGAGGGTTGTAATGGAAATTGCTGGACAGTTTCATACTGAAGAAGAGGTTCTAAGAGGTTTTTTAATGAAAATTGCTGGACAGTTTCATACTGATGACAAGGTTCTAAGAGGGTTGTAATGGAAATTGCCGGACAGTTTCATACTGATGACAAGGTTCTAAGAGGGTTGTAATGGAAATTGCTGGACAGTTTCATACTGATGACAAGGTTCTAAGAGGGTTGTAATGGAAATTGCTGGACAATTTCATACTGATGAAGAGGTTCTAAGAGGACTTTAATAAAAATTGCTGGACACTTTCATACTGATGACAAGGTCCTTAGACGGTTGTAATGGAAATTGCTGGACAGTTTCATACTGATGACAAGGTTCTAAGACGGTTGTAATGGAAATTTCTGGACAGTTTAATACTGATGAAGAGGTTCTTTAAGTGTAGTTAGGTTGTTTTAGGTAGGTACACGATTTCATGAATATTCTGACTTACTCGGTACCTACTCAAACTCTGTACGAAGAGATATGGTTGTTTATACTCAAAAAAACATCTTACGCTTTCTACGCGGCATCATATCGTACCGCTTTTCTCGGTACGTTTGCCGGTAGGGTAGTAACTAGCCACGGCCGTAGACTCCCAAGCCCCACCAAAGTCGATTGAGATATTAATTATTATTTGTCTATTTTCCCCGAAATCGAAAATCGAACCCGGGTCCTCCCAGCGCTCACCACTGCCCCAGGGGGGTCGTCAAAAGATTAAACAATAGGTATTACTCTAGCGACTTTGCAGAATTGTATTTCCACCATAACTTGGAACCCAGGCCACGTAACGTACTTAGTATAAATGGTAATTTTCACACGAGTGCAGTGAAAAGTTCTAAACTTAACGCCACCGGTGCTTTCCACGCTACACTTTCATGCTACACTGCTGGCCAAAGTTACGGGTCACCTAGAAATATGTAGTTCAAAGTTTGGAACTAACCTAGTGGAAATGTACTATTGATGTTGATGTGATTGTTGTGGAAATGTAGTATTGATGATACTAGTAGCAAGCAGTAGTATGAAGTAACTATAGACTTGTTTTTTTCTTGTCGTTGTTGTATTGTTATCTTGTCGTTGGCGTGTCGTAGTCTTATCGTTGTCTTGTCGTTGCCATGTCGTCGTCTTGTCATTGTCGTTTCGTTGTCTTGCCATTGTCGTGTCGTTGTCTTAACATTGTCTTGTCGTTACCGCGTCGTTGTCTTGTCATTGTCGTGTCGTTGTCTTGCCATTGTCGTGTCGTCGTCTTATCATTATCTTGTTGTTACCACGTCGTTGTCTTGTCGTTTTCGTGTCGTTGTGCCATTGTCATGTCGTTGTCTTGTCAATGTCGTGTCGTTGTCTTGTTTTTTTCGTGTCGTAGTATTGTCGTTGCTAATTTCGTTGTCGCGTCTTTTTAATAACTTTTTAGGTTTCCGCGTGTCACGGGCTAGTAGCTCGTAGACAAAATGAGTGGCAGGCCTGAAGTTTTGGTATTTGATGTAGAATTCACAGTATGAAACAGCATAATGAAATTATGTTCACGGGAAATTACACCAAACGCAATCACATAGGTTCCCATTCTCGCCCCTTTAATTGCTCAGTTATATTGCCCCCGAGTGTACAATTTCTCGAAGTTTCCAAACGTGTATAAAGTTCACATATCACGGACGCGGAGTAAGTCGGAACTCAAAAAGACATCTTAGTGAAAATTCACTTCGGTGTTGATTTTACAAAACCACCTCAATGAAATATGAATGTATGCCAGCAAATTAATATTCACGCAAAAATAAATCTTGTGCTGATGAATATAAGGTCGATATTGTGCCCAATGTTGTGGATAAGCACTTTTCAGATTTGTTGGCTTGCGTTAAGAATTTTATTAACGGAGTGTTGGTAGTTTGTATGACTTCATAATATTATATGAGCTCTCTTACTTTACTAATAGGTACTCTTTTCTTAACTTTTAAATTAGGTGTAAACTTTGTTAGTTAGTTAGTTATTTAATACACTAACAGTTTAAAAATTTAAAGGCGCCATGTCAAGAAAACCGGTCAATTGTGACTTCCGGCCTTGCTCTTTTCGGGTTTCGTACATGATTATGAACATCATATTTTGGGTGTATGAATTTTTTTTCCGTTTGGGTACATAACCCTACAAACTCAGAATGGAGAGCTCCTAGACAAAGTTACAAAAGTTCGGTGTAGCGCACACCGGCAGAGTGAGTGGAGTCGAGCCGACTTCCAAAAGAAGTAGGTTCTCAATTTGGCAAGTATAGTATATATTTCGTTTTTATTATATCAATAATTTATTTATTTATTTATTTAAAGGTACACAAAACAGGTTGTAACTAAAAATGGTCCAAACATAAAAACAAAAGATCCTAATCTAAGTGACAACCCCTAATAGGTTAGTTTCAACCGTATATCAAAGTTCATAGAGTTGAGTAAAAAAACTCGGCTCAACTTCACCCCGTAGATGTACGTCGGACCTCAGTGTTCAATAAAACATAGGATTGAAATAAAGCGAAACGATTTATCTCGATGATGTGAAAAATTCAACAGAAGACAGCAGCCTTAACACAATCAGTGTGACAAATCTTTCTCGCAGGTTTTATAACGATTTGAAAAGAGCTTAGTTGCAATGTAGGGTTAGTAAGTACGGCTTTAAACAACTTGCTAACGGTGATAGAAAATTGGCATAGATAGTTCACGACAGTTGGGGAACTTACGCTTCACACTTAGGCGTCAAAATTAACTGCATTTGAAGCAAGGTAGACTTTGAGAAGATTGCTTTGATTTCACGTCACCATTAGTATAATATTAGAATAGAACAGAATAGATTTTTATTCAAATAAAATTTTACAAGTGCTTTTGGATCGTCAAATAATTTACCACTGGTTCGGAATGCCGTGCCGTATTAAGTTAAGTAATATTTATATTTATATTAAGTAATACAATTTAGTTTCCTCATACTAGTTAACTCTGGTAAAATGGACCTAATGGATCGGTTTAAAGTGGTTTTCAGTACTACGGATTTTTGATTTACGGTATTTACGTGCGAAGACGCGAGAATAAGTTGTCGCACCGGTTGTGCTAGGGCTATAGAAAATAAAGCGGGGACAATCAACAGGATTAAAGTATGAACTAGAACAAATGCCTTATTGGAAATACTCGGTATTGTAGAACTCGATCGAAGCTCCAAGACCTTAGAGGCTTACACGAGAATATCCTGCAAAGTAATTCAAGTAAGCTTTCTCATTCAGAGGTGTACTATGCATTACAATTGAGAAGACTGTCTACAAGGTAATGTGACTCACATTATCTTAGTGCCTACTACCAGCATCGCTTGATTGAAATTTTATTGGTTTTTAGGTTTCCGTACTTCAAAAGGTAACACGGAATCCTTATAGGATCACTTTGATGTCTGTCTGCCTGTCCGTCTGTCCATCTGTCGTGTCTGTCAAGGGTACTTCCCGTTGACCTAGATTCTAGAATCATGAAATTTGGCAAGTACGTAGATCTTAAAGCACAAGTAAAGGAAAAAATCCGCAAAACCGTGAATTTGTGGTTACATCACAATAAAAAAAAATTAAATGTGTTCATGAACAAATAATAATAATAATTAGTAGTTTCAATTTTAAAGTAGGATAACTATACTAAGTGGGGTATTATATTATGAAAGGGCTTTACTTGTACATTCTAAAACAGATTTTTATTTATTTTCATGCATAAAAGTTTTTGATTTATCGTGCAAAATGTCGGAAAAATTACCCAAGTACGGTACCGAGTCGGACGCGTACCTAGTTGGCCGGTTTTTTTATTTTATTTTTCACGTTTTCTTGTGATATTAGCATCTGATTAGTTACTATGTATGTATGTATGCATGTTTATACTTCATTGCTATCTACGCTTTAGTACTATCACTTGTCTTCATTCTTGCTAGTATTCTAACTACACCCTATAGAACAGAAGTTCCGTTTCCAATTAGCGCGAAGGTTTGGAATTGTGCGGTTATTGTCAAAGCGTCCCCAAATCGATTTTGCGGTGACTTGGCTCCAATTACAGCCATACACGGAATACGGTATGTAACGAGGGATGTGTGTCTACTTAATGGCTGAAACTAGGGGCTTGTTGCGGAAAGCAATCCCTATCGTAACGCTTCCCTAGCAATCCCTAACGTCGACGAACGTTCCGTAAATAGGTCACTCGAAGTCAATGCCATGTCGTAGGTGGGGGGCATTGACCCAAGTTTTGCACGCTATACAAGGCGTCTTTGAAAAATACTAAATATTGGCATATCCACTGCACTTTCAATTCGCTAATGTCTATAGGTAGGGCTATGTCAGTGATTTTAGTTCTCAGTTCTCCAGACTCTTAGTTTCTCTTTATTTACTTATCAGTTAATGAATACTGTGTGGATTTAGGTTTATAGAAATCCCGAGGTAACGATGATTTTACGGAACAAAATGTAGCCTATGGACTGTCCAGGCCTGCAACTAAATCCATGCAAAAAATCACGTCGACCCAATACTCCATTACAGCGTGATTGAAGGACAAACCAGGAAACCAGGAAACAAACACTTTTGCACTTATAATTAACTAGATGATGCCCGCGACTTCGTCCGCGTGGAATTAGGTCTTTTGAAATCCCGTGGGAACTCGTTGATTTTCCGGGATAAAAAGTAGCCTATGTGCTAATCCTGGATATTATCTATCTCCATTCCAAATTTCAGCCAAATCCGTCCAGTATTTTTTGCGTGAAGGAGTAACAAACATACACACACACACACACACACACACACACACACACACACACATACAAACTTTCGTCTTTATAATATTAGTAATAATTAATACGGATAGTGATTAAGATAGAGATTGCGTTAAGCAATTGCCCTCTCCAATTGTCTCCTAACAATAATTATAGTGAGTGGGTCTTGTAAAAGCTGAAACTGATTGGACTTGAAAATGTTAATTGCCTAATTGTTTAGTTTGTAGACAATCGACAAAGGCCGGCTACCGGGAGTCGACATCACAGAATAACACAGCTAGCAAAAAACCCGCCAAGTGTGAGTCAGACTCGCGCACCGAGGGTTCCGTAATTGGGTATTACTTTTAGATTTAATCCCACTTTTAGACTGAGATATAGATGTTTGAGCAAAGTAGTAAGGAGTCTATTTCATTCTCTATGTTAAGTTACCTAAATAGATTGATGGATGGTTTTTTTTTCTAAAAAAGAATACTAGGCAAGTTTATCATGATGATTTATATTCCCTTTTCCCCTCCCACTAAGCGCAAAGCGTGTGCTAGGAGTAGGTAGGTACGACAATAGTGCAACGGATGGGGTTTGAACAGGCAACTTTCGAATTTCAGTCCACTCCTTTAACCGTTGAGTTCTAGTGAGGCTTTGAAAGCAACTGGTTTAGCTGAGCATTAAAAATGCATCGAACGTCTACTTGACGTGCTCGGCGTAGAATTCAAAATGGCGTCCTACGTGCCGAGTGGAAGGACCAATGATATTATCCCACATAATATTATTTATGTTACTTCATATTTCCATGGCGTGTACCTTGATATAGTTATCTAACTTTAAAAATTGAAACAATTTTTAATTTATGTTTTTGTGATGTAACCACAAATTCACGGGTTTTCAGATTTTTTCCTTTACTTGTGCTATAAGACTTACTTACCTGCCTTTCATGATTCTAGGTTAACGGGAAGTAACCTATAGGTTTTTTTGACAGACACGACGGACGGACTGACGGACAGACAGACAACAAAAGTAATCTTACAATGGTTCCGTCTTTCCGTTTGAGGTACGGAACCCTAATAACGAAGGTCTGGCACGCGCTGGCTCTCTCTCTACTAACACAGGGTGTGTTCGACACTGATTTATGGCGACGACGGCGGCTGCCGTGACTCTTCTGTGACAGAAATTACCATCACGTTTTTAGGGTTCGGTACCTCAAAAGTAAAAACGGAACTCTATAAGGTCACTTTGTTGTCTGTCTGTCCGTTTGTCATGTCTGTCAAGAAAACCTATAGGGTACTTCCCGTTAACCCAAAATCATGAGGAAGGTAGGTCTCCTATAAAATCCGAAAACTGTGAATTTGAACGGCTACATCGGAAAAAGAAAAATAAAATGTGTTCACGAAAAAATTAAATAACTAAATCACATACAGATGGCGCTGTTGTCATTAAATTGCAGTATTGCACCTAAAAATGTTAAAATATTTTGTACAGTTTTACAGTTTTGACAGTGTTTAGTAAGACGATCGCAGTCGGGTTTTAGTTTCAAATTTATCACACTAATATCATAAAGGCGAAAGTTTGTGTATATGTGTGTGTGTGTGTATACGTATGTTTGTTACTCCTTCACGCAAAAACTACTAGACAGATTTGGCTGAAATTTGGAATTGAGATAGATAATATCCTGGATTAGCACATAGGCTACTTTTTATCCCGGAAAATCAAAGAGTTCCCACGAGATTCCGAAAAACCTAAATCCACACGAGCGAAGTTGTGGTCATCGGCTAGTCTTGTATATAACGAACCCGGAACCTTTCGATTGCACAGCTCAAACAGACATTCGAAGCGAAAATAGAGTGAGAATATTCTCCCGACGATTAAGAAAGGAAGATGTTTAAGCCTTCAAGGCGGAGATTTCATTTAGCGCCGATGTCTTATTGGAAATTCCGTGCATTGTTGGGACGCGCGCTCCTCTACCTACATTGCATTGTACTGGGAAATTACTTATGGGGACTCATTTTTACTCAACTACAGAAAGCTTAAGAGAATCTGGTACATATTTTGTTTAAAAACCCAAAAATATTCATAACTCTTAGGGCAATTTAAATATGGCCATGCTGTAGAATTTTTTTTTGCTAGAAATGACCTCCTCTATCTCCCTATTGCGTTTGATCCACGACTTTTTGACCACCCTGTATAAAGGAAAAGGCGACACAGCTCAAACTACTAAACGGTTCGGGCTGAAACTAGGCATGCAGATAACTATTATGTCGTAGACGTCCGCTAAGAAAGACTTTTGTAAATTCAACCCCATAAAAGGCTATAATAGGGCCTAGGGGTTTGAAATTTGTGTAGTCTACGCGGACGAAGTCGCGGGGATAAGCTAATTATATAAAAGCATAAACTACCAAGTACAAAGTGACATCCTTATTATGGATGGATAAAGAGTGCGGAATTTTACTTAATATCAGATGAAAGTCAAATGCAAACCTTTCATATTATAAGAAAGCTCGCATGTTAATTAAAGCTTCGACCCGTGAAATACGACATGAAATATTTTGCTCTTAAATGAAAGGTCCGCAATGTTTGATATACAACCTTATTCTAGAGCTAGTAGCTACCGTCTTCAAGGAACACGTTAGAGAGAGGACACAGAACTCTCATTCAATATTCGAACCGTGAGCTTGCACTGACGAAATATTTACAAACTGCGTTTGCATTGTCACGTGATTTTTAGATAAACTATAGTACAAATGAAGAAATCGCCACAAACTCAATAAAAATATTGTAAGTGAAGTTTTCTTCAAATAATACAAAAAGTATTTTGATTGACCCAGTGGGCCGTTATTTAACAGAGGACCATTACATATTGTCTCTCGTCGATACAGAGGGGTGTTAATTTTAGGTAGTTACAATACATTCTCATTGTTTACCCCAATATATTTTGATTGGGTACAAGGCTCATTGTTCTGCAGAATTGGAAACGTTGATAAATATCTGTAGACAAAGGTCTTGGTTTATGTGAATCATTTTATATTGTAAGGTGGGCTTTATACAAAAGCAAATGGCTGTGCTTTCAGTTACCCACGAGATAGTTGAGTAAATTGTTACATAATTACTTACCTATAATATTATAAATCCACACTATAATATTATAAATGCGAAGTGTGTCTGTCTGTCTGTCAGTTTTCACGGCCCAACAGTTTAACCGATTCTGACGAAATTTGGTACAGGGTTAGCTTATATCCCGGGGACGGACATAGGCTACTTTTTATCCCGGAAAATCAAAGAGTTCCCACGGGATTCCCAAAAACCCATCCACTTAACCGATTTGTATGTTTCGTACCGAGGTAGCCTGCGTCCCTGTAATTGACATAGGCAACTTTTTATTCCGAAAAATCAAACAGTTCTCACGGGATCTTAAAAAACCTAAATCGTGCATAATTCGAGCCAATGCCCCACCTACGATGCGGCATTGACTCTGAGTAGCCAACTTACTCCACGTTCGTTGACCTCTAGCGTCAGTCAGATGTTTTATTTACAATATATTGTGAACTTTATATCACTCCTTATTTTTCAAGTTACAAATATGGAAATTGGAAATATCCTTATACCTCGTAAACTCGTAAATAAAAGTAGTTACATAAGAGTTTTTGGAAATTAATCCCCAAGTGGAATAAAACAATTCCTTCTAAATACTTTTATTCTGGTGAAACAAAATCATGCTTCTTTTTTCTGAGACTTCCACAAAATCGTGAGAAATATTTTTATGTTTATTCCTGGCTTACTTACATTGCATATAAAACGATACTACTTTTTATCCGGAATCCTATACGGGACCGTAAGCATTTCCGCAAAAAAATATTTCCCTTGAGGAATAAAATATACGACTAAGCAGTACATCCAGAAACACACTCACCTATTAGTGATAATTGCTGTGAATTTTTTTACGTTTATTTTTTACATATTATATCTGCGGCATTTGTATTATGTTTCTTTATTCCATGGGGAAAATAACGCCGTGATTTTTAGTCAAAGACAACGATATACTACAGCCAACGATATATAAAAGTGAGATTAGAGATTATTAAAAAGATATTTAAAAAATTCCCGAAACAAAATTTAAAAAGAAAATGTATACTGGACTGACGCCATGATACGGAGAAGGCACCGAAGCGGTTTTAATGTACTTAACTCCGAAAAGTTAGAAGTGCGTGCGTGCACTCCTTCGGTTAGGTTACGCACTGCATCCGATGCGAATCCGTAAAAATACGGATATTAAAAACTCGGACCGAATTCGGATATTGTTTACGGACTAATCCGATGTCTGATTCAAGCTATTCAGGGGATATCTTTGGTATATATCTACGTCATTCCTACGCAGAGTTTAGGATTTGGATATTAGGATTAGCGTGGATAAGTCTAATTTAAATCGGAGGTAATGCGAAACCGGAGATAAATCGGATGACGGAATGTAGTGCGTAAAGTACCATACAAACAGTTTTATGACTACTTCGGAATGTATTTTCACGGGTATTTAGTTGATGTAAGTGTTCAGATGATGTGAATCTCAACCGCAACGCGCAGCGAGCTGAGTTCTTATGAAAAAGTGATGGATGAGTTCGAGATGTAAGCCCGACTAGTTAGTTGGGCTTACATCGACTAAATACGTAAGTATGGCCATAATAATCTATACTTATAATGGAAATCACTCACAATTGTTTAAACGTTAAAAAGTATTTTCATGGATTCGGATCGGATGCAGTGCGTAACTACTCAGCAGCTGTACCTATTCATCGCGCTCCCGCCAGGTCTATTCTCTCGCTATTCTTAATTCTGTGGTTGCGGATGATAAATGTATTGGGGAAAGCTATGATTTCCCTTATGGAATAAAATAAAAAATGTTTTTGGGAAAACCTTGTTGGCATTAAATATGTTATGCGCAAGAACGTCATACCTGTTCAAGTAGATCTCTATTCTTTAACCGACTTCCAAAAAAGGAGGAGGTTCTCAATTCGTCGGAATCTTTTTTTTTCGTGATCAAATCAGAAGTGAAGAGATCAGTAGAAGAACCACAGTAACCGACATATTCAATGAGTTGCCACTTACAAAGCAGATTTGGCATTTGATGTGTATTACTAGTCACTAACCATAAAAAACCGGCCAAGTGCGAGTCGGTTTCGCACACGAAGGGTTCCGTACCATTACGCAAGGTATACCTTTTATGTAGACTTTTATGTAGAACACTGCAAGATAATGACTAACGATCTAACTATACCTATTTGATTTAGTATATATTATATTAATTTTTCGTGAACACATTTAAATTTTTTTTCGTGATGTATCATGCAACCACAAATTCACGGTTTTCAGATATTTTTCTTTACTGGTGCTATAAGACTTTACCTACCTGGCATGATTCTAGGTCAACAGGAAGTACTCTATAAGTTTTCTAGACAGACACAATGGACAGACGGACAGACAGACAGACAACGAAGTGATCCTATAAGGGTTCCGTACCTTTTTTCCTCTTGAGGTACGGAACCTTAAAAACCGGTCAAGTGCGAGTCGGATTCACACTTGACCGGTTTTTCCCCTTCAAACAGGCAAGCCTTCATTAAGAAGAAATGCAATGTACTTAGTTCCCCCCTCGCAAAGGGAAATCCACTTACTAATTGTACCCAGCCTCATTATTATTTCATAAACAATTGGTTTTTATTTCTTTTTTATCTTTTAGTAATTGATTGGAAGAAAATACTACCTATCGCTTTTTGTTTATGTATTTGCAGAGGCTTTTTATTAGATAGGTATATATGTATAGTTAAAGACCTGGAGAGTGGTATAGGCTACTTTTTATCCCGGACAAGATCGATAAATCGTTCACTGCGCAGGTTCAAGGTCACAGTATTTTTTCCTGAAGCCAACGATTTTCTTTTACTATCGGACTCGCGATAGTTCCAGTTAATAAGGAACTTCCAAGTTTACAGTTAATAAGTTTTTTTTAACAAGAACTTAGTAAGAAATTCTTTCTAAGTTTCCAACACTGGCCGTAGAGCTGAAATAAACTAGTTGCAAGTGGAGTTGTAAACTTGGAGTGGAAGTTCCAGAACTCGTGAATGGCTGCGAGCGGATCGCTTTGCGAAACTGTTGAGAAACTGGGGGATTTGCATTTTACATTTTAAGACGACGTTAAACGGCCGCTAAGCAGTAAAACGAGATAAGTGAAGATGTAGTGTCATCATGATCAACCCATCGCCGGCCCACTACTGAACACAGGTTTTCTTTCAAAATGAAAAGGGATTGGCCATAGTCCGCTACGTTGGCCTAGTGCGGATTGGCAGACTTTACACACCTTTGAGAAAATTATGGAGAACTTTCAGGTATGCAGGTTTCCTCACAATGTATACCTTCACCGTTAAAGCAAGAGGTATTTAATTGCTTAAAACGAACGTAACTCCGAAAAGTTAGAGGTGCGTGCCCGGGATCGAACCTCCGAGTTTCTGAATGGATGCGGACATCTTAACCACTAGGCTATCACGTTAACAAAAACTTCCACGTTTCTTAAGAAAGTTGCTAAGTTTTTTTTACAAGAACTTTGTAAGAAATTCTTTCTAAGTTTCCAACACTGGCCGTAGAGCTGAAATAAACTAGTTGCAAGTGGAGTTGTAAACTTGGAGTGGAAGTTCCAGAACTTGTGAATGGCTGCGAGCGGATCGCTTTGCGAAACTGTTGAGAAACTGGGGATTTACATTTTAAGACGACGCTAAGAAGAGTTTATTCTAGGCATAACAAACGTAGTTTGGTTCTCATTTGAATATCAACCAATCAAACTCTATGAAATTTTGTAGACACGTTCTAGCATCAAATATTTGTGTAGAATCAGAATGCTAAACGAAGAGAGGTGATATTGTTATCCCGAAAAATTAAATAGTTTTCACGTGATTATGAAGTATTGCCTCCACGCTGGTGAAGTCGTGGATATCATCTAGAATAACAAGTGTAAATTAAAAATTTATAACACCCCCGACGATCCAAAGTATTTGAGTTTTTCAAAACATCATTTTCAAATAAATAATTATGTATTTAGGCAACGTCCATCTTGACAGCTTGACATTTGTCTATTGACATAATATTATGAACCTAACGGTTATCTAACCTTCTTTTCTACAAGAAAACTAGATTGGTTTAGCCGTTTAAGAGCTGATAACTCTTAAACGGCTGAACCAATTTTTTTGGATTATAGCTAAGAACACTCTCGAACAAGCCACCTTTCAAACAAAAAAAACTAAATTAAAATCGGTTCAAGCGTTTAGGCGCTACGATGCCACAGACAGATACACAGATACACAGAAACACAGATACACACGTCAAACTTATAACACCCCTCTTTTTGGGTCGGGGGTTAAAAACACCGGTCAAGTGCGTGTCAGACGCGGGCACCGAGGGTTCCGTACTCGGGCATTTTTTCTGACATTTGTCATGATGAATCAAAAACTATTATGCATAAAAATAAATAAAAATCTGTTTTATAATGTACAGGTAAAGCTTTTTCATCTGATACCCCACTTGGTATAGTTATGTTAGGTACTTGGAAAACTGAAACACATTTTAACTTTTTTTGTGATGCTACCCCAAATTCACTGTTTTCGGATTTTTCCTTTTATTTGTGCTGTAAGACCTATCTACCTACCCAGGATCCTAGATCAACGGGAAGTACCCTGTAGGTTTTCTTGATAGACACGACAGACGGACAGACGGACAGACAGGCAGACAACAAAGTGATCCTATAAGGGCTCCGTTTTTCCTTTCGAGGTACGGAACCCTAAAAATGACTGGAAAAGGATCAATCATGGATTATCTACCATCCGACCAAAATTAACCCAACGGCTTAAAGCGGATTAGATCTGCTAATGCCACTTGTTCGATCCTGTCCGTTACATATTCAATTAGCGATCCAAACTCCATTGTTATTCCTCATGAATTAATACACCCCCGTTCTAACGTGTTTCTAGCATTCAGGCTCAATTTATTTATCAAATGAAATCATTAATTATTATTTCTCAAATCAGTCGAAATATGGTTATTAAAGTACTTATAGTTATAAAGTCAAATAGATAAAATAAAATAAATGAATCACTACCCATATGAAAAAGTGTGTTTGTTTATAGATTTCTTGGTTTGTCCGTCAATAACTTCGCATGTTAAAAAAAAACTTGTTGAAAATTCACTTTTTTGGTGATGCACGATGTATCGAACCGCGATCGCATTGTCAAAAAACTATTGTGAAGAATTTGTTTGACATTTGTAGCCTTCAGACCTCAGTCAGTCCAATGCTTAGATTAAAAGGAACCCAGTGATTATGAATTTAACTGATTTTCTGCAGTGCGAACACAAAGTCTACAAAACAATTGTCACATACGAAAGTATAATATTTTTTGGTGCAAAACTCATACCTAATGTATTTAGTTTTGGTAGATTCACTTAAAAGAACAAATTCCTAAATACCAGCTAAATCTTGTTCGGTTATACATTCAATTAGAGATTCAAACCAGTTTAATCGGTTAATCCTGAACGAATTAATTGAATGTCGGAACCCATTATTGGGAACATTCGTTACCGTTATTTTGTTTTTTCAATGGAGTTTAATTCCTCGTCCGAACGGCTGAATTATGCAATTCTTAATTCACATTCGAATAAATGTTTTTGTTTGCATTTTGATGAAAAATTTTGAAGAAGAAATGAAAAATTGAAAATATTCGTACGTATCATTTCTTCCGTACCGACGTGGCGTACAGCTATCATTTCTTCCGTACCAAAAACCAGTCAATTTACTCTTTTTTTACATGGCGATCATTTTAAATTTTATCAACTCTTCGGGTACGGAACCCTAAAACGGAGTCCGTCAGTCCGTCCGTTTGTCATACCTGACGCGTGGAATTTTGCTCTATGGTCATTACTTTATTCTGGTTCTAAAATCAATGACTTTATAACACACTGAACACTCAATTCGCGATTTTTCATACAACCGCATCGTGCTGATAATTCTATTTATAAGTTCTAGTTCTAAAACTAAGCCAGATGTCGAGTTATCTCATCGTTAATCAATAATTAATTTATCCCCAACAACAGCATGATGTAGAGATGCGTGCCCAGGAACGAACCCCCGACCTCCCGAGAGAGATGCGAACGTCTTAACTACTTTGCTATTACCACTTTTTCACCCTAGTTTTAGTATAGTAAGCGTATTTCCTCAGTTTACTTTATACTTTACTCTATGGTATTTCCGGAGATATTTCCTGGCTTCAGTATCGGCTGAAAAACTAAAGTCTGGAAAATATGATCCATAAAACATCGCAACAGCCACGTGAATATTGAAAACGGCTGAGTGTTTTGGATATATGAGCCATAATCTAGATTCTTTATGGCACTGTAGATAACTTTTTTGCCATTTTTCACATATTGTATTTGCATTTTATTTATATACAGTAGTTTGATGGTAGTTCGCTATAAAATTTGGTAAAATATCCGGTACACCGACTGCTAGATGTAAGGGTTTATTTCGAGCTCAAATAACTAGTGTTTTTGGAAAATTTAACTTGTACAGAGAAAGGAGTCGTATATGTCACCATGAAATTGTAAATACTTACCGTTTAATTATAATCTAACAGAAACAATCGCTGTAAATAGATCTCTCAAGGTTAATAAACTGTCGAAAGATTATGAATCTCTCTTTTGTGAGATCTACATATATGATATCTACGTATATGATCGCAGCGAAATAGCGTAAGCCGGGGATGTTAAACGACAACTCAATTAGTCCATTTCACTAAACAAATCAAGTGATTTCATAGAATACTGAGCGTAGTTTAGTGGCTTGCGAAACACCTGATAATATTACCCAATAGAATCTAAGTGGATATTTATATTCTAATCTAACCTAACCAAACTTTAGATTTTGGCGCCCTTCTTCTTTCGTGAAGAAGAAAGTCGGTCAGTTCGGTCTGTCGTTACATTTCATAAACTATGCTCGGTATTCTGCAATATCACTAGATTTGTTTAGTGAAATGGTCTAATTGAGATGCCGTTTTAACATTTCCCGGGAGTTAGCGATATTCCTAAGGGATATGGCCAACTCTCAGTTTATGCCCTTTCGCTGCGACATATAGATCTCACAATAGCATCATCATCATCTTTTGACAGTTTATAATCTCACGAGATTGATTCTGTTAGATTATAATCTAACGGTATTTACAATTTCACGGTGATAGACATACTTACCTATATATGTATGTATATATCGGTAGATATCCAGTGCAGTGTTAGTTTGTTGGTTCAACCTTTGGGCGGGCTCAAAACTAGTCGTATCGTCATACGTGTATTTTAAAGGTAGGTATTTATTTGTGTACTGAATATCACTCACGATAGTTTAAATTTTAAACGTTAGAAGCCTTTCTACTTCTATTTCTATTTCAATTAATTAATTAATTTGGTATCTAGACTCCAAAATCGCAGAGGAAATACATTGGCATTGTAGAATAGAATTGTAACGAGTTCTTGCGGTTGATGCGGTTTTGTGAAGCTAAGTTTTGTACTAATTCGAATTCTAACTTTTATATAAGAGACCTCGTGTTTTTGGTGGCTTCAATAGCTCATTAGTTCAAGGGTGCACTCATAGGCCTTGGAATCTATATTATCTACTTACCTACAACAAAAGTGGGAAGTTTTCTTGAGAAACGACAGACAGACAGACAGACAACAAAGTTCCTTTTTCCTTTCGAGGTACGGAACTCTAAAAATAATCCAAAATATATATCTCGAGAACCTACCGCGTTCAATCCAGATTCTAAATTATTTTGTCACACAAATAGATCTTTTAGTCGTAAATATTAAAGTTTTCCAAAGTCGCTATAATGTATTAAGCTTTATAAAGTTCTGGAATAAAATATTAGCTCTGTCGGGTGATGTAGCAATAATCATACCCGAGTTTTGGCCATTTTGTTATAGGGCTTGACACAAAACTTTAGATCAAGCTTATTTCGATAGAGTTATTATTTTTAACCCCCGACCCAAAAAGAGGGGTGCTAAGTTTGACGTGTGTATCTGCGTACCTGTCTGTGGCATCGTAGCTCTTAAACTAATGAACCGATTTTAATTTAGTTTTTTTGTTTGAAAGGTGGCTTGATCGAGAGTGTTTTTAGCTATAATCCAAGAAAATCGGTTCAGCCGTTTGAAAGTTATCAGCTCTAGTTACTGTAACCTTCACTTGTCGGGGGTGTTATAAATTTTTTATTTATACTTGTATTTTATTAAATTACTAGCTGATGGTTATGAATCCATCCGTACAAAACAGGGTTTTTTTTTAAAATCGTCATGATTCTGAAAAACTCTTTGATTTTCGGGATGAAAAGTAGTCTATGTTCGTCTACAAGAGGCAAGCCGTATCTGTACCAAATAGGTGATGCTCGCGACGTCTTTGGTATGATGGATTCAGATTTTTATAAGTCTTGTTGGGAACTCTTTGCTTTTCCGGAACAAAAACTAGCATATGCTTCGTAATGCAAGTTATCCCTGTATCCAATTTTGGTCAAAATCGGTTAAGCGAACAGGCTGTGAAGAGACATATAGACAGACACACTTTCGCATTTATAATATTAAATATGGATATAATGGAACTATGCATATCATATTACGTTATCTGATATTCGTCTATTAAATGACTAGATTACGTCTACGACTAAGTACACCTGGACTACTCATTTCAACCCCTTATTTTACTGATGGGATTGCATTTTCAAAAATCCATTCTTAGCGGATGTCTACGTCATGCCGAACAGCCCAATCCGTCCAAAAGTTTGAGTGGGTAGATAGTTAAGTCAGTCAGTCAGTTATATTATATATTTAGATATCATAGTATCGATTCTTCGGACTGCTAGTCACATCACTATTTCCTTTTACCACATTAGGGAATTAATGACGTGCGGCAATCAGACCTTCGGCTAAATGCGATATAATTCCGCAAAACCCCAACATTCTGGCTTCATATAAGTTTCTATCGCTATCATCTATTTTATTAATGTAGTTTTTCAAATTCAAATTCAAATTCAAATTCAAAATTAGTATTTATCATGAACTAGCGACCCGCCCCGGCTTCGCACGGGTAGTTTATTACAATTTTCTGAAATAATCTCTAATTTTTGAAATGAAATATAGCATGTGTCACTCAAGAATAATTTAGTTGGCAACTGCTGAAAGAATTTTCAAAATCGGTTCAGTAGTTCCAGAGATTGCCTCCTACAAACAAACTTATAAACTTTAGGTACCTCTTTATGATAAGTATATGAGATATTTAGGAGAGGAAACTCCATTTAAACATTATAGATAAACAAACTGAAAGGTAGCCGCTCACTTCGCCTTATGGGAACACGGCCTTAATGTTAATTTAGGAAATCGAATTTAACAGCATAACCAACAAACCACAGGTCCCGGCTTATACTAAATCATCTGACCGCTAATCCTAGCTTTTCCGGTTGTATCGAATTTAGCTGGTAATAATTAACTGCCACTGTCCTTGATAAACAAAACCAAAGATACAGATCAATTAGTAACAAATAGAAACTCTACGCTAAGCTTGGTGTTTATCTACGTGAACAAATCAGAAATAAGGTAGGTATGATCTGTAGGTAAAGTAGAGTCGGCTTCAAGGGAGGGATCAACAAATTCCTGAAAGGCCGGCAACGCATTGGCGGTTCATCTGACGTACTGCAAATGTTCATGGGCGGCGGTAATGATCCACCCGCTCTTTTGATCGCTATTTTTTTTTTTTTTTTGGAGAAACCGACATAGTTCAACGGTTTTGAATCTGTCGTAACAATGGGCAGGGCACGACGTTCGAAAAAACTATACCTAGACGTTGGGATCCCAAGGTTGGACCAACCTTGCACCGGAAAGTGCAGCGTTGGAAGTTTGCGTTGGATTGGAACTAGTTTTTGATGAAATCTGGCACATTTAACTAAATGTATGGGCCGTATATGTAAAGCTAGCAGACAGACACACTTTTGTCTCTATAATATCGATACAGATTATTAATTTGTCCATACTCCATACAATCAGAGATTACTAGTGTATGAGGTGTATCTTAATTGCGAAAGTTTTAATTAAGTGGTTCTTGAAAATTAAATAAACGATCGGAATTAGTTGAAATGTAACCTTTTTTTTCGTGAACAAAAACCGGCAAGAATACCATCGGCTACGGAGGAGCACAGTGGTTATATCGGACTACTACCGACTAAAAACCTCACGAATTCCACCGCTGACGACGGAACACAATTTAGTTAAAACCTTTAAAAGCAGTACTGATGTATATCTTTGCTGGAGATATATATCAATAACACAGTCCCCTACCTAATCATTTGTGGTAGTTTATTCGTGTCGTGCTTTGGATTATGATGGGAAATTAAAATTTAATTGGTTCCCTCCCGGCTGATTGTAATATTGTTCGTATGTATTATTCTAGGCGAGGACAATGAAATTATCATGAAGTTGTAGGTAATTATTTAAAGAGAATTGCGTTATGTATAGTTAATATTGTTCTAGATAGTACAACCTGTACTTTATATCAATATTTATAATAATAATATACAAGGTTTAACCAGAACACTAGCAAAAACTTAGCTTTATTATTACACAATCCAATGCCAATAACCATTCGCTTTATCTTGTAGTTTTAGTGATTTAGTATTATTCAAACCCGCATTGTATAGCGTCCAAAACACGGGTCAATGCCCCACCCACGACGCAGCATTGACTTCGAGTGACCTATTTACAGAACGTTCATTGACTTCGGGTGTCAGTCAGATGTTTTATTTGTAATATATTGTAAACTTTTAAAAATACAAGATTATAAAAAAATACGTACTTTTTGTATTAATCATCAGTAGGTACTATCGCCTGTCTTCGTTTTTGCTAGCGTTCTGTTTGCAGTCTGTACTTCCATAGTATTTTTTTAAGTTCAGTGAAATATAAAAAGCTTATTTATATTGTAGGCATGTTTTACCGAAATTATGAATGAATATAAATTAATAAACTTGCTTTTCTGTGAAGGAAAACATCGTGAGGGAACCTACATGCCTGAGAGTCCTTCATAATGTTCCGAAGGTGTGTGAAGTCTACCCACCGTCACTTGCCCAGTGTAATGGACCATGGCCAATCTTTCTCATTCTGAGAGATCCGTGCTCAGTAGTGAACTGGCGATAGATTGAAATGACGATGATGAATAAAATATACACCTACTTAATAAATGTAAACAATGTAATTTATTAGCTTAACCATAATTTCCCAATAGTAATCCCGGTTAATTGCGCGCGTTGTACCAAATTATTAAGATTGATTGATTTGTGTTAATTAGCTTTGTATCATGTAACGGTTAACACGGATTATTAATTACCTACTCACTACAATTATTTCCCAACTACTTGACCGTACCTCAAAAGGAACAACGGAACCCTTATAGGATCGTCGTGTCTCTCAAGAAAACCTATAGGGTAGGTACTTCCCGTTGATCTAGAATCATGAAATTTGGCAAATAGGTAGGTCTTATAGTACAAGTAAAGGGGAAAACGAAAAATAGGGGTTTGAAATCTGTGAAGTCCACGCGGACGAAGTCGCGGGCCTAAGCTAGTATAAATGTAAAAGGAAAGCTGACTGACTGACTGATGAATGACTATCAATGCACGGCTCAAACTACTGGGCGGATCGGGCTGAAGTTTGGCATGTAGCTAGCTATTATGACGTAGACATCCGCTAAGAAAGGGTTTTATGAAAATTCAACCCCTAAGTGGGTAAATTAAGTGGTTGTTTGTGTGGTCCACGCGAATGAAGTCGCGGGCATAACGTAGTTCAAAATAATGTTTTACCTTGCTTTAGAAAAATATCCTTCATTCTTGAAAAGGTAGGACCATTTTAAAAAGATGTAGGTACCAAAAAGCTCCAAGCATTCTTACAGTAATGTAGTAACATCAAAGAATACTCCTACCGCTCTTAGATAAAAGCTTTTGGCACTCCGAGTTACTATACTGTAGCTCTTAGCTATTTTAAAATAAAGAACATAATGTACTATACAAATGGACCACTACATCTATACTATCTGTAATAATAAAAAACCAAGTGCAAGTCAGACTCGCGCACCGAGGGTTCCGTACTCGGGTATTTTTTCGACATTTTGCACGATAAATCAAATTATTATGCATAAAAATAAATAAAAATATGTTTTAGAATGTACAGGTAAAGCGCTTTCATATGAAAGCCCATTTTGTATAGTTATCTTACTTTGAAAATTGAAAATAATAATTATATTTTGTTCATGAACACATTTTAATTTTTTTTTTGTGATGTAAGCACAAATTCACGGTTTTCTAATTTTTTTATTTCTTTGTGCCAAATTTCATGGTTCTAGGTCAGTGGGAAATACCTTATAGGTTTTCTTGACAGACACGACAGACGGATAAGACAGACAGACAGACAGACAACGAAGACGTGATCTTATCAGGGTTCCTTTTTAAAAACTCCCACCACTCTCTTGGCTCTGCCAATGTGTACTACACCTAAGAGGAAAGAGTGCCAATTTCCCGGTTTATCTAAAGGAAAACTTGTACACTTTCTATGCAGGGTTTATCCATTTTCATAGGTGTACTTATGAAAGTATTAACACAGAATGGAAGTCCTTTTTCCGAATGTTTTCCACCCAATTCCGCAGTCTGTGTGTAGTAAACACACTCGTAAAATTTGCATAAATGTGTTTGGATTTAAGTTCGGGGAAACATTTTCGAACATTTAGCAGAAATTTGCTCCAAAACTACAGATAAAGGCGTTCCTAACGGCATAATTGAGTACAGTACTTCGACTAGAGGTCTAGTTTTCGAATGTTTGATATCTGAATTGCCTTTTTATTGAGCGATTGGAACTTTTAAAGAACAAGATAAAGTTAAACTGCACTAAAAACCCGACTACTAAAATATACTAAGCGATAGAAACCCAATTTTAGCTTTTACACTGGTCATCTTTGTTTTAGGTTAGTATAATAATAAAGACCCACTATTTTAATATTTTTTTTGGTAACTAAATAAGGCATTAGGTATACTATATTGCAGTGTTTATGAATACTACTAGCGCTATATCTGTCAGCAGTGGGTACTCCTCCAGCATCAGGTTTTAGTACAGTTTATGTTTATCTTGTTAAACTAAAAGTTTCTAGTCCCAGTGGTTTAGTTTGTACAGTCAGTCAGGATAAGTATTTTTATTACTTATTTACTACTTTTATTTACTTTTTTTAATTTATTTACTTTGTTTTACTTATGTGTATAAATACACTAGTGTATTGCGTGGGTGCGCGGACCACTAAGTGGTCCGCGAGCATGCATACGAACATTGTCTTTACTAGATATTTTTTTATAGTTTTTGAAGGGTTTTGATTTGTGTATTTTTAACGGTTCACCTTTCCACATTCGAGTTTTCGTAAATAGATATAAGAAGATTAGTATTTACGAACTAGCAAAACATTTACTAAAATGATTTAACTTTGGCAAATATTTCCTAACTACTAACTAAACGAAACTACTAAAAGGCGTTTGTAACAGAATAATCGAGAGCAATAATTCGGATTGTTGCACAATTACCGCTCCGAGCTCGCGCGTAAGTTATTGGAACTGTAGCGGTCTTTTTATTGGGAGATTAGCCAGCATCGAAGCGTGCCATTTCGTAGATTTTCGTATAAAGTTTCATACTTTATCCCGTCTTAATCCGTCTAAGGTTGAATTCCCAAAAAATCGTGAAACACGTATTTTAACTTACTAACCCGGTGCGGGATGGCGCAGGTGACGTGCGGTTATGCCGTTTTTCTCCTCTGTGGTTATGCCTCATACCCCGATTGCCATCAACCTGTCGCCTACTAAACAGTAGATAGCTAATCGTTCGCGCAAATGGTTTGAATTTTGAGTTTGTTAATCTATATTCGGTGCGAACGATTAAACTAAGTTGAGCTAACATCGAGCCAAACTACCAGAGTCTATCGCTCGACAGATTGGAACAGTTTAACCTGAGGTCGGACCATGGACTACGAGTAGCTAGATACCGCAAGCCGTCCGTTTTTTTTTATTTATTTTTTATTTTCATTATAATATGATTATTGATTATATTGAAAATCAGACCTGATGATGATGATGATGACAGGCTGATGATGATGATGATGATAGTTAAAGACCTGGAAAGTGACATAGACTTTTTATCCTGCAAAAACAAAGAATGCGCCTGGGTTTTTAAAAAAACCTACGCAGGACATCGGCTATAATAAATTGATAAAGGAATGAAAATAAAATAGTCACTTGCACGCCTAGATTGCGATATCTAGCCAATCTAAGTCTATGGTTCGGATTCTCGATTGGCGATGCAAATGGCTTTTTTTTAAAGACCGGTAACCAGCCTTTAGCTGTAGGTATTGCTGTTCGGGTTTACCATCTATTTTAACAGCTTTTGGTATTCAGTGGCTGGATCAAAAAGGTTTTAAAAACGTTAACGTCTATATCGATTTAGTGACCAGCCGGGCGATTCAGAACACTCGATTCGGTAAGTTACCGTTCGATAAGACGTACTTTCCATTGAAAAATACATCTTATCGAACGATAACTTACCGAATCGAGTGTTCTGAATCGCCCGGCAGAACGCTGGATGGAGTACAAAGTCAAATTAATGAACATAAAAGTAATACATACTACAAAAGAAAGCAGAAAAGGAAAAAATATTTAAATATTTGGACTTGGCTCACGAGATTACCGCCATGTGGAGTGTTGACTCAGCGATTATTGTACCGATAGTTGTATTAGCCCATGGTCTTATTGCGAACAGTTTCGACCAAAATCTTAAGAATCTGTTGGATCAAGGGTAAGATACAAAAGGCAGCACTGGTTCTTGAGACGGCACACATTGTGAGGAGGTTCCTCACTCTGGAGCCCTGACAACTGGCGGCTTGGGTCCACCCACCCCGCTGCTAATGGGATCTATTTTACCATATTTTTGTCAATGTTTTTTCTTCTTTTACTTTAGTTTTCTATTGTTTCTGTTATTTTATTTTTGTAAACATTTTTTAAAAATAAGGTAATATTATGAGAATACATACTTATATTATAAATGCGAAAGTGTGTCTGTCTGTCCGTCTGCTACCTTTTCACGGCCCAACAGTTTAAACGATTCTGACGAAATTTGAGTTCCCACGGGATTCCTAAAGACCCATCCACTTAACCGATTTGTATGGAATTTGGTACCGAGGTAGCCTACATCCCTGTAATTGACATAGGCAACTTTTTATCCCGGAAAATCAAACAGTTCCCACGGGATCTTTAAAAACTTAAATCCACGCGGACGAAGTCGCGGGCATCCTAGAGTAACAGATAGCTACTACAAAATATTATTATTATTTAAATGCATAGTGAATTATTAATAGGTTCACCTTTATGCTCTTTTTGTTGCTAAAGCCAACACCAAATCCTTGTAAACCGCGTAGGTGCCTTTCTTTTCAGAATCCGGTCTGCAAATGTTGACCTTTTATTATACTCACCAAACCTACCCTTCATAAGGCTTCGGCCACATCAAGATTGAAAAAAGTTTTTTTTAATTCTAATATTTTTAAGGGGCTTTTATAATAGGTGTCCTATATGTCAGCCCCATCAGACAGACAGACAGACGGACAGACAGATAGATAGAAAGACAGGAAAGTGATCCTATAAGGGTTCCGTTTTTCCTTTTGAGGTACGGAACCCTAAAAAGAGAGTAGATTGGATGTCGACCACATAAAACATGGGTGCCAACGTTCATGGTTTCTTGCTGTGATGTGTGTTAGCTTTATCCAAGCGACTAGCGAGTCCAGCTTATATATTATTTAAATGAGGCCCTACATTGTTTTAAAGTCAAATCTCTTGAAAAGGAAACCGCCTGGAGGCTCAAATGTTACACGAACGAGCATTTCTTTACAACTGACGGTAATTATTTATTATGAATACCTACTAAAAATCATTTCAAACTCTCTTTTAAGTTTACGTATTATGTTACACTCAGAAGCCGAAATGGTGGCACATCAACCTTCAAAAATGCCCAGACTTTAAACAATCATATAAACAGAAGATAGATAAGTTTAAATCCAAAACTTTGGTTTCCGCCTAACGCGTTTTCCGGTCAATCCAGAAGTGTCTTTTATAGGTCCAAAGCCGAATCGGTAAATGTGGTTTCAGCTTTGGGCTAGGAATTCGGGTACTTCTCGCTTGGTCTGACACTTTCTAAGCAAAAGCTGAGGTTTTGGCTTTGGAGTTGGACTAAATGGAGCATTTAGTCCAATTCCAGAGTCAAAACCTAAATAGCGATGCACAGCCCCAGCCCTTGGACCTAGAAAGCCGAAATTTTGCACAGACGTTCCCTTTATAATGTAGATAAGGAATAAGGTCGGATTTTTTTTGAATTCCCACGGAACAGAGAATGAAGAGTCATATTTTCGCCAAGCGAAGCCACGGGCAGTCGTCAGGTCTTTACAAAAATGTAAACAAAATCTCATTAAATTCCACAGCAGTTGTGAGGAACTTTTATTTAACAAACAAACTGTTGCTCGAGTCTGTGAAAACAAAAACAGAGATAATTTTCTGCTAACATTATGTTCTAGATGCTGCCCGCGACTTCGTCCGCGTGGATTTTGGTTTCTCAAAATCCAGTGAGGTGAGTACTCTTTGCTTTTCCAGGATAAAATATTACCTATGTCAATTTTTATCAAATGTTAAGTGATTATCGCCGCCCATGAATATTTGCAGCGCGAGAGGGACTGCGCGCTAATGCATTGCCGCCCTTTAAAAAATTTGTTGGTCCGCCCCTTGAATAACCCTTTGTTGTAATCTAGTGGGAACACCGCTGATGGTAGTTGATTCCGCAGTTTGCATGTGCGTGGAAAAAGGATCTGGCATATTACGGGCGGTCGAAGTGCACCAGTCACCCAAGTAGTGTGGGCGAAATTGCTTACGGCGGTGGCGTGCAGTGCGGTTGTAGAAAAAGGAGGGTGAATGAGGTCAAACAGCTCCTCAGAGTACTCTCCATCATGAAGGCGACAGAACACGCAGAGAGCTTACATCTCTGCGGTGCTCCAGGCTTTCCAACGAGCCAGTTAGTTTGGGATCGTCCAAAAGTCGAACAGCCCGCCCGCAATGTTATAGAGGCAATAGAAATACACATTCTGTGAAAAATTCAGCTCTCTACCTATTACTGTGCGTCAACACACTGCTCTACTCGCGCAATTAATAGCTCACGCGCCGCACTAAGTCGCTCGCCTTTGCAAAGCGATGGACGTCGAAGCTGTGGCAGCGTGCGCGCTATTGCATACTTACCGACAAAATAGGGAGCGATGGGCATGAACGAGGAACATGCGAGTAACGCGGCCACACTATGTCTCTGCCTCCATTCCTCGCGTCTTCCCATGCCCACAGAACACCTCCTAAGGTGTTCTGTGCTTCCCATCTTCACTCGCCTGGCGGCCGATCTTGACAAAGTAAATATCTACTCATTACTCATGTACTAGGTCGACGTTGCGTGGGACGTCGCAGGTTGTACTATCAAAGTACTATACTATACCTAAACTAGTTTTTCCAAATATATTATCGTGATTTCATTATTATAGTCACGCACATTGTAAAAGCTTCGTGATCTAAAAATAAAGTTCATGTGATTCGAAGGTAAAGGTCACATTGCTTGAACTTTCTACGAGTAAATTACGTATGTACGTACTCACTCTATATAAATCTATCCACATATGAAATGACAATCTGACTGACTGACTGACTGACTGACGGATTTAGCTATCCGACGTAGACATAGACATCCGTTAAGAAAGGATTATTGAAAATTCAACTCATAAGGGGGTAAAATAGGGGTTCAAAACTTGTCTAGTCCAGGCGGACGAAGTCGCGGGCATTAGCTAGTACAGGTGTAGTAATATTCTTCATCTTACGTATAAAAACTAGATGCCCGCGACTTCGTTTGCGTGAATTTATCCCGTTTGATTTTTTTTCTACATCAAAATAGTATAGTTAAAAATTTAAGGGTATTGGACTACGATAATTAAAACACATAATATGATTTTCAAATATTTAATGAACAATATTTCAAATATGTTTTCGTATTGTTCAAAATTGTATAATATATAATGTATATAGAACGCTATACAATAAGATTCAAGCCCTGTTTACTCACTGTAAGCCTTAACCTACGGTAAACTTGTGCGATAACCAACTAAAAGAATTTAAGTTTTTATATTATATTGATATTATATTTAATTATATATTATATTGGATTAAAATATATTATATTCAAATTATAATGTATATAAATAATATAACATAGGCACACTATGTATAATTAAATGATATTATTCATTTTAATAGTAATAACATATTAATTTCATATATTATAACATATAATATTATCTGTAGAGAGCTTGCTACCAAAAAAAAAATACGAAAACACAAAAATAACTAAATATCAGGGCACAGAATATAATAGATTGTTATATCTATATCATTTATCAAATAAATTCAAGGTTTATTTTGAGATTTTAATATTTATTGTGTATTTATCAGCGAACTTTTTAAATATATTATTCGATTTTTTATGAATGGAGCTTAATAAAAATTGTATAAAACTCTTACGTAATTATCAGATTTGTCCTTATTTATATAAACAGAAATGCATTGTATAACAAGAAAAAACTTATTCGTAGAATAGGAAAATAGGGGGTGTCATAAATCACAATCATTATGGGAAATCAAAATAATATGTTTATATTCGCTGTATTTGAGTTTGACCCTAATCATCGTATGTAATTGTCATGAATTCATGACGCCATGTCATATTTAAGTTGTGCAAATGACTTTTCGTACTCATATTTGATGTATATCTGACAAGTGTTCTGCTTTTACAACAATTTATAAATGTCATGGGCAGAGTCCAAAAGCTGTACAATGTTGACATTTCCCAGGTAAAGTCAACTTTGCTGCGAGTGACTGGGCAAAGTTTTATCTAGGATTTTATTTATTAACAAATTTTGAGCAAGCTATAATAAACAGTGGAATTATTATTAGAAAATGCAAAGCATTAATTATATTAAGTAAAATTTTCAGCGATTCCCAAAAAAAAAGAAGTTAATCCATAGTTTTTTTAAAGCAAAAATTAAAAGATTCCCTATTATTGTGGATGGATTTTAGTTAACTTTTCTATATAGGTACAATTTTTTTTTTTTAGTAGGTATACACATTCTTCACTTTTTATGAAGCTTTAGTCTTAAGGCGACTTTGCCTACCTATAGACTATGCAAATTTAACTATGTCTAGGCAGTATCACATGTGTACATCATGTGGACTTTGCCCGTAACATAAATATAATGACAAAATGACATATAATATAGCATAACCAATGGTCCACGCATTCATGTACGTGTTCTATAAGAAAATAGAATTTGATAGAATGTTAGCAAAATAAAGATTATACATTTTTGATACAATAGTTATATAAAACATGTGAAAGAAATCATAAATTATACAATTTATGTCATTAAATTTATCTCACTATATAATTGGTACAAGGAAGTTATATACATTATGATCGATTTTACATATTTTCATAAAACAACTTTGTGCTATCTAATTACTTATACGACATTAAATAATTTTATTGCATTTTATGCGTTTATATAATTGAAAGTATAATTCGAAATATAAAATTATAAATCAACAAATTCGAAAATGCTAGTAAGAAATCAATACAAAAGTATTTTTATAGATTAATTATATTGATTTGATAATAACTTTTTTAACTACATTTATTTCGGATAAATTACATAATACTAGTATTTTAATCTAGGAATAGTACAGGTACAAGCATAATATTAGAGAGGAATCTATAAAATGTCGATAATTATAAATTTTAACGTAAAATAAACAACATCCTATAATTTTTTTATTTGTTCGTTTATAAGTTGTATAATGGACAGGTAACTTTAAATCGAAAAGCGGTTCCGTGAAACATACTTATATTTTAGAGCAAACACACACACGATACTTTTAGTATCGGCGACCAGCGATTTTGCGACTGCTATGATGATTTATGTCAAATGTACAGTACCCGGCAGGAAATATTACATATTGATTTTAGAAAGACAACGGTTTTGTAGAGCGTTGTCTCTGTCTTAAGTATACACTGTACCAGCTATCTTCTTCTCTCTGGGCTGGTTTCCGCACTTAAACGTTTCCGTCTGTTGTGCGTCGACTGTACCAGCTATATTCACGTATTTAGTCGATGTAATGGAAATAACTCATGATAGTCTGTCGTTGAGATCGACAAAACATCACATAGAAAACACTTTCTAAAGATCAATGTACATATTTCCTACCAGCCTACGTTTCGAGCTTACATAAAGCGACCAAGTCGCCGATGCCAGAAGCATCATGTGTGTAGTGACCCTTAGGGATTTATATAGCAAGAAACCTTAGTGCGTGGACGGGACGCTGTGAAGGCAACATGTATTATGCCGTATGCGTGTTTGATAAGTCCTAATAACATGACAAAATATGCAGTACCAAATAGTTAGTGCCATAGATTCTTTCAAATGTTCAATCGGTCCTTCGGGTTCACAGAAGTTTTTTAACAGATCATTTTCGTGATCAGCTGTAAGCAGGGTTGTCACATTGGAGTTTTAAACAAATTAAGCCCTCATATCTATCGCGGGTATTACGCTACGAGGCTCATATTTTTTTGGTGCATTTATACATCGGTCTAAACCTCAGCTTGTCGGGATGTTACGTACATTATCTAGCACCTCGTTGAATGAAACAGGCAATTCTAGTATGATATATTTCGTTCCGGAGAGAGCCATACAATTCAAGGTGTAACCAGAATGCTAGCAAAAACGAAGATAAGTTATAGTACTGATATACCACAAAAAACGCGAAAAACATCCTGTACTTTTAAAAGTTCACAATATATTGCAAATAAAACATCTGATGTACGCTAGAGGTCAACGAACGTTACGTAAATAGGCCACTCGGAGTAGGCGAGGCATTTACCCTAGTTTTGCATGCTTTACATTGCGGGTTTTAAAATGACTACACAACTATAAGATAATACAAATGGTTATTGGCGTTGGATTAAGGTTAGGTACTATAACTCCAGGTTTTTGCAAGCGTTTTGGTTACACCATATAATATTTTGTCTTCATAGCGTTTCATCCGTGCAACCCGGGCTTGCTATACAAAGTCCCATATTAAAACATTTCATAGTTAACTATCTAAGCCTTATCAACACTATGATATTATAATACAACATCTAGGTATATTTATACACGTATAAAAATAATAATTGTAACACCAAGAATGAAAGAGAGTGCCGATGATATGTGTTCTAGTGATCTTTACGAGATATAAAATTATTAACGCTATTATTTTTATTATTTACAGTGTTTATTATATAAACTAATGCAACAATACAGTTGGCAAAAAAGTTAGGTTCGCACCCGCCAGTACAAGTGACTATGGACGGATGCAAGCTTAGCTTTGTTGCTGACTGTACGATACCATCAAATATAATTAGACTTAGCTTAGAGAAGAAAAATACTTGTTTAGATATCCAGCTATTTTGAATTTTGATTTAGGTTTATTTCATTTTAACCCTTTTATATACAAACCTATATTTTGCCTGAAAGTTCTCCATTAGGTCCTTAAAAGTGCGAGAAATCTGTTAATCCGCATTTGGCCAGCGTGGTGGACTATGCCCTAAACCCTTTTTCATTCTGAAAGCAGATCCGTGCTCAATACTGGGTGGTAGTGAACTGTCAATCGATTGAGATGATGATGGTGATATAAAAACTAAAAGTACCTACTTTACGGGTGTCCATTCTCTATTAGGTACAGTCGGCAACAAAGCTAGGTTCGCACCCGCCACTACAAGCGACCTAGCTTTGTTGTCGACTGTACCTACCTACGTACGAGTCCGTGGAATTTCGACTATGTTTGGATGCAGCGGCCCGATAGTGAAAAAGCGATAAAAAATATTATATAACATTATTCGTGTTTAAATTTCGAACACAATCAGGACAAAATATGGAGCTACCTTCGATAAATATTGTTCCCTCGTGACTGCACGTCATTTACAGTAACATCGTATTAAATGCATGAACGTTATTAATAATGGACACGTCAGATCCAATGAGGCTCATTCGCCCCACGCATTGACTACAGCTATGTTCTGCGGCCTCTCTAGTGCAGTGGTAAGCTCTGTGATCTTATTAGTGGGAGGGCCCGGGTTCCATTCTCGGCAGTTGTTTGGAAATTTATAATTCCTAAATATCTCTTCTGGTCTGGTGGAAGGCTTCGGCCGTGGCTAGTTACCATCCTACCGGCAAAGCCGTGCCGCCAAGCGATTTAGCGTTCCGGTACGATGTCGTGTAGAAACCAAACGAGTATTTAACGAGGGTTTAAAAAATTTCCATACCCCTTCCAGGTTAGCTCGCTTCCATCTTAGACTGCATCATCATTTACCACCGGGTGAGATTGCCGTCAAGGGCTAACTTGTATCTGAATAAAATAAAATAAAAGTGTTCTAACACAGGTGTCCGCACTCCTATCAATGGTGCGCGGTCCAGTAGTTCGACACCCCTGTTGGATCATCGTAACGTACGTACGTACGATCACTTTCATCGCACGACAAAACACGTGCCATCGTACGATCGTTGCCAATTAGGACGACGCCTTAGGCCATAGTCTACCACGCTGGCTTAGCACGGATTAGGAGATTTCACACACCTTTTTGAGAACTTTATGGACAACTCTCAGGCATGCAGGTTTCCTCACGATGTTTTCCTTCACCGTTAAAACTAGTGATGTTCTAAACAAGTATTTTTCCTAAATGGACTGTTATCTTGTTTCTATAATGTCATATTATTTTAAGCCTACGTATCTAAGATTATAGTGAACCCCGCCTAACTTTAAAGTCAAAGATCATGGTCAAGGAAGCCTTTCATTGGGTTAATACTTCCTTTTTTTGCAAGGCTGGATTCTCTATACATAATGTTTTTATAATAGTTTTGACTAGTGATCACAAATTAATCGAATGTCTAGGTGATATGGCTTATCCTATTGCAATCTTTAAACTAAACTAAAATGACAGGTCTAAATGTATTGCCATCCCTTTCATTATGCTCCCTGCGAAACAAATAGCACTAGATATAAAACTGTCAATTTAGTTTAGAGATTGTGTACAATAGAATTGGTCACAATGTCAGAGTATCATGTTAGAAGATTTAGAAGACTAAGAGCCCATGAGGGCCAGACCTTCGTAATTTTATAAATGCTGATTTCTATTCCCATTGTCACCAACACAGGGAAAAACGATAAGTTACTAGTTTGGATCATCGTGGCGCAGCGTGGTAACAAAAGTGTATAATTTTTTTAGTGAAATTATAAAGTGTAATTTTTTATATTGCCTCGGAATAGTATTAGGAATCACGTCGTCTATTGTCAGATACCTAGTGTCGTGGCAACCCCTGCTAGACACCCTAGACATATTAACGAACCAGTGTTAGATTTTTTTGACGATTCAAAAGCACTTGTAAAAGTCTAATTGAATAAAAACACTTTGAATTTGAATTAAAATTTAAGGATGTCTGTCAGGGGGTTGCCGGGACACTGGTAATACAAGACGTGATTTCTAATACTATTTCAAAGAAAATATAAAAAAATAGACTTTATGTATACTTTGACAAAAGATTTTATACGTATTTGTTACCTGTTATCTGCCAAAGTTACCCAAACTTCATAGTCGCTGATTGTTCCTCCTTGTGTTGGGAACAGTGCGCCGAGAAACTTTCAGCGTTTATAAAATAACGAAGGTCTGACCCTCGCAGGCTCTTTTTCTATAGGGACTATTCAGAAAAGGTAATTTGCGTTCAAAATTACGCCCGTTTTAATGACAATTCTGGTTCACCATTAATTTTATTGAAAACAATATTCGATTTCAATATAATGTGATGACCAAAATAATATTGGGCATCATTATCACAAAATTCATACAAAAACAGTCGAACTGAATCGCGAACCAATATTTCAGAATGATTACTTATTACAAATTATAATTTGTATATTTTATACGAACAATCATATTATACCAATTTGTGAAATGGTAAAATATGATGTTCAATACACAATATTTGTTTGTATCAGCATTACTATTGAGCAAACACTATCCAATAATTTAAAAACAGTTTTTAGGGTTCCGCCGTAGTCCTAAGAACCCTAACAATTTTGTTAAGTCTGTCTGTTCGTCTGTCTGTATGTGTGTCACATCCATTCTGTAAGAGCTGTCGAACAAAACGGTGTAATTGCGCGAAACAAAATTTTGGCAAAAAACTGAAAAAGCTTCTGAAACTTGACTACACCGTTTTGATCGAAAACTTACTTTGGACTCTTTTTAGGCCGTTTTGCTTGGAAATGAATTCAAGTTTGTATGTAGTCGTCGAAATAATGATCTTTGGACTAATTTTAGGGTTACGTTCCTCAAAAAGCAAGAAAACAGGAATATGTTCAGATAATATATTTGATCACTCCATCGTCTGCCTGTCAGTCTGTCTGTCGTATCTGTCAAAAAAAGATTTTTTAATACAGTTTTAGACTATTTTACTTGGAGAAATTAGTTTACATTTGTATTCAATGGGTCAAAAATGTCCAGGTTGAATTAAAAAAAAAACTATTTTGATAGGTGTAATCACACCTTTTTGTTCGCCAGCTTCTCATTTAGAAAAGTTAAAGAAATCTGTTATTACTACACAAAGACATATTTTGAAAAAACATAAGTATTTTTCAGAGTGTACTTCAACCTAAACATGTAAAACGAGAGATAAAAAAAAGGCTGGTGTCGTCAATTCGATTGTACGAGTAGTTCGTAACTGTTATTTTGAGTCGGCCATTAATAAAATTTGATCTGAGTTTGTGGCCCCTTTTTCGATTTCTATGCTTCGTCGTTTACTGAAAATTAACAAAAACTGGGTTATCCTTGTATAAGCAAGACGACTGCTTTACTAATTTCTAAGAGGAAAGCTAACATAGATTCATCTCGCGTCTTCTCATGAATGCAAATCGCTTCGTTTACTTAGTTCTAGTGCATGCTTAGTGCTTGTAATTTGCGCTTCAAATTACCCCTTCTGTTTAGTCATTTAGCTAAATATTTAGTAAGCACTACACTTTGAGCTAATTCAGATGTACACGAGTCTTATACAAAACAGAATAGAAATGTCTCTTAATTTCTTTGGCATCGTACCTACATCTCGCTAAAAATTTCCTTGAAATACAAATATCCAGAGATTTTTCTGATAAATTTTTTTTTAATCAAAAAGTGATAATATTAAAGCTGGATTTCTGCCGGTTTCTCGCAATAGAATCTACTTTCCAAACCGTGCCAAAACGGACTGTTACCTACACTAGAACCTTAGGGTCATATTTTTTTAATTCAGTTTTGTGTACATCTGAATAAGCATCAATATTCAATAGTCGATTTAAGTTTCATTGTTACTAAATTTTGTATGTTTATTGGATAGACAAATGGATAGAATATGTGATTATATTTTTTCTAAATATAAACTACCTTACGTCCATATCAATTAACCTTGCACGACAAAAGTTGAAACTGTTGAAACTAAACTGGTGAGGGATAGAGTTAGGCCACCTGAAAATGGAAATAGAAGCAAACTTCAATTTGCGTTTAAAGTTGTTTTATGCCAGAATTTCGTAAACACCAATACGGAATTCTCCATTAGCGTCGCTGTCACCTGAACAGATAGACTGGTGGCACTATATATTTGAAATCCTTGAGTACCTACTATTTTTTATCGTTTGGCTCGAGATACGCTACCTTTCTTATTTTAAATTCTGTAGCAAACCGTCTTTATATTATTTCGTTCTGTTCTTTCATCTATAATATTTGTAGTGAAAACAAGTGAGTAGGTAGTCCATACTATCAACTTTCGTAATTATTCACAACCGAAATTAATTTAATAAATCCTAAATGTAATCTGTTTATTACTTAGCAACGTTGTTGTTTGTCAAATATTGTATGGACTTTTTGACAAATAACAACGTTGCTAAGTAACTTATCGACAGATTACAAATAGATTGAATTATTATTAATTTCACCGATATACCACTATTATTTATCATTCATCTTTTAATGATGATGAGGGTTATGTCTTTAGAGCGATTTGAAAACATTTCAAAATTTCAGATTTAAAAGTTGTGTTTGTTTTAAAGTTGTTGCATAAATAGCACTAGATAAGGATAAATTAATCTGAATTTGATGTTTGATAGTCGGCAATAAGTTAAGAACATAGTTAACTTTATAGGAAACTTTAAAGGTTTGCATGGTAAATTAATCAAGAGATATTTCAAGAAATAGGTATAAAAAGCGTCGAGAATAGAAAACGATGGGTAAAATGGATTAGTACAAATTGATTTCAATGACTCCTCAACCCCTAATTTTAAACTAAGACCAAAATTACCAGAATAAAATGACTATTTTTACATTTAAAATAGTTTAGATCTTTCTTAATTACAACTTAAAACTATCACGGCCTTTAATACTTAAATTTTAAAGTTCAATGATTGTATTCTGCAAAAAACGTACTTACTCCTAATTGAAATTTAATTTACATTTTTAATGAATGTATGATACATCAAACCTCAAAGAAAGTGTTATTTCAATTTAATACAAAATTGTGATTTCAATAATTTCGTATTTTTAATTTCTCGATATAAATTTTTAGATTTATCAAATTGGGCACCGCTTCAGCCATTTTACCCAAATCGCTTTGATTCTAATATGTTACAAATATAGCGTGCTTTTACAATTTCAAAATAATTCTTAGTATACTATTGGTCTCTTTTACTAACTTAGCAGTAATATTAGTTCGATATCATACATTACTATTTGTGTTATGCATTATTCGTTATGTTGAAGCTGATGATTTTCGCTTTTCGATATTTGCATCTCTAAGTTTATTTTCATCAAGCGATTCGTTTTTATGACCTCTGAGTAGAGGAGTTCTTGCATCTGTTTTTTCTTCAATTTTATCGTATTGTTCGTTGTTGTAATCATTTGCTTTGACTGTGTTATCACTTTCAACTGAATCTTGTCTACTAGAGGCTTTGTTTTCTTCTAAAGGTTGCTCTATCCGTTTTTCTGTATGGTACGCCATGTTGTCGAAGCACTGTGCTGGTACCAAGTTGACTGACTTCATCATTGGTATGGCGATAGCTAGTGCAGGGCTCATGTCACGGGGACTTGGTGTGAGACGTGTGGCAACTGATAAATCTATCCCCGGCATTAAGCTTGCAACTGTAGAAATAAGAAGAAGATTAGAAACTTTAATATCAATACCTGTATCACTAAAAGAATTTGTTTTATAGGAATTTTAAGCATTAGTTTTCCAATTAACAAACTCGTCACGGAATTTGGCGAATTTTTTAATAAATATCTAAATGCAAGTTTTAAGATAAAGTTTTTAAAGAATACACCCCTGGCGTAACGTTGCTTTGCTGAATTAGTATGAAAACGTTAAATCACGACAGAGTAAATTAATATTTCCATGTAATGAATATACATAATAAGAAGGCCTCTAAATCACGTTTTCAAATTCAGCCATCCATACAAATTGAAAAACACCAACTTCGGTGACGAGTTCAAGAACCACTTAGGAAAAATACGACACATCATAACAAAATTTGAATGAAATTTGGATTATTTGAACATTAATCTACATTCATTCAGTGAGCATGCTACATTTAGATTAAATAGATTAATTTTTGATATAAAAACCACTGATGAGCTTTTTGATTTTTTACAGACACAAAAAGCTGAGTATGACTCCACTATTGGTAGAATACTGAAACGTTCAATATTTAAAGGTGCCTTAAATATTGGGGATATCCATAAATTAAAAAAGGGATCTCAGATTTTAAGGAACGTTTCTGTATTCAGGGTTATAGACATAGACATAGACAAAGACACATCACATAGACACAATAGACGTTTACACTTCTACTATTTCACTCTTCTAGACTCATTAGGACAGATTTACACATAAAATACACAGAAATTGTACAAACAAATAAGTAATATTTTTACTGTAAATGCGATACTCTTGGTAAGTATAATAATTCAAATAAAAAGAATCAACAAAAATATTTTATGCTGATCAAACAACTAATCTTTGCACGACCTCAGAATACGTAATAGTAAAGAGTACGAATCAAACAGATACATCGAATTTGAACATTGAACTTTTGACTTCATTCTGAAAAGAGACCCGTGTTCAGTAGTGCGCCAGCGATGGGTTTATCATGATAACGTGAGCCATCAGGTAAAGCTAAACTGATCATTATCGAAGATAACACCTTGACAAATTACGTTAAATATTTCAATACATTCTACGCACCATCCAATTATAATGGGATATTCACGTCACTCTGTTTTGTTCAACTTTGTCTTTTATCCGAGCTCTTATCGATATCGCGTTATTTTTTAGGAAAAAAAATTTCGGCCTACGTCATTATCTAAATTGAGTTGAATCTTTAGAAACGGCTAACAAAGTAGGGCGGTCAAATTCCTTCTTGTTATTTTTAATTTTATTTATTTAATCTTAAACTTGCTCTACACTCTAAAATATTGAGCATATTATCAAAAGTGAGAGTCGCCAGAGTATCCAAACTCCACGTAGGAACTGGTCAGTTGTGGCTACGCTTATAAAATTGGCTACGTCGCCAGACAAGTCTAAAAGTGCTACTCTTACTGACTGATTTTCGATAATATTTAAGAAGACACAGAATTTGTTAGTATTTTAGCACATTTGTTACTGTACTCACTTGGTGAATTGTAATATTATCATCTTTGCTATTAAATATTTAAGTATGATAATGTATTAAACAGTCCACACAGTAAGTACTATTCTAAAGCTGATAAAGTGATCACACATCTATAACGCTCCGCACGCACTGTACTTTTCAACTGAAGGACCTAAGCAACCCGGCGTCACTATGGCACCGTCGATTGCAACAATAATTAAAGACTCTATTGATTGGAACTTCAAACTCAACCTGAAGCTCTGACATGTAGATCTGCCAGAGGACAAAGTCGTTCATGGACAAGGTATTAACAATCTAAAACTACTTTATTTAATCGAAGTAGTACAGTATGTACAGTCTGATATTACATGTCGTTGGTACAGTAGCATTCGTCCATGTCACATTTGATTAACCAATTATTGTGATTATTCATGATCAACAAATATTTTATGCAATGTTCCAATGGAGTTAATAAAGTTATTAGTGATCAAGATCAAGTTTAACTTTATCGTTAAAATAACTGTCTCGATATTGAACTGACGAGTTTAGATTGATTGTAAAGTTCACTATGATTGAACCAATTTTGTGAAAATGTTTGAACCAAAACTTCCACTTTTTATAGTATAGTCGGGCAATTAAAATTTGTAAGCGTATTTGTAAGAACCCACGCGACATATTGGGTTGAAACAAAAATAAAATCCAAAATGCAGGCCATAGATTTCTTTGATTAGTACTGCCATGTACCTATAAGGAGTTTAAATTAGGAAAAAATGTTGCAATCCGTACTGAAATGCGGTGGGTGTCAATAGATGTGCGATCAACTTTAACAACAGTGTAAGCTGTTTAAACTAGTACCGCCTTGTGGAGTAGTGCCGGGGTTTCTTGAGGTGTGGAGTTACTAATAGTTGTTGTTTGTACGTGGTTGCCTGAAAGTATACTCTTGTATGAATGTTTAAGTACTAAAAGCTAAATTTTTGAAACATCGATTCAGTAGGCGTCCGATATAAAATTGCATGGAGAGAGAAAAGTAAAGAAGCCATGGTATAGTTCTGACCACTGTTCTGATAACTAAAGAAAAGTAAAATGATACTAAATATGCCGTATTCTATGTAACTGTAAATTAATAAAGTTCAAGCCTATAGCTATATTTATATTTTGACATAATAATATATGGCGCAGTCGGTGGCATATATACCTACTACTGTATATGCAAGGAATCATTTCCAATACGTTAGAAACGATCATTTTCGATAAAGAATAAACTATAAGTCCATGCGATTATAAATCGGGCTTATGTGTTTTTAATAAATTACTTTTTTGCTGTGATTCCTAAAAATAAACAAATATACACAGTAAATAAGATGAAAGATTACCTAATGAACATTTATTTCTGTACATATGACAAGTAAATAAACTGTTAAAAATCATGACGATAAACTAAAAATAATGAAATGAATGCTAATTTGGCTGTACATAAAACGAAGCGCTATCAAACATCAACTTACACAAACACATGAAAAGGATCTTAGTCTCTTTGATAACAGTAATTGTATTTTTTTTTGGTTCAAGCATATTTTTCAAAATCTCTGCTGAACTAAATACACTCAATCAAGCTTATAGTTTGTATTAAATTAATGTTTGATGAACATCCGAATTAGCACTGTACAGTGATGCATAGACATCTAACGCTAACTTAGGAACAGGCAAAGCAAAACTAAACTAAACAAGCTCCACAGAACATTCAATTCTCGAACCTTCCTCTCTCACCGATGAGGCAATAGGACCTACATTGGATCCGTGTGCTGCTTGAAGATGCCTTGATTTGGTGCAAATTGGTGATTAAAATGATCATTATTAATGTGTTAGATTAATTTTAACATTCCCGTAAGCTATTTCCGTTTGTGCAGGCGACATAGTAAGCCCGTTGCCGGAGCCAGCCGGTGTTTCGCTTTTTAAAGCATATTTAAATTTTTTCTTTTGCAGTTGTTTGGTGTTGTTTGGATCATAGCCTCTAGTTCGCTACGATCACCATCTGTGGAGGATTACACCGCGTAAGCTGTTAGTTACGTGAGCACCTAAAACTATTTTACATTCTAAAGGGATATTTTTAGTAATGCCTTGAGAATCTAAGTGAAATAGAAAAAATATCATATTTTTCTTTGTATTGTCATTGAGGAGTCTCAATTTCCAGGTCAAAAAGTCCTTTAGATAAAAATAACTAAAGTAATTGACTGGAACATGTCATGTTTCTTACACAGAAGTCAGGTCTTAAGATTCTTCATTCATTCAGCTGTTTCATTGGGGGTAAGTTACTTCAATGGTTAGATTAATTTCTTATTTTGATCCTTTTCTTTCTTTTGTTGATTGAACAACCCCTTTGTTCAATATAATGTATATTTTGTAAAATTGGGCAATATTAAGTTTTCAACACTGACAAAGGTATTATAAAATATTACGTTATAAATGTATTGTGGTTGTCTATTACGAAAGTGTAAAGGTTTTCGGGTCAACTGAAATAGAGCGCGGTTAACCTATTTCCTTTGTCATCCATTGCCTTCATATTTTGTTATTAATACATTACATCGATACTATGGAGTATTTTCAAAGAACATTTATATCAATGAAAAAATATCTATATTGCTATCTTTTTATTTAGCTCTCATTTATATTTATATCTATATTACCAAATCCAATTTTTAAATTTTTGTTAGTCTGTGTTACTGTCTCTATGTATTGAATAGTACATACAGACGTAGTACATAAGGTTGTTGTATGTATCCATTTTAAAGTTTAGATTAATTATCTTTTAAAGCTTTTATGTGTTAGACCTTTGTATCATACGTAAAAACATCAATTAATGCAGAAGTAACTTTTGTAATAATTACTGTACTCAGTATTGAATTGTTACTAATAATATCCCTTGATTTTAAGTTTTATTTATTAGCGTGATAACTAGTTAGTATAATACAGTTGTATCCTATGACATTTTCAGTATCTAAAGTTTAAAAAATACTTAATAATATGTAAATTATTTTATTATTGCAAAACATAAAATTATAAATGTTATATTTACTGAATATGTCAAGTGATATCTTAGTAATTTTTAATTTTGTTGTTAATTTTGAAAGGTGAATTTGGTTGAGTCAAATCTGTAATGAAAATTGTTTGTATGCCAATGTTGTGCCAAATAAGATGCCAATAATCCTAAATTGTTCATATCCTTTATTTCATATCATATTAATTTAACATTATTAATATTATCATACATGTTTATTAATAGTACAAAAAAATATTGTATTAGGAATTTTTATACATTTATCATTTTTTATTTTAAGTTTCTACAGAAGATGGTGCTAAAGCTTACCCATGTTAGGTCCTATGATGTCTTTTGGATGGTTCGTCTTTATGGCATTCATTCTTCGGTTTGCAGCCTGTTGACCCATGCCTGGTGCCATCGGACCTGCTTGACCACCTGGCACTCCGGGTGCTCCTAAATTGTAAAACATATTTTATTTTTCGTTGAAAAAGTTATTTCACTGCCTGAGCATTTCGAAATAGCTCAACAGACATGTTGCGAAGCTGAAGTGACAATGGGTAAAGTACATATTTCGAAAAATCTGTAGACGTCAGGGTCCTAAGGTGCTACAATGGCAATCTCGCAGCGGAAAGCGCAGCGTTGTAAGGCTTCTCCCCCCCCCCCCCCCCAATAGGTGGGCAGACGTCATCAAACGAGTTGCAGCAAGCCGCTGGATTCAGGCGGCGCAGGAACGCGGTATGTGGAAGTTCTTACAAAGGACCTATATCCATTTGTTTTGAGCGAATTTTGTTTTGAGTGTTACATTACAAGTCAGCCACTGCGAGCGCAAGATGTCAAAATGGAGCACACTAATTGAGCCAAGAGCTCGAATGATACATAACAAACACGCGCTACAAATCAGTATGTGTTGCCGAATTTTAGCAAAATTGTCTCGAATGGTACATTACAAACAAACGGTATAAGTCAATTTGAAAAACCTGACTGTATTAATCAGCCAGGCAAATTTTAGAGAGATGACATTTCCGTTCCGTTCCCTTCAGTTGACAGACATCCTAGGGCTTAGTCAACTTACGTAGTGGTGGTCTAGTGGGCTCGACGTTGATCACTCTTCGTCTCTTCTTGGGCAGCTTCGCCCGCGCCTGCGTGTGCGAGTAGTACATCGCAAAGTTTGATACTATGACTGGCACGGGCAGAGCTATCGTCAGCACCTGGTATTGATAGATCATTATTAAATTCTTCAGTACGTAGTTCTAAATTAATAACAATTTAAGATTTTTTTTGTTAATAGTAAATAGCGGAGAGTTCACAGAGGTGATCATATTTATTTTATCATTGAGTTTTTAGACATAAAAATAAGGTTTATTTTCTTTATTATTATAAAATAACAACATTCTTGAGCGTCCTCTAGCCGGTTTAAATATAAACCTTGTATTTCACTGTCCAAAAACTCAATTTTAAATGCAATCAAAATTTTTCCTGCTCTCCGTATCGGTTTATCTGAAAGGACCCTACACAGGCGTACATTGTGGACTTCAATCATTCTGGATTAATTCTCTCTCTCTCTTATCTCTGTTCTTCGACGAATATCTTCTTCGACAGTTTCTAATTTCAATATCTGGTCAAAGTCTTTCTGCAGGAGACTGATCCACTACCAAAAAAAAACATTTTAGGAACTTGGATTATAGTGCCAGCTGTAGACTGTACAGTATGTACTTACCAGTGCACTGGTACAATGATCTTTATATTTAAGGTTTAATAGCGTCTATTGCCAAGTTTACTTACTCATCTACATAAAGGTTATTGCTTTGTGACTATAAATCAGACTATAAAAACAATTTTATTGATATTGTTTTTGATATTGTGTTGTTGTTATAAGGACAATAATTTATCCAGAAAATTTATAGATAGCTACCAAATTAACTCTGAATAACTCTCTCTTAACATGATTCCAAAAGATAATACAAGATGATACATAAATACATTAATTTCAATTCAATAGTCAGTACTTAAGAAACATTAGGACTACTTACACCAGCCAACGCGCACAGAGCTCCGACGAACATACCGACGTAAGTCTTCGGCGCCATATCACCATACCCCACCGTTGTCATGGTAACCAGCGCCCACCACAACCCCAGCGGTATGCTGTTGAAGTCATTATGCGGATTCGTCTGTATCCGTTCCGCATAATACACCAGACTTGCGAAAATCACAATTCCAAGCACCAAGAAAAACACTAATAGCGTCAGTTCCTTTGCGGACGCTCTGAAAGTCTGAATGAGGATCTTGAGGCCGGACGAGTGCCTGGTCAATTTAAAAAGTCTCATAATCCTAATTATCGAGAAGAACTCTAGTATGTCGGCGTTCTCGACGTGGGACGCGTACTTTTGGAGGATCAAGTCGATGTAGAAACTCATGGTGGCGATATAGTCGATGATATTGACGGAGGATTTGACGAATTCGCATTTATTGGGCGAGGATATGAATCTGACGAGGATCTCGAGGGTAAACCACGCGTTGCACACACACTCGATGTAGAAGAACGCGACGTGAGCGTTGGTCTGAACTTTGTCCAACGCCCAGCCTGGACTTTGGTTCGCGGTAGTCACTGTATAGTTCCGTATCACTGGCACTCTCATGTCCGGATGCGTTTTCAAGCAAAACGATATTATTGATACGCAAATAAAAAACACTGATATTACGCCGATTATCTGAAAGGAGAAAAATATTGACAATGCTGTGGAGTTAATTATTTGAGAGCGGATTTTTTAAATTACTAGGTAGAGGAACTAACTTCACATTTGGACAGTTGACCCTGAACCAAACTTGATGAATTTTGGTGGTACAGGGACAATTTGTATCCTGGAGTCAGGCACTAATATTTTTATTTCTTAAATGAGAAAGAGTTCTCACGGGATTAACAAAAACCTAAATTTTTGACAAAATGCATTTTTTTCCAAGATTTCTTAGTTTTTCAATGGAATCTAAGCTACTTGTAGTAAAGTAGAAGTAGCTTGTGTATAAAAGGAGATGTCTAACACACAGCCTGCTTAATTTATCAACGTCAAGCTTAAGTCGGTAAAGTGAAATACGTTAGAGCCAAGAAGTTTGTTAAAATGTTTAAAATGAAACTAATAGTGGTTCGGTTCTATTTATGTTATTAAATGATTGTCTTCTTCTCTTAATCTTAATTATCAAAAAAATCTACTTACTGTTGGTCAACCAACAGTTAAATCCACTGGATTTAGCTGTGGGTTGACCAGTATTTTTTATTTGTTAGCTGTTTATTTATTAAGTTAGTTTTAGTTTCTTTTCCTTTCATACAGTTTTACAGCAGACAGACATGTTCCAGAGTTAAAACAGAAGACATTTTAATTTAAGTATAGATTTTTAACGTCTTTATAAGCATGAATTTTGGAAATGTTTCGTAGACAAAAATTTGTTTATCATGTCTATCTAAAAGCCTAAATAGCCTAAAAGAAAATATTAAAGCATGAATATAAAGAAAAGCCTAATTTCAAGATCGGTTTCTTCATTTAAATTACTATTTGTTCTGACTGGGTTATTTATCTAATCCTATTTCACCCATCTTACCTTAGCAGCGTTAGAACTATAAGGTTCATCGAACAGTGACCACATCTGGGGCTTCAGCTGCTGCCACCACGAGACCGTGCCGTTGTAGTAATCCTCCTCAAAGCCGAACTTGCGAGCCACCTCCTCATCAGACGGCTTCTCCGTGTCCAGGTCCAAGCGGTCCAGGACGGCCAGGGTCTCCTGCGTGTCTCGATGCTGGAACAAGGGTTTTTAGGTTACCTCACTGGTACAATTTTTTTTATTCAGATATAAGTTAGCCCTTGACTGCAATCTCACCTGGTGGTAAGTGATGATGCAATCTAAGATGGAAGCTGGCTAACCTGGAAGGGGTGTGGCAGTTTTCATTAAAACTATACTCCTTTAGTTTCTACACGATGTCGTACCGGAACGCTAAATCGCTTAGCGGCACGGCTCTGCTGGGAGGGTGGTAACTAGCCACGGCCGAAGCCTCCCACCAGACTAGACCATAAATTTAGAAATTATGAAATTCCAAACCCCTGTCGAGAATCGGTAATCAGTGCAAAAACGTGGTAGCCTAGCGGTTAGTTACGACTTTGGCTTCCTATTTGGGTTCAATGCCGGACACGCACGACGCGACGCACCTATTGGAGTTATGTGCATTTGGTGGTATTGTGATGGTGTGTAATGTGTGGTGTGTTTGACTGGGTGTTACTGGAGGGGAGGGGGGGGGGGGGGGGGGGGGGGTTGATAGTTGTCACCCCCAGATCTACTGAAATTGGATCACCTCGAAAGTATAGCCTACCACAAATAAAAACAAATATAAAAATTGGTTCATATTTACCGGAGTAATCGCGTAACAAACATACAAAAAAAAACCAAGAGTTAAATAGCGAATCTCCCGTTTTTTGAAGTCGGTTAAAAACAGGAAGATAAGATAGTAATACAAAATTCAAAACAATTCGGTTAAAGGTACAGAATTCATATTTTTTCCTGAATCTCAAGTCGGTAGGTTACAAGTAATATCAATAATAATATAACCTTTGATGCGGGGTTCGGTTACAAAACACGAGTACCTTTCGATTCTAAGGGATATGCCATTGATCTTTGTATCCGGGTCTAGATAATAAGGTTATACTTGAAGTAATGATACAATATTACTTGTTTATATTTGACCTGTATTCTAGTTCGTTGGTAAGGAGCAGATACCTATATTTTTTCTTGTAATAATATCGGAGTAATATAATAAGGGTCTATACAAAGTGGAGTGGAGTACCTATTCATTTATCAATAAAATATTCTGATAATGGTAGACGGAGGATGCTTATAAAACCACCTATCTCATATTTTAATTTTATTTATGCTAGAAATTTCAGCTATTGATATAGAATTACCTACTATTTAAGCACTTGTAACTTTAGTTTTAATATCGCCTCTACATCATTGTTTGACAATCAGAAAGAGTACAATAGTACCCAATTTGAATTTAAATGACTTTGACTTTGACTTTAGCACAAAAAACCCTTTTAGCACGTTATATTTCTGCTGAGATCTGCAGCTACATTCCACACGTCCCTAATGGATGGCGTCTGTCATTATACCATACTAGCGTATGTCCACGAATGGACTACACAAATTACAAACCCCTATTTTATTACCTTAGGGGTTGAATTTTCAAAATTACTTTCTTAGCGGATATTAACGTCATATAGCTATTATTCTGCATGCCAAATTTCAGGCCGCTCCGTCCAGTAGTTTGAGCTATGCGTTGTTCGATCAGTCAGTCACTTTTACCTTTGATATAGTATTTAGATTATTGGCCGAAATATAAAGTCTCAAAAATTTCCGTAAGAATTCCGTCCACGTATTCGTTCGAAATCAGTTATTCCGGAAGTGATTTAAGCAAAAAAAAATTTCAGCGACGACGATCAAAATTCAACAACCTTTTCAATAAAATTTTCAAGCAATTTTATTCGAAAATTCGTAGAATTACTACGTTTCCAATTCGGTTGAAGATTCGATTTGCAATGGGAAGGGACAGCGTGAAATTAAATGTCATGAAATTAACGAGATAGAAATATGAAAAGGGTAGGTCAGAATGAATAATTTTGTCCCCATGCATTATTTATACTTGTTAATGCCTACAACTTTACCCATCCCGCGGGAACTTTGATTTTCTGGAACAAAGAGTAGCCTATACCCGTCTCCAGCATGTAAACCACCTCTGTACAAAATTTCGTCAAAATTGGATCAGCGAATGATAGGTCGTGAAAAGATAACAAAGATATAACAATTTTCAACCGCGTTTGAAACACCTTTGTGTCATGTACGCCCAAGCCTTAAATCCTTAAGACGCTGTAGGCTATTTCTGAGACATGCTCTTTATTGGAAGGTCTCCTGTCTCCAAATTGAATTGTTAGAATAGAGTCCATTGGCTAAGCCTGTCTCCAGTTAAGCCAGAGGATCATATAAATAGAAAATTGCGAAAATTTGTGTAACCCTGCCATATTGTTACCTTAGTACCTAGAGGTGACCGTTTCACAGATAGCTTGTAAAAATTACGTAAAAGGCCTTTTCATAATATGTAACACTTGCTATTTGACCTTAATCCTGTGATTGTGACCTGTGAATATTCACGCAACAAAATCGCACAAAGAAAAATCCCGCTTTATTGATTTTTTCGCGCTACATGGTTATCCGAGCTAAAGAGCGCACGAGCGAGAACACTTGTATCCCTGCTTATTGAAAAGAAAAAAACAGCTTGTCCCGATGCGGGAAAGCGCGGGTGATGTGAAAGTGTGCGGGGCGTACCCCCGCTTCATACCCTGATTGCAATCTCGACCTGCCGCGTACTATACACAGTTGTGGCACAGTATAAAGAAAGACACAGTAGTCCAAGACCTTTGATCTCGTGGTAATTGACGACGACTACCTTTCATCAGAGGGCATGGCCCCAAACTGCGTAGGCCAGTTGGGGTCGCTCTTTCTCACTTACCGCACTATTTCTCTGTCTAGACTGCTTAGTTGAACCTCTGTATATCCTTAATCTGTGACCCTGCTACTATTTCTATAGTACCTAGTACCTACGCAGTTTCGGAGTGAATTATTAAGAGGGTAGCTGTCTGGGCGTGGAACTTTAAGTGATTAACCTGGCTGTATTACTAGATGTTGTTTTTTTTTTTGCCTAGAAAAAGAAATAAAGTTTACTGAGCTATTTCTAAGGATCTTTATTCAAAGAGAACTAGATATTTTTCTTAGAAAGATTTTTTAATCGTTGTTTCGTCCCGGTTTCGTACTATTGTAGATTAGGTAACTATACTAATATCTATACTAGTATCTCTGGAATTACTGAATCGATTTTGAAAAAGTCGCGGGCATCGGCTACTACAATTATAAACCGTATAGTTTATAAAAACATTTTATACTTTCTCTTAGAATGAGAAGGCCATAGTTAACTGGCCAAGTACGAATTAGCAGACTTCATACACCTTTGAGAACATTATGGATAATTCTCAGGTAGGTACGTAGGTTTCTTCACGATCAATGTTTTCCTTTACTGTTAACTCAAGTCTAACCACGGTATTAATTTTCTAGTAATCTTCTTTTATCGTCCCCTGGCGCTGCAAAAGCTTGAAATACCTACATTTCATTTCATACTCAGATATCATGTCAACCGAGAATTAATTCTCGTAATTTCCTAAATATTTTTCATATTATGAATAAGCCTCGTTTGGAAGAAATACTTTGACGTAGAATAAACGTGGAATATTATATTATGTCTGCAAATGAATTTATTCAAATGTAAAATAATTTGGTATTTGATGTCGGTATGTTTTGCTAAAAGGGCATGAAGATAAAATATTATATCATTATTTTGGTGTAAAACTTCTTTGCGTTAGGAAAACGCAAACATTAAAACCTTTAAAAAAAGCTTATGTTTACAACATGCAGTACTAAAACGAATAAGGCCGAAGGCATTATGCTAGCGTGTCATGCTGTGTCGTGACGCGTCAGAAGCATTTCGGTTTCATACATTTAGTATGGTTAGGGAGAGACAAGACACAATGCGTCACGTCACGTCATTCTATTATGTCTCCAATCATACCTATACTGTTATGTATTCTGAGATCATACTGAAATGTACTACATCTGTTGCAGCGCGCCACGAATAAGATTTTTCATTTAGGTCTGAAAGTTTCCATTACACGTCCGCAAACTTTTCTCGTTTCGTCTGATGTTATCGAAAAACGTTCGCGCTCATAAAAACGAGCACGTCACACTTTATTGATGCCTTTTAACGACACAATAACGTTTGATATTAAGGAAACTTTTATATTATTTACTAGTAGGTACTACTAGCTGTTATCCGCAACCTTGTACGCGTGGATTTTCTTGGCATACCTATTTGATAAGTTAGATCGTTTTTTATCTATGTTTGTCGTGCTATGCACACACCGATAGACAATGTCTGCGGTTGTTATACCTCTCTTTCCTGATTCCACCTAATATTTCCCATCTTCTTTTTAGGGTTTTTACCTAATTTTTCTATCAACATTCAGTTAACTAAGTCTAATTTCTAAGAAAGAGAACTAACTAACTCTTTGTCTTTTGCACACATTTGAGAAACTCAGTGGACTATTACCCAACTATACCCTAGATTACCAAATATTACCAAATATAACTATTACCCAACCATTCTATGCCCCTCGATGATATGGCGAAAAGATCTCCTCCATGATAAAATGTTTTACCAATAAGGCTGCCTATTATACAACTTGCTATGGAATATGGAACGCCCTTCCGGCATCACTTTTCCCATCCACTTTTAATATGGGTACCTTCAAGTCAAGAGTGAATAGGCAACTTCTAGGCAAGCGCGCTCCATCTTAGGCTGCATCATCACTTGCTACCAGGTCTAATTGCAGCTAAGCGCTAGTCTGTAAATTAAAAAAAAACTTCTAGGTACCTGCTCACAGTACTACCTAATTTATTTAGTTGCTAAGGTGTACAATAAAGAGAATTTAACTTTAGTTTACTTACTTTACAGGTGATTTACCTGAGTATACGTCATCCAGCAGCAAGGCTCCACCTGGTTGGCGTCCAGCCCCCAGAACTCCAGCTCCTCTTCGAACAGCGGCCCGCAGACGTCTGTAGGGTAGTGGAGCTTGCCGGTTCTACAACATAAAAGAACATTATTATAATTTCGTCTTTATTGCTACTCAAATTAATGGTGTTTTTCTGCTACGGAAATTCTTAGCCAATAACAGTAACTCTAAACCGCTGGACCGATGACCTGATAAGGTGGCGGGGAGCGGGTGGATGAGGAAGGCGGAGGACCGTGTATCGTGGCGCACTCTAGGAAAGGCCTATGTCCAGTAGTGGACGCATACAGGCTGATGGAATGGAATGGTATGGAAGTGAACCCAGTGTCACTTGCGCCATCAAAACGAATCTACGCATCATTTATCAGAATCGGTTCACCTTAGGAACGAACATAAATACATACAGGTCAAACTGGTACTGTCTACTTTTTCTTTATTTTTCTTTCTTGTTACAACTTTCTGGTACAAATAAGATAAAATATATAAAATAAAATCCCTCGCGCGTTTGCACTCATATTATAATCTTTGACGAATAACCTATCCAAGGACCACGAGACATCAAGGCAGTTAAATTAATAATGCATGGTACCAGAATGTTAAATCGCTTTAAAACTTAGGTAAGCCAAGGCACAGTCCACCGCACAAGTTTTGTTTGAGTTTCGACGAAGTTTTAAACTTCCAAACTTGAAGGGTCGCAAACTCGGCGATAGTCTTTTAAGCTATGGGAGCCAAAAGTGGGAAGTTTGTCATTTATGATGACACTGGATGATGCCTGCAACTTAGGCTGAAATCTACAGAGTGCACTTTGACTTTGCTCGGACTTTAGACATTTAAAACGAGACAGCGTTATACCGCTGGCATAAATCTGTCCCGTTTTAACTGAAACTTAAGTCTAAGCAGAGTTAAAGTGCACTCTATAGATTTCAACCTTAGTCCTAGCGGATTTAAGTTTTTAAAAATCCCATTAGTAGGTATGTCACTCACCGTGTAGTGTAACTACGTAGGTTATGTACAGGTACGCCTGTGCTATAACCATGCAAAAATCACCTCGATCCGTTGTGGTGTGACGTGATCAATGTACAAATCAACAACCAATAAACCAAACAAGTGTAAATTAAAAATTTATAACACCCCCCAAGTGAAGGTTACAGTAACTAGAAAACAGCTGATAACTTTCAAACGGCAGAATCGATTTTCTTGAATTATAGCTGAGAACACTCTTGATTAAGCCACCTTTCAAACAAAAAAAAAAAAACTAAATTAATTAAAATCGGTTCATTAGGAGCTACAATGCCACAGACACATAAGACAGATACACACGTCAAACTTATAACACCCCTCTTTTTGGGTCGGGGGTTAAAAAGTAGCCTGTGTCAATTGTAAGTCTCCAGGTCTTTATAACTATAGTTATATCCACTTATATATCCATGCAAAAATCTCCGTATTGCTGGGTGATGGATGAACCAACAGACAAACACACTCTCGTATTTCGCTGTGATGTTAAAGATGCCCACGCACATGAACTGAACTGCAGCTGAACTGCGCGTCGCGGCAGCGCCCCGCACGATATTCTCTCCAGCCGCGACGCGCGGCAGTGACGTACGCGCGTCGCGGCTGGAGAGAATATCCTGCGGGGCGCTGACGCGACGCGCAGTTCAGCTGCAGTTCAGTTCCAGTGCATGGGCACCTTAATTCGATAGGGCGAAATAACTGCGGCGTTTTTGCCCCATCAATTATGTGAAGTGTTGAGGTAGATGAAATACACGGAGGAATTAAAGATTCAAATTGAAAGCAGAGATTTTTCGCAACAAGTGATATTTAATTGCTTAACAAATCGTAATTAAAAAATTCAAAACCACGTCTGCCTTTCGATAAAACGAACTAAAAATACTTTTTTTAGCGCCGCCGTGGTTTTATAGAGACGCCATATTGATTTTTCAAAAATTTATGGCTATACTAGCCATAAAATTTAGACTTAGCGTTCTGGTACGATGCCGTGTAGAAACCAAAGGGGTGTAGGTTTAATAAAAACTGCCTCACCCCTACCAGGTTAGTCCGCTTCCATCTTAGACTAAGTAGTTAAGGGCTAACTTGTACCTATACGAATAAAAAAAAAAGGTTTTAACCACTTAACAGCTACATATTGGTATTAAATTCCAACTCTTTCCCAATGATCTGTTTAATCACCCAGATCTAAAAGTGCGAACTCTGACATTCATTGATTGGGTCGATTTGTACCCGGCAGGGTTAATGACGCCTAATATGTCCCATAAAGCCTTTATCTACATCGTTAACCCGTTCATTTCCACTGACCTCGAGCGCGATATTGTTGAATTTAAACTGACGCAAATCTATTCTAACTGCTTTTAAATGTTGGAAAAAAGCTTCCCTTAAAAGATTAGGTATCTACTGGTAAATATTATTGTTTTTTTTTAATAATAAGTAGCGAGCAAATGAACAGACGGGTCACCTGATGTTAAGTGATTTCCGTCGCCCATGAACAATTGCAGCACCAGAGATACTGCCGGTGTTTTGCCGGCCTTTCAGGAATTTGTTTACTTTACTACTTTACTAAACTTACTTACTTTACTAAATTTACTTACTTTACTTTTTACGGACCTCGAGACCGAGCGTTCCTTCCCGGGCATGACCTTACAGGGAGCTTTGCATGTACCTGGATTATTGTTTTGGCTCTTTTTAGAGAAATTGTCATCAAAATCGGCCCAGTAGTTTAGGCACTACGGTGGAACACAGAATCTGGATACAAACATACGTACATAGATACATACATAGACTGCTAAAATCAAAACCCTTCCTTTTGGTTTTGGCGCAGTCGGGTAAAAAATGGTAACTAATTCCCAACAAACCTGACAATCTAAACAAGATTTATATTGAAGTATCGCCGGTGGCGGGCGATAAATCCGTCAACGCTAAACCGACGCGACGCGACGGGTAAAGTTGAAAACTACGCGTAAATCAACGGCTTAGCTATGGATGCGTCACTTGGGCGTAACTGTTCCTAGATAACTTGTTTAATAATAAACACCCATCACCCACAACAATATTTAGCAAGAAACAGTTAAAAATTATTTTGTTATAATCTGCCAACAGAAAAAATCTGCCAACAGAAAAAACATGCAGTTACAAGCTAAGCACCGCTTACCTCCCCAACCAAGCAATAAAGCCAAGTTCCCAAGCAAGCACTGCCACCACCACTCACATGCAACACCACACAAGACTTTTCCACTACTCTCGACGCACGTTTCGCCCCGACACCGGAGCATCCTCAGGAGATTTCGACTTTACAATGCTGTATTCTATAGTCTAGTCACAATATTTCATCTATTACAACAATATTTGTTAAGAAAATTTCGGCGATCTATCGGGTCACACATCCCCCTTGTAATAAGTTGGTTCTTGACAGAGCTATCTCAAAGTTTTTTTTTTTATTATTGACTAGATTATGCCCGCGACTTCATCCGCGTGCATTTAGTTTTTTATAGATCCCGTGGGAACTGTTTGATTTTCCGGGATAAAAAGTTGCCTATTTCAATTACAGGGACGCAAGCTACTTCGGTACCTTTCATACAAATCGGTTAAGTGGATGGGTCTTTAGGAATCCCGCGGGAACTCTTTGATTTTCCGCAGTAGCCTATGTCCGTCCCCGGGATATAAGCTAACTCAGTACCAAATTTCGTCAGAATCGGTTAAACTGTTGGGACGTGAAACTTGGTAGCAGACAGACAGACAGGCACACTTTCGCATTTATAATATTAGTATGGATATTATATGTATGGATTAGGATGGATATATGGATATCATTGTTTGTTGCGGTAAGGCTGGCCCGTTTCTTAACAATCAAATCGTCCTATGGTTTTTGACTCGTGAAATTATTATTCCAAAAGGGCGTTCACGACCTGACCCCGATAACAAAGGTGGTTGTAAACAACCAAACTGTCGTGCCTTTATCAATTGAATTAATTTGCTCAAACCGGGTCCCGAGAGACGATATTGGGACCCGCAATTTGAGATAGAGGATAACACAAATGTTTATAATTGCCTTTAAGGAGTCCTGCTTTATTATTCAACTAGTTTATACTCGCGACTTCGTCCACTACGAATTTCAAACCCTTATTTACCCCCTTAGGGGTCAAAAATACTTTCTTACCGAACGACTACGTCATAACTAATAGCTATCTCAGCCCGATCCGGCTATGCGTTGATACGAGTAGATCAGTCAGTCAACCGGCTTTTCCTTTTTAACCCTCGACCCACAAGAGGGGTGTTATAAGTTTGACGTGTGTATCTGTGTATCTGTCTGTGGCATCGTAGCTCCTAAACTAATGAAACAATTTTAATTTTGTATTTTTTGTTTGAAAGGTGGCTTGATCGAGAATGTTCTTAGCTATAATCCAAGAAAATCGGTTCAGCCGTTTGAAAGTTATCAGCTCTTTTCTAGTTACTGTAACTTTCACTTGTCGAGGGTGTTATAAATTTTTAATTTACACTTGTTATACTTAAGTATTTAGAAACATGTCTAATCCAATGTAGCTGATTTACAGAATAATAATTATTAAACTGTTAGGTAATAGCCCATGAAATCACTTTGCTGGCAATATTATTAAAATATATTCCTACATAGAAATATAAATAAATATACCTAAAAAGATTTCTTTCATATTCGTTTTGCGGTCGGTTCGGTCTGAAACCCGTTTACAATAAAACCTTTTATTTTGCCCATACGTCAATTGCTTTCCACGCATTTTCCACGTTTGTCGAAAACCTTTGCACACAATAATTATTCTTTTTGTTTTTAACTTTTATAAAATACTCAAAAAATATTTTTTACTGTGAATTCTTTTGTACAGGATTATATTGATTCAACAAATTCACTCTAGCGTTAAACGGTAGAACGAAATTCAGAATTTGTAGTATTTTTGACGAAAATTGGAATTCTCCAAGCATTTTGTAGACTTAATAATAAACTGTGACTTCAACAAAAATTTATAGGTAAAAATGTAGGTAAAATTCAAGCTTAATTTTAGGTCACAGGAAAAAAAATTATTTGATACTAATTTTTATCATAATCATAAATCATGATCAACCTGTCGCTGCCACACTACTTAGCACGGCTCTCCTCTCAGCATGATAAGGGTTTAGTCTGCCATGCAGGCCCAGTTCGGATTGGCAGACTTCACACACGTTTGAAAACGTTACAGGAAACTTTCAGGCACCTGCCTGATTCTAGGTCAACAGGAAGTACCTACCCTATAAGTTTTTTATTCCCACGAATTGATAAACAACAACGACGATCCTTAATGTATTTTTTTTTTCTCTGAAGATACAGAACCTTAAAAAATGACTAACGACGACGACGATAGGCGACGATGCCCCAACTAGGCTTCACTAGGAAGCCTATAATTGAGCCTAAGCCCTCAATTTGTTAGCCTAAGTCAAAGTACTCTAACAAAACCCTAAACAAATAAGGGACAAAAGAAAATAGACTACTGTTTACAGACTCTATTTGTCTAAGGGTTTACAAGCATTACAAAAAGAGCTTGTAAATAAATATTGTAGTTGGTTCAAGTGTTTTTCCGATTGACTTCCTGCGGAGAAAGATTATGTTACACTAAGGATTCATTTAGACGTGCCACAATCAAACTATCTATACAACAGCAGCGGCAAAATTGAGGTCGAGTCGTAATGTTCAATACTTATGAGTGTTATGACTAACACATTGCTAAAATCTCTATTAATGTGATTGACTGAATTAATTTTTTTTCATTGTTGTAACAGTGCATTGTAGCCAGTAATGAGAAAGTTTCATCCAATCAATAGACTTAACGCCATATTTTGACTGCTACAATGTGATGATCGCAATCATCATGACCGAAATTATCTCACTATTGCATTGTTAAAGGAATAATACCACAAATTCAGCCAATAACGACAATTATTAAGATTAAAGCAGTGATTGAGGTAGATTTTTTCATGAGGCAGGCAGGCAGGTAAGGCAGGTAATAAACTAAAAGAAGTACTTAATTGATAGATAGACCTGTAGTTTACATGTACCACAATTTTTGTTCAACGGCTGTCGTGATTATGTGGTCAATACTACTTAATCATATCGCAGCCCCGATACAACCACTCGCCACGCTCACGCATAAGCAATGCAATCATTAGCAAGACAACGAAACTTCATGCGGCTCGCAGCAGCCTTTCATACGACCATTTCTAGCAATACTTTAACAGCTGTGGTTTATTTGTTATGTACAATGTGGTCCGTCTGAATAGACACTTTACAAAAAACTTCAACATTTATAGGACTTCTAAAGCATTCAAGTATTAGACTATAAATTTTTCTTTCCAATCTTTGAGAATAGTATTCGAATATCAGAGAAAAAATGTTTTTTCCCATTAAATTTATCCCTCCCAAGAGCGTAATTGCTAAACGATTTTGATGGAATATGGCAAGAAGATAGCTTAGCTTGTATTCTCGAGTTAAATACAGGATACTAGTGTTTCTGAAAATCAGAGAGCTCCCACGGGGAAAAAACATAAATCCACGCGGCCTACAAAATCTTCGATCCACTCAGAGGAACTGACAAATTGTTATCAGATGATTTTCGGGTTGTAACAGCTTATTAATGAGGAATAAATTATGAGATAGTGAGACTAATTCTGTTGTATCCAATGTCTAAAAAACCAATTGACAGGTCTAAATGTAGTGTCATCCTTTTCACAATGGTCGTTGCGGAAAAGGATAGCATTAATTTTAGATGTGTCTAATTAAGTTTTGATAAAATCAGCCTCATTGTTTTCAACTTCTACGGTGGATGACGCATGTAGAGACGATGTCGACTAATAGAGGGGTTAAAGATTCTATAGACTAAAGGCCGATTCACACCAATTGCGTACACGTGACACGTGCGTAGTGACGCGCGTAAACCCCTAACACACCGGGTTACGCATACGTACACACTTTACGCAAGCGGTATGCCATGTTTCATATTATAGTTCTATGCATTACAATGTAATGGTACGCGCTACGTCTACGCTAGCGCAACGCTTACGCAGCCTGTGTGAACGAGATATTAGAGAATAGCTAAGTAAATCCATGCAGATGTAGTCACGGTATTCACCTAGTTTTTACAGATTTTGCAAAATTTCCAAGATTACGGAGTTAAATGTGACATTTCGACGAATGAAAAATCACGTCATCTCCGATTTGAATAAGTGATGAATCGCGAGTATTTACATTGAAAAGCACTTCAGCTTTTATTTCCGAAGTAGGTATGTAGTCCGACCTTGATGTATTTTTCTACTTTTTGTATAACACATTACGTTTCCTACTTAATCAATCTAGTCAGTCTTTCAATCAATCAGTTTTACTTATGTAAAATCCACTATTTTAACTGACGTCAGATCTATATAGAATGTTTCAGGAAGCGGTGGGATAACCAACTCTAAGTTCGAAATACTTAAATGTTTTTTCTTTCTTACTAATGTGTTCTATCAGTCTGTACAATTTTGTATTCTACTAGCTTTTGCCTACAACTTCGTCCGCGTTATATACACACAAACAAACAGAAATATAATTAATTAGTTTCATTAACCTTCAAACTTCAACTATGAAAAGACTAAATCCTCTTTATAAAGCAAATATTTTACAAAAAATCCTCTTTAATTCTTTAATATAAGCGATATTAAAAAGACACTGGATTCTGTTCCGGATAAGCTGATGGCACAGTTTTTAATTACAATCGCTCTCAATATTGTAAGGAATTTAAATATTGAAGAGAAAGGCTTTTGTTTGCTTTTTTTTAATCACTTTTAACTTTGAATATTAAATTAAACCACTAACCCGTTTCAAAATAATAGATTAAAAAACCAACCTGATCGGAAAAACCAGTAACAGTTTTTTTTATTCACATACAAATTAGCCCTTGACTGCAATGTCACCTGATGGTAAGTGATGATGCAGTCCAAGGTGAAAGTGAGCTAACTTGGAAGGGATATGGCAATTTTTATTAATCCCACCCTCCTTTGGTTTCTAAACGGCATCATACTGTTACGCTAAATTGCTTGGTGGCTGTAATTGTAGAAGAAGTACTCACTGAAGATGTAATACTTGCAGAAGTTAGGACCTGGGTAAAGAAGCATTTATTGAGGCCAGATTACCTGTAATAGTTCAGGACTTGGGCGAAGACCCCCGGATGCCTGTCGAAGAAGTACTCGTTGAGGACCGGGTCGTAGTTGGCCAAGGCCTCGGTCAGCCTGGAGAGCCTGGTCGCCGGGATCTTCTTCAGCGTAGCCTTGTACGTCTCGTGCCGGATCCCGCCCACGTTCAGCACGACGCGGTTCTCCGCGTCCATGTTGAGGAGATTCATTTCTGTTGATATTAAAATGGTACAGTTCATTGAATATGATTGTTGCTATTCATTGTATAAATATCTCAGCATATTTTTAGGGGTCCGTACCTCAAAAAGAAAAACGGAACCCTTATAGGATCACGTTGTTGTCTGTCTGTCCGTCGTGTCTATCAAGAAACCTATAGGGTACTTCCCGTTGACCTAGAATCATGAAATTTGGCAGGTAGGTAGGTCTTATAGCACAAGTACAGGTATGAATCTGAAATCCGCGAATTTGTGGTCACATCATTTAAAAAAATTAAAATATGTTTCAATTTTCAAAGTAAGATAACTATACCAAGTGGGGTATCATATGAAAGGGCTTTACCTGTACATTCTAAAACAGATTTTTATTTATTTTCATACATAATAGTTTTTGATTTATCGTGCAAAATGTTGGAAAAAATACCCGAGTACGGAACTCTCAGTGCGCGAGTCTGACTCGCACTTGGCTGGTTTTTTTATTCATTATGGGCGCGCGCTTGAGCACGATCACAATTCACACCTGATGAAAAGTGATGATGTGGGCTAAGATGGAACGCGTTTCTGAAGGGAAATTGTGAGATCTTATGGGCATGACAATGTGACTCACTTGAATCTCCCCAATCCGAGTAGACAACAATATTGCTATGGTGACCGGCTTTGTCCGCGGCGCCACATCACTTCTATATAGTCGTCCTCCAGTCGGCTGAACCTTGGGTGCGATGGCATTGCTGAAGGGAAATTGTGGGATCTGGAAAAGACGAAAGAAAGGTTCATCAAAATTGTATTTTGAAAAACAACCAAATAATATGGAAATTGATGATAATGGAATGAATGGAAATCATTAATAATAAGATAGAATAGAATAGATTTTTACTAAAAATAAACTTTTACAAGTGCTTTTGAATCGTCAAAATAATCTACCACTGGTTCGGAATGCCGCTCCTACCGAGAAGAACCAGCAAGAACCTCGGCGGTTGCTCTTTTCAAGTGGTATTCCGTCGCACCCTTCCTAATTGATTCTTAACCTTTTAAGCAAGTGTTTTTCAAGTGATATTGTATTATTCTACCAATTTAATTGGTTTCTAAATTCGTTTCGTAATAATATGTACATATCTACCAATCAAATAGATTTGAATCACCCACTGCGCAGGTCATAGATGTTTATGTATTACGCTATATGTATACCATCTTTAATGGAGAAAATAATTAAAAGTTTTTAATACCGCAGTAAGTTAAAATCCTATATAAAAGCTGGCTTATACTTAGTATGAGTAGGTGGATGTGTGCCTATTAGAATTTGTATTAAAGCTAAAGGAAGCAGCTTCCCTAACGATGTTGATCTTTTCCTGAAGTGGCTTCGTGTTAGGAACTGCAGTATTCAGCGCTTTGAAAAGGTTTTGAAAAAAGTAATCTTTAGTTTCACCCTGTGTAGCTATGGACTTTTCATTTATTTATGAATACTTTTTGTAGAATAATAGTAGTTATATTAAGGCCTGCATCATCATTGTTATTAATTAATAGATGTCTACAACTGGACATAGATCTTTTGTAGGAGTTTCCACACACCACGGATTTACCCCTCCTGAAACAAGCGGCTCCCTCAGACTCGTCCCCAACACAGGCATGTACGATCAGTGACTATAAAGTTTGGATCATGGTGGCTTTGGGAGATAACAAGTAATAAAGGTGTAAAAATCTTACGTCAAAGTATAAAGTCATTTATTTTTAACATTTTAACCATCCATCCACTTAGTGTCTCGCAATCCTAAATGTAAAAATGTTAAATGTCTGGCAATATTTCACGTGATTTCTAATACTATTCCGTAGAAAACATAAAAAAGTGAACCTTATACTTTGACGTAAGATTTGTTACACCTTTGTTACATGTTATCTCCTAAAGCCACCATGATCCTAACTTCATAGTCGCTGATCGTTCCTCCCTGTGTTGGGGACAATACGCAGAGAAACTTTCAGCTTTTATAAAATAACGAAGGTCTTGCACGCGCTGGCTCTCTGTCTACTAAAGATTGTGTAGAACAGAATTAGCCACATTATGTCTCGTTGCAACTTTATGAAAAGTTCCGCCGTAATTTTCATTGTTTGCTTTACAACTTTGTGTTAACAGTTGATTCATTCTTTACTCTACTCATCTCCAACTATTAAATTCCCTCGCTCTGCAGTTTATATTACTCTATGTATGGTTCCTATAATATTCTGTGTGTATGTTGTATAGGTTCTCTCACAAAAACACCACTACCATTGATTTTCTGACATTTTGAATTTCTAGTTTTATCTAGGACCTGCCTACTCTTTTACATTTTATTTTATCTGTTGAAGTTTTCACAGTACCTCGTCCTTTGTTCTTGCGTAGCCTCAGAATACATAATAGCACATTTCACGTGGCTCCCAAAGGCGAAAAAAATGTTTCAACCATTTCAAGTGAAACACTGAAAACTGAACTTTAATTAAATAATATTTAGAGTTATTTTTGCGTGGATCGTTTATCTAGGTGAATTCTCTGACAGCATGACTGGAACTAATTCGTGTCTAGTTTTTCTGTAACGGTGTACTTATTTTTTAGATGAGTTTACAGAATCTCTCTTTGCATCATATTCCTCATTACTGAGGGTTATGACCCCTTTAAGTTCTAGAAGAGATGTGCCCAGCAGCGGAGATTTTGGGTTGACAGTGACATATAAAATGGCTATCGCAAGAAATTGAGAGAAAATTTCCTAACGCCTTCGAAAGGAAAATTACTTATTATGAATAAACTCCTCATAAAGTAATTGTTTTCTCTATGCAAGAATTTTTATCAAACTCATAGACATTACCTTCTATAGTTTTTATGAGTATAGCGTACATCCACTACTATAATACTATTTATTAGAAATTCGAAAGTTGGTATGTTTATCTATTGTCTGTTCTCATTTCCATGGCCCATCCGCTTACCCAATCTTGACGAAAAGTAACAATTTACTTCTATCCTGAAAGGCCGATTCACACCAATTGCGTATGCAGCATGTACACGTGACACGTGCGTATTGACGCGCGTGAATCCGGAAACATATAACTGCACGCATTAGGTCTACGTGAACGTTCACGCCACGCAAGCCGTATGCCGTGTTTCATACAGTTCCATACATTACAACGCAATGGTATGCGCTACGTCTACGCTTACGCAGCCTGTGTGAACGAGCTGTTAGTCCACCACCCTGGCCAAGTGCAGATTGGCAGATTTGATATAATAATGTTAAACACTTTCCAACCTCAATTAAAATCTAACTACACATGAATTCCTAATTTCAAAAGAAAAGTTTGCGACTAAAAGTCTCCATTTCAAAAGAGATCTTTCAATAAATTGAGCACTCAAATCTGTTCCAGTATTTGAGTGAATGAAATAATTTATAAGTTGTTCCGTTCAAGCTCTATTCCTTTGTGAGAACTTAGCTTTTTCAAGCATAGACTTAAACTCTTTGACGTTTCAGTCCTTTGATCTAACCACTTGAAAGCTATTTAGAAAAGTTTTGTTAGCATTCAATTACTTAATTGGTAATAAAATTATATGACTATTCAATTAGTTGGTAATAGGAGACCGTGAATCAGTACTGCGTAATGTGGGACGCCCTCTAGCGAATGAACTAACGATATTATAAAGAAAGACGTAGACTTTCACTGTTTGACATTTCAGTCCTTATTTTGAAAGCTACTTATAAGTTTTATTAGCAGTCAGTTATTACTTACGTAATTGGTCATAAAACTTTATGAGCATTAAATAAGTTGTTAATTAGAAAAGAGGGCGAACAAGTAAGCATATGTTGGGGTGCCCTCTAGCACGATGGACCGAAGATACAACAAGTTTCAACAGTATAGTTCTTATAGTTTCGGAAAGTGGCTGTGACATACGGACGGACAGACAGACATGACGAATCTATAAGGGTTCCGTTTTTTGCCATTTGGCTACGGAACCCCAAAAAGCGTGGCGCATAGAGTAGGATGTACTAAGGGGGTAAAATAGGGGATTGAGGTTTGTATCGTCCACGCGGACGAAGTCGCGGCCATAGGCTAGGAGGTATAATATTATGTGCGTAAAATATGTAAGCAAATATTCTCGCATAAGATATAAGCATATAGAGTAAAGGCGAGTATAAGCCCGGGCGGTAATAAAGTAAACAATACGCGTGCCCTTGACCCGCGCAAATTGTGCGAACAGCCACTATGGAAGTGAAAGCCTGGAATGTTTAGCTTCTAGAAATGTCCTGTTTAAAGCTGAATACCTATAGATTCAGCGGGCGATGGTGAGAGTATGGCCTGCTCACCCTGCCCTACTGCCACTTCTAATTGGGCGCGGTTGGAACCCTCGTATCTTTAATTTTATGTTTACTATAATATCATCGTACAAATCTAACAATTTTGACCATCAAACGGTGTACAATAGTACCTACTTTGAATAAATGATTTTGAGTTTGAATTACTGATGATAAAATATACCTAATTACGAAGAAAAATTTAATAAATCGGTAATGGTACTGATCCTGAAAACAACTTAATTTTAGAGTATTCGCATCCTCGTCTTACTAATGTAATATGAAAAGAACAGACACAGTTTGACAGTTTTAAATTTAATTTAGAGTGTCAAACCTTTACTTTAGCTGCCAGTCGCGAGCATATTGTTTTTGTATCGTGTTCTAAAATTTAGAGTCTTCAAATGTAAAATTCATGTTCCGTCCTTTTTTAGCAATATTAAAAAGAAAAAGATGCCGATACTCTAAAATTGGTTTAGAGAAAGACAACAGATTCGGCGCCACTATTAAGAATCCACTTCCAGTAAGTATTAAGTACGATCTATGTGTATGGACCAACCCGTCTGGCTGCGATTTCAGGGCGAGTTAAATTGCCGTACATATAGCTGATGCGATACTTTCGTTTCAGTTGCTAATTCAAAACCATCCTATTATATACTAGCCGATGCCCGCGACTTCGTCCGCGTGGATTTAGGGTTTTCGAAATCCCGTGGGAACTCTTTGATTTTTCGGGATAAAAAGTAGCCTATGTGCTAATCCAGGATATTATCTATCTCCATTCTAAATTTCAGCTAAATCCGTCCAGTAGTTTTTGCGTGAAAGAGTAACAAACATACACACACACACACACATACGCACACACACACATACAAACTTTCGCCTTTATAATATTAGTGTGATCTATTACTAGCCGATGCCCGCGACTTCGCCCGCGTGGATTTAGGTTTTTCGAAATCCCGTGGGAACTCTTTGATTTTCCGGGATAAAAAGTAGCCTATGTGCTAATCCATGATATTATCTATCTCCATTCCAAATTTCAGCCAAATCCGTCCAGTAGTTTTTGCGTGAAAGAGTAACAAACATACACACACACACACACACATACAAACTTTCGCTTTTATAATATTAGTGTGATGTGATGTGATGTGCTGATTTTCCTAATAAACTACGAATTCACAGTAAAAGTAGAGTAGTACCCCACTAGAGCAAGCTTTGATCAAAGAGCACATTTGAGCGAAAGCGTGTGACAATTCCGAGCTTTGTGGCTCCTTGTGGAATACGCGTGAAACGAGGTGACGTTTTCGCGCAAAAAATACCTCCCCAAAAGCCGAATAGTTTGTGTGGGACGTTAGAACTTATCTTACAATAGATGATAGGAGGATTCGGTTTTTCAAAAACCCCGTGGGAACTGTTTAACTCCTCCAGATATCATCATTTGATAAACCAACAACCATCAAATACACTTTCGCATTTATAATATTAGTTAGTAGCTATAGTTTTTTAATTGTTGCTAAAATTATGTATTTTGACACTAGTTTTTTTTGAAATAAAACTCTCGGATAACCTCTACGCGTTGAACCTGTCATCTTCGCATAGGTTTTGGGAGGACATTCCAATAATCCGATAAAAATATTTAAATAATACTTGCTTTTTTCTGACAACGCTTATAATATACTAGCTGATGCCCGCAGCTTCGCCCGCGTGGATTGGTCAGAACCCCTGCAGCATCAGGATTGAGGAGTTGGACTCCAAATTTTTTATGAAATAATGTCGCCAAGTTCCTCTATCGATTAAAAAAAAAATTACGCAAATCGGTTCAGAAATCTCGGAGATTTCGCTGTACATAAGTTGAAAAACACAACTCCCTTTTTGAAAGTCGGTTAAAAAGGAAGCCTATGTTACTCCCTGGTCAATCCTCTACTTATCTGTGAAAACCCCGTCAAAATCGGTTCAGCCGTTCCGAAGATTAGCCTTTTCAAACAGACAGACAGACAGACAGACAAAAATTTTAAAAACGTGTGATTCAGTGTTGGTATCGTTCAAATAACCATATGAGCTTAATATGAGGCAGTTATTTCGAAATTACAGACAGACACTCCAATTTTATTTATTAGTATATAGATGGCTATCAAACTACTGTACTAGTATTATAGACATGGATACTAGGTGGAAATTTCTAAATCAAAAGTATTCACTATAATACTTCCGTGAAGTAGTCCATCTTGTTCCACTTTTCACCTTCAAGTTTACCAAAAACGGTTCTTAAGTACAGACGAAATCGCGCGAATCCCCGCTTTCCTTCCTCACACAATAATTTACGCGAGTCGTTACCTTAAACACGTGGAGCAACAAGCCAAGGAGTAGGCACTACATTCTCATGAAATCGAGAAAAATCTGCTATTTCGAGGAAAAATTTAACTTAGGCTTAGGTATCATTTACATTTTGACAATCTGAACAACCCACCGTTATAATGCAATACATATTAAAAAACATTACTACCCTGAAAAAGAACTAATTAAAAAGACTTTTTCATATTACTAAATGGTGCCATACAGCCGCTGTATTGATTTTACTCACAATCTTTATAGCTAGTGACGTTTGGGATGATGTAAGGATTTTAACGTTACTCCATATATCCACATCTGTTAAGGCATTAAGAAGTTAAGGTAGAATAAATAACTCACATAAACCTTGAAACATTACACTTCTTTTTTGGGCAGCTATATAAAAATAACTACGCATCGGTCTTAACCTCAACTTCCCAGGATGTGACGGGCATTATCTAACATCTTGTAAACAGGTTTTTTAACACATAAATCCATTCCACTTCCAGATTCCAGAAATCCTAGTTCACCATCAGAATATGCTATCGTAGCTAAGCTATATTGTGCTGTTAAATCTTCTTGATAATATTTTTTTGACCAAATGGTCCGATTCTTTTTATGGTGAGAAGGTTGCGTATGTCGCCTCCCCTTTGTGACATCTACTGGAGAGGGTTGCTTTTTAATGGAAGCTCGAATGGTTCAGAAACGCATTACAGAGTTAACGGCCGTGGAGGCAATCATTTTAACTTGAATAGCGATATGTTTTTGTTACAGTATCTCTCATTTTATTATGGGTACTTTAGATGGAATGTATGTTGCAAAAAGTATAGGTATTATTGGGATTTGAAAAATAAGCCAATCGAGATTTTCTTACATATTGCCGAAAGAAAGGAATGTAACGTTTTCAGGGTTCAAAATAATATTATGTGAGTTTTTATTCCACCATAAGCGAAATCCCTGAATAAATTTTGACTTTGCAGAGCCTCGATAGCTCAACGGTTGAGGAGCGGACTGAATTCCGAAAGGTCGGCGGTTCAAACCCCACCTGTTGCACTATTGGCGTACCCACTCCTGGCACAAGCTTTACACTTAGTTAGAGGAGAAAGGGGAGTATTAGTCATGATTAACCAATATTCTTATTAAAAAATAAAAAATGAATTGGGTAAATAAATAAATGAAAATAAAGTCATACATTTTCTGAGGATACTCCGGTGTCGGGGCAAAACGTGCGTTTTATGGTTTTGGCATTTGTGTGGTGCTGCGTGGTGGTGGTGCGTATTGCTTGCTTGGTTGGCTTTTCCTGCATATTTAGCAGTGGGAGGGCGGGCGGTGCATATCGCATGTTGCATGTTGTACCATACAGATTCGTCTGGTTTAGCGGATTATAGCAAATTAACCTTTTGGTTCTTGTATAGTTTATACTTTTTTTTTATTCATTACAGCCAAGCCCATGATCACAATCACACTTGATGGAATGTGATGATGTGGCCTACTGATATTATGGCGGTAGATGTGGCGTCTGATACATGTAGTCTAGACGGAGTGAAAAAAAAATTACAACGCTTACCGAGTAGTGTCGCATAACGCATTGAACTATTGAACGCTTAAATTATTTCACCTTGAACGAAACTATTGTTTTCACCCCGTCGCTATGGCAACCGTGACACGGCCGGCCTGACACTGATGTGCGTGTCACACCAGATATATCCCACCACTGTTGGGTGATATTTTGGGATATTATATTGAGTTTCAAGGACAGATTTTTATCTGTTCTCAATTCAGTCCGTTTCTTTCTGAGATTTCTGGCCCGATTTGTAAGAACCTAAATCCACACGGACGAAGTTGCGGGCATCAGCAAGTCTTCAATAAATTATCCCGTAATGAGTAGGACCACCAAGAGGTTTGCTACGCTATGGGAAATCTAACTTGTAAGCTAACATTTCGCATAATCTGATTAATAACTTTGCCCGCTCTAAACATTTCAGAACTGTTTTCGGTTGATAAGATTTATTGCCTAAAAAATCCTGTATTTTTCAAAGTTCACAATATATTGCAAATAAAACATCCGACTGACACTAGAGGTCAACAAGCGTAAGTAGGCCACTCGCAGTCAATGCCGCGTCGTAGGTGGGGCATAATAAAGGTGCCCCACGCACTTGAACTGAACTGCGCGTCGCGTCAGCGCCCCGCACGATATTCTCTCCAGCCGCGCCGCGAGGCAGTGACGTACGCGCGTCGCGGCTGGAGAGAATATCGTGCGGGGCGCTGACGCGACGCGCAGTTCAGCTGCAGTTCAGTTCGAGTGCGTGGGCACCTTTATTTACTTAATTTTTTGCACGCTATGCATTGCGGGATTGAAAAATGCTAAATCACTAAGACTACAAAAATAAGGTAATTTAATTATTCAGGTTATTGGCATTGGATTGTGTTTATGTACCTAAGTATAATAATAATGCTAAGTATTTGCTAGCGTTCTGGTTACATTCTGTATATTGAAACGACCAAAGTCATCACTCATAAAAACCCTTGTACGAATACTAAAAATGGTAATAAAAGTACAGATCCTATTTAGCATATAAAACGCGAAATATGCGCAGATGTGCCAAAAGGTAAAATAGAATTACACCCGCGGCGTATGAATTCATGAAAAAGTATAATTCTAATTAAGGCGGCATCCCAATGTAAATTATAATTTGAAAACGTGACGAGCGCGGTTGGCTGAAAGCTAAAAACGAAAGAGTAAAATAAAAGGTAAAGTAAAGGCTTTTTGTTTTTGTAGCCACTCCATGATAAGAATTGAATTGTATCTAACCTTGTTAGGCGTAAGGCACACTGATGGAGTGGAGTGGCGGTGCGGCAAGGGGCGGCTACTGGGTTTTTATCAACCTCAGCTTTTCAGAGTTCCGAACCCGATGGGTGCCATCGGGACCCTATCACAGATGCATCTGCTGTCCGTTCGTCTGTCTGTCAGCGGGCTGTATCTCGTGAACCGTAAAATATCAAAAGTTGAAATTTTCACAGAATGTGTACTTCTATTGCCACTATAACAACAACAATAGGTAGTAAAAATTTCAAAATAGCCGCCACGAAAATATACATAATCGTTCATGGGTCGCGGGTACAGAGACTACCACCTACCACCTTGGCGTGCATTACCGCCAATCAGCGCTCCGCACCGTTACTCGCCACCTCTCGCCGCGCCTCGACTCCACTCGCCGCGTTCAGTCAGCGCTGACCAAAAAGTATTGTAATCACTACGTTAGCGCTGACCCTTACAGTTCTGTAGACAAAACTCTTAATATCGTAATAGAAATAGGGCGAAGCTAATATGATTATAAGTAGTAGTAGTGTTTGAATGTTATTTGAGGAGTACCTATTGATTTCAATAATAAAATTTGCAAGGGAGCCTAAAAATGGAGGATAGAAGTGGAACAATGGGACCTTGATAGAAGCAAAACGTACGTCCCGCGGGATGCGAGGCATTGCGCTGAATAAGATATTTTTGCGAGGGTTTTATGTGGAAGAAAAAATACTTTCTTTTTACTATTTTTCACTCGCCATTGTTACAAGGACGTTTCCTTACGTTTTAAAATAAGATTCGAGTACTATGTACAAAATATTAATCTCATCATGATCTAACCATCGCCGGCTAACTACAGAGCACGGGTCTCCTCTCAGAATGAGAATATGGCCATAGTCTTCCACGCTGGTCAAGTGCGGATTGGCAGATTTTACGCACCTTTGAGGGCATTATGGAGAACTCTCAGGCAGGCTCCTGCCTGAACGGTGAAGGAAAACCTCACGATATTTCCTTCACTGTTAAAGAAAGTGATATTTCTTTGTTTAAAACTTAGATACTTCAGAAAAGTTAGAGATACGTGCCAGGGATCGAATCCCGGACTTTTTGACTAGGAGGCTTAAGCACTAGGATAAGAATCTATCTACCTTATCTCTATCTATCTATCTTTATTATACTAAACACGGCTGCTCTGCCATTTTTTTAAATATGAGTAACCAAAGTCAAAATGATGTAAGGATTCTATCAACACGCCACATATCCAAAACTGTTCAGGCATTTAGACGTTATGATGGAATAGAGAAACTCACATACATATAATTAAATTATGAAACCTCAAATGATTAATCCCTTTTTTAACAGTAGTGTAAAAATACAGGTTCGCGGTATTTAGGTATTTCGACGTCAAATTAAATATAAAAAGGTCAACTTTATACGTGCTCGTCATCGATTTGTCTACTTTTGGTGGCATGACCTAGTTAGACTCGAGTCAACTGTAAAATACTAAATTATATGAACTTTAACATAGAATTTTATAGATAAAGACCTTCCCTGTCCAACCATCCGTCTGTCTGTCAGCGAACTGTATCTCGTGAACCGTAATAGGTAGAGAGTTAAAATTTTTACAGTATGTGTATTTCTATTGCTGTTATAACAAAAAAAAATTCAAAATGGCCGCGATGAAATTAAAAAAAAAAAAATTTCTTGTTTGGTGGTATGGAATTCGTCGACTCGCACTTGACCGGTTTTTTGGTATACTTTTTAGTACTTACCTACTCAAAAATCTGGTTTGTACCCAAAAGCCCAAAAAATTTGTCAGCCCTACTGTCATAAGAGGCAATTATCCGCGGTGAAATATCTTTTAACAAGAGACAAACAACTTGAAACAAACAAGAATAACAGAAACAGCTAGATCTATCACGCCTTAATCAATTGCAAAAGTTTAAATCTTCAGTAAATCAACTTAAAAACAAATAGCTTCTTCAATGGAGTAACCATTCATTTTAATTTAAAAAAATAATATGTTCCTGATACTATCCGAATTCAAATTACATATTGTTATTAATTTTATAAAGGTCATTCTTATGTGAAGGCCACATTAAAGCGACAACGCAATGTTCATCGGCGTTTCCCGTTAAACGTAGATGTAGCCATGATCAACGTACAACGGCATTCACAATACCGTTTGGCGTTAGACGATTTTAACCCCAATTCAATTAGCATTACACGTTAACCATTCAAGTGTGGCCACTCAGTTTAACGGGTTGATTATCGCGATAATTATGGCGTTGTTGGGCATTGATGTTAACTTCAATGTAGTTGCAACATTACAAATTGTATACCTACTCATTCTTGCTTTATTTTTGGAATGTATACAACATTATGGTCCTCATTTGTATTAACCAATCAAAGTCGATGTAACTTTGTAGACACGTTCTAAAAATCAATATCAATGTCCGTGGTTTTCCAGATTTTCATAAAAATAACTAATTTTAAAGTTACATGGATAAATTCTTGCGAACATGTAACTTTGAAACTGAATACATTTGCGAAAATTTGGAACACCACAGACCAAAAACGTTTTTAGAATGTATCTACAAGAATTCATAGAGTTTGATTGGTTAGTATCTAAATGAAAGTCAAACTACATTTTGTATGGAGCGAGTGATGGAGAGACCCCTATTAAATTCTGATTACTTTTAGTTTAGAGTGGAGTCTCTAGCCTTAGGGTAAATAACTCGAGTTCCAAATGTCATTACCAAGACTTTAATTAAAGACTCAATCAAAGCACGACGGAAGTTAGAAGTAGGACTCGCTTAATAGCATTACCTCGTTTGTGGCGAAGCAAAGAGATTCGTCTCAGAGTTATTTGTAGTGAGTTCTCGTTCCTGAGTTACGTCAAACAATGTGAAGTTTTGTTCTTAATTGAATTACTATCCGTTAATATCTGAGTTTGTTGTGGGCTCTTCTCAGACCTGGACGCGTTTGGAACCCTCGTAGCTATAGTTTTAAGTTTACGTAATTAATTATCACCACTATGTCATCTTACAAATCTAACTAATCTGGCCATCAAAATGTGTACAATAGTACTTACTTTGATTGATTTTGAGATTTTCAGTTTTGAGTTGTTTCTGCTCTGGGAGCACAGTGACATTAAATCATCATAATTTTTTCTTAAAGAATATTAGCCATGCTAATCATGACTAATACTCCACTTTCCCCTCCAATTAAGCGTAAAGCTTGTGCCAGGAGTGGGTACGATAATAGTGCAACGGGTGGGGTTTGAACCGCAGACCTTTCGGAATTCAGTCCGCTCCTCAACCGTTGAGCTATTGAGGCTTAATCAATTTGGGTAGTCATGATAATGACCAACCCATCACTGCCGGTCCACTACTAAGCACTGGTCTCCTTTCACATTGAAAAGGATTTAGTATGCGGATTGGCATACTTCACACACGTTTGAGAACATTATCATGGAAAATTCTCAGGCAGGTTTTCTCACGATGTTTTCCTTTACCGTTAAAGCAAGTGATAAACTGCTGAACCGATTTTAATAATTATTTCACCATTAGCGGGTGAATAGAAGTAAACTTGCGGGTAAAAGCTAGTATTTTATGTTCTTCGGTGGTAATATTTCTCAGATCAGAGGGTAAGATTTTGGTAAAAACTGTTTTGGTGTAACTAACGAAGCGACATGGTCACTGTGACTAAGCTTCCAAATAAAGAGAAAAAAAACTGCCGATCAAATTCTAATTTATTAGGTAATCAATAATGATGTGGGATGATTGTATTGCTTTTTCCCATTATTTTTTACCCCCGACCCAAAAAGAGGGGTGTTATAAGTTTGACGTGTCTATCTATGTAAGCTGTGTATCAGTGTATCTGTCTGTGGCATCGTAGCTCTTAAACTAATGAACCGATTTTAATTTAGTTTTTATTTTGTTTGAAAGGTGGCTTGATCGAGAGTGTTCTTAGCTATTATCCAAGAAAATCGGTTAAGCCGTTTGAAAGTTATCAGCTCTTTTCTAGTTACTGTAACCTTCACTTGTCGGGGGTGTTATAAATTTTTAATTTACACTTGTAGTTAGATGTTAGATTATGTTATTGTCTTCTTAACTACTATTGCATGCTATACTTGGTAGTACAGTACCACCTGATTCCCAAAAAAAGTTTAACACGCCTTTGCTTGTACTCTTAAATAAATAAATGAATATCTGAAATCACGACTGTAATTCCTAAAACCCCCAATATAATCTGTGATGTGTAACAGACAACATATAAATCATTGTTTCATACGCCGGGATGATTTATACTCTGTGGAGGAAGACTATAAAGTTCGGGAAGCGTAGAACGGCGTGAAAACATTTCTGCGGTTTCTTTATTTATGTTTGCGCCGATGTGAGCGGGTTCACCTAATGCTTAGCTCAGAAGCACACTGAAGACTTTTCTGTCTTATTACAAAAAGCTTAAGCAGACGTTAAACCCGTCAATATGCAATGTTTGGAACAATCCTACAAGACGAGGATATTTTTTCTAGCTCAACCCTATCTTACAATCTTCCTCTATCCTTTAATTCAGAAATCTTTAATTTCTGAAACTCTATATTACAAATTTTTACAAACACTAAATAAAAATATAATATCGAAGATAAATAGAGACCCTCTCTTTCAGCGTATACCTTACAATATAATATATAATACAACGCAATACCAAATTTGAGAAAATATAATCTTCTGATTCACGTTGTCGAGGGATATTGACAATTTGTATTACATTTTTTACATAATTCAAGGATTGGAGCATATTAAAACATGCTCATAATGATGTTTTTGCTAGGGTATTTCAAAGGGAATACATCAACTCCCTTTTAAATAACCTTGGGGCTTGCTACCTTAGGTTGACAGCTACAGTATAACAATAGGAATCATCTCTGACTGACCGATATAGATAGGTATTGTTTTGCTATTCATTATTTAATCAATTACAACAGTTAAGAGGGGTCTCTCCGTCACTCGCTTCATACAAACGTAGTTCCAATTTCATTTGAATATTAAGCAACCAAAGTCCATGAAATCTTGCAGACATATTCTAGAAACTAATATCTGTGTGTGTGGTTTTCCAGATTTCTGTTAAAACACTCGGTTTCAAAGTTACGCGGTCTTAAAAATTTAAATACGAATCTTTGAACCCCTGTAATTTTAAAACTGCATATTTTTAGAAAAATCTAAAACACCACAGACACAGATATTAGTTTCTAGAATATTTCTGTAAAATTTCATGGACTTTGGTTGCTTAATATTCAAATGAAATTGGAACTACGATTGTATGAAGCGAGTGACGGAGAGAGCCCTGTTAAGATGTTATAACGATTGATGCAGGTTTTCATAGTCGACTCGCCAGTGAACCTATTTATATTGACGTCGCGTCGCCTCTCTTTCATTTGATTTTACTAAATATAGTGGTAGCGCGACTTTTTGTCGACCAACTTGTCGCTGATGTGGCGTTAAAGCTTAGGCTGTGGTTACACGGTTTTGGTGATATAATATATAGACGAGAATTACGTGGTTGTGTTCTTATTTATTACCACTTAGAGGCTAAGTACTGGTTATATTATTTACGTTTATTTTATGATAAGTAGTTTCTGCATTGTAGATACAATAGGCGTTGATTGCTGCTATTTTGGGACTAGTTCCAGTAAACTAGATGATTCCCGCCACTTTGTCCGTGTGGATTTAGGTTTTTTAAAAATCACGTGGGAACTCTTTGCTTTTCCGGTATAAAATGTTGCCTATGTCAATTTCTGGGACGCCAGCTACCTCTCAACCTTTCATGTAAATCAGTTAAATGGATAAGCCTTTGAGAATCCCGTGGTAACTCTTAACTAAGAAAATTGTAATAAGAAACTTACAACTGCAAATGTTTCAGTACGTAACTCAAATTCGCTATTGCATGCATGGGTACGGGCAATTATAAATTACTAGCCGATACCCGCAGCTTCGTCTGCGTGGTTTTGAAATCCTATAGGAATTTATTATTTTTCAATTCAATTCAATTCAATGATTTATTTATTTTTTCGGGGATAAAAAATAATCCATGTCACTCTCCAAATTATTAACCGTTTAACAATAAACCAACAAAAAAACAAATTTTCGCAATTTATAATATGGACAAGTAGTGACGCTATTTTTTGATCGAAAAAAGTAAGGTCTAAAACATGCCTATTCAATCTTCTTTTGAAAGTAGCAATATTGTAGCTAGCGGGAAACCGGAAGCCCAAAGGGTATTCCATATTCTATCAGTGTCTAACTTTGTACGTGTCCGTGGAATGGCGACCATGTAGAAATAGAAAGGTTTTTTTAATTAAAATATTTTTTTACAAGTTTAGTCAATGACTTTCTAAGCATGGACACATCGTGGCATACAACACAAGAGCCCAAACATGGCACACGTTTCTAAATTCACCCTATGTAGCTTCAACTGCTCCATTTATACATTCCCGCTAACATTCAAGTCCTGTAAACTAACCTCAGTGATTAAGCCGCAATGTAAATCGATTATTGCACTCGAAGCTGAATAAGGTGATTTTAGAAGCAAACTTGAACAAAAAATGGAATGGAGTAGTGTAGCACTATTAATTTTTGTTATTTCTTTGAGAGATTTTTCGTTTTTGTAAATATGAAACTATTATACTATATCTATACTATATACTATTCTGCTCGTGCTGATTCACTGACTGACTGACTGACTGACTGACTGACTGACTCATTTGATCACCTCTTCTGTAAAATTTTGTATGTTTTTTTTTACCGATGGTTTCGTATAGAGGACAAAAAATGATTCGGAGGAAAAATATGGATAGAGCTGATGATTGAGGATTTCGGTGAGGAGCACGGCCAGGGTATTGAAGATAGGTGGGGGGTGCTCGAACAAATGTCACTCAGAACTTCATCCAATTGACAGGGAGCTGAAAAATAAAACCAAAATGGCGGATTCAAGATGGGCCTTGAATCAAGATGGCCAAAGGCCTCCCACCAGCCAACCTAAACCAATTAAGAAAATCTCAATCGGCCCAGCCGGGAATCGAACCCGGGACCCTCGTCATACAATTCCACCGCGTTACCACTGCGCACTGGAGGTCGTCAAAAGATCTATCTATACATATAATAAAATTGTAGAAAAGTGGTGTCTGTACAATGGAAATATATAAAAAAAAGTAGCAGGGGTTGTTAATAATAACAACTCCTGCTACTTTTTTTTTATCGATGCCGAACCCGAAATTGTAATTAATTTTTTTTTGTCTGTTTGTCTGTGTGTTTGTGCACGCTAATATCAGAAACGGCTAATTCGATTTAGATACGGTTGTCACTAATATATTGTAGTAAGCTTCACTTAAGATTTAGTGTTTATTTCATGTCAATCGGTTCATAAATAAAAAAGTTATGTCAATTTAAAGAATCACGGCGAACATTTTTAACGTACAGATACACGCCTCACGCCTGAGCGTCCGTGGCTATATAAAGCGCGCTGAGAGCTATTCCACGCGAACGAAGTCGCGGGCACAGCTAGTAATAAAATAAATGTGATACAATAATGGCCAATAGATTTTACATTGAACAAAAAAAAGCTACTCCACAGTTTTGTTTTTCCGACATTCGTGACGCGCCCTTCCATCTGTCTCTTTCCGATGTGCGTGAGAGAAAGGAATGGGAACATTGTAAATAATTTTAGATATTTCTAGTGTTTTCAATGGTTTTACTAAATATTTTACACTTTTTCGCATGTTATCTTACGTAAATAAAATTAACTTACCGGTGGTAAGTCACACCATCTCTTTTCTGCGTCGTTAACGTATTATTTTGGCACTTTTTGATCGCGCATTTAGGCGTCTTGACAGCTTTGCAGTCAACATGCGACTAATGAAGAAAGTGTGCTTACACCGAGTATAAGCACACTTACTTGGTCCCTTGTTATGCGCGCCAGTGCGATGTCCTTGCTTAGAAAGTCATTGAGTTTAGTGATTTCGAGTCGTCAATCTACCACTGCTGGTTTGAAATCCTCCGCCTCAGAAAAGTGGGAAATTCTTTTGTGGGAATGAGTGTAATATTTTATAATAAAATTCCACAGTCAATATTAGACTTGCCTTTACCAAAGTTTAAAAAATCCATTAAAAGTATGCTCCTGGCAAAAGCATATTACACAATCGAAGATTATGTAAATGATAAAAAAGCATGGATTTGACTCGCTCCAGCAATGCGCGGGTCTGCAATTGCTTGTATAGTATAGAATATTATTGTAAATTGCACAATTGAAAAGAGCAACCGCCGAGTTTCTTGCTGGTTCTTCTCGGTAGGAACGGCATTCCGAACCAGTGGTAAATTATTTGACGATTCAAAAGCACTTGTAAAAGTTTATTTGAATAAAAATCTATTCTATTCTATTCTATTCTAAATGTCTTTCCTACCGAGAAGAACCATGATAGAAACTCAGCATTTTGCCATTTTCTCAATTTGGTTGTGCAATTGTATTATAATGGCGGTTGCCACCATACTAACACCCGTATTCACAAACGTTACTATGAGGTCTCAGAGTGCCCTCGAACGCACAGTTTCTGTTCCACCAATCAGATGACTGTATCACGTCAATTTACAATGATCTGATTGGTGGAACCTACACTATGCGTTCGAGCGCACTGTGAGACCTCATAGTAACGTTTGTGAATACGGCCGTAAGTGTCTGGCAATGCATGACGTGATTTCTAATACTTCCAAAGAAGAAGAAAAATTAGACTTATACTTTCACTTAAGATTTTTTAGTTGATCATTCCTCCCAGTGTAGGGGACAGTACGCAAGAAACATTCAGGTTTTATAAAATAACGAAGGTGTGGCACGCGCTGGCTCTCTCTCTATTTTGCCCGCTATCCTATCGGAATACTAAACCTCCTCCAAAAGCTACTAACAAGAAAAACAAGATGTTCACACGTTCCTAGTTCCTACAGAGTGATAAACATAAAAATCCTTATTTATTTTTTCGTTTCGAGGACCCTTTTCCACCCTACTTGGTCCCAAGTATGTGGGCGAAGAGGAAATAGGATATCATACGACGGCGTAGCTTGCTTTTCTTTTTATCTTGTTTTACATACGATTGTGTGGAGTGTACTTGATATTTTTGTTGTTTTTTTTTTTATTTTCATGACAAGTTAACAGGGCTCTCTCCGTCACTCGTTTCATACAATCGTAGTTCCGATTTCATTTGAATATTAAGCAACCAAAGTCCATAAAATTTTGCAGACATATTCTAGAAACTAATATCTATGTTTGTGGTTTACCAGATTTCTGTTAAAATATTAAATTACAAAGTTACGCGGTCTTAAAAATTTACATACAAATCTTTGAGCCCCTGTAATTTTAAAACTAGATATTTTTAGAAAAATCTAAAACACCACAGACACAGATATTAGATTCTAGAATATGTCTGCAAAATTTCATGGACTTTGGTTGCTTAATATTCAAATGAAATTGGAACTACGATTGTATGTAGCGAGTGACGGAGAGACCCCTCTTAAGCTCTTTCCAAGAAAAATCCGCGAAATTTTCCACGCTCTACCTATCACGTTTCACGAGACACAGCCCGCTGACAGACAGACGGACAGATGGACAGCGGAGGCTAGTGATAGGGTCCCGTTGGCACCCGTCGGCTGCGGAACCCTAAAAATGTAAATCCATGCGGACCAAATCGGGGGATTAAAGTAGATACATAGATAGGCAATAAAAGCAGAAAATACGTTCATTTGAACAAAGCCCAGATTTGACTCATTTTCGGTTAGGAGTTACAGCACACGTCCTAGCGATATACCAAGTAATTAAAACGCAAGCTACACTAGGCAGCTAGCAACAGATGTTCACAATATTACATAAGGAAAACTGGTCAAGTGCGAGTGGCTTCACGCATGAGTTAGGTTTCGTAACCATGCTAACTGCAAAATGCTTTGGCAGTCATAATTTTTTAAACGCACATAATATGTGGCTAAGAAACCTAAAAAGGTAAATTCACGTAGACGAAGTCGCAGGAATAAGTTAGTACGCAATAAAAAAAGAAAACACATTTTTCTGAACAAAGCCCAGAAAATCTTAAGCACATTTTTCGGTTAGAGTTAGAAATATACAGCTCTAACTGGAATAACACGTCCACACGTCCTAGCAATATACCAAGTTATAAAAACGCAAGAACGCTAGGCAGCTAGCACCAGATGCTCACAATATGTATAACATAAGGCAAACTCGTCAAGTGCGAGTCGGTTCACGTATGAGTTGGGTTCCGCAATCATGTTTCAGTAGAAAACTGTGGTAGAGAACTTTTGGGACCCATGCTACGATTTTAATGAATTTTAGAATTTATCCAGAACTAATCACCGTCTATGGTCTTTTTAGGCAAAAATATCATTCCTCTTAAAATCTCTATCCCGTGGGAATTTGGAAAAAATCAGTCTAAATATAGTATTCTATAGAATGACTGAATTTGCTGGAAGTGCTTGGCTGACAGAAGTTGCCGGTAACATCTTAGTACATTGTAAGTAAAGGGACCTACTGTGTAAAATCAGATTTGTAGGTTCAAGGGTTAGGACTTTTCTTCTAATAATACTAGAATGTCTATGACAGACAAATTACATGTCACATGAAATAGTTATTAATGCTACTTGTCCGACTACGGATCCCTAAAAAGGCCTAACAACCAATCTACTCCAAATACGTAAGTTTCTTAGAACCTTGAAATCTCATCAACCAAAGTTGGACTATATTGCACTGTAATACGATTGATTATTGCCTGCGGTTTAATGAAAGAGGTTGGGGAAAGAATTCTACCCTCTAATAAACTAAATGCCTGTTTCCCCATTCGTTCTGGGTGTTCATTATAATGTATTTTGCGTCCGATCTTTGCCCAGATGGTCGATGAATCATGTTTTGGCGTGAAAATTGTTTTGATATTTCGCGCAATAATCACATCACACTAATATTATAAAAGCGAAAGTTTGTATGTATGTCTATGAGTATGTATGTATGTGTGTGTGTTTGTTTTTCACTCTTTCACGCAAAAGCTATTGGACGAATTTGGCTGAAAATCGGAAATGAGATAAATTATATGCCTTGGTTTAACATTGAGTTACTTTTTATCCTTTAAAAATTCATGGTTCCCGCAGAATTTTTAAACATATACCCTCGCGGACGAAGTCGCTAGTAATCTGGTATAAACATCACGTTATCATTTTGTGAGTTTGGTGGATATCTTTTTGATAAAATGTAGGGAAAAACAAAATAGGTTCCACATTAAACTAAGAGCTTTGCTATATTATGTGGAGTGTGGACCCTTTTAACATTATTCTAACGGACCCATTGGACCCTATCAATAATATTCTGTGTGTTATCACCCCTCCGTCCATCTATCTGAGGGTGGGCTGTATCTCGTGTACCATAATAAGTAGAGAGTTGAAATTTTCACAGAATGTGTAATTAATAAGTAATTCAATCCTTACAACAAATAATAATTATATTTAAATATAACCACCATGACAATTCGAAAAATTAAAAAGTGTTATTTCTTGTACGATATGGTACGGAACCCTTTGCGTGCGAGTCCGACTCGCACTTGGACGATTGATTTTATTTAGATTCTTAGCGCATTCAGCATATATAATAAGTAACTCACTAAATTAGTACCTACATACACTTTCACAGTTCCCAGATTCATTACAAACACATTTTTCATAATGATTTCAATATTTATTCATCAACTTTTAATAAATTTAAATCTAAATTAAAACTAAAACAAAAAAAAATGAGTAAATTAAAAAACTAAAACGAATACTTTTACGAGACATTTCACCGCGCTTAATAGCCTCATCGAGTGACAGAAGGGCTGGCTCATTTTTTGCGCAACGGATCAGCCTGGCTGTCCAGCGTGGAAATGCAGTATTCTTGGCACCATTCCACGCGGGCATGATTTGTATAGTAATTAGACAAGGCTAGCTTTAAGTTTTATTGTAATATTTTTTTAGAGGCACATCGATATGCTTTCCTGAGATAAATAAAAAACGAATTAAATAATCAATCATTTCATAATTAATCTTTTTCACAATTCGAAAAGTTGCAGCCATTGTTATCGAAGCAGTTATAAGCCAGTGGAAGATTTACTCGCCAACTTTACTTTTATATTAGTTCCATGATGAGGTCGGTAAGTTTGCCACTTCCCGTGAACTTTCGTGTCCGCCGCATCATTAGGCTCAACTCACACCGCCGCGGAATGGAAGCGAGTTTCTAAAATATTACATAGCATATTGACTTCCTTCTATCTCCACACTATAAAGCATCAATTTCTACTGAGAAAGAAAATTCCCGCGAAGTCGCGGGAATTCCCGCGCATTCCGGCGAACTTTACATTTGGGCGAGAAAGTGTTTTACGTGGTGAAGCCAATATTGCTTTATAATATTTTAGAAATTCGCTTCCATTCCGCGGCGGTGTGAGTTGAGCCTTATTGGTCTGAAACTTTAGCTGTCAAAACTTTTTGGAAAATAAAGGAAGAATTGAGCTTGTGGGTACTCACGTACCCACTGACTTGACTGTAACTCACAAATTAGTCGATACTAGAGCTAATTTCTTAAACTGGACCCTTTCAAGTAAAGATTTTTATATAAACCTGTGAGGACGATACTGCCATTGGCGCAATTAAATGCCATAAGCCTACGTTGTCGTATTAGTTTGTAAATTGCGAAAAACCAAATTAAATATAAATTTCGCGGGCAGACCTGTCGCATCCACTTTAATCCAGGGAACTAGCGGACTGTGTCTTAATAAGCGTCAGTCAGAAAAGCAGGTATTATTTAAATATTATTATGAGAATTTATAATTTCCTAGATCTATTCTAATGGAAGCAATTTTAAGCAATTTCCAAACAAACTGTCCCATATTTTATAATATGGGTAGGGTAGTAGATAGATGGGTAGTGATATCTTGTGAGAACTTCTTTTCATATAAAGGAGCCTTAAGAAGTCCATAATCTCATGAGTGATAACGGAATTTCCGCCAAAATTGCTTATTTATATCCCGCCCCTTCTTCGGAAGCCTACATATTATGGGCCGGTGTAATTATTATAAAAGAAATGGTAATGTGATTATGTAGACATTATGATAAAAGCTTAGGGGAAGCTTTTAGTGTAATTTTATATCCCTTTTAGTCCATTTTACACGACTACGCAAAAAAGTATGTAGTACGTTTTTACACCTTTTATAATTTATGTAGTGTGACTCGTTGGGAAGTGGGAACTTATCGATATTTTTCCCATCGAGTCACACTGTTATTAGTTGCAACCTTAGAATCCAGTCACACTGTACTGTGACTCTGAAAATTTCGATGGATACCCAACGAGCCACATTGTTACACGATTGGGTGTGACTCGTTGGAAATCCATCGAAATTTTTCTCCCATCGAATTACACCCATAGGTAGGTACAGTGTAACTGGGTTCTAATGGATTAAAAGGTTGCAATTAATAACAGTGTGACTCGATGGGAAAAATATCGATAAGTTCCCACTTCCCAACGAGTCATACTGTGATACGCATTGGTGAAGATGATGTAGACAAAGGTTGAGTGTATTGTCCCCAGTCAAGTTTGTATTGAATAAATAACCATAATAAAAACTTAATATGAACTAGGGAGAACTAATGACGTACTTAATTAGATGGAGATGCATTAAAGATGGCGCCCTAGCAACTAGAAGACAATTTATCACTATGTAGTAACATAAGCTTCGCAGTATAGGTAGGTACCTACCTACGCACTGGGATTGACGAGGGTTGAGACATGTTGCTTAAAATGATAGGAAATACATTATTTTTATCCATTAGGTTGATACTACTTGTATTTTCTTATCCCGATTTCATCCGCCTGGATTTATCTACCTATTGGAAATTCTCAAAATCCTTTGTTTCAAGTAAAATAAGCGATACCGCCGTATGACCATCACAAATTGGCCATTAAAACGAAGCAGACAGACAGACAGAAACAATTCTGCATAGCGAATATTAGTATGGATCATAATAAGCGAAAGTGTTTCTTATGGGTAACCTTTTCACAGCTCAACCGCTAAACCAATCTTGAGGAAAGCAAAAGTCCTAGTCTGGACTTACCTACTACTTTTAGGACCAGGATATTTTTGTCCCGGATAGTTTAAAATTTTTAACAAGTGTTAGATTTCGATTTTTTTTTAGAATTTTTTAACAGTGTTAGGAGTTTCAAAATTTTAACAAGGGTAAATTAAAAAATTATAACACCCCCGACAAGTGAAGGTTACAGTACTTGGAATATAGCTAAGAACACTTTCGATTAAGCCACCTTTCAACCAAAAAAAAAACTAAATTAAAATCGGTTCATTAGTTTAGGAGCTACGATGCCACAGGCAGATACACAGATACACACGTCAAACTTATAACAAATCTCTTTTTGGGTCGGGGGTTTAAAACTGAAATCTACGCAGATGAAGTCGCGGGCATTAGCTTATAGGTACCTAATATGATCAGAACTATTTCAGCACTTGGATTGTGGATTGCGCTAACCACATAAATACTTCAGATCACAGAGTATAAAGTAAATAAGCTATTTCGATCGCATGAGTAATGGTGAAATAGTTGAACCCAGTTTATCAGTTTTCACGCCTACAGTAAGCCACTAAGATACGTTTACAAACAATAATACGACTTGAGAAAAACCGTCAAGTGTGAGTCGATTTCGCACAAGAAAGGATTCCATACCATCATACAAGATATTGTAACACTATATAATATACTTTTTAGGGTTCGGTACCGCAAACGGAAAAAAGGAACCCTTATAGGATCACTTTGTTGTCTGTCTGTATGTCCGTCTGTCGTATCTGTCAAGCAAACATATGGGGTACTTCCCGTTGACCTAGAATCACGAAAGGCAGGTAGGTAGGGTCTTATAGCACAAGTACAGGAATAATCCGAAAACCGTGAATTTGTGGTTACCTACATCATTAAAAAAAATTAAAATGTGTTTCAATTTTCAAAGTAAGACAACTATACTAAGTGGAGTATCATATTATGAAAGGGCTTTACCTGTACATTCTAAAACAGATTTTTATTTATTTTTATGTATAATAGTTTTTAATTTATCGTGCAAAATGTTGGAAAAATACCGAATACGGAACCCTCAGTACGCGAGACTGACTCGCACTTGGCCGGTTTTTTTACAGCTCTACCATCAATAAAATTATAATTAAAATTCAGCGATGTGAAGAGGTGCTATCTATTATTCCCTTTCGTTTTCTTTAATAATAAAAAGTCTTTAGGAGTCAAATTGGTCATTACTTTTTATGATCTTGGATGGAACAACGAATTAATGGTAATTTTAGGGCGTTTTTAGACATTAAAGTATTTTAGTAGATACGAGTAGGTACTTCTTTTTAGGAAAAGAGTCAATATTAAAAAAAACAGGCCAAGTGCAAGTCAGCCTCGCGCACCGAGGGTTAGTACTCGGGTATTTTTCCCTTTCATAATATCGTACCTCACTTGGTATAATCATCTTGCTTTGAAAATTGAAAATACTAATTATGTGTTCATGAACACATTTTAATTTTTTTTTGTGATGTAGCCACAAATTCATGGTTTTCGGTTTTTTCCTTTATTTGCGCTATAAGACCTACCTACCTGCCAAACATGATTCTAGGTCAATGTGAAGTAGGTACCCTATACGACAGATGGAAAGACGACGGAAAGATGAAACAAAGTGATCCTATAAGGGTTCCGTTTTTCCTTTGTGCTACGGAACCCTAAAAACCCTATATTTACCCAAACATAACAACAAAAGACTCATTATATCCCCAGTAGGGGCTAATCGAGTTAGCGAGGAAAGCGGGCCCGCTAACGCAGCTCCGCTGATGCAGTTAGCGACATCTGATTATTATTTATCCAGCCTCCAACTAGCTGCTTTCATGCTGGCCTGATTAACGTTTTCAGAGTGCTCTATTTTAAAATTTTGGGCTTGAAATATGCTTTAAAATTTGTGACAAAATGTTTGCAAAACTCAGAGGTAGATAAGGTATAAAGGACATGTCGACACCTCCCACGTAAGTTGTTGTATCCCCAAAACTACAACTTTTCAGTAGAGCGTTTTAAAGATATAAATTGAAATTAAAGCTCCATTTTTTAATATATTTTTGTGAAATTCGGTATTTGGTTATAGTTTACAGTACTTTCACATATTCTGAAAGATAATTTATAGAAATACTTCACATTTCTGAGATTTTGTTCATACAACATTTTACGGCGTGTTTCATCTTTGTAAAATGTTGTATAAGATACTTACAACAAATTACGCTGGAAAAAACGGGTTGAGTGTCATCGTATGTGTTAAATGCAACAGTGTACGTCGTTTAAAATTTAAAAAAAATGTAGTATGTGTAGTCCCATTCATCATTTCCAACCAATGGATGTCCACTACTGGACATAGGTCTCTTGTAGGGACTTCTATATGCCACGGTCTTGTACCACCTGAATCCAGTGGCTCCTTGTGACTCGTTTGATGTCGTCTGTGCACCTAGTGGGAGTCTGTCAACGCTGTGCCTTACAGTGCGAGGTTCCAGCACCTTGGGACCTCAACGTCTATGGGTCCTTTGAATTATGTGCCTCGGCCATTTACACTTCAGCTTCGCAACCCATTTATGCCGGTTACTCTGATTTTCTTACCGATATCCACATTCCAAATTCGATCACGTAGAGAAACTTCAAATATAGCTCTTTAATTGCCCGCTTAGTGCCTCTGAACTTTCTTATGAATTCCATTATAATACGTGACCATATTATCTCGGATCCATAATATGGCATCACTGGTACACGCACTGTTCGAAGACTAATTTAGTTTCCATACGCTGCCGCCGAGTCGGATTCGTTGGCTGACCTGTTTCTTGAAATTGCACTTACCTACCTGGTCCAGGTACCTGTTCCAGGCTTACACACTTTTCTATAATTTCGAGTGCAGAGCCCTCAACGATTACTGGGTGGGCCTAGACATAAGAATTAGACATAATTTTCGTCTTACTCATGTTCATTTTCAGGCCCATCTGTTGTAAAACTTTGCAAAGGTCATTGAGCTGTAAATGTAGAAACTCTGGGAAACCTAATGAGGTTTCCCAGAGTTTCTGCGATAGTGACTATGTCATCGACAAATCGAAGGTGAATTTCTTTTGATATTAATGTCAAGTTCATTCCAATCCAAGCTTAAAGATAAGGACGTCTTCCAAAGCAGCGGTAAAGAGTTTCAGAGAATTACGTCTCAATGTGCACTCTGTCACTGCAATTGGACTGGCCTAGTCTGGTCCTATATGTCGACTGACATGGTGTTTTCGTACAGGATTCTATTTCAGCATTTGTATGAACAGGCAGTTGTTTCAGCATCTCAGTAGCGACCTTAATACAGCCCCAGTTTCCACCAAATCAAAAACTTTCTCATAGTTTACAAACGCTTAGCAAAGAGGCAGATTATTATAATAGCCTTCAGTTATATTATGCATAACATGTCGCAGCTTATGGATGTGACCTATAGTGCTTAAGCTTTTTCAGAATCAAGCTTGTTAGGGATGCTGAAAGTCATCGAACTTATTATTGTGACGATTCATAATGACTTACGATAACAACAGCTTATAGACATGGCTTAGCAGTGAGATGAGTCTATGACTCTTCTTAAGTAATGTTTATAACTTTGTAATTTCGTTATGCAATGAACTAGATTAATTTGAATATAAGATTCACTAAACTTTTGTGCCCACATTGCAACAAATAAACCATTACTTATTATTTATTACGGCATTATCGCCATGACGGGATTGAAAATCCCCTCATAGCGATTGGAAAATCGCTGAAAGACCTTAAGTACTGGTTTGCCACCCGCTTTCAGGAATTCTACTGTGATTCTGATATCACCGAGCGAATTTTTATCCTTGAATTGTTTGAGAGCCATACTTATCTCGTATAAACTGCCATCTGGGATATCTTGGGTATAGTGTCCCATCAATTTAGCTCTGGGATCTTTAGCCAAATCTTCAACAAGTCTTTGTATTGTGGTGTATAACTGTCCATAGAACTTCTCCACTTATTTCAAGAGCTCAAGTTTAGCTGAAATGAGGTGTTGTCAGTTTTTTGTCGTATCAGCAGGCCCTGTTTAGTAGACAGATTTTTCGTGAATACTTTTGAGTTCCTGTTTCGCTCTATGTTATCTTTAAAACGAAATTAAAGATCCATAAGTCACGTGTTTGTACAATAGAGATCTGCCAGTAGGTAGGTGCATCTGCTGAAGACTACAGTATCATTTCTGGCCTTTTTCTGGAAATGAGCTTTAAAATCATAAAAAAATATTTGTTATTTTTGGACGATAGGTCGTAAAGAAATTGGACTCCACCACCTGGCAGATTCTACCTACCTATTTATTGGAAAGGTAGGCTCTGAAATAATATATTGTAGTAGTGATTTTTTTGTTAATTATATGGTAACCTAGTGGTATGATGAGCCGATTAGTTATTTCATTGACTATCATAGGTTTACATCGCCATCAAACTAAATTTTAACATAGTTTTACTGTATACAATGTCGTATGTAAGAAAAAAAAACAAAGTCATAGCAACGTAAAATATAGCATGTAATCATACAACAAAATTTTGAGAAATAAATGCCGAAGTAAAATGTTGTATGTATCACTTAACACAAAATTTATTATAATTCTGCAACGTAAACGGTTGTATGTCATCATACAATACTGTTTTTGGGTGTCCTCAACGACGTAAATTGTTGTATGTAATCTTTACAATAGTTTAGCTTGGCATCACTATTAAATTACTAAAATACGATAATGAAATAAAAAAATGCAAACACAACCGTGACATATCAGTGTCTTGAGTTACAAACATTTCATTTAAAGTCCGGCGTGATCTGTTGTATCTGATACATACGAGGCGCAAACGTGCGACTTCACCCCACATAAAACGTTGTAAAGGTCGATATGATATTTTACGTCGTCCTCGTTTGAAAAATACAACATTATACGCCTCATAAGTACCTTAAAAAACAACATTTTTAGGATTTTTTTTAATTGAACATATAAAATAGATAAAAATAGACATTGTTATGTAAAAAACGCAAAATGGCAATTTTGTGGCTTACAACAACTTACGTGGGAGGTGTCGATGTGACCTAGTTACAAAAAACAGTGACTTTTTAAGATAGGTAGGTATCTACAATCTACATACTAACTCAAAAATTGGACGAGGTTCCAATGTTCTAATGTAATCTGTGTTTTTTTCACCCGACTGCGGCAAAACCAAAAGGAAGGGTTATGATTTTAGCAGTCTATGTATGTATGTACTATGTATGTTTGTATCCAGATTCTGTGTGTTCTACCGTTCTGCCTAAACTACTGGGCCGATTTTGATGAATGAGGTGTCAATCGATTCGTCGTAAAGGTCCAGGTGACATAAATTACATTTTTTACGAAAAAAATTACCTAACGGATATTACAAGAAAAAAAGTCGCGGTCTCTAAAATATATTTTTTTTATTGTATCGAGTGGGATGTCAAATAAAAGAGAACTCTATACTAACTTCTCTCCGTAGATAGAGTAAGTGTCTAGTTATAGATAAAAAAGATTACTATATAAAATGCATAGATAAGCGCGTCACATTGTCACCCTCTCGGAACAGTCACGGTTGAACGGTCTTCGCCCCAGTTGTTCGCGCAACTTACGAATACGTTCGTCTCCATCCCATTTCCCAGTAACCTAGATACCAATACTTTTCATTGTGGAAACTTTAAATTATTGTACGCGGAACAGAGATGGAATGGAGTCGCTAACTTAATTTATATCGGATAACTTTTTGCTTTACAAGAGATAAAAGCGAAATGCAAATGAAAAATGTAGACAACGTTATTATTGTATCTTTGAATTTTATATCAAAGGTTTTTCATTATTTTTGTGTATGTTACCGGAAAGTACAATTCAGTGATTCTATAAAATACCTAGTAATTCCATGGAATACCGGGTTTGTTTTGGCAAAGTATAAAATATGCAATCTATCGTTGACCATTTCATATATTTCCTAGGCTAGACACCTGTGATATGCGGACAGACAGACCGAGCCTGACATTAATAGAGCTCCGTTTTTACCTTTTGGGAACGGATCCCTAAAAACGCACAGTGAAAAATTAAGTACGAAAATCTGGTTAATTTTCTGGTATTCATTTCAAGCACCACTACGAATGTTAATATAACCATGAAACCCAATGAGCATCAAACAAGGTTGGATGAGGGCCAAAAGAGATAACTTTTATTAAGTGTCCGGAAGATGTATTACCAGCATCTGAACACTTCACTATCATTATATTCGAATAATGGAAAGAGTCCTGAATAGAAAATGTCTGCCTCCCGCGCGTAGCTGTGGTAATCATATTGTTACAATAGGGTCTTGGGCTGTAGTAGTTAGGAACGCTAAATTGCTTGGCGACACCGCTTTGCCGTTTTAAAATCCGATAGGTATCTACGTAAATTCCAACATCAAACAGAGCTATCCAATTAAAAAAATCTATATATTTACCTACATTTGATTTTTAAATCCTTTCATGTAGAAATATAGAGTTACTGAAAAGGCTTGGTTACATTTTGAAACAAAAATCACTGTCGAATACAATATGTATTTGTATATATAATATTATCTAATATATATTTTAGGCCCGTTCATCTTGATATCCCATGTGATCCGATTTTTGATGAAAATCCAGTTTCTATATTGAATTTAACTCGCTACAGCTTACTAGTCGAAGAGCTAGTACCTGAGAGCTTACCTGCGCAGTTAAGAGGGGTCTCTCCCTCACTCGCTCCATACAAACGTAGTTCCAATTTCATTTGAATATTAAGCTACCAAAGTGCATGAAATTTTGCAGACCTATTCTAGAAATTAATATCTATGCCTGTGGTTTTCCAGGTTTCCGTTAAAATATTCAGTTTCAAAGTTACGCGGTCTTAAAAATTCACATACAAATCTTTGAGCCCCTGTAATTTTAAAACTACATATTTTTAGAAAAATCTAAAACACCATAGGCACAGATAGTTTCTAGAACATGTCTGCAAAATTTCGTGGACTTTGGTTGCTTAATATTCAAATGAAATTGGGACTACGATTGTATGGAGTAAGTGACGGAGAGAGCCCTGTTAAGTGCGTGCGTGTGGACGGCAAGACGGTATATGACTGCGCAGTTCTCGGTCTTGCTTGTGCAATTTTAATAGAGATAACCTAAGTGTAATATTTCATGTTTCTAGATTAGGTAGTCTATTAGTAGGTATTCTAGCCCCTTCGCCATTTCATCGCGCCACGCTCATGACATATCGGTTTTTGCGAGTTAGGTCCCCGCCCAAAACCCGTTTCAAAAATTAGGTGATAATGAAAAAGTTCCCTTCACCCTATCAAAATGGTACTTGGCTCTTGACCTACTTTGGAATAGAATGGAGGTTTATTGCCCACATGTAGATAAATAGGGGCAGATAGTCCGAACTATCCCACCCTTCTATTCAATAGCTTTTATGGGAATATAAATTTACAGTTCCTGTGGTATCTAATCTGTTGGACATGAAAGCAGGGCTTTGATATGGAAATGCAACCCTCATAATATTATTAGAGTATCTATGATAAAAAGCGAGAAGCGACGATAGGTGATAAGCCTAGTGGGTTAGATTTTGGGGCCCGAGGTTCAATCCCAGGCTCGAACTTCAAACTTTAAAAAAAAATCTGATTCAAGTTAGCCCTTGACTGCAATCTCACCTGGTGGTAAGTGATGATGCAGTCTAAATAGAAGCGGGCTAACCTGGGAGGGATTTGGCACCCATACCCCTCTGGTTTCTGCACGGTATCGTTACGAAACGCTAAATCGCTTGGCGGCAGGCTTTGCCGGTAGGGTGGCAACTAGCCACTACCGAAGCCTCCCACTAGACCACATCAGAAATTTATATAAGAAAATATTATTAAATTCCGAACCCCTGCTGGGAATCGAACCCGGGACCTCCCACTAAAAAGACCACAGCACTTACCACTGCACCAGGGAGGCCGTCAAAGGACGCACGTCCAATGTGTAGTTAGTTCCCTTAGGTGCTATTAGAAACCACTTTATTTCATTTTATTGAACCTTCTATAATATAGTCTGTTTGTAAAGGAAGTTCTAACATAAAAAGGTCCTTGTATCTTTAGATAGAACACCCTGACTGAGCTGACCCTTAGGGTTAACGTTACAAACTTGTGTAAAGGTACAAATAACTTCTACTTTTCTATATCTTTGAAACCTTTTTAGAAAGCCTTTTGGGATGTTGAAACATGTTGCTTATTTACATTAATAAGTGTAAATTAAAAATTTATAACACCCCCGACAAGTGAAGATTACAGTAACTAGAAAAGAGCTGATAACTTTCAAACGGCTGAACCGATTTTCTTGGATTATAGCTAAGAACACTCTCGATCAAGCCACCTTTCAAACAAAAAAAAACTAAATTAAAGACAGATACACAGATACACACGTCAAACTTATAACACCCCTCTTTTTGGGTCGGGGGTTAAAAAAACCCATAAATAGTAAGTAGCAGTAAGTTTATCATCATCACCATCATCATCATCAACCCATCGCTGGCCCACTATTTCTCAGAATGAGAATAGTTTAGGCCATAGTCTGTCACGCAGCCATTGGCAGACTACACACACCTTTGAGAGCATTATGGAGAACTCTCAGGCATGCAGGTTTCCTCACGATGTTTTCCTTCACCGTCAATTCCCGTCACCTCATAAGAGCTCATGATGTATGAGTTTAGCCACGTCTTTGTACAAACAGCAACAAAGCTAGTTTTGCACCCGCCAGTGCAAAACTAGCACTGCAAAAAAAAAATTTGCACCCGCCAGTGTAAGCGACTTTAAACTAACTTTGAAAGTTAGACGATGTCTGTGACATCGTTCACGTGGATTCATGTTTTTTTTTAAATCCCGAGGCAACTCTTTGATTTTCCGGGATAAAAAGTTGTCTATGCCCGTCTCCGGGATGCAAGGTATCTCTGTAGGTACTAAACGGACTTCGTCTGTGTTGGCGTTTGCTGGCGCGCGTGCGGTGCCTTTTTGAAAAGAGAAAAAAAAGGTACTAAACGACTATATCAGTTTAATAGATAAACCGTGAAAAAATAACAGACAAACAGACTCTTGCATTTGTAATATTAGGATAAATATTTTATTTTATTAATTTTATTCGAAAATAACGTTGAATCCAGTGTCATTACCGCAAATCATATTTTAAATCATTTTCAAATAACATAACGGGGAATGAGCACGTATTTAACAACACACAAGCGAAATTCACTCCTATTATTTGATAGTTACGGTTTAAACTCGAATGAGCACGGTGATCCGATTTAACTTGATGAAAATCTGGAAAATGAGATTTTCCAGCCAGTTTCCGCCGTCTGAAACGAGCCTTATTCGTTATATCTATACAATTATGCTCTACTGTAATATGAATGCAACATCCTTTGGGTTTGACCAAAGGAAGAGAATCTTATATTGTTACATTAAGTCTGAAGGCTCCAGTACACATTGGCCCGATACTTTCAACATGCTTGATGTCCGCGACTTTGTCCGCGTGGAATTAGGTTCTTAAATATCCCGTGTAGCCTAGATCACAAGCAATTTCCAAAAAGTGCGATAAAAGATAATAACTTGGGTACCAATAACTATTACTAAGCTTCCGCTGTCTGTCCGTCCATCTGTCTGTCAGTGAGCTGTATCTCGTTAACTGTAATAGGTGCATACCTACAGAGTTCAAATTTCCACAGAATGTGTATTTCTGTTGCCGCTATAATAGTAAATAATAAAAATTTTAAAATGGCCGCTATGACAATTTTAAAAAATTATAAAGAATTTTCTCTTGTACGGAATCTTTCGTGGGCGAGCCCGACTCACACTTGGTCGATTTTTCTGCATATCATTTCCGTCGCAATTTGTCCTGCCAGGGTCTAAATACTAGGCTTCCACAACAGTACAGTTACAGGGTGTAAACAGAACGCTAGCAAAAACTTAGCGTTATTATTCTGCTACCTTAACACAATCCAATGCCAATAACCATTTGCCTTATCTTGTAGTTTTAGTGATTTAGTATTTTACAAACCCGTAATGTGTAGCGTGCAAAACGCGGTTAAATCCCCCACCTACGACGAGACCTTGACTTCGAGTGACCTATTTACGGAACGTTCGTTAACCTCTAGCGTCAATCAGATGTTTTATTTGCAATATACTGTGAACTTTTAAAAATACAGGATTTTTTTTCGTATGGTATCTTATCAGTAATCATCAGTCTTCGTTTTTGCTAGTATTCTGGTTACACCCTGTGATAAACAGATAAAGATAGATAAAAGCGATCCAATTTCCTGACTAAAGCCGCGCCGGTTTTATGCCGGGCAGATTAGATTACGCAGTCTAGATATCTGAATTTATTTTCACATAAAGCCTATTGAACGGAAAGGCCGGGCTTGTCTTTAACTATCGACCTTTATGGGCTTTATCTATAGACATAAAGCTGTCTTTAGTTAAATATTCGGCCTATCTTAAATCTACGGAAGAAGAATCTAAAAGATAAAGACATTGTAAAGAAAATTGCTGACAAGGTTGATTTTTACAAGAGCATACAGCGCTGATTTTCAGTCAATACCCTAAACCGGGTGACGACATGGATCTATATTACCAACTTATACTTAACTACACAGACTACAAAATAACACTTCCAATATTAATTATACTAACAATGTTAATTTACCATTCGAAAACAATGATTTTATTGATAAATCGGTAAAAACAATTCTTCCCTCCGATATTTTTTCACGTAAAAAAAACCCGCCAAGTGCGAGTCAGACTCGCGCACTGAGGGTTCCGTACTCGGGTATTTTTCCCAACATTTTTCACGATAAATCAAAAACTATCATACATAAAAATAAATAAAAATCTGTTTTAGAACGTATAGGTACGTAAAGCCCTTTCATTTGATACTCCACTTGGTATAGTTAACTTACTTTGAAAATTGAAACACGTTTTAATTTTTTTTAATGATGTAACTGCAAATTCGCGGTTTTCAGATTTATTCCTGTACCTATAAGACCTACCTACCTATGATGATGATTGATTGATTGATTGTTGCCCATGATTCTAGGTCAACGGGAAGTAACCTATAGGTTTCTTGACAGACACGACGAACAGACAGACAGACAGACAACAAAGTGATCCTATAAGTGTTTTTCCTTTTGAGGTACGGAATCCTAAAAAACTCTCCGTCGTGTAGCAAACATATTATCCAATTAACAACGGTCTGGGTCGAGATTCGAGAGCACTCTGATGGAGGAGGCTATACCTACCTACCTCACTGGCCATTGAAACCACTCCGCCCACTTTGAAGCTGTTATATTGACTTTTGCCCATTCTTATTTTTGTAAAAAGACGTAACATTACTAAGAAACATAACTAATAACATTGATTTTATTCGTTCCATACTTCTCCTAAATATATACAAGTGTAAATCAAAAATTTATAACACCCCTGACAAGTGAAGGTTAGAGTAGGTAACTAGAAAAGAGCCGATAACTTTCAAACGGCTGGACCGATTTTCTTGGATTATAGCTAAGAACACTCGATCAAGCCACCTTTCAAACAAAAAAAAACTAAATTAAAATCGGTTCATTAGTTTAAGAGCTACGATGCCACAGACAGATACACAGATACACACGTCAAACCTATAACACCCCTCTTTTTGGGTCGGGAGTTAAAAAGGAAAAGGCGACTGACTAACTTATCTATCAACGCACAGCTTAAACTACTGGATGGCTATTATGACTAGTCAGTTTGTTAATGTCGTATGGGCCACTTTGCTTTTTTTTTCAAAAATCCAGTATCGCTCGGTATGATGTCAAAAATTCTTACGATATCCCATGCATCGTGATCTGTTTAAGCATTTTAGAAATTATGGTAGAATAAAGAAACTCACAATTATTCATACATACATTACATGTTATAATACTAACCCTGAAACCTTACATTTAAACCTTAAAACTTACATTTTTTGGGTAGTCATGTAATCAAGGGATGTTTTCCTTTTTCGAGTGATGTCATAAATTAGGAGTGTAGAGCCGATGAAATCAGAGCAAGAATCAGAGTAGAAGGATCTCATAAAGAGCAAACATATCGGCCAATTAGCACCCCAACCCGGATAAAACTCTCCCTAACATTTCATTCTCTCCATCTTATCTTAACATCGAAACCTCTCTTAACACTTAGCGACTTTATTGACCTGTTGATATCGAAATGATTTGATAAAAAGATAAATTTAGTTAGCGATATCAAAATATTTATGAATAAATGAGAATACTTTTAATAATTTTATCGTTCATTACTAAAACGAGAAATGCAGACAAGATAGGTATTTACTTACTAATACTTCACTGATTCGGATTTCGAGAATTCAAAATACAATAAGGCATGTTATGTGCAAAATATATTACTGTAAAAGTCGAATTTAATAGTCTGTTTCCGGCATAAATACTGTACTGAACAAATAGAGCGATGAACAGATATATTTTATTGACGCAAAGTAAGTTTCGAATTAGGAGTGCAGTAAAATCGGGATACGAAAGAGTATAAGATATCCAATATCTCGTAAAGTGCAAACATTTAGTGCCAATTAGCTAGCACCCCGATCCGGGTGAAGCTTTCTCCAACATTTATTCTCTTAATCTCATCTTATCTTATCTTACATCGAAACCACTCTGAACACGTCTTAACGACTTTATTGACCTATTGATTTCAGTATTAAATGTTTATTTGGATAATTAATTTTTTTTATTTTTAACCTCCGACCCCAAAAGAGAGGTGTTATATCATGAGGTGAGTAGGTGTTTGACGTGTGTATCTGTGTATCTGTCTGTGGCATCGTCGCTCCTAAACTAAGGAACCAATTTTATATACCAATATTCCGAACCTTCATCTTTATATTTTATTTTTATCATAGATGCACCTTAATGATCATTATTCGCGTGGCACGATTATGCACATGCGTTAGGTGCGTGTGGCGTGTTTATAGAAAAAGGTCATAAGTGCGACTGGTTTTTGATGTAATAGTGTAATAGGGATTGCTACTCGAATTCTAAGGCCGACTGTACATTTTCATTAATTTTGTTGTAAACTAAGTCAATCAAAATCAATAGAAAAAATATAAAGAGTAACTCAATAACTGTAAAATGAGCATTATCGCGAACACCTGGCCGCTGGGAGAGAGCTGTCAGCTGCAGTCTTATCGGACAATAAGACACTTTCCTCCTCCATTGTCTTCATCTGATACCTTTTGAAAATCTTCTAATGCCTTAAGATGGCAAAACGATCTGTGTAATAACGTCAAGATTATGGATAACTAGCTTATGCCCGTGATAGATTATTATTTTAAAATAAGAAATTTATTCTGTGATTTATGAGGAATAGTTAATTATTGAAGTATGTAAACACTGTTTACTATTAAATTAGGTAGCAATAATTGTAAAAAGGGGTGGCAACACTTGTTTATCTTGTATTCGTACTTATTATGATGGTAATAGGCTGATTATCAAGATTAGCTATACTCTTTTATTTTTGTTACTAAAATATGTATAATTGAAAAACAGAGAAAAGTGTAGACATTATTAGAATAAATAATTATTAATTTTGTGATGTAATGTGTAGTTAATTTATGTTTCAAGAAAATAATGTGATTCAAGAATAGAACAGTTGACTATTATAGAGTTCCGACAGAAACTTTCAAGTTACACGTCATTGCTACTTAATTAAATTATAATAATGTTTTAAATAGAGAAAACTATTTGTTAATTATTAGAATAATATCTTATGATCTTTAAGAATAATTTTGTGTAATGCTGTACTATAATTGTGAATTAAAATACCTCAATTGACTTATGACTTGTGTGTACTTTTGATAAATAACTTTAAACTAAATATTGTATTAACTTGATAATGGTTTCAATTATTAATATTAATGTTAACTAGTGCCTGGAAACATATAATTGTTAGTAATTCAGCCTAATTGTTTACTATGAACAGAATATTGTGTTATGTTGTCAGCTTGGTATAAGGAAAATGTAGAGGGAACAAAGAAAGATAGTAACCTATATAAACCACTGTTGGGGTGAGAGTAGTTAGTTTTTGTGCAACGAGCCTCCTCGAATAAAGATAAGTATTCTTACTGTATCTCTCTGTATTTGATTGTTATAAATTGTGTTATGTATACCTAATAATGTACCTAATAATTTCCGTGGAAACTCATCTTAACTGTGTAATTGTTGTGTACCCATTTTAACTCGTTGATAAACCAATCCAATGAATCATTGAAAAATATAAAGAGTGTTAATTTTGTACATCGTTTCATTCCTTCTCTTTGCTAGTTTTGCCTAAAATAATTAAATTATTTACTCTCAAATAGCATCTAATTAAAGTTAGTACACTAGGGTTTTATTTCTTTGCTTTAATACTTGTGATTTCTAAATATAGAAATGTAGTTCTTTATCTGCCTAAGTAAATAAAAGTTCGTAGCTTATTCATCGTCATGATCAACCATTTGTCGGCTCACTACTGAGCACGGGTCACTTCTCAGAGTGAGAAGGTTTAGGCCCTAGTCTGCCACGCTGGCCCAATGTGGATTGGTAGACTAAAATAAATTACATAATAACTATTAAAATACCTTATAAATTGTAGCTCTACCTGAAATTTTTTAATATCAGAAGTGGGATACGAATTATTTATGGCAATGGAAACCTAATAGCATTTTTGTTACACAGGTCTTGAAAAAACGAGGGACAATGAATCTCAACCACGAGCAGCTGCAAGAAATCTTGAAGAGTATACGTGACTCGTTAACATCCAATCAACGCAGCGATGACATCGCGCTGCCTATTTTTGATCCTGAGAAAAGCGACAACGGAGCTGAGACCTGGTGCAAAAGCATCGAGTTACTCGGCACCGAGCTTGGATGGAGCAGTATTCAAAAAGCAGCTAAAGCAGGTAAGGCCCTCCGAGGGTCTGCTTTATCTTGGTTTGAGTCATGGGAGCCCGAACAAGGTAGAAATTGGGAGAATTTTAGCAAAGATATTATTGCATTATATCCTGAAAAGAAAAATCTTTCGGAAAAATTATCAAAGGCTGTATTGTATTCGTCGGATTCAAGTGATTCGTATTGTGATTATGCAAGAGAAAAGTTAAGACTTTTACAGAGTTGTAAGATTAATTTTTCTGAAAATCAATTAATTGAGCTTGTGTGTGGGGGAATTCGGGAACCAAATATTAAAATAACTTGCCATAATACTTCCGTTACTAACACGTCGGAATTAATAACTTTGTTTTCTACATTTTCGAAACAAACAAGAAAACGCCCATTAGAAAATAATGCCGATAATAGTGCCGGGCCTAGTATTCCAAAGCGAGTTAAAACTGATAAGGACCGTACTTGTTTTTCTTGTGGAAAATTAGGCCATATTTCCTCTCAATGTTTACAAGGAAATAAAAATCTTTCTTCTTCTTCAGACGGTAAAGAAGTTGTAAAAAAGACTAAAAATCTTTACTGTGTATTTTGTAGCAAGGAGGGTCATTCCATTGATTTTTGCTTTCACAAAAAACGGATCGATAAGGAAACTGCTGCTAAACAACTATGACAATTAACTGAGATTACGATCAATAACTACACGATTAACTGTTTACTTGACACGGGGGCTAGTTGTAGTATCATTAAATATTCAATTGCCAAGTGCCTTGATTGTAATATATCGCCTTGTTTTTTTACTATTGATGGTATAGGTAACGGAAAAATAAACGTAGAGGGGAAAATAACAGTTCCTGTTAAATTTGAGGAAATTTGTCTCGAGTTAGATATTTACGTCGTAAAAAATAATGATTTCAAATATGATTGTATAATAAGGCGCAATGCGATGTTACATCCGGACGTAGCCATTGTTACAGATTCAAATGGAAGTAGATTAATTCGAAATACAGAGATTCGTGTAATTCAACAAGAAGTTAATTTACTAGAATATCAATGCGGTAATAACAGTTCATCCCAATTATCTGATAGGATCCAACATCTTGATTCTAATCTAAGGGAAAGTATTTTAAAAATTTTTACGAAATATCCGTCCATTATACCGTCTAACGGTAATTTGAGTACCGTCAGAACGGGAGAATTAAAAATTAGATAAAAAAAAGATGAAGTAATCAATTACCGCCCGTATCGGTTAGCTGCAGTGGAACGAGAAAAGGTTAAAGAAATAATAAAGGATTTGTTAAATAACAATATAATTCAGGAGAGTACATCGGACTATGCGAGTCCCATATTATTAGTGAAAAAAAAGGACGGAAATGATAGAATGTGCGTAGATTATAGAGCCCTAAATAAAATAATTTCCTTTGCCCCTTATCGAGGATCAGATAGATAAGCTAGGTAAATCAAAATATTTTATTTCAATCGATATGAAAAACGGGTTCTACCAAATACCTATTGCACCAGACTCTGTTAAGTATACTGGATTTGTCACGCCAGATGGGCATTTCGAATTTGTGAAAATGCCTTTTGGAATTTGCAATGGCCCATCTGTCTTTCAAAGAGCCATAACTAAAGCTGTACGACATCTTAAATTTTTACTTGTTTATGTAGATAATTTAGGTTCTTTTTTAGTAGTAATTGGTACGATAGGATCAGATAAGGTTACGGGGTTCCGACTTAAATTATCTACATCAACAACTGAGATTTTCAATCCAGAATCTAAGGAGATCATTAATGTATTAATACCAACTAACTCATGGTTAGAAATCGCACAACAAAAGGATGATGAAACTCAGTCATTGATTGAAAAAGTACAGGCGGGCGAATTGGATACTAACCAATACTTAGTTAAAAATAATTTATTATACTACAAAACTAACTCCGATGGTAGGGCAAGGTTGTATGTTCCCAAAGGCAGCAGATTAAGCATTTTACGTTTATTTCACGATGAAAATTGTCATGTAGGTTATGATAAAACCTTTCAAAAACTTTCTGAGTCTTTTTGGTTTCCAGGACTAACAAGTTTTATTAAAAAGTATCTTTCTCATTGTTTAGTTTGCACAGAGCGTAAATCACATACAGGGCCCAAACAAGGCATGTTATACCCAATAGAAAAAAACTCCTATACCTTTCCATACGGTACATTTAGATTGTACGGGTCCTTTTCAACAATCTAGTGCCGGCTATAAATACATTCTTATGATTATAGATGGTTTCACAAAGTATTGTATTTTAAAACCATTGAAGTCAATGGGTGGTGATGAAATGGTCAATAATGTGCGAGAATCATTAACTCTATTTAGCACCCCTTCACTAGTCATTACAGATCGCGGTACAAACTTTTCATGTAAACTATTACAAACATTGTTTAGAAGTTGGCAAGTTGAACATCATATGATAACTACTGGCACTCCACGTGCTAACGGTCAAATAGAGAGGTATGTCAAAACTATAATAGATATGTTAACTACGTCATGTAATACGTCAGATTGGCCAAACGGTTTATGGAAAGTTCAATTATCACTCAATTCAACTATACAAAAATCTACTGGTTTTGCTCCTATTCGTTTATTGGTTGGGCTTAATGGTAATATACCTTGCATACAGGCTCGATTGAATGATGTGACTGATAATGGTAATGATGTACAAAAAGAATTAGTAGATGTTCGTGCTGAGCGTTTACTAGCTCACCAACGACTAGTCAATGTAGCTAGTGATTTTAAAAAGCGTTTTGATTTATCCAGGCGAGATAATATAGTATATAACATTGGGGACGTAGTCTATGTTAATCAGGATCACAGACGGCATGATAAATTAAGAGCCAAATTCAAAGGTCCATATGAAATTATCAATATTTTGGAAAATGATCGATTTTCTTTAAAAGGGAAAGGAAGTTTAAAGGATATTATAATTGCCAAGGAAAAGTTAAGACGTTGGCCTGGTGAATGGATAGATCAAAATGTCTTGGTTGAAGATTATATTGAAAGTAGTGAATAAAAAAGTATGTCGATGACCAGTGATAGATTGTAATTTTTAGTAAAAAAATAAATGCTATAGCTTTAAAACCACTCGTGTTAAAAGGATATTATAAAATGTTGCTATAAAACGAATGGTGTTAAAGGATTTTTAAAGGAAGTTTATTATTTAGTGGTGCTTCAAAAACCAATGGTATTCATGGCTATTTTCTGGTGCTGCTTGAAAACCAATGGTGTTTAAGGCCATGGAGTATCACATATGTACTGTGGTAAGAAATAAAAACTTGTCAATTTTTTTTATTGGAATTAATGGTGGAGTGATTTTGGATTTCACACACATTGAAAGTAAGGAGTAAATGGTAGCCACAGACATGTTGATTTTTCACTGTGTCATGAGTTATTATTGTCCTTATGTGAAAAGTTGTTTTTTTTTTTGTCGTTATGCTTCGAGAGCGAAGCACGGTCAGTTTGGCCGTGATAGATTATTATTTTAAAATAAGAAATTTATTCTGTGATTTATGAGGAATAGTTAATTATTGAAGTATGTAAACACTGTTTACTATTAAATTAGGTAGCAATAATTGTAAAAAGGGGTGGCAACACTTGTTTATCTTGTATTCGTACTTATTATGATGGTAATAGGCTGATTATCAAGATTAGCTATACTCTTTTATTTTTGTTACTAAAATATGTATAATTGAAAAACAGAGAAAAGTGTAGACATTATTAGAATAAATAATTATTAATTTTGTGATGTAATGTGTAGTTAATTTATGTTTCAAGAAAATAATGTGATTCAAGAATAGAACAGTTGACTATTATAGAGTTCCGACAGAAACTTTCAAGTTACACGTCATTGCTACTTAATTAAATTATAATAATGTTTTAAATAGAGAAAACTATTTGTTAATTATTAGAATAATATCTTATGATCTTTAAGAATAATTTTGTGTAATGCTGTACTATAATTGTGAATTAAAATACCTCAATTGACTTATGACTTGTGTGTACTTTTGATAAATAACTTTAAACTAAATATTGTATTAACTTGATAATGGTTTCAATTATTAATATTAATGTTAACTAGTGCCTGGAAACATATAATTGTTAGTAATTCAGCCTAATTGTTTACTATGAACAGAATATTGTGTTATGTTGTCAGCTTGGTATAAGGAAAATGTAGAGGGAACAAAGAAAGATAGTAACCTATATAAACCACTGTTGGGGTGAGAGTAGTTAGTTTTTGTGCAACGAGCCTCCTCGAATAAAGATAAGTATTCTTACTGTATCTCTCTGTATTTGATTGTTATAAATTGTGTTATGTATACCTAATAATGTACCTAATAATTTCCGTGGAAACTCATCTTAACTGTGTAATTGTTGTGTACCCATTTTAACTCGTTGATAAACCAATCCAATGAATCATTGAAAAATATAAAGAGTGTTAATTTTGTACATCGTTTCATTCCTTCTCTTTGCTAGTTTTGCCTAAAATAATTAAATTATTTACTCTCAAATAGCATCTAATTAAAGTTAGTACACTAGGGTTTTATTTCTTTGCTTTAATACTTGTGATTTCTAAATATAGAAATGTAGTTCTTTATCTGCCTAAGTAAATAAAAGTTCGTAGCTTATTCATCGTCATGATCAACCATTTGTCGGCTCACTACTGAGCACGGGTCACTTCTCAGAGTGAGAAGGTTTAGGCCCTAGTCTGCCACGCTGGCCCAATGTGGATTGGTAGACTAAAATAAATTACATAATAACTATTAAAATACCTTATAAATTGTAGCTCTACCTGAAATTTTTTAATACCCGCGACTTCGTCCGCGTGGGTTACACAAATTTGGAACCCCTATCTTACCCCCTTAGGGGTTGAATTTTCAAAAATCCTTTCTTAACAGACGTCTACGTAATATGAGATGCCTTCATCTATACTAATAAATAAAATTGGAGTGTCTGTCTGTAATTTCGAAATAACTACCGCATATTAAGGTCATATGGTTATTTGAACGATTCTATAACTGAATCACACGTTTTTAAAATTTTTGTCTGTCTGTCTGTCTGTCTGTCTGTCTGTTTGTTTGAAAAGGCTAATCTTGGGAACGGCTGAACCGATTTTGACGGGATTTTCACAGACAAGTAGAGAATTGACCAGGGAGTAACATAGGCTACTTTTTTAACCGACTTTCAAAAAGGGAGTTGTGTTTTTCTACCTATGTACACCGAAATCTCCAAGATTTCTGAACCGATTTGCGTCATTTCTTTTTTAATCGATAGAGGAACTTTGCGACATTGTTTCATAAAAAATTTGGAGTCCAACTCCTCAATCCTGATGCTGCAGGGGATCTGACCAATCCACGCGGGCGAAGCTGCGGGCATCAGCTAGTATTGTATATAGGTACAATATGAAACTAAGTAAGATTTTGAAACTTGTCTGTGTTTTTTAACTTTAATGTTTTAAAATCGACTGTGGTTTTTTTGAAATAAAATATTCTATTCACTTTCATAAATGACTTTCCCCATTTCCTGAGACGGAGCGTAGGATTATAGAAGAAGCTCCTCCGGCATTAATAATACAAACTTTACATCATCCCTTGAAATGTAATTAGGAATGATACGTGCGTAAGCTGACAAGAACCATGCATCAGAATTAGCCAAGATAAATAAATATAATTGGTTTATATTCACGAGGAAAAATAAATAAAATTACTTAATGTGAAATAAAAAAGCTTTGACGTTTGTTTATAGTAGTAGATAAATCTAGTTGTGCCGCCCTAGACTAGCTCGAATGAAATTTTTCCAAATCTTACTTACAAAGGAATGTGCTTACAATATAATACAAAATCTTAAATTCCTAGACCCAGATCGAGCTGTAAGTAGATATATAGATAGTGTAAGGTTATTTTTTTTAAATTGATTGGAATTATAAGAAATGATATAAAATTATTAATTTATCTTATGAAGGTAGTTTAGTAAAATCGATATTTGGCTCATTCGATGTCATACGATCTGTTGCTAGGAGGCCAACAAGAGTGAACTCGCATATATAGAATTAGGTGAGTTATAGAATTAGGTGTTTTGAAGGTTTTTATTTTAGTCTCACTCTGAGATTAAAAGTCTAGGATAATCTCTACGCATTGGATCTATTTTCTTCGCGTAGGTTTTGGGAGGACATTCCGATAATTCCTGTTTTTTTGAGTAACGCTTATAGTTTGTAATAATTAAACTTGCGCGATAACTTTAACATTCACGTTATCATTATCAGTTTAGCATCATAACTCCATGAGTAGCAATCTAAAGCTTGTAGTTTTAATAATACTAATGCCGCACTATATTTTTCATAACTACCCACGCAAACGGATATTGCACTTGTGTGAGAGGATTGCGTTCGCTCCTAAAGCCCTCGTTCGATGAGCAATGCATACGAATTGAGTTTATTTATTTTTCTACTCATGATTGATTTTTTATTCAAGTGTAAGTAAGTAGGGAAAATAACTTTAAACATAAAATAAAGGCCATATTTTAGAGTTCCTTAGTACTACAGTAAGGAACTTTCTCCAAGCATTCTTAGCTCGTATTACTCGCTTCAACTAGTATGTAAAAACCTTCATCATTAAACTACTTATTTATTTCCATTGTAACAGAATATGCTATGGAAGAGCGGGGCCGCCCGCCACAAGTACTAGTTTAATACTAGTCACTTACTGGGACGGTCCCAATTTCTATGTTATATGTAAACTTGTTTTATACCCAAATAAATATTTTTGTATTTGTATTTGTATTTGTATTTGTCGACAACCGATGTTTCATCTGTATTCCCACTACTGGACTACGGTCTCTTGTAAAGATTCCTACATACCACGGTCTTGCGCCGCCTGAATCTAGCGGTTCCCTGCGACTTGTTTGATGTCGTCAGTCCACGTACTGGGGCGTTTACCACGAGTCTTCCATGCGAGGTCCACATTTCAGCACCTTGGGATCCCATACTCTATCGGTTTTTGAAATACTAGCTGATACCCGCGACTTCGTTCGCGTGGATGTAGGTTTTTTAAAATTCCCGTGGGAACTCTTTGATTTTCCGGGATAAAAAGTAGCCTATCCAGGGTCCATCTATCTCCATTCTAAACAGCCCAATCCGTCCAGTAGTTTTTGCGTGAAGGAGTAACAAACATACACACACACACACACACACACATACAAACTTTCTCCTTTATAATATTAGTGTGATGTGCCTTGCCAATTGCCACTTCAGCTTCAGTAAAAAACTTTGCTTCGCTGAACCCCTTTCCAGAGCTAAGTTATCCTATGAAAATCAAGCGATTCTATTGGTGCGTTTAACACGCAATATCTGTATCTTAGCAACGAAGCAGTTCTATGGTGGAAAGGCAGCCTTACGGTCCGTTTACACTGAAACATCCGATTCTGAGCGGGAATTATTTTTTGTAGCATCCCGTTTATTGGCAACAGTATTCCAATGCACGCGTTCACACAAGCATATTATTATGATTCTACTCGTAAGATCCGAAAAAAAAAATTGATCCGGTTAGTTACCCTACTTTGCGACCAAAAATCGGTCCGGTAGTATTAAAAAATGTAGGATCCGATTTATTAGTAAGAGTATTTAAATAAATATTGTATTGTGTTTGTACAAGCATATGATTGCAAGATCCGGAAAAAACCAGAACCGGTGGGTTGGATGGGAGATTACCGTCGCCGACGGCACCGGACGGCCGTGTGAACACAGTATCCGGTTTTGGAGAATCCGATGAAAATTCACGCCGTGTGAACGGGGTAATATGCGTGCCGCACCACTCGTCCTACACCAAAAGCCGTGGCCCAAGTTTAATATAAACAATAAACATTCGGTTCCGCAGCAACTACTACTGAATTGTGTTAACAATTAAACTCTCAGATAGTAAAATCAACCCGTATAATGCAATGTAAATCGGTCGGAGCGCAAACAGCAACTGAAGCCTGTCGTTCCACGCCACGTCCTCGCCCTAGCGCCATCTTTTCCGTCTCGATGGAGGGGGCTCTGACGTCACGACCACAGCATAACGACCAACACCAAGCAACACCGAACGTGAGAACGAGTTGTTGCCAACACGGCCATGCTGCATGGTGCCCGCCCCGGGCACCCCACGAGTCGGGATAAAATTACTGCAAAATAAACAACCGTTAACACCTGATTCCCATTACCTACTTGTAAGGATCCTTCCTAACTTCCTAAGGAATATTGCCCATTCATTGTCACTTATCACTTAACAATCATACGACGCTCGCAACTTAAGATACCTCCACTATGTACTCGTAAGATCCAGGAATATTGTCCATTCGTTATCACTCATCACAACAACAGCTTTCAATTTAAAGAACAAAACAACCGCATCTAAAGGGACTTTGCCACACTTAGGGGACCAGATTTGTCGTAGTTGAAAACCAACTGCACTTAAAGAGCGTTTCGCTCACTTAAATGCAGCAAGTTGGTCAAGACCACTTGCACTTAAAGAACATTTCGCTCACTTAAGCGTACCAAGTTGGTGAAGACCACTTGAAGATCACTTGCACTTAAAGAACATTTCGCTCACTTAAGTGTACCAAGTTCACCTTCAAGTTCCAAGCATCATAGAAGACCACTTGAAGACCACTTGCACTTAAAGAGCATTTCACTCACTTAAGCTTACCAAGTTCGCCATCAAGTTCTAAGCATTATAGAAGACCACTTGAAGACTACTTGCACTTAAAGAGCATTTCACTCACTTAAGCGTACCAAGTTCGCCATCAAGGTCAAGTATCGTAGAAGATCACTTGAAGACCACTTGCACTTAAAGAGCATTTCACTCACTTAAGCGTACCAAGTTCGCCTTCAAGTTTAAGCATCGTATTCCAATGTGATATTTTATATTCATGGTACAACATTCCCAATTATCTTTCGAATATTTTATCAAAGTTCAAGCTTCGTATCCCAGTGTGATATCTTATATCCATGGTGCAATATTCCAACTAATTAATCTTCCAAAATTTTATCACGGCTCGCTGTATCAATTATGTTGCTATACATACTTAATTTTAAATAGATTACTCAACATAATACACAAGGTAGCCTTGCCAACACGGTTTTTAATACTCCATGAATATTCTTTAAAGAAGAATGCATTAGCACTCACGATTAAAATCAGATCATACCTCTTTACTAAATCTCAAAATTCTTTACTAAATTCTGAACACATACTCAATGCCATAGCATCGTGCACCCACACAGTGCTCCGACACTATTCATCCACGTATGCAATCACCACACTATCTTTATCTACCGCGCATCCACGCAAGGGATCACCGGTGCCTAGTTCACCATAATACAAGGTATTTGATCTCATAAGAATCATATTAGATCTCATCCATTTTATTTTAACTATCAAGGCTTTATTATTATAAACGGATCATTTGATTGTAAAGCTGGTGCTATCAAAGTTAACTTTAAATAATTATTATCATACTAAAACTATCACTTTTTAAACTAATCAATATCTTAACTGCAGTTATATTAATGATTTCACTAGTTCACTGCATTATTAATTACGAGGGTTGGTCACCAAATATAATCTTATAACCCACAAACTATTTTAATTCATGAATTACTGTAGTATCAAACAATAATAATAATTGGTATTTCATATTCCATATATGCAAATATTAATTACGCTATCTCAAATAATTATTAGTCTAATTAAAAATGATAAACAGAGAGTCATGGATTATGAGCGACACCGATGCATGCCACTGCCAAAACCAAGACTTTATTTTTAACTCATTCATCTGTCCATTCACGCAGGGAATTCATCTACTGCCACTGTATGCTATCTAATATTTCTATTCGCACAATATACTCTTACTGTCACTCTTTATTATTTTCGGCCTGTCCTGATTATAGCACAGAATTGCAACTGAGAGCATAAAAATGTTGCATTTGTCTACCCTCTTATTGTAATCTTTTAAATGAGAATTTCTCAAGTTAATAATACCCACTTAGCTATCCGAACAAGAATATTTCTTTGTTCAACGCAAATGTGAAGCTTTTACCCAAATTTGTAATATTAGGTATTAACTACCAACATAAATCATAGTTATTTTTTTTTTAATATTATTCTAATTTGCATTATTAATGATATACTATGACTTTACAAACTAAATAAAGCTTCATTATCATATTATACACACCACAATCCGTAATTATTATTTGTTTTTGAAGCAGGTACCCAACAAATGCAACAAAACTTTTGAATTGAACAGACTACAGGCAATAGTTCTAACTCTGAAGAGAAATATTACTTTCATCGTTACTAGTCTGTCTGTGTCTATTTTATTAAAATATAATGTACAATCCTTTTACCTTCGTTCTAGTTCAATCTAATCGACTTGTACATGTATACAAAACGGTTCTCTGTTTGGATGGACAAAAAATAGCTAAAATGCTTTCAGAGGTCAATGTGTATACGAGTCTACTACTATTACATTACTTTTCCCGGGGATAAACCAAATCGGATCACTCTGTTACATTCCGTCCAAGCAAGTTATTACTCCCTAGTACCCAATAGGTACATACCTATAACGTAAAAATAAATTCGCTGAACGCAATTGAATCAAAAGGAATGTTAACACATTTTTTTTTTTATTACCTTTTTGTAATTCTGCTAAAAACCCTTGTATCAACAAAAAAAATTCAGCTTTATCTTTAAATAGAAACCTTACGTAAAATTATTCATCTTGTATGCCAAAAGTACGCCCTAATATTATAACGATCTAGTCAAACATCATATTGTAATGCATGGTAAATTATTTTGACGATTCAAAGCATTTGTAAAAGTTTACTTGAATTATTATATCATATTCTATTCTAGTCTAGTCTATTCTATTCTATTGTATATTGAATAGTATATCGAAAAGGGGATGCCTATGTCGATGAGCACGCAGAATATAAAAAATAAAACTAAAACTTCATATGTAAATAATCTTTACTGTAATAATTTAAAGTTATTATCTATCTAATTAATTATTTACTTAGGTAGCACTAAGGTAAACCTGTACAGTACTTATTTAAAATTGCAACAAAGGCTCTTTTTTAAATATTTACTGATTTAAATAACCTGTATAGCAATAATAATAGATGAAACAAAAGAAACAATATTTAAACAAAACTAAAAAATGGCTAATCCAAAAATGTTACTACAGTGTGCATGAACTATTGAATGAATATACCTCAATAATATGATAATACGATATAAGAAGATTGTAATAACTTTGTTAACCACTTTTTATTTGTAAGTACTTTTTTTTTTAAAGTCTGATTAGTTATAATAGGACATAATTTGAAAACTCCCATAATCTTTATTTATATGTGACCTTTTTATTTTATTTTTATTTAATGACCATATAATTAATTCATAATTTTTGCTATTCATATTTCATATTTCATAAGAATTGTAATATTACCTTTGATTATTTACATATGTTTTACTTTGCAACGCCCCAACGGGGCTTCATGTTGTAATATTATGATATTTTTTTTATTTATGATGTAAGACATGAATGCAAATAAAGAAAGAATAAAGAATTACCTCTATAAAGATACGAAAATTCTAAATATAAGTCACTCGTACGCGCTTCAAACTTGTATTCCTATCAGGAAAATAATAACAGGATATATACACTCCCAATTATGCTTTAAAAGAAGAACAATTACGAAAACTTCCCTAAAAACTAGTATTATAAACGTATGGATGTTATTACTTACCCACACAATTATTCAATGTAGATAATATGAAGTACTAAAATGGATACTTGATATCATGTGCGTAAGTACCTACCATTGTAAATGTAAATAGCTGTAATTCCTGATATCTAAAAGGACTGTTATGCTCTTTATTGATAAATAAATGTTTTTAAACTGAAATCCCTTTACTAACGATTTTGATATGCGCGGACAACTACTTCCGATATCTATAAACGCCTCGTGACATGTATCAAAAATATACACTTTTTAACCCCATATATTATGTAACATTTACTTATAATTAATATAATAACTTATTATTATAATATTAATATTGACATTTAATTAAGAGACATGTTACCATAGAAATTAATTCACTTTTTGGTCTCATCAGGATTATTTGTACGGATTATTCCTGATGAGTATTAAATATTTGCATGCTTATGAAGTAGAATATGAAGGTCGCTACTTAGTTATAATTTTGAACTCAACAACTGATATTCAGCAAATAAATAAATTTCATTTCATTTCAGTATACGAGTTCGGGATTGGTTATCATGATTTATATCTGAGCTAACATTTCACTTGTAAAGTTTGACTAACCTAAGACATTCTTCGATTACTTTTACCACTACCACTATAACATTTTAACTTGTTCGTCACGTATACTACCCACATGTTTAATATTTTTATTATAAAAAACTTCTATGTAAATAACTAGCTCAATCGTCACACGTTTTTAAATTATTATCTTCTAAGGACGTATATTACTGATGCTACTATAATAATTGACCCACTATAATTTAAATAATATTTTGTTCGAAAAAAAAAGTTGAGACAAACGTGAATTTAACATTAAGTTCCAAAATAAAATTCGAACAAACTAAAAATTAACCATTTTAAAAACATATTCCCTTGAATTTGGAACTAAAAGACAATTTCGTTTACCGATCACTATTCCCACGAGGACCACTTATAGACTGTACGCAATATTAAATCGTGCCAGACTTTTAGCTGATACCTTCAACTTAGTTTAGTAATGAATTATCTCACCTGACTATACAAAAGTTTGAGAATACGATTTAGTAATTTAAACCATATTCACTTAATCTTTAATAATTATTCAAAGTACTCACAGTTTCGGTATCTTTACGAGATACCTTATTACGTTTCCATCGCGGCCGACGGTGTCCTGGCACTTGAAGACCTCTAGGTGGAAAAGTACGTTTGCGTTTCGACCGATTTTTCCTCAAAGCGTAAGTTACTACACACTTCTGATGTTAACAATTAAACTCTCAGATAGTAAAATCAACCCGTATAATGCAATGTAAATCGGTCGGAGCGCAAACAGCAACTGAAGCCTGTCGTTCCACGCCACGTCCTCGCCCTAGCGCCATCTTTTCCGTCTCGATGGAGGGGGCTCTGACGTCACGACCACAGCATAACGACCAACACCAAGCAACACCGAACGTGAGAACGAGTTGTTGCCAACAATTGTAAACAAATCAGATGAAACAAGCAAGTCTATAAACTGTACTGTTTCTGTTTGAACAACTCGATACAGACAGACGGAATTACAGCTATACATACAGACTTGAAAGAAAGACTTGAGTTCGTAAACAATTTGAATCTCGGATTTCTCAGGAACTCTTATCAAGATTTGTTACGTTTTAATCTTACCCGACTTTGAGGCATATCACAGAAGAGTTGTTGTTTTAGTGCTTTAGTTTAATCCAAAGTATTCAAACTTCTCTCAAAGTATTCATTACGTTTGACAGATGAAATATCTTTATCTCTATATATCTATCATAATATATGTATTCGGTAATAAAATAATTATTTTTTTAATGTTTAGTGTTTGTGGTTATTGAAGTCGCTTTTACTTTTTATTTCACAATAATATTTTTAGTGGCCCCACTGTACTAAAATATGCTACCAGGTATAGCATATTTTAGTACAGTGGGGCCACAAGTTGACCTACCAATTTAAAAAAAAAAACAGTCGAATAGATAACCTCCTCCTTTTTTTGAAGTCGGTTAATAAAAAAGAACATAATCTTGTACGATGGTACGGAAGCCTTCGCGTGCGAGTGAAAGTACAGCATTTATAAACATGCTATTAGTACGTGCCTATATAATCATAATTCATAATATTCAATATGCGGGTCTATAACCACTAAATAGCAAACAGGCTTAACAAACAAACCCTGCCTGATCAAACAGATACACGCATCTATTGTGCCCCAAATAGTTAATAATAAAACAGGGTCCAAAGATAACATGACTTTCACCAGGAGTTTCCTGCTATATTCTTGCAGGCATAATATATATACAGAGTATAATCAGAAACCTAGACAAGTGTAAATTAAAAATTTATAACACCCTCGACAAGTGAAGGTTACAGTAACTAGAAAAGAGCTGATAACTTTCAAACGGCTGAACCAATTTTCTTGGATTATAGCTAAGAACACTCTCGATCAAGCCACCTTTCAAACAAAAAATAAATAAATTAAAATCGGTTCGTTTGTTTAGGAGCTACGATGCCACAAACAAATACACAGATACACACGTCAAACTTATAACACCCCTCTTTTTGGTCGGGGGTTAAAAAACGTAGACAGGTGATACCTACTATGATGATTACTGATGAGATAGGTACCACAAAATAAACCGTAAAAAACGCAATTTTTTAAAGTTCGCAAAGTATTGTAAATAAAACATCTGGTTGAAGCTAGAGATCAACGAACGTTGCGTAGACAGGTGCCGCGGGGTCAACGCCGCGTCGTAGGCGGGGCATTAACCCCGAGTTTGCACGATATACATTGCGGGTTTGAACAATACTAAATCACTAAAACTTCAAGTATGTATAAGGAAAATGGTTATTGGTATTGGATTGCGTTTAGGTAGTATAATTATAATAGCGCTAAGTTTTCGCTATCGTTCTAATTATACCTACTCTGTATGTATAGCCCGGCATCAATTCTATACCGAGTTCTAAAGTTTGGTATATCTGCGTTCACGTGTCAATATAGGCCGGGCAATGGCTTTGACTTACAAAAGGTCAAGGAAAGTTCTAATTTGATAGCTTTGCAAAGTACGGTGTTCTAATGAATATGCCAAGTTTGCGATCTTGAGTGGCCCCACTCCCGCCACCCTGTTGGAAAAATTGTACTGAAAACAGTTTTTAGAGAAAATCTTCTCTCCAGGGACCTAACTATGTCAAAAACAACTGATCAATACAAATATTACAAATGTGAAAGTGTGTCTGTCTGTCTATTTGTTTACTCTCTGCTACGTTTTCACACGAAGTTTAGTCAGAGACAGTGTGCATATAGGCTACTTTTATCCCGGAAAATTAAAACGCCAAATTATATAATAATATTTAAGGAATTGTAAGTTCCCAAATTGCCCCTGCAGGAATCAAACCTGCGCCCTCCCACTGATAAGCCTACAGCGTTTACTACTGAGCCAGGGAAGTTGTCATTTAGTCCATACTTCCATACTAATTAACTTTATACTTATTTAATATTATAAATGCAAAAGTGTGTCTGTCTGTCTGTCTGCTACATTTTCACGGCTCAACCGCTGAACCGATTTTAATGAAATTTGGTTGGTACAGAGTTAGCTTATATCCCGGATACGGACATAGGCTACTTTTATCCCGAAAAATCAAAGAGTTCCTACGGGATTCGTAAGGGTCTATCCGTTTAACCGATTTATATGAAATTTGGTACAGAGGTAGCTTATGCTCTCCGGATAATGCCTTCGGCAACTATTTATCCCGAAAAAGCAAAGAGTTCCCATGGGACTTTAATGAAAACCTAAATCCACGCGGACGGAGTCGCGGGCATCATCTAGTCTTTTATATACAAGCTATCCAGACCCCCGGAGCTCTATATTTTACTTATCCAGAGCTAGAATATCTCGGAAGTCGGATATAATGTTGCAAACGAGCGCTGCACCTAAAAGCCTTACTCTAGCGATAAATATCACCTGTCCTATTCAATATGCGAAGATTTTCCCTCCTCGAATATTACGTTCACGGCTATCTTTCTAGGTTACGCGAGTACCGGCGATACTCAGCACGGGGTGTGAAATATTTAGACAGTGATACAGTTATACCGTGCTAGGAAATAGTGTTGCAGATAGTATTCTGTGCAAAAAAATAGTGTTGCAGATAATATTCTGTCCTAAAAAATAGTGTTACAGATAATATTCTGTCCAAAAAAATAGTGTTGCAGATAATATTCTGTCCAAAAAAATAGTGTTGCAGATAATATTCTGTCCTAAAAAATAGTGTTGCAGATAATATTCTGTCCTAAAAAATAGTGTTGCAGATAATAATATTCTGTCCTAAAAAATAGTGTTGCAGATATACCGTGCTAGGAAATAGTGTTGCAAATAGTATTCTGTCCTAAAAAATAGTGTTGCAGATAATATTCTGTCCTAAAAAATAGTGTTGCAGATATACCGTGCTAGGAAAAAATTGTGTTGTAGATATACTTGCGCTAAGAAATGTTTTGAAGATATGCCGTGCCATATTAAATGACAGAGATTGTATAATATAAGCCGTAACTATGAATAGATCCCGTTATAATATTATCGCATTGATAACAAAACAGAGGATTGGGTGGATCGGGATGATTGTCATCATCAGTACAGAACAACCCCTCGCCAGACACCATTAAAGTTTAAAAGTTTAATGGCGTCTGGCTGGGGGTTACACGATACATACAATGTATGATCTTTACGTATAATGCGTGATATTTTCTAATGCTATTCCAAAGAAAATTACTTTATACTTTGACGTAAGATTTTTCACACCTTTATTACCGGCTATCTCGCAAAGCCACCATGATCCAAACTTCATAGTTGCCGATCGTTCCCCCCTGTGTTGGGGACAATACGCAGAGAAACTTTCAGCTTGTATAAAATAACGAAGGTCTGACACGCGCTGGCTCCATCTCTAATTGTCATACTATGATAATAAAATGGAATGAAATAACCCACTACCTAGAAGAGTATTGTTGTATTAAATAATAAATAAAATAAATAAATAAAGGTTTATTCAGCTCTCATATACAGAATCACACACAAAAACAAAAAAAAGAACAAGAATAACAACAAAGATAAAATCAAACTCGAATATAAATCAAACTCAAAACTAGAAAACACCATTATCCTATTGCTGTGTCTGTGAGCTAAAAGGGCTCTGCCTCAGCAAGATGCTGCAGTATTTGACTACTGCAGCGCTGATTTTCAGGCAGAGCCCTGGTGTCACGACCTGACAACGAAACAGTGCATATTAGATTTAATCACAGATATAAAAAGCAACCAAAAAAGAAAAAAGAATTATTAGTAGGGTAGAAAAGATATTATATATATATTATCATTTATTGTATATACATATATATATATATATATATATTATGCAAATATAAACATGAGTAGGGTCGACATGTCTTCAGCAAGGAGTACGATTTATTTATTTTTTATCTTTACTGTAGACTTCATGGAGTTATACGAGGCAGCTTAGCATTATGGGAAACTGGTGTAGGTAGCAGGTATAAGTATAGTGCAGTGCCTGGAAGATCTGGAATGAACCTTAACCCAACGCTTTTTGTTTTTCTAAAACATATTTTTTTATAATTTTTTTAAAAGAAATTGCGGATTTTAATACACGGGCTGGGGGCGGGAGATCATTCCAGATCTTGCAGGCTGCGTGTTTAAAAGTGCCTCGGAATGCGGCAGTTTTGTGCCTTGCCATAGCGATTCGGGGTGCAGATCTTATGCTGTATTTGCTGTTTTCTTTGACCCATTTTATTTTAGCGTGCAAATAAGCTGGCTTCCCTGTAGAAATTATACCAAATAGCATTGTCGCTAAGTGTAGTTTACGCCGCGATTCCATGTTTAACATATTTGCGTTGTTTATATGTGGGCTGACATGTGACCGCGGCGCTATGGAGAAACAAAATCGGGCACAAGCGTTCTGAACCCTCTGCACCAACTTTGCTGACCTGGCTAACAAACATGGCCCGTAAACAGTGTCAGCATAGTTTAATTTTGATAGGATCAAAGCATCACATAGACGTATCCTAACGTCAGTACTCAGATAGGGGCGCATTTTGTAAATGACTTTTAGTCTATAGAAACAATTTTTAACGATATTTTTGAGGTGTGTTTCAAAACGCAGATTTGAATCAAAAATAACTCCTAAATTTCGTGCTTCATATACTCTTTCCACCACCTCATTTCCTATTTGAATGGTAGGGTTATATGATTCAATTTTAGCTATAGTTCCCTTTGTCCCAATAATCATTAGTTTAGTTTTTTGAGGATTAAGGTTGAGAGAGTTTGAATCTAACCAGTTTGCTATATTTGCAAGATCCTGACTAATTTTTATCACAGCTTCAATTGTGTCTGATGGCTGGAAGGAGTAATAAAGTTGGACGTCGTCTGCGTATAAATGATATGAGCAATGTTTGATCGTGTGAATCATATCTGCAGTGTACAATGCGAACAATATGGGGCTTAATATTGACCCCTGAGGAACTCCCCTACGGACTGGCAAGGTTGAAGAGGTTAACGTGTTGCCATTCGTTTGGCTTGTAAGGACTAACTGTTCCCTATTTTTAAAATAGCTGTCAAACCACTTAACCGTCTTGTTAGTGAAACCATAGTAGGATAATTTGGATAGGAGTAAGGATGTATTAATGGAATCGAAAGCCCTGGAATAGTCTAGCAGAACCAATATGGTCCCCATGCGCTGATCTTGTGCAGTAAGTATATTATCTACTACATCCATGAGTGCTGTCGTTGTGCTATGGCTTTTACGAAAGCCAGATTGAAAAATAGGAAGTATGTTTTTGTCCTCAATGTATTTGGTCATTTGACTGCATATCACCTTTTCCAAAATTTTTGAAATACATGGGAGAATACTAATAGGTCTGAGATCTTTTAAGGTTGTAGGGTTGTTGATTTTAGGGAGAGGCTTAACAATGGCTGTTTTCCATACATCTGGGAATGTTGAAGTTACTATGGACCTATTTACTATGTTGGTTATAGTGGTGAGGCTTTGTGGGAGTGTTAACTCTAACATTTCCAGTGAGATTTTATCAACGCCAGTGGCATTCGATTTCAACCCTTTAAAAATCTTTAATATTTCATTTTCGTTAGTTAATTTAAAATCAAAAGTGTCAGGACCAAACCTATTAAATTCAAAGAAAGTATAAGTGGACAATTTGGTCGTATTTTTATAAGGGATTTCTAAAAAGTGCTTATTAATAAGTTCTGGGTTATTTAAAGACGTAGGGAGCTCATGTTCTTGCTTTTTTTTAATTATTAAAAATGATTTTAGATTTTTCCACATCACTACTGGGTTCTTAATATGTATGTTTATAAAGTATCTATAATAGGCATGTTTTTCTGCTTCAATGGCTTCGAGTACAGTTTTTTTTAGGTCTTTGTAAAATATTTTATGTGAGTCCTTTTGCGTTGATTTGTACCTCCTGTAGCTTGCATTTCGTAATTTAATCATTGATTTTATGGTATAAGTTATCCATGGACACTGCTGTTCTTTAAGAAGCGTTTTTTTACGCGGGGCGTGGAGATCAAAAATGTTTGATATATTGTTATTAAATGAAGCTACCATGCTATTTACTTCGCTCTCAATATTTATGTCCTTCCAGGGTACGTCGTTCAGATGCTGGTTAAAAAGTTGAGGGTCTACGTCTTTTAGAGGTCTAGTCATTATCCAGCGGGGTTTACTTTTTTCTTTCTTCGTATTTAATGTGGTTGTAACTACCGCATGGTTTCCTAAATCGGGGATATGTTTCACAGCAACTTCTCGCACCTTTGCATCTGTACAGATTAAATCTATGAGAGTTTCACTATGGTCGGTGAAGTGAGTAGGTTGCGTCACTAACTGAGTCAGGTTTATGCAATGAATAAAGTCTTTAAAAAGCTTTGATTTAGCGTCCATTTGATTTATCAAATTTATATTAAAATCGCCCAATAAAACCATGTTATCACAATCGGACAGACAAGTGACAGATTGCGTTAGTGCGTCTAGAAACAAATTAACATCCTGCCATGGCGGTCTATACGCTGTGCCCACGACAATGCGTCTACCATTCGTTTTAGTCTCTATCCACATTTGCTCTACAGAGTGAAGGTTGGGGTGATCGCATATTTTAATTCTGATGTCTTTTTTTAAGTAAAACCCCACTCCACCACCTCGGCCGCCACGAACGTCAGCTGGGCGAGGCTTATGGCGCAGCTTGTATCCCGGAACTATCGGCGCGAGTCCCTCTTCCCCTTCACGAATCCAAGTTTCATTAATTGCAACTATGTCCACATTTATTTCAGCCATTGCCTCAATAAACTCCTCATGTCTAGTTCCTAGAGAACCGGCATTAAATAATCCAATTTTAAAGTATGTAGACTTATCTTTTTTTAACATTTATTTTTTTTAATATTAAAAGAATTTTTGTGTACGTTAGAATTTTGTGCCGGTGTTTTAGTTTTAAAATAAAATATAAAAATACATAGACATATAAAATACGTAACTTGTTTACTAGGGAATTTACATTAGAAATCTTAAAAATATCATACAGAGTAATCTTTCCTGAGACAGCGACCCGTCGACTTCGCGAACTAATCAAATTATAATAGATGAGTATTTGCGTGTAGCGTTTTATTTCTATTATAGTAATATTTTTATAAAGATTGCTCATGACCAGGTGTGCGCACAGCAGAGAAGCACCTTGTATCTGTACTCTACATAATTTCCGGGAGAAAAATAGTAAAACTGTTCGAATATATACTCGGAAATGTAAATAGCTAAAACATAGTAATATAGTAACATAGATCTTAAATAATAAAGTTTTTATCTTAAGATAGTTCTTATTTTTAGAAACGCCATCATGGTTGTAAAAATAAACACTAATAAGTGGTTGATACAAAGTCATTACAATTGCTAACAACAGTTTAGAGACATATTTTCTTAGTTTTTCTTCAACCCAACTGGGATATCGCCAAAAATCCGTACTAGATCACCTTCTGATTTTATTAGGTGCGCTGATTTACCATCTCCTTGGCGCACGTATATTTTGCCGCGCTTGGTCCATGAGTATCTCCACTGCATATGTTTGGCTATTTCTCGAGCTTGATAAAAAAGATGCTTGTTTTTTCTCGTTAGCCTCTCGTTCACGTAGAACGTGAACGTATTACGTCTCAGGGCGCGCGGTCACGCAAACTGGAAACGGAAACGGGTGGAATTGACCGCTCTATTCTTTGACCTCTACTCTAATACCGTGTACAAACTATTTGATTTCCCAAATAATGTATTTTTAGGGTACCGTACCTCAAAAGGAAAAACGGAACCCTTTTAGGATCACTTTGTTGTCTATCTGTCTGTCTGTCCGTCCGTCCGTCGTGTCTGTCAAGAAACTTATAGGGTACTTCCCGTTGACCTAGAATGTTAAAATTTGGCAGGTAGGTAGGTCTTATAGCACAGGTACAGGAATAAATCTGAAAATCATGAATTTGTGGTCACATCATTTAAAAAAAAAAAAAAATATATTTCAATTTTCAAAGTAAGATAACTATACCAAGTGGGGTATCATATGAAAGGGCTTTAGCTGTACATTCTAAAACAGATTTTTATTTATTTTTATGCCTAACAGTTTTTGATTTATCGTGCAAAATGTTGGAAAAAATACCCGAGTACGGAACCCTCAGTGCGGGAGTCTGACTCGCACATGGCCGGTTTTTTAGATTATGTAGATCATAATTTATGAATGTCCATGTCAAAATGAACATCTGCAGGGTATGTCTGTGAGTCCACAAAATATGACCAATAGACCCATTTGCTATTGAAATGGAGACCACGTACTGGAAAATCCCAGAAATCAAAACCCACGGGATTTTTAAAAACCTATATCCACGCGAACAAAGTCGCGGCCATCGTTTAGTCTTACATAAAAGCTTTATTTACATAAACTACTGCATTGTTCGAAGCTTAATCACGGTCACGCACGGCAAACACGCTTGTGGATATAAATGGAATTAATCCTCTGTTGCTGCGTTTTTCCAGGAAATTTATTCTAGGACTACGTCACATACCTATTTACAATACAACAGAATTCTAAATAGACAAATGAAATAGTGTTAAATAAGTATTGGGAGAGTGTCTGGGAAGCCAACTATAGTGCGCGACATGGCAACCAGCCCAGCTAGCATAGGCAGTAGATAAAAATTATATCCCCGATTATATTCACTGATTTCTATGACATCAGTGGATATAATCGGGGGATATAATTTTTAAGGGGTAGAGGTGGTAGCCCTTGGCTGCAATCACACCTGCTAGCAAGTGATGATGCAGCGTGGAGCGTGCTTGCCTAAAAATTGCAGCTACTACAACAGAAAAGTTTTTTTTTTTGGTTCAAACCGGATTTAAACCCAGAACCTCAAAACCCGCAGCCGATTTAGCTAACTAACTAACTAACTGACTGTTAACTAAGTCAATGATCCATTCAAAAGGCAGCTTTATGGTTGCATGCACATCCACATTATGGAAAGTGATAGATCATGGAAATATACACTCCAGTATATACAGCTTTGCTTGTGTATGTATCAGGTAAATGGTAACGACCACTGAACATGCGAGTGAAGGGAGTATAAAGTTGGTACAAGCTGCTTAGTATGAGATTTTACTTCACACCAACGCTTTTTTATTTATTTTTTATTCTCATTTAGAGAGCTGGGTCGCATTAAGTCTAGACAATATTATTGTAATACCTAAAACTATATCTAAATACTATTAAAGGACCATCCTGTAAATACGTTTTGCTGCCTCGGACGTCGGGTTTGTAAAAATAATATTGACTCGTACATATCCGTAACTTCACTTCGGACACATTCTATCCGATAAAATAATCCCACCGAAAAAAATTCCACGTAAAAAGGTAGGCCAAGACTCACAAGTTCATAATGTTTTCACTGTTAAAAAGTTATGAGATCTCTAATAGAGCCAAGCCCCTAGCTGAGCTTAGATTTGTGCTGGCCATGGGACCTATCCGAAGTCCAAAGTAATATAGCTCTTAAATGTTCTTGACTGTATCACATTTATAACAATAAATAACAAATCACTCTACTTACAAGCTCTGATTCTACAAACCCTACATCTTGGTAAAAAAAGGACGGCTTGGCCGTTTAATGTTCGTAAAACTATTACATGACATAACATATTTTAAGGCCTTAAGGAATAGTTTGTTCGACAATTACTAATTTGTATTGTACTTCGTAATGGTCGCAGAAGCTATTCCGGGCTTAAATGTCATTTCAGATAAAAAATCCACGAACTGTAAACGGCCAAGCCGTACTTTTCAAGCCATTTTCATGGCCCACTCTCTATCGTTACCTCTTTTTTTTAAAAGCTTTTATTCAACTTGCAATGTACTCGTATGTAAATATGTTTGTTCGGGTGGAATCTTGCAACTCAATTTTGAAGCAGATATACCAAATTTCAGTCTTTTAGGACTTCAGGAAACACAGATACTTGGTACGTTTGATAAATCTGCCACGGACATCTTATCCTGAAAACTTTAAAATTCGAGCAACAGATTTTACAGATATGCATCTCATATACGAGAGGATGAAGGGGGACCCGATTTCTTAATTTATCTGTTGTTCATAATTCTTGAAATTCCTACTTAATGCCAAATTTCAGTCTTCTAGGACTTCAGAAAGTACCCTAGAATTTGTGACTAGAGGTTTTGAATGTCGATAAATCTGAAACTATAAAAGCTAGACAATTGATACTCAGTGCGTTTAATAAATCTGCCAAGGACATCTTATCCTGAAAATATCAGCATTCTAGCGACAGAATTTACAGATTTGCTTTTCTCATAAGAGGCGTAGAGGGGGGGCAATTCCAATTTCTCAATATTCCTGTAGTTTGTATGCAATTTCTAGTCTACATACCAAATTTCAGTCTTCTAGGACTTCGGGAAGTACCCTAGAATTACAGACTAGAAGTTTTGACTGTCAATAAATCTGAAACTATAAAAGCTAGACAATTGATACTCAATGCGTTTAATAAATCTGCCAAGGACATCTTATCCTGAAAATATCAGCATTCTAGCGACAGAATTTACAGATTCGCTTTTCTCATAAGAGGCGTAGAGGGGGGGAAATTCCAATTTCTCAATTTTCCTGTAGTTTGTGTGCATATTCTAGTCTACATACCAAATTTCAGCTTTCTAGGACTTCGGGAAGTACCCTAGAATTACAGACTATGAATTGTGATGATCATCAGTGAGGGACGAAAACGGCGTATTTTAGGTATCAATAAATCTGTAACCATAAAAGCTAGATATTTGATACTTAGTATATTTGGTAAATTTGCTGAGGACACCTTATACTGAAAATTTCAGCTTTCTAGCGTCATCCAGACCGAAGTTATGACGGGTCGAAAATACGGCGAAACACTTCGAGAAAAAGGTACGTAGCGCCCCGGCCGCCGTTTGGCTCGTCTTGGCGGGGGCACTGCCGTGCCCCCTGATTGTTCAAAAATCAAAATGTCCTGTGCAAAGTCGCTTGTAGCATAACATTCATCCCACCAATACGAAGCTAGAATCTCGGCGAGTTTTAAAATGCAGTTTTATAAATAAACAAACAAGACTGCCTCTACAAATAAAGCATTATTTGAATTTCTTTTAACTTTTCTCAGTTTGATGATTTCTCGAAAACCGAAGCTTTTTTATTATTGTTGGCTCCTGTAATACTAAGTACACGATAAATATGAAATAACAACAAACACTGGCCACTTAACAGAGTAACTGATACAATAATGCAGTGCGTGGGTTGAATTTATGATATTATTGCCAATAATAAGAGCACCCACATGAAAATATAATAATACTATTAAATCTATTGTTTGATAAACACTGTTCTGAAAGTTTACTCATCATAATGTTTAGTACAGTGTGTTTAGAATGAGTTCACATCTCCCAACGTTGATGAAATTCGATGAAATTCGAGCGTCGAGAGACCTTATTTAAAGTGAAATGGACTTTAACAAAATCGGTGGTACTGAATTTTTGACTAAGAATATATATTTTTTAGGGTTACAGGGAAATATGTCACGATCCCATTTAATGTTCGTAAATTAGTCGTTTGATGGCTAATGTCCTGTGCCCTATTATAGGACATTAGCCATCAAACGACCACTAAAGTGTTTGACTTGATATTTGCACTCCACATTTGACCAGGGTGGACCATGGCGTAACACCTTCTGAAAGCAGATCCGTGCTCAGTAGTGTGCCGGCAATCGGTTGATGATGATGATTAAATTAAATATTCGAAAAGATAAGTAGATAGAAATTATCTTAGATGAAACGCTGATTAAGATATAACACTATGCTATATGCATTAAAAAAATGAATAAATAAAAAATAGTCATTTATTTCAGGCAATTTTGCATCCATTTCAAATATAAAATAAAATTCAAACGTACCAAATTTTTGAAGACAATAAAATGAAATGAAATAATATAAGTTTAAGTTAAAATAAAATAAGATAAATTGAAAATAAAAATATAAATTGCCCCCAAAGGTAAGTTCGTTACTAATTAATTTATTGGTAAGTATTTACGGTTGTTGTCGCGATGTACGGCCCAGCAATGCACCCTTTGTAAACAAGGGTTCATGTAGAAAATATAAAGTGTCAAAGGCATTTCTGTAGAATTCTCAGCACAAAACGACATGCTTCTGTCGCAGCGAAGCGTTTGGAGTGAAACAAAGCCGCTTGCTGACTTGCATTGTTTTGTCATAGCTTTCATTGCTTAGCTAGTTTTTATAGAAAATATAAAGTCAAAGGCATTTCTCAGCAAAAGACTTCTTGTGTCCCAACGAAGCATCTCGAGTAATTCAAAGCCACTTGCATTGCTGTAGCCAGCTTCAAAAAAGAAGGTGATGAATTCGATCCGTTTTTTAAACGCAAACCCTTGACGCATCTAACGGTAGGTGATGATACAGCCTAAGGTTGAGCGCGCCGGTCTAGAAGATGCCTAAGTATTCATTCTTCTAGTTTCTTGTATGTATTGCATGTGTATAGGGCCTAAATTACTGCGCCGATTTTGATGAATGAGGTGGCAATTGATTCGTTGTAAAGGTCCGGGTGACATAGGCTATATTTTATACGAAAAAAATGACCTAAGATGTTACATAAAAAAAGTAGGGGGTCTCCAAAAATGTTTGTTTGCTATTGTATCGAGTGGGATGTCAAATGAAAGAGGAGAAAATTTTAAGTTCATGAATATAAATGAACTAAAACATTAAAATATACTAAGCAACAGAAAAACAATTTTACTATAATATGTCAGCGTTTATTAAGCCAATCGTAGTCGGGGTTTAGTTTTCAACTTTATCTTGTTGTATGTATACTCTACACAACATGTATCTTTGGAGATGAAAGCTGAGCAATGGCAGTAACGGAAGAGTTTTACACTCCCCTAGGTGTAGACTTAGATACAGTATGTCAGCTTTGTGAAGACGTACATGTAAAGCAACGCCAGTCAAAGGCTCTAGAATTGTCTGCACAAAACGGCATGCTTCTGTCGCAGGGAAACGTCTTGAGACGGCGACGAGTGTGACAAAACCGGCGCCTTCCGACGACTTGCATTGTTTTTACTATAACAAGTTTTTATTCAGGAATACTCCCCATTATTTTTGGGTTTTCAGGTTCGCAGAGCTCCGTATCTCCAGAGAAAAATGGAACAGTGAGCCTTCGAGGGATTGATGAACATACTATTTTGGTCTCCGTGGCATACAATAAGCCTCAATAGCTCAACGGTTTCAGGAGCGGACTGAAAACCGGAAGATCGGAGGTTCAAACCCTACCCGTTGCACTATTGTCGTACCCACTCCTAGCACAAACTTAACGCTTAGTTGGAGGGGAAAAGGGGAATGTTAGTCATGATTAAAAATGTCTAATATTCTTTTTTTTTTTTAAAAAAAAAACGTCAATTGGAAGGCAGCCTGAAGAGTAACGCACAGCGGCAGAGTAACGTAAAGCCGAGGCACAGAATTATTTTAATAACCACTCAAAGTAAGCTTTATCTATTTTGGGATAACGTCGATGGCGCGAGACACGCACAGAGATGCCGCACGAGCGCTGCGCGCATAGATAGATATCTACTTGGAGTCTGCTCCGTGTTTTTTTTTTCAATAATGTATCAATTCTAACGTACCTACATAAAGCTAAGTTTAAGTTGTAATCAAAAATAGCTCCGTTCCACTCCACTCCGTAGGTATGCATAACTCTTTGTACGCAATATATATGTAGTTTTGATTAGCTGATGATCCCAATAAAATTAATTTTCTTGACTTCACGAAAACAAAAATCTCCAAATAGAAAGACTACTGAACTCATGATTTCAGTTTAACACACGCATGTGGCCAATAACGTAAACAAAGCGTTACAAGCGGACATACAATCAAATCTTTTACGACTCTATAATGTTCGATACGGATGGTAGAAATTAGTTTTTTTCCTGTGTATTTATGGTGTCATAAACATCTAGACTACAGGCCCATGTTTAAAAATGGGTGGGTCATATGATCCACCAGGTGACGTATACAGGACGATATAAGAGCATAAAATAATAAGTTTCAGCACTATGCCGTCACTTGTAAGCTGTCCAACAGAGTGCTGGTGAGAATTGAAAAGTGCAGGTAGAGTGAGTACATTTTGGTCATATATTTTTGTACGGCATTTTTACCATCGATAGATCCATGAAAAATAATAAGAAAGCGCGCAGTGCCGTAAAAAAATGGTGCGCCACAAAGTCAGTAAATGTTTTGATTTTCTGACAATTTCCGAGGTAAATTTGGTCATTTAATTCTATACGGCACTAGTTTCATACTGTTTCAATACAGCCTCTAATCCATTATTCCGCAACGCCGTACAAAAATCATGCGACAAGGGGAAAAAATTGAGGGTAGCAACCCCCTCTCTTTCCGTGGTCCGGGGGGTGATTTGAGAAAGTACGGCTTTGGTTCCAAAACATTATCTAGCACTCAAAAGTACTATTAAAAATAATGCCGTAAAAAAATTAGTGTTCATTTGAATGTGTATCAATAATTATCTTAATTTCATGGTATACTTAATTTTTAAAGCTGTAAAATCATTTGACTCTGTACGGCAACTTTTTTTTTAACATGATAGTGTAAAATACTATTGTTATATAGTATTGCCGTTCAAAAGAAACTGTTCTAAAAAAAATTATAGATAAATACAAAAACTGAAATTTTTCAAATTATTGCAAAAGTTTAAATATTCATAGATTAATAAAATATAGCAATTTTCTACGCTTTTCCCTTGTTTTAAATAGTATTAAGATAAATAAATTAGGAAAAAATTATGCCGTACATTTTAATGCAGACCATATCTTTTAGGCTGATGAAAATGACGCTACCATTTTAAGGGTAGTACTTTATGGCCATCTGATACTGTACGGCATTAACATATTTTTGAAGAGAACAATTGATAATATGATAAAATCACTATGCCGTCTAACTGAAGTGAACGGGTGTGTATATAATATCCACATCCCCTACAAACCTTTGGACCAACGAAAATGTACGGCATGTAAAAAAATATTATCTATGCATAAAACACTTTCAAAATAAATTAATTTTATGTTGTTTCAAATCACCCCCCGGACCACGGAAAGAGAGGGGGTTGCTACCCTCAATTTTTTCCCCTTGTCGCATGATTTTTGTACGGCGTTGCGGAATAATGGATTAGAGGCTGTATTGAAACAGTATGAAACTAGTGCCGTACAGAATTAAATGACCAAATTTACCCCGGAAATTGTCAGAAAATCAAAACATTTACTGACTTTGTGGCGCACCATTTTTTTACGGCACTGCGCGCTTTCTTATTATTTTTCATGGATCTATCGATGGTAAAAATGCCGTACAAAAATATATGACCAAAATGTACTCACTCTACCTGCACTTTTCAATTCTCACCAGCACTCTGTTGGACAGCTTACAAGTGACGGCACAGTGCTGAAACTTATTATTTTATGCTCTTATATCGTCCTGTATACGTCACCTGGTGGTTCATATGACCCACCCATTTTTAAACATGGGCCTGTAGTCTAATCGTTGACCGCTTTTGATCGGTGTAGTTTGGTTTGATCGTGGTTTTATTGCAAAAGTTCAAGTCTGTAGGTCTTATACATCTATCCATTAAGATTGTATTAAAATTGTTAAGGTCTTAAAATAATAGTATAACTATGCACTACTAAGTACTAATGGAGTATATATTCCATACCTGAATTCTCTGTTTAATTTTGGTTAGTGATTTTTATTTTATTTTATGTCAAAATTTTGTTGTATGTTTATTTTTTAACCCCCGACCCAAAGGTGTTATAAAATTGACGTGTGTATCTGTGTATCTGTCTGTGGCATCGTAGCCCCTAAACTAATGAACCGATTTTAATTTAGTTTTTTTTTTTTTTGTTTGAAAGGTGGCTTGATCGAGAGTGTTCTTAGCTATAATCCAAGAAAATCGGTTCAGCCGTTTGAAAGTTATCAGCTCTTTTCTAGTTCTTACTGTAACCTTCACTTGTCGGGGTTGTTATAAATTTTTAATTTACACTTGTTTATGGCAGGTGTTTGTTTTGACTACCTTAATAGATGTACATCTAATCATGTGTGTTATTATAGATTTACCTAGGTAGGTAATTTTTAAAAAATTCTGGATGTCCTAATAAATAAAAATGGGAATTAATTTTATTTTCAAGCCATCCAATGATGAGCGACACCGAATGGAATATTGGTTCAAATGGCTGACGCAATAGAACATTACTTATTCAGTATGTAAACGTGTCTAAAATATTAATGTTCGCAGGCCATTTTAATTGGCCTACAAATCACTGGAAAATTGCTTTTCCAATTATTTTTGTGTGCTGCCGTAATATCCGATGTTGTGAGAATCAAAGCCAAATCAATCAACTTTTATCTACCTTTATATTATAGTCAGGTGCTCAAACGACAAGTGTAAATTAAAAATTTATAACACCCCCGACAAGCGAAGGTTACAGAAATAACTAGAACCGATTTTCTTGAATTATAGCTAAGAACACTCTCGATCAAGCCACCTTTCAAACAAAAAAAACTAAATTAAAATCGGTTCATTACTTTAGGAGCTACGATACCACAGACAGATACACAGATACACCGATACACAGATACACACGTCAAACTTATAACACCCCTCTTTTTGGGTCGAGGGTTAAAATAGGTGCTATCGATTTTCATCTGCCATAGCTGGATATTATGAAATAAGGGTTTTTTAACTGCGAGATAGGGTTGCGCATAACGATAATCATACTTAAAAACCGGTCAAGTGCAGGATGGATTCACAGACGAAGGGTTCCGTACCGTACAAGATATAACACTTTTATGTGCAACATTGCAAGTTAATTACGGACAGTGCCACCTATGATGTGATTTGGTAAACTAATTATTTGTTAATGAACACATTTTTTTTTGTGACCTACCCACAAATTCACCTTCCTTTACTTCATTCATTATTTATTTTTTAAATTCATTTTTTCCTTTACTTGTACTGTAAGACACTGCTACTAGCTAAATTTCACGGTTCTAGGTCAACGGGAAGTATTCTATAGGTCTTGATTTTCTTGTCTTGACAGACACGACAGACGAACGAAGCCTATAAAAGGCTTCTGAGGTACGGAACCCCTTAAAAGCAATGATGAGGATTTTTTCGGAAATTCCGTCGGAACCTTTAAAAAAACCAAATTCAAGCTAGATAATAAATAGTATGAAACAGATAGGTACGTAAGGTAAATAGTGGAACTGTAGGAAAGAAGTTACGTGTTTCAACGAGCGCCAAGTAGCAAGCTTGGCTCGCGCCCAAAGTATCGCGTATCTACATGCATTTCACTTGTCTAGTGCTTATCTTGAGTGACTATTTACCTGCGCTCTGTTTAAGAACGCCTATGAGGGTTCCGTACCAAAATGAGAAAAACCAAATGCGAGTCAGACTCGTAGTGTGGATGGCAGACTTCACATACCATTGAGAATATTATGGAGAACTTACCAGCATGCAGGGTTTATCGCGATGTTTTCCTTCACCATTAAAGCAAGTGATATATTTTAAGTAATTGCTTAGAACGCATATGACCCTGAAAAGTAAGAGGGGCGTGTCCGGGATTGAACCCCCAACTTCCCAAATAGAAACCCGCAATCATCGCTGTCAAACCTTAGTCATCATTTTCATCATGATCAACCCATTTCCGCCCCACTACTGAGTACGGGTCTCCTCTCAGAATGAGAAGGGTTTAGGCCATAGTCTGCCACGCTGCGCGCTGGCCCAATGCGGATTGGCAGACTTCACACACCTTTGAGAACATGGAGAACTCTCAGGCATGCATGTGCATTAATAGAACTCTCAGGCAAACCTTAGTGTAGTATTAAAAATCTTACGAATTCTATTGTTTCCATTTTTACATCAATAAAGTCACTTAGGTACCAAATTAAGATACTTGAGGCCAAATTACAAAATAATTAGCCACAGGCAAAACTGACTTCAATTGAAAATGGTAATGCAGGTGGAGCTGGCACGGAGCCAGAATGTAAATGAAAATGTATTTTATTTGCCGCCCCCAGTCAAGGTAGGCTGCCTCGGTGTATATCAAAAAACGTGCATTTCAATTTTCAGCCAATTTTTGGCTTGGTAGGTAAATGGGTGACAGCCCAGTGGTTAAGATTTCATTTCCTTTTCTTATTTTAATTTTTCAGAAAAAAAAATGTTTAATATATGAGTAGTTCCAATTTCATTTGAATATTAAGCAACCAAAGTCCATGAAATTTTGCAGACATATTCTAGAAACTAATATCTGTGCCTGTAGTGTTTTAGATTTTTCTAAAAATATATAGTTTCAAAATTACAGGAGCTCAAAGATTTGTACGTGAATTTTTGAGTGACGGAGAGACCCCTCTTAGAGACGTTTGGTCTTATGCTCCCTAAAATATTAAGCATCCTTTAGGCTACGGGACCCTAAAAATCCTGCAAGAGGGTAATGCACGAGTTCTATTTAAAATATATTAGGAAGACGTGGCAAAACTTACATATCTTACGGGCTCTTATATGAGTTAAGGTAATGCGTTCCCGGCGTGGGTGGAATGCATAATGAATACACCTATCCAGAGTCAAGCTTTTCAAAGTCGTTTTAACTTATAATGTGGCCTACCCGTGCGCAATAGTGGCTCGAGTCTCCTCTCAGAAAGACAAGACCTTAGGCCATGGTTCACCACGCTGGCCAAAGGTGGATTGGCAGATATCATACACATTTGAAAATATTATGAAGAACTCATGCATCCATGTTTCCTCACGATAGTTTCCTTAAACATTAAAGCAAGACATTTAATTGCTTAAAAGCAGTCAGTACAAAAATATAATAGCTAAAATTACTCGTACACTCACGTTTACTAAGACCTACGAACTAAAACCTATTTATCAAAATGTCTATCACACGTACCTACAAGTTCAAGAGTTTTCGTGAAAAATAGTTGTAAGTACAACGTAATATTGGAACAAGAAAAAATTAATATTAGGAAAGGATGACCGGCAAAGTATGAAACCGGAGGGTGAGAAGTAGATTCACTACCCATGTCACTACCCATATTATTATAAATGAGAAAGTTGGATTGTTGGTTTGTCCTTCAATCATAATGGATCGACGTGATTTTTTGAATGGGTATAGTTTAAGACCTGGAGAGTCACACAGGCTACTTTTTATTCGGCAAAATCAAAGAGTTGGGAATTCTTTGATTTCAATTTTATTTGAAAATCAAAGAATTCCCATGGAGGTTGTAAATACCTAAATCCACGCGGATGAAGTCGCGGGCATCACCTAGTTATAAATAATATTCTAAGGAATAAATGGTTTACTTATCGTTTACTTACCGTACCTTAGAGAAATTGTTTTCAGGTATGTTACATAGATGGCGCTGGTCGTTTATTAAATTGCGCTGATAATCAAGTCTCGGAACATTGTTATTATCTGAGCTATAATGCAAATGCTTTAGAAATTAAAACACAAACATAAATAATTTTTGGTGAGATGCTTTTATGGCATCTTTATAAAGATGTTAGATGTGTACTACTACTTTGGAGCGATTGATAGGCAAGCTATCTGTGGAAGCATTTAGGTGTATGTATAGGCGAAAGGATCTCTTGGAGCCTACGGCATGTCTATCTCGCGAAAACTTGTGCGATTTTTTAGAGTTCTGTACCCTAAAAGTAAAAACGGAGCCCTATTAATGTCACTCTGCTGTCTGTCTGTAAGTCTGTCTATCTGTCCACGTGTCTCAGGACTCTAGCTCGTAGACAAAATGAGTTACAAACCTACAGTTTGTAAAAAAAATGGTATTTGGTGTAAGACCTTGGCCCAAACACAAATTTTGAATTAGAAATTTCATTAAATTATTTTTCAGGGGATTGCCCTCCTGAAAAACATTTTTTTTTGGCTCCCATACTGGAAAGAGTCAGAAAAAAAATATTTTTCTTATCCTAGCATGTGAGGTATCATTGTTTAGAGTAAAAACATATTTTTTATTTTTTTTTATCTTAAAAAATAAGGAATTGAGAGCTCATCAAAATTGTCAGTTCTAGACCATTTATGTGACGGGGGCTCTCTCAAAAACTAAACTAGTAAGGAATATGAAATGTCGGTACATTATATTATGATGTTCATAATTATGTACGAAACCCAAAAAAAGCGAGGTCTGACTCGCACTTGACCGGTTCTTTATTAATTGAAAGGATTCATGAAGAATACGACGTAGAGAGGATTTTTTTAGGTTTACACTTCAATATTAGGATGGAAATGTTATACCTACCTACTCATTTTTAATTTATATAATGATTTGCAAATCAATTTGATTGAAAATGAGATGAGAGGTTTATTGTTTATGCCATCTGTATTTTTTAATTACTAAACCTTTTGGTAGGTATATAACTAACAAAACATTATAATAAGCATCCATCGAAAAAATTAAATACGGTTTCTAATTTAAAGTTTAACTGAGTAACATTGTGAAAAATAGCCCTTTTAGCTTTTAATGGAATAAACGCATAAAGTTTATAAATTATACAATAGTTGATTGTATTATACAACCGTTTATTGTATAATGAATTATAAAGCAACGTAACCCCCAGTCAGGCGATAGCGATCTGACCGAATTTCGCCCCATTGGACGTAGGGTTGTCAACTAAAATATAATTCAAAATATAAATAATTTGCAGCAATTATTCATTGTAAAATTATTCAAGGTGTTCGCGGCGTGATCCCGTGGACGCACCTGTAGCTTTTTGGAGTTATCTGCTTTAATCAGTTTAATATCATTTGCGTTATCGTTGAAGGAAAACATCGCGAGGGAACCTACATGCCTGAGAGTTCTTAATATTTTTTTCGAAAATATGTGAAATCTGCCAATCCTAAAGCCATTGCCAATCCACTACTGAAAAGAGTCTCCTCTCAGAATGAGAAACCTCAGAATGAGAAGAGTTAAGGCCTGAGTCCACCACGAAGGGCAAATGCGTATTGGCAGACTTTACAAACCTTTAAGAACATTATAGATATTTTCAGGCATGCAAGTATCCTCACGATGTTTTCCGTCACCGTTAAAGCAAGCGATATTTAATTATTTCAAACGTACTCTAACACTAATTTAGATTGAACCGTGGACCCCCTGACAGGTTGAAACTTTAACCACTAGACTATCACCGCTTCTTGCTTAGTTCGTTTTAATTCTGAACTATTAAGATATGCTTCTCTTATAATTTTATCATAAATCCTAAATATTGTATCTACAGCACCGCAAAGATGAGGTGCATACGCGGGATCGGACCCCGGTCCTCCGGGAGAAGAGACCGAAGGCTTTAACCATTAAGTTATCACCCCTTTTTACTTAGTTTGCTCTAATTTTGAAGTATTAAGGTCATACTTACATTTGCTTATCAAAAAAACTATTTAACCGAATAAAATATAACCGTTGTCAAAATGTAACTTCAAGATATTGCAAAATACATAACGGGTAGCAACCCTACTTGCACCCAACATGAATAGTTCCCAAAACACACGCAAGAAAGTAATTTAATTTACCAACCTGTATCCAAACTATACGGACGCAGTATACACTCACATAATAAACCAACACTCGCCCACGGCACTGCAATATTAAAAATTCAACATAAAAAAAATCGATTCACCCAAACATTGATTACACATCGATACATCTTAACTTAGCGATCAATCGACATTATTATTAATAATCTGTGATAATGCTGTCACTTTTAGAATTCCATTTTTGAATTGGCGTCCGCGGTCGGCGCAAACCGCGCGCGCCTTATGCCCACCGTATTCTCACTGACGTATTCGCTTTTCCACGCATGCGCATCGTAACCGATACCTACATTTCATTTCGTAAAGGTGCATCCACATTTGTGACATTTCATCGTGACATGACTCCGTGACCGCGTCAGCAACGCGTGTCAGCACCGGTTGTAATCTCACGTACGTGATCTTAACGGGCGATCTCTCCATCACCTTGATATAAACCTAACTAATTTATACCCGTGACTTCATCCGCGTGGACTACACGAATTTCAAACTCCTGTTTCACCCCTTCAGGGATTGAATTTTCAAAAATCCTTTCTTAGCAGATGTCTACGTCGTAATAGCTATCTGCTATCTGCATGCTAAATTTCAGCTCGATCAGTTCAGTAGTTTGAACTGTGCATTGATAGATCAGTCAGTTAGCTTTTCCTTTCATATACATATATTATATTTTAATTTTTTTCTCATAATTTGGTTCTCATTTGAATACTAACCAATAAAACTCAATGTAATTTTGTAGCTTTTGTAGACACGTTTCAAAAACTAATTTAACTATTATGTGTGGCTTGCCTGGTTTAAAGATTCGTATGTACATTTTGAGACCTTGTTACTTTGAAAGTGGATATTTTAACGGATATCTGGAAATCACAGGTACCTACTTGTTCGAGAACGTAAGTACTATCTACAAAATTTCGTCAAGTTCGATTAGTGATCACTTACCACCAGGTGAGATTGAAGAATATCGAATAAAAAAACGCTTGGCTATTCAAAAGTCCTGTAGAGATGCCATACATATTATCGGTCTGACGCATTGTCACCAATGTGGATCCACCTTAACAAACTCTACAGTCTACCAGCCTACTTACCAAACACCCACCCTAGTACCTACTTTAGTATTAAAAAATAAGGGTTGTTTTCCCTCGCCGGCCCAGTTAAAGGTAGTTGCTTGAAAATTGTTGATGTTGTCCGATGTTGGTTACAATTACATAAATTTTAATTGGGCTAAATTGTGGGATTATTATAAGTTACTTGTAAAGTAAAAGTTTCAAATATTTCTTTAGTGCCCGTGTCATAGATATTATAAACTTGCAGAGAGGCAAATCTTATACAGTTGTATTTTAAAAAGTGAAGAGTGAAAACTAATTCGTCTGTTTGTGTGTGTAACACATACGCCTAATGACAAGTGTAAATTAAAAATTTATAACACCCCCGACAAGTGAAGGTTACAGTAACTAGAAAAGAGCTGATAACTTTAACACTCTCGATCAAGCCACCTTTCAAACAAAACAAAAACTAAATTAAAACCGGTTCATTCGTTTAGGAGTTATGATGCCACAGATACACAGATACACAGATATACACGTCAAACTTATAACACCCCTCTTTTTGGGTCGGGGGTTAAAAATATATATAGGTAAAAATTATTCCAATGAATGTGTTTTTATTAGGATGCCGATTTTGTTATTTAAATTATTTGACACAAGCCGATGCCCGCGACTTCGCCCGCGTGGATTTAGGTTTTTCGAAATCCCGTGGGAACTCTTTGATTTTCCATGATAAAAAGTAGCCTATGTGCTCATGATATTATCTATCTCCTTTCCAAATTTCAGCCAAACCCGTCCAGTAGTTTTTGCGTGAAGGAGTAACAAACATACACACACACACACACACACATACAAACTTTCGCCTTTATAATATTAGTGTGATTTTAGTATATATTACAAGTGTTGCACGTTTTGTATGGCAATAACTTAAATAGTATTATTTTTAGCATAAGTTTAGATTTAACCTGTGTTATAAAAATTTGCATGCATATTAGTGGGTAAAACATTGTTCACCAATTTAATAAGATCCTGTTATTATGTTTTTAACCCCCGACCCAAAAAGAGGGGTGTTATAAGTTTGACGTGTGTATCTGTGTATCTGTGTATCTGTGTATCTGTCTGTGGCATCGTAGCGCCTAAACGAATGAACCGATTTTAATTTAGTTTTTTTTGTTTGAAAGGTGACTTGAGCGAGAGTGTTCTTAGCTATAATCTAAAAAAATTGGTTCAGCCGTTTAAGAGTTATGAGCTCTTTTGTAGTTTTCTTGTAGAAAAGAAGGTTAGATAACCGTTAGGTTCTTAATATTATGTCAATTGACAAATGTCAAGCTGTCAAGATGGACGTTGCCTAAATACATAATTATTTATTTGAAAATGATGTTTTGGAAAACTCAGATACTTTGGATCGTCGGGGGTGTTATAAATTTTTAATTTACACTAATTGTTGAGCATGTAAATACTGGTATACTTGAATAGGTAGGTACTTTGAGTATAGCACACACACGCAACATAAAGTATCTATCGTTTGCGTAGTGAATACTCTCCATTGAGATAGGCCGCCGTGACCGATTTTCAGTCGGAAGGAACATAAAACATAACAGCTATTTTTTTTTATTCAGATACAAGTTAGCTTGACTGTTATCTCACCTGGTGGTAAGTGGTGATGGAAGGGGGCTAACCTGGAAGAGGTACGGCAGTTTTTATTAAACACTTTGGTTACTACACGCAATCGCACCGGAACGCTGAATCACTTGGCCGCACGGCTCTGCCACTAGGGTGGTAACTAGCCACGGCCGAAGCCACCAGACCAGATCAGAGATGTAGACATTATAAAATACCAAACCAAACCAAGAATCGAACCCGGAACGGAGACTAATAAGACCGCATCGCTTACCGCTGCACCAGAGAAAGTCGTCAAAGTCCTATCTCGTAATTCTAGTAGGTACCTATTCTGTGTGTATTATCTAAAATGTATGCATGCAATTATCGCACGCTCCCTACAGACACACTGCTCTGCACCGCAAGGTTTACATTCTGACCGTTCTTAGAAATGATTAACGTGGCCACCCAGCCACCCTCACTTGAGTCCATTATCCAAAATGGACGTATATACCTACCTACTTTATAGGTATGTTTATTATTTAAGACTATGTAGGTATCACAGTTAGTTACATTAAGGCTAACTTCAATGCCCAACAACGCCATAACTATCGCGATAATCAACGCGTTAAACTGAGTGGCCACACTTGAACGGTTAACGTCTAATGCCAATTGAATTGGAGTTAAAATCGTCTAACACCGAACGACATAGTGAATGCCGTTGTGCATTGATCGTGGCTACATCTAAGTACGTTTAAAGGGAAACGCCATTGGACATCGCGTTTTGGCCGTTAATGTGGCCGGGACATGAAAAAACCTACATGCCTGAAAGTTCTCAATAATATTCTTATGGTCTATGAAGTCTGTCAATCCGTACTTTTTAACCCCCGACCCAAACAGAGCGGTGTTATAAGTTTGACGTGTGTATCCGTCTGTGGCATCGTAGCTCCTAAACTAATGAACCGATTTTAAATTAGGTTTTTTTGTTTGAAAGGTGGCTTGATCGAGAGTGATCTTAGATATAATCCAAGAAAATAGGTTCAGCCGTTTGATAGTTATCAGCTCTTTTCCAGTTACTGTAACCTTCACTTGTCGGGGGCGTTATAAATTTTTAATTTACACTTGTGACTACTTGGATTATGGCCTACACTCCTCTATGAATGACAAGTGTAAATTAAAAATTTTCAACACCCCCGACAAATCATTTTCAAATAAATAATTATGTATATCTAGGCAACGTCCATCTTGATAGCTTGACATTTGTCAATTGACACTTGAATATTATGAACCTAAGGGTTATCTAACCTTCTTTTCTACAAGAAAACTAGAAAATAGCTGATAACTTTTAAACGGCTGAACCAATTTTTTTAGATTATAGCTAAGAACACTCTCGATCAAGCCACCTTTCAAACAAAAAAAAGTAAATTAAAATCGGTTCATTCGTTTAGGCGCTACGATGCCACAGACAGATACACAGATACACAGATACACAGACACACAGATACACAGATACACAGACACACAGATACACAGATACACACGTCAAACTTATAACACCCCTCTTTTTGGGTCGGGGGTTAATAAAACTAAAAAAAATATATGATGTACATAACCATGCAAACTTCCAACGAAAATTGGTTTGAACGAGATCTAATAAGTAGTTTTTTTTGAATACGTCATAAGAAATTAAAATGTGTTTAAATTTTCAAAATAAGATAACTATACCAAGTGGGGTATCATATGAAAGGGCTTTACCTGTTTATTCTAAAACAGATTTTTATTAATTTTTATGTGTTTGATTTATCGTGCAAAATGTCGGAAAAATAACCGAGTACGGAACCCTCGGTGCGCGAGTCTGACTCACACTTGGCCGGTTTTTTAGAGAAGGCTTGTGCTCAGTAGTGGGCTAAGAGTGGGTTGATAATTGTAATAATGATGATGACTTTAACCATATTTTCTTAGTTGAAATATTTCTAGATTATTTCTCAGAAAAATGACGTCGTTGTTTTTTATTAATTTTACCTGATAAGAAAAACTATTTCCTTTTAAACAGAAAACTTAAAACAAAGTGTGATGTTTTTCAAGAGGTTTTAAAAAGATAGTGCAGCTGGCTGAGCTTTTATAACAAGTTCGTTAATTAGACAAGAAAGAAAGAAAGTTAAGTACAAAGAAGAATTAACAAGGTTGTACATAACTAAATTAGAGCTTACGGCACGTAACGGGGGAACTGGAGGAAACTGATGCATTTGAGTTTCTTTTCTAATTGCATATTCTTGCAACTCTTTGAACATGCTTTGAACTTAGTTCTTGTATATCACGTTATAATAACTATATATATATTTGACTATAGAGATATATTTGTCGGACTGCACTTTCGAAGAAAAGATTAAAGCATTTATTGGTTTTGTTATTGAGGAGATTATGAAGTATATTTCGGTTTGGTTTGGGGATAATGACATCTGCACATGGCTGCTTTCTAAATCAAATTATGGATAGTGAGGAAGGCTTATTTTGTTAGATTAAGAATTTTGTTGTATTGTTGTATTCAATTAGATTATAATAGGGCTGACATGTACTTTTAAATGTATCAAAGCCCTTAAATAAATAAAGAAAGAAAAAAAAAAAAAAATAACTATCTGTATTGTATAACTCCTTCTACGAGTACCAACTTCCTCTTTGGCTTAGTGGTTAGCACCAAGATTTCTTCTTAATGTTGTCAAAGAATCAAAGATGGGTGAAATCTGATAATCCACACTTGGCCAACGTTATTATACAAGTGTAAGAAATTAAAAAATTAAATAACACCCCCGACAAGTAAAGGTTACAGTAACTAGAAAAGAGCTGATAACTTTCAAACGGCTGCACCGATTTTTTTGGATTATAGCTAAGAACACTCTCGATCAAGCCACCTTTAAAACAAAAAATCTATATTAGAAGCGGTTCATTTCTTTAGGTGCTGCGATGCCACAGACAGATACACAGATACACACGTCAAACTTATAACAACCCTCTTTTTGGGTCGGGGGTTATTAAAAAAAGATCCGATTTCCGTAGTAGATTGACGATGGGTTAAGAGGATTATGATAATGATGGTGAAATTACGCCAGTTGGGAATCGAACCTTCCCACATAATATTATGAGGCCACAGCACACACCATCGCGCCAATGAGATCGTCCGTACTAAGCCGATATCACAATATTATTTGCAATAACCCACGCTATTATAAACGCTGGATGCATTTGCATAAAAGCAACATTAAGTGTTTAATTTCAAAAGTTATTACGTAACTAACTTATTGGGGTGCTATACACATGGTCGAGCCCGCACATCCGATTCGGTTGTTTTATTGAACAAAACTAAACCGACCCAGTGTTTCTTACATACAAGTATTTATCTAATGTTTTACTTTCATTCCACCCGGGGAATAATAGTTGATTTCTCGCGCCGCTTTTAAGTGTTTCCGAAAGCGTCCTATTATTTATATTGTAGTTACAAAGTAATAATAAATCAATTAACATTGGAAATGCTTATATGAGATTTTTTCCAGCTTCCCGTTCAAGGTTTATTCTTATTTATTTAAATATTACTTGCTTTAACAGGGCTCTCTCCGTGACCTACTCCATACAATCGTAGTTCTAATTTCATTTTCGAATATTAAGCAACCAAAGTCCATCAAATTTTGCAAACATATTCTAGGAATCTGTGCCTGTGGTGTTTTAGATTTTTCTAAAATTTGTATTTTCAAAATTACAGGAGCTCAAAGATTTTGTATGTGAATTTTTAAGACCGCGTAACTTTGAAACCGAATATTTTAACAGAAATCTGGAAAACCACAGGCATAGATATTAGTTTCTACAATATATCTGCAAAATTTCATGGACTTTGGTTGCTTAATATTCAAATGAAATTGGAACTACGTTTGTATGGAGCGAGTGACGGAGAGACCCCTCTTAACGGTGAAAGAAAATGTCATGAGGAACCCTGCATGCCTCATAGTTGTTCCTCCATATAATGTTTTGAAAGGTGTGGGAAGTCTGTTAATCCGCCGTGAGCCAGCGTGGCAGAACCATAGATATAAAGGCAGAACTTTCTTACTCTGAGAAGAGACCCATGCTCAGTAGTGAACCCTCAATGTGTTAATGATATTTCAGATGAGCCAACCATGTGTATAGCAATCCTTATAATAATATCAACGGAATTTATTATGGAGAGAGCTGGTAGTTGCGACCTCGTTTATTAGCCAATCTCGTTATTTTATTACCCTTTATACCTTTATCCGGGCGATGATATTACTTCAACGATTTTAATTAATACTTCACTTATAGCTTTTTTGCAATATTATATAGGTCACATCTTCATCAGAATGAAATAGTTATTTATTATTTTACTACGGGCATTAATTAGCTAGTTGCTAATGCTTGCAAGTTGAAACTATTTTCAAACAACCAGCTAACTCCTCGCGTCAAAGGGGAGAATAGTTATGTTGTTTGAAAATTTCTCTCCCATCATATTATTGTGAAAGGTCGTATTTACAGACTCGCTTATGCCCGCGATTTCGTCGATGGAATTTTCAAAAATGCTTTCTTAATCGATAGAGATCGAGTAAGCAGAGACTTAGGATGTCGGATAGCCATCTGCAGCCTGATTTGTCCAGTAGTTTGAGATGTGCGTTGTTAAATCAGTTAGACATTCACCTTTTCCTTTTATATACTTATTTAAATTTTTCCAATTACCTTTTCCATATACCGTTTCTATTACAATATTTAAATTTCTGTGGTTATTACAATTTTGCCAACTACAAAGTGTAATGTGTGGCAACAACATTGTAAACAGAACTTAATCCTCAAACATTATTCCACCTCTTTACCTTCCTTTGTATAAATGAACGACGCATCAAAGGTAGTAAAACAAAGTTGTAAACCGTTGATGAATATAATAATGAAAGAGTTGTTTTCATTCGTGTATTCACCTAAGAGAAGGAACCCTAGCTCGCTCCCCAGCGCTTCCCATACCAACGTAGTTTGGTTCCCATTTGAATATTAATAATTGTGATTATCAACCAATAGCCGTCCACAGCTGGACATAGGATTCTCGTAGGGGGCTTCCGACTTCCACACGCCGCGGCCTGAATGTAAGTAGATTTTAGCGGCTCCCTGCGGCTCGTTTGATTATGTTTATCCACCCATGGGGGGGGGGGGGGGGGGGGGTCTTCGGACGTTGCGTTTCCGGTGCGAGATTTCATTCTAGCACCTTGGGACCTATTGGTCTATCACACTAATATTATAAAGGCGAAAGTTTGTATGTATGTGTGTGTGTGTGTGTGTGTGTGTGTGTGTGTGTGTGTGTGTGTATGTTTGTTACTCCTTCACGCAAAAACTACCGGACAGATTTGGCTGAAATTTAGAATGGAGATAGATAATATCCTGGATTAGCACATAGGCTACTTTTTATCCCGGAAAATCAAAGAGTTCCCACGGGATTTCGGAAAACCTAAATCCACGCGGGCGAAGTCGCGGGCATCGGCTAGTCAATCAATAATTCTGATCCAGAAGATCCAGAAAACTCCATGAAATTTCGTAATGGACTACCTAAGAGGCAGCGAGTACCAGTGACCAGACCTTCGTTATTTTATAAAAGACTAGCTGATACCCGCGACTTCGTTCGCGTGGATGTAGGTTTTTTAAAATTCCCGTGGGAACTCTTTGATTTTCCGGGATAAAAAGTAGCCTATGTGCTAATCCAGGGTATAACCTATCTCCATTCTAAATTTCAGCCCAATCCGTCCAGTAGTTTTCGCGTGAAGGAGTCACAAACATACACACACACACACACACACACAAATTTTCTCCTTTATAATATTATAGTGTGATGAAAGACTAGCCGATGCCCGCGACTTCGCCCGCGTGGATGTAGGTTTTTTTGAAATCCCGTGGGAACTCTTTGATTTTCCGGGATAAAAAGTAGCCTATGTGCTAATTCAGGATATTATCTATCTCCATTCCAAATTTCAGCCAAATCCGTCCAGAAGTTTTTGCGTGAAGAAGTAACAAACATACACACACACACACACACACACACACACACACACACATACAAACTTTCACCTTTATAATATTAATAATCTGCGCATAATTGTCCCCAAAACAGGAAGGAACAATCAGGGACTATGAACTTTTGATCATGGTGGCTTTGGGAGATAACAGGTAACAAAGGTGTAACAAAGCTTACATCAAAGTAGAAATTCTAATTTTTTCATGTTTTCTTCGGAATAGAATTATCACGTCATGCATTGCCATACACTTAGGTTGAAATCTATAGATCGCACTTTGACTTTACTCAGACTTAAGACACTATTAAAACGAGACAGCGCTATACCGCTTGCATGAATCTGTCTCGTTTTAACTGAAACTTAAGTCTAAGCAAAGTCAAAGTCCGCTCTATAGATTTCAGCTTTAGTGTCGTGGCAAGCCCCTCGCCAGACACCCTTAAACTTTTAAACTTTAAGGGCCTCTGGCAGGGATTGCCAGAGGCCCTAAAAATTTAAAAGTAACAGGGGAGAGTGACATGGGCTACTTTTCATCCCCTATAATAAAAGAGTTACCATAAGATTTTCAAAAACCTAAATTCACGCGAACAAAGTCGCGGGCATCAGCTATCAACTTATGATGTAGTATTTTATGTAGAATTGCGTAGTTTTAACGCTGCCTGAGTACACAAAAAACCCCGCGATAGTTACTACTTGTACTAACTTCATCATCAACTTACTATCCACAAAATGGATGCCATTATATAACATTAAACAAACCATTATTTGCTAATAGCGAAACTGACGCGAGACGACGGGCTATTTTACAAACAGAATATCCCACCCACATTCACCCACACTCCGGTTCTCTGAAATGGAACCTTGTTTTGACGATGCAATGCATAATAAGGTAGGCAAGGGTGTATTCATAATGCCACTGCAAATTACAAGACTTACTAAACGATATAGTTGGGAAATTCGTAGAAAAGCAAAACCGACATTCTTAAGTGTAGGAAGTGGTAGGGGGTAGGCCATGTCTGTCGCAGAACCAGAGCCAGTGGCTTGGTGTTCTGAAGGGTTGCATAACAGTAAGAACGGTGTAGGACGACCTCCAACGCAATCGAGCAATGATGTACCTAGTCTAAACGAAACGAGTGGATGAGAAAGGCGGAGGACTGAGTTTGGTAACCCACTCACGAAAAGGTTTACCTATGTCGCATGTCATCATCGTCATCATCATCTTCAGCCTGTGGACGTCCACTGCTGGACATAGGCCTTCCCAACAGAGCGCCACCACACCTTCCTCATCCAGCCACTTCCCGCCAGCCGCTTAGTGTCGCATGTAATCTGATGCATATAGGTCGAACTGGATTGGATACACGTTTATAATAGGATATTTTTATCGAAAACTTCATTCCTTCAAAGTGTAGCAAGTGATAGGGGGCAGGTCATGTATGTCGCAGAACCACGGCCGGTGGGCTGGGTGTTCTGAAAGGCCGCGTGCCGGTAAGAACGGTGTAGGACGACCTCCAACGCGATGGAGCGATGATCTAAACGAAGTGGTGAGAAGCGAGTGGATGAGGAAGGCGGAGAACCCCCTGTTATATTATTTTACAGTCGTTTTAAAATATATTGTGAACGCAGCCTAAGTTTGCTGAGCCGCGAACTGGAAACAACTAATGAAAGACGCAAAGAACCCTAATTACAAGGGTTCTTGGGCTTCATTATAGAAATAGAAGCACTTTGTTGAAAACTGTTCAAACCATGTTGAAACTGTTTGCGCTCTACAATAAAACAACGAACCTTATTACGACACTTTTTACGGTTTTTCTTTTCAAGAAATTCTTGTAATTTCATCTGTTTCGCAGAGCTATTTAGACTACAAGATGCTTGCGAATTCATGAACGTGTTTTCCGGTATATAAAAGTAGCCTATGTCAATCCTAAGTAGATAGATAGATAGATATTGCACACAAAAAACACTTGTAAAGGAACACAACACAGAAAGAAGAAAACAGAAAAACAATTGTGTGCAAAGGCGGCCTTATTGCTTAGAGCAATTTCTACCAGGCAACCTTTGCTGTAAGGAGTAGCCTATCTTTCCAGACGCAAAAAACTATAGTTATTCACGAGAAAAGTCATGTCGATACGTTGCTATGTTCCTGCGTAAATGAAGGGCAAACCAGCAAACCAAAAATTCTGTAAGTATTTCTTTTGGGTAAACGGTGAACTAAATCAATTTTCAAAAAGTTTTAATTTAGCAAAAAAAAAGAATAAGAAATAGTGAACTTTTAGGTACGTACTTAAACATTCACCATATTACGTCTTAAAGGTTCTCGACAACTCAAAACTTTTAATTAAAATAATTTCGCCTAGACAGAGCCTGCCTATGTGTATTATATACTTATTATAATATAAATATTAAAAAAAATATATTAAAGTATATTTACTAACTTAAAAAATATACTTACAGAAAGTTTATGTTACATTCAGCTCCACAAAAACCACTTATAATTACGATTCGTCGAAATTCGTCCTATCACAATAAACTTTCAAAGGTAGGCAGGTTAAAGGTAAGCCTTTTAACTCACATGTAATTTTTCTAAGCTAAAAAAATTACACAAAAGCGCCCGAAAGCGAATATAAGCGACAGTTTTTTTTTTTCATAAAAATTGAGTTTCTAATGAACCGATTTTTCAATAAAAATGAAAGTCACAAATCACATGACCTCGTTTAAAAATCCCATCTCAAGTCAACCGGCCGGATACATCCATCCATCTCCGAGTCAATATTGTCCTACAATATTTCCTTCTGGGGCCGCTTTATTGCCCAGTTTCCGGTGACGGTCAATATTTACTGCGCAATTGATTAGATGGCGCACATATGCGACTATTTTGTCGCAACAAACAACAGCTCCAAAAAAGTCAAAAGTCAAAGTATTATTCAAATTCGATGCTATTGTACACTTTCTGACTGTCAAACAATGATGTAGTGTGAATTAAACTAATTACGTTAACTTAAAACTGAAGCTACGAGCTAAAAGCATCAATGCATACCTACTTATAAAAAGAAAAGTTATACTTATAAAAAGAAAAAACGTACTCTCTGACTGACTCGTCAACATCCAGTCTAAATTCTTGGACGATGAAAGCTGAAATTTTGTACACATGCTTTTTTATAATATTAACAAGAAATAGGACTAGATTTCTTGAAATCCTTATGGGCTCTTAGTAGTCGGCGATAGGTGGAGATGATTATTACTTAGTGGTTATTGGTTTTTCGTAAGTAATTATCTGGAGTTAGCTAATTATAAGGCAATCGCAAGTCTGCACTTCCCTTTGGTGTGCGATTGATTAAAGTCTGTCCGGCGAAATTTAATTACTCGCCAGTGTGGGGGAAGCTTTGTGCCTCGACCACTGTCCACTCAAAGAGACGCCCAACTTAATAAACTGCCTTTATCCCAGGTGCTCCGGGAAATACAGGCTGTTACTTTGTTGCAGTGATAGTCATCCTAGTGGTCAGACGTCGGCTTTCTATTCGAGAGTTCGATCCTAGACACGCACCTTTAACTCTTTAGGGTTCCGTACCTAAAATGGAAATACGGAACCTTTACAGGATCACTTTGTTGTCTGTCTGTCCGTCTGTCCGTCTGTCTGTCTGTCCGTCCGTCCGTCATGTCTGTCAAGAAAACCTATAGGGTACTTCCCATTGACCTAGAATCATGAAAGGCAGGTAGGTAGGTCTTATAGCACACGTACAGGAATAAATCTGAAAACTGCGAATTCGTGGTTACATCATTAAAAAAAAATGTGTTTCAATTTTTAAGAGTAAGATAACTATTACCAATACCTCAGATAAAAGTTATTTGACGATTGAAAAATCGGCCGCTAAGCAACGTTAACGGTGAAGGAAAACATCGTGAGGAAACCTGCATGCCTGAGAGTTCTCCATAATTAAGTAAGTTCTTTAAGGTGTGTGAAGTCTGATCCGCACTTGGCCAGCGTGGTGGACTATGGCCAAACACTTCTCATTCTGGAGGAGACCCATGCTCAGAAGTGAGCCGGCACTGGATTGATCTTGATGATGATGATGATGATCCTTGACCTAGAGGCTCAAATTTCAGATACGCTCGACGTTCGGCTTGCTGTATCTAGCCACTAACTATCTGGCTATGACTTTTTATCTGCCAAAACACCTAATGTTTTTTTTCTAGCTTCCCCCGATGTTGGGTTTGGAGTTTTTGTCTAATGCCAAAATAATGTTAGGTTAGGTTATTCCTACAAGAAATAATGAAGAAATAACAAACGTTATCACTTTCTGAAAAATTATTTAATCGAAAGCTAATATTTATTGTTTACACCTCTCGTAGGCAAAAATACATAAGTACCTACTTATAAAACTTTCGGATATTTTTTACGTAGATCCTTAGATGGTTCCATATCCGTTCCATTGCGCTCTTGTGCATTGTTACGAAATTTGGCGCTTGTTAGAAACCTTTGACAACAGCCAAAACTTCGGCCCATTTTGGCCGAAGCCGAAGGTTCGATCGGACAGTACTGTCCACCCTACTTCACAAGCCATCTCAGTCAAGCGGTGAAACCATATCTAGGATCCTACGTAATCAGGCATAAATAAAACTCAATATCAATTTGAATTTTGATTTATTTAAATAATAAAATATTTGGTACAGTAAAAATATCTATTTTTAATATCAATAACCTACGAATTATGTTATTCTGCATTTCTGAATATTTTAATAAAATTACACATTAGATGAAGATATTACGCAGAATATCGGGATCAAACTCTGTGTTGTAGTTTTTTTTGAAGTGAAGCTTCTGTAGCGTCGCTGTGCCCGTTAACTTCCTGTCCCATTAAGGCCGTAACCCACTTACACGACACCGCTGCAACACAGCTCCTGCACCGCACCACCTGTACAGCTGGCAGACTACTCGCTGCCCCCGCGCCTACATCTAGCAGCCAGCTAGCGGGTGGTTTCAAGCAAGCAGACGCTGCGCCGTGCTCACAGCACGCGGACCGCTCTCTTGAAGTGTGCGATATGCAAGACACCAACTAAGAATAGCTATTAAGTGTCAGGTTGCGGCAGGCTCGCTTACCGCGCGCTGCCTGCTATTTTGTGTTGTAGCAGTAAAGTGCATCTCCAGAGCAGATGTTAAGTTCATATTTGAATGCTTATACTTTGGTTGGGTGGGAGCGGAGTCGTGTTAGTCGGCTACGACCTTTAGCCCGCGGCAATATTACTGTCTAAAACACACACAGTAGCTTCGCTTCTGTTCGGGGAGTTATTTTAACATTACGATAAAAGTTCTTGCTGACAGCGTACCACAGACATGACTAACCACAGTGGCAAATACAAGGTGTTAGGTAATGTCCGTAACATCCTGGCAAGTTGAGTTAAGTACCGATGTGTAGAGATGCCTACTAATGAGCCTCATAGCGTGATACCCGTGGGAGATATAAGGACTTTGTTTAAAACTCCAATGTAACAACCCTACAAACAGCTGATCGACTAAATGAACTCGTAAAAAACTTTGGTGAACTCGAAGGAACGTTTTGTCAAGTGGCAGAAACAACGAAATAATTATAAAAAAACTATTTGGTACACACCTTATTTGGTCATGTTATATGAATTAATCAAACACGCTGTATATGTCACAGGTTATATTGTATAATGCATACAAAATGAGTTCTCACTCACCATTTTCATTTTATGGGTTAGCTACCCATAAAATGAAATGGGTGTCAAAAGTCTACCGCCTTTTTCTACAACCGCACCGCACGCCACCGCAAGCAATTTCACCCTCACCACCTGGGTGCCTAGTGCACTTCGACCGTGTCGGTTGTGCCAGATCATTTTTTCAACTCTGTTCTGCGGTGTTTCCATTAAATTACAACATGGGGGTTATTCAAGGGGCGGACCAACAAATTCCTAAAATGCTGGCATTGGCGGTTCCTCTGGTACTGCAAATGTTCATGAGCGGCGGTAATCACTTAACATCAGGTAACCCGCCTGCTCGTTAGCTCGTTATATTTTTTTAAGAACAATTTTAGTCCTTATTTAAGACTTAAAATGGTGAATGAGTTCTCATTTTGTGCGGATTATAATGCAATTTTATTAACAGCCACAATTTACTATACCTAATCTATCCTACAAATATAATCTGACTAGAGATTTTTTTTACATTTTCTTTGGCACATTTTACTTTCTGGCTTTCCTATAGAGGAACTTACAATTTATTCCCTAGAGGCAACTTTTTAGCTTAGGATTCGTGTTTTGCATAATTTTACTTCACAGCCAATATTAATTTTGTGTCTAAGCTTTTTTGGTATACATATTTACTGTTGGTTTAAAAAAAATGTTTCGATAAAAGTGATCCGACTAGATTATTTCAAACCCCTATTTCTCCCCCATAGGGGTTGGATTGTCAAAAATCCTTTCTTAGTAGATGCATACGTGCTAATAGCTATCTTCGTGCCACAGCCCGATCCGTCTAGTAGTTTTAGCTGTACGTCAGTCAGTCAGTCCGTCAGTAGTTTAGTCAGTCAGTCAGGTCGCCATTCTAGTATTTTCTCACCCCACCATGAATTGGTCTTTTGAACTATTACAACAGTAATTATAATTCGACCGAATAAGAACCAAAAACCGAATAGATTAGATTGAGAATTATTATATTTATACAAACTTTATACAAACTTTATTAGAACATTTTCAATTAAAAAAAAAAATTAGAAGCTCGATTGCGATAGAATGACCGCTACAGTGTCACGATGGCAATCACCTCTGATTGGTTGACGCTCGCTCAGTATTGGCTACAATGCATTGTTGCAGCAAGAACAGCATTTTAGCACAATAACAACAATTGCAATCGTAATAATTAATGATTGATGCCGGTTTTACGAAATCGAGCTACGGGTTGCATTTTCAATAAAAAAAAGTAGCGAGCTGTTATTCACACATAGCATTTATTATTATGTAATTGTGTATGTATTATACATTGTACAATTTGATCACTGTTACGTCTTTCATTTTACAAAATATACAAAAATTTCTATAGACTAACTAGTAACTACTACACTAGTTTTGGTCAAGACAAAAGTTTTTTTAAATCTTTTTTTTTTCATAAGACAAAATGACTCGATCATTTTTATAAAGCCTCCAGTTCACTTTGGCTCAATGTGTTTGGCGAATATCGGACATTGTATGAGCAAAATCGATACCAGCAGCACAAGATTAATCAATACGACAACGTTTTTTCGGGGCTTTAGTCTTAAACTAGTTTCGCAGAGAGCATTATGAAAGAAAAAGCAATACTAAAGGTATAATATAATACACATACAAAGTAAGAATTAGTTTTGATAGGGATCAGATAAAGGTAATAGTTAATTTACGTACTTAAAAAATATCATTCTTCAAAAGTTTACGGTCCCGCGAACTTCCCTTTCACGTTTTCGACTCTAATTTAAGAAAATTTAAATTTCAAATATGTACACTTACTTTAATACGAGAAGTTTTAGTTTTGACGAAATTTTAAGAATCATTCAAATTTCAATTTTAATATCTCTTAACATTTAATTTTAAGTTTTAAGGTGTCCCAGCTAGATTTTTAGTATAACATTCATCATTATAATTATTTACAATAATTAACAATACTTATCAATAAGAATTATTATTAGGACTGTTCTCATTCGAACTGCAATTGAGACTTGTATCGACCGTATTAACTTCTACAACATTAGAATTAATTACATTTTTATTTTCTTCATTAACAATTTCATTTACAATAATAATATTATTATGATTTTCATTAATTTCTAAAACTAATTCATTCACGTTGATCATTTCATTTTGTTCTAAATTATTTACATTGAAATCCCTATCTAAATTTTCACAGCTTATTATATTAATGTTACAATTACTAGTTTCTTTGACTGAATCGGTTAAGGATTCTCGTTTTTCGACTATGACTTCAACACTCGGTTTGAAGAAGTCGTTTCTTGCGTTTTTTGGTAAATCAGGTGGTCGTACAGTAGATAGGGTGCTGGAGAGAAACGATGACTGTAGATTGTAGCCGGGTAACAGTTTTGGTTGCAAGGGTAACATCAGGTCAAGGGAGCCAGTGGTTGCAGGCCTTGGTTGCAGGGGCGGGGCGGTCATCAAAGGTGGTTGCAGAGACGCCAGGGATATGGCGCCACATTGTGTGTTGATTATTGGACTCTCGACTGTAACAAATACGGGTGAATTAAAATTTGGTATTTTTACGGTCTACGAGGGTTAATCCGAAACCAGAGGATCAACCCCCAACAAATTATAAGCATTAATAAATATAATTGTAAGTACTATATAATTGTAATATGTATATTTTTGCCTTTTTATTGAATTTAATTAACTTCTGATTGCACTATCACTACCTAGTCTCTCCTTTCAGCAAAGGTTGTCTGGTAGAGATTGCTTTAAGCAATAAGGCCGCATATGCATACAATTGTTTTTAGTTTATAGTTTCTTGTTTTTCTTGTTTTGTGTGCAGTAAAGTATTCTGTCTATCTGATTAATTCTTAACTTATTGCTATATAATAAGTCACCAAAACGTCTGCCAAGCCGATCGTAGTATGGCCTTGTTAGGAATAACAGGAGTAATAGAATATCATGCAGCCTAAGGTAGATCTTTCTGATACTGCCTTCGGGTGGTATCCAAGGTTTTGTAAGGGGATGCATACATGACAATGATGGGATGTTTGGGTTTACCTATGGGGGCTCGTGCTTGTAACGGGGCGGCGGCGGCTGGAGGACGCAGGAGGTTCGATGGACCTTGCAGGGCTAAGCTGATCATGTTCATGCCATTCACACCTGGAAAAAGTTGAGTTATATGTTAGTGATGTTTGAAGACTTCCACTAGAACAAACCACATAAGCGCTGGATTCTCGCGGTGTTTTTTTTTTTGTTTCAATAAGAATTTTAGCCATGCTAATCATGTAGTAATACTCCCATTTCCCCTCCAATTAAGCGTAAAGCTTGTACCAGGAGTGGGTACGACAATAGTGCAACGGGTGGGGTTTGAACCGCCGGCCTTTCGGAATTCAGTCCGCTCCTCAACCGTTGAGCTATCGAGGCTTAAGGTATAGATGAGAGAGTTCAAGAGATGTCCAGCAGTGGACATCTGTCGGTTGATGACAATGATGAAGATAATGTTTGGTTCATCATCTCAACCCCGCGCGACTGAACATGAGTTCGGAATGAGGGTTTAACCATAGTTCACCACGTTTAGCCAAGTGCAGATAAGCGGACTTTACACGTCTCTGAGAAGAGTATCGAAAACTCTTAACCATGCTAGTTTTCTCACGATGTTTTCCTTCACCGTTGGATATTCGTGCCTGGGATCGAACCTCGTAATAGTTAATTTTTGCAACTCAGCAATGGCATAACTTAGTTCTATATCCCCATAACTCCAAGCTTAGTTCTATAATATTATTTTTTATATAACTTTAGAATTGCGTGCAAAACCATATTTTATGAAAACATATAATTTTATGCACTAGTTTAGCAGCCATTGAGAAAAGAGGCTGCAAAATAAGTCATTATCTGATAGGCTGTGAATAACCAACAAAGCCCGACGGGCGACGACTAAGTTAAAGTATTCAATTCAATGTTAGAGGGCGTTGGGATTGGAAAATACGAACAACAAGTTATCGAACCTCTGCTTCTGCTAGCTAGTCTGAAACCGTACGGTTCTAAACTAGTAGGTCCATTTTACCTCAAGGTTCACAACGTGCATGGTTCATATAAAAGACCGTCTGTAAACTTTGAAACCCACCCATTCACCGGCCCATTTACAGAACCACAGGGTGGTTTACAAAGTTGAGGTGTTAAGGCGCTACGCTGTCGTGTTTTCTAAGGGGTCGCTGCTTGTTAGACACATAAATGTGGACAAAAAAGGGTTTTTTAAGGTGCTTTATAGGTGACCTTATATGCCAGCTACTATTGATTTTTACAACTATGTATAAATATTAATTTGAGAAAATCACTAACAATACACTTTCATTGCCAAAATCTCAAAGGTTTGCTGAAAATACAGTCCAATATTCATAAAATCTAAAAGTTCACACGTTAGTGTTTCTCTCAAATTGTGATTGCGAACAGAAAAATGGTTCATACAAAAAACGTGCAACTTCGAAACTCACCTAGTTTATTGGTCACAGGTAGCTCCTTCAGAACCACGGGGTGTTTGACAGCGTTGACGCGGCGGTTGGAGGCGGTAACACCGTCACGTTTTCTACGGGGTTGCTCCACCGGGAGGACGCGTCGTCGCTTCTTGGGTAGTTTTGACCGCGCCTGGGGATAGATGGCGTTGTTTTAAATTTCAGGCAATGAACTAAAATATTGTCTTTTTCTAAACCAGAGTATATAATATCTGCATCTTGTTCTTTTTAACGTATCGGGTTTACCACTGCTAGATATTAAAATAAATAAAAGTAGTTTGAATTTTCATCAAAAAAGATGATGCGCTTTTGCTACAGTTCACTCTATCAGTGTACGCTGGCTATAAACGTGCCCACGCACTTGAACTGAACTGCAACTGAACTGCGCGTCGCGGCAGCGCCCCGCACGATATTCTCTCCAGCTGCGACGCGCGGCAGTGACGCGCTACGCGGTACGCGCGTCGCGGCTGGAGAGTAAATCGTTAAAAGTACTTTATAAGTACTTTTTGACAAAACGAAATCCAGTTATAATAAAGAGGTCCGTACTCTTTTACCAATTGCCGGTTAAAGAAAATGGTATTTTAATCAAGCTTTATTTAAGTTTCTTTTCAAAAGAACAATGTTTGGAGTGCCCGGGTCTACGGTCATTATACTAATTGTATTTATTTGGCTCAAGAATTGTGACTTAATTTAAGTTCTTTTCGTCCAAGAAAATAATTATTATGAAGTTGTATTGTTCAGCGAATATTTTTACTAACCCGACGCAAAAAGTGGAGAAAAGACTGAGTTTTTGGTGGGCTTCTTCTCAGGCATGTTTGGAACCCCCGGTACTTTAGTTTTCAGTTTGTTATATTTTGCAGAAGTCCATAATACACAAGGGACAACAAATTCATGCACTATAATCCCCAAACGCTGTATGTACAAGGTGCAGCATGCGATATGCACCAGCTGCCCTCCCATCAAAGTGAAAGTCAAAATCATTTATTCAAAGTAGGTTCAATTGTACTCCTTTTGATGGTCGAAATTGTTAAATTTGTACGATATAGTGGTGATAATTAATTACGTAACTTAAAACTAAAGCTACGAGGGTTCCAAACGCGCCCAAGTCTGAGAAGAGCCCACAACAAACTCAGCCGGGTATTCTTTTTTTTATTATCAAAATGTATTATATGTAATATATATAATCTTTCATAATAACTGCGTTATAAAAGCAGGATAATGTCAAAATTTCAAGTTTCCAACCCCAGCGGCTTAACCTGTGTCTTGATAGATCAGTCAGTCAGTCAGGACAAGTCCTTTTCAGGATTCCGTACCCGAAGGGTGCCAACGGGACCCTATTATAGATACTCAGCGTCCGCTGTCTGTCCGTTCATCTGTCACCGGGCTGCATCTCACGAACTTCACTACTACTACTCTACTTAGGTAGCGAGTTGAAATTTTATGAGAGTGTATATTGCCGCTTTAACCACAAAGAATAAAAATCCAAGATGGCGAATTTTAAACTGGCCGTTACCCGAGTTCGATTAACACTTTTTACGGTTTTTTGATAATATGTATATTGTATAGATAACCCCACACGCAGTTTATTAACAAGGCTCTCTCCGTCACTCGTTTCATACAATCGTAGTTCCAATTTTATTTGAATATTAAGCAACCAAAGTCCATGAATTTTGCAGACATATTCTAGAAACTAATATCTGTGTCTGTGGTGTTTCTGATTTTTCTAAAAATATGTAGTTTTAAAATTACAGGGGCTCAAAGATTTGTATGAAATTTTTTAAGACCGCGTAACTTTGAAACCGAATATTTTAACAGAAATCTGGAAAACCACAGACATAGATATTAGTTTCTAGAATATATGTGCAAAATTTCATGGACTTTGGTTGCTTAGTATTCAAATAAAATTGGAACTACGATTGTATGAAACGAGTGACGGAGAGAGCCCTCTTAAGTACATTTTAGCTTTATCTGCTCCTCACTCACAATCAATCATAAATGACACTCTCTATATACCTACCAGCACCTAGAAGAAAATGTTGGGAAAACATAGGTGCAATTTTGCCAGGAATCATTGCCGCAACATATTACAAAGGTCGCGCGTAATGAAATAAAACCCCCGGATATACGCCGCTTATGTTATTTTCCACTTACATCTCGTCGTGAAAACGTAGGCTTAAGAAATTCATCAAACGATAGGTACCTATGATTTTCATATTTTGCCAGTTTTTGTAATACATTAATACTATTGGTTTAACGATGAAAAATACAATTTCGAGGAAATCTCCATGACGCAGCTTTTCCATCGACCATGTCTCATAGTTAGCCGCATTAGCTATGTTGCTCTGGTGTAAGTGAAGACTAAGAATATCTATATAGGTAGATAACGGTGTAGCTATAAATAAATGAGCCAAATAACGAAACGGAATGTTAGAAAGCTTTATCAGTACCTAACGTCGCTTTAATGTCTAATTTCAGTCCCAAAGGAGAGATTTCTTTAACTTTATGACGACATTTAATACTTTTTACGACTTTTTTTAAATAAAAGAAATTATTTCATGAAGTACATGATTATATTATTACGAATTAACGCTCCGAAAAGTTTTTAGGCGCTAAATCTTAGAGAAATAAGGGCGTACAATTTAATAGGGCCTCATAAGAAAGCTCAGAATTACTCAGTGGGCGATGGAGAGAGCTATGCTTGGAATTTCTCTACGTGATCAAATCAGAAATGAGAAGACCCATAGTAGAACCAGAGTAATCGACATAGCTCAACGGGTTGCGAAACAGAATTGCAAATAGCCAGGGCACATCTATCTAACTTAATATTATAAAGGAGAAAATTTGTATGTGTGTGTGTGTGTGTGTATGTTTGTTGCTCCTTCACGCAAAAACTACTGGACGGATTGGGCTGAAATTTAGAATGGAGATAGATTATACCCTGGATTAGCACATAGGCTACTTTTTATCCCGCAAAATCAAAGAGTTCCCGCGGGAATTCTAAAAAACCTACATCCACGCGAACGAAGTCGCGGGTATCAGCTAGTAGTTCGATAAAACCGATAGACGTTAAGGGTCCCGAGGTGTTAGAATGGCAACCTCACACCAAAAAGCGCAGCGTTCCCTCAAGCTGCCATGCCTGCATGCAGCAGGTCCATGAGGGCAGGAAAGTACGCCCTCCAGGAGAGGCCAAGGCGTCGCGCGTGAGAGGCAGCAGCGCACGTTCTTCAGAGTTCCCGGCGCTTCTCAATACGTGCTGAGGAGGGCCACACCGAGGGGGTTTTAGTGGGTAGAAATCCCACATAACCCGATCGAGTATCCTAAGAAGATCAAAAAAAGAAAAAGAAAAAAGAAGACAGACATCAAATGAGACGCAGGGAGCTGCTTGGATTCACGCATCGCAAGACCGTGGCATATGGAAGTATCTACAAGAGACCTAGGTCCAGCAGATGATGATGATGAAATAATCTAATCGCTCGGTACTAAGTTGGACAAAATTTCGTCCCGTATATTCGTATCACGATAGGCGGGTAAAACAAATGACAGGTGAAAAATAAGGAGGATATCTTAACGTGAGACAAGCACGTAACCATATACCCCTGTAATAACACCCTCCCTGTTGGAACACGGGTATATTTATAGGAAAGCGATAGATGCATTTATTTTTATATGAGGGATATCTTAGGGTATTTGTATTTACGTTCCAATACATAGGGTATTGGAACGTAATCGCTTCTGAGCTTTATTCCAATTTTTCATTTCTTCTTCATGTAATTTTTATCTGTCATAATTCCCATTAACGTCGATGCCCAACAACGCCATAATTACCGCGATAATCAACGCGTTAAACTGAGTGGCCACACTAACGGTCAACCTCTAATGCCAATAGAATTAGGGTTAAAATTGTCTAACGCCAAACGGCATTGTGCCGTTGTATGTTGATCGTGGCTACATCGCGTTGTTGGCCGTTGATGTAGTCAGGATATTGCTGCGAATAACCAGAGAGAAAAGGGTGGGTATAAGGCCCAGTATCCACCAAAGCGGAAATTGGAAATGTAGGAATTTCCGAAAAAAAAAACGAGTCATAGAAGTAATCTACTGTTAAAATTTTAAGTTTCTAATCCATGCGGTTTAGGCTGTGCATTAATAGATTAGTCAGTCAGTCAGGATAAATCCTTTATATGTATATCTATCTATAAGTTTTTAAATTATTCTACTACAAGTTATTAGTTAACCCTTGCAGATGGAAGCGGACTGACTTGGAAGGGGTAAGTATGGCAATTTTTTTAAACCCATACCTTTACCGGTTTCTACACAGCATCGAACCGGAACGCTAAATCGCTTGGCGGTACGGCATGGAGTTCCAACCCCCACCAGACAAAATAAACCAGATAACATAAAGTTTCAGTTAAGCTTAAGTTAAGTTTCAGTAACAAGTCTTCTCAGACCTGGCGCGTTAGGAACCCTCGTATAGCTTTAGTTTTAAGTTTACGTAATTAATTATCATCACCATTATATCAACTTACAAATCTAACAATTCTGACCATCGAGAGGTGTACAAATAGTACCTACATACTTTGAATAAATGATTTTGAGTTTAACTAGTTAATAGGGAAGGTTGAATCCCAAAATAGCGAATAATGTTTTTAAAGATCCATTACAGCCCAAAGCCCTTAACAAAAGCCATAAACTTAATTAAGCAACGTTAACTTAATAATTAGATTAGTGTAGACAGCCTATTTAGGATCGCGCCGCCTCATTCATTGAGTGGAAGGAGAACTATATAAATTAGTTTTTAACCCCCCGACCCAAAAACAGGGGTGTTATAAGTTTGACGTGTGTATCTGTGTGTCTGTGGCATCGTAGCTCCTAAACTAACCGATTTTAATTTAGTTTTTTTGTTTGAAAAGTGGCTCGATTGAGAGTGTTCTTAGCTATAATCGAAGAAAATCGGTTCAGCCGTTTTAAGGTTATCAGCTCTTTTCTAGTTTTCATATAGAGGTTTTTGTGTCGGGGGTTTTTTAATGTTGAGTTATCTAAAGACTATTTTACGCTAGAGTGACAATACTGCATGTTGGTGTAAAGGTGATATACCACATCTATTCGCTACTCCCCAACGCTGATTATGGCCGTCTAGTATTCCCAAACTTCACTGGCATAGGAAATTATGAAGTTGGCAAAAATACTTGAATAAATAAATGATAAAGTTACCTATAAGTAAAGTATGTTCAGGCATAAAATAATAAATAAAAATCTACATCTATTATATAAATCTATTAAAAAAAAAAGGTAAAGTTTGTAAGTTTGTTTGAAGGTAAGTAATCTCTGGAACTACTGAACCGATTTTGAAAATTCTTTTACCAGTAGAAAGCTACATTATTCCTGAGTAGCATAAGCTATGTTTTATTTCCAAAAAAAATTGTTGTAATGTGAATTAAGTCGGGAAAAATCATTTCTTCTGAGAGCTTCCGTGGCGTGCGCGAAAACAATGTATGGTGAAATTGTTTCTCCCAAAAGTTCTAAAAAAAGTTCGATATCTTGTAACACTCACATTACCATTTAATTGTTATTTAACGGGTACAAAGCCGGGGCGGGTCGCTACTAATACTTAAAATATTGACATGTATAATAATATCGATCGGATCTAATGATGATAAGCGTCAATAGCTCAACGGTTATAGGAGCGCACTGAGATCCGAAAGGTCGGACGGCGGTTCAAATCCCACCCGTTGCACTATTGTCGTACCTGCTCCTAGCACAAGCTTTACGCTTAGTTGGAGGGGTAAGGGGAATGTTAGTCATGATTAAAATGGCTAATATTCTCTAAAAAAAATGAAAACTAATCTATAAATTAGTTGTCTAATTCTGAGGGGCGCTTAAACATTACTAACAAGTCTGATCAAGAGTACCGTAAATCAGTTGGAGTTTGCCCACTAACATGGACTTTTCGAGTTGTTTGTCGATTAGTTTTCCGTACTATAAAGCGAATCGGAGTTTGTTGTGGGCTTTTTGAGACCGGCGTGTTTGGAACTCTTATAAGTTATGACTATAGTTTTCACTTGACGTAAATAATACCGCAGCTCTAGATCTAAACTTCTTCAACTCAAAAACTATTATTAACCCACGACCCAAAAAGAGGGCTGTTATAAGTTTAATGCGCGTATCTGTGTATCTGTCTGTGGCATCGTAGCTCCTAAACTAATGAACCGATTTTAATTTAGTTTTTGTATGAAAAGTGGCTTGATCGAGAGTGTTCTTAGCTATAATCCAAGAAAATCGGTTCAGCCGTTTGAAAGTTATCAGCTCTTTTCTAGTTACTGTAACCTTCACTTGTCGGGGGTGTTATAAATTTTTGATTTACACTTGTTTAACGTAATCTAAGAAAAGCTTACCATTTTAAAATGAAGCGGATTTTGTTGTGGGGTTTTTGAGACCAGCGTGTTTGGAACTATCATAGCTCAGTTTTATTAGGACGTGAATAATAGCGCAGCCCTAGATCAAAACTGTTTCAACTCAAAAACACACTTTTACCAGATTCTAAGAAAAGCCGATGTTTAGGGTTCCGTACTTGCAAGGTGCCAATGGGACCCTATTACTAGGCCTCTGTTGTCCATCCGTCTGTCTGTTTGTCTGACTGTCGATGGGATGTATCTCATGAACCGTAATAGGTAGATAGTTGAAATTTTCGGAAGAAAGAAAGTGAATAGGAATTTCTATGCATAGAAATGCATATTCACTTTCCTTGATGCCTATTCCCACTTCCTATTCCTATTTCCCTATTCACTTTACTTGATAAGATGGAGCGCGCTTGCAAGCGCGCTCCATCTTAGGCTGCATCACCACTTGCTAGGAGGTCTGATTGCAGCCAAGCGCTAGTCTGTAAAAAAGGATGGTTGAACGGATGGGCTGCGGAGGCTTAATAGTAGGATTCCGTTGACACGCTTCGGGTACGGAACCCCAAAAATGATATTATTTCTATCTCGATACATTTCTCCCAAATAGTTTTTCCTGTCGAGTTCCTCCAGCGACAAATGGTAAGGTATTTATGTAAGTGTAAGAAGTGATCGTAAATTAGCTGGTGGCGGCCCATTTGCGCCAGCCCTGATTAAATTCGCAGCCGGCAAGAGATTTGTGGACGCAGGCTGGAGGAAATTATGTCATCACGGGAACCGAACTACACGATATTAGAGTGTGTTTCCACTGAATAATTAAAAAAAATACAAACGAATCTATGTTTTCCCTGCTAACTTGTGTACGTGTATAGAGTATCGTACCTACTTCCTATGAATATGAGTTATGACCGTTTGACGTTCATATTCACGAATTTAGCTTCTATGCTTTCGAGTGCTTTCGAGGTGTGAAAACTGTACTAAGCGTACAAATATCATCCAAACGAATAAGGCTGCTTTTCTACCAAGAGATGTGCCATGCTACGTTGCTATGGATGCGTTTGATATCCATCAATCATATTCATTGCTGCACATAGCTTAGCACTGGTGGAAATGGATTCAACTAAGATAGTTTTTTATATGGAAGGATGCGTGCTATGGATGCGTGGTATGGCTGCGAGCTATGGATGCCTGCTATGGGCCGTCGACAGTGGTGCAGAGCAGAATACCTACAGTATGCGCATCTTTTTCGCGCAGCTACTTTGCGGCGGCGCATCTTCATAGCGCATCTTCCTCGCACAGCTACATAGCTTAGTATTGGTGGAAATGGTCACATAGTTTCGTAGCGTAGATATCGCATCTTCGCAGCATAGCTGCATAGCACATCTCTGGTGGAAAGGCGCCCTAAAGCCGACATAAATCGCTAATCATCTATAAATAATACGTCGCTATTAGCTATCGACCGGTTCTAATAATAAAACTACCCTCTGTTTGTATTATGACGTGAGGTGGTTATCGAAGCGAGATAATTGACAGGGGCTATGTTAGGCTTCCATTAGACGATAGGTTCCGCTGTCAGATTTACTGTGGGTTTACGGGTTTTACTCATTAAATTAAGAAGGAAGAAAAAACAAGACGGAAAACTAATTTATTAGCCTTGTAAATAAAGTAAAAAACCGGTCAAGTGTGAGTCGTACTCGCACACGGAGAGTTCCGTTCAATCGTACAATACTGGACCAATACTGCAAGTTAATGATACACAAAGGGCCATCTATATTTGATTACTTTTTTCGTGAACACATTTTTTTTTTGGTTATATAACCACAAATTCACGGTTTTCAGATTTTTTCCTTTACTTGTTGATTCTAGGTCAACGGTTAGTAGAGGAGTTTATTCGGAGCACACTCCATATAAACATAGTTTGGTTCTCATTTGGATAGTATCAAACATAATTTAATAATATATTTAAAGGAGTTTATTATGTTTATTATGTTTATTTGTTAAGAATCGGTGGTCAGTCTTAAGATTAAAGGCAGTGAGTGTCATTTCTATTACCTTATTTACAATTCTGTGTCCACATCTAGTGGTTAAAGATTAAATGCACTTATTTTTAATTAAACTACCTTGACTAGGAGCACGTACATAGTAAGGTTCTGCAATCGAATAAATTAAGACCTACGATTCCTCGGCGGGGCTCTAAGTCACAAGCAATAGCGGATATTTACTTAAATAATCCATACTAATTTTATAAATGCGAAAGTATGTCTGTCTGTCTGTGTGTGTGCTACCTTTTCACGACCCAACAGTTTAACCGATTCTGACGAAATTTGGTACAGAGTTAGCTTATATCCCGGGGATGGACAACGGCTACTTTTTATCCCGGAAAATCAAAGAGTTCCCACGGGATTCCCAAAAACCCAACCGCTTAACCGATTTGTATGAAATTTGGTACCGAAGTAGCTTGCGTACCTGTAATTGACATAGGCAACTTCTTATCCCGGAAAATCAAACAGTTCTCACGGGATCTTTAAAAACATAAATCCATGCGGACGAAGTCGCGGGCATCCTCTAGTAATAATTAAAGAAAAAACTTTGTAAAATATTTTAAGAAAATTATTTACGATATTTTAAAAAGTCTTACAAATAATGTATTTATTTATAATATGGTATTTTGGTTAATTGAAAATGCATCAAAAGAAAATAATCATGAAGGACAATAACAGCTGCAGCCTGCATCTCTTTGGAACTCGCACCCTGAATGCGTTGACCTTCAGATTAGGTTATCACGGTTTACCAGCTGGTGGTAAGTAATGATGCAGTCTAAGATAGAAGCGGGCTAATCCGGAAGGGGTATGGCAGTTTTCATTAAACCCATACTCCTTTGGTTTCTACACGGCATCGTATCGGAATGCTAAATTGCTTGGCGGAAAATTCCAAAAATGCAAAAAATTAACAAGTTAACAGACATAATATGTAAGCTTTAAATAATGAATAATTAATAGGTGTCTTGCATAATATTATTAATTGAAGTCGTGAAATATTCTCTCCTTTTTTAAATATGTTCCGTTAAAAAAATCGATTTTATAACTGTAGTTAAGTATTGCATTTCGCTATCGCTTATGACCTACGAGTACGTTAGGTTTCCGCTCGTTATTAGAGCATTTAATAGCGTTTCTAGATCGCATTTTCCCTAAATGGATCGATTAGGCTGCGCCGTTAGGCAGTTTGCATCCAAGGTAGTTATTGATCTGAAATGTTGGTTCAGGCTGGCATCTATGTTTGCTGTTTTGAATACATCAATGCCATGCAGTATTTGACTGGCGGTTTGCTATCCATCCACTGGTATACTATCTGTACTCTATAGACAAAACTTAAATGTGACTATCCCCTTTAAAAATGCCACCACAAATTTTCACATTGCTCGAAGAATTCCCAGCGAAGATTAATTTAATTCCCTAAATAATATTCCTAATTTTAAAACATGCTAACCTACGTTAGTTCAAAGTTGCGACAGAATTAGCTTAGAACTTAAAGACACGCATCTCTCCCAAAAGATGTTTTATCTTAGAGTGCTTGATTAATTGTTAATTAAGCACTTAAGCCTTTGTTAATTCAAAGGTTCTCTGTACTTCCCTAGATAATGCCTTGTTTGAATATTTATTCGCTTTAAAGTTACGTGAATATAATATTAACTGAACAAGAAGGCTTATCAAACGATATTCCTCAGATGATCCACTTTTCTTTCAAAATATCAGGAGATCTAGGCTAAACTAACTAAATAAAGTTTAAAAATAAAACCCGACTGCTCCTCATAATAAGCGATGAAATAAAGTTAAATTGTTTTTCTGCCGCTTGGTTAAATAATATTTATGAAAATAGATAAATATGAACTCGGAATTTTCTCTTTTTTTATTTGACATTCCACTCGAAAAATAATTCAGAGACTCTCACGTTATTATACTATCTTTCATATATCTGCCATACTGATTTTGTTCACATAAATGTAGCCAATGTAGAGTCAGGAAAGCTGGTATCCATAGTCGCTTACACAGGCGGATGAAAACCTAACTTGTACACCAGGACCAAAATAACGAATCGATCGACACTTCATCCATACTTCCATACTAATATTATAAATGCGAAAGTGTGTCTGTCTGTTTCTGTCTGCTACCTTTTCACAGCCCAACAGTTTAACCGATTTAGATAAAATTTGGTATAGAGTTAGCTCACATCCTTGGAATGGACATAGGCTACTTTTATCCAGAAAAAGCAAAGAGTTCCCACGGTATTAAAAAAAAAAACTTAATTCACGCGGACGAAGTCGAGGGCATCATCTGGTTCATCACAATCATACATACATAGTCTGCCAAAATCACAACCCTACCTTTTGGCTTTGCCACAGTCGGGTAAAAATTGCGCATTAGTTCCTCAGCTTAAGAGGGCTCCTCCGTCACTCGTTTCATACAATCGTAGTTCCAATTTCATTTGAATATTAAGCAACCAAAGCCCATGAAATTTTGCAGACATATTCTAGAAACTAATATCTATGTCTGTGGTTTTCCAGATTTCTGTTAAAATATTCGGTTTCAAAGTTACGCGGTCTTAAAAATTTTCATACAAGTCTTTGAGCCCCTGTAATTTTAAAACTTCATATTTTTAGAAAAATCTAAAACACCACAGACACAGACATTAGTTTCTAGAATATGTCTGCAAAATTTCATGGACTTTGGTTGCTTAGTATTCAAATGAAATTGGAACTACGATTGTATGAAACGAGTGACGGAGAGAGCCCTGTTGAGTACCCTCTTTGGTTTATAAGCTAAAATAAAAACCTATGGTCTGAATTTTTGCGGAAATGTGTTGAGCTCAGTTTAGCACAGATCTAATTTCCGAGATTTATTGCACTAGAGCAGTAAACACGAAAGACTGAAGTATGTTCGCTTGTAAACTGGTACTTAGCGGCTCCGTTGGCTCTCTCAACTTTTTGTTGTGCGTACATGTGAAAAGCGTAAGCGATTTTAGTCTAAATCATTTATGCAAAGGACAACCACCGATTTCTTGCTGGTTGTTTGGTAAGAAAGGCTTTCTTTTCTGCTCAATATACACGAACCCAAAGTTCAATGATATTAATAATTAAAAAAAACCAATTGTATATTGTCGATGATAATAATTCAAAATATCCTACTCTCTTGTCTCTACCATGTCTCCTTAACTTAAATTTTATAGAAACATTGTAAAAACTTAAAACATAAAGCTATGTAAGTGAGTAAAAATATGACTGGTAAAATTAAGTAAAAGTTTATTTTATTGTAGACTTTCGAATCCCTAACCACATTCCGAATCAGTGGTAGTGGCAAGTTCACTTGAAATTCAGAATGATTTTAAAAAGTAAATAAAATAGGTATTTGAAAAACTGCTATTTTTATTTATATTAATATTTTTGCATTAGTTCTTAATTTGTATTGATAAGCGACAAACAATAATTTTGTTTTAGTTAACTTATTTCTTATTGATTTAATCTTAAATTATGTATTTTTTCAATTTAATTTTTATTAGTGAAAGCTAAAGGGGTTCTAGCCAGAATTTGGGCACGACAAAATTTTATAAAAGAGTAACAATTCTGTCAGCTTTTATTTGAAATAGTAATCAATTATTAAGTACCTACTAAAACGCATATCAGTGAACAGAATTCTGTGTAATTTTTTATCAATTTGACGAAAAATAGCTCTAGATTTGATCTTCTGACGCTTTTTACTTGGAACACACATAAAAAACATAATATTATTTGTTACTTATAACAGTTTCTGAGAGCACATAAAATATCATAAGACTCGACGGAGAGGATTTTACTGTTTCGAGTATGTTGGCGAAAAATTGCGAGCTTGGCTTATGAACTATGGTCACAAAATACTCGTTAAGTTTTAAACCACGGTTGTTTTTTGTCTTTTAGGAATAATATTATGTCAACTAGGGAATACAGTCCTGCTTTACTACTCTATTTTATTACATACCTACTTTATCATTCAATTTATTATATTAACCCTATATCTACTAACCACATTATTTACATATTTTGTATTCACTTATATTGCATCCTATTTACCGTCCGTAACTTCTGGCTTCACGGAAGACCAGCGCTGTGCCTGCGTTCCCGACACAGGCGCAGCAAATAGAATAGAATAGAATAGAATAGATTTTTATTCAAATAAACTTTTACAAGTGCTTTTGAATCGTCAAATAATTTACCACTGGTTCAGAATGCCGTGTCGAAATGCTGAGTGGAGTTCATTTTGGCACCACACACCACGCGTCCCATTTTGTATTTTATTTATTTTAAGTTATCTTTTGTTGGTGACAAATAAACAGTTTTTCTTTGTTTCTTTCTTTAAAATTTCGACCCCGATAAATAGAAATAAGTAGTAATAAAATAATATACCTACTAAAATCCTCTAATTCACATTCCATTATACAGGATGATGTGATTGATGGATGATTTCGTGGATTATGAAGCTGAACGAATACTTACACTCTTTCATATTGAATCGCGTCTCAAATTGATCGGACAAGAAAATGGTTGAAAAAATAATATTCCAAAATGTTTTCTTTAATGGTTTCTTTCTTATATAATATCTACTACCAGTGAGTAAGGACCACAGAATCCAGATATAGAAGTGATAAACGAACGTGAGTTTGCTACGCGTGATGCAAGCATTTGAATAAGTAAGCCTTGAAATATAAATTAAAGATTTAAAACTACTTACGTCATTTGTAGTGCGCTATCACTGTTACTCTTGTGGGTTTTGCATCTTCTTTCTCATCAGCCGATAACGAATTTTATACGCCATAAAATATGATCGTAACATATTTATAGCATAAAATGTCATTGATAATAAGAAACGTTCGATTAAACTAGTTTTAAGAGGGGTCTCTCCCTCACTCGCCCCATACAAACGTAGTTCCAATTTCATTTGCATATTAAGCAACCAAAGTACATGGAATTTTGCAGACATGTTCTAGAAACTAATATCTATGCCTGTAGTTTTTCAGATTTCTGTTGAAATATTCGGTTTCAAAGTTACGCGGTCTTAAAAATTCACATACAAATCTTTGAGCCCGTGTAATTTTAAAACTACATATTTTTAGAAAAATCTAAAACACCACAGGCACAGATATTAGTTTCTAAAATATGTCTGCAAAATTTCATGGACTTTGGTTGCTTAATATTCAAATGAAATTGGAACTACGTTTGTATGGAGCGACTGACGGAGAGACCCCTCTGAAGCTTTTAAATCATAAAGCGAAGAATTTTGAAAGTGTTTTATACCAAAAACAGGCAAATTACCCCGCCTCGGTTGAGCTCGAGCGCCGAAGTGTTATTGGCAATTTTTAAAGCGCCCGAACACTCGACAACGAAAGTGTTTGCTTAAACGTTTACTCGCAACAGATGAAAGGCCGGGATAGACAAAACGCGACAGCGACGCGTGATAGCAACTGTGTGACAGGTTTTTAGGATTTTAGGATTTAAGTAGTATTCAGAGTAGGTACAGTCTAAGGCCGTAAGTCGTTTAGCACCTTAATGATCATATTCGCGTGGCACAGTTATGCACATGGGTTAGGTGAGTGTGGCGTGTTTATAGAAATCACACTTAATATTATAAAGGAGAAAGTTTGTATGTGTGTGTGTGTGTGTATGTTTGTTACTCCTTCACGCAAAAACTACTGGACGGATTGGGCTGAATGGAGATAGATTATACCCTGGATTAGCACATAAGCTACTTTTTATCCCGGAAAATCAAAGAGTTCCCACGGGAATTTTAAAAAACCCACATCCACGCGAACGAAGTCGCGGGCATCAGCTAGTTGGTCATAAGTGCGACAGGTTTCGACAATAGTTTCGCGGAATTGCTACTCGAATTCTGAGGCCGACCATAGGTATATTTAATTTACTCTAAACACTACTTAATTTAAGCTAACACACTCCAGTAGAAAACAGTGGACCCTTAACATTTTCGTCCATTGCGTCTGTCTGTCTGTCGGACAGACAAACTATGGCCACCCCCCTTTTCATCCTAGAGAAGATCCATGCTCTGTAGTGAGCCGACCATGGGTTGATCGTGATGATTGTGATGATGATGATCCTGTTAGTGATTCATATCAGCCTCTCTTTGTCCCAACCTATTAATTTTTTGAAAAAAACTGAGAGCCTTGGAAACATCGATTTAGGTAGGTATTTTGTAACTAGAAAGCGTAGGAAGCTTGGGTCTCCTACGCTCGGCCTCAGGAAAGTCCAAAATTCGTTTGGTCGGAATGAGTATAAAATCTTTTATAACACAATTCCGTAATCAATTTTGTTGCCTTTATACAAATTTTGAAAAATCTATTAAAAGTATGCTCCAGAAAACAGCATATAATATAACACAACAAATATAATAAAGATTAGGTAAATGATAAAGATCGTGGATTTGACCTGCAATTTTTTTAGACGTCTGGCATAATATCGAATCTTTGAAAAGAGCAGTTGCCGAGTTTCTGCTGGTTCTTCTCGCTAGGAAAGGCATTCCAAACCAGTGGTAGATGCATTTGACGATTAAAAATACTATTTGTAATAGTTTAATTGAATAAAAAATATTTATGTTTGTATAATGTTTAATTCAAAATTCTAATATAGTTGTTTCCGAAAGCTTGTTAAATATAGTTTTCGAGACTAATTTCAGGTTTAACACAAAGGGTATACCTATAATAATTTATCTAGTGGATAGCGAATTTGAACGGTCGAATAAATCTAGTTAGCGTAGTTTTATTGGTACATAGAACTAGTAGGTACCCAACTCCGTGGAACAATTCAAATTGTGACCCGCAACCTAAATAAATCGACCTTTACGAATACCGTTAGGATCTGTATATAGGTAGTCTATAATAGTCCATTGTAGGTTTGATGGATGGTTTCTGCATTGATGTAGTCTTTGTTTATTCTAATTTATTTATTTTAAAAAAAAAGCATGTATGCAGTTCGCACGCGGTTGACGTGAATCCTTCAGAGAAAATAAATCGATGTTTTTTTTTTTTTTTCAAAAAATTCATAGCCAGTGTCCCTCGGGATGATGTCAGGATTTTAAAGATCCATTCAAATCTGTTTAGACATTTAGAAGTTATGGTGGAATAAGAAACTCACCTAACTTCATGTATGTATGTAACACTAGCGACCCGCCCCGGCTTCGCACGGGTGGACATTTATTTTTTCTATTTTCCGGGATAAAATATAGCCTATACGGATTCGGAAGAATCCCTCTAAGTAATGGTAAAAAAAATTTTGAAATCGGTCCAGTAGTTTTTGAGCCTATTCAATACAAACATACAAAAATACAAAAATACAAAGGTTTCCTCTTTATAATATTAGTATAGATGTACATACCTACATAAAATATGAACCCTGAATAAACGAATAAATAACAAAAATATTTTTTATTCATTTAGGGCGAAATTTTCAATCGTCAAATAACTTTTATCTTAGGAATAAATTTGACTTTTGACAGATTTCCTATACAAAAACTGTCAAAACCTCGATCGAAAAATCAATCTTATACTTTTACAAGTACTTTTGCATTATCAAATGCATCTACCTCTGGTCAGGGTCCGGAATGCCTCGAAATACCTGAAGTCATTACACTCCATTTTTGAGCAGTCGTGAGCAGTTTGATAAGATCAGCGTAAAGGCAGGCAAAATATCTCTATTATGATCTAAGATTAATTCTAAACCCCTGCAGATCTACGGTCATATATAATTAAATTCTAGTACCGAAAAGCCTGTCACCAGTGATATGTTAGCCCTTACACGTGCACGCCAATATTAATCTTAATCTTAATAAATATAAAGGTGCTTTCGGGGTACACTAATAAAATTACGATGGGTTGTACCATAACTTAACCATCATACAGTTACATCATATTACAGCCGTGCCGTGTCCGTCTCGTATAAATGGTAATAACAGACCACGGTGTAGTATGGACTAGGATGTATTCAGATGAACCAGACCATACGTAAATCATAGCAGTTATCATAATTGTAGCATTAGTTTGAAACCCTCGTAGCTTTAGTTTTAATTTTCACGTAATTATCACCATAACTGTATTGCAAATTTAGCAATTGACAATCAGAAAGTGTACAATTGCACCCAATTTGAATAAATGATTTGACTTTTGAGTAGGAATGCGTAGGTAGGTAGGTAGGTAGGTATGATCAGCAAGATACAAATTTTTGGCAATGCGTCAGTATGTAAAAATCGTTTGTCTCCATTTGAAAATCTGTCATGGATGCTACCAGCCACGGGGGAGCAAGGTGGTTATGTTGGACTCTGGAGCGGTTAATGAGCCTGACTCTTTTTCATGAGGAAAATCCATCATGGATAGATCATGGATGGATCAACGGGCCACGGAGGAAGCACTGTGGTTATGTCGGACTCCTACTGACTAAAAATCTCAATGAAGCGCCATCCCACCACTGACGACGGAGCACAAGGCACCGGCAACGCTTGGTTACTTCGCGAGCGTGGCCTGCCAGAATTACTGTATGATTGCTAATCCGTGGTTATAGATGTTGGTGCCAAGGTTCTGTTTAGTTTTATGGTATATGAAATTACTCATGTGATGTTAAGGCAAATTGGGGGAGGGTTTATTGAGATTTTTTATGTGTTTTATTACGGTTATACTCAGGTAAGGTTATGGGTATAAGTGCTTGGGAGTTAACTTAAACATTATTTATTTGGAACAGCAGCTGATGCCCGCAAGTTTAGAATAATTTACATGACTTTTCATCACTATCACTACTAATATTAAAAATGTGAAAGTCTGATTGTTTGTTGGTTTATCCTCCTATCACGTGGCAACAGAGCAACGGACGGACATGATTTTTCGCATGAGAATCAATGAGTTCCTACGATACTTTTAAAAACCTAATTCCACGCGAACGAAGTCGTGGGCATCAGCTAGTTTGATAATAATTATGCAAAAAAATAGTGAAAAGGCCCTTCTAGGCAGGCGCGCTCCACCTAGGCTGCTTCATCTCCTGTTTGGTGTAATTGAAGTCAAAAACAAGCCTTTAATTATGAAAATATAAAAAAAAAGATATGTCACACAATACTTACAGTCAAAAACTTTTATTTGCTTCCCAAAAGTGACCTCCATATTCAAAATTCGTTAATTCACGTTACACGTCCATGCTTGGGTCACGGAATTCATTATGCGTACCTTTCAACTTAATAATCGGCCCAGTAGATTTGAAGAAAATAGGCAGTGACAGACAGACAGACAGATACGAGTGACCCTATGCCCTTTCTACTCTGAAGAATTAACAGGAACTGACCTCTATCTTGTCTATTTACTGTATAAAACCAAAAAGCTGGATTTATAACAAACGCTTCGGGAAAGTCATGTATTGTAGGTACAAGATAAAACTCGACAAGCCTGACATTTTTGGGACGGCCGAGTAACAAATTATTTACTGTGGGAAAATTCGAAAAATTCGCTCCAGAGTCTCGGGTCATTAGGGAGAGCAGAGGGTTAAGGGAGTGGCTATTATATTTCGTTGACGTCATTTTGGGTAACGTTTTTAATTTGGTTTTGAATCACTTGGCTGTAGGAACCCTTAATTGCATGCGAGTAACTTTAGGATTCCGGCCCTCAGAAGGAAATACTGAACCCTTATAGGATCACTTTATTGATTAATCCATACTAATATTATAAATGCGAAAGTGTGTCTGTCTGCTATCTTTTCACGGCCTAAAAGTTTAACCGATTCTGAAGAAATTTAGTACAGGGTTGGCTTATATCCCGGGGACGGACATAGGCTATTTTTTATCCCGGAAAATCCCACGGGATTCCCAAAAACCCATCCGATTAACCGATTTGTATGAAATTTGGTACCGAGGCAGCTTGCGTCCCGTAATTGACATAGGTAACTTTTTATCCCGGAAAATCAAACAGTCCCCAAGGGAATCCTAAATCCACGCGGACGAAGTCGCGGGCATCCTCTAGTCAATAATGTATTCAAAAATTCAAAATTCAAAATATTTTTATTCAATTAAACTTTTTCAAGTACCTACTTTTGAATCGTCAAAAGCATCTACCACTGGTTCGGAATGCCTTTCTGTAAATGAATGTAGAAATACACTAGAGTCCTTATTGGCAGGAAGCTTGTTAGACGACTTTGAAGCTAAGTCTAGATCTTAGTTATCACTGATAGTAAATCAGATAGAGTTAGAACTTTTACAAAGCTCTCCAAAGCAATTCGAGACGCTTCCAAGACCAGTTTTTTGTTCAGTGGCGTAACAATAGTGTGACAAGATGGGCAAGATGCAATGTACCCTAAATTAAACGGATAGATGCCAGAAAATGCCCCTCCGAAATTTCAAAATAAGAGTGATACGCATAAAATCCACTCTGAAAAGGAATTTCAATTTAGTTGAAGGGTGACGCAGTTGAAATTATGGTATTTACATTTCTTTTGACAGAAACACAATAAGACAAAGAATAAGACAAACTGAAGGGATCCTAATGAAAGCTTTAACTGCTCAAATGAGAAAACTTTTGATGATAACAGTTAAAGTTGATTGTAGCGTTTAATCATAAGTTAAGAGGAGCTATTCTGTATTTTGAGAACGTTATGGAGAGTTCTTAGACATGCAGGTTTCCTCGCGATGATTTCCTACACCGTTAAAGCAAGGTGACATTTAATTACTTAAAGCGCAAACATATAACTCCAAAAAAGTTAAGAGATTTAGATTGTTTCTGTTGATCTAGATCAAAGTTTTTGATATTTATGTAGGTATATGCGCAGGCTAGAAGTGCGAGCGAAGCAAGCGCGAAACTTTGTATTATATAATATAGTCTTCTTCAGACTATCATGATTGGCATAATTGAGGGAAAGAGGAGCGTCATCGGTAGAAGAAGAAAGTCGTGGCTTTGAAACATCAGAGAGTAGACTGGGATAGCCAACGTAGAACAACTTTTCCGTTTGGTGATAGACAGGAAATTATATTGACGGCTAACCTGCCTGAAGAAGCACATGAAGAAAAAGGTAGTTAAAGACCTGAAGAGTGGCATAGGCTACATTTTATCCAGGAAAATCTTTAAAAACCTAAATCCACGCAGACGAAGTCGCAGGCATCGGCTAGTAACATATAGTCCTTTTTAATCAAGTTGTTTAATTTGCTAGATAGGTACCTTTAAACACTATGACAAGTGAGCGAGGAAGCAATTTGCAAAGTTATTTTAATTAGTGAAAGCCCACAGGAGCTATGTCTATCTACAAACGTCAGGTGAAACAAAACGAAATATTATAAAATAGGAGACAGTTGAAACTGCCGAGGCTATTCTCTAAAACACTTGATTCGTCGTCGAGTTAATGGTAAAGTTCTTGTTCACCGTTAAGTTTGACGATCTATCTGGCGCAAGAGCAAGCGCTGTGGTCTTATTAGTGGGAGCTCTCGAGTTTGATTCCCGGCAGGATTTGGAATTTTATAATGTCTAAATCACTCAACCATACCACCATACCAGAACAGAGATATAGACCAGTGATTCGGGTTTGGAACTTCAAGGAAATTTGTAAATGATTTTTAAATGCTTACCTAGTTATTAAAAATTGCGGAACTTGGGTATCGTGCCGGGAGCGCCTTTAACCACTAGGTCACGGTTCTGTTATTGCCAATGCCGAAATTTAAGATATTATGTTTTTTTTTTAGTTGGCCTACTTGATAGTATTCCTCCTTCAGCGTTGGAATATAGCTGAAAACGAGGCTGTGCGCTTAGAGAATAAGCTGTATTCAGTAAACTAAGCGCTTCAGTGACTCTTTATATTAAAATTCAACAAGGTCTCTACCAGGGGAGAGATAAACCGTTAACGTGTGAAAATGACCACGAAATAACAATAAAAAACTCGGAAATTGAATTATTTACCAAAGCACAAATATTTTTTCTTTAATTCTATCTATACATATAAAAACTTATGCTGACTGACTAACTGACCTATCAATGCACAGTCTACGCCGCTGGGTTAGAATCTACCACTAGTTCGGATTAGTGCGAAATAAATGTAGAAATGTGTCTGTCTGTTTGTTTCTTATCTTTTCAAGATCAACCTTGGCGATGTAGACGAAATGTAGTGAAGACAAAGATCTAAAATGGCATCCTGGATGGACACAGATTTTACCCCTAAAAATCAAAAAGTTCCCACCATATTCTAAACTTTAACTTACTTAAAAACTTAAAACTTTTATCCACGCGGTCAAAGTTGCGGTAGCATCTAGTCTAAAAATACAATCTATTTCTAATCACACTTCACACTAATATTATAAAGACGAAAGTTGTGTGTATGTATGTACTATGTGTGAAAGTATGTGTGTGTGTATGTTTGTTATCCTTTCACGCAAAAACTACTGACCGAATTTGGCTGTGGAATGGACATAGATAATATCCTGGGTTAGTACATAGGTTACTTTTTATCCCGGATAATCAAAGAGTTCCCATGGGATTTCGGAAAACCTAAATCCACGCGGACGAAGAAGCGGGCATCAGCTAGTATAATATTATTTAGCCTTATCATTTGCATGAGCGGTCTCAAGTTCAAGCACTATCGCTAAAGTAACCCATTAATTAAGTTCTCATTTGGGTAATGTAACCTATCCAAATTGTAAACTTAATTGGTCACACTTTGTATCGCTTGCAGGTAATTGGGGCGTCTAAAGTGACCGATGAGGCGTGTAATGATTGATTGGAACTTAATTGCTTAATTAAACTGACCACTGGCTCTTTTGCTAACGAGCAGGTCGTATTAAGTGCAGTTTAGCTGATCTGCCCCAGCTTAACATTTTAAAAATGTATTAAAAGTTATGGTTCTAAAAAAGCACTTTATACAAATGAAGATTACAATAACAAGTGTGAATTAAAAATTTATAACACCCCCGACAAGTGAAGGTTACAGTAACTAGAAAAGAGCTGATAACTTTCAAACGGCTGAACCGATTTTCTTGGATTATAGCTAAGAACACTCTCGATCAAGCCACAAAACAAACGAAAAAAAAAACTAAATTAAAATCGGTTCATTAGTTTAGGAGTTACAACGCCACAGACAGATACACACGTCAAACTTATAACGCCCCTCTTTTTGGGTCGGGGGTTAAAAAGCAGCCTATGTTCGATGCAATCTGAAATGAAATGAATATTTTATTATCTAATCAAAACTTAGATGGTATAGGTATCTATACCTACATCTTTACATATTGACTTTGATGGAATCCTGGCCCCTGTAGGAGGATAGCAGTTCCTTCCCAAACATACTACAATATGTGAAATTGCGTGTGTGTGTGTGTGTGTGTGTGTGTGTGTGTGTGTATGAGAGAGAGAGGAGAGGAGTGCTTGTATGCGTGTATCTGTGTTTGCATATTAGATGATATTTGGTGCATTACCTCTGTTTACATATTATATTCTGTGCCTGTGTAGTCTGTACCAAATATGATCAAAATCGCTTGAGCAGATAAGCCATATATATAGAAAGACTTCTATCTATCTGACTGTTACATTTTATGTAAATTTTAATATTGTGTGGATTAGTTGCCCAAATACATGAAAATACGACGCACGAAAACGAACCGAATAATGAGTGCACAAGCACCCTTATAGTACGACTTTTTTTACACTGCACTAGGTATACGATATCAAATTTCCGAATTCTATATTATTTATGAAATATAAATTCACAATTGATTGTCGTCTTCGATTACTAGAAATCTCATTAAAAACCAAAAGATAAGGAAAAATACCTTCAGGCACTTTCGGAACGTAATAGTCTGCGAATTTCACTCCGCGACTGGCAAAAGGTAAAGTTGAGTGAGCATTTTCAATTTTTATTTCAATTATATTCAAGTGGATTTTTATGGATTTCACAGTCGCTGCGTTCGAATGTGGAGATCTTATTTAGGTTAGAGCTTGCGTTTGAATTTGCCTGCTAGTGAGTTTTATGAATTTAATACTTTACTAGCTTATGCCCCTGACTTTACTTGCCTGGACTACACACAAGCTGTAATTTTACCCCCTTAGAGCTTGGATTTTCATAAATCCTTTTATAACGGATGTCTACATCATAATAGCTATCTGTATGCCTTTCAGCCCGATCCGTCTAGTAGTTTGAGCTGCGCGTAGATAGATCAGTCAGTTGGTTGGTCATCTTTTCTTTTTATACATTGACACACTTCTTACACATTTTTTTCAAAAACTAGCTCACTCGCTCAGGTTTGTTGTAGGACATCTCCAAAAGTTGAGTGAGCATTTCCAATGGTTATTTCAATTATATTCAAGTGGATTTTTATGGATTTCACAGTCACTGCGCGCGAATGTGAAGGTCGTACTGCGCTTGAATTTGCCTGCGAGCGATTTTTACGGATTTATTATATTGGTTTAATTAAAAACTAGCTCATGTATTACGTATTCTATGTTTTATCATTATCATTTAAATTTAAAATCATTTTATATCATTTAAATCATTTACTTATATAATTTGATTAAGTTACGTTAAATCCAATCTTTTGTAAAAATTCACATTTTGTACCCGTGCTACGCCAAAATACTCGCTCCATCGTCCCTTCATTCAGCTTCACCTTCTCGACCTTCGTTTTGCTAACATTTTTGTGCCGACCCGGGAATTGAACCCGAGACGTGCTGAGTCGCAGCGCAGCTATGGTCTAGGCACTAGACCAACTACGCAGTTTAAATATATCGGTTAGTTGACATGTAGATGGTTAACATGGAGTTAGTTATTCAAGGGGCGGACCAACAAATTCCTGAAAAGCTTCCTTCCTTTTTATTAAAAAAAAATTGAACAATTAATTACTTTTATTTATTGGTAATCTTTGCCGCAGTTTAATTACACAGCAATAAATTGTTCTTGGATGTAATATCTTTCAATTTAGGGCGTTCCTTTAATGCTGAGAGCGATTAATCTTGTACTAAAAGACGCGCTTGTAATTGGCCGGAAATCTATCGGTTTTCTTAATTACAAAATCAATGTAACAAAACAATGCCGGAACAATGTTGGCAGCTAGATATCTGTACTAGATAATGTATTGCTTGACTAAGACGGCTCCTGAAGTACCTAAGCGAGGGACTGGGAAATGGAGCGTGGTAGAGCTTGTCTATTTTGAAATGACGCGCCCCACTACATACTTTTGTGTAGTAGTGATGTGTAAATTGCGGTGGTGGGGCGCGTCATTTCAAAATAGACAAGCTCTACACAATGACCGTTTGGCCTACATTTGCCACGTTTGGCCAACGCTTGCCGAATAATTTTTGTTTCTATTGCTTGTTTTTTGTTTTGTTTATTGCCCTCGTTGCGTTTAGTATTACATTTAGATACTAATAGTGAAGTAATAAGAATACATTATCTTATATTTTTTGTAGAGTAGGTTAGCTTATGTTTAATAGGATACAGCAAAAAGATCCATGTTTGAGATAAGTCATTCCTACCAAAAACATAAATTTGTGAAAAGGGTTAATTGCTAAGAGTGTCTACTCACCAACAATCTGATCCATCAGTTTGGCGCGGTGTAAATTTTCAAAAAACAATTTTGCATCTTTTATGAATAAAAATATAAATATGAATAAAATAAAATTTAAAAAAAAAAACAGTTCCTCAATAAGTCTGTCTTTTATCCACATAATTAGTAGCGATATTGATGCTGTTTATAAACAGCGTTTAATCATTCGCCAATTGACCGTACAGAACGATCTACTTATTTCAAATAGATGAAAAAACTGCTTAACAACTTGGCCACTTATTCCACTTTCTCTACCTATTTGGTAGAGTTATGAACTTGGCTTGGCGTGAATTGTGAAATAGAAATTACACCTTTACAAATTAGCTGACACTTACCGAAAGCACTGGGCCATTGTGTACTGGAGATTTTACTTTTGTGCTATTTTAAAAGACCCCGATTTTACACAATACTAATGATAAGCGACCGCAGTTCGAACGGAGCCATTTCTGTTTTAACAAATAGACTGCTGACCTTTCACCGACAGGCCTATAATGGGTATTCAGGTCAAATAGCTTCCGAGTGAAACTTAATACTTAAAGAGCTAACTACAAAAATTAGATTATTAAAGTATATACATACATACTATATTTATTTTGCAATTAGGTCAATTTGCAATGCATTGTAAAGCTCCTCTCCTCCTGAGGATCTCCTGAGGAGGCTCCGGTATCGGGCGAAACGTGCGTTTATGAGTGGTTTTGGGATTTGTGTGGTGCTGCGTGGTGGTGGTGCGTATTGCTTGCTTGGTGGCTGGCTTTTCCTGCATGTTTACAAGTGGGAGGGCGGGCGGTGCATGTCGCATGTTGCATGTTGCAGCATACAGATTTTTTTGGTTTAGCGGATTACAGCAAATTAAGCTTTTGGTTCCTTGTACAAGGTGAAAGGTAGCCTTTACGACCTTGTTAAAGCAAACTGGCAATGAAATCATGGTACGAGTGAAAAACCTAACTCTAGAAGGTCTAAAGCGCCGGGCAAATCGCGTCGCTTACGTATTTCTCCGATAAAGTTCCTGCGATTTGAAAGGTAGACCTTGAAAGAGGAGTAATAGGGTTTTAGTGTTTTAACTTTATCTAGTTAGTAGGTATTTTGATACGGACCCCTAATAACTATCTTAATAACGCCTTTCACGCTTGGGAGGTAATTTTGTACAAAATATAACCACACGAGATAGCTTGAAGATTAATGAAGCGAGCCGACCAATGAGCCGGGCCTCTTTCATCCTTAAAATATCATGCGCCATTTGAAAACCAACTTTCGGACCTTCAAATAAAGTACAATCTCGAAAAGTATCAAAAGATTAAAAGACTAGTGGAAGGGTATTTTCCCGCAGGATTTTGTCAAAAAATTAAGGGGGTTTCTTGGGATAATATTAATGCGGTGGGTTTCAGATCCTTCCACATACGACTCTACTACAGAATACGATCTTACATTTAAAAATTGCTTGATGATGCCCGCAAATTCGTGCGCGTGGATTAAAGGTCATAGCTCATTAGACCCACCCCGCACCCGACCAGCACCGCCTCGCCTCGAGTGGTTAGTAGTCTTTATATGGAGTACAATAGGTATACTCTCACTACATCAACTCCGTAGCACCTCGCCTACAGGCTGACTAGGCGCGAACGGCAAGTGGACCACAGTGTGATCACTCTTTGTTCACACGCTTGCCTTGCGGGTTCTGAATGGATCGCGCACTGTCTGCGAGTGGTTCACGCACGAGGACCATGTATTGGCGGCGCAGCGCTTCCCTTCCCTTAATTCCTAGCCTTTCTTTCAAACGTGTCGGTCGTATCATTTTGTTTTTAAAATGAATAATGAGAAACTTATTATAGACGATAACTTATAGAATTATCGAAAATTGTGGACCACGCGATGTTCACTCGTTGACCACGCGACATTCAATTGTTGTTCAAATAATGCAGCGCCCACCCGTGGATCAGTTGTCAACAACGAGTGAACACCGAACGACGAGGCGATGCTGGTCGGGTGCCGGGTGGCTCTAACGAGCTATGATCTTTACCTAGGTTTTTATAAATCCCATGGGATCTTTTTCATCCTGGAAAATCAAAGAGTTCCCACGTGATAAAAAAACTTGAATCCACGCGGACGAAGTCGCAGGCATCAGCGTTATAATTTAATTTACCTATTTTACAGAAAATCCAAAGTGTATATTTATATTTCAAGATCACCTAAAAACTATTTTCTCCATTAGTATAAATCCGTACTGTTTATATAAACATAACATTTCCGAGAGAGTGGTTTAAATTAAATTTTTATATAAACACTTTGAGGAAAGTAATGCTAATGTTCCTTTGACGACAGCTTAACCTTCAGGTGTCTCAAAGGTTAACATTATTTTTGTTTAGAGCACTTTAGTAAATTGAAGCGGTTTTTTAAAGAACGCTTACGCTTGGCCATCGCATTTGGCGAACGTGCTGTATGCAAGGCCATATGACGTAGGTATATATGTATTTCGTCACACACGGATCTTAGTACGACCTGCACACAGCTTTTACACGTTGGATCAATGTGTACGCCTTCAAAACTTTTTCTTATAATCCGAGAGCCTCTGGGAAATTTCGAGGAAGCAGGAAGTACGTATGGTAAACTTGGAGAAGTTGGACACGGTGACGGGCAATGGTAGTAGTATCACAGAGTAAAGATCAGCGCTTACGAGCAAGCCCAAGGAGGTCCTAGGCACCAAATCGCCATAGCCCAAGTTGTGGTAACTATAACCAATACCTACAGTAACAGGACTTACCTGTGTGTGCGAGTAGAACATGGAGAAGTTGGACACGATGACGGGCACTGGCAGCGCTATCGTGAGCACTCCGGCCAGCGCGCACAGAGCGCCCACGAACATGCCCAAGTAGGTCTTAGGCGCCATGTCGCCATAGCCCACCGTTGTCATGGTGACGATGGCCCACCATAACCCTAATGGTATCGACTTGAACTGGTTGTCTGGGTTATCCTGGAACATTGTTTAGAAAGTCTTTAGGCAGATTCGGCATTCCGAACCAGTGGTAAATTATTTTGTCGATTGAAAAGCACAATATGTAAAGGTCGCAGCTCACTTACACGACTACGCTCCCGTACGATAAAGGAATAAACACGGGCTTAAGGTCGTACTCTGTACATACATTTTACAGTGACAACATACAATTGCAAACAGCTTGCCGCAATCTAGCCACTCGATGGTTGACGTCTCGCTTACCACGCGTTTCAAGCGAGTGGCCCACATGTCTACAGCGTGCGGGCCATTCAAGTATGTTGTAAAGTGCGCAGTAGGTAGACGTCGTCGTTCTGCTAGCTGTCATCGCGTGGACAGCGAGCTTCCTGCTAGCTATCAGCTACTAACTAGCGGTCACTTCAATTTGAGGTGGAGCGATACGTGTGTTGTGTGGTAACGGTATCGTGTAAATGTGCAACGACCTTAAAAGTATATTTCAATAAAAATATATTCTATTTTACTCTAGATTTTAAGTCATAACATCATGATAACCTTCTCGCCAGCTCACTACTGAGCACATGAGAACTCTTTGCTTTTCCGGGATAAAAAGTATACTATGTCCGTCTCAAGGATGTCTAGCTCTCTAACAAATTTTGTCAAGATCGGTTACACGGTTGAACCGTGAAAAGGTAACAAGCAGATAGACTTACACATAATAGGTAACATTAGTATGGATATTGGCGCAATATGTAGATGTCACACACTTGAAATTTTGTACACTAAAGGAGGAAGTGGATGAGCTCACAAAGTCTGTGCAATTCTTGTCTAATGCTTATGATGACCAGATTGGGTTAAATGAAGAATCCAAAAAGTCCCTGTCGAATTTAAATACGGAGAACCAAAATTTGCGATCGCAAATGATTGACTTGAATAGCAAAATTGATCACCTTGAGCAGCAAGCTAGAGATTGTAACGTTGAGCTTCAGTGCATCCCGGAAACCAAAAATGAGAATATCCTCACCATTGTCCAGCAGATGGCATCAGTTGTCTCTTGCGACCTAACAGATGGCAGCATACTGAACTTTCACAGAGTTGCTAAGATGGACACACAATCACAACGACCGCGAAGCATTGTAGTGAAATTGTCCAGCCCAAGAGTACGAGACGATTTACTTGCGGCTGTTAAACGTTTTAATAAGAAAAATCCACAGAACAAGCTGAATACGTCTCATTTAGGTTTCGCTGGTCAGACCACACCTATATACATCATGGAACATTTATCCCCGAAGAATAAAAAATTACATGCTGCCACTAGACTAGCTGCGAGAGAGAAGAAATACGAATTTGTATGGATAAGAAATGGTCGTATATTTGTTCGTAAAAACAATGGAGCTGCAGCACTGTGGATAAAAAATACTGAAACTCTAAACGGCTTACATTAGTAAATCAATTCTGTATGCATGCATTAATATTTTTATTGTATAAAATTCACGCTAAATATTTTTTACCAAAATGTACGAGGTCTAAGGACCAAAACAGAAGATATCTATACAGCGGCTCTATATCAGGACTACGATTTAATAATTTTAACCGAGACTTGGTTGAACAATACGATTTTTGATAATGAAATCCTAGATAGTCGTTATATCTTACACAGGCGAGATCGCTCTTCGTGTCCACTATCTTGCCATAAAAAAGAAGGTGGTGGGGTAGCAATTGCCGTTAGTAAAAAATTTGAGTCCGTAAGGAAGTACGAATGGGAATCTGTATGTGAAGATTTATGGATAGCGATTAAAGTCAGTCATAATATTTTTATATATGTTTGTGGTGTCTATGTTCCTCCGCCTGTCAAGGAAGATTACTTGGAATGCTTTTTTAAAAGTGTGACTGATATTTGTAACAACAAAATAGGTCAAGATTCACCAACTCTTATCATTGGTGACTTCAATTTACCTAACATTTCTTGGGCAACCGATTCGAATAGTAACGGCTTAATGTCTGGTCAAATAGGTAGTAATATAGATAGTCTCTTTTTGGAGCACATTGCTTTCAATAACTTGAAACAATGCAATCCTATTGAAAACATAAACGCCCGTATTTTAGACTTAGTTCTTACAAATAATACTGATTGGATACAAGTAAAAAAAGAAGATAATGCTTTGGTCACAATAGACAACCATCATCCACCACTACAAATTATTTTAACATTAAATTGTAACCGCTACATGAAACCTTCTCGTACACCATTTCTCAATTTCTTCCTATGTGACTATGATAATGTCTGTAATGAACTGGATCAAATAGATTGGTTGTCTCTATTTCAAAATTCTTATTCGGTCGATGCAAAATTAGATGTATTTTACCAGACACTAATGCCCATTATTTATAGACATACACCCATGCGGAAACCGCGAGATAGTCACTATCCTATATGGTTCTCAGGTCCATTATTACGAGCACTTAAGGAAAAGGCAAAAATCCACCATAAAAGCAAAAAGTACAATAACCCAATGGACAAATTTGCATACGAATTATTGCGCGAACGTTGTGCCATCTTGATAAAAGGTTGTTATGACAATTTTAAAAAACGAGTTGTTGAATGTATTCGTGATGATCCTACCTACTTTTGGAAATATTTTAAACAACAGCGTAAAAATGGTACCAATTGTATTCCGAATGAAATGATTCTGGATAATTTTGTAGCTAAAGGTGGAAAGAATATATGTGACGCCTTTGCTAAACATTTTTCATCGGTCTACATAGAGACTAGTAACTGTCAAGTAGGAAATTCGCCACTCCCAAACAATATCATTCCCAATGTTCCATTGGGTTCTTGTATACTAACTGAAGAAGAAGTTTTAAAACATCTTTTAAACTTGGATTCACTTAAAGGTCCCGGTCCAGATCTTCTTGCCCCAATATTTCTTAAAAAATGCGCTCACAAACTAGCTAAGCCACTTACCCTCATATATAACTATTCTTTGCAAACGGGTACATTTCCTACCAAATGGAAAATTGCATATATCACACCAGTGCATAAGTCTGGCAACTCAAAAGATATAAAAAACTACCGACCTATATCTATTTTATCAATCTGTGGAAAAGTCTTAGAAAGCTTAGTTCAGAAAATAATTTATTATCACATAGCCCCATATCTTGATCCTAACCAACATGGGTTTCGTCCTCGCAAATCAACCACTTCTAACTTAGTTAGTTATATATCAGACATCGCTGAGACTGTAGATGCTACTGGTGAGGTACATGCAATTTACACCGATTTTCGAAAAGCATTTGATATGGTGAATCATAACATTTTGTTATTGAAAATTGAGTCTTTGGGAATTCATGGCTCATTGTTACGTTGGTGTGAATCTTACTTAAGAAATCGGTCACAACTTGTTGCTGTTAATGGTTTTAAGTCTTATGAGATAAAAATATCATCGGGAGTCCCTCAAGGATCTCATCTAGGTCCCACGTTCTTTTTAATTTTTATAAATGATTTGGCACTCAAGTTAAATTCTAAATTCAAAATGTTTGCAGACGATATAAAAATTTACAAAACCATTAACAGCCAAGCTGATGTGACAACCCTACAAAACGATATTGATGCTGTTCACTCTTGGTGCACTACAAATGGTATGTCCTTAAATATTGAAAAGTGTTTCCACATTAAATTTACCAGAAAAAAAAATCCGGTAGACTGTGTCTATAAAATAAACAAGGTTAGTCTTAAGGAAGTTTATAGTATGAGAGACCTTGGTGTTATTGTAGACTCGGCTTTAAGTTTTCGTCCACATATCGAGCAAATAACATCTAAAGCTTCAAAAATATCCGGACTAGTATTCAGACAAATGAAAATATTCAAGGACCCCAGTTTATCTATACTGGTCTTCAACAGTGTTGTCCGTAGCATCCTTGAATATTGTAGCACTGTATGGAGTCCAGGGTATCAAGTTCATTCTGATAGAATAGAACGAATTCAAAAAAGGTTTCTATACCATCTAACTTACAATGACTTCAAATGTGACAAATTGTTTTCATACGAATCTCGTCTCTCTTACTATAAAATGAAATCCCTTAGGGACCGTAGAAAGATTACGGATGTCATTTTTCTGGCAAAACTAATGAAGGGTCTCATTGATGCGCCTGAGTTACTTGAATGCTTGAAGTTCGTTGTGCCCCGTGACTGTAGCCGCTTACACAATCGCAAGACGTTCTATTTGCCTCAAACCAAAACCAAGCTTGGGCATCATAGTCCGCTATATAGAATGCAGTCTCTTGCAAATAGTTACAGAGATGTTATAGATATCTTCTGTGATAATATACCAAGAATAAAAAGTAAGTTAAGTACACAGATAAGTAATTGTTAGAAAGTAGTTTGTATAAGGTTTTTCCTATTTTGTTAGTAGCTGTTCTGGTTTAAGTTTTTGTTCCTTGTTTGTTAAGTTTATTTTGTGTTGCGCTGTAGTTTTGTACCTACATACTTTAATAGTGCATGCCGAGTCCACATCGAGAAGACGCAATTGCGCGCATGTATCTTTGTCCATTTATCATCTTGTATTTTTTTATACCAATTGTAGTCGGTTTTGTGGACTGAATAAAAAAAAAAAAAAAAAAAAAAAAAAAAAAAATGTCATGGGAAAATAGATCTACAATACGAGATGGAAACTGCTACCACCGGATTATCCGGTTGCTATTTCCGGTACATCGATAAATTGCTCTGTACTCCCCAATGGATGCAGGACCATTATCAACAATGTTCACTTGCGGCGGGTATATCTGGTGCTGCAAATGTTCATGGGCGGTAATCACTTAACATCAGGTGACCCACCTGCTCGTTTGCTCGCTATTAGGTTTATTAATTAACAAGTGTAAATTAAAAAAATTCAACACCCCCGACAAATCATTTTAAAATAAATAATTATGTATGGCAACGTGCATCTTGACAGCTTGACATTTGTCAATTGACACTTGAATATTATGAACCTAAGGGTTATCTAACCTTCTTTTCTACAAGAAAACTAGAAAAGAGCTGATAACTTTTAAACGGCTGAACCAAATTTTTTGGATTATAGCTAAGAACACTCTCGATCAAGCCACCTTTCAAACAAAAAAAAGTAAATTAAAATCGGTTCATTCGTTTAGGCGCTACGATGCCACAGACAGATACACAGATACACAGATACACAGATACACAGACACACAGATACACAGATACACACGTCAAACTTATAACACCCCTCTTTTTGGGTCGGGGGTTAAAAAGTTTTAGATTAGGCAAATAAAGTATAACCGCCCTTGGAAAAAACTGCATTTCATCTTGAGGCTCCACCAAAAATATAGTTAGTTATTATCGCAGAGACGGCCTCCATGAAAAACTGAAATAGTTTCATATAAATAAAGATCAGGACGGACCCTGTAATACGCTGGTAGGTACGTGACGTAGGAAAACTGCCTCGAAGATAGCTAAGCTGGGTTCATAATAAAGGTAACAAAATGTAATAATAACTGACAAAGTATTAGGTTATTACAATAAGTAATATTATAGTAAGTTCATAGACGATCATTTTGTATCAAAACTAATTATTTAAAAAGAACCGGCCAAGTGCGAGTCAGACTCGCGCACCGAGGGTTCCGTACTCGGGTATTTTTCCGACATTTAGCACGATAAATCATAAACTATTATGCTTAAAAATAAATAAAAATCTGTTTTAGAATATACAAGTCTAAAGCCCTTTCATATATTATGATACCCCACTTGGTATAGTTATCTTACTTTGAAAATTAAAACATATTTTAATTTTTTTTCTGTGATGTAACCACAAATTCACGGTTTTCAGATTTATTCCTTTACTTGTGCTATAAGACCTACCTACGTGTCAAATTTCATGATTCTAGGTCATCGGGAAGTACCCAATAGGTTTTCTTGACAGACACGTCGGACGGACGGACGGACGGATGGACAGACAGACAGACAGACAGACAGACAGACAGACAGACAGACAGACAACAAAATGATCCTATAAGGGTTCCGTTCTTCCTTTTGAGGTATGAAACCCTAAAAATAGTGTCATGTCTATTCTTTTCTATTCATACATCAAGCTTATCGGATCCTATACACATCACACACGTGGCTTTAGCAACTGATATCTTTAAATTGGCCCGAGGTACAAGCTTGCAAATATGCGAACATTAACACTAGCGCTACTCCATCCCACACATTTTATTCCTCAGAAAATAAGGAAGGTCAAAAATAAAGTTCTGACAGCAGTGGGGTGTTGCTCTATAATATGTGTATACCTGCCATAAAACCCAAATAAGCTCCAATTTTTGATACCAAGCCAAAACAAGAAAGCGTCAACAGAACTTGAGCAATATAGCAACTAGTTATAAAAATTTCGCGCACCGGTGAGCCAGTAACTTGTTTCGAAATTTTTCTTCGCGATTCGGCGAGTGTTTCGGGTTTAAAAGTTGTTTAAAAAGCGATAAACTTGTGGGAAGTTTTGACTCACTTTGTGTATACTGGAACTTATTTTCGCTTCAGGACACAATTTTAAATCCATGGCTAAAGTATCATTATTTTTTTACGGTTGCAACTTGCTATTGTCTGCAATTCAGACATCCTACGACCTAGTTTTTTTCAAGTAGAAGTAAGGAAAAGGGAAGGTCCATATTTTATCCTTTACCGTCCATATCAAATGACAAAACGCATACTTAGTTAACGTTAACTTTAAAAGTTACACTAGGACCTCAGATATTGTTGAAGTGCTTTGATATTTATTTATTTTAATAAAACAATCCATACTAATATTATAACTGTGACACTATTTTACACACTTTGTGTTTGTCTGTCTATCTTCTAGCTTCTCATGGTCCATCTGTTTAACCGATTTTGATTAAAGATACGGGAATAATATTGAGAGCGGACATAATATGCTACTTTTTGTCTCGGAAAATCAAAAAGAAATCCCCATGGGATTCTTTCTCTAAAGTCTAAAGACATAAATTTTGAAATAAAATTATTAGTAAAGTTTGCCATGTAGCCAAAAGTTTTGCAAATTTTTAGTTTATTACATGGTTTATTAACGAACAAAGTTGCTTCAAAATCTAGCTTAAAACAGGGCATAACTTTCAAAAAAATATATAATTAGGTTACAATATTAATTATTTTATGGCAAAGATAATGGAGAGAAAAATCGATATATGGCATAGCTATAGATCTAGAATATCAAAGAATAGAATAATAAGTGTAACGTGGAGAAACGTGTGAGAAGTGTACCCTTAAGAGGGGTCTCTCCGTCCCTCGCTTCATACAAACGTAGTTCCAATTTTATTTGAATATTAAGGAACCAAAGTCCTTGAAATTTTGCAGACATATTCTAGAAACTAATATCTATGTCTGTGGTTTTCCAGATTTCTGTTAAAATATTCGGTTTGAAAGTTACGCGGTCTTAAAAATTTACATAAAAATCTTTGAGCCCCTGTCATTTTAAAACTACATGATATTTTTAGAAAAATCTAAAAACCACAGAATAGTTAGTTAGTTTCTAAAATATGTCTGCAAAATTTCATGGACTTCGGTTGCTTAATATTCAAATGAAATTGGAACTACGATTGTATGAAGCGAGTGACGGAGAGAGCCCTGTTAAAAGTATGAACTGATAATATTTGTTCAAAGAATTTGCAAATTCATCAATTTATAATTATGATGAATGTCTATAAGCCCTCAATAAATTAGTTTGTGGACAAAAGCATTCATCATGAATGCAAATCGGAAATAAAACGAAAAGCTTTGCATTCATAATGAATGTAGGTAAGAAGATATTACTGGAAATATTCATTCTGGCATCCAAAGTTAAATGGCTTAAAATTAATTCAAGGTTTCTCTTGCGTGTTGTCTTTGGAAATACTCTTTGCTTTGTTCTTATAGCTTATTTTTCTTATTCTTTGAAAATCTCTTTATTATGGCTGTATAAGAGCGTTAACCTTGAAAAATTCTTTGCGGCATCACTAGTCACTACTACAAATTCGAATGTGTGTTTGTTTGTTGGTTTGTCCTTTCATCACGCCCCAACAGAGCAACGAATTGATGTGATTTTTAACCCAAAAAGATGGGTGTTATAAGTTTGACGTGTGTATCTGTGTATCTGTCTGTGGTCTGTCATCGTAGTTCCTAAACTAATGAACCGATTTTAATTTAGTTATTTTTGTTTGAAAGGTGGCTTGATCGAGAGTGTTCTCAGCTATAATCCAAGAAAATCGGTTCAGCCGTTTGAAAGTTATCAGCTCTTTTCTAGTTACTGTAACCTTCACTTGTCGGGAGTGTTATAAATTTTTAATTTACACTTGTTGACATGGATATAGTTAAACCCTGAAGAATAACATAGGCTACTTTTTATCCTGAAAACCCAAATAGTTCCCACAAACCCACGCGAAAGAATCTCTGTAAACAGCTTATCACGGAAATGAAGATGTAAAAAAACTTGTGTAAACTGGAAAGAACTTTGAACGTTTTTCAAGTAGCTGAGACAACGAAAGGATCTATGGCACTATTTGGTACTACATAATATACCTCCTTTGTCTATATTTTATATAGAAGGTAGACTGACTGACTGAAAACTCGGACTGAATTCGGATATTACGTACTAATCCGATATGTGATCCAAATCCAAGCTATTCAGTGGACATCATTGTCACATGTCCGATTTGAATCCGAGGCACATCCGAGATATTCTCACGGATGACGAAATTCGGATCTAGTGCTACCGTAAGTTACCATACAAATAGTTCTATGACCACTTCGGAACGTATTTTTACGGATGAGTGCCTTGAGAAAGGATTTTTAAAAATTCAACCCCTAAGAGGTAAAATACATGGCCGAAGTTACGGGCATAAACTAGTCATGTTATATGATTTATCAAACACGCTGTATAAACCTGAGACATGTATTGAAGTATTTGTCTGCCCCAAGGCAGGCATGTCACGTCTGTTATTACGGCAGACACTGAGCTCGCGACGTCTTCACCTTTGTTCGAGAAAATTGTATCGTTTTTGCGCGTGGAAATTATCTTTTTATCAAAAGAAAAGTTATGAAATATTCTTTTATATAATATGGAGTATCTGGATTAAAGCGAGGGGATTACCGTAGAGATGATTGCATTTTTATTGGATTTATATTTATACCTATCATGTTTCAGCAAGGTGGAAAGGAACTGGGCAGGATGCTTGTCGGTAAAAGACCTTTTTAAGGTACCTTACTCTGTGCCTCAAAAGAAAAAAAGGAACCCTTATAGGATCACTTCATTGTCTGTCTGTCGTGTCTATAAACCTATAGGGTACTGCCCGTTGACCTAGAATCATTAAAAAAAAAATATTCTGATAAAGTTAGCTCTTGACTGAAATCTCACCTGATGTTAAGTGATGTTGCAGTCTAAGATGGAAACCGGCTAACTTGGAAGGGGTATAGGAGTTTCAAACCCATACCCTGACCGGTTTCTACACGGCATCGTACCGGAACGCTAAATCGCTTGGCGCCATGTGTGATGATGATGATGATGATGATGAGTGCAATATATAAAAGGAATTGCAACCAACCTGTGACTTCTCGGCGTAGTAAACCAAACTGGCAAATATCACAATGCCCAGTACAAGAAAAAACACCAACAGTGTCAATTCCTTCGCTGACGCCTTAAATGTATGTACAAGAATCTTCAGTCCTGGACTATGCCTGGTTAGTTTAAACAGCCTTAATATCTTGATTATTGAGATGAATTCTAGTATATCTGCTCTGTCCACGTTTCTTTTCAGCACAGCCAGTTCTACCACGACGTCCATGTAAAAACTTAATGTAGCTATGAAATCTATTATGTTCACTGGGGACTTTACAAATTCTATGATGTTTGGTGCTACCTGTAACAAGGAGAAAAGAGTTTAGTTTGAACCAAGAAAGGTACACATACTTCAAGTAAGGTAAAAATTTGAAATGCCTATAAATTGCCTGCGACCATAGAATAAATACGTATTTTTAGCCTATTACTGGTTGAATTTTTTAAAATCTTTTACTAGCAGATGTCCACGCCCTAATAGCTATTTGCATGCCTTTCAGCTCGATCCATCCAGTAGTTTGACTGTGGGTTGATAAATCAGTCAGTCAGTAACCTCTTCCTTTAGTATAAAAGGAAAAGATGCCTGATTGATTTTGATTTTGACTTTGTTTTCAAGAGTAATTTAGTACATGAAAAAAATGTTTTTTTAATATTTGTACTTTGACTTTCACTTATGTGATTAAAAGAAAGAAAGGTACTTTTTTTGTTTTCGAACACTATGACACTACAATCAACACTAGAATAATCTTTAAAACTAATTGAGTTATGTACAAAAATACTTACCTACTTATCTTAATAATTAAAAATATACAAACTTCAGCAATGAGATCTTCATAATTCATCTATTAACAAGGAGCATATTCCTTGCATAATATTACAGTAATTATTTTAAATCAAAGGTTCATCAAAGGATTTAATGGTCACAATTATTCAGGGATAGGGTTGGGTAAATGCGTGTTGCTTGTACGTATGGGGTAATTAAATTAATGGTTCGATGGATGACTCCCAGTTAGGGTGTCAACCCTAATCATTAACAATTCAGATAAGTCTTGGCAATTAGTTATTTGTGGACTAGCCGACTCCACCTTGCTCCTCATGCCTTCAAAAACACATTAAACTGTCTGTACCATTTACGCCACGCATCTGCCCCGCTAGTTTTTTTAAAAATTCAGATACAAGTTAGCCCTTGACTGCAATCTCACCTGGTGGTAAGTGATAATGCAGTCTAAGACTGAAGCGGGCTAACTTGGAAGGGGTATGGCAGTTTTTATTAAACCCATACCCCTTTGGTTTCAACGCGGCTTCATAAGCGAACGCTAAATCGCTTTGGCGGCACGGCTTTGCCAGTTAGGTAGTAATTAGGCACGGCCCAAGCCTCCCACCGGACCAGACCAGTGATTTAAAAATTATTAAGTTCCCAACCCTGCCGGGAATCGAACCTGGGACCTCCCACCAATAAGGCCACAGCACTTACCACTGGCTACTCCAACCTGCTCGTATGCTCGCTATTTTTGTTTAAAAAAAAGTTTTTACAGCTTATTATGACACGCGCTTGACCACAATTACACATGATAGAAAAGGATGATGTGGCCTAAGATGGGACGCCTTTGCACCCGGTTTGTAATTGGCAGGAAACGTAACATTTAAATGAATATAAGTAATGCAAAACACAAGAGGCAAACTTACATTTGACAGCCGACTTGGCTTCAGAGATTTCTATGAATATCTTATATCGCTTCCCGAAGGCACTTCGTATGCAATGCATGCCTTTGGGAGACTGCAAGCAGGAAACCTCGTTCCATTGAAATGGTATGGATTTGTTTACTTATTCTTATGTAGAACAAGTATTTTTGTATTTGCTCGATTAAGAGACCTAGCTGGGAGTATTTCAGTAAAAAATGTTTTCCAAAATCCATACATATAGGTACCCTCTGCTATCTATCAAACAACTTGCAGGGAGCTGTTGGACAAGACCGTGGCGTGTGGAAGTCTCTTCAAGAGACCTGTGTCCAGCTGTGGACGACATCAGTAGATGATGGATGGGCTGGCACTCAAAAAATTAAGCTAGCTGATAAAATAACGCTGGTATTTCCGAATAACCCCACAAATACCTGTCGACGATATCAGATCCATTCAGTTCGATAATTTATTTTACGCCTCACATCGCGTTTGGAATATAAAATAGAGAAAAACCGCTCTCGGTTTTTCAGTTCGTATTTTAAATTATCGCACGTGGAAATAATAAAAATCGGTCAAGTGCGAGTCGGACTCGCACGCGAAGGGTTCCGTAGGTACCATACCAGGGAGTTTTTATTATTATAATATGCATGGAGACCGTTTTGAAATTTTTATTATTTATTGTTATAGCGGCAATAGAAATACACACTGTGAAAATTTCAACTTTCTACCTACTACGATTCATGAGATACAGCCCTCTGACTGACAGACGGACAGATGGACAGACAGAAAGACGGACGGACAGCGGAGGTTTAGTATTAGGGCCCCATTGGTACCCTTCATATACGGAATCCTAAAAAACCACTCTCGGTTTTTCAGTCCATGTTTTAAATATCGCACGTGGAAATAAAAATATCGTCAGTAAAGGTGCCTTCTCACTGTGCACGATAAAGCAAATCACTTTTCCTAAAAACTTCAAAACTCAAGAATGTATTTCATGTAGGACAACTAGTGTCTGAGGCTAGATTTTCTAAAAACCAGCAAAAAAACTCAGCCGTTATAATGCGTAAAAATGATTCTCACGCGCCATTCTAACTATCTATCTAATATCATGTCAAATCAATGGTAGTCCTTATTTTAAAGGTGAACCGTACTTTTGATATGACATTGACCCATGGAGTTAAAATGGCGCGTGTGAAGTCATTTTGTACGGACTATAATCTTTTCATATCATAAAAGTTTTGAAAAGATTTTTTTTTTCTTTTGTTTAAAGAATATTAGCCATGCTAATCATGACTAATGCTCCCCTTTCCCCGCCAATTAAGCGTAAAGCTTGTGCCAGGATTGGGTACGATAATAGTGCAACGGGTGGGGTTTGAACCGCCGACCTTTCGGAATTCAGTCCGCTCCTCAACCGTTGAGCTATCGAGGCTTAAGATTTGACAAGCCAGTGCTTCATCGATCCACTTTTCTTTCACAGTATATGAGTTAGTAGTTTATGACCGCGACATCGTCTACTAGGTATATACTACACTAATTTCAAACCCTTATTTTACCTACGTTTGGTCACATGTAACACATTCATTTTAGTACATTTTAGCTCATAAGTATAATATTATGTAGTATAACTCGATTAGTTTTAAGATACATTGTAGTGTTACAGTGACCTAATAAAAAAAGTTTTCTTTCTTTCTTTACCACCTTCGTCAATTTTCAAAAACTCTTTTCTTGCTTTCCTACACCGTGAGAAACAACCTCGAATTAATGTTGAAATATGAAAAGGGAATTCATCTTTCCATTGAAATCAAGTCAATGTGATTAATTGGGAGGCATTCATGATTTGTTGTGTAAATTCTCGCTGATGCCTGTTTTCATTATGAACCCGTGGGCCGTGAGCCATTTTGTTCAAAGAGTTTTTATGATGGGCCAAACGCTGCGCTACACGGCACGTCAAATATAGTTTATTCTGCCTATCTAGACTTCATATATAATTAGTCTGTGATCTAGACTTTTCAAATTTTTCAAACTTTTCACAAAATAATTCATGGACCCGAAACTTTTCATTTATTTATTTACTGAATAGTTTAAGAGATAGAACACATAATATACACAAAAACATACCAAATCACAACTTTTCATTTTGATTCTATACAAACCAAAATATTGTTTTTTCATATAAAAGTATGACGTATTCTGATAACTTAAAGTATCAAAGCATACACCAATATTGTTTTCGTGTTAAGGTAGACCTTACTTAAGTCTCCATTATTTAGAAACTCATCAAAACCTTACCTTGATACCCTTAACGTACAATTTTCTTGTTACGTCAACCCTATAAATCTGGGGCTTAATACGGTAGGATCCTATTTCTTGCTTGCATGTATTTTTTTCAAAATTGACTTATTTACTCCGCTATTAACCCTTCACGCGATTACCAGACTTCATACACCTTTAAGATCATTATGGAGAATTCTCATTCATACAGGTTTCCTCACGATGTTTTCCTTCACCGCTAAAGCAAGTGATATACAATTGCTTAAAACACACATTGCACATAACTATGAAAAGTTAGCAGTGCCCAAAATTGAACCCCCGACCTCCAGAATAGGAGGTGGAAGTATTAACCACTAGGCTTTCATGGCTCTAACCTGATATTGTAAAATTATGAACATTAAAAAGCCGCGACACAAAAACCTCTAAAAAGATTTTTGTGTCGGGGGTTTTTAAATTTTTAAATTTCATTTGTATTTTCACGCTTTTCAAACTTTAATCTTGAAATGTTTTGTGTATTATACTTATAATATACACATTAAGCACTCCCATGCCACAGCGTTGCCTTGTTAGAATTTGGCTGGATAAAAATATATATTGGTCGGTTAGTGATAACCAGTCTAATAAGAAAGCGAGAAAAGAGCTGATAATGTTCAAACGGCTGAACAGATTTTCTTGGATTTCGGCCTTTCAAACAAAAAAAAAACTAAATCAAAATTGTTTCGTTGTTTAGGAGCTACGATGCCATAGACATATGTATAAACACACAGACACACAGATACACAAGTCAAGCAAATAACACCTCTCGTTTTGGTCGGGGGTTAAAAATAAAATATTTATCAAGCAATCGAATCGGAATTTCCGAGCAGTAACTAATGGAAAGGTTCAACATAATAAAGGCTTGTTACGGAACAGACGGACAAACAACCGGAAACGAACCCTCCCGTATTATGGCGGAGGCTTTGTAGGCTTCTGATAAAAAGGACATTGTTGGTGAAAGGGTGAGAAAATACCGAAAAGGGTTTGAATAGGGGATATTTTGTGGCGGATAAAACTGTATCCTTTATAACGAAACTTTCTTTACAACTAGATATTATTATTTTTTTATGTGCTTATTTTGTAAAGAAACATCTTTACAATACAATACCTTTTTAACCCCCGACCCCCGAGAGGGGTGTTATAAGTTTGACGTGTGTATCTGTGTATCTGTGTATCTGTGTATCTGTGTATCTGTCTGTGGCCTCGTAGCTCCTAAACTAATGAACCGATTTTAATTTAATTTTTTTTGTTTGAAAGGTGGCTTGATCGAGAGTGTTCTTAGCTATAATCCAAGAAAATCGGTTCAACCGTTTGAAATTTATCAGCTCTTTTCTAGTTACTGTAACTTTCACTTGTCGGGGGTGTTATAAATTTTTAGTTTACACTTGTTATAAAATTAGGGCTGCCTTTTCGCATAACCTAAGATGACCTATTTTTTTTTAATTTTCATGTACCAAAATTGTAGTAACAATGTAATTATCGCTGTCTTGCTTTCATGGAAAAACAGACAGGGGAGTTATGTAGTAACATCGATAAAAAAAAACATTTCCTATCTCGAAGGAACCCTATTGGACTAAGAGCCTGCGAGTGCCAGACCTTCGCTAAATTATAAAAGCTGAAAGTTTCTCTGTGTATTGTCCCCTACACATAGATAAACGATCAGCAACTATGAAGTTTGGATCATGGTGGCTTTGGGAGAGAACAGGTAACAAAGGTGTAAAAAATCTTAGGTCAAAACTATCAACCTTTATAAAATAGCGAAGGTCTGGTCTCTCTCTATCTGGCTTTGACACACGTACAACAAAATAATTTAGGGTTCTGTTTTATGCATTGTAAGTCACGAAACCCTTAAAAAACAGCTGTTATCTTTGATGACATAAAAGAACAGCCGTCTCTCTGACTATTTTATTGTTGCTTCTACTGTATACATAATATATCTACTGCAATTTGAATTCTAATGGTTTGATGCAAATTTTCAATTCACTGGTACACGTGTACAAACAGAGTAATTTAGGCTGTGGACTATTATTGAGGGGTGAAACTTGTTGCTATAGAAAACATGTAGAATTTAGATGAATAAAAGCTTAAATGCAAATAATCAAATATATTCAAATAGTACAGTAAGTTGTAGATATACTATGTTTTTAGGGTTCCATACCTCAAAAGGAAAAAAAGGAACCCTTACAGGATCGCTTCGTTGTCTGTCTGTCTATATGTCGTTTATGTCAAGAAACCTATAGAGTACTTCCCGTAGACCTAGAATCTTGAAATTTGGCAGGTGAGTCGGTCTTATAGTGCACATAAGGAGAAAATACTTATTTATATATAGAAAATATTAGTATTTTTAATTTTATACTAAGACAACTGTACCAAGTCGGATATCATATGAAAGGGCTTTACCTGTACATTCTAAAACAGATTTTTTTTTATTTTTATGCACAATAAGTTCTTGATTTATCGTGCCGGAAAAATACCCGAATACGGAACCCTCGGTGCGCGAAACTGACTCGCCCATGGCCGGTTCTTTAATAGATTGCGAATATTTTCAGTTAAATGAGCCTTTATTTACATTTCAACATTCCTCCTTGAAACTCCAGCGCTTGAAGCGGTTCCAATATTTTATTTCTCCGCCATTCGATGCGAGTGGGTATTTTAAAGCGTGAACATTAAAATTCAGCGGCACTTTTTTGCCTGGTATTTTATATTCAGAGCGCGTAACGAAGCTCGGCGTAATATTTTTATCAGGTTTAATTTGGCCGGTGGTAAATATTTTTAAATTATATTATCCCTATTTTTAGGGGTCCAGAGAAAAAACAGTACCCTTATAGTATCACCACGTTTTCTGTCTGTATGTCTGTCTAGCTGTCTGTCAAGAACAGTAAAGGGCGTGAAACTAGTCGAGCTTGCATCGACTACATACGTAGTTATAGCCGGTAGTTACATTATAGTTTATTTTTTAACTTGGACAGTATAGGGAAATCTGAAACCATAGAAGATACAAAGAAAGCGTCTTAGGAACCATTTGCTCTTTTTTTATGAAAACAATTTTGATGGAGTCAATTTTTTGGTCAAGCGTGAGTTGTCCATAAAAATCAATGAAATTGACAATTTTTTTTTTAATGCCGATTGTCTCAGTTTCATGTACGGATCATTTCATTGTATCGAAAGAAAAAAATTGGGACAGCAGAAGTTGGTCAAATTTGAGTAAATGATTTTTCATACAATTTTTAAGTAACTGGTAGATAGGTAGGTAAGGTAACCTAAAAAAAATTTGTCCAAATTAAAAATCTAGATAATAATCACTTTATAATAAGTAAAATAACGAATAGGATTGAAAAGAAACCAGTAGTTATTGTTGTCTTTTCTCGATGCCAGTCCTAACCAACCGTAACAATCAGACACCTAAGAACACTATGGTCTATAGAGAATTCCGTGGCAGATTTTAATTTATGTTAATTCGCCGTTAAAGCTAAGATTATTCATTAAAGCTGCATTAAGGCGAAACTCCGAGGCACGTTAACGTTAACAGTTCATTCGGTCCCAGTTTTTCATGAATATCTAATATCCCCGCTCTATGGTTGTCTTTGGTGAAGATGTAGACGTCGTAGGTACAAGTACCTAAAGAGATTAGACAGAGCTACATCATCTACAAATATACAATTTTGAGATCCAAACTCCTTTTTTTTACCCGACCCGGCAAAGCCAAAAGGAAGGGTTATGATTTTAGCAGTCTATGTATGTATGTATATACTATGTATAATTTATGTATGTTTGTAGGTTTGTATTTATGTGTGTTCCACCGTAGCGCCTAAGCTACTGTGCCGATTTTGATTCAAATTCAAATTCAAAATATTTTTATTCAATTAAATTTTTACAAGTGCTTTTGAACGTCAAAACAATCTACCTCTGGTTCGGAATGCCGTTCCTACCGAGAAGAACCAGCAAGAAACTCAGCGGGTGCTCTTTTCAAGTATTCAATTTTCAATAAAATATTACACTCATTCCCACAAATGACTTTCCTGAGGCGGATCGTAGGATTTGCGAGCCTATTACGGTTTCTAGTTTGCCTGTCGTGGAAATCACCGTTTTTTTTTTGTAACTAAGATAAATGAGGTATCAATCAGGTAAATCAGGTTGCCACTGCAACCTTGCAACCCGTTGAGCTATATTGATTACTCAGGGTTTTCCTCAATAGTTGTCAAAGAACATGAGGAATTAATGGTGAAAATGTAACGACTTGACAAAGTACGTGAGAACTCGGGGTCTTATGACGTTGTGACTTGCGAAGTCTAATTTGCCCCGAGAGGCTATAAACTACTAAAACCCGTTTATACCATTAGGGGTAGACACCGTTTAGCAATCATATAGTTGGGCAACAAGTGGGGCAAGAATTAATGGTCAGAACGCAAAGTCGAGAATTTTGAATACTTATCTTGCTGAACCGGTTGCGTCTCACCTCATGTCTGTTGCAGAACCGATGGCCGATGGACAGACAGACAGACAGACAAACAGACAGACAGACAACAAAGTGATCTTATGAGGGTTCCGTTTTACTTTTGATGTACGGAACCCTAAAAATTAAAATTTTGTTAACTAGTGTAATATTAGGTCGGAAGATAATATGTATGTACAGATGATCAAGGCTTTCACGGTTCAGCCTAAATAAATAAAATTGTAGAGACAGTAAGGAATAGGGGTGGAACTTCGCAAACGAAGACAATCATCCAGTTTGATTAATCGTTTTTTACCAATTTCAGTTCTTTGCTCTACTTTTTTTCTTCTCTTCAATATTGACTAGTTTCATACGTTTTTTGATTGATTGGTGGAAATTTTGAAAGCCTTGGGGTCTACGTTATTGGGAAACTTACATCTAAAGTAGATACATGTACATAGGTAGTACATACATGATACTATATACAATGTACATAGTACATAGTAGTACAAGTGAAGTATAGATTGTAATCACGTCTTGTGGTTTGAACTGTACATTGCTACGAGTGTATCAGTATGTTGCTACGAACTCGTGTAGCATTAGTAACGTAGCAGCGTAGGCCGTTGCTACGATATTAACTTTAAAACAAAAATCGTGCAAGTGCGAGTTTGATTCCCAATTAAAGGGTTCCGTACAAGATATGTCTAACACTTTTATGTATAACACATACATTTTATGTACATACATGTTTTTTATATGTTGTGTAGATTATATAATAATAGTTTTGTGAACGCTGTAGATTACGATTAAATAACTTAGAAAAAATACTTCAAGTTAATGAAGCACAGCGCCACCTTCAATATATATGACTTAGCGAGTTAAATATTTTTCGTGAACATATTTTAATTTCTTTTTGTGATGTAACCACAAATTCACGGTTTTCGGATTTTTCCTTTACTTGTGCTATAAGACCTACCTACCTGCCAAATTTCATAATTCTAGGTCAATGGAAAGTACCCTATAGATTTTCTTGATAGAAATGACAGACGGACAGCCGGACAGACAGACAGACAACAAAGTGATCCTATAAGGATTCCGTTGTTCTTTTTGATATACGGAACCCTAAAAACTAAATCCACGCGGGTGAAATCGTGTGCACTAGAGAGTTTAGCTATACAATTCACAGAAATACATTTAATTTAACATGAAAGTAAGTTATTTAGTGAAATTACCTACGTAAAGAGAACCTTTTTCTGCTCGAATAGAAAGTATCTAACATAAAGTACTAGTTTTACGATCTAATTACAGTTTTGTCTCCAGGGCACACAAAGTTATTCTGTTTTGTTATTCTAGACTTTTATTAATTAATACCAAACGTGATTATGTTTAACTACTAGGACATTGCAATGATTTATCGAAAGAGCCCAGTACACATTAACCTAATAGCCATTGCACTCAGCGAACCTCTTATTCATCATCATCATCAACAGCTGGTCATAGGCCTCTTGTTGGGACTTCCACATACCACCACCACTCTGGCACCTCCTGAACCCAGCAGCTATTTGCGAATCACTAGGTGTCTTTCGTCCACCTAGGGATCTTTCAACGATGCGCTTTTCCAAAACCTCGGAGTCGGGACCCCAAAGTCAATCGGATTTTTCGAACTGCTTTGCTTCATCCTCGTGCATAGGTTTTCTCTCAGAATAAGAAGGGTTTAGCTCATAGCTACGCTGTGTGTATTGGCTTCACACACCTTTGAGAACATTATGGAGAACTCTCGGGCATGCAGGTTGCCTCACGATGTTTTATCTCACCGTCAAAACAAATAACGTTTCATCATCATCATGATCAACCCATTGCCGGCCCACTACTGAGCACGGGTCTCTTCTCAGAGTGAGACGGGCTTAGGCCATAGTCTGCCACGCTGGCCCAATGCGAACTCTCAGGCATGCAGGTTTCCTCACGATGCTTTCCTTCACCGTTAAAGCAAGTGATATTTAATTGCTTAAAACGCACATAACTGAAATGTTAGAGCTGCGCGCCCGGGATCGAACCCCCGACTTCCGATTAGGAGCCGGACGTTCTAACCACTAGGCTATCACAGCACAAGTAACGTTTAATTACTTAAAATAAAAGGCACATAACTCCGAAAGTTAGAGTAAAGGTGCCTGCCGATATTGAGCATAGGAAGCCGAGATCTTTACAACTGCTTTCCCCGCTCTATCTTATATATTTTCTATCGAGGAGTCTTATAAGTTTGACGTTTGTGTCTGTGAATCTGTCTGTGGCATCGTAGCTCCTAAACTAATGAACCGATTTTAATTTAGTTTTTTTTGTTTGAAAGGTGGCTTGATCGGGAGTTTTCTAAGCCATAAAAATCGATTCAGCCGTTTGAAAGTTATCAGCTCTTTTCTAGTTTTCTTACAGAATTTTCTGTGTCGGGGTTTTTTAAAATTTTGAGTTATAATATCTTTGCTCAGAAGCAACAGTTATTGTTTGCATGACATAAGTCTCACGTAACACCACTTATAGTTATTCTTTCCGCAAACAATGTAACTGTAGTGAATACCCGTTTCTATTTCTATTTTTATGGAATAAGCTTTGAGAAATATTATTTCCTTTGAATTCTTGTTTATCTTGCTGAAGAAAATAATAAATGTTATTCATACGAGCTATTATGCTTCTAAAACACCATGCTTCTATATTTTATTGTGCATAGATCTTTGTAAGACTAGATTACAAAAGGTATAGTGGCTTACGCACAAATACTTGGAAAGAATATAATTAGACATTAAAATGTAAATATAAATTAAAAGCGTACCTATTTTTATCATACACAGAATTAAGGCAAAACGAAATTATTCACTACTATAAATTTGTTTTCAAATCCCATGGGAACCCATTGATTTTTTGGTAAAAAAGTAGGTTTTGTTACGCTTCAAGTTTTTAACTAAATCCATGAAAAAATTATGCCCATCCGTTGCTCCGTTTCGGCGTGATTGGGGGAATAACCAACCAAAAACACTTTTGCCTTTATAATATTAGTAGGAAGTACTCGTAGGTCATTATTATTCGGAACCGTATAATTCTAATCTACGTAATCCCTTTCAAGACCAGATTATGACAATAATGGGGCCTTAAATCTTACAAAACTGTCCTTTATTACGTTTCCTGGTAATTAAATACAAATGGATTGCTTATTATTTAGAGGTAAATTTTGATAAGCCTCAATTAATTATATTCATTTAGTAACTTTGGTTCAGCGAGTTTATCTTGTTTTGTCCGCTTACATACTCCATGCAAGTAATCTGACATAACTACGTGTTACTATTACCGGTACACCAGCCTGTCCGCACGCAATTTATGTGTGCTGGTAATTACTACTACCAGTACCCTGATAATGCGTGAAGCCAATCGAGCGACACAAGGACAACGCTATACGTTAATCAGTGGTTCTCGCTCGCGTGACATAAAGGTGAGAACCAAGTGATGCCATTGCAGCAGTGTCAGTAGCCATGCCATTATGTTGCAGGCACAATAAATTGGTGGGGAGTGAGTGTCGCTTTTTTACGTAGTAATAGTTAGTATTTTATTTGTTATCCTCCGCATTTTCTGGCCTAACACGATCAGAAATGAAGACTTGTGGGACAAATGCCAGCAACTCCCGGTATGCAAGGAATAGCTCTGTGGCGATGGCGATGAGTCGGGCATGTTCTGCGAAGAGAGGATGGAAACGCTGCTCAAGTGGCGTTTCAATGGTAGCCTGGTGGGCGAAGGAGACCTGGTCGACCAACCAACACCTGGAAGAGGTCCATTGAAGCAGACCTTAAAAGAGTGGAACTCTCATGGAACCATGTCAAGGCAGCAGCCAAAGATACGGAGACATGGAAAACAACTGCTCCAGCCCTAAGTTCCACGAAGGAGTTAAAGGACTCCATCATCATCATCATCATTAACAGTTAGTATTCTATGGTTTAAACGATAAGGGTGCCTATTATACAACCTAAATTTCGTGCTAATTACCTACTTTATTTACTCTGATAAACAAAATAGCAGCTAAAGTGCTCGTATAAAGTTTACCTAGCGACGTTTATCTCTGGATCAGGTGTGAGCTGGCATAGATAACAGTTCTAACACTCAAGTTTATGTACTGGCAACTTGCCAAAGCGTTGGCTCCAATGTTTGCTGAAACTTGTTACGCCTTGGACAAAGGTATTCTATTACGGAGAGAGTAGGTGGTACCTACTCTTTACGTGCTTAAGAGGATGATTTGAACATACGCCATCAAAATTTAGGCGTTTTGTCATTTTGTCTCTGAGTAGAGTTTTGAAATATTAAATACCCAGCTGAGTTTGTTGTGGGCTCTTTTCAGACCTGGGTGCACTTGGAGCCCTCTAGCTTAGTTTTAAGTTTACCTAATTAATTATCACCACTACTTAGAACTTATATCATCTTACAAATCTAACAACTATCAAACTACCAAAAGGAGTATAGTACCTACTATTGACTATAAAAAGGTGTGCAATAAATAGTACCTACTTTGAATAACATATGATTTTGAGTTGAGTATTTTTCTGTTGGTTTCGCCACAGTCACTACTGAGACTACGAATCACCTAACATCTAATGTAATACAAATATAATTTATTATTTGTTGTTATATGTAGAGGCAAGAGAAATAAGCACTCTGTGAAAATTTCAGCTTTACCTATTATGGTTTATTAGACAACCCGCTAACCGATAGACAGACGGACAGATAGATGGATAGAAGGAAGACAGACGGACGGACAGCGGAGGCTTAGTACCTAATAGGGTCCTGTTGGCACTCTTCGTCGGAACCCAAAAAACGCAGCGATTCTATTACGAATTCAGTTCCCTATGTTTTCACGTCAATTATTCCGCTGCAATTCGTAAATTTCCAGCCAGCAGTCGGTTAGACTCTTGCAGAGAACACTGTCTTGTGTCGAGTACCTTCCGTACTCGAATAACGAATTAAATGAAATGAGCAGTTTATTTCTAGATTTTATATATTTTTTATATTACCGAACCCTTCGTGTGTGAGTTCGTCTCACACTTGACCAGTTGTTGTTTTTGTTGAGAAAAGTTCGTCAGCACGATTAAGGATCTATGACGAAATATGAAAACAAAACGTAGCAATTCTACAACGAATTCGATCCCGTGTGTTTTCATGACAATTATTCCGCCGCATTTTGTACATTTCCAGCGAGCAGCCGGCTAGACTCCTGCAGAGAACACATGTCGTGAGCTTCGCGTTATTCGAGTACCTTCCTTAAATGAAATGAGCAGTTCATTCCTAGATTTATTATTTTTATTTATATTACGGAACCCTTCATATGTGAGTTCGTCTCACACTTGACCAGATGTTGTTTTTTTTTTTGATAAAACTTTGTCAGTTTCGTCTTCGAGCTGTTCATTTCTAGATTTCTTATTTTTATTTATTTATACAGGGTGTCACCAGAACGCTAGCAAAACTGAAGACTGGTGATAGTACTGATGATTACAGATAGGGTACTCCAAAAAAAAACACTAAAAAATCTGCATTTTTAAAAGTTCACAATATTATATTGCAAATAAAACATCTGACTGACACCAGAGGTCAAAGATCGTTACGTAAATAGGCCACTCGGAGTCAATTCCGCCTCGTAGGTGGAACATTGCCCCGAATTTGCACGCTATACATTGCGGATTTGAAAAATACTAAATAACTAACACTGCTTGCCGTATCTAGATAAGGCGAATGATTATGGCATTGAATTGTGTTTAGGTAGTATAATAATTATCCTAAGTTTTGGCTAAGGTTCTGGTTATAACTTGTATTATACAAGTTCACTCTTGATTGTGATCTCGTCATCAGCATCATCTCCGACCCACTATTAAGTACGGGTCTCTTAGTCTGAGAAAGGTTTAGCCTCGATGGCCAAGAGCGGATTGATAGACTTCACACACCTATGAAAATATCATGAAGAACTCTCAGGCATGCAGGTTTCCTCGCGATGTTTTCCTTCACCGTTAAAGCAATGATCGTATTCATACCCCCATTAGGAGGCCGAAATTAACTACTAACTACGCACAAAGCTTGTAAGGTACAAGAGTAATTCAAAATGTGGAATTTGACCTTTAACTCAAACCTGTATTTACATAGAATTCCTGTAATAATTATGTACACATGCAATGAACTGTTAAGCTGGTAAGGGCGGAGTTCAATAGGGGAATCTCCGTCACCCGCTCCATACCAAGGCAGTTTGGTTCTCATTTGAATATTAACCAATCAAGCTCGATGTAATTTTGTTAAAACACGTTCTAGAAACTTATATTTATGTCCGTGGTATGCCAGTTTTCCGTAAAAATTACTAGTTTTATAATTACACGGCCTTAAAGATTTGTATGAAATATCTTGGGTCCGTGTAACTTCGAAACTGAATATTTTAACGGAAATCTGGAAACCCTCGGACAGATATAACTAGTTCTTAAAGGTATCTACAATTTTTTATATAGTTTGATTGCTTATTGAGCTTTTATTGAGTTAGTAAATGACAGCCAAACTACGTTTGTTTGAAAATAGACAAGCGCTTGGCTGCAATCAGACATGCTTGCAAGTGATAATGCAGCCTCCGAAGCGTGCTTGCGTAGAAGATAGTTATTCACTCTTGACTTGAAGGTAACTTATATGAAAATGGAGGGGAAACTGATGCCAGAAGGGCGTTCCATATCCTAACGGTTCGGATTAGAAACGAGGAGGCAAATCGCTTCGTACGTGTCCGTGGAATTTTGACATCGAATGAATGAATGAATGAAAGGTGAAGGAGGCCGTTTGTATGGAACGCACTACGAATAAGCCTCTCTTAATCTAATCATTTGAAATTCATTCGCGATCAATCGATCGCTGTGCAAAAACAAATTCGGGCTAGGTTTCAGCCCTCGAATTATTCAAATAATTCATTCAGTAATATATTTTGTGGACCACTCATTAATAAGTCAATAATTTGCAATTGAAATGCGACCGTCCATTGAAAATTTAAAATTAGTTTTAGAGTTGTGGTACAGTAGTACTAAATCACTTAGGTACCTACTATTTATAAATGCAAAAATGTGTTTCATTGTTGGTTTGTCCTTCAATTACGTCGCAACAGAGCAACGGATCGACACGATGACGTAACTTTTGGCATGAATATGAGAAATTAAAGTCCTGGGGAGTTACATAGGCTACCTTTTTATGCCGGAACAATGAAAAGACTGCACGGGATTTTTGAAAAAACCCAAAATCTATGCCGAGAAAGTCGCAGGTATCATAATGTAAGAGTAGATTCAAAAAAAAAAGAAACCTACATACAAATCTGAACTCATTATCAGACAAAACGGCTTAAAACGGTGTTATGTCAGGCTATGTCCAAAGTTCAAACGGTACAATTACAGAAAAGTTTCAACGGTTTTCATTGAGTTTTTTGGTGCTCCTGTAAAATTGAATTTCTTGCAATTACACCGTTTTCTTCGGCAGTTTACTTAATTAGTTAGCAACTTAATACTATTTGGAGCTACAAATTAGTTTACGTTTAACACAATACCTTCTAAAGACTTCAGAACCGCCCTCTCTATTAAATAATTGATAAATTGTCATGTTTTAAGATTTAATTTAGTCGTTAATTTATTATCTCGGCCAGGGGGTAGGTAATTAGCGAAGTTCTGATTAATGCCTCTAAACAAATTTAGAGATTGACCTTTAGGCGTCCTACTTAGCCACTAGACTGGAAAGACCTATATTCATTTTATGCTGAACAAATATTTAATTTCGTAACCACGTTTAAATTTATTTGAAAAAGATGAACATAATAATTTTACTCAAACTTGAACTTAAGAGGGGTGTTATAAGTTTGACGTGTGTATCTGTGTATCTGTCTGTGGCATCGTAGCTCCTAAACGAAGGGACCGATTTTAATTTAGTTTTTTTGTTTGAAAAGAGGCTTAATCGAGAGTGTTCTTAATCGAAGAAAATCGGTTCAGCCGTTTGAAAGTTATCAGCTCTTTTCTAGTTTTCTTATAGAGATTTTTGTGTCGGGGGTTTTTTAAATTTTAAATTATTATTTTATGTTGTTAAATATGTTTTTCTTTGAGAACTTTTAAAACATGTTCCCAATAAATAAATTTGTGTTTACTTAAACTCTATATTTATAGTTGCAATTTTGTATTCAAATACCTATTTGAGTCGGGGATATAATCACAGGCAAGAATAAATAGGCATTTTCTTGGCAAGCACGCTCTGACCTAAACCTCTCTGGCGCAGTGGTAATCGCTGTGGTCTTATTAGTAGGGGTCTCGGATTTGATTCCCGGCAGGGGTTTGGATGAGGGGTAAAAGGAATCGCTTCATGCGTGTACTTGAAATTTTGACTACGTAAGCGTGCAGACCTTGAAGATGCTTTGCGGTACGATAATAGAAAGGCGGAAGACCTTGAAACCTCAATAGCTCACGGTTAAGCGGACTGGAATCCGAAAGGTTGGCGGTTCAAACCCCACCCATTGCATTATTATCGTAACTACTCATAAATTAAATCAACTCAAAATCATTTATACAAAGAAGGTCCTATTGTACGTCTTTTGATCGTCTGAATTAGGGTCATGAGACCGGCCTGCTCGCGAAATTCAAATTTAATTTGGTTTTTTGCAATTTGTAAACTAATACGACAACGTAGGCTTATGGTTATTTTATTTGCGACAGTGGCAATATCATCCTCACAGGTTTATATAAAAATCTTTACTTGAAAAGGTCCAGTTTAAGAAATAAATTAAAGTATCAACTATTCTCACAAATTAGTCACCGTCGCAAATAAAATAACCATAAGCTTACGTTGTCGTATTAGTTTACAAATTGCGAAAAACCAAATTAAATTTGAATTTCGCGGGCAGGCCGGTCTCATGCCCCTTAAAACTAAAGCTACGAGGGTTCCAATCGCGCCCAGGTCTGAGAAGAGCCCACAACAAACTCAGCCGGGTACTCTTCGTACAAGCTTTACGCTCAGTTGGAGGGGTAAGGAAAATGTTAGTCATGGTTGAAACTTTAAAATAAATAAGAAGTACAAGTGTAAATTAAAAATTTTCAACACCCCCGACAAATCATTTTCAAATAAATAATTATGTATATCTAGGCAACGTCCATCTTGACAGCTTGACATTTTTCAATTGACACTTGAATATTATGAACCTAAGGGTTATCTAACCTTCTTTTCTACAAGAAAAGTAGAAAATAGCTGATAACTTTTAAACGGCTGAACCAATTTTTTTGGATTATAGCTAAGAACACTCTCGATCAAGCCACCTTTCAAACAAAAAAAAGTAAATTAAAATCGGTTCATTCGTTTAGGCGCTACGATGCCACAGACAGATACACAGATACACAGATACACAGACACACAGATACACAGATACACACGTCAAACTTATAACACCCCTCTTTTTGGGTCGGGGGTTAAAAAGAATGTGACTCACCACAGATCTCACTAGCAGCTCGATCGTGAACCACACATTACAGAGGAGTTCTATATAGAAGAAGGCCACGTGAGGCTGTCCATTGTCTATCCAGGACCTGGCTACTGCTGTGCTGTTCTCATCGTAGCTGTCCAGGGGTACAGGCTCCAGGACCCGCAGGTCAGGATGCGTCTTCAGACAGAAGCATAGCACCGACACGCAGATGAAGAACACAGATATGCATGATATCACCTGCAACAATAGAAAAGTCTTTTGGAGATCCTTAGATATGCACAGTACTCTTCACTATAGTTTCATTCTCGTAGTTCGTTTTCTCGTCTTGTGTTACAGGCTTTTTAATAATCTAAATATATACCTACAAGTGTAAATTAAAAATTTATAACACCCCCGATAAGTGAAGGTTACAGTAACTAGAAAAAAGCTGATAACTTTCAAACGGCTGAACCGATTTTCTTGGGTTATAGCTAAGAACACTCTCAATTAAGTCATCTTTCAAACAAAAAAAAAAACTAAATTAAAATCGGTTCATTAGTTTAGGAGCTAGGATGCCACAGACAGATACACAGATACACACGTCAAATGTATAACACCCCTCTTTTTGGGTCGGGGGTTAAAAAGGAAAAGTTGATTACTGTTCTATCAACGCATAGCTCAAATTATTGAACGGATCAGGCTGAAAGAAATGCAGATAGGTTATGTATAGCGTAGATATCCTCTAAGAATAGATTTTTGAAAATTCTATTCAGAAGGGGGTAAAACAAGGATTATTTTAATTTTTGTTTGTATAGTCCACGCGGAGAAATTGCGAGCACAAGCTACTAAACTATAAGAGCTGCGAAAATTAGCAGCTAATGAAACCTCTTATCCTACCTTTTAAAATTTTGAAAAAAAAAAAATTTCAGGGTACAGGTTTTCCTGAACATGAAATGTGAGAGAGAAAAACCTTTGGTTAACCTCCATGAGTAAGAATTGTGTACGTAATCACGTTAACTTGAACATTCAAATAAGTTATGCTAGAGCCTCAGTAGGATATAAAGAAAAATCTTATTTCCAGAAAAAAATGGTAGGTACAATTATAACAAAGATGATAGTCTTGTTCTAACAAAAAATATATTTTTTTTGAGGTTACCTTTGACCCAATAAGAAATAAACCAGTAAGTATCACTATTTATCACGTCATCCGACGTAAAAGAAAAATGATTCTATTTCCATTTCGGAGAATTTTTCGGATCCGCAAAAATCAGCTTTCGCGGACAGGAAGCCGGGTCATCGATCATAGTATTCTGTGACGGTCCATTTCTCTTAAAATGGTACAATTGTAAGGAAAAAGCGGAGCAAGAAAACTTAAAAAATATTCATGAAAGGAAATGGATATAGAATAATAAACTGGCTGACTTACATCCATACTTTTTTTTTCAATCCATACTAATATTATAAATGCAAAAGTGTGTCTGTCTGTCTGCTACCTTTTCACGGCCCAACAGTTTAACCGATTCTGACGAAAGGTACATGGTTAGTTTATGTCCCGGGGACGGACATAGGCTATTTTTGTCCCAGAAAATCAAAGAGTTCCCACGGGATTCCGAAACACCCATCCGCTTAACCGATTTGTATGAAATTTCGTACCCAGGTAGCTTGCGTCCCTGTAATTGACATAGGCAATTTTTTATCCCGGAAAATCAAACAGTTCCCACGGGATCTTTAAATACCTAAATCCACGCGGACGAAGTCGCGGGCATCCTCTGGTACTTAATAAAGGCGAAAGTATATCTGTTTGAACTGATTTTAATGTTTGATACTCTATATAAAGTGAAAGTCATTTATACAAATTGGGTACTATTGTACTACACTTTCGATTTGTCAAACAATGATGTAGTGGTGATAATTAATTGCGTTAACTAAAAACTAAAGCTACGAGGGTTCCAAATGCGCCCAGGTTTGAGAAGTCACAACGAACTCATATAAGCTTTTAACCCGGAAAAATCGAAGAGTTCCTACGAGATTTTTATAAAACTTAAATTCGTGAGATGTCGTGGGCTTCATAATATATTACAATTATCAGCTCAAATTACTGGGTCTAGAAAATAAACTTGCTCATACTCTACTCTCCTCAATTACTACACAGGAGCGGGTCCTGAGTATAGTAGTCAGTAATTTATTGATCAATGGATGTCAACACTGTGTGGTTTATATATTGAAACGTATGAAGATTAAAATCCCATCGTTTTGAGAAAAGATAAGAGAGTGTGATAGGTTTAATAAAACTGCCACATCCCTTCCCCCTTAGACTACCTCGTCAATTAAAGAAACAAGTTTTAAATGTAGAAACTCTTGGAAACGAAACTTCTTAACGGCCGTTTATTATCTAAAGGTCAAAACGCAAAAATAATGCGGCTATGAGATAAACATTGAGTGGGCAGTGCCATTAGAGTAAACGAGTTCCGGGTACATGCATTTTTTTCAAAGATTAGCGCTTGGCAGCTATCAGACCTGCTGGCAAGTGATGATGCAGCCTAAGATGGAGCGCGCTTGCCTAGAAAATGCTTAAGCGTAATAATATTATATCGAATACGTAAGTTTTGCCTTTACATGTCCCACGATACTTAGTTCACGGATTTTAGGAGGGGTCTCTCCGTCACTCGCTTCATACAAACGTAGTTCGTCTCTCATTGAAATACTAACCAATCATAATCAATGGAATTTTGTAGAAACGTTCCGGGAACTAATTAATATCAGTATGGCTGTGGTTTTCCAGATTTCCGTTAAAATATTCAGTTTCAAAGTTACGCGGTCTGAAAAATTCACATACAAATCTTTGAGCCCGTGTAATTTTAAAACTACACGTTTTTAGAAAAATCTAAAACACCACAGGCACATATACTAGTTTCTAGAATATTTCTGCAAAATTTCATGGACTTTGGTTGCTTAATATTCAAATGAAATTGGAACTACGATTGTATGGAGTAGGTAAGTGACGGAGAGAGCCCTGCTAAAGCATTACGGAAATCGCGACCTCTTATTATTTGAGTCAACCACCACTTTACGGTAACAATTTGTCAAATTATTGTGGCGCAAATACTCACAGAAAATACGGGCATTCTATGTGACACTGTTATTGTATCCTACTAATATAATTTCACGAAGCCCCAAAACACTTGTTTACTTCTAGTTCTCAAGGTCTTTCTCGCTTTGTGTTTCGTAATAATGGTGAATATAAATTCAAAACAAGCAAGCCAGCCCCGGCTTCTTATACCTGCTTCCCACGGTGCGTTATATTGCGGATGGACGCGGACCAGCAGGCACCGACACACCAGGTTAGCGCACGTAGACACGTCGTCGTCGTCATTGTCCGAGCCTTGTGCACGGTGCTTGGCCGTACGTCGTGCGTGATAATCCGAAGAATCGCGCACCGTGGGAAGTAAGTATTATGGGTACACAGTGTAAATACGTTCAGCACCAACGCCTAGGGTAGGACGATCACCGTACATAATTTTAATTCAAATAAAGTGAAATTGTTATATTTATTTGTTTTATAGAATAATCGAAAATTACATTCGCTTACTAATCAAAGCCGGTGATATTGCCAACACTTTTTTTTAAGGTTTCTTAATTTCTTATGAAAATGATGTCATTACATCAACGTAATGGAGTGTTAAATCTTGTACTTAATTAAGTAGTATAATGTTATGGGTTACGAAGATAAATTTATCATCAAATAAACAATTCACTCTGAGTGTCCCTGAATTGACAAACAAAATAAAAAGTTTATGAAATTCCAATTTCTATTTATTCGGTTTTAGCTCGCTTTGAATAAACGGTTCGGTATACTAGACTCGGGATTTTCACAGCGTTTATTTCCATTTTCGCCGATTATTTTTAGTACCAGTAGGATTTTAGAATTTAAAAAAATGAAAGTACATCAAGTATAAATCACAAAGCTGTGATAAATACAAAAACATTGAATACGCCCTTACATTAGGGCTGCCATACGTCCCGGTACACCGGGACATGTCCCGGTCTGAAGCATTGTGACCCGGTCTGAAGCGCTCTGTCCCGGTGTCCCGGTCAGTAAGTTAGTTGTCTGTTTGGTGTTAGGGCGTTTGTCTACCGCCACCATCAACGAGACGGCAGCGAGAAACAAACAGTGGTTGGGGTCCAAACCCGCCCCGAAATTCCATACAAAGAGAAATCGTTTCTAAAATGCATAATAGACTAGTTCTCGAATTTACGAATTTATCAATCTTATTTAAATATATGAAAAATCTGCGCTCGCTTCGCTCGCGATTTTGTGTTGTATTAGTTGATGCCCGGATTTTCGTTCGCATTGATTTGTGTATTAAAAAACCCCATGAGAACTCTGATTTTCGGGATAAGTGTTAATATTAGATAATAAGATAATATTTTTTATAAGTGAAAGCACCACTGCTAAAAAAGTTTGTTTAAAGTCTTCTATCTTATAGAAAAATAATACTTACTCGTAATATGAAAAATGTTTGTCAGACTCTCTACGACTTTGTAGAGCTTTGCTATAAGCCTTTGGTTAAGACTCCTTCACTGGGAAACTTGAAATAGATTTTCTTCTCAAAGTTAATAAGAACTTTGATAATAATAATAATTGTTTAATAGTTTGGTGCGATTTTGTCCCTGTGAATTTAGGTTTTTAAAAGATTTCTCGTAATCTTTAAGAGAGAATCTATAGTACGCGACAGGTCGAGATGGCAATCGGAGTATTTATTTATTTATTTACTATAGTACCGCCCACAGAGTTACACATTTAGATTAAATACATATTGTTCCTTAAATTCTAGGGCTCTTATGCAACTCCACTTACGGGCAGTCACAGCATGCATTAACATAAACATAAGTCGTACAGTAAAATATAAAATATAATATAATAGCTAACCTAAGGACTATGAAAAAATACCTAAGTTATAAATTTTAAAAGAATATAATAAGATGGAAATTAAGTTAAAGTAAAGTTAAGTTAAACTAAGCTAAATTATCTAAATCATCTAAAATACAATATAGGTACTTACGGCTAGGGACTGACACTAATTATCGTTGTCCAATGATTTGAACAACTTGGCTTGAGTATGAAGCGGGAGCACGTCACCAGCACTATCCCGCACCCGGTTGGCGCGGAGGCGCGGGTGCGGCTGTGCAGGACGTTTTGTACAGGCATTTTGCTTCGATTTTCATAATTTTCAGGGACATGACGTGACCTTATATGCAGCAGCGCATTTGTTAGTGTTGTTGTTGACCCACGTCAATAACTGGATGGGTGACCAACCTTGGAGGTCCTAATTTGGTATTTTCTGTCACTTCGGGTCTCTACAGAGCTATTTTCGTACCCTAACGTTTGATGGTAATCTTTAAACTAAGTAATCGATATTGAACTCTGTTGAGTCGTCCTATGTAGAAGGAACTGGGAGCCCTTTTTCTTAATTTAGACTAGTGCTCGGTTGCAATCAGACCTGCTAGCAAGTGATGATGCAGCCTAAGATGGAGCGCGCTTGCCTAGAAGTTGCCTATTCACTCTTGACTTGAAGGTACCCATATTAAAATGTGGAAGGGAAAACTGATGCCGACTGATGCTGATGAAGCCCACTGCATTATTGTACTTATCAAGAAAACCAGTACCATTATAATATGATTAACTAGCTGACGCCCGCGACTTCATCCGCGTGGATTTAGGTTTTGCGAAATCCCGTGGGAACTCTTTGACTTTCCGGGATAAAAAGTAGCCTATGTGCTAATCCGGGATATTGTCTATCTCCCTTCCAAATTTCAGCCAAATCCGTCCAGTGGTTTTTGCGTGAAGGAGTAACAAACACACACACACACACACATACATACAAACTTTCGCCTTTATAATATTATATATATACTAGCTGATGCCCGCGACTTCGTTCGCGTGAATGTAGGTTTTTTAAAATCCCGTGGGAACTCATTGATTTTCCGGGATAAAAAGTAGCCTATGTGCTAATCCAGGGTATAATCTATCTCCATTCTAAATTTCAGCCCAATCCGTCCAGTAGTTTTTGCGTGAAGGAGTAACAAACATACACACACACACACACACACACACACACACACACACACACACACACATACACACACACACACACACACATATAAACTTTCTCCTTTATAATATTAGTGTGATAGTGTAATAGTGTAATAATAATAATTAATCCTACTGCTAAGGGTCGTAACCCCTACCCATTATAGATAGGGTTCCCGAATCTTAGTAATAACGCAGAGAAGGCAAATATTTTGGTTACCAATAAAATACGAATTTTAATACCAAGTTTTACAACACAACCAGACGTGTGACACAAAAAACACAAAAGTGAAACAGTACACGGCCATTCGGGTTTATTACCTACCTTTGTGACGAACAGAAATGGGACCGACAAAAAATGGAGAAAATTTTAGCTGTGGAGTTAGACCAAAAAACTGGTAACTGTAAAAGCCGTATATGTCACAGCATACAAACGGTAGGTACAATTTAACTTTCGATTTTGAATGGATAGGTACAGCATTTTTCGAAATGTAATTCCCTAAAGGTCAACGCAAACGGACGGAATCTATACCTATATGTAAACCCCAAACTCAAAATCATTTATTCCCTAAAGTAGGTACTATTGTACGTACCTCTTGATGGTCATAATTGTTAGATTTGTAAGACGATATTGTGGTGATAGTAAATTACGTAAACTTAAAACTAAAGCTACGAAAAGGAAAATCTCACTGACTGACTGACTGACTCACTGAGTGATTGATCTATCAACGCAAAGCTCAAACCACTGGACGGATCAGGCTGGAATTCGGCATGCAGGTAGCTATTACAACGTAGATATCCGCTAAGAAAGGATTTTTGTAAATTCAACCCATAAGGGAGTAAAAATAGGGTTATTATACGTAGAGGTTATGGAGACTCAAACCTTTCTGCAAGCAAAAACACGTGAGAGTTCCACTCCAGATCATTTAGATTTTGGTGATAGTCAAAGTGAACGAGAATGAGCGAACTCTCACTTTGATTCTGAATCGAAGATATGTCAAATATTAGGCTATGGTGACATAAAATCATAGAAAAACAGGTCTACATTAGGGCTACCAACGTCATTGGCATATCAATCGATTGTGATTGTTAAGCAATGTCCCAAGTCAGTAACTCGATGGGTGACCGATTCAGAGATCCGAATTTGGCCTTTTCGTTCCCTCCGTGCCTCGGAGAGCACGTTAAGCCGTCGGGCCCAGTTATTATCACTAACATCTGATAAGAACTGTAAATTAATCTATGTATTATTAATATATCTAATTATTAGTATGGCTGCTCCCATCGTGTACGTTCGGGCGCTGTCGTATCTCTTCGTTGGTTCGCACATCAACATATACAAAGTACTTACAGAAGTTTTGTAAAGAGCAATTCACAAGAACAATTTGGTACTGTTATATCGTCATACTATAAAAAGTTTTTAAAGAATCTTAAGCATTCTTTCCTTTTGTTTTGTTCACTTTACCACTTTCGCTAGTGATTAATCATTCCCAGAAACGACAGTTTAACTTTGAAAAGTCAAAAAATCCCCCTTCATTGGGGAAAATTTAATAATTCATTCATTGTCGGGAGTGTCTCTATTGAGTAAAGACATTGAAATATTACATTGGTAACAGACCGGACAAATTTAAAAAAAAAATACTTAAGGAATCTGCCCTTTGGCTTCTTTTCCTTGACTTATGTCAGGGATGGCCTTTCAGGAATTTATTGATCCACCCTTGAATAACCTCATGATGAAATCTAGTAGCTCTAAGGGTAAATTATTTCACGCATTTGCATGAAAAACAGATCTGGCATAATGGGTGGTTGAAGTGTAACCAGGTACAATAAGGTGAGGGCGCTTTCGGTGACATGCAATGTGGATGTAGAAAAGTCAACACTAACTAAAACTTATATTATAAAGACGAACGTTTATGTGTATGTTTGTTACTCTTTCGCGTAAAAATTACAGAACGAATTTGGCTAAAAAGAATGGAAATAGCTTATACTCTGACTTAACACTTAGGCTAGTTTTTATCCCGGAAATCTACGTCGCCGAAGTTCATCTAGTGGTGAAATAAAGTCAAACAACTCCTTAGATTAGAACTCTCTCCGCTATAGCAAACAAAGAGAGCTTACAGCTCTGTTGATACATTTCTAACAAGGTGAGTTAGTTCAGGATTATCCACAAGCCGGATTGCCCGCTTTTGAATCCGATCAAATGGAAGGATCTAGTAGTTAGTAGACCTAAAGGTTGGGAGCAACACTCCATAATTTCAGACTTTCGATTTGGCAAAATGGCGGTGATAGAAACACAAAGCAAATAACAAATGAATTTAACAAGAGCCTATAACCTAGTATGCCTACATTACTGAAATGTCTTGAAACCAACTTTTTCTGTATAAAATATAAAATTTTAATGTATAAAATTATCCTTTAATCCGCTCTGCTATAAATAAATGTCTTTGTTTCTAATATAATTTCCCAAGATCACTTTTAATCTTTGGGGCGTCTCTTGACGATAACTCGATTTTTTGTGCTTCAATATTTTTTTTGGATGAAATAAATTGCTTGATATTTTTATATCGATGACAGGTTTCAGTTTGCAATTGATTACGAATTTTTATGAAGTACAAAAGAATATAATGAAACTTTTTAGGGTTTCGTACAGGCAGGGTGCCAACGGAACCCTAATACTTAAGCCTCCGCTATCCATCCATCTGTCCATCCGTCTATCTGTCAGCAGGCTGTATCTCATGAACCGTAGATATTAGGTAGAGAGTTGAAATTTTCATATAACGTATATTTCTAATATACGTTATAATTATAATTTTATATAATATAATATAATATTTTAATAGTTATAATTAGTACTTATATAGTGTTATAAATCTTGTGCGAAGGTACGGAACTCTTCGCTTACGAGTCCTACGTATATATGTACATGAGACGGGCCTGTCCGCGAAATTCACATTCAATTTGGTTTTTCGCAATTTGTAAACTAATACGACAAAGTAGGCTTATGGCATTCTAATAGCGCCAATGGCAGTATCATTTCCACAGGTTTATATAAAAATCTTTACTTGAAAGTGTCCAGTTTAGGAGCCTAATTTGGGAGTACCTCACTAACACACATACATATACACGTCAAACTCATTATTTTGACCATAGACTTACGATTTTTTCGCTTTGACTAATTAATTGAACTTGAACACTTTCAAGTAAAGATTTTTATATGAACCTGTGGAGATGGTACTGCCATTGGCGCTATTAGAATGCCTTAAGCCTACTTTGTCGTAATAGTTTACAAATTGCAAAAAATCAAATTAAATTTAAACGCGAGCAGACCCGTGCCCTGCACCTTAACGACGACGTTAGAATTATTTGCTAGGACTTTTTCCCCCCTAAAATTTAAATTATTTCAAATCTTATTCAGAGCGTTTTATACTTTCTAGATTTAGTTTTAGTTGAAAAGTTGTTTCAAGTGTTTGCGGCGTTTTTAATCTTCTACTTTACCTTTATATCTACCTTCCTTTTATTTACACATAAAGGTAAAAGGTAAAACGGAAGACCTTTAAAGTATTTTCTTACCTTGACCTTGTACATAAATATTGTGTTGTTTGTTCGTTTATGACCGAGTTTCATTTAAGAGGGGTCTCTCCGTCACTCGCTTCATACAAACGAAGTTCGTCTCTCATTTGAATACTAACCAATCATACTCAATGGAATTTTGTAGAAACGTTCCGGAAACTATATCTATGCCTGTGGTTTTCCAGATTTCCGTTAAAATAATCGGTTTCAAAGTTACGCGGTCTTAAAAATTCACAAACAAATCGTTGAGCCCCTGTAATTTTAAAACTACATATTTTAGAAAAATATAAAACACCACAGGCACAAATATTAGTTTCTAGAATATGTCTGCACATGGACTTTGATTGCTTAGTATTCAAATGAAATTGGGACTACGATTGTATGGAGTAAGTGACGGAGAGAGCCCTGTTAAACTGCACATAGTAATCCATATGGAAAAATTGGTTCAGTGGATTTTGTTTGCGTGTTTAAAATTTAAATAAATACAGTTTCAACAGAGCGAGTATGTTTTTAGGATTCAATGAAAAATGATTAAAAAAATCGGTCAAGTGCGAGCCGGACTCGCACACGAAGGGTTCCGTATATCGTACAACAAATAACACTTTAATTTTAATTTCTCTTCGAAGTTTTTATAAATTTTGTTATAGCTAGGTGCAAAATATATATTTTGTGAGAATTTCAACTCTCTACCTATAAGTCAGATACGCAACCCTAAAAAGAATCATTGTGATGCGATTTCGTTTGTCTGTATGTTTAGCACAACTTTTTAATTCAGTACCTACAAAGGAATTAGTTTTTGAGACGGGTCGAATAATTTAACCAAAATATAAAGCGTCCCGTTGCGGTAGATTTTACCTTACAATTTTGGCCGGTTTATTATGTGATAGAATAAAAAGCAATCTAAGTAGGCCTAGTAGGTACTAGCCCTTTGAGGATATATTAGTAAGTACATAATAATTCATTGTTGTACCGCTATATTATAGAAAAACAGGCCAAGTGATCCTATAAGGGTTCAAATTCAAATTCAAATTCAAATTATTTTTTATTCAATTAAACTTTTACAAGTGCTTTTGAATCGTCAAAATAATCTACCACTGGTTCGGAATGCTGTTCCTACCGTTCCGTTTTTCCTTTCGAGGTACGGAACCCCAAAAATGAATACATCGATGGAACTATTACAATGAAAGCGTTGAGCGAGTCGACTAGTAAATTATGAAAATATATTTGTTATATGTAATACCTAACCAAGAAAGACGGCTTCACGTGCTCCCGAAGGCACGATATGAAACGGAATTAATCTTATTCCTGCTAGCTACAGTAAATTAGTCAGCCGGACTGAAACTCAGTCTAGGTCAGGGCTAATGCTCTAGGTTGTAGCAACCGCAGCTTTGAAACGAATAGTTACTGTTACATAATAGTTTCTATTTCCTATTTCCATACATTTTCTGCGGTTTGGAGTTTATATTTCGATGCAGTGGAACTGTGTGCAGGCAGCACGTGTAAAACCATGGCCACACCTGCGCGTCATGAGCGCAGGATGCGGGACGGGATGCGGGAGCGCCCTCGGCGCGAATCTTTACAATATATGAACACCTACGCGACTACTTAACACTTAATTGAATTGTAATATTACCTGTAATTATTTATCAATGTTATACTTTGCAACGCCCTGACGGGGTTTCATGATGTAATATTATAATATTTTTATGATGTAAGACATGAATGCAAATAAAGAAAGAATAAAGAATACTATGCGAATCACAAACCTCATATATGATATAAAGGAAAAAGATTTGCTACAATCCATTGAAAAAGTTAAATCTGTATGGCACAACATGCAGCATGCGACATGCATCGCCCGCCCTCCCACTTAATTGGTGGCTGGCTTTTTCTGCTTAGATTATAGCAAATTAAGCTTTTGATTCCTTGTAAGTATATCATTTATTTTGATAGTGCATTGTTGCTGATCACTATCACACGTACGTGCCATTATGCTAAAAACTCGCTGTATTCGCGTAGGAGTGCATGGCGCCATTTAAACATCGTGGGAATCGACCGCTGCGGGGCTGACGTTCCCGCTTCGTAGTGCTTTGGTCGCGCAGGTTTGGATGACGCTTAACAATTACGTAAAACTGAGTAACTGTTACTCAAAGTTTTATGGTTACGTGAAATGCAGTTGCATAAAGCTAAACTAGCTTTTCAAGACAGAAAACAGAAGAGCTTTCATTAAAATAAACTTGTACAAGTGTTTCTGAATCGACAAATGAATTTACGACTGGTTTAAGGTGCCCACGTACTCGAACTGAACTGCAGCGGAACTGCGCGTCGCGGCTCTTCTCTCTAGCCGTAATATCGTGCGGGGCGCTGCCGCGACGCGCAGTTCCGCTGCAGTTCAGTTCGAGTGCATGGGCTTCTTTAGAATGATTTTTTCTTCTAAAGGACCAGCAAGACACGGTTGCCCTTTTCAAAAATTCCATTTGAAATATCGTTTTGTGTGTATTTGCATTTCCGCGCATTGCTGGTGCATCAACTCCATACTGGTTCAGGGTAAGATTTTGATCAATTTGTATCTTGGGTTCTTTTGGACCAGTTTTGATTTGTGGTGAGCAGAATCAGTTTTTATATTATTTACACATCTAGTAATCCTGCTAATCTTATAAACGCGAAAGTTTGTATGTATGAATGTTTGTTACGGTTTCACGTAAAAACCACAGGACGGATTTAGCTGGGAATGGAGATAGATAGATTATACCCTGGATTAACACACAGGCTCCTTTTTATCCTGGAAAATCAATGAGTTCCCACAGGATTTTAAAAATCTAGATCCACGGGAACGAAGTCGCGGGAATCAGCTAGTAATATCATAAAGGAGAAAGATTTGTTTGCTTGCAATCGATATACCTACATTAAAATTACTAAACCGATGATTCTTTCACAATTAGAAGGTTACTTTATCCAAGAGTAACAATATATGTTATAAATTACACAATATTATGTACCGCAGATTTTATTAGATAGATAGATAGATAGATAGATAGAACACATTATTGCACACAAAAACACATATAAAGGAACACAACACAGAAAGAAGAAAACAGAAAAAACAAAGGCGGCCTTATTGCTTGGAGCAATCTCTACCAGGCAACCTTACATTCAAATCTGTTCAGGCATTTAGAAGTTTAGCAAATTCCGCTATATTATAATATAATTCTAGGCAAGTATTGAAAACCTTTGTCAATTTGTCAGCCATTTTCTCTCAGCTTATATCCAGCATACTGACGAATGCAAGCGTAAATTATTCACAAAACTAATTTGGACGCCCAACTGACACGCCGCTTAAATTGGAACGTAGACGAGCAGTAAGTATTTATGGTAGACACTTTTCATTTGTACTGTAATACTTGTTGATTTGATGTATTTATTTGATGTATTAATAAGTCATACCACTACCCATATAATATCACTACATATAAATGCGGAAGTGTGTTTGTTTGTTGGTTTATTAAGGTTCCGTATCTCAAAAGGAAAAACGGAACCCTTATTCACCTTGTTGACTGTCTTTCTGTCTGTCTGTCAAGAAAACCTATAGGATACTTTCCATTGACCTAGAGTCATGAAATTTGGCACGTAGGTAGGTCTTATAGCACAAGTTAAGGAAAAAATCCGTAAACCGTTAATTTTTTACATCACAAAAAAAATATTTTCACAAATAATTAGTATTTTCAATTTTCAAAGTAACTATAACAAGTGGGATATAATATGAAAGGGCTTTATCGGACGGATGGAGTATGGACGGGCAGAAAGACAGACAGCAAAGTGATCCTATAATGTTGACAACACCACGTGCTAACGTCCGGTGTTGGTGACTATGCTGTGGTCGTGACGTAAGCGACGTCCCCTTCCATGGAGACGAAAAGATGGCGCGTGGAGGGGAAGCGGCGTGAAACGGGAATCTGACTGGCAGTTTTGGTGTGGTTGGAGTTCCGACCGATTACTGTGCATTATACGGGTTTAATTTAACTATCTGAGAGTTCAATTGCTAACAATAAGGGTTCCGTTTTTCCTTTGGCGGTACGGAACCCTAATAAGATCCCATTAGTTCGTCGGATCCAGTGGTATGTGCTCAGAGTTTAGGTATAGAAGTTAACAGATTCCAATATAAATATTTAACGCTTTGGGGATTTGTTGAGATCGCTCGTGATTGAATAACTTTGTATGGATGTTAGCGCGAGAATCCGAGGGTTATTTTGGTTTGATTTTAGTTAACTAAGGGTCTATTCAGATGGACCACATTTTTCTAGACAGAAAAGCGAGAAACTGTGAGTGTTGGCATTTATAATGATTGATGAATAATTACAGAACTTGGGCATCGGCATTTATGATGAACTAGAGGATGCCCGCGACTTCGTCCGCGTGGATTTAGGTTTTTAAAGATCCCGTGGGAACTTTTTGATTTTCCGGGATAAAAAGTGGCCTGTATCAATTACAGGGACGGAAGCTACCTCGGTACCAAATCCAAACTAATATTATAAATGCGAAAGTGTTTCTGTCTGTCGGTCTGTCTGTCTGTCTGTCTGCTACGTTTTCACGGCCCAACTGCTGAACTGATTTCAATGAAATTTAGTACAGACTTGGGATACATCCCGGGAAAGGACATAGGCTACTTTTTATCCCGGAAAATCCTTCCTACAGGACTAAAAAACCGAAATCCACGCGAGCGAAGCCGCGGGCATCCTCTAGTTTCATATAAATCGGTTAAGCGGATGGGTTTTTAGGAATCCCGTGGGAACTCTTTGATTTTCTGGGATAAAAAGTAGTCTATGTCAGTCCCCGGGATATAAGCTAACCCTGTACCAAATTTCGTCAGAATCAGTTAAACTGTTGAGCTGTGAAAAGGTAGCAGACAGACAGACACACTTTCGCATTTATAATATTAGTATAGTATGGATTATTAAGTAGGTAGTAAGTAAGTAATGCCCACGACTACGTTTGATTGAGTTTTGCGAAATTACTCTCCAGGTCTTTCGTTAATGTATCAATGCAATAATGACGTCAATCATTTGCTCTGTTACGACGTGGTTGAAGGACTAACCAACAAACAAACACAAAGTGATATTTTATTTTTATTACTAGCTGGCGCCGGCGACGATGTCCGCATGGATTTTGTTTTTTTATATCCCTTAATTAAAAAAAAACCTCTTTGATTTTCCGGGATAAAAGTAACCTATAGTTCAACGGTTGAAGAGTTAATTGGAGGGGAAAGGGGAGTATTAGTCATGATTAGCATGGCTAATATTCTTTGTAAGTAAAATTTAAAAAACTGCCACTAGGTAGTATAGTATAGTAGTATATAGTATTAGTCACGCTCACAAGCGTACGAATTTGTTTTCACTTTTGAAAATACAGTTGTATGAACCTTACCTATTTGTTTTTTGTCTCGTCTTAACTCTAAGCAATGTTTAAGCAGAACTCAACAGACTGTATTTGTTAAATAAATATAATTAATTTCTAAGTAAATCCAGAATTGTTTACTTTATTCAGAAACGTGCCTGTCTAAATATCACAGGCTTTACTATAATACACGTGCCTTTAATAAAAAACCGGCCAAGTTCGAGTCAGACTCGCGCACCGAGTGTTCCGTACTCGGGTATTTGTTCGACATTTTGCACATGTAGGTTTTAAAACCAAACAAAATGATATCACAAACGAAAATCCTTATAAAAATACATGGCGGATTTTGTATGCGCATCGACGACATTTTCCGGTTGTTTAGGATAATTCCAAACGTCTTTTACCTCCGTTGTCATGGTAACGGATGCTTAGCTGCAACGCTTTGAATGAGAATTAGGTAGTTAGAGCGATACGGAGAGGAACTAATCTGCGCTAGAATATTTATAAGTGAATTAACACTAGAATAGGATTCCAGATTAGTTTGTTATTCTATTTGTACTAGTACAGCCGGCTTCAGTGAATGAATTTCTTTTTAGGGAAGAAGTTAGAAGGACATTTTTTTTTTTCAAAAGGAAAAAGGCACACTTATCGGTTCACTTTGTTGTCTGTCTCTGACCGTCTGTCCATCTGTCCGTCTGTCGTGTTTGTAAAGAAAACCTATAGGGTACTTCCTGTTGACCTAGAATCATAAAATTTGGCAGGTAAGTAGGTCTTATAGCACAAGTAAGGAGAAAAATCCGAAAACCGTGAATTTGTGGCACCCATACCCATGATCAAGTAATACTGTAGAGGCATGCAGCCTCTTTTAAGACCGGCAGCTGCGAAGAAAGCAACACACTTTGCAGCTGTCACTTAGAGAACACAATTTGAATTCGGAACGATTCAAAATATCTTGCTGGCCTGGACGAACCCCGGGCAGCGCATTCAAGCAATTCACTTCAGATCATCAAGACCGCAACATCTCGGTCTAGCATCAAGCTCCGGCCCTCGTTTTCCTACCACAGTTTTAATTATAACCAAGGCATATATTGTAAATAATAATAATTGTTCATGTAATACAACGTAATAATTGTAGCGGCATTTCATTTATCAGTTATCATACGCTGCATGGCTGCTACAATACTTCCAAGTAGTTTATTGTTTTTTAGTACCTTTGCAGGTGGAGAGCTTGAGGGTTCGTCAAACAGCGCCCAGACCTTGGGCTTGACTCTCTGCCACACGCCCACTTCACCGTTAAGGTAAGCCTCTTCATAGCCGAAGAGCCTCGCAATTTCTTCCTCCGAGGGTTTCTCGCTGTCGATGTCCAACTTGTCCAAAATTGCCAGGGTATTCTGTCAAAACAAAGAAGACCATGGTAATGTATGATGACTGTTCACCGAGAGTCTGTGTAGGGCCTGCATGGAGGTCGATGAAACACTAACGCACGAGCTCCTAGAGGGCATGGGCGCGGCAGAACAACGAGAGGGTCATTTGGGATCCCCAACCTCACTTCATGAAGCCCTCGGCAATCTGGGCGGTCTACTCGGCTTCTGGAGCGAGCTTGGATGGCTGAACAGACTTCGGCGGGGAGGGGTAACGCATACACAACAGACGGAAACGTTTAAGTGCGGAAACCAGGCCAGAGAAAAGAAAGAAAGAAAGAAGAATGGTGAATGCTGGGGCAGACGCAATTTGGAGAGGGAACAGCAAATAAAAGCAACATAACTGATATCGATTCATCGAATTTAATAAACTTGTACCTACTATATTTTTACCCGACTACGCAAAGTCGAAAGGAAGGGTTATGATTTTAGCAGTCTATGTATGTATGTATGTATGTATATATGTATATATGTGTGTATGTGTGTATGTGTGTATGTGTGTATGTTTGTATCCAGATTCTGTGTGTTCCACCGTAGCGCCTAGACTACTGGGCCGATTTTGATGAATGGCATTCCGAACCAGTGGTAGATGCTCTTGACGATTCAAAAGTACTTGTAAAAGTCTAACTGAATAAAATATTTAGAATTTTGAATTTTTTTTGAAATGAGGTGTCAATCGATTCTTTGTAATGGCCCGGGTGACATAGGCTATACTTTATTTCTATCAGGTTTTCGAACTATGTACCCTGCTTTGTCACTTCAGCTTCGCAACCAGTTGAGCTATGTCGGCTTTGGTTCTCCTACGAATCTTCTCATTTCTGATCTGTTTGATCACGTAGCGAAGCCGGTTAGAAACTCAGCAGTTATCTTTTTAAGTTTTTACTAATTACTAGCCGATGCGATGATAAAAAGTAGCCTATGTGCTAATCCAGGATATTATCTATCTCCATTCCAAATTTCAGCCAAATCCGTCTAGTAGTTTTTGCGTGAAGGGGTAACAAACATACACACACACAAACACATACACACATACACACAAACTTTCGCCTTTATAATATTAGTGTGAAGTGTGATGTGAAGTGTGATAACATAGTTAAACTACAATAAAATATTTAACTAATATAAAGTATAGTAGGTATTCTTAGTCATAATAATATCATGTTACTTATAGATTTTTTTTAATGATTTCTATCAATCATTGGAAAAGTGTACAATATCAAAGCCATCTGTTTAAAACCGCTAATAAAGTGGGCTAAAGCTAAAATCCGTATAATCTGAGCACTCCAGTTTGGGGTCGTAACGAACCGCTTTAAAATCAATGCTATTTCTCGGTTTATATTTTTAGGATGCGAGAAATCTACGTAGGTATTTGAAACGAAAGCTTTGATTCGAGAAATTTATGTTTAAATAACTTATGTTTTTAACCCCCGACCCAAAAAGAGGGGTGTTATAAGTTTGATGTATGTATCTGTGTGTCTGTGTATCTGTGTATCTGTCTGTGGCACCGTAGCTCCTAAACTAATGAACCGATTTTAATTTAGTTCTTTTTATTATTGACCCAAGTCAGTAACTATGAGTAGATGAGTGACCGAATTTAGAGGTCCGAATGAGGTTCGATCCCTCCGTACCTCAGAGGTCACTAGCTGTTGGTTACATCTGATAATAAATTCAAGTTCAAAATATTTTTATTCAATTGAACTTTTACAAGTGCTTTTGAATAGTCAAAATAATCTACCACTGGTTCGGAACGCCGTTCCTAACTTCCTACCGAGAAGAACCAGTAAGGAACTCGGCGGTTGCTCTTTTCAAGTATTCAATTTACAATAATATGCAATACTGTATACAAGCCATTGCAGCGCCGTGTATTGTTGGGGCGAGTAAAAACAAAAATGCGCCAAAAAAATAAAGTTGTAATAAATCTAACGATCTCAAACGAAAGCTCGTATTGTGTATAAATATGTTATAAACCGTTCGTTGATGGTAGCATTTTAACAGGAGTTAGTTGGGTTTCAGTTATTTAACTTTACCAGTTTTACCACGAAAAAATTTAAACAAGTTAAATTGATGAATAAATTGACTTTTTGTCAGTGTTTGGAATGGAAAATCCGACAGGTAAGAAATAAACACGCGTTCAACGCTAGTTTAAAATCGTTATTTAATAGTATAATTCTAACTGAATAAATAATTACTAGAAAATGTTACAATGTAAGTAGATAAATTAATTAGTAAAGATTATAAACATTCACCTAGGTATCTTTAATTTGGTTTCGAAAAACTGATAACGAAAAATGATTTGAAAAATTCATTTCTACATATTTTCTAAAATATTAAATATCGTAAGGTTGTATTTTTCACAAACGTTTCCTCCGTTTCATATTTTTCTGAGAACCCGCCATTAGGGCTGACAACCACCTTCTACAATATTTTAATTTAGGTTAATTTTTGATAATATTTATGCATTAGCTTTGTTTGGGTGAATGAAAATCTTTTTTTATTAGGGTGCATAAGTAAAGAGAACTTACTAGTTTGAACTTTACGTTGACAATACATCAAACAGTTAGCTTCTCTTACTTAAATATAAAAATTAGGACGATAAACTTTTAAATTTGAACTTACTTTACCTATACAAAAAAAATATTAATTTCATTCATTAGATTTTACTGAAAATGTTTAGAATGGTAACGAAATAGCTCATCAATTTCGCTATTTTGCATCAAAAATATCTATGATACCTGATGAAATAGAATTAAATAATCAACAAAAAAAAATTAAAAAAAAAAAATTAAGATATGTTTGCATAACTAAATTGTTTCTTTTTCTTCGTTTAGTAAGCACAAGTAATTAGCTTCCTGTTTGATACTTTAAAAACAATAATATTAAGCATAGTAAACATGATTACGTTACTTTAACTGGAAAAAATGTGACAACCCTACAACTGCCAACATTTTATATCTAATACGTGACCTAGAATTTAGTACCCTACATTAAGACTTTCAAATGCTATGAAGCCTTAAAGTCAAAATAACAAAGGTCAAAATGCAACAGCACGACGTACAATGTACCAGGCTAAGATACTGGATGGAGGGGGAGCTGTAGAAGAAAAAATTGAACCATCGGGTCGTATGCCAGAATTTGAAAACAATGAGGCTTGGATATAAGCTGTGATAGCTTAGTGGTTAAGAGGTCGGCCTCCTAGTGGGCCGGTCCGGAGTTCAAATACGGACACGCACCTCTAACTTTTCGTAGTTACGTTTAAGCAATTAAGAACCAGCACTTGCTTTAACGGTGAAGGAAAACATCGTGAGAAAACTTGCATGCCTGAGATTTCTCCATATTGTTCACAAAGATGTGTGGAGTCTGCCAATCTGCAGTTGGCTAACGTGGTAAAGAGTCAATAGGCATCTTCTAGGTAATCGTGCTCCATCTTAGGCTGCGTCATCACTTGCTAGCAGGTCTGATTGCAGCCAAGCGCTAGTCTATAAGTTAAAAAAAATTGGGGGAAGGATAAGTACTTTTTATCACGAAAAACATTAATTTCACTGAATTTTAAAACCCTAGGGTCCACGCGGTGCATTCGCAGTCCATCGCGGATTTTTTTAAAGTAAACCAGCAAACCAGCAGACGGGTCACCTGATGTTAAGTGGTTGCCCATGAATATTTTTTGCGGATATCATAGTTTACCTAATAAAAGAAAGCTTTCATTTCTAATCAATCTTTTGTCTTTTAAAAGGTTACGCGGATACAAAGAACGCGCAATAATTCATAATGGCGGACAGGAAAAGGCTTTTATTCAATTCCATACAACGCTTAGACCACTTGCTTCTCTTTAACTATATTAAAACACCCTGGCTCCTGCAATTTCAACCTTATTTGAACGGAAAAGAGTTCTGTTTCAAATAAAGATCGGGCTGGTCATTCTCTATTATTCTATTTTTATATGATACTCGTAATATATTTTTAAAGATAGATCTTTTATTTGCTATACAATATGTTATTTCTACGAGATTCTTTCCACGAATAAATAAATAAGTATTTGGAGAGCCTATCTCTTCACAATTACGAAGAATTGCTTGCCATTGTATATTTATAAAAGAGTATCTCAAGAGAATAGGTACTTTAGTGGCGTAGTTACATTGTCACATACTAGCTGATGCCCGTGATTTCGTCCGCGTGGATTTAGGTTTTTAAAATCCCGTGGGAACTCTATGATTTTCCGGGATAAAAAGTAAGTAGCCTTGTTCGCTCTTTCTTTTCTGTAAAGCAAAAGAAAAATCACTAACCCCCCTGGGCTCTGGGTCCTGAAAAACAAAAAACCGGTCGCGAATCAGATACGCGTACCAAGGGTTCCGTACTCTGGTATTTTTTCCGACATTTGCACGATAAAATCCAAAAATAGGTTTCGGTTTTCTTGACAGACACGACAGACGGACAGACAGACAGCAAATAAAAATAAATAAAAAATAAAAATATTTTATTTCAGACAATAATTATATGTCCCTAATTAATTCTATACAAATTAAATTACGTAAATTAAAAGTAATATTACAATGTAATAGTTAAAATCCTGGGAACGAAATGGAACCCTACGGAACCCTACGGAACCCTAAAAACAGAAAAGTTGAATTCTATACATAAATACCGTATCGGATAGTTTGGTGCGCACAAACGCACTACGTAACGACATACTGATGCTTTCTTTACCGCACGTAGCGTATAGGTATGCGTTGTGTTTATACGCACCAAGAAAGAGGGGTCTCTCCGTCACTCGCTCCATACAAACGTAGTTCGTCTCTCATTGGAATACTACCAATCATACTCAATGGAATATTGTAGAAACGTTCCGGGAACTAATTTATTTATTTATTTTTATTTATTTTACATCTAATTTGAACGGCAGTGCCACTTACACTAACTAGATGATTAATAATGAATTATTATACAAATACAAAAGAGACAAAATACGAATAGGTAGAACAAATGACACAATAAAAGATTTTAAACTTTGAATGTACCTAAGCCTGTGGTTTTCAGGTTTCCCTTAAAATATTCCGTTTCAAAGTTACGCGGACTTAAAAATTCACATGCAAATCTTTGAGCCCCTGTAATTTTAAAACTACATATTTTTAGATAAATCTAAAACACCACAGGCAATATTAGTTTCTAGAATATATCTACAAAATTGCATGGACTTTGGTTGCTTATTATTCAAATGAAATTGGGGCTACGATTGTATGGAGTAAGTGACGGAGAAAGCCCTGTTAAGTAAGGTAGGTACAAACATTTAATAAGCCGCCGTTGTCGTTGGTAGATTAAACATAAATAATTTATGACCGTTATTAATTTTATGCCCGCAGGGTACAGGCACAGAGTCAGGATATGATATTTCATATTAATACAGAGGTTCGAAGTTCGAAGACTTTTTTAGGGTTCCGTACCTCAAAAGGAAAAACGGAACCCTTATAGGATCACTTTGTTGCCTGTCTGTCCGTCGTGTCTGTCAAGAAACCTATAGGGTACTTTCTGTTGAACCAGAATCAGGTAGGTAGGTAGGTCTTATAGCACAAGTACAGGAATAAATCTGAAAACCGAGAATTTATGGTTACATCATTAAAAAAAAATTAAAATGTGTTTCAATTTTCAAAGTAAAATAACTATACCAAGTGGGGTATAATATTATGAAAGGGCCTTACCTGTACATTCTAAAACAGATATTTATTTATTTATTTATTTTTATATTTTTTGATTTATTGTGCAAGATGTTGGATAAAATACCCGAGTACGGAACCCTCAGTGCGCGAAGGTACCAATATTTCTGTGCAATAAACAATTTAAAAATAAAATAAGTAATTTTTCAGGTCAGTTTTTGAACCAACTACTTATCTAGTAAATTACTGGTAGAAGGTCACACTCGGCGGTAGGGCTGTCAAGAACTTGAACCCTTTGACTGTTGACGCATAAAATCGGAGTTTATGGAGTCGTAAATTGTTGTGTAGGCCGGATCAGTTTCACGAATTAGATAGTGGTGGCCCAAGTTAGGGAAAACAAAATCTGGAATCAGAGTGTCGACCTCCCTGGCGAGATTTTTATTCAAATAAACTTTTGTGCTTTTAATTCTTCAAAATAAATACCTCTACTTCGGAAGCCATTCCTACCGAGAAGAATCAGCAAGAAACTCGGCGGTTGCTCTTTTCAATTGTTCAATTTACAATAATATTCCATATTATACAAGCAATTGCAGCCGTTAAAAGTGGGAGTAAACTTATTAGCGGGAGGTCCCGGGTTCGATTCCCGGCAGAGTTTGGAATTTTATAATTTCTACTCGTAAATCTCTGTAAGGGTCTGGTGGGAGGCTTCGGACGTGGCTAGTTAGCACCCTACCGGCAAAGTCATGCCGCCAAGCTATTTAGCGTTTCGATACGATGCCGTGTAGAAACCAAAGCCAAAACCTTGTACGAAGCAACGGAACCCTTCGTGTTCGAGTCCAACTCGCACTTCAGCGCTTATCTATATTATGTAGATACAGACCTTACCTGTAGGTAATAAGTACCCATATTTCATCAACAGTATAAAATCATAATTCAACAAGTGTAAATTAAAAATTTATAAGACCCCCGACAAGTGAAGGTTACAGTAACTAGAAAAGAGCAGACAACTTTTAAACGGCTAAACCGATTTTCTTGGATTATACTTAAGAACACTCTCGATCAAGCCACCTTTCAAACAAAAAAAAAAACTAAATTAAAATCGGTTCATTAGTTTAGGAGTTACGATGCCACAGACAGATACACAGATACACAGATACACACGTCAAACTTATAACACCCCTCTTTTTGGGTCGGGGGTTAAAAATAAATGAAGCAATTCGCTTTTGCCTTGTACCACACAAAGCATCCTAAAGCAACAGATGGTAGGCAATACATACAGAATTTTGGTAATAAAGATAATATAAATATTTTTTTGCTACAAAATACCTACTCTCTCGTACTCGATAATTTCACAATTTATGAACTTGTTTCTTGGCAACAAACATAATCTGATATTTGGAAAGCAAAATCCTATTGAAAATCCTCTCTACATTTTCGTTACAATCTATGCGAGGTCTACGAGTTTGCTTGGTTGCATTTGTTTGTCCCGTCTACCCGTCCGTCGGTCTGTCGTAGACCACGTTCCGTAAAATTGGTTATTACGGGACCGACTTTAGGACAGAAAATTTCAAGACACCATCTTTGATCTAATGGAAAACAAGTGAAAAATGCGATCATTTTCTCAAACTTTTTGCTTAGGCTATGTTTAGTCGGATGCGTCAATATCGTTCCGGAAAATATGCCCATTTGTGTATGCGCATCAACCATTTTAAAATGGATAGCATAAGCTACCATTTGTGCATATAAGCATTTATTTTTGAGAGACTTGAAATTTTATAAGTAATTGCGTATAAAATTTTCCGATTCAAGCACATATTATGTGACAAAACAAGAAATAATACAGCCTTACACACTTTATTATTATCATCCCAATAATTTGCATCTCTCGCACTGCCAAGGGTCACTGGTAGAGATCTCTTATAGAGATAAGTGCTTCCCTGTCCACTTTTTCTTTCTGTTTCTCTTTATTGTTACAACTTTCTTGTACAAATAATAATAAAACAAATTAATAATTTGTTTTGTATCAGTAGGTACGTGTCGCCATGTCTAAACAACTTAGCCAAAACGTCGAACATTCAAAGCCTAATTTGATCGCGGTCTAACCCGAATAAGTAATTATTTCCACAAGAATAACTCGCTGTATCGGATGACATCAAGGTTAGGTAGACAAAAAGCATTTTTTAATGTTTTGGTTATTTCAGTAACCGTTTAGGAACGGGTTTTCAGCCCATCCTTAAACCACAATAATAACTTACACAGGCTGAAGTATTTACATGCGAATCTATAAACCCGTGTAACTTTAAAACTAGATATTTTCACGGAAATCTGGCAAACCACAGATAAAGAAATTAGCATCTAAAAAATTTAATTGAGTTGTATTGGTTTAATATTCAAATGAAAAGCAAACTTTTTCGCACACAACGAAAATTCCGCTATGTGGAAAATCACAAGTTTTGAGGAGACTCCTTTAAACTTAATTTTTTTGAAAAAAATATGCTTTACTTTGAGGTCAAAATCACATAGCTAAAAAGATTGAACTGGCATCAATGCTAAAGAACGGGTTACTAAATGAACACACACCTTTTAAAACCAAACAAAAGACATTGCATGCGCAGCGAAGCTGTATTTGTATGGAAAGGGCTGGGGACCGCGTCAGAGAAACTTCACATAATAGCTCGTTCACACAGGCTTCGTAAGCGTAGACGTAGCGCGTACCGTTGCGTTGTGATGTATGAAACTGTAAACATGGCACACCGCTTGCGTAAAGCTTAGACGTATGCGTAACCCGGTGTGTTAGGGGTTTACGCGCGACACTACGCACGTGTCACGTGTACGCAATTGGTGTGAATCGGCCTTAAGTTAGTAGGAAATCAAACTCAAGATCTTGAACGCAAGGCCCTTTTCAGATATTTTCAGAAAATAAATCCTCAATGCGAAATTCAAACTTTCAACCGTAACAAATAAATCGTTGCTTTCAAAGCATACCGTTTGAAATCGAAACTAAATAATGGGCAGTAAATCGAAATAAGTTTGCAAGTAAAGGCTTTGAATTCAGTTTGTATGGGTTCTAATAAATTGCGTATCGAGTTCTGGTTTTTGACCTTTGAGTGGTCCTACGCTTTTAAATTCGAAATCGATATCAAAACAAGTCTTTATTAAAAAAAAAATACAGGACTGCTCTGCCAAAAAATGAACTAAAAACTACAAAAATCACATTTCAAAACGACGTCATATAACCATCATATTGATTTTTTTAAACTTATACTTACAATAAAAATATTTATGTCTAAAATGAACAAATTTTTTAACCCCCCACCCAAAAAGAGGGGCGTTATAAGTTTGACGTGTGTATCTGTGTATCTGTCTGTGGCATCATAGCTAATTTAGGAGTCCTAAACTAATGAACCGATTTTAATTTAGTTTATTTTGTTTGAAAGGTGGCTTGATCGAGAGTGTTCTTAGCTATAATCCAAGACAATCGGTTCAGCCGTTTGAAAGTTATCAGCTCTTTTCTAGTTACTGTAACCTTCACTTGTCGGGGGTGTTATTTCACAATCATGAAAATGTTACAACGTGCGAGAGAGAAGGCAACTTAGGTAAGCTTTTGCCCGCAACTTCGTCCACGTTAACATTACACAATGGCGCCGATTCTGTTGCCTTTCTCTTACCTTAATTTAGAGTATCTGCATCTTTTACTTTTTAATATTGCTGAAAAAGGACAGAGCATGAATTTTACATTTAAAGACGCATAATTCTCGGTCATTCAGTCAGCTTTTTTCTTTTATATAAGTACTTATAGGTACAGAAGATTTGCGTAGTGATGCATTCAAAACAAGACGCAAAATTTTATGGACGCGGACGCAGCTTCAATTCTTGCAAACGACTCAATTCTATTTGTAATGCAAATATTTGTGGAGATAGTACATGGTACAACTATAAAAGTAAAGTACATTGTAGTTTGTTGAAATAACAAATAGAATATAACAGCTTTACAACTGCGGATTTCAGAGTCCATTATTGTTGTTGGGCCATAAAACGTCATACAATCTTCTATCTATTGTAAAAGCGCTCTTTTATTCGCGCACTAACTTTTCCCTTGATTTTTTGTAAAGGTTTTAGAGATCCTGTTGGAAATTGTCTAAATCATTCGGTAACATGATGCCTAGTGAGTTTTAGGTATTTAACTACAGTATACCCATACAAAAAAACCGGCCAAGTGCGAGTCAGACTCGCGCACTGAGGGTTCCGTACTCGGGTAATTTTCCGACATTTTGCACGATAAATCAAATAATATCATGCGTAAAAATAGATAAAAATCTGTTTTAGAATGCATACCTGTCAAATTTCATGATTCTAGGTCAACGGTAAGTACCCTATAGGTTTCTTGACAGACACGACGGACAGACAGACAACAAAGTGATCCTATAAGGGTTCCGTTTTTCCTTTTGAGATACTGAACCCTAAAAAACCGGCCAAGTGTAAGTCAGACTCGCGCACCGAGGGTACCGTACTCGGGTATTTTTTCGTCATTTCACACGATTATGGTACATTCTATACTTAAAATGGAAATCACCCACGATAGTTTAAACACTATAAAAGATATGGAAAATTGCAACATTCGCTAAAATTTCAGCTTTACAACAGCGGACTTTGGTAGCCATTGTTGTTGTTGGGCCATAAAACGGCATACAATCTCCTATCTATTGTAAAAGCGCTTCTTTATTCCTTCACAATATACCATCCTAAACAACGCCATATCTTTTGAATTTCCTTTTGAACTGTATTTGGTTGGATAAGGGATTTTAAAAAGTTGGCTTTTCATCGTGCCTCGGAGAGCAAGTGTAGTTTTTGGTTTAGTTATTGTGACGTATAAAATTATAATCATCTATCATATCACAGCACAACCCGTTGGCCGGCCCACTACTGAGAAAAGGTCTCTCCACAGAATGAGAAGGACTTAGGCCGTCGTCCACCACGCAGGCCCAGTGCAGATTAGCTAGGCTAGACTTCACACAACTCCGTGAACATTATCAAGAACTCTGGATTTGAAGGAAAACTTTTAGAATCACGATATCTCACGAACGGTGAATTTTCAGAAAAAAAGTATAAATTTTTTTTTTGTAGATAATTTTACGATGTACAATTTTTGTCTGACCTATTTTATGATAAAACTTACAGTTTAGCTACAAAATGCAAAACACATATTTTTGTGAACTTCGACCTTGAATAATATATTTTTTTTTCGCAAATGTGGGATCCCAATATTCGTACTAATTTTTAGCTCTATTTATATTATAATTATATTGTATCCTTGAATGTCTATTTTGACCGGACTATAATATAATTTATATCCTTTAGTGAAAAATTAGCTTAAAGATATATGAAAGGAAGTGCTTATAGTTGAGTTATAGCCATTCAATATCAAGGTGAATACTTATAAAGTTCTAACTAACCGAGCATAAACCGAATCTGGTTTAGGTCAATCGACAGTTCCCTCGCATAAAAATAACGTCATAAAAACTATTACGTCATACATCAGATCTGTGTGGATGTACATAGTTTATTTTTACAGCATCATGTACAGATCATACTTTATCTGATAAGTATTTGTTTATACACTTTTACGATTTATTTACTGAAAGAACGTATTTGGGAAAATTTTCGGGTAACGAATGAGAAACCACATGAGTACCTAGCTACCTTTATTTTATAAAACCTGAAAGTTTATCTGCGTATTGTCCCCAACACAGGGTGGAACAATCCGCGACTATAACATTTGGATCATGGTGGTTTTGGCAGATAGAACGAATCAAAATTAATTGATTCATTCATTCAAAAATGTATAAAATCTTTCGCCAAAATGTAAAGTCTAATCTAAATACTCGTATATAAAGTGTAAATTAAAAATTTATAACACCCCCGACAAGTGAAGGTTAGGTGTTTTAGATTTTTCTAAAAATATGTAGTTTTAAAATTACAGGGGCTCAAAGATTTGTATGTAAATTTTTAAGACCGTGTAACTTTGAAACCGAATATTTTAACAGAAATCTGGAAAACTACAGACATAGATATTAGTTTCTAGAATATGTCTGCAAAATTTCATGGACTTTGGTTGCTTAATATTCAAATGAAATTGGAACTACGATTGTTTGAAACGAGTGACGGAGAGAGCCATCTTAAGTGCACGTTGTAATCGAAACTTGTTATGTTCTTGAACGGGGAACATGCTGGAAAGAATGAAAAGATTTTCTTTCTAACATTTTCCCCTTGTATTCGAACAGGGTCTGCTTATAATGCTTAGCTGTTCGCTCATTATTCGCTTGTTGTTGCAAGTAACGAGTTTTATAATACAGAACTTTAGCCACGGCAGCTTACCTCTACGGAAAATAGCCGACTACGTAGAAACATTAGAGTGCACATTTTATGTGTTATAAACACAGAAATATTTTTTTTGTTCTGATTTTTTAATTGAACGGATTTGATTTCGATTTCGTTTTTAACCCTAGAAAGATAACCAGAGTAGACCGAGGAGTGAGTTTGCTGTGAAGCACAAGCAAATACAAAGAAAGAAAAAAAAAGAGAGCAATAAGTTTCTCGCGTGGGCGCCTCTGCGACGCAGGTAGGTTATCTTTCTAGGGTCAAGTCAAGTCATCATCATCAGCATCATCTTCTTCTTCTTCTTTCTTAGCCTTTGTTAATCCATTATTGGACATAGGCCTCCTCACGTGCACGCCATTCCTCTCGGTGTTGTGCGAGCCTCCTCCAAGTTTTTCCCGCCAACTTGGTAATGTCGTCTGACCAACGGGAATCATCATCATCATTATCAACCAATAGACGTCCACTGCTGGGCATAGGCCTCTTGTAGGGGCTTCCACATGACACGGTTTTGCGCCGCCTTAATCCAGCGGCTGCCTGCGACTCCTTTCATATCGTCTGTCCACCTAGTGGGGAGGTTTTCAACGTTGCGCTTTTCAGTGTGAGGTCACCATTCCATCACATTTGGACCCCAACTTATATCGTTTTTAGGATACCGTACCTCAAAAGGAAAAACGGAACCCTTATAGGATCACTTTGTTGTCTGTCTGTCCGTCTGTCTGTTTGTCTATCTTTCCGTCCGTCCGTCCGTCGTGTCTGTCAAGAACCCTCGCTACGCGAGTCTGACTCGCACTTGGCCGGTTTTTTTCGCACTGTCCTGCCTATTGCGTATTTGCAACCGATTCATTAAGCTATGTCGGTTAATCTGACTACGGTTACTCCAGTTACTGAAAGCTACTTCTACTACGGATCTCCTCATTTTTGATTTTATCACGTAGAGAATCTCCAAGCATAGGTCTCTCCGTCTAAGTGACTCTGAGCTTTCTTATGAGGTCCACAGTTAGCAACCATTGTCTCGGATCCATATCACGCGCTGTTCGAAGACGCGCGCCTTAAAGCATTAAGGAATTTTGAACGAAAAGGCATTTCGAAGCTTCCAAACGCTGCACAGCCGAGTTTTAAGAGTTAAGTACCAATATTATTTAAATTGAGCTACAACGCGGTCGTTTCATTCACTGTCTATTATTATACAAACCTGCAGCAATTACGTTAACTACCTCCACATCAGTCAAGGCATTGTTAACCGGGTAACGGCACTTAATATATCCGCGTTTCCGTGTAATGGTGAAGCATTAATTCAGAGAACCCTAAACTGTAAGCGTGGGTGGCGGTCTCTACGTCACTCGATCCATACAAACGTAGTTTGGGTTATGCGCTTTGTTGTCTGTCTGTCTGTCTGTCCGTCCGTCCGTCGTGTCTGTCAAGAAAGCTATAGGGTACTTCCTGTTGACCTAGAATCATGAAAGGCAGGTAGGTAGGTTTTATAGCACAAGTACAGGAATAAATCTGAAAACCGCAAATTTGTGGTTACATCATTAAAAAAAAATTAAAATGTGTTTCAATTTTCAAAGTAAGATAACTGTACCAAGTGGGGTATCATATGAAAGGGCTTTACTTGAACATTCTAAAACAGATATTGATTTATATTTATGTATAGTAGTTTTTGATTTATTGTGCAAAATGTTGGAAAAATACCCGAGTACGGAACCCTCAGTGCGCGAGTCTGACTCGCACTTGGCCGGTTTTTCTTTCTTTCTAAACATAGATGACTTAGAATTTCCATATAAATACTTCATTATTTTAAGGTATTTGTTCTACGTTTGTGAATCAGATTCCAAATCCATATTTCGGTGAAAATAAAAGAAAAACCAACAGTTTCGCAGTATTGGGGTTTACGTAGACGTCGGAATGTTACGACCCGTCCGGATTTATTATCTTTCAGGACGTTTAAATCATTCGCTTTTACTGCACTTGTCTGTAGCTGTTTATGATATTATTGAGACTTATATGTATCTACAGACCGACGTGATGTGATTGGGTTTCCTTTACAGTTGGAATACCGTTACTGAATGTCACATTTTAGGACTCCGTATTATTGAAGAAAATCGTCCGTTAAAATGTGTCCAGAATCACACTAATATTATAAAGGCGAAAGTTTGTGTGTATGTGTGTGTATGTTTGTTACTTCTTTACGCAAAAACTACTGGACGGCTTGGGCTGAAATTTAGAATGGAGATAGATTATACCCTGGATTAGCACATAGGCTACTTTTTATCCCGGAAAATGAAAAAGTTCCCACGGGATTTTTAAAAGACCTACATTTACGCGAACGAAGTCGCGGGCATCAGGTAGTTTCCAATAAAATAAACTTAGGAGTATTTTATACGACCTCCTTGCGTGATAATTGCTACGACCAGGATTCCATTCTCGGCAAGTTCAGAGGTTCTGAGTGAAGACCTCGTCTGAAAAACTGGAATTATGTATCAGTTCCCACTTCTTGGGCAAAGCGGATCAATGATATCTGGGAGGTGGCTAACAAGAGAACGTTGGCACTTCTTAAAAGAGGCCTGAGTTCAACAGTTTTGGTTTGGTTTTGGGGACCATCCAGCCGGAAAAAGCCTTGTCGCCAAGCAATTTCAGCGTTTCGGTACGATGTCGTGTACAAACCGAAGGGATATATATGGATTTAAAAAAAACTGCCTACTCCTTCCAGGTTAGCGCACTTTCATCTTAGACGATGTAAGTAGGATATTGCAGTCAAGGGCTAACTTGTATTTATCTGAATAAAAAAACAGTAGTTCCATATTGGCTAATAACTATGATGGAGACGGCTATGCTCGGAGTTTCTCTACGTGATTAAACAAGTGTAAATTAAAAATTTATAACACCCCCGACAGTAACTAGAAAAGAGCTGATAACTTTCAAACGGCTGAACCGATTTTCTTGGATTAAGTATAGCTAAGAACACTCTCGATCAAGCCACCTTTCAAACAAATAAAAACTGAATTAAAATTGGTTCACTAGTTTAGGAGCTACGATGCCATGGACAGATACACAAATACACATGTCAAACATATAACACCCCTCTTTTTGGGTTGGGGGTTAAAAAATGAAGAGATCCATAGAAGAACCAGAGTAACTGACATAGCCCAAGGGGTTGCGACGCTGAAGTGGCAATGGGTGTGCCGGATATTTCGATAAATCCTACCGGTTTTTGAACGATATAGCCAATGTTTGGGACTTCAAACAAAAGATAAACACTGTCGTTAAATCAATTGCTGCAGTTTAAACCGGTTTATGGTAGTTATACCCTGTTTATGGTCCGCTCAATGGTGACGCATTTTAATAACTTTCTATAAAGATAGCCTTATGTATTGCTTTATGTAATTTTCGATAAAGAAACTCTTTATAAAGATAGCCACTTTTTAACCCCCGACCCAAAAAGAGGAGTGTTATAAGTTTGACGTGTGTATCTGTGTATCTGTCTGTGGCATCGTAGCTCCTAAAGTAATGAACCGATTTTAATTTGGTTTTTTTTTCTGTTTGAAAGATGGCTTGATCTAGAGTGTTCTTAGCTATAATCCAAGGAAATCGGTTCAGCCGTTTGAAAGTTATCAGCTCTTTTCTAGTTACTGTAACCTTCACTTGTCGGGGGTGTTATAAATTATTAATTTACACTTGTCTAGTTACTGTAACCTTCACTTGTCGGGGGTGTCATAAATTTTTAATTTACACTTGTCTAGACAGTTATGTAACCTTCACTTGTTGGGGGTGTTATAAATTTTTAATGTACACTTGTATGTATTTTTAAAATCGATATATTTAGACTTCAAACAAAAGATGGACACTGTCGTTACATCGATTACGGTAATGTAAAACCGGTTAATGGCAGCTATACCCTGTTTATGGGCCGGGTAATGGGAATGCATTAATTTTAATAACTTTCTATAAAGATAGCTTTATGTATGGTTTTATTGTATTTTTCGATACGGAAACTCCTTATAAAACTAACCTTTTGAAGAAGTTCACTCTAAAGCTTCATGGACTGTTATAACGTATTTTTGATACAAAATAAAAGATAATTTTATAGAGTTAAATAAAGACAGAGAGATATTAACCCGTATGGCAAAATAAAATTTTAAAACTTAAATCAGCCCGCAATATCTTTGAGCAATGGTCGGATTTCCTCCAATATAATCGAATCCAAGCTCGGGATGGAGGTTTAATTACACAATTAATTTCATGACGCTTTATTCTGTAGCAATTAGCACGCAATTAGTATCCGGTGTCACGGCAGATGCTCGGTTAATTACTTTGTGATATTCGATACCATCATATTGAGATAAAATCTATACTAATAATAAAATTGGTGTGTCAGTCAATTCAAACTTAACTCCTCAACCCTGATGCTGTAAGGAATTGCATTTCTAAACCCTGGTGATCCCTTGGGAATTTTAAAGGATCATCCGTTTAAATGTTTTTACGTGATACATAAACAAGTTGCATCCCGGGGACGGGCTATTACGGAGAGGCTACTTTTGTCCTGGGCAATCAAAAGTTCCCACGGGATTTTTAGAAACCTAAATCCACGCGGGTGAAGCTGCGGGCATAGCTAGTCTGAAATAAAATCTTATTTATTTATTTAATCGGTTTCTATGTTGTCTCTAGGCGAACGTTTTTAGGCGATACGTTTTTGTCGGTAGGGTGGTAAACTGGTCATACTGACCACAGCCAAAGCCTCCTAACTAGTTCAGACCACAGAATTAAGAAATTACAAATTTCCTGCATGGCTGAGATTTCATTATTTCTCAAAGGTGCCAACCCACACTTGACCAGCGTGTTATACTATGGCCTAAAGTCTCTGCTCAGAATTAAAAGGGTTTAGACTGATCAGTAGTGGGCTGGCGAAGGGTTGAGAATTGAGATGAAGATGATGCCAAATTACCCTCGCCCGGAGTCGAACCTGAGACGTCCCATTAATATTATCACAGTGCTCTATACGACAGGAAGACAGGCGTGTTTGATTCATTAGGCTTTCGTGAATAATTAGCGAATTTGCTAATGAATTTGGGAAGACGTCATCTCGCATAATTGCGAATTACAAATCTATTGTTCAAATTAATGCAATACGATTCGAATTCTATCTACTATCCATAGAAATCTTATTGTTACTAAGATTTCTATGGTACTGCCATAATGATAAAATCCTCACGAGTCACGACCGATTTTTTCTCCATAGAGATCAGACAACTGCGCGGGAGAATAAATTGATATTGGAGGTACCTACCAAGTAAAGACTTTATTGTTGAACTCGAGGACCCAACTCTTCGACCGTGATGCTGTTTTGAATTGCATTCCTAAATGCCACGGGGATTTTAAAGAATCATCTGTTTAAATCTTTCTATGAAATTTGGTACAGAGATGCCTTGCATCCCTGGAAAGGCTACTTTTTATCCTGGAAAATTTCCTGGAAAGAAGTTCCCACGGGAATTTCAAAACCTAAACATACGAGGGCGAAACCGCGGGCATCATCTAGTTACTGATATAATTCCGTGTTTTCAGATAACTCGTTCCTTGTGTAGGCGGGTAGTGGGTACCTACACAAGGAACGAGTTATCTGTATAAATTTATTCAGAGTGAATTAGTTGAGAGTACAGCGTTTCACTAAAACTTCCAAAGCCGTACATTTTGTCAAACACTTTTAGATAAATGGATGTATAAAGTACCTAACTCAATTGTACAGTGCAGTTCGCGACACTCGCAATTGAAACACTTGCCGCCAAGTGCCAAGTTTATTATTCACGGGCGTGCCAAGTTGGGAACTACCTAAATGGAACTAAACATTTGACTTGAGTCGCTTGACGTCGCTTCATGAGATTTCAATCTTTCATCTTAGTTATTTAAGTAAAGACCTTAAAGGAATTAAAATAATTTTTTAACTATCACATCAATTTTCGTGCGTAAGCTGTCTTTAAGAGAAATTGACCTTAAGCCCCTTTACACAAACGTAATGTAATTCTCATTTAAATATTAACCAATAATTCGTCCTCCCACTAGGCCAGGCGACATCCAACGAATCACAAGGAGCCGCTAGATTGAGGCGCCAGACCGTGGGGCATTCGACGGGTGTGGGACTCCCTATAAGAGACCAATGTCCAGCAGTGGACCTCAAGTAGGTTAATGTACGTTTTATTACGTACACAAAAGCATGTATGTATTACATAATTCTAAGGCTTTTTAGTCATAAATCTCGTTGTTGGTAACTTTATTTAAAATGTTCACATTTTGTCAAACACTTTCAGATAAATGGATGTATAAAGTACCTAACTCAATTGTACAATGCAGTTCGCGACTCTGGCAATTGAAACGCTTGCCGCCAAGTGCCAAGTTTATTATTCACGAGCGTGCCAATTTGGGAACTACCTTAATGGAACTAAACGTCTGACTTGAGTCGTCTGACATCGTGCGGTTTAAATCTTTCATCCAAGTCAACTACTACAGGTTTGGTAATACTGCTAAAAAACCAACCAAGTGCGCTTCGGACTCGCACATCGAGGCCATGCTTGGAAGGATAATATGCAACTTTCTGGCTATCTTATCTTGTTGCTATCAGCAATGTAAAGTTATCACAATAAAAAAAAATTGATATTACTATTATTATTTATCTATTATAAATTAACGATTTCCATAAGTAAACAATATAGCTTAAACCATGTCACGTACCTACTACGTCATACTTGGTACTTTCAAATACCTCGATAATAGATGGCCGCTACAAAACAGCTGTTCTGTGTGGCACCCATTTTAATTATGATAATAATATGATGATCCTGTATCAACCAAACTATGTATAAATTATATATAAACCTATGTAACCTGTTTTGCAAATACGTTTACCACTTCAATACCTATTCTGAATTCTGTGTTTATAAAAGGATCCTATGGTACTTGGTAGGTTAAAGTGCTGTAAAGCGAGAAGCTAAACAGATCCTTCAGCGATCCATCAATGAGTGGAAAGCGTGTCAACTGCCAATCGATACGACTCACTCGGCAAATGCAGACGCGTCTACGACGATCAAAGCATACTCAGCGCTCACTCAGACACTTTATTTGCCAAAGTGCTGTAACTGTACTCGTTGGTTTATTTCTTGTTTATTGCAAACAGATAGAATTGTAATCCTATCCTAGATAGATATGTTCCGGTTTAATTTTTAATCTATGGTACTTGAAAACACTTCGATAAAATATGGCGCTCACAAAACAGCTGTAGTGTTTGGTGACCATTTTAATGATAATAATGATGATCTCTATCTCGCAAACAACTTACATATGTATTTAACAACTTACATATTATTTGATAATAATAAAGACATTTTTCAAACAAACAAAACAAACTAGCGGTTCCCGCGACTTTGTCCGCGTGGATCAGTCTTTTTATATTCAGATACAAGTAAGCCCTTGACTGTAATTTCGCCTAGTGGTAAGTGATGATGCAGTCTAAGATGGAAGCGGGCTAACCTGGCAGGGGTATGGTAGTTTTTTGGTTTCAACACGGTGTAGTACTGGAGGTGCAAACACATAGAATTGTAATATCACGCTATTTGAAAATTTAAACTGGAAAATATCCATCTAGTCTCCAGATGGATAGGTATTTTCCAATTTAAATTTTCAAATGGCTATTTTATTCAACTAAAATTTCTTTAGACGGGACTTGAGGGTAACTCAGAACGTTCGCGTTGCTTTCGTTCGTATTTAAAACGGCCGCCAAACGAACAGCTGCTTTGAGGCCATCTTTTATCGAGGTGTTTTAAAGTACCGAGTAGTTAGTGCTACAGATTAAAAAGCTCTTAGTTTTTTTGACTTGGGTCTCATTTTCGAAACTACTAAATTCTAACATGATCTTATTGCACGACTGCCCAAAAAAGGAGTGTAATGTTTTCAGGGTTTATGTGTAGTACGTGACAGGTCGAGATGGCAATCGGGGTGGGGATACACCGCGCAGGATAGTGCGGGTGACGAGCGGAGGGCGTCGAGGATAGGAGGATAGGCGTAAGTTCCTTTATTCCACCATTTGGATATAGGTACATGCGTTATCTTTGTTTTCTTGGTTTTACTCTAGGCCCCTACTCTTAGTTATGGTCTACCTACTCTATGAAACAAAGTCGCTTGCCGCTGATTATGCCCCTGTACGCTTTTAAACTGTGTAACGGATTTTAGTACAGTTTTCATCGATAGATAGAGTGATTCAAGAAGAAGCTTTATATGTAGATATAGCTTAATATTGTATTTTTGTTAATTTCTTAAGATATGACGATAATAAATTGTTCTTCTTCTTTTGAAATAGACATCATGGACACCATATTATTAGTAAGTACATTGCATCCGTGCGAAGCCGGGGCGAGTCGCTAGTTTAAAACTACTTTCAAAGTTTTGTCGACCTCCCTGGCGCAGTGACAAGCGCTGTGGTCTTATTAGTGGGAGGTCCCGGATACAATTTTGGGTTTGGAATTTTATAATTTCTAAATCTCTGGTCTGGTTTGGTGGAAGGCTTCGGCCGTGGCTAGTTACCACTCTACCGGCAAAGCCGTACCGCCAAGCGAGCGGTCTGGTAATAAAAAACTTCCATACCCCTTCCAGGTTAGCCCACTTCCATCTTAGACTGCATCATCACTTACCACCAGGTGAGATTGCAGTCAAGAGCTAACTTGTACCTGATAAAAATAAAATCATCTAGAGGTCAGGTTCAGTTGGTCAGAAGGAACTTAACTTCTGTCATGTTAGTATGATTTCATTCTGTCATGTTCGCTCCGGGCATGACATTAGCGAAGTTCGCGAAGGGTCCCCCGGGACGCGTATGGGTCTCTAATCGCTTTTGCAAGCACTCATAAACTTTGTTGTTAGTTGGTTTGATGCGAATCCCGGCGGAACTATTTTATTCCCTCACTCTACATAGTTTTTGATGTTGATCTAAATATCTCTAGAGAGATATGCTTGGAGTTTCTTTACGTGACTAAATCCGTACTAATATTATAAATGCGAAAGTGTGTCTGTCTGTCTGTCTGCCACCTTTTCACGGCCCAACAGTTATACCGATTTTGACGAGGTACAGGGTTAGCTTATATCCCGGGGACGGACATAGGCTACTTTTATCCCGGAAAATCAAAGAGTTCCCACGGGATTCCTAAAAACCCATCCGCTTAACCGATTTGTATGAAAGGAGATCATTATTTTTGGGCCTTTTCTGAAAGTGCCGGCCAACGAAAAAAAATGGTACGGATCGTTAGAACTAGCCATTTGGAGTAATAGTTAATATGGCAGAAAAGTTGTAGGATTGTTCTGAACCAAGATATACAGGGTCGAAGATTCGTCATTTTCATACATTTTATTGATTTCTAAAAGTGCTGGGAAACATACAATAATGTTAGATATTGCTAGAACTAATGATTTGAAGCAATTGTCATCATGACGCGAAGGCTGTGGGGCCATTATATGTCGTGTTATACAAGGTATACAAAAAATGAATATACTTTGTATAATTAATTGTAACCGATTTTATGATTTTGTTACTGTTTTGATTGTTTTATACGAATATGAATACACGTACAATTATTTTGACTCCCACGAAGTGCTGGATCAGCTGCAATGTGGACAAAATTCGTTTATACATACCTGGATTGTATGCGGCCTTGTAATACTAGGTGATCTCATCCAGCCATCTCCCAAACTTCTGCCACTGGGATATCTCCGGCGAGCTCTGTGATGAATGCACCATTTGGTTATAAGTACTGTTCACCAAAGTAACTACGGGCCTTCTTCAGTCGATAGCTGCCCAAAGCAACCTGCTTCGATTCTTCTGTGAATCTAGGAAAGTCATTGAACGGAGAATGTCGGCTTCCATAGCCTAGAAATGAGCTCTTCTTCTATTATAATTATTGTGTGTGATAACAAGTTCTGCTAAACTGTTTTGCACATTGACCAGTTCATGGATTTTGTCAAGGAAATCACGTCTGTAGTACACGTTATTGTCTATCAGAACATGATAGCTGTTTAGCGATGTTACCGCGATCCTGAAATAATCGATCACGTTACTTAATGCCCGGTCACTCTGATCAATCCTGAGCAAACGAAAATCTCTTTTAAAGCAATTGTTCATCACTTCCACCATCCAGCGGCAAATGTTAACAAGCTTAGATTTATTGGTTTGGTCAGTAATTAGCTGGGTTTCATTTAAATGTTTTGTTTCTAGCATTTGTGTCACATAACCGCATGCCTCAAGAAAGAAAGGCTATCTATAAAGGGCATGTATAGACAGATACAGGCATGTACATATATCTTCAGAAAAGCACTAATTACTTTTTCCAGTGAAAATCATACCCTAACCACAAGTTCCGAAACCACTAAAAGCCTTTATATTTGTTGCGATGGAACAATAATCTACACGCTGCAGCAACTTTTAAATGATACCTTAAATGATATAGAAGATTTTTACTGGATTTTTATCTTAGTCCATGGTTTTAGAGATACCATAAACAATCTTGAGGTAATCTTTCTTTCTTGAGGTGTGCGGTTATGTGGCACAAATGCCAGTAGCAAAACATCAGTAAAAAACCCAGCTAACTACTGACCAAGCCAATAAATCTAGACTTTTTACCATTTGCTGCTGGATAATGTAAATGATTAACGACCGCTTTGGAAGAGATTTTTGTTTACTCAGGGTTATTCAGGATTTGTAACCGGACATTAAGTAACATGATCGATAATTTCAGGATTTTGTCAGCATTGCTGAACGGCTATCATGTTCTGATAGACAACAACGTGCATGCACGTGATTTTCTTGACGAAATCCATGAACGGTCAGTGAGCAAAACAGTTCAGCAGAACTTGTTATCACAAACAATATGTAATTATAATAGAAGGAGAGCTCATTTCCAGGCTATGGAAGCCAACATCCTCCATTCAATGACTTTCCTAGATTCACAGAAGAATTGACGCAGGTTGCTTTGGGCAGCTATCGACTGAAGCAAGCCCGTACCTAAGTTACTATGGTGAACAGTACATATAACCAAATGGTGCATTCATCACAGAGCTCGCCGGAGATATCCCAATTCCCAGTGGCAGAAGTTTGGGAGATGGCTGGATGAGATCACCTAGTATTACAAGGCCGCATACAATCCAGGTATGTATAAACGAATTTTGTCCACATTGCAGCTGATCCAGCACTTCGTGGGAGTCAAAATAATTGTACGTGTATTCATATTCGTATAAAACAATCAAAACAGTAACAAAATCATAAAATCGGTTACAATTTTATACAAAGTATATTCATTTTTTGTATACCTTGTATAACACGACATATAATAGGCCCCACAGCCTTCGCGTCATAATAACAATTGCTTCAAATCATTAGTTCTAGCAATATCTAACATTATTTTATGTTTCCCAGCACTTTTAGAAATCAATAAAATGTATGAAAATGACGAATCTTCGACCCTGTATATCTTGGTTCAGAACAATCCTACAACTTTTCTGCCATATCAACTATTACTCCAAATGGCTAGTTCTAACGATCCGTACCATTTTTTTTCGTTGGCCGGCACTTTCAGAAAAGGCCCAAAAATGTATGGAGCTAGAATGATCTCCTTTGGCAGCTTGCGTCCCTGTAATTGACATTGGCATTTTATCCCGGAAAATCAAACCGTTCCCACGGGATCTTTAAAAACCTAAATCGACGCGGATGAAGTCGCAGGTATCCTCTAGTAAGAAATAAGGAGATCCGTTAGACATCACATGATCGACATAGCTAGGGGTTGCGAAGCTGAAGTGGCAATAAGCATAATTCGAAAAAACGATAGACGTTGGGGTCTCAAGACGATCAAATGGCGACCTTGCATCAGAAAACGCAGTGTTGGAAAGCTCCCCATTAGATGGTCAGACGGTACCAAAAGAGTCATAGTGAGTCGCCTGGATTTTGGAGCGTGTGGGAAATAAGTCCCTTACATAGATCTGTCCAGCAGTGGACATCTATACCATCTATCCATATTATTAAATGCGAAAGTGTGTAAGTTTATTGATTTATTGGTTTGTCCTTCAATCACGTTGCAACAGAGCAACGAATCAACGAGATTATTGCATGGGTATAGCTAAAGACCTGGAAAGTGACATATGTTACTTTTTATCCCGGAAAATGAAAGAGTTCCCATGGATATTAATCCACTCGGACAAAGTCGCAATCATCAAGTAGTCGGCTGCTATTTTCCCTTCAGTTGAAAATGGTCTAGTTTCACCTCCTTTCGGGGCTTTAAATACAGTGGTATAAGGATTCCGTTTTTCCATTACGAAACCTTAAAAATATAGAAGAACAATAAAAGTAAAAGACAGCACAATATTGAATTCCACTAACCCGCTTTAGATTATATACCCAAGAGGTTATGAAAATTCGGATTAAATGGTACGAAAAAGAGACAATTACGTAAAACAAATGCTTTATCAAGACGGAGCCATTTGTATGGAAATCGGCCAAATGCGGCCGTGGGGGAAAGGAGGGGCGTTCCCAAATGCCACGACATAGGTTGGTTTGTGTTTGAAGGTCTACTCTACTCAATTTGTTTTATCAACAAACAGTGGTTTTTTTTTTCATTGGTTTAAAAAAAACCGGTCAAGCGCGCGTCAGACTCGCACACGAAGGGTCCCGTACCATCGTACAAGATATTATTTTTTACTAGCCGAAGCCCGCGACTTCGCCCGCGTGGATTTAGGTTTTTCTAAATCCCGTGGGAACTCTTTGATTTTCCGGGATAAAAAGTAGCCTATGTGCTAATCCAGGATATTATCTATCTCCATTCCAAATTTCAGCCAAATCCGCCCAGTACTTTTTGCGTGAAAGAGTAACAAACATACATACACACACACACACACACACACACACATACAAACAAACTTTCGCCTTTATAATATTAGTGTGATTTGCATGACGACCATTTTGAACTTCGCCATCTTGGTGTACGATTCATATTAACTACTTCAGCCCTAATTCACACGAGCGTTAAAAAAGCGTTGCGTTCAAATTGAACAAATTTAAGTATCTGTTCACACAGATACTTAAATTTGTTCAATTTGAACGCTTTTTTAACGGACGATTAAAAAGCTCTGGCACGAATGAGGCCTAAATATCCACAAAACATCAAAGCTTCGATGTCACTGGCAGGCGTCAAATAATCCTACATTTGACGCTAAGTAGCTTATGAAAAAAATATTTTTCTTTGATTTTACGACGCCCATAGCGTCATATATCTTCGATTCAGGATTAAACCGAAAATTCCCTCACTCCAGTTCACTCTGACTTAACTGTAACTTAACTTTAATCGCCGGTCATACAACTGGAACTTTTATTTGTCAAATGACGGAATATAGGTAGCAGAGCTATCACACTATAGAGAGATGAATTGAATCTATTAGCTGCTATCAGTTCGAATTGAACGAGTGAATGAAAGGGTCAAGGGACTGACTATCTATTTACTTCAAAACGTTCGCGCAATCAAGATAATAAAGTGAATTGTTTCCCCTTTTTTCTTAGCTTAGGACTTTAAGAAGGGTAGAAAAAGATGTTTTTAATATCTTCGTGCTGCCGCCTATCTGCAAAGTCTTAAGTGTAAAGACATGGTAAAATGTAGCGGAAAGGAGAATGATCATACACGGGCCACGCTTGTGTCAGAAGATAATTATTTTCATAATTTATGTTTTATTTTATAATTCAGTTTGGCATAAAAAATAAAGTGCTGACTATCCCGAGATTTTTTCCTCATTTTAAAAGTACTTCAATTGTTACTATACAGGAATCCAGTCTCCATTTTTATCGGTAAACATACCATAGTGATGTTATTTTACGAAATCGATGATCAAAATCGGTGGTGGTCGAGTTATAATCGATTAAAGAGTATTATTTTCATAGTAACATTAAAAAAATCGATATTTTTTTACAAACCATCTTGATCGAATCGAATCAACTCGATAAGTGCTAGTTGCAGGTCTATGGTTTTTGCTTTCTGTCAATTTCGATAATTGCAGTGGTAGTGTTCACATACTCTTTGATTGCAGTTTTCAGGGTGGTTCGAATTTAGATATTTTAATCCCATATCGTTGACCGTTGCGCGTTGTCTTGTACGTCGAGTTGAGAACTATATTTCCTTCGTATTAAGCTCCGTATATGCTATAACTTCATCATAAAAATATAGGTATAGGTAAATGCAATGGCACCTTGTACATCTTCAACTAGTGATTCATTGGGAATAACTATGTACTTGCACCATATAGGCAGCACTAAAATCGTCTTGGTGATATGTGGAAACTACTACCTACTTTACTTTACCTAATAAAACCTACTTACCAAACCTAACCTAACCTTTTACATAAAACTGTTTTTCTCAGAAACTGGGAGGAATAAATTAAAAATTCTTTTTTTATATGAAAGTAGGGATATCAAACTTTATTATATGTAAACTTTCATTGAGACACAAAAATATTTGTAAGTGGCCCAAACTCCATAGAGTGCTGGTCATTCTCTTTTGCTACATAATACAAATACTTGAAATACAAGTGTAAATTAAAAATTTATAACACCCCCGACAAGTGAAGGTTACAGTAATAACGAGAAAAGAGCTGATAACTTTCAAACGGCTGAACCGATTTTCTTGAATTATGGCTAAGAACACTCTCGATCAAGCCACCTTTCAAACAAAAAAAAAAACCAAAATTAAAATCGGTTCATTAGTTTAGGAGCTATGATGCCACAGACAGATACACAGATACACAGATACACACATACACACGTCAAACTTATGACACCCCTCTTTTTTGGTCGGGGGTTAAAAATACGGTGTTAATTTATATGAAGGTGTTAACAGAGCTCTCTCCGTCACTTACTCCATACAATCGTAGTTTCAATTTCATTTGAATATTAAGCAACCAAAGTCCATGTTTAGCAGACATATTCTAGAAACTAATACCTGTGCCTGTGGTGTTTTAGATTTTTCTAAAAATATGTAGTTTTAAAATTACAGGGGCTCAAAGATTTGTATGTAAATTTTTAAGACCTTAGAGAATTAGTTTCTTGAATATGTCTGCATTTCATGGACTTTGGTTACTTAATATTCAAATGAAATTGGAACTACGATTGTATGGAGCGAGTGACGGAGAAAGCCCTGTTAAGGATAAATAGTAGCTTATTAGACTGTTATCTATGAACAGGGGACGCTTTCCCCCTTTTTTGCGGTGATAAAAGTTAATTGCGTATTAGCTGCGTTCATGGCATTGAGGGTAATGTCAAACTCAGTGCGTACATCCATACTTACTAATATTATAAATGCGAAAGTGTGTCTGTCTGTCTGTCTGTCTGCCACCTTTTAACGGCCCAACAGTTTAACCGATTCTGACGTTTGGTACAGGGTTAGCTTATATCCCGGGGACGGACATAGGCTACTTTTTATTCCGGAAAATCAAAGAGTTCCAACGGGATTCCCAAAAACCCATCCGCTTAACCGATTTGCATGAAATTATGGTACCGAGGCAGCTTGCGTCTCTGTAATTGACACAGGCAACTTTTTATCCCGGAAAATCAAACAGATCCCACGGGATTTTTAAAAACCTAAACCCACGCGGACGAAGTCGCGGGCATCCTCTAATAGATTTTATTGTAGGTTTCTAGCGTAGAGACATTCTGTTATTTTTTTATTTACAGACTAACCTTTGCCCGTGACTTCATTCGCAGTATGTAATTTATGCATAATATTCATCGATGATAATATTAGGTTAGAAGTAACATATTCTATAAATTTCATATTATATACTGCAGATAAAGTAGCTTTGTAATGGTAAAAGAATTATCAAAATGGGTTCATCGATTACAAACAAACAAATGAATCTTTCCTCTTTATAATACTAGTAGAGATTTTACAAAAATATAATAAAGACTTCAGAGATTGCGGTCAAAGGCTAATATTTGTATATGAATAAATTATTATTAATCTAGACCAACAAAGCAGTCTAATATAATTTAAGACTCCAATCTAGACCTTAAAAATAACCTCAAATAAGCTGGGTTCAGTGTAATCATACACTCACTGAACATAAATTATGTCGTCCCAAACGGCATAAGAGTCAATAGAAATTTTGAGGTGGTTAATGCACAAAAACTGAAAAGTACCTAGTACTTCTGCGAAACTGAAAATTAGTTAATCCTTAACGGTCTCTTAGTTCCTAATCAATAAAATGTAATATGTTGTAAACCAAAAGTTTTTAACCAGAGTGTCCTCCCGTCCTCACCTATGGTGCTGAAACGTGGACACTGATAAAAGGCCTTGTCCACAAATTCAAAGTCACTCTATCTATGGAGAAGGCTATGTTAGGAGTTTCCCTGAGGGATAAGATCCGAAATGAGGAGGTCCGCTGTAGAACCAAGGTCACTGACATAGCCCAAACTATTAGCAAACTGAAGTGGCAGTGCGCAGGCTATGCCTGTCGTGGAGGCAATTCACAAATCCACAGGCTGATGATGATGATGTAAGCCAGAAATGGCTGGGTGTATAGTCTGAATACTGTGTTCACAACGACTAAAATATTTAATTCTTCTGTTGCCTGATCATAACAAAAGCAAACAAGATATACTAGCTTCTCCGTGATCAGCTGGTATGCCAACTTTGCCTTGTGGATTCACACTTTTTTTGAATTTTGAGTAACCAGGTAATATAGTCATCTAAGCTAAAACAGTATCATCATCATCTCAATACATAGCAGCCTAGTACTGAGCACGGATTTGCTCTCAAAATGAAAGGGGCTTAGGTCATACATAGTTCACCACGCTGGCCAAGTCCGAATCGGCAGACTTTACACATCTTTGAGGACATAATGAAGAACTGTCAGGTATGCAGGTCCCCTGATTTCTAATTGCTTAAAAACAGGATCGAACCCCCGACCCCGATAGAAGGCCGACGTCTTATTCTACTAGGCTATCACCGATTGTCTCTTCATTTGTACATCTTTTAATTGTCCACGGGCTCTTAAATAAAAAGCTCGCTGAGAATGCGTTGGCGGTAATAATAACATGGAGAAAATTTCTTACAAAGCTTTTCTGTATTTAATGTTTTTGCTACGTACCCTCTGTACCTTTGCCTCTGACATATATTCTACTTTGCCTTTGAAATAACTGGGAACGTTTAATACTGTAATATTGTTTCCAAATTAAAATACTCTCTTTGTAAAACGGTTTAAATTTGTTTTAATTGTTTATTTATTTATTTCACTTGCATGAGACGTTGTTAATGTTTTTGTGCCAGAGCGCATCAGCTATAATATGCAATTTAATTCCCAAGGTTATATTTTATCATCCATACTAATATTATAAATGCGAAAGTGTGTCTGTCTGTCTGTCTGGCTGTCTGTCTGTCTGTCTGCTACGTTTTCACGGCCCAACCGCTGAACCGATTTTGATGAGGTACAGACATGGGCTACATCCCGCGGAAGGACATAGGCTACTTTTTATCCCGGAAAATCAAAGAGTTCCTGCGGGATTTAAAAAACCGAAATCCAGGCAGGCGAAGCCGCGGGCATCCTCTAGTTTACGATAATTATCATAGTCTGTTTCTAACAAAAGTTGAAATAATTTTTAGCGTTTTTTAGAAACTTGCAATGCAAAGGAAAATGTATACAGCTAATTTTTTATAGAACGTTTTTTTTTAAAAAACATACTTAGGCATCCGCTTGACTGCAATCATATCAAATACAACATGTGGTTATTCAAAGCGCGGAACAAGAACTTCCTGAAAGACTCGGCGGTTCCTCTGGTGCTGCAAATCTTCATGAGCAGCGGTAATCACTTAACATCAAGGGACCTGCTCGATTGCTCGCTATTTTTTATTAAAAAAATAGTAGGTGCATACTCTACCTCGAAGATGGCTATTCAGGGACTAACTACATTCATTCAGCTCCATTCGCGTTTTGCTGGACGATTTTGGTTACACTTAGGTATACCTACAGTTCAAACACACTTGACCTCGTTTTATGAAATGTAGTTAAATAGACGTGGAAGGCTGAACGGATGCGTATGCATCTCCATACAATAGTGTTTTCTATGGACACAAGTGTAAATTAAAAAATATCGCCCCCAACAAGTGAAGGTTACAGTAACTAGAAAAGAGCTGATAAACGGCTGAACAGATTTTCTTAGATTATAGCTAAGAACACTCTCGATCAAGCCACCTTTCAAACAAAAAAACCAAATTAAAATCGGTTCATTAGTTTAGGAGCTACGATGCCACAGACAGATACACACGTCAAACTTATAACACCCCTCTTTTTGGGTCGGGGGTTAAAAAGGTAAATTGAGATGAATAAATGTAGTTAGTCCCTCACTCTTCTTTTGAAGATCCTAATATCCCGCACCGGATTAGTGCGGGGGATGTGCGGGTGTGCGGGGGTCCCCACCCCGATTGCCATCTCGACCTGTCACATACTTTACATCTGTATACGAAGCGCTAGGGAGCGCGCTAAATTTACTTCTCTCAAATCTCATTAACAGGGCTCTCTCCATCACTTACTCCATACAATCGTAGTCCCAATTTCATTTGAATAGTAAGCAACCAAAGTCCATGAAATTTTGCAGGCATATTCTAGAAACTAATATGAGTGCCTGTGGCGTTTTAGATTTTTCTAAAAATATGTAGTTTTAAAATTACAGGGGCTCAAAGATTTGTATGTGAATTTTTAAGACCGCGTAATTTCGAAACCGAATATTTTAACGGAAATCTGGAAAACACAGGCATAGATATTAGTTCCCGGAACGTTTCTATAAAATTCCATTGAGTATGATTGGTTAGTATTCCAATGAGAGACGCACTACGTTTGTGTGGATCGAGTGACGGAGAGACCCCTCTTAATACTTACTCTAGGTCCTTACCACGTTATATACTTGAAAATACAATTCGGAACATCTGCTATCTCTCATCCAAACACCCCTAATTATTACAGGATTGAGCATGAAACCTTATTCAGGTGAAGGCAGGCAAAATTGAATTCTATCATAATTCCCTTCAGTTTAAAATCGAATATCATATCTTTTTCTATATTTAACAGACGTAATGGGGATTGTGAAATGGTAATGCATAGGGTTGTCACTTGTCACCTATTTAGAGACCAAAGAAAATGTTTCTTTCCAGAATTTAATATCCTAAAATTTTGATGACCTCCATAGCGGGATATTTTTTTATACGCAGCATATGACAGCCCTGACAAGCCGTGATAATCTGAGCTTCTTGTGGGTTCTTCTCAGACCTGGGCGCGTTTGGAACCGTCATAGCTATAGTTTTAAGTTCACGTAATTAATTATCACCACATCATTTTACAAATCCAACAACTGACCAACCAACCAACTCTTCGGAGTTATTTGGGTTTTCAACAATTGAATATCACTTACGTTAACGGTGACTTAACACATAGACTACATTTTATGCAAGAAAAGCTTTCCTGCGGGATTTTTAAAACCTATATCCATATTCCATGCAGACGAAGTGGCGGGCAGGCATCATTTAGTCCCAGTAGAATAGAATAGAATAGAATAGATTTTTATTCAAATAAACTTTAACAAGTGCTTTTGAATCATCAAATAATTTACCACTGGTTCGGAATGCCGTTCCTACCGAGAAGAACCAGCAAGAAACTCGGCGGTTGCTCTTTTCAATTGTTCAATTTACAATAATATTCCCCAGTATAAATAAGAGACGAGTGGCAACCCTATTATGCCATACGATTGGACCGAGCCGTTTTCTAATATGATAAACGCTACTTTTACTCGAAGAAAGCGAAAAGAATTGAGGCACATTCGCGAGTTTTTCATAGAGAATAAGTATGTCAATTTGACATACTTCTGAACATCTGGTGTCTTCATAGGGTGTCTCCAATTGTCATAAGCTCTATATTGGATGGGAGTTGGGGCTTTTTATATGGATGACGGGTAGGGGTGGATATAACATAAATCTTTTGTGTGATTCATTTATGGTTTGATTGGTTTTGATCTCTGAATCTTTATTTTTTTTCTCTATTATCCAACCCGAAGTGGCGAGAGCCTAACAGCTTCGGCTTCGGAGGGTTCAGGGTTCGATCTCGTGCACGAACCTCTAACTTTTAGGAGGTATGTGCGTTTTAAGCAATTGAATATCACCTGTTTTAATGGTGAAGGAAAACATCGTGAGGAAACCTGCCTGGATGCATGCCTGAGAATTCAGTCAAAGGTGGCTAAGGGAAGTCGTGACTTAAACAGGGCTTATTGTACCTGCGTATCCCTGTGTATGCTGTAGGTGGACCAGCAGCAAGGCTCCACCTGGTTGGAGTCCAGCCCCCAGAACTCCAGCTCCTCCTCGAACAGCGGCCCGCACACATTTGTAGGGTAGTGGAGTTTTCCTGTCCTGGAAATAAAATAAAATGGATTGTAAAATCCATACTTCCATAACCCTATACCCATATTTTAAACGCGAAAGTGTGTTTGTAAGTTGGTTTATTAGTTTGTTAGTTTGTCCTTCAATCACGTCACAATCGGTCGTCAACGACGGATCGATGTAATTTTTTGCATGAGTACATAGTTAAGGACCTGGAGAGTGACATAGGGTATTTATTATCTCGGCAAATCAAAGAGTTCCCACAGGATTTAAAAACCTAAATCCGCACGGGCTAATTTATGTATAAGTACTCGCTCGTACGATGGACCGCGACGGACGGATATAAAGCGGCTGGCGGGAAGTGTCTGGATGAGGAAGGCTGAGGACCGGGTGTGGTGGCGCTCTATAGGGAAGGCCTATGTCCAGCAGTGGACGTCCACAGACTGATTATGATGATGATAATGACTCGCTCGTAACCTAGCAACATAACTATTCCAACTACACACTCAGTTATAGTTGATCGCCAGCTCGTTTCTAGTAAATAGCTCAAGATGTTTCTCAATCGTTGATGATGGTACTGCCTCAGATTCGAGTAGACTTATTAAGAGAGTAAACAGCTGCAGGTAAGTCCTTTCAGTAAATAACAAAGTTTATTTAATTAAAAGCTATCAAAGGTATTGCGAACCAGGCCTGGCTTATTTGTATTTATGGCTTTCCTTAGCCTGTTTACTTTGTCTAGACTTTAGTTAGATAAAGAAATATCTGCTGTCGCTCGTTTTGTTGTTTTTACTGTTCTTGCATAAAGAAACGTTATATTTTTATTTGACTTCTGACTGACTGACTGATCTATCAAAGTACAGCTCAAACTACTGGACGGATCGCGCTGAAATTTGGCATACAGATAGCTATTATGTTGTAAAGATCCGCTGAAAAAGTATTTTTGAAAATTCTACCCCTAAGGGGGTAAAATAGAGGTTTAAATGTGTAGTCCACGCGGACGAAATCACGGGCATATACCTAAGCTAGTCTTTTATAAATATAAATCTCTGCCGGCTGTACTCACGTGATTAGTCGGAGTATGCCCTAATAATCTTGAACCCGACCGCCCGAGGTCTTTAAAAGAGAGGGGGCCTAAAGAAGTAGGTATAAAGCCTCTATGCGTTGTAGCCTGTGTGCCTCGCGCATATTTTGGGAAGATATATCAGCTATTCGTTACAAATACTATTTTAATAAGACCTTTAATAATGCCTGTTTTTCTGAATGACCCTTATACAATCGTTCCGTACGATGTTTCGTACTACAAATAAACTATGTTCTCTAGCAACATGGACGTGGCAATTACGTGAATTGGTTCATTGTAGACCCTTAATGGGGTCGAAACCTTAGGGAGTACTCTTTTACTTAATGTCTAAACTAGACATTGATATAGGTAAAGTTCCAAGGAACCAAAAGCTTAATTTGCTATAATCCGCTAAACCAAACAAATCTGTATGGTGCAACATGCAGCATGCGATATGCACCGGGATATGCGCTCTAAGAAATAAACTCTTTCTATCTAGTAAACTCTTATATCTTTAACTAGCTGATACCCGCGACTTCGTTCGCGTGGATGTAGGTTTTTCAAAAATCCCGTGGGAACTCTTTGATTTTGCGGGATAAAAAGTAGCCTATGTGCTAATCCAGGGTATAATCTATCTCCATACTTTTGAGCCCAATCCGTCCAGTAGTTTTTGCGTAAAGGAGTAATAAACATACACACACACATACATACACACAAACTTTCGCCTTTATAATATTAGTGTGAAGTGTGATAACTCCATTTCACAGTTTTGATTCTTCACACACCTTTGAGAACATTATAAAACTCAGGCATCCAGGTCTCTTCACGATGTTTTCCTTCACCGTTAAAGTAAGCGATATAAATATAATTGCTTAAAACGCACATAACTCCGAAATCTAAAAGTGTGTGCCCGGGACCGAACCCCCGACCAAATTGGAGTTCGATGTCTTGACCACTAGGCCATCACCGCTCTCTCCATGAATACAACTCAATGAATTGACTGAATTATCCCTTGCTTCAAGTAAATTACTTGCCAGCACGAAGTTAGCAGTCACGGTCGAGCGACTAATTCGATTACGTTGCCATATCCGAGACGCATTAGATTGCACTTGAATATCAATTTTTTTTAAATATATAGACTTCAAGGAATAACAAACTTACTTCACAAACTGATGCCCGCGACTTTCATCATCATCATCATGATCAACCCATTTATAACTCTATTTAGTCTACGAGCTAGAGGCCTGTGACATGCGGACAGACAGACACAGAGAGCAGAGTGACATTAATAGAGCTCCGTTTTTACCCATTGGGTACAAAATAAAAAAAATCTGCCAAACTAGATAAATCTGCAACAAGCGCTATGCACCGCCTGTCCGCCCGCTACTACACATACAAGATAAGCCAGCAATATGCACCACCACTACGCAGCACCATTAAATTGTTCATTAATAGTCCAAGAGACAAAATCCAAAACGTATCCCTTTATGGTAATCGGTTCGACCATTTAAAAACTACGATGACACAAACAATATTAACTTAACCTTATTATATAATTTGTTTTTCACAAGGGGGTTAACAAAAGCACAACGATAATAAAATAAAAGATTTTCTAATATAACAATAATAATGGGCATAAAATAATATTACCTACCGAAAATCTTTGAGTACTAATATGGCTACTCAACCCGCTTCAGGCGCCATCGCGCGCTTGTGACACAAAAATTCTGCCACTGATTGATAGAAAAATAATGTGTCGCTACGACGCAATTAATATAAAAAAATGTCCTGACTGAATTTCCCACGGATATGTCCGCCTATGATAAATTCAAATTCAAATTCAAATTCAAAATGTTTTTATTCAATTAGACTTTTACAAGTTCTTTCGAATCGTCAAAAGCATCTACCACTGGTTCGGAATGCCTTTCCTACCGAGAAGAACCAGCAAGAAACTCGGCGGTTGCTCTTTTCAAAGATTTGATATACAATATTATGCCATGTATAAAAGCAATTGAAGTCCTGCGCGATATTATCTATTTGCGCGGAAGATATATTGTACAAGTATGTGCACTAATACATGTGCATTCTTTACTTTAGTCCTTTTGGTCTTCATAGTCCGGTGGGGCGGAAATCCAACACAACTCGTAGCTTTGGTACGTCTTCGGGATACAAGCTATCTCTATACAAAATTATGTTATTGATATGAGTTAAATGCATGGCCGTTGACAAACAGGCCCTTGGAAAGACAGACATACACACTTTCGTATTTAAAATATACCTACGCGTCAGTAGTACCCAACTGATCACTTGATCAATTGGCCCAGCATAATCGTTTATTGCGATAAGGCTAGTCCCATTCTATAGACCGATCGCGTTAGTCTAGGCGGAAAATAGCCAAAATAATATCAGAATAATGCCCCCAGCATGCAACCTCGTTACGCGGCCGGCGGCCATCTTGCGGAAACTTAGTTAGTGCGGAAAGTTTCAGTTTCCCCAAGGGACGGGAATTTACTGATTTGTTACAATGTCGGACCTTAGACCAACTGAAAACAATTGTTTTCTGTTAGTATTGTGTTCGTACATGACATACCTAGTACCTATACTAAGTTGTTTTTAGGTACTAATAATAATTAATAATACTACTAATACTTAGGTGTTTTTTGTGGTATCTCCAGAGAAAAATGGAATCCTTATAGGATCACTTCATCTGTCTATCTGTCTGTCTGTCCAAACCCGTACTGCCCGTTGACCTAGAATCATGTGGGGCGTAGCAATCAATGTCTTAGAGCACAAGTAAAGGAAAAAATCCGAAAACCGCGATAAATCATTTAGTATCGTGGCAACTGGCAATCCGCTTTTAAACTTTAAAGGCCTCTCTCTCTGGCAATGCATAACGTGATTTCTAACACTATTCCGAAAAAAATTAATTAAAAAAAAAGAATTTATACTTTAACGTAAGATTTTTTTACACCTTTGTTTACGACTTACCTAACCTAACTCTCAAAGCCACCATGATCCAAACTTCATAGTTGGAGATCGTTCCTCCCTGTGTTGGGGACATATTAACGTAGAGAAACTTTCTTTTGTAAAATAACAAAGATCTGGCACTCGCCGGCTCTCTCTATTTTGACTTTGTAGATTGTATGAAACATCAAAAGAAAAACTATCTGATCTTAACAGCGCGCGTCACATGGTAGAAATTCGCGCGATAACTTTTAACACTCCATAGGGAGTTTAAAACGGTAGTTACGGCTGTTGAGGACCGATAAACTTAGTCGTCAAAGGGTCTTTATTGTATGATAAAATTCCGCGCCCTTGATAACAATAATGTCCCGGAAGGTTTTATATGTTTTTCAAGGGGTTCTAAACTTGATTCCATCTCACAGGGCGGCTATTACCTACAGGCAGTTTGAAGCAGTTATCATAACCAAAAATCAAAATAGAAAACCATTTTTATACCTATTAATAGATCAATTGATCATTCTTAGGTGATTAGACGAATTCCTGAAAGGCCGGCCAGCATCGGCGGTGCCTCTGGTGCTGCAAATGTTCATAGGCAGCGGTAATCACTTAACATTAGGTGACCCACCTGCTCCTTTGCTCGCTTTAAAAAAAGTGATACCCGTAACTTCCTCCACGTGGATTAAAGTGTTTTTAAATCTCTCTTTGATTTTCCGGGATAAACAAGCAGCCTATGTTCTCCCCCGGGACGCATCCTAATTTCTGTACCGAATTTCGTCAAAATCGATTAAATCAGAAAAGACACACTTTCGCAGTTATAATCACAGTTCACACAAATATTGTTAAGGCGAAAGTTTTTATGTGTGGGTGTGTATTAATTCAGGGTATAATCTATGTCTATTCTAAATTTCAGCCAAATCTGTCTAATAAAGGTCTAGTAGTTTTTGCGTGAAAGAGTAACGAACATACGCAAACACACACAAACTTTCGCCTTTGTGTGATTAGTGTGATGGAGTATGGATTAGTGTGGATAAATAAATAAAAAATCCAAAAAAACTCTTTGTTAGTGTGAAAGCATCACTCGGGTATGTTGTTTACGGGTCAAGAGGTGCTTGTCGGCACACGCGGCGCTTCATGCCGTCGCGTCGTTATTACGCGGACTCTGAACAAGGGTTCTGTATCAAAAAGAACAATAAAATCTTATTCACAACATGTATAATACTTAATATCCAGGTGCACAAGAAAACGCAGCGTTGGAAGACACCCAACATCGTAGTTAAAATTCCTCGAGGAAGCGATTTGCTTCCTCGTTTCTAATCCGAACCCTTCCAGTATTTCCCCTCCACTTTCCACGTTTTCCCTTCCACTTTTAATATGGGTACCTTCAAGTCAAGAGTGAATAGGTAACTTCTAGACAAGCGCGCTCCATCTTAGGCTGCATCACCCCTTGCTAGCAGGTCCGATTGCAGCCAAGCGCTAGTCTATAAATAAATAAAAAAACTAAGTGGACAGATGCAGATTCAGTTATACAAGGCCGTGGCATGTGGAGGTCCCAAGGGATCCCACGGGATCTTTAAAAACCTAAATCCACGCGGACGAAGTCGCGGGCATCCTCTAGTAATCTATAATTAAATAAATACTCCATGATTGTTTGAATATTCCTGAATGCTATGCTATCCAATGTATTATTTCAATAAATTAGAGGTCATTGTATTCATGCAATAAATTAATTTTAATGATTCGTAGAATGCCGCATTTCGTCGCTCAAAATTTATTAAAATCCGTCTCTGCCACTTATTTTAATTAAAACAGATCGAATTGATAAAATATTTTAATATGGATTTCGATGATAGGTACGTATTGGATTTTTTAATTATGAACACAGTCTGTTGCCGCAGAATACCCTGGCACAGCAGCTGGTAGGGGTTAGGTTAACCGATCAGAGGTAGTTAATTAACATTTTTAAATACCCCTTATTCGGTTTCCATGCGGCATCGTCTCAATTCCTCATTGTTGAGGGTCGTGACTCCTTTTGCATTAAGTTATAATACAGTAATGGTAGGAGTTATCTTGGGATAATAATGCGGCGGGTTCCCTGATACATCACAATAATCACACTAATATTATAAAGGCGAAAGTTTGTGTGTATGTGTGTGTGTGTTTATTACTCCTTCACGCAAAAACCTCTGGACGGATTTGGCTGAAATTCGGAATGGAGATAGATAATATCCTGGATTAGCACATAGGCTAATTTTTATCCCGGGAAACAAAGAGTTCCCACGGGATTTCGGAAAACCTAAATCCACGCGGATGAAGTCGCGGGCGTCAGCTAGTTTAATAATAAAATGTATAATTATGTTGCTATTTTGTAACACAATTCAGTTATATACACTTTTAATAATAACATATGAAACAGATTATAAACACTCTATTAGTGATGAAGCCTTTAATACCCGACGCCAAGCCTTTAATAGCAAATTACCGCGCCATGCTTTTCAGTAACGTAGTTCATTATTTACGGGTCTGCCTGCGAAACTCAAATTTAATTTGGTTTTTCCCAATTTGTAAACTAATACGACAAAGTAAGCTTATGGCACTTTAATTGCGCCAATGGCAGTATTATCCTCACAGGTTTATAAAAAAATCTTTACTTGAAAGGTTCCTGTTTAAGAAATTAGCTATAGTATCGACTAATTTGTGAATAACTAATTTGTGATAAACTAACTAATTTATGACTCTATGTAGCTTATAAATAATAATTATACTCTACTAGCTGACGCCCGCGACTTCGTCCGCCTGGATTGAGGTTTTTCGAAATCCCGTGGGAACTCTTTGATTTTCCGGGATAAAAAGTAGCCTAGGTGCTAATACAGGATATTATCTGTCTCTGTTCCGAATTTCAGCCAAATCCGTCCAGTGGTTTTTTGCGTGAAGGAGTAACAAACATACACACACACACATACACACAGACTTTCCCCTTTATAATATTAGTATGAGTATGATAGACAGGACAGACGGACAAGCAGACAGGCACGAAGTGATCCTATAAGACTTCCTTTTTTCCTTTTGAGGTACGGAACCCTAAAAATTCTGAAACATATATTTGCACAGGTATTTGGGTGGATTATCCATTAAATCATTATATTTGGACAAGCATCATGCCCGTAACCGCTACATTTAACGCGTCGATACCAGAACGTGTAAATAATGCGGATATAAAGCTGGTCCGTTTTTATGTTTTGTTGAACTGTTTTTACGCACTATTTGCGGTCATATCTCAGCGGTTCGACAGGTTTACCGCTGATTCTAGTTTGTGGACGGTGATAAAACACCTTACGAATAAACGTGGAAATTCTTAGATTAGATTTTTTGCGTTATTTTAGTGCCAACTAGCTGATGCCCGCAACCTCATCCCGTAGATTTAAAAATCTCGAGGAAACTCTATGGTTTTCTGGAATAAAAAGTAGCCTATGTCACTTTCCAGATTTATTTGAAAGAAAACTCATGTATTCCTCTTGTGCGTAAAGTATAAACAAACGTAAACCTACTTACCCGCCTTTCGTGATTCTAGGTCAAAGGGAACCTTTAGGTTTTCTTGACAGACACGACCGGAGGACAGACAGATAAACAACAAAGTTATCCTATAAGGGTTCCGTTTTTCCTTTTGAGGTACGGAACCCTAAAAATAGAGATCCCTACGAAAATTGTAAGTAATATGCTACCCGTGCGAAGCCGGTGCCGGTCGCTATAGTGCGTTTCATCGAATAGTACCTATGGCGTTATGTTGGCTCCCCTGTCTGTTGGGTGGTCATATTGGCATGAGAAGACGCAGATTTTGTTTATTTTCATTTGATTTTCATTTCATTCATTTAGAAAAATCAAATGAAAATAAACAAAATCTGCGTCTCCTTATGCAAATATGGATCCAATGACTTGGACAGACAGGGGAGCCAACATAACGCCATAGGTACTATTCGATGAAACGCACTATAGTAGCTTATACGAGTATATCCTGAGCGTACCGGTATCTAACTAGTCTTATCTCATTATTGTAAGGCCTTTGCGCCAAACTACTAATTTTCATGAAACTTGGGACCTGCGCCAATATACTACAGATGGTAAACTTACATAATATAACGGTAACGAGGACCTAATTTAATTTAAACCTATTGTAGAACTATACTATTTCATTGTTTTTTACGGTCCCGAACCTCAAAAGGAAAAACGGAACCCTTATAGGATCACTTTGTTATCGGTCCATCTGTCTGTCTCTCAATCTGTCAGACAGACAACAAAGTCATCCTATAAGGATTCCGTTTTTCCTTTTGAGTTACGGAACCCTAATAAATGAAATGAAATGATTATGTATAAAGTCAATGGTATTTTATGACGTTCTATCAGAAACGAGAGCCAAAATTACATTTCAGTCGGAATATTTCTGTAGTTTTTGTTCATTTTTTGGCATCTCCGAGTGCATACGGAGTTCAAAGCATAAATCGATCAATTTTAGAAAAAGGCAGCTATCCACAGAGGCTGGTATGCGGCGGTGCAACACTCAACGTAATTGCCTCGGGGAATATACTCCCGAATTTTGACTTTGCCCAGTATTTATGTCTGCCGATTTCTGTACTTCTTACGCGCTTCTCCATACAAACGTATTATGCAATACATATATCAATTTATATCTCCATTATCTACGCCTTATAAGAATTAGTACAGAAAAATTGTATTTATTTTAAAATCCTTAGGGGTTGAATTTTCAAAAATCCTTTCTACATATCTACTACATCATAATAGCTATCTGCACGCTAAACAGCCCGATCCCTCCAGTAATAATTTGAGCTGTGCGTTGATAAATCAGTTAGTCAGTTAGGTTTTCTTTTTTTTTATTATTAGGATAGGGATCTATTAGGTAATTCAATTAAACAGAAATATTCTAGACTAGCCGATGCCCGCGACTTCGCCCGCGTGGATTTATGTTTTTCGAAATCCCGTGGGAACTCTTTGATTTTCCGGGATAAAAAGTATCCTATGTGCTAATCCAGGATATTATATATCTCCGTTCCAAATTTCAGCCAAATTCGTCTAGTAGTTTTTGAGTGAAGGAGTAACAAACATACACACACACATACACACAAACTTTCACCTTTATAACAACGATTTATAAAAAAGTTTGTAAGCGGTGACCAAAACTAACGAACATTTTTTACGGTTTTTCTTTCACGGTTTATTGCGATGTTATAGCTCGGAAAAGAAATAAGTATTTCATACAATATTCATAGATATGTACGGAACCCTAAAAGAGTGAAGCCCGACTCACACTTAGCTGGTTTTATTTTTAAAACGTTTCTTCCTTTAGCTTTAAACATGTTATTTTTGAACACCGTGCTTTTCAAAGCTTTATAGAAGCTTATCGTGACATCCGATAAGCGGCTTTCGGCTTTTCATTTCAGCATTGGCTCACAGACGATCGCAAACTGATAAATCTACTGTCAAACATTTAAGCTTGTGTGTCCACCAGTTTGTACACATTAACTTTGAAGACCTCCCCCTTGTAAGACCACTGTGTTAGTTTTTTTTCTATTCTTATACAAGTTAGCCCTTCATTGCAATCGCACCTGGTGGTAAGTGATGATGCAGTCTAAGATGGAAGCGGAATAACCTGGAAGGGACATGATAGTTTTTATTAAACCCATACCCCTTTGGTTTGTACACAGCATCGCACCGGGGCGCTAAATCGCTTTGCGGCACGTCTTTGCGGGTAGGGTGGTAACTAGCCACGACCGAAGCACCAGACCAGACCAGATATTTAAAAATTATAATATTCCAAACTTCTGCCGGGAATCGAACCCGGGACCTCCCACTAATAAGACCACAGCGCTTACCACTGCGCCAGGGAGGCCGTCGAAAGGTCAACTAAAGTTTAATTTTTAATTAAACAACACGTTTTGACATGAACATGATCATAATTCCTAGTCAATAAATAATAAATAATTAATTTAGCAAACGATTGTATTAGTGGAAAAATTTAAACACCACTTTCTATGTAAAATCCCATGTCAAATCGCTGTGAAGAAAAATAATGATTTCAGCAAAAGAAAATGATTTACAAGTGTAAATTAAAAATTTATAACACCCCCGACAAGTGAAGGTTACAGTAACTAGAAAAAAGCTGATAACTTTTAAACGGCTGAACCGATTTTCTTGGATTATAGCTAAGAACACTCTCGATCAAGCAACCTTTCAAACAAAGAAAACTAAATTAAAATCGGTTCATTCGTTTAGGCGCTACGATGCCACAGACAGATACACAGATACACAGAGACGCAGATACACAGAGACGCAGATACACAGAGACGCAGATACACAGATACACACGTCAAACTTATAACACCCCTCTTTTTGGGTCGGGGGTTAAAAAGTAGCAATTATGCCCATAGCTAATATAAACGAACGAAAATTCAGACTTCATTCTTATCTCGTAGAGCTATAATTTCAGCTTTAATTATCTCCTTTGTATGTGATCCGTATTGATCAAGTACCTTATTTTATACTACAAAAGGATCGTTAGTCGCTGATCAAATTATCTCACGAAAAAGATCCTTAATCTGGAAACATTAATTAATAAAATAAGGTCTATACTTGCCTATAGCGGTTGTATAAAAATCATGATTTTTTGAATTATCCTCTAATCCAATATAAAACATCACATCATTTTATTAATGCAGACATGACAGTCCAATATCTTATGATGACAATTATGATGATCATGATATAGTAACTTTACCTAAGAAAAATATAACTTTTCAACTTATTATGCCACTAGATGACGTCTGTTACTTCGTCTGCGTAGATTTAGGATTTTAAAAATCTTATAGGAACCGTGTGGTGTGTATGTGTGTGTGTGGGCATTTACCGGTATAATAATAAATAAATAAACGTTTGTTTCAGATGTTTCCATCCATACATTGTTAGTATGTTAGTAACAATTTTTCCTTAATTGCTAAGTTAGTATTGTTAGTTTATTAGTAGTTATAATTCCTTATGCTCGCCCAATAGCTACCTCCACACAGTGCTGTAGTACGGGGCAGTCGAGCCTGGCAGCAATTATTACCTACTAGCTGATGCCCGCAGCTTCGCCCGCGTGGATTGGTAAAATCCCCTGCAGCATCAGGATTGAGTTGGAATCCAAATTTTTTATAAAACAATGTCGCAAAGTTCCTCTATCGATTAAAAAAGAAACGACGCAAATCGGTTCAGAAATCTCGGAGATTTCGGTGTACATAGGTAGAAAAACACAACTCCCTTTTTGAAAGTCGGTTAAAAAAGTAGCCTATGTTACACCCTGGTCAATCCTCTACTTGTCTGTAAAAATCCCGTCAAAATCGGTTCAGCCGTTCCAAAGATTAGCCTTTTCAAACAGACAGACAGACAGACAGACAAAATTTTAAAAACGTGTGATTCAGTTATGGTATCGTTCAAATAACCATATGAGCTTAATATGAGGTAGTTATTTCGAAATTACAGACAGACACTACAATTTTATTTATTAGTATATATAGATAGGATGCCGTTGTCGCTGACTACGTAAGCGCTGCAGGAGAGACGCTGCTTTTTTCGCATTATGGCAAAAAAGTCGTCTTTTAACTATATCACCTCGATCCGTTGCGGCGTGATAGAAGGACAAACCAATCTGGCAGCCTCAGCACGTACCCGCAGCGATCACAGGGCAAGGAACCGAGCGATCGTTAAATATGCAAGCGGTGATCAAAATGGTGGATTCTTGTCGTGAATAAGTGATCACTTATCTGAAGTACTTTCTTATAATAATAATAGGTACTAGCTGTCTTAAGAATAATAAAATACAGAGTTACAGACAGTAATATTATAGACTGAATGCGAACGTGTCTATCTGTTTGTCCGTATAATCGATTTCGACATTTAATATTTATATTATTTATGGAAGCACTATACCCTAAATTGATTAATGGACGGAATGATACGCAACAATAGTAAACCTTAGTGGTTTTTTTGTTGACTTAAAAGCAGATTGTAAAACATTCAATATTTTGATAGTTAATAAAAAAAAATACACACCTAAACCTAAGGACGGATGTAGGCTACTTTTTATCCTATCCCCGAGATAAGCTAGACTCTGTACCAGATTTCATCAAAATCGGTTACACTGTTGGGCCGTGAAAAGCTAGCAGAAAGAGACACACTTTCGCATTTATAATATTATACAGTGTGTTTTTTTAACTGGGACAGTATTGGGAAATCCAAAACCATAGGAGAACAGGGAAACTGTCTGAGGAAACTTCAGCTCTTTTTTTGTGAAAAAATTTTGGCATAGTGAATTTTTCGGTCAAGCGTGAGTTGCCCATAAAAATCAATGAAATTGACTAACTTTGACAATGAAATTTGCAATTTCATAATTTATTCATTGCCAATACACGTTTTACAACCGCACAACGTGTATGAGGCAACCATAGTGTTTCAAAGTTGAGACAAAGATTAAAAGCTAAGAAGCTTAAATCATCGCTTAAATCTTTCTCTTACGTAGAAACTGCACGTCTAGTAGCAATTTCACGCTGCCTCGCCCTCTGCGATTCAAGAGGCGCCCCGACAGATGCCAGACACTTGATGCCACTTAGCGACTGTGTAACTGCTGGGTATTATCAAAACTTGAAGTAAATCCCTTTAGATGTGACTGTAACAGTCTTGACTTTTTAACCCCCGACCCAAAAAGAGGGGTGTTATAAGTTTGACGTGTGTATCTGTGTATCTGTGTATCTGTGTCTGTGTATCTGTGTATCTGTCTGTGGCATCGTAGCGCCTAAACGAATGAACCGATTTTAATTTAGTTTTTTTTGTTTGAAAGGTGGCTTGATCGAGAGTGTTCTTAGCTATAATCTAAAAAAATTGGTTCAGCCGTTTAAGAGTTAATAGCTCTTTTCTAGTTTTCTTGTAGAAAAGAAGGTTAGATAACCGTTAGGTTCATAATATTATGTCAATAGACAAATGTCAAGCTGTCAAGATGGACGTTGCCTAAATACATAATTATTTATTTGAAAATGATGTTTTGGAAAACTCAAATACTTTGGATCGTCGGGGGTGTAATAAATTTTTAATTTACACTTGATAAGTAACTTAGTTATCCATTCATGCAGGATACTTTATCTGACAAAGAATCCAAAGTCCTCGAGCTACAGAAGTACAGAGCTCCAAATTCTGAATCTATCAATTCTTTTACCACTTGAAAAAAAAATGGCGCTTGCTTCGCTCATGCTTATTGAATATATTAATAACTATCTATAGTTTTTGTTAATTATGATATAAGTATAATAAGATAGATATACCTACAATAATTATTTTAAACAAATCTTTTGACTTATAATATTATAGTTAGGTAGGTATGTAATTATGAGGGACAATTGTCAGATGTTCGTGATAACAACCAAGACCGAAAGGCTTAATTTGCTCGCAAAGGCACGGAGGTAACTAAAAGACCAAAATTAGAGGTCTCCGAAATCAGTTACCCATCAAATAACCGTCTTTGATCAACCTTGCTTACCCAGCGCAATTCACTTACATGCGCTATAGGAACTAAGCCACCAGTTTTTCAACCTAGCTTCCTTCGATTAAAATTAACTAGGTATAACTTGTATGAGTATATCATAAAATGTTTTCAGCAGCCAACCTTTTACAAAAGGGTGCAAAATAAACTACAATATGTGACATGACACGGGGCTAAGAGCAAACTTTGGGTAAATATCTGCTTGAATATTTCGTGGCACGTTTCCACACTAGAGTGGCTATAATATGTCACTTACATTCGTCTGGCATAGAATATTCACGTTGTAAGGCGACATCTCCACGGGCGAGAGTATCGCGACGAGTTCGTCCTACTATCGTCAGATAATCTCCACTCGATAGAGTGACTCGCAACGATATGCAACTAGACCGCAACGGATCGCCACGTGAATTGACCGCAACGCCTTATTGGGCCTCTTAACAGGGCTCTCTCCGTCACTTACTCCATACAATCGTAGTCCCAAATTCATTTGAATATAAAGCAACCAAAGTCCATGAAATTTTGTAGACATATTCTAAAAACTAATATCTGTGCCTGTGGTGTTTTAGATTTTTCTAAAAATATGTAGTTTTAAAATAACAGGGGCTCAAAGATTTATATGTGAATTTTTAAGACCGCGTAACTTTGAAACCGAATATTTTAACGGAAATCTGGAAAACCACAGGCATAGATATTAGTTCCCGGAATGTTTGTACAAAATTCCATTGAGTATGTTAGGTTATGAGAGACGAACTACGTTTGTATGGAGCGAGTGACGGAGAGACCCCTCTTAACTGTGGTGTAACGTGACGGTATCGCCGCAAGACTCGACGATATCGTCGCGAGACGACAGTCGACGAGTCCGTGACGGTACTCGTCCAGAGTCACTCATCGTATCGCCGCGATGTATCGCCATGTGGAGATAGACCCATAGAGTTTGTATCAAACGTGGCATGGCGAGCGATACTCTCGCCCGTGGAGATGGCGCCTAAGGCATGATCTCCACCTAAGTAGAGCGGAAAGGAGATACTGTGTACAGTCGCCCAATCGGACTTTTAAAAAATGACGCAATCATTTTTCATGTCATCTATTATGATTCGCTTAGGTGGAGACCAGGCCTAAGTCTAGTACTAAGTCAAGATCAAGTGCAAGTCTTGCTCGCGCACGGGTTCCGTACCATCGCACTTGGATTATGTATTTTTTAATTTTCATGGCGGTCATTTTTAAAGTTTTATTATTTGTTGTAAAGTTATTTAACAGCAATAGAGATATACATTCTGTGAAAATGTCAACTCTCTATCTGTTGCGGTTCACGAGGTACAGCCTGCTGATAGACAGACGGACAGACAGCGGAGTCTTAGTAATAGGGTCCCGTTGGCGCCCTCGGGTACGGAACCCTAAAAATAACGAAATCACTTTTTGCATTTACTACCTCATATTTTCACATTCACATCCGATTATACCAATCACGTAATGTATACCTAACAGAATGATATCATTCCCTGCGATACATAAATCCCTTACCCAATAAATCATTCGTTTATCTTAACAATGATTAATTTAGACATATCCTCCTAATGCCACTAATTTACCCCAACGTTTACAATTCGCACATAAATTATTATGTCCGATACGTTAAAGATTCTATAATTTACGCACTGAATTTACGTACCTACTTAAATACCTACCTACTTTTTAACCCACGACCCAAAAAGAGGGTTGTTATAAGTTTGACCTGTGTATCTGTCTGTGGCATCGTAGCTCCTAAACTAATGAACCGATTTTAATTTAGTTTTTTGTTTGAAAGGCAGCTTGATCGAGTGTTCTTAGCTATAATCCAAGAAAATCGGTTTAGCCGTTTGAAAGTTATCAGCTCTTTTCTAGTTACTGTAACCTTCACTTGTCGGGGGTGTTATAAATTTTTAATTAACACTTGTCTAATCCTTCTGTTTTTCAGTAACTTTCTATAAGATCCAGAAAAATAAATGATATCAATAACATTATTATTTTAGCTTGATAAAAAACTGGGCTACGTCCGACTCATATACGGAGAGCCACGAATCCTGAAAGGTCTGTGATCGCAGATTTCAAAAGTTTTGATGAAAATTAAAAGTTTACACTCGGAGGAATAAGACGAGCTTGGTCGGCGTATATAATTTGCCGAAAATATGTTTAAATAAATTTTATATAATTAAATGGCTGTTATGTTTTGCCGTTATCACGGATTTTTATCAATTTGACCAATTTCACAGAACTCTCAGGTATGTAGATTTCCTCGTGATGTTTTCCTATAAGCAAGTGATATAGCTTTTTTCATGCCGGAGATTGAACCCCGGGCCCCCCGAATAGGAGGCCTAAGTCTTAACCACTACGCTATCACCGCTTTAGTGTATAATGAATGAATTAATGAATGAATATAGACTACCACAAAATGAATACAGAAAAAACACATACAAAGCAAAACAAAATATAGTCATGTACAATTTGGTGGCCTAGTGATCTCTTCCAGGCAACCAATTATAATATTATGTGAATCTATTACCAAGTGTAAATTAAAAATTTATAACACCCCCGACAAGTGAAGGTTACAGTAATAACTTGAAAAGAGCTGATAACTTTCAAACGGCTGAACCGATTTTCTTGGATTATGGCTAAGAACACTCTCGATTAAGCCACCTTTCAAACAAAAAAAATTAAATTAAAATCGGTTCATTCGTTTAGGCGCTACGATGCCACAGACAGATACACAGATACACACGTCAAACTTATAACACCCCTCTTTTTGGGTCGGGGGTTAAAAGAAACTTAAATATTCTGGATAATTATAATAATATAACAGCTTTGTAGGTACGTAGGAGTTAAGATAAGGTACCAAAATTTTGGCTCTCAAATAAACGGGATTACAGAGTTTGCTAACTAACGTAGGTGCACCGCAAGCTTGAGGATGTATATAAACTTGACTCTTAACTCTTAAACTTTCACTAAGGGTTGAAACAATCAAGACGCGATACGACAGTGTGATGCGATAGCAACTGCACGGAAGGACGTTATCTAGCGGACTGATTCACTAACTCAGTATTCAACACTAACACTGAAATGTAAAGACAAAGAAGCCCCTATGCATAGAGGTTGAATATGACACATTAATCTGAATGGCCCCCTAGAGAGGCCCCTATCTTAACTATGAGTTCTAGTGTAAATGATAGCCATCAAACTCATTTGACATTGGTTGGTTCTACTTTGCTGCTTAACTGAGTAATATCAAAATAATTTTTCATAGAAACCCTTCAATGGACTAAAAACAAATGTCAAATAAGCTCGGTCCGTCCCCGGGATGTAAACCAACTGTGTACTAATTTTCTTCAAAATCGGTTAAATGGATGGCTTATAAAAAAGCAGCAAACAGCACATTTTCGCACTTACAATATTAGTATGGATATGGATTAAAGCTCAAGCAGCAAAGAAGCTTTGAATTAAATAAAACAATATTTTGAGTGATCCGACAATTTAACAGTACACGTCTTGTATTCTGTTACACTTCAACTTCTAGAAGCCGCGTTGGGCACGTTACCGTCTCGCATCCTTTGTGACTCAGCCTTTATACTTTGCCCAAGTTCGAGGTAACCAACCGTTGAGCATTGTACGGGATAATGGACGATCGGTCCCAAATAAAACCATTAGTTAACTAACTTTAACGGCATGAATGTACCTACGTATAATCCATTATTCCTTAATTGGTATAAAAGATAAACATAATACTGGTATGAAGGAAACATTGTCAAAGAAACAGGAAATGAAATGAAATGTTTCTTTCATTCATGTACCTAGGAAAACATGTGCCATCAAGACTGTACCACCGGGTCGGAACATAGATTCTACTGAGAAGAGCCGGCAAGACACTTAGTAGGTAGGTACCTAGTTAGTTGCTTTTAAAAATAACAAACAAAGCAATGTAACTATTACCTCGTTGGCTGCTGAGTGCAAAGCCAGGCATAGAAGAAAAATCACCGACTCAGTTCTAGCAAATGGTTCGTAGGTTGTTATTTCCAGAGGATCCTCGATTATTTCGGCCATATTGCCAGAAGGTAAGGGCACAACCTTGAAAAAGAATGTGACTACTGGCAAAGTGGATACAAAGATACCTCTGGAACCTTCGGACCAAAGAAAACTGTCTAAGCAAACTCGATTCCAATATTAACAAAGGAAACTTCCCATTATATTTGACGCCCACATGAAAACATACACTTGATTTGCACAAATAAAAGCAGTCATAACTAGAAATCCAGAGATTTATGGCATAGCATTAAATTGTGCAGTTGCGTGGTTCTCGCGCGACGGTATCGTAAAATCGTGAATTAGATTTAGATTATTGTGATGATCGAATAAGAAAAAAAGATGTTTAAAAAGATGAATGCTGCTCCTTTCTGATCTTGCATCTGGGTCCTGGCAGGAGAAAAAGCAGTTGGCAACAAATTGAAATCAAGCCCCTAGCTTTTTTGAAAACAGCATTCCAAATTGATTTTTTTAAATAAAACGTTTTGAAAAAGCAAAGATTTGTAAGAGTTTAAAGACAATTTTCCTAAACTACGATAGATCGAAGCTTCAGAAAACAACATTCCTATTGATTTTTTATAATTAAACCAATAACCAGTTGGCCTTCAAATATTTTGAAAAGTAACAAAAGATGAAAATGCATAAATTCCATCAAGCAATAGAACTGAAATAGACATTGATGAAATATTCCACGAATTATTGGCACGAGATCTAAATATGCAACTGAGCATCTGTGTTGATAAGGATCCATGCACTTTGACAGAAAGAAAAATAATGCTGGAATCAGATCATTTCAGCACAGTATAATCTCTTAGTCTGAGCGATGAATAATTTTTGATGAAAGAAACATATGCTAGCTTCCCCAACACTGCCCAGCTGAGTTGCATTTGGAGGTTGCATCTTCCTCTAAATTGGGATATACATATGTGAGATACACGATCCAGCTGAGATACAGCTAGGTAATTACCTAGCTGGATCGTGTATCTCAGATATATTACTCTTACAAAATTCATGTTCATGTTCAATTTTAGGCTCAGCTTTTGAGAAACTCTCCTGAAGTCGTGTGCAGGCGTTACTTTGCGGAAGAAATGTGTTTTAATTTTCAAAGTAAGATAACTATACCAAGTGGGGTGTTATATGAAAGGGTCTTACTTGTATAGTCTAAAACAGATTTTTATACATTTTTATGCATAATAGTTTTTGATTTATCGTATAAAACCCCGAGTACGGAACCCTCGGTGCGCGAGTCTGACTTGCACTTGGTCGGTTTTATCTTCCATATTGCACATGAATCTCTGCGATTATATCGTCAACAAACCCAAGTGAAGTGTTGCAAAAAATTCGTATACATATTCGGGTAATAAAATATTCGTTTGACGCTTTTCTAGTCTAGCGATTACGTGGGTGAACTAAAATGGATTTCGATAAGTAAAAAACTTGTAGAAAGTATTCCCAGCTGAAAAGAAATGATGGCAAAAAGCGATATGGCGGCGAAGTTTTGTCGGTGCCATAAAAGTCTCGTCTGTCTGTCTTCAAAGACGGATCAATGACGATTTTCTTGTAATAAAATATTGATGGTATGATATTTGTATTTGACGTGTGGATTTCATTTTAACCCCCGACCCAAAAAGAAGGGTGTTATAAGTTTGACGTGTGTATCTGTGTATCTTTGTATTTGTCTGTGGCATCGTAGCTTCTAAACTAATGAACCGAAAAAAAACTAGATTAAAATTTAGTTTTTTTTTTTTTTGTTTGAAAGGTGGCTTGATCGAGAGTGTTCTTAGCTATAATCCAATAAAATCGGTTCAGCCGTTATTATTGGATTATAGCTTATAAAGTTATCAGCTCTTTTCTAGTTACTTAATTTACACTTGTTATGAGCTGATGCCCGTGACTTCGTCCGCTTGAATTTAGGATTTTAAAAATTCCGTAGGAACTCTTAGATTTTTTGGGATAAAACGTAGCCTGTGTCATTGTCCAGGTCTTTAAGTAAACTTGAGAATTGTGTTCACTATGAATAATGCATCTGTGTTTGCACAAATACTTGTGCACTATAATAAATTATTAATTGTCTTGTCGGAGGCTTCGGCCGTGGCTAGTTACCACCCTACCGGCAAAACCTTGGCGCCAAGCGATTTAGCATATCGGTACGATACCGTGTAGATATCAAAGGAATATGGATTTAATAAAAACTACCATATTCCTTCCAGGTTAGCCCGCTTCCATCTCAGACTGCATCATCACTTGCCACCAGGTGAAATTGCAGTCAAGGGTTTATCTGAATTAAAAAAAAATCTATCTTCTACTAGTGAAGGGATAACCTTTATGGTGACTGGCGACCGTGGTCGAACTTCAGTTGGGTAGACATTATTACGCCTAGAGTCTAGACACCTAGTCTCTCCTTTCACCAAAGGATGCCTGGTGGAGATTTCTTTAAGCAATAAGGCCGCCTTTGCATACAATTCTTTTTAGTTTATAGTTTCTTTGTTTTATCTAAGTTTTCTTTCTTGTTTTGTGTGTAATAAAGCTTTTCTATCTATCTATCTATCATTGTATTTGTCAAAAGTTACCTGTAATAGTTGAGGACCTGTGCAAAGACCCCCGGATGCCTGTCAAAGAAGTACTCATTCAACACGGGGTCGTAGTTTGCTAGGGCTTCCGTGAGCCTAGACAAGCGCGTCGCGGGGATCTTTTTCAAAGTTGCCTTGTAAGTTTCGTATCTGAAAAAGAGAAAAAGGTTTTATTAATAAGATCGCAAAAAAAATATCTGCATAGTCTATCCTAGTAGGATTGAACTACTTGTTTGCGCGCACTGTGAAGTCGGTTGCTCCAAATATTGGGTGAAAAGTGAGAATATGCTATTTCAATCCGCATTTACGTGTGAAACATTCTCAAGAGGGAGATGCACGATGTTTTGACAACGCAAATCAACACATTGATATTACTCTGTGGTATATTTCTCAGATATTCCTAGGTATATCAAGGGTATATCTAAACTTTATAATAAGCATTACGTTTCCAAAATTAATCAACATTGAAAACAAGTTGTACGCTTTAAATTATAACTAAGTGAAATATACTAAGTATGTCTTAAGTTTGTTAGTTATGAAATGTTTCATTTTCTTATAAAGTTTATTTGCGCACGGAGTTGCCTCAATTTGCCTTAAAATAATTATGATTCAAGATCCGTAACTTTCAAAACAAAACAGTTAAAATTTCACTACGTTTTCCTGTAATTATTGTTGTTGGAAATAGATAATGAAAAGATAAGTCGATATATGCCTTTTATAATCTTGTTTTTTGTTTTAGTTCCCTACCACTAGCCGTAATCCAACGCATTGGCCTAATGCGGATTGGTAGAGTTCACTCACATTTGATAACATTATGGAGAACCTTCCAACTTAGCCCACGTCCATCTTGAATTAATTACCACTTACTATCAGGTGAGATTGCAGTCAAAGGCTAACTTGTAATGAAATTTAAAAACCCCTCCAATCCAAATCAGATTAACTTGAACGGGATTTCTTTATGCAGAAAAGGAACATTAATTTGGTCTGACAAATACGATTTCAATAGGGTTCGAGACCAGTTAGTGTTAAAGAGATCTTTTCTAAATTGAATAAGATTTAGGTTGCCCTTACGTGCTTCTCCACACAAACGTTGTTGGATAGATCTATTATTTTGCTGTTCTAGAAATAAAACTAAGCCAAATATCGATTTAGATCTTTATTATCTTTGCAAGATAACAAAACATATACTTACCTACCTAGTAAAATGACTACGTCAAATCTATTGTAATATTGAAGGGACCATGATTATTATTAGGTCCCAAAAGCCGCTAGTTGTAATAACCAGTGTTAATAAGTATTTAAGGTATTACACTACAAATAGCCGGGATTTATATTTTGACCATTACGACCAAAATTATCATTATCATGACGTTGTTTCAAAAGGTATTGACTATGTATTTTGAACATTACTATTGAAATATTTGAGATCTTTTGAGGCAACTTCGTGCGCACATAAAAATATATGAGAAACGTGAAAATTGAAAAATTAACAACCTCATTGCACACGACTCTACTTCATAATGTGACTGACTGACTGATCTATCAACGCGCAGCTCGAACTACAGGATGGGTCAGGCTGAAAGGCATGCTTATATCAGTTTATACAATCATCCGCTAAGAAATAATTTTCAGGAAAAACTCAATCCCCTAAGGGGATAAGAATCCCCTAAGATGAGAAGATAAGGGGATAAAATGAAAGAATTTTCAGAGTTTTTTTTTTATTCACTATAGGTAAGCGCTTGACCACAATCACACCTGATGGAAAGTGATGATGTGGTCTAAGATGGGACGCTTAAGTTGGATCATTAAGTACCGGAAATTACCTACTACATCCAAATTCACAAACTTCACCTCTTTATAATATTAGTGTATCTATGTTATAAAATTAATGTAATATATCTATGGTCTAATATCATTGGACCCTTTTGAATCAATTAAGATGCTCCTAATTCACAAAGCAAGATTCCCAGAATGCAAGAAACTAATCCAGACATCACAGACAGAATCTAGGATATTATCTATGTCCATTCCGAATTTCAGCCAAATCCGTCCAGTGGTTTTTGCGTGAAGGAGTAACAAACATACACACACACACACATGCACACAAACTATCGCCTTTATATAATTGGATATAATTGGACCCTTTTGAATCAATTAAGATGCTCCTAATTCACAAAGCAAGATTCCCAGAATGCAAGAAACTATATTCCCTTTGTGGAATACGCAGAGGAATCAATCAAAAGGGCCAGCGAATTGATAATTTATTGATGCTTGCCTTCCCTTTGATTAAACTCTTGAACTATGTATTTGATTTCCCCGGAGTTATTTATACGTAATACGTACATAATTAATTTCTAAGTGGTAGATGCATTTGACGATTCAAAACTCAAAAGTACGCGTAAAAGTCTAATTGAACAATTGAATAATAACGTCTACAAGTGTAAATTAAAAATTTATAACACCCCCGACAAGTGAAGGTTACAGTAACTAGAAAAGAGCTGATAACTTTCAAACGGCTGAACCGATTTTCTTCGATTATACCTAAGAAAAGAACACTCTCGATCAAACCACCTTTTAAACAAAAAAAAGATTAAATTAAAATCGGTTCATTAGTTTAGGAGCTACGATGCCACAGCCAGATACACACGTCAAACTTATAACACCCCTCTTTTTAGGTCGGGGATTAAAAATATTTTCTTTTGACTGCAACCGCAGGAAAGGACTTTATCACTATCATCATCATCATTATAATCTACCCATCGCCGGATCAGTACTGAGCACGGGTCTCCTCACAGTATGAAAAGGGTTAAGGCCATAGTCTACCACGCTGGCCAAGTGTGGATTAGCAAACTTCACACACCTTTGAGAATTATGGAGAACTCTCTCGATGAAATAACACTTGCTTTAACGGTGAAGGAAAACATCATGAAGAATCTTGCATGCCTAAGATTTCTCCATAATATCTCAAAAGATGTGTCAATTCTACCAATCTGTACTGGGCCAGAGTGGCAGACTATGACCTAATATTTTTTCATTCTGAGAGGAGGCCTGTCCTCAATTATAGTGATCGGGCGATTATTATGTATCAACTCATTATATCTATCAGTTAGTTATACTCATCAGGCTTATATTCTTTTTAATTCCAGGAAAAAACTTTCTCTCTAGAAATAAATAACATAAATTGAAGAACCAATAAAACAGTTTCAATATTTCACTGTCAACGTAGAACTTTGAAACTATTGAACTAAGTAAAGCCTCATCCACACAAGTGACCAAGTATATGGTATATATTTTTTGAAATGTTTGTAACAGATCTATACTTCAATTAACAGGTTTCTAAAGGATTTCAATAACTTTTGACAACTGTTTAGTTCATTTTTAAGATGACTGTGACATCCAAATAGACAGATGGACAGAAGTACTGGACGAAACTATATATTTGAGGAATCCTTGTTTTACCACGGAAACCTAAGATAAAAATATTTTTATTTGATCACGTACCTACTTACTATGTCGATCGAAGCCTGTTCCATCGTAACTAAGGTATATGACATCCCTTTGAAAGAATTTAGTACTAGACCTTTACCTATTTGATTTCCCTTGAGTGTACCCACGAACAAAGTATATGAGGCCACAATAGTAGTTTTTTATAGAATGTTTAGTTCTAAAAAACAAGTTATTGACTGACTTGAAGAAAATTTGCTAAACTAAAATGACATACAATAAATTACTCTACTTTTTGAACTCTATCAAGAGTAAAAAATCGTATTGGTTAATATATCGCTGCGCATGCAAAATTAGCTATGTATTTTTTTTTGGATATCATTTTATTTAATTTTAAAAGTCACGTGTAAACGAAAAACCCTGTTCTTTAGCAAATGTGCTAGTTCAGGCTAACATTTTTTGCTCTGTGATTTTGATCTAAAAGTATTTTTTTTTTGTATCTAATGATGTAGGGCCACTATTAAAATGTAACTATTGATGTCGATAGCCTTAATAGTTACTGAATAATCGACTGTGACAGACCGGCAGATGGACAGACGGACAGACAGGCGGAGAAAGTCAATTTGGTACGGAACTCTGATAAAAAAGACCAAAGGCCAAATAAAATGTCACATGCACACGAGCTCGAAAAGGCTTTTCTCTCCCAAATATAATCAAGTTAAATATAATATGTAGGCACTAACATTTCTCATTTAATAAGGAAAGTGGGACAGAGTTACAATCTAGCGGCTTGCAGCGGGTGTCAAGGCTACCCGATGCAGCTCTAAACAATCTTTTATATTTCGCATCATAATGGGTCTTAGAAATAAAAATATTTATTTTGGAGTAGCTCATTCTGCTTCTTTTTAACCTTTTAAATCAATTAGGTGCGAGTCGGACTCACACACGATACGTTCCGTACCATCATAATTACAAGAAGTGGCTTTTTTAATTTTCATGGCGGCCATTTTGAAATTTTCATTATGTGTTGTTATAGCGACAGTAAAAATGATCTACTTATTACAGTTCACGAGACACAGCCCGCTGATAGACAAACAAACGGACGGACGGACGAACGGAGGGGCAGACGGACGGACGGAAAGTGGGACAGAGTTACAATCTAGCAGCTTGCAGCCGGTGTCAAGGCTACCCGATGCAGCTCCAAACAATCTTTTATATTTCGCATCATAATGGGTCTTAGAAATAAAAATATATATTTCGGAATAGCTCATTCTGCTTCTTTTTAAAAAAACGGTATAACTACTTATTTAAAAAAAAGGATCACTGCTATGTTGAATTTTAAAATGGTCAATAGGTGCCTCGTCTATAGTCAGTACCATTTTAAAATTCAAGATGGCGCTGATCCTTTTCATAATACCCATCACACTATCACACTAATCACACTAATATTATAAAGGCGAAAGTTTGTATGTGTGTGTGTGTGTGTGTGTGTGTGTGTGTGTGTGTGTGTGTGTGTGTATGTTTGTTACTCCTTCACGCAAAAACTACTGGACGGATTTGGCTGAAATTTGGAATGAAGATAGATAATATCCTGGATTAGCACATAGGCTACTTTTTATCCCGGAAAATCAAAGAGTTCCCACGGGATTTCGAAAAAACTAAATCCACGCGGGCGAAGTCGCGGGCATCGGCTAGTATGTTATAATTATAATAATATGTAGGTATGTAGTTTAATGTGGATATAAATACATGAATTTATCAATTTATTTAAATTATTTCATTCTACGCCGGTAAAGAAGTTTCACCTCAAAACTTTAACACTTCAAATGTAAAACGTTTCACCACATAAGACCGTATCGCAGCAGACCTTTTAGCTAAATAGTGTTTTAACAGGGCTCTCTCCGTCACTTACTCCATACAATCGTAGTTCCAGTTTCATTTAAATATTAAGCAACCAAATTCCATGAAATGCAGACATATTCTAGAAACTAATATCTGTGCCTGTGGTGTTTTAGATTTTTATATATGTAGTTTCAAAATTACAGGAACTCAAAGATTTGTATGTGAATTTTTAAGACCGCGTAACTTTGAATCCGAATATTTTAACAGAAATCAGGAAAACCACAGGCATAGATATTAGTTTCTAGAATATGTCTGAAAAATTTCATGGACTTTGGTTGGTTATTATTCAAATGAAATTGGAACTACGCTTGTATGGAGCGAGTGACGGAGAGACCCCTCTTAAGTTTTAGAACTTTATAACTAAGTGTGTGGGCAGCTTCTAGTTACCAACATTCTGGTAATACGAGTTTAAACTGAGGTAGTCATAAAATCTAGGTCACGACCCCTCGATCTTTCAGACAGATCAGAAAAAATATAGAAATTAATTTTAGAAAATACAATAGTGATAGTTTTAAAAAAACGTACTTGATATCTAAAATTAAGAAAATATTTAAATTGGATTTTTTTAAACAAACAATATCATAATTTAATATTGTCTTTTTTTATTTTAATTTCTAAATTTTATTTTCTATTATAAGTATGTACTTATAAAAAAATCTCTAAAAAATTTGCAACTTTCTAGCTTTTACGGTTTATGAGATACAGCCCGCTGACAGACAGAAAGTCGGACAGCGGAGGCTTAGTACGTATTAGGGTCTCGTTGGTATTGTTCGGGTACGGACCCCTAAAAATGTAGTGATAGTAATAGTCATAAGTAGTGAAGCTATTTTATAAAATTAATTTCTCTTGCATCTGCCATTTTATTCTCGTTCAATAGTAATTGAATACGTTATAAAGAACTAAGTTCTTTACCAATCGAATAGAACTCTGCTCGACTCGAGGCTTGATCAAAGAAACCTTTATAATGTGATAGCTCTTTGATTGAAATTATTCTACACGAGTAGATTTAAAATAAGCAATTTCTATCATATTATGCTGATATCGTCAATGAAGTTCTTATAGTGAAATTCGCTAAAATTGTAAATAAATAGGTAGGTACTTTACATTCATTTTATCATTGCAATAAAATAGATCGTGTATTTAAATAATTTAATTTACAAGTGTAAATTAAAAATTTATAACACCCCCGACAAGTGAAGGTTACAGTAACTAGAAAAGAGCTGATAACTTTCAAACGGCTGGACCAATTTTCTTGGATTATAGCTAACAACATTCTCGATCAAGCCACATTTCAAACAAAAAAAAACTAAATTAAAATCTGTTCATTAGTTTAGGAGCTACGATGCCTCAGACAAATACACAGATACATAGATACACACGTCAAACTTATAACGCCCCTCTTTTTGGGTCGGGGGTAAATAATTAATTATTCATAGTTATTACTACACAATAATTGAAGAAATAACATTGGCCTGCAAAACTAGGGAATTACGATTTGGTTTTGCGGTGGCAATATTAGTTGAAAATGGTTCGAATAGTGGTTCACCGCAGGCCGACGGAAACGTAAGCTTGATTGCTTGATTTCGGAACAGTATCCCTGCCTTTCCACCCAGAAATTTGCGATGTAGGCAAATAATAAACTCCAACATGACATATTGGAGTCTAGCTGATGCCCGCGACTTTGCACGATAAATCAAAAACTATTATGCATGAAAATAAATAAAAAACTGTTTTAGAATGTACAGCTAAAACCCTTTCATATGTACCCCACTTGGTATAGTTATCTTACTTTGAAAATTATAAATATGTAGTAACTAGAGGATGCTCGCGACTTCATCCGCGTGGATTTAGGTTTTTAAAGATTCCGTGGGAAGTGTTTGATTTTCCGGGATAAAAAGTTGCCTATGCCAATCACAGGGGACGCAAGCTACCTCGGTACCAAATTTCATACAAATCGCTTAAGCGGATGGGTTTTTGGTAATCCCTTGGGAACTCTTTGATTTTCCGGAATAAAAAGTAGCCTATGCCCGTCCCCGGGATATAAGCTAATCCTGTACCAAATTTCATCAGAATCGGTTAAACTGTTGGGCCGTGAAAAGGTAGCAGACAGACAGACGCACTTTTGCATTAATTATAATATTAGTAGGTATGGATAGTATGGATATGGATTATTTGTTCATGAACACATTTTTTTTGTAACGTGACCACAAATTAACGGTTTTCGGATTTTTACCTTTACTTGTCTATAAAACCTACCTACCTGCCAAACATAACCCTAATTCAAACGCTATAGGTTTTCTGGACAAATACGACAGACGGACAGACAGACAGATAAACAACGATGTGATCCTATAAGGGTTCCTTTTTTCCTTTTTAGGTACGAAACCCTAAAAAGCGGATCTTTTTAAGCGTGGATTAAGTTCCGTGAACCCACGGATCGGGAATAGCTAGATGCCGCATGTTCGTTAAATAGTATGAAAACCAACCGTGCCTATTTTGGCACACATATACGATGACGTCACGCGAGTCATTAATAATCTTATTATTAATATCTTATGATCACAATTACGCGCAATCACAAATTTCAATCGCCACGCCGTGAGCCATCAGACTAGTTGAAATTCTAAGGACTCATATGAAGCGATTTCCTTCCTCGATACCTACACATAAATGAAAAATCATAACCCTTCGCTTTGCTTTGCTTGGCTCTAATTTGGCTCAACGGCACACTGGACTTACGGTATCTATAACCCTTCGCTTTGCTTTGCCGTAGTCGGGTAAACAGGACTAAAATTGATGTAGGATAGTCTGTACCTACTTGACAGAAGAATGAAAATAAAATAGGCGCTTGGCTCTACTTTGGCTCAACGGCACACTGGACTTACGGTATCTAGCTACTCTATGTCTGTGAAGGGATCTTTTTACAAGTAGGTACCTATAACCTTCGTAACCTGAATTGTAAGGACGTAAAAAACTTTCATTACACACTTAGGGATCAAATAGGGATATTTGGATTTAGGTGGAGGGTAACGATCTCAAGCTGTAAAGGATACATAAAAAAAGGTCAAGTGTGTATCGGAACTCGCATAATGTAGGGTTCCGTGGCAATGCCAATTCATAAAAGTTTGGTGTTCATTATTTTCTTATACGGTAGATTGTTTCCGTAGACGATTTAGGTAGATATTATCATTGGAGAGAAATACGGAGTTTAAGAGGAGTCTCTCCGTCGCTCGCTTCATACAAACGTTGTTCCAATTTCATTTGAATATCTAGCAACCAAAGTCCATGAAATTTTGCAGACATATTCTAAAAACTAATATCTATGTCTGTGGTTTTCCAGATTTCTGTTAAAATATTCGGTTTCAAAGTTACGCGGTCTTAAAAATTTACATACAAATCTTTGAGCCCCTGTAATTTTAAAACTAAATATTTATAGAAAAATCTAAAACACCACAGACACAGATATTAGTTTCTAGAATGTGACTGCAAAATTTCATGGACTTTGGTTGCTTAATATTCAAATGAAATTGGAACTACGATTGTATGAAGCGAGTGACGGAGAGAGCCCTGTTAAGGCCATTATCTTTGACGGCAACCAGATGATTTTCATGACTTTACGTGTTTATTACGTTACGTAATTTCACAGTTTCAGAACGAAATTGCATAGCAATTTCTGGAATTGAGATGAAGAGCGTTAAAATGTTTATAAATGCATTTGGACTGAGAGCTGGTAGTTGTTTAAAGTGCTTAGTAGTTTTTTTATATTATTTCTCAGGAAGAAAGATTCGAAGAAAGTCTTTCTTTGAATAGTGCGCATTGCCAATAATGAGATATGGATTTAAGTATGGTGGCTAGCTATAATGGGCGTCATAAAAAAGCTCAGAGTCACTTAATGGGAGATAAAGAGAGTTGTACTCTAAATTTCTCTATGTGATCAAATCGAAAATGAGGAGAACCGTAGAAGACACAAAATAACCGACATAACTTATATTTTAGAGTCTCGATAGCTCAACGGTTGGGAAGTGGACTAAATTCCGAAAGGTTGGCGGTTCAAACCCCACCCGTTGCACTATTGTCGTACCCACTGCTGGCACAAGCTTTACGCTTAATTGGAGGGCAAAGAGGAGTATTAATCATGATTAGCATGGCTAATATTCTTTTTTTTCAGCTCAACGGATTGCGAAGCTATAGTGATAACGAGGTGGAGCATACGGGATCCCAAGGTCCCAAACGAGTCGCAAGGAGCCGCTGAATTCAGGTGGTGCAAGGCTGAGCATGTTAAACTAGACCTATGTCCAACAGTGGGCGTCTGTCGGTTGTTGACGACGACGACGATTTTATATAACTCCTAATCCTAACTTCTTATATTCAGCGACTCCGATTAGGAGGCGGACGTCGAAGCCACTATAGGCTATCACAGCTTATAAATCCCTTATATCCAAAAATATTTCTTAATAAATGCCTTCGGTATAAAAGGACTCTACTGTCAAAAGTTCAAGTTCCTAACTCCAGAAGTTTAAGTTGTGCATAGAACAATCAGTCAGAACAAGTATGTTTTTTTTAATAATGAAATAGCGAGCAAACTAAAAGGCGGGTCACCTGATGTTAAGTGATTACCGCCGCCCATGAACATTTGCAGCACCAGAGGTACTCGTAAATCGAAAATCCCTAAAGAAATTCTTGAGGGCAAAGTGGGCGATATAAAATGCTTTAATCACATTATTTACTAGCTCTTAGAGACGTGGAATGTTACCCTCTTGTGATCTTCGCTCGCGATTGATATCTCATAACATGTATCCAAATCATGTTTGCTGTACTTCGTAGAAACAACAATGATGTGTTATTGTAACAGTCAATCAACACTTGTATGAAAGTTATTGTAATGTGTTCAATGATGTAAATTACATACGCATCGATTCTATGAAGACTTTAAACTAAGACGGGTCACATTTACACAGCGTTATCTCTTCTACTCTCCTGTGATTTGTATCTTCAGTCTTACTCATCATCCAGCACAAATTAAATACGTAATCCATACTCATATTAGAAATACGAAAGTTTGTCTGTCTGTCTGTCTGTGTGACTGACAGAGACAGAGACAGCTAGCTCTTCACGGCCTAACAGTTTAACCGATTTTGATGTTTGGTACAGAGTTAGCTTACATCCCTGGTTCGGACATAGGGCTACTTTTTATACCGGAAGATCAAAGACTTCCCACAGGATTCTTAATAGCCCATCCGTTTAACCGATATATATATAGGACATAGGTATATGAAGTTTTGGTACAGAGGTAGCTTGCGTCCCAAAAATTGACATAGGAAACTTTTCATCCCGGAACAGCAGAGTTCCCATGAGTTTTTCAAAAAACATAAACACACGCGGACGAAGTCGCGGGCATCATCTTAGTACGTGATATGAATATAATATTCACTAGCTCTTAGAGACGTGGAAATTGGAACGTTTCACCCTCCTGTTATCTTCGTTCGCGAGTGATATCATGTATCGGAAATGTTTACTCATTCATAGAAACAACAATGTTGTGTTATTGCAGCAATAAATCAACACTTGTATAAAAGATATTGTACCGTTTTGCAAAAGATTGCAGTATTGTATTATTTTATTTTAAAAACATAACAAAGTCAATTCCTTGGACAGACGAAGGGATCTGTGGAATCCAATGTGTTAAATTTTGGAATAATAATGGAATAAATAAACTAATCTTCCAAAATTATTATATTCCAGTAATAATAATCCTCCAAAATTGTTAAAATTCACCTCCACTGTTAGTTTCAAGTTTTCTAACTATTTTGAAATATCGATTTAACCAAAAAAGTACGTCAAACATTTATGACGTCACATCTATGTATCTCTGAATACAAGTTCCTAGAGGTATAGTTCGAACAAAATGACTTACCACGCGCCATTTTCTCTACGGGTCAACTGTCATATCAAAAGTACGGTTCACCTTTTAAGCATAGATATTTCTTTCAAGTAAGGATTAAAATCGTACTTTTAACATGATATTTTTGGCTCTTTGAAAGTTGCTCATTTGACTAGTAGGCACCATCCCTATTATTATCCCAAAAAAACCTCTACCATTATTCAATTAAAATAGAGGTCACGACCCTCAGGCATGAGAAATTCGACACAAAGAGAGATAAGATCCATATTCAAGAGAATCAAAGTAAAAATAGAAAAGTCATTATAAAAGTAAGAGTTCATTACGCTTCAAAGTTTGAAGTCTCTCGAAACAGTTTCTTTGCTTTTATTTATTTAAATAAAGTCATCTAAATACACTTTGAGGCGGCTGGCAGACTGAGCCGGCATTCGGAAACTTTATTCCGTTTCTTATTACATTTAATTTTAGATACGTTTTATTATACTTGGTTTAAGAACAATTTTCGAGAGCGATTTTATAGTTTTCAATTTTTTACCAAGAGACAATAATATTTTGTTAATAATTTTTAAGTATCAAATGTTGCAGAACCGGCAAGATTCCCCAAGAACTTGTACATAGCTAAAACTCGGGCTCAATGCCCAGCTTACGAACTCGCGGTACCTATCTACGCAATGTTCGTGACGTCAGGCAGATGTTTTACGAGTATTTGCAATAGTCATAGTCATAGTCATTTAAGAGGGCTCTCTCCGTCACTCGTTTCATACAATCGTAGTACCAATTTCATTTGAATATCAAGCAACCAAAGTCCATGAAATTTTGCAGACATATTCTAGAAACTAGGTTGCTAGGTTGCTTAGTATTCAAATGAAATTGGAACTACGATTGTATGAAACGAGTGGAAACGAGTGACGGAGAGAGCCCTGTTAATATTCGTAATAAACATTATCCGTCAGTTACAATTCAATACACTGCGAACTATATGCAAAATACAGGTTTTTTTCGCGTGACATTCAAATGTGATCGTACACAGATTCAGTCATACGCATACTTGTCCACACTCCTTTGCACGTGTCCTATATAGCTTTCCTCTTAGAGATGAACATAAAAGACTTTTAACCCAGACTTAAAAACCTAAATCCACGCGGACGAAGTCGCGGGCATCAGCTAGTAGATCAACAGACCTAGAGGCAATGCCAAAAGGTAAATTCAGATCTCTCAAACGTAAAAATCTAATAGGGTTCTCATTTGTACATAATATATTATTTTCAGCCTACGAGACGTAAACAGAAAACGTCTGAATAAAGAAATCGCTGAAACAAAATGGCAGAAAAGAAATCGAAGAAAAAACGTCGTTCAAGTTACAGAAGCTTCGTTAATTTTTAACAACCTTTTGGTGGATGGTGTAAATTATAAGCTGTCAATTTTTTTTTGGGTTTTAATATTTTAGGGACTGCCCGCAGCTTCGCCCGCGTGGATTGGTCAGATCCCCTGCAGCATCAGGATTGAGGAGTTGGACTCCAAATTTTTTATGAAACAATGTCGCGAAGTTCCTCTATCGATTAAAAAAGAAATGACGCAAATCGGTTCAGAAATCTCGGAGATTTCGGTGTACATAGAAAAACACAACTCCCTTTTTGAAAGTCGGTTAAAAAAGTAGCCTATGTTACTCCCTGGTCAATTCTCTACTTGTCTGTGAAAACCCCGTCAAAATCGGTCCAGCCGTTCCGAAGATTAGCCTTTTCAAACAGACAGACAGACAAAAATTTTAAAAACGTGTGATTCAGTGTTGGTATCGTTCAAATAACCATATGAGCTTAGTATGAGGTAGTTATTTCGAAATTACAGACAGACACTCCAATTTTATTTATTAGTATAGATTCGGTGACGGTCACTGATAGATCTTATTTCAGATAGATATCCGATAGTTTCAGTTACGGAGCTCCATAATATCTCTGGTATATATAAAAGTCGCTATCGCTTATAACTGACACCTTACCTAGTGGTAAAAGGCGAAGAAAGTATAAAGTTTATGCTAAGATGAACACAGTGTGGACCATTCTCCCTTGCGGCCTAGGGGAAGTTTCGTGGTTCATATATAGCTAGAACATTGTACAAGTACTTTATTGTACATAGTACTTATTACACTGGTATTTAATATGCTTTTGCTCGTCTAAAAGTGTCCCCGAAAAATTATATGCTTACTTTTAGTTTACAAAAAGCTTTAAAGTCGTGCTCTTAATCTCGATACATTCAAACTCATGGCTAAACTAAACTAACTAAAGTATAGGTAAACTCAATCGATTGAGCATGCGCGTATAAATAGCTCTTTTCTAAGGTAGATAATTGTTAGTAACGATGATTACATTATTTCAAACGCCATCGCTTATGACTGACACCCCACCCAGTGGTAAAAGGCGAAGAAAGTATGAAAGTTTATGCAGCGATAAACGCGGTTTAATGTACTATGCTCGTACCCTTGTCCCTTGCGGCCAGGGGGAGTCGCGGTTGATACATAGCTAGAACGTTCTACGGCATAATATAGGTCGTAAGTGGGTACATAATATGACATGAAAACTTCCTTACAACTTTCAGTTATACAGAAAACCTACAAGCAACCCCTTAACGGCAGTCTCTCCGTCACACGCTCCATTCACAAGTGTAAATTAAAAATGTATAACACCCCCGACAAGTGAAGGTTACAGTAACTAGAAAAGAGCTGATAACTTTCAAACGGCTGAACCGATGTTCTTGGATTATAGCTAAGAACACTCTCGATCAAGCCACATTTCAAACAAAAAAAAACTAAATTAAAATCGGTTCATCAGTTTAGGGGCTACGATGCCACAGACAGATACACAGATACACACGTCAAACTTATATCACCCCTCTTTTTGGGTCGGGGATTAAAAACACGCAAAAGTACGTTTGTTTGGAGCGCGCCACGAATGAACCCCTCTCACACATTGAGCACGTGCTGCACGTTGATACGCCAAGTCAGCCCTTGTATTTTTTTTATTAATTTGAAAAAAAAAACATTGTTTTATCTTGACTTCAGAGTCAAGCATCTTCACACTTCACGGTGTCTCGGAGAACTCTGCCTTTTGTATTCCGACCCTTGACCAAGCGAGGGCCTCTCAGTTTGAGATGTTGGTCGAGACTCAGCTTTAATAAGGCCAATAACCGGAACTCTACAATGCAACTAGATTTGTCTAGATGAGATTTCATATCTTATTAGCTTATGCACGCGACTTCGTCCGCGTGGACTGCACAAATAACATAGCCCTGTTTTAGCCCTTTCTTTCTTGCTGGTTCTTCTCGGTAGGAAAGGCATTCCGAACCAGTGGTAGATGCTTTTGACGATTCGAAAGAACTTGTAAAAGTCTAATTGAATAAAAACATTTTGAATTTGAAATTTGAATTTGAATTTAAAAATCCCTTATTAGCCTTTGGATGTCTACGTAATAATAGCTATAAGTTTGCCAAACAGCCCGATCCGTCCAGTAGTTTGGGCTGTGCGTTGAGTCAGTCAGTCAGTTAGTCGGCTTTTCCTATTATAATTAAGTAAGTAAATTATTTTGAATGCGCGATAAAGAAGATCCTTGATTTTAAGTCATAAATTCATATGTTTGTACGTGTAAGCAAACGTAACCTTTTATGTTTTCGAAAATAAAAATGAAATACATATTTTTCAAACGTCACATCGATAAAAGAGAAGTAAAAAATGTGAAAAATATTCATCCCAAGTTTCCGCATCAAAAAGATAGCAAAACTTTTAATATTTGCCACAGTAAAAAATAAACATAAATGCGAACAAATTCAGGTCTTTTTTTGTGTTCCGAAATTTGCATCTGCCGCTTTGTTTTATTTCAACCTTTAAGTTTTAATATGGCGGTTCAACCCGCCGCGCGCCGGGAGCACGGAATTTCACTACCCTTATTATTATAAACTAGCTGACGCCCGCGACTTCGTCCGCATGGATTTAGGTTTTTCGAAATCCAGTGGGAACTCTTTGATTTTCTGGGATAAAAAGCCTAGCTAGCCTATGTGCTAGTGCTATGTGTTAATCCAGGATATTATTTATCTCCATTCTGAATTTCAGCCAAATCCGTCCAGTGGTTGTTGCGTGAAGGAGTAACAAACATACACACAGACATACACATAAACTTTCGCCTTTATAATATTAGTGTGAAGTGTGATGTGATGTGATGCGAAGGTGTGTTTGTTTCATGGTTTGTTGTTGGTCTGTCCTTCAATTACGGCGCAACGGAGCAGTGGATTGACGTGATTTTTGTATCCGGAAAATCAAAAAGTTCCCACGGGATTTTGAAAACCTTAATCCACGCGGACAAACAATTCTGCAAAAGTTGGGAGTTTTCTCGCCGGTATACAATTTATTTTATTTAGTTACTACATAATATAAGAGGTCTGCGACTACGTTCGTGTCGATATAGGTTTTTTATAAACTTCCTAGTTGAGCGGTTAGCATGTTCTGCGAAAGACGAGGTCCTGGTTTCGATTCCTAGGCCGGGGCAAAAATGTTTAGGTGTTGGGTTTTTATATTGAGAAATTCTTAATACTAGCACGGAGTAATGAAGTTGGCGGTGTTATAGAGCCTCGGAGAGCACGCAAAGCCTACGATACTGAGTCTGGTCTCTCCCCAGTCGTGTCGAATTTCCGTCCCGTTGAGCTATGAGAGTGAGGGAATAGAGAGCACCTATGTTTGCGTACACACTCGTGCTCTACTATCTATTTCTATGGAGATCGGCCCCGTGGCCGGAATTTAGTCGGAAGAAAATTACAGAACGACATCAACGGTCTACGATTTTCACAATAAAACTGTGCGACCTTGCCGCTCTACCGCTAAAATATTGAGACAATTTCATACAAAAAAGAAAAATACCGTACTTAATATTGTAAATGCGAAAGCGTTTCTATGTTTTAGGGAGCTTTTCAGACTGTTGCAGTTGGTTAGAAATTAAGAAATGATTATTTCACGATTTTTCGAAATTCCACCCCTAACAGAGTTAAATAGGGGTTGAAAGCTTATTTGAAAGTCCTCCATTTTTCAAGCTATATTCATGAAAATTGATATTTCGGTTTTCGTTTAAAACTAAACGTTTTTCACGATTTTTGGAAATTCCATCTCTGACCTATTTCCAAAACTAACTAACGCACCCTAAGGACTCCGTTTTCATTTTATAGGTACACACACACACATATATATTATGTATTGGTCTCCAAAAGGAAAATACGTTGGTTCCACGCAGTTGACTAAACGACCCTTTACAAAACAAGTGCCATATTTAAAACTCCCATTTAATTCTCAACAAAGCTTAGCGTACCTACCTACTGAATTCATATTCAAAATTTGTTTCATTGAGTTATAAACCATAGAGATACAGAGACGCAGACCTTATACTGAAAAATTACCGAAAAACGTTTCGACTAAGAAGAGCACCGCCATCTTGAAATGCAATTTCAAACTTGTCCTTAAATTCGATCTTTCCCATCCTGCTTCCTAAATTACCATATTTTTATTCGTTTTCTTTAAAGATAAAAACCGCGGAATTTTCTACTGTTGATAAAATAGTTTAAAAAAAAGTTTCCGACGAATTGAGAACCCCCTACTTTTTTGAAGTCGGTAAAAAAGATAGGTGTGTGACTTATGAAGTACTCGTTTTGTGGTACCTCTAGGGTGTGCCACCTCTCCAATTTGTTTATTCAAAATAACTAATTCATCCAGTTGCTAACTTGCGTTGTGTTTTGAAGTAGAAACTCTCGATAAGCCTTACATACGTAGTGAGCACACGGTTTAGCAAACATACAGTTCGGCAATTGAAACACATCGCACTGATTACTACTTTTAACTTGTCACCACAGTAGTTTCTAGGTTCGAGGTCTAAAGCGTATAAAATATAGCGAAATCTGATTTTATTATTTTGCTCACACTTTAGACAGAGTTAAAACGGGACAGATTTATATCTCTACATAAATTCATCTCGTTTTACAAAGTTGTGAATTGAATAAATTATTTGGCTTAGATTTTGACTATCAATTTTCCGCATTCATCGTTGTCGGTATTGTTTGTTTCAAGCTTATTTCAGAGTGCACCCTAATTTCGGAACTGTACGATAGCTAAACTCGGTACGAGCTTCATTTTGAAAGCCAGCTGCGGTAAATTGTCTGCAAATACCTAGCTACGCCTTTTACGGTACACGGTATATTTTTAAAGTATGTATATTTTATATATAATTATATATTGTATACATAATAGTCTTGTATGTATAATACACTGTATATTTTTAGAGGCTTATACATAAATCGATGCTGCTTTGGATCTTATCTATCTCTATCGAGAATTCTTACTTGAATTTGTTGAAGGAGCCCCCCCACTGCTTAACATGCTGGAAAATCAAAGTGTCAGGGCGACGTGTGTCGAGTGGTTTTGGGATTTGTGTGGTGCTGCGTGGTAGTCGTGTGTATTGCTTGCTTGGTAGCTAGCTTTTCTTGCATGTTTAGCAGTGGGAGGGCAAGCGGTGCATGTTGCACCTTACAGATTTCTATGGCAAGTCAGTAAGCTATAGAATGGCTCCCGCTCAAATATTTACATTCCATTGGCTTTCGCTCGAACAAATTTCTTACAGGTTCAAAGGGGATTCGTTTTTGAGAGCTTTAACATGCAAAGATGCATTTGTTCAAACTCCAAACTAAAAATATTATTTTGCATATTATTGGGCCACCTGATAGTTAGCGCATAATGTGCACTAAGCAATTCTCGAAATACCGGTATTAAAAATTCCTCCCTATTATTACAAAATGGAATGCATTCAAGGGACTTATGACATATTGCAAGCTTAAAGCTATCGGGTAGGTACGGATCGAGGAAATCTCCTATAATGAAACCAGTGGATCGCTGAAGTCATGAAATATTTTTAATGGCTGCCACTGGTAAAATATACCCGTATAAGAGCCGCAATAATGTGTATAGTGAAGTAACCCTGATCTCCTCCTCAGCACTTTCCATATATGCAGCATGAGATATGCACCGCCCGCCCTCCCACTGCTAAACATGCAGGAAAAGTCAGCCACCATGCAAGCAATACGCACCACCACCACGGAACACCACAAATACTATGCACAACAACATTCTGTATCTCCTGAGTACTTTTCGACCTTGTCCCCCCTTCACCATTTTACCACCGAACCGCAAGACGTCGGGCGAGTTTCCATCCTTATGTCGTCGACATTCCATCTACATGCACGAAACGTTTTACGTCATCATTCCTCATACGCTTACGTCATCATTCCTCATATTACGCATGGCTAAGGTTTGGAACACTCTTCCGCGATCTGTGTTTCCTACCAATTACAATCCGGTTATCTTTAAAACAAGAGTGAATAGGCATCTTCTAGGTAAACGCGTCCCATCTTAGGCTACATCAACACTTTCAACCATATGTGATTGTAGTCAAACGCTTGCCTATAATGAATTTAAAAAAAAGTATGCTCCGGTGTCGGGGCGAAGCGTGCGTCGAGTGGTTTTGGTATTTGTGTAGTGCTGCGTGGTGGTGGTATTGCTTGCTTGATGGCTGGCTTTTCTTGCATGTTTAGCAGTGGGAGGGCGGGCGGTGCGTATCGGATGCTGCATGTTGCACCATACAGATTTGTTAAGCTTTTGGGTCCTTGTATATCATGGACTTCCGCAAAGTTACGCCTGGTTCTATACAACATTTATGAATTCCAGTGTTAAACCCTCATATTTCACAGTCGGTTATTCGTCTGCGCCAGACAGATCTTTGTCAGAGGATTACATTTAAATTTATCGCAATGGATGTTACGTCTGTAACGTGTCTGTATACAACAATTCATCAATGTCTTATTATACAAATCCATGAAATTCAAGATACGGAATCATATTACGAATAGAGTAAGCTATTTTCGAATTCTGTTTGGATACTAGGTATCTACATACTAATCACACTATCACATCACACTATCACACTAAATATTATAAAGGCGAAACTTTGTGTGTATGGGTGTAAGTGTGCGTGTGTGTGTGTATGTTTGTTACTCCTTCACGCAAAAACTACTGGACGGATTGGGCTGTTTAGAATGGAGATAGATTATACTCTGGATTAATTAGCACATTGGCTACTTTTAATCCCGGAAAATCAAAGAGTTCCCACGGGATTTTTAAAAACTTACATCCACGCGAACGAAGTCGCGGGCATCATCTAGTTATTATATAAATTAGAACTAGTGCCCGCAACTTATTTATATTTTTTAGGACAACCAAAAAAAAAAGAAAACAAAATTGTCATACCCATCTATAGTTTTATATCGACTTCGCGGTTTGTTGAAAAATCCCCTGGATTTTTTTTTATTTTCCGGGATAAAAGTATCCTATGGTCTATATCATTCTCCCTATGTGACGAAATTTGGTATCGGAATATTTTGTATCCCAGGGAAGAATAGGCTACTTACGTCTCGGAAAATTAAAAATTTCCCACGAAATTCTTAAAAAATTTAAATCCATGTTGACGAAGTCGCAAGTAAGTATTATTATCTATCTATTTGGTATAGAGATAGTTTGCATCCGGTAGGCTTAAGCTACTTTTTATCCTGGAAAATCAAAGAGTTCCCACGGGATTTAAAAAACTATATCTATCCATCCGGACGAAGTCGTGGGCATTTATTGCATACAATATTATCATTGATAATTCATTTAAATCGAGTTACTTTAAGAGGGGTCTCTCCGTTACTCGCTTCATACGAACGTAGTTCCAATTTCATTTGAATATTAAGCAACCAAAGTCCAAGAAATTTTGCAGACATATTCTAGAAACTAATATCTATGTCTGTGGTTTTCCAGATTTCTGTTCAAATATTCGGTTTCAAAGTTACGCGGTCTTAAAAAACATACCAATCTTTGAGCCTTACTTACTCGTATTTTTAGAAAAATCTAAGACACCACAGACACAGATATTAGTTTCTAGAATATGTCTGCAAAATTTCATGGACTTTGGTTGCTTAATATTCAAATGAAATTGGACTACGATTGTATGAAGCGAGTGACGGAGAGAGCCCTGTTAAAAACCAGATATCTGCAGGAATAAACTGCTGAATATTGTACTATTAGCTAGGTACTAGGTAGGTACATAGGTATACTCAGAAGTTAAGAGATAATTTTCACGTTCCATTTGAAAACTGCACATCCGGGCAATCAAAAATTCCGTTTCTATTTGTGTGGGAGATAGAATCTTACAGTAAACCTTGCGTTGCGGAATTTGGCTCGGTTAATGCAGATAGCATTTTGTATAAAGGCGACTATTTGCATCAAAGGAATGGTATATTAACTTGCCATCTCACCTGGTCCCTGGTGGTGATAAATAATCGCTTGGCGCTCCAAAATCAATGATCGTCCCATTTATTACTAGAATATCACAGTTATAATTATAAAATCGCACATACTATGCAAAAACAACATTTGAAACAAACATATACACACACTTACACACACAGGTGACGTGTGTGTGTAAGAGTGTGTGCTTTTGTGTGTCAGTGTGTGTGTGTGTGTGTGAAGTGTGGACTCCATTTTAGACTGCATCATCACTTACCACCAGGTGAGATTGCAGTCAAGGGCTAACTTGAATCTGAATAAATAAATAAAAACTCACCACTGAGCCCGGGTGGTCCGCAAGGTACTCGGAATCGAAATCATTTATTAATTTACTAAGGGAGATTGCTACCGGTAAAAAGTAATAGGTCTAACGAGGTCCAAGATAATATTCCCTTAGCGACGCAATGGAATGAGAATTTTCCTAGAAGACGCCGTTTTTTGAAATTCTAGGTAAATTGTTACGACAATTTTGTCTTGATGAACGATATTATTAACTACTAGCTGATGCCCGCAGCTTCGCCCGCGTGGATTGGTCAGATCCCCTGCAGCATCAGGATTGAGGAGTTGGACTCCAAATTTTTTATGAAACAATGTTGCAAAGTTCCTCTATCGATTAAAAAAGAAATGACGCAAATCGGTTCAGAAATCTCGGAGATTTCAGTGTACATAGGTAAAAAAACACAACTCCCTTTTTGAAAGTCGGTTAAAAAAGTAGCCTATGTTACTCCCTTGGTCAATTCTCTACTTATCTGTGAAAATCCCGTCAAAATCGGTTCAGCCGTTCCCAAGATTAGCCTTTTCAAACAGACAGACAGACAGACAGACAGACAGACAGACAGACAGACAGACAGACAGACAGACAGACAGACAGACAGACAGACAGACAGACAGACAGACAGACAGACAGACAGACAAAAATTTTAAAAACGTGTGATTCAGTTATAGTATCGTTCAAATAACCATATGACCTTAATATCAGGTAGTTATTTCGAAATTACAGACAGACACTCCAATTTTATTTATTAGTATAGATTTCATCACTTTATAATAGAGCGGTGATATAATAGAATAGATAGATTTTTATTCAAATAAACTTTTACAAGTGCTTTTGAATCGTCAAATAATTTACCACTGGTTCGGAATGCCGTTTCTACCGAGAAGAACCAGCAAGAAACTCGGCGGTTGCTCTTATCAATTGTTCAATTTGCAATAATATTCACAATAATATTTATTAATAGCCTGGTGAAGACGTCCGCTTTTTATTCGGGAGGTCTGGGATTCGATCCCGGGCACGCACCTCTGACTTTTCGGAGCTATGTGCATTTTAAGTAATTAAACATCACTTGCTTTAACGGTGAAGGAAAACATCGTGAGGAAACCTGCATACTTCAGAACTCCCTATAATGTTCTCCTCAAAAGTGCCAATCCGTACTTGGCCAAAACCCTTCTTAATCTGCCGGGCGATTCAGAACACTCGATTCGGTAAGTTATCGTTCGATAAGATGTATTTTTCAATGGAAAGTACGTCTTATCGAACGGTAACTTTCCGAATCGAGTGTTCTGAATCGCCCGGCTGAGAGGAGTTTGTAGTGAGCCGGCAATGAGCTGATAATGATGATGATGATGATGACAATATAAATCATAAGAAAAAAGTTATAGTTTCATAATTCTTAGTCCCCCCCCCCCCCCCCCTCTGGCTTTACATAAGATTAGCCAATGTCCAGTTTGTAATTCTTATTTTGCTGTGTTGCTGATATTCTAGGGTTGTATCATGTAAGTCAAAATTATCGATATTGTAATAATACTAGTGACCCACCCCGGCTTTGCACGGTTGAAGAACTATACCACTACTACATTGTCTTATGCAGCGCATACAGCGAAAGCTCTCAGCTGGGACGATTTTTCGATAAGTCAAAATCATTTATTCAAAGTATCTTTATTTTTTTCCAATCCAATCCAAGATCCAAGATTTAAATCCAATTATCATCGTACCAGTAGCTTATTTTCGCAAAACGTTCATAAATTATAGCCTATAGAATCCCGTACTCAGTAGTGGGCTGGCGATGGGTTGATCGTGATCATGATGAATGAATGAATTTAAATATGTAATGACATTCTTAGAACTCTTTTGCCGACCTATATTGTGCATGTAGATTTTAGACCTACAGAACTCTATTACGTCACAAAGTAAGCTATAATTATGGTATAATAATATTTTCACAGCCCAATCTATTCAACTGTTAACTTAACTTAATGAGATTCAACGGTCTACGGGAAGATCAACTGAAATCCTGGTCTTAGGAACATAAACAATGTAATATAATTATTTATAGAAACACTATTATATCTCTAAGACCATTATTATAATGTTAGAAGACAAAATGAGAGAATGATAGAAGATAAAACTTCGTGCTTTTTCGCTGGCACAAAGCAGACTTTTTAAAATATTCTTCATGCTTTCATAATAAAAAACAAATCACAATATTTGACTCTACCTCTAGATTTTAACAGTTAATGCTAGATGCTTAGTTAGAGAAACCAAAATATCGATCGAGTTCAAAACAAGCCCAAAATTGAAAAAATAGGAAAGTTATGTGTCCAATATAGTGAGTCACACAGCAGGAGGATTTTAAAAAACCCTATCAAATACCAATTTTTCAACAAATTCTAAAAAGAGCTTTTTATGAGAGAGAAAATACATAGAACAATTACTTATTATTTGAGTTTAAATAACCGGACAATTGCAAGCTTATCTTATATCCAATTTGTGCTCCCTGAAAATTCATACCCTGAACAAAAAATCTAAAATATACAAAAACCAACAAAGTTGCTTTTGCAAAAATCTTTGATAGTTTGTCTTTGTACCAACTTTAACTGGATTACCTTTGTCGATTATAAATCGTGATTTAGTAGACCCTTGATGACTCTTGAACATTCTAGAACTTAAGGATTTTTCAGTACTGTACTTTAGGAGTTAAAACGCTACTGGCGAATACAACCACTAAGCGTAACTATTCTCATGCAATTCGTTCATAATTGTAACTTTTTATAATTTGAAAGGAGTAACTGCTGAGTTTCTTGCTGGCTTTTCTCAGTAGAAGCTGCTCTCCCAGCAAAATAGAGTCTCAGACGTAGCACAAGAAACACCTAGGTGTCCGATTTTTTTTAATTTTTGAAAAACTGTTGATTAGTCACCACCAAATTACATTGGTCGATATAGATCGTGAGTTGATAAACCCTTTCAGATCGCAGTATTCTTGATTCCAACTGGATACCAAGTATGTGTTAACGCTCTACTATATTTACAATGCTTATCTATATTTATAAATGTACAAATTCCACATTACCAATGCGTATTTACTTTCCGCTGAATTGCGGTATACAAACAGTGCAATTATATCAACTGAAACTGAGCAGACCAGCTCTGAATCATTAGTACAAATACGCGTTCAATAAAATATCGTAAAGCGCAAACCTTATGCCGCCAACGTTCAAAATTATTCGATTCTCCCCATCCATTACTGCTCGAGTCGAAACATCGACATTTGACGGATCACAACACTATGCCACCGTAAATTTCGAACTTCGAACACGCGATCACATGACACTGAAATAAATTTCGAACTCGAATTTTTGTTTGTTTTTTGCACGTGTTTTTTGGGATTTTCGCGCGTAAAGACACGTCCGTTCGCGACGGCGGTCCACCAGCTACTGATGCTGGGCAGGAGATGAGAACCACCCCCCACTTTGCGCCTTTTACGTTGATGGAGGCACGCTTTTAAGGCGGAAACGTACTTTGAAAACGCGACGCTACGTGATAAGACGTTCAATAATAATTAATCATTGAATTTTTAAATAAGCTTTTCCCAATTTTTTACCGGCATTTTAACTGCATTATCAATTTCGGAATGAAATGAATTTGCTTACATCATGACGTGGTGTCAAGACTCTACCACTGGTTAGGAAGACAGATTATACTGAGAAGCTCTGACAAGAAACGCAGCAGTTACCTATACAGAGAGAGCCAGAGCGTGCCAAACCTTCGTTATTTTATAAAAGCTGAAAGTTTCTCTTCGTGTTGTCCAAACACAGGGAGGAACGATCAGCGACTATGAAGTTAGGATCATGGTGGCTTTGGGAGGTGTAAAAAATGTTACATCAAGGGTGTCTGGCAGTGGTTTGCCACGATACCAATGCATGACGTGATTTCTAAATTCTAATACTATTCCGAAGAAAATATTAAAAAAAACTAACTTTATACTTTCACAGACTACTTTAAGTAGCAAGTGTTACATATGAAAAAGTTTTCACGTACCTATTGTTTTTATAAATTGATTGGACTCTCACAGAAGTTAACTGTAGTTCTTATACAGGCTGTAACCAGAACGCTAGCAAAAACGAAGACAGGTGATAATACTGATGATTACTCATAAGTTACCATAAAAAAAATTACGAAAAAAATAAAAAATCCTGTATTTTTTAAAAGTTCACAATATATTGCAAATAAAACATCTGACTGGCGCTAGAGGTCAAAGATCGTTCCACAAATAGGTCACCCGAAGTCAATGCCGCGTCGTAGGTGGGGCATTGACCCGAGCTTTGCACGCTATACAATGCCGGATTGAAAATACCTACTAAATCTCTAAAACTAAAAGATAAGGCAAATGGTTCATCATCATCATCATCATCATCAGCCTGTGGACGTCCACTGTTGGACATAGGCCTTCCCAATAGAGCGCCACCACACCCGGTCCTCAGCCTTCCTCATCCAGCCACTTCCCGCCAGCCGCTTTATATCGTCGGTCCATCGTGCTGGAGGGCGTCCCACACTACGTTTGCTTAAACGCGGTCTCCACTCAAGGACTTTCCGGCTCCAACGGCCATCGCCTCTACGACAGGCATGGCCTGCCCACTGCCACTTCAGCTTGCTAATAGTTTGGGCTATGTCAGTGACCTTGGTTCTCCTGCGGATCTCCTCATTTCATCAGGCAAATGGTTATTGGCATTAAATTGTGTAAGACAGTATAATAATAACGCTACGTTTTTGCTAGCGATCTAGTTACTTTCTATATATGCAGTGCGCGACAGTTCGAGATGGCAATTAGGGTGGTCACGCCCTGCACACCCGCACAGCCCCCGCAATAACCCGGTGCGGGATAGCGCAGGTGACGTACGGATGTGCGTACGTCACCCGCGCTACACGTACGCGTAGGTACGTACGCGCGTACGTACGACGTACGGACGAACGGATGTCTCCTCGTCTCATACCCCGATTGCCATCTCGACCTGTCGCGTACCATACGTGGCGCGTTTCAGAACGTAGCCACTAGCACTGCGTTTAAAAAGTATGTGCTCGTATGTTACGATCTGAAGAATTTTTCTCATTGCAAAGTTTCGCATAACTATTCGATCTGTTGTGGAACTCACAATGTATCTACTCCACTTATTTTTATGTTTTCAATCGCCAAGTTTTTAAGTGAAGTTCAAGGTTTTTTCGATTCTAGTACGTTTTAACTCCGGATTTTTGACTTCGCATTTTTTAAGGTTCCGTACCTCAAAAGGAAAAAGGAACCTTATTGGATCACTTTGTTGTCCGTCTGTCTGTCTGTCTGTCGTGTGACACGGCATTATGTCGTGTTACACGAGTCACTCGTGTCTGTCAAGAAAACCTACAGCTCTTCCTGTTGACTGTTGGCAAGTAGGTAGGCCTTATAGCAGAAGTAAAGGCAAAAATCCGAAAACCGTGAATTTGTGATCATTTGTGAAAAAAATAATTTACTAAATCATACATAATAGAAGCGCAGTCCGTCATTAACTTTCAGTATTCTACATACAATTGTTAGATATATATATTTTATCGATGGTACGGAACCCTTTGTGTGGGAGACCGACTCGCACTTGCCCGCTTTTTGGCAGAGAAATCATGATTTTTTTTAAATAACTTGTTTTTAACTTCGAATATATTATTCGAGCCGATCTGGATATGACAACGAGGTACCATACTAATATTATAAATGCGAAAGAATGTCTGTCTGTCTGTCTTCTAGCTTTTCACGTCTCATCCGATTTTGACGAAAGGTACAGAGATAGCTCGCGTCTCGGAGAAGGACATAGATTTTTATCCCGGAAAACTGACCAGTTCTCACGGGATTTTGAAAAACCGAAATCCACGCGGGTAAAGCCGCAGGCATCGTCTAGTAATTAATATATTTACCTACATTATACCTAACGTAACCGCAATTAAAGGCCTTAATTAAATTAAAGCACTCAAGTAAATTAAATACATACAGACGTTGTCTGGGTGAAAGGCTATTATGACATAGCACGGATAAGAGAAAATTAAACTGTAATACGAGTATATTGCATAGGTACAAGTCACAAGTTGCTCGATATTGCATACTTTGCGTGACAGTTGTATTGTGCCATAAAAAGTTATTAGCTGTGGGTATGTTACAAGGTATTTTCCATTGTAACTTACTGTTATGAGTGCTTCAATTCAATTCAATTCGGTAGAGACTTCAATTTTTTTTCATTAAGTACATCTATGTTTAGTAATTTTTTTTCATTAGTATTTAGCTATTTATACAATGCACCGACTTAATTTGGTCGGGTGACATTGTCGCTAGCGGAGAGTTAAAAATTGAAAAATTTTAAGCTGCAATTGAAAAAAATCAACTAAGTTTGCAGTATAATTAAGCTATATTGAATCTTCGCCATGTTGAAAAAATTCAATTTTTCTTGGTGTTCCGAGATCTCCTCTAGCGACGATGTCACCTGAACATTTCTTGGTGAATTTCTCAATTAGCAATAGTTAATTAATACTTATAATTAATTATACTGTAAACTTAGCTGACGCCGATGACTTCATCCGCGTGGATTTTTGATTTTTTTTTATTCAGATCCTTCTTTGACAGCAATCTCACCTAGTGGTAAGTGATGATGCAGTCTAAGATAGAAGCAGGCTAACCTGGAAGGGATATGGCAGTTTTTATTAACCCATACCTCTTTGGTTTCTACGGCATCGTACAGGAACGCTTAATCGCTTGGCGGCACGGCTTTGCCGGTAGGATGGCAACTAACCAGACCAGACCAGAAATTTAGAAAATTATAAAGTTTTAAACCCTTGCCGGGAATCGAACGCGGGACCTTCCCTCTAATAAGACCACAGAGCTTGCTTGTAATTTTAGGATTTAGAATAGAATAGGTAGGTAAAGGATTTTGTTTTAGAAGTTTCACCAGTTGTTAATAGGCTTCCCTTCTCAAGTCTGCTTGCCGCGCTATCTAGCATTGTGAGAGTTGGGACGACCCCCATGGGGGTGATGTGAAGAGCTTTGTCAGAGCAGCTTAGATATAAAATAATACCTAAAGAAAAACTTTGCTTTAGCTACAGGAACACCTTTGAGTTACTGTAACGTACCAGCTACTCTTAAGGGAATGGTTCCTTAAGAATAGCGAAACTGATTTTTAACAAAAATCTGAGGCTCTTCTCAGACTTGGACGCATTTGGAACCCTCGTAGCTTTAGTTTTAACTTTAAGTAATTAATTATCACTACTATATCGAACAAATATAACAATTCTGATCCTCAAAAGGAGTACAATAGTATCTACTTTGAATAAATGATTTTGACTTTGACTTTGAACCCAACGCCGGATCACTACTGAGCACGAATCTCCTGTTATCATGAGAAAGGTGCCAACCACGCTGGCTAAGTGCGGATTGGCACACTTTTGTAAACATTGTTAAGAACTCTCAGGTATGCAGGTTTCCTCACGATGGCACAGTAATACACGTAACTGTAACACACGTTACAGTAACTAGAAAAGAGCTGATAACTTTCAAACGGCTGAACCGATTTTCTTGGATTATAGCTAAGAACACTTTCGATCAAGCCACCTTTCAAACAAAAAAATTAAATTAAAATCGGTTCATTAGTTTAGGAGCTACGATGCCACAGACAGATACATAGATACACAGATACACACGTCAAACTTATAACACCCCTCTTTTTGGGTCGGGGGTTAAAAATGATGTAGATACATTATAATATTACTTATTAAAAATATGTAGAAGCATAGAGAAATAGAATAAAAGGTTCAGGTAGTACTAACATACAAACTTATCAAAACGTCAATATGATAAAAAATAACTTTTATTCAGGTACGTACAGTTTCCGATACAATGTTATCACTCACAGTTGCAAAGATAACAATAGTGTGTCGAAATTATTGCTCTACCATTATCTTAAAAACACTGGCATTAGTTTTATCAGATATGGAGGGTTCATACTATTGCTAGTGTTCTTTTCCCTCTGCATAGTATTTCTCATTGCCGAGGATCATGGCTCATGGCCCCTTTACATCACTACTCATCATCATCATCAATTCATCACCAGCTCACTAAGTACGGGGTTCTTTCTAAAATGAAAAAGGTTTTGGACTCAGAGCCAGCGCGCGCCAGACCTTCATCATACTAATATTATAAAGGTGAAAGTTTGTATGTATGTATGTATGTATGTGTGTGTGTGTGTGTGTGTGTGTGTGTGTGTGTGTGTGTGTGTGTGTGTGTGTGTGTGTGTGTGTGTGTGTGTGTGCGTGTGTGTGTGTGTGTGTGTGTGTGTGTGTGTGTGTGTATGTTTGTTACTCTTTCACGCAAAAACTACTGGACGGATTTGGCTGGGAATGGAGATAGAACGTGGAAACTCTTTGATTTTCCGGGATAAAAAGTAGCCTATGTGCTAATCCAGAATATAATCTACCTCCATTCTAAATTTCAGCCAAATCTGTCCGGTAGTTTTTGCGTGAAAGAGTACCAAACATACACACACACACACACACACACACACACACACACATACAAACTTTCGCCTTTATAATATTAGTGTGAAGTGTGATAGTGTGATAGCTTGACGTAAGATTTTTTACCATCTACAACTTTATTACCATCGATGTTTGTTACCGATTACGATTTTTTAGATCTGTGTTACCTGTTATCTCCCAAAGCCACCATGATTCAAACTTCATAGGCGCTGATCGTTCCTCCCTGTGCTGGGAGCAATATGCAGAGAAATTTTCAGCTTTTATAAAATAACGACTGTTCCCTATTTGGTCATATTCAAATATCATTGACCTATGAATTTGAATACTAACTAAACAATCAAACGATTGGTTAGTTGGTATTCAAATGAGAACCAAACGTTTACTTGGAGCTGCTCGATTTATTTGTTTGTTGGTTCGTCCTTCATCGTTGGTTTGATATGATATTTGTATGGATATAAGAAACCTGGCTAGTTATTTATGCTGTTTTCATCCCAAAAAATCAACGAGTTCCCACAGGATTGGTAAAACCTAAGTATTCAAGCGGACGAAGTCGCAGACATCATCTAGTTTATTACATTTAGACTATTACATATAACTCCACATAATCTTTGAAAAACCCTTTATCTCAACAGATCGACAACTGAGATAAAATTCCTTCTCAATGCCAGTATGTGTTTGTCTTTTGGGCGAATTTTACAAAAAAACAATAAACTAATATATTTTTATTTAAACAATAAGTAAATAAAGACAATATACTTTGACAAAATGTATAAACTTGTAATGATCTCGTGTGTATTGGTGATGGTGGCGGGTTGGCCGCAAATGTTTGCCACCAACACCTTCAAAGTTGGGATTGAATACCAGAGTATGTATGAACAATCACACTATTATTAAAAAGGCGAAAGTTTGTGTGTGTGTGCGTGTGTGTGTGTGTGTGTGTTTGTTACTCCACGCAAAAACTACTAGACTGAACCCCTGTTAGAAAAGTCATGTTTGTATAATACAGTAGTGACTAGTACCACCAGATTAGTTGACAAGTGTAAATTAATTTATAACACCCCCGACAAGTGAAGGTTACAGTAACTAGAAAAGAGCTGATAACTTTCAAGCGGCTGAACCGATTTTCTTGGATTATAGCTAAGAACACTCTCGATCAAGCCACCTTTCAAACAAAAAAAAAACTAAATTAAAATCGGTTCATTAGTTTAAGAGCTACGATGGCACAAACAGATACACAGATACACGGGTCAAACTTATAACACCCCTCTTTTTGGGTCGGGCGTTAAAAAAGATGTAAAACTAGGCTTTATAAACTTTCAGATTCCCTACCTATGGGCGGAGGCTCCGAGAGGTATCGGCACAGGAACAACCTCGACCCTTTCTACGTCACAGTCACGGCCAGTGCAAAAGTAAGCTAATCCTTATCCACAAATTCATACTATCGAATATTATAAATGCGTAAGAGTGTCTGTCTGTCTGTCTGTTTGTCTGCAACAAGTCTGTCTGCTAACCTTTCATGGCCTATACTTACCGATTTTAACGTAAACTTTAATCCATACTTATGATACTTAATATTATAAATGCGAAAGTCTGTCTGTCTGTCTGTTTGCTAGCTTTTTACCGACCAGTTTAACCGATTTTGATGCGGGATTCTTAAAGGCCCATCCGTTCAATCGATTTACAAGTTTGGTACGAAGGTAGCTAAAGTCCCGTAAATTGACATAGGCAACTTTTTATGCCGAAAAATGCCATGGGATTTTCAAAACCTAAATCCACGCGGACGAAGTCGCGGGCATCATCTGGTAAATTATTATGAATGAGACAGCGTGTCTGTCTGTCTATCTGTTTGTCTACTAGCCCTTCAAGGTTTTGGTACAAGGAAAAAACTGGTACAAGGACAGCTTCTCTTCTCTGTTACGAAATCCCATACAAATGACAAAATTAAAAATCTAACCGGGCGCTGACCATTTTGAGTCACCAACTAATCACAAACTAAACTTTGTTTTGGAATTGAATTTCGAATGTTTGAATTATTTCACTCTGACTCAAAATGGTTAACTTGCACTGAGATTTTTGTCTCTGTCACTTGTATGAGATTACGTAACAGAGAGAGCGTTATACTAACTTCTTTCCGTGGATAAGTTATAGTGATAAATAAACACAATAATTTGCAGGATTTTCTCAGATTTCCAACTCAAAGCGTCGCAGTCGCAAAACAAAGTCCTTTATTTATACAATCACAAACTGTAAACTGAGCAAGCCTTGCAAGAATTGCGCTTCGTATTTCTATAAACTTTTCCCGGGCTTTTACTAAGTATTCATTTTCATTTATAGTGTTCCGTACCTACTCATAAGTCACCTTGTCAGTTGTCAGTCTGTTTTTAGGGTTATGTGCGTCCGAATGAAAAAACGAAAGCCGCATAGAATCACTCGTGTGTCTGTCCAGCTGTCACAACCAATTAGTTCTGAATCTACTTGATCGATTAATTTGATACTCATTTGAATTTTTGTGACCCCAACACAGAGGTATAACGTAAATTGATAATAATTAATGAATTTTGAATATAATCACTATCGGTCCATTGCTGAGGGAATTAAAAAAAAACAAATTTGCTTATTTAAAAAAATTTATTCCACCTATTAGGTACGGTTCACAAGATATAGCCCGCTAATAAACAGACGGGCGGACGGACGGACGAATAGTGAATGTTTAGTGATAGGGTCCTGTTGGATCCATTCGGTTACGGAACCCTAAATTACAAGTTGCAAGAAAATCAGCGGAAAATGGGTACAGCTACCTAAGCGTGATCGATTTATTTATCAAAATTGGACTTTTTAAATTCACAGAATGGCTACGTGATCACCTACCTGGAAGTGGAAACAACCACCGACATTACCGGCGAAGTAGAGTTTGACCTGGTGCAAGGTCAGACCGGCTCCAAGACGATGGTCTTCCAGCTGATCTCCAACCAGACTGACTTCCTGAAGTACAATTACCTGGTGTACGGGATACGGGAAGAGGAGTATAAAAAGGTGTTTTCTTTTTAGTTCATTCTATATTGATGTAAAAAAATCCGTAAAGTGCAAGTTGGACTCCCTTAAGAAGGGTTCCGTACCACCGTACAAGAAATAACATTTTCTCGGAATGAGAAGTGTTTAGGTCAAACTTATAACACCCCTCTTTTTGGGTCGGGGGTTAAAAACTTTCTCACAAGATTTCCATTCAGTTCATGCTTTTCAATTTTCAGCTTTTCCTCGATTAATTAATGTTACAGCGCCATCTATGTAAACATACTAATACTACGTAGATGTAGGTGGCCCGACCGACGAGCTTAGCTGTTGGCGATAGCCATTGTTCACTTAATTATTGTGATTTACTCTAGATGTCACTAGTTACCTCGTCACAAAATAAAATTTAAAAAAATCTTTTTTGAGCATTTCGACGAATATAATGTAGCCTGTTATGTACCAAGTACCAATCCGCACTTGGCCAGCGTGGTGGATTATGGCTGAAATGTTATGAAACTATGCATACAAAACTATGGCTAATCATGATGATGATGATGAAGCACTTGGATAAAAAAAAATCGCAATAATTAAAATGCAGGTTTTAATTTTTATTTAAAAGGTAATAACTTAGGTGCTTAAAATTATTTAAAGGTTTTATTTAAAAGGTTTCAGTTTTTTTTAACCTCGTGGGAACTCGTTGATCTCCACATCGTCGGCTAAATGGATTAGCCATGAAAAGCTAGCAGACAGACAGACATAATTTTGCTTTTATATAATAATATATTAGGTGGTATCTTGGAATTAGTATGGATTATATAGGTAAAAATTCAGGTTATAATTATTTTAAACCCCCGACCCGAAAAGAGGGGTGTTATAAATTTGACGTGTGTATCTGTGTATCTGTCTGTGCCCTGTGGCATCGTAGCTCCTAAACTAATGAACCGATTATAATTTAGTTTTTTTTTGTTTGAAAGGTGGCTTAATCGAGAGTGTTCTTAGCTATAATCCAAGAAAATCGGTTCAGGCGTTTGAAAGTTATCGGCTCTTTTCTAGTTACTGTATCCTTCACTTATCAGGGTGTTATAAATTTTTAATTTACACCTATTTATTTACCTACTTCATGTAGGCCAACAGCTGATGGTCGCTTCTCTGATATCAAAATTGAATTGTTATATGGTAATCGTTTCTTTTTCTTTTTATTTCAGTTGCACAATATCATCACTATTCAAATGAGAAACTCCAGTGCACAATTGCTGTTTCACAACTGTTTTATGATTATCGTACTTATAACTATCAAAATAAGGTATGTTTTGTTATAAACGTAGTTACAAATAAAACCATAGACTGTAATTTGTTAAATAATTTGTTTTATTCATACTTTTAGCTTAGTTTACTTCATAGAGATAGTATATAAGGTTTACTTAATTACTGTAAGTTAACTATTTTTGTTATTAAAAATAAATAAATTTCTAAAACTATCTAAATTATTACCTACTCTATTTCTAATTAAGTACATTCCTGTAACTATCTAGGTAGGTACTTGTATCTTATTCATCAGTGATAACAATGCTAAGCCTAAGTAAATTGCTTTGAATCAATTTCAGAACAGTACTAATGAAATTGGATTATATTAAGTTTAGCTGCAAATTGTATCGTAAACTAACACCAGCAACAATTCTGTTACAAATACTTTGAAGACTTAACATTAATAACTCTTTTCACGAAACCACCACCATTACCACTTAAAACAGCTTATAAGTAACCAGAAAATCAGAAATAGTTAAATGTAAGATCTTGTTAAACGTAGTAAGGTATCAAGCCTGGATACTTGTCTACGCTGACGCAGTCTCCGCTTGGACTGCGCAAGAGTCGACTCCTGCGTAAATATATCTTGTCTAGTAGACCCTGGCTACTAGGAGCTGCCTGAATAAACCAGATCTTAATGGAGGTGCATAATATCGTATACGGTAAACAGGTCATCATATGACTCAAATTTAGCAGCAGGAAGATTTTTTACCAGGCCTATGCCCGAGAACGTATCTCATCCGATTATTGTATCTTGGAAATGTGTTTATAATACTCAGTACAGAAAACTCCGTCAGCGTGATTCAGAATCGTGGGGCGACATCTAGTTTTGCTAGTTTTATGTTGCTATGGATCGATCTAGGGCAGTATTAATAAAAAAATGTATTCAAGTTTAGTTGTGAATTGTATTCTAAACTAACATAAATAGTATTATTACTGGCAGGCCTTACGTTAATGATGAAATTCACGAAACCACCACCATTATCACTTAGGTAAAACAACTTGTGGATAACCAGTACATTGTTAAACAGCAGTCAAATGCAGGATCTTGTTGATCGTAGTAAGGTATTTGTTCAGTACATCCGGCTCGGTCTTGTTGGATGCTGGACACTTGTCCACACTAACGCAGTCTCCACTTGGACTGCGCAAAAGCCCCGGTGCGCAAACACAGCCGGCTCTGCAAACTTTTGCGCAAATTGGCTCTGGTTCCGCACACGTGGGTTCGCAGGTTGCGTTGCACATGTCGTAGACTTCATTAGCATTGAAGCACATGTCTGAAAAAAAACATAATGGATAAGATATTTTTAATGTACATATTACATAAAACATTACATAACACATAATGGAGAAGATTTGGAAAAGCAAGTTTCGTTTGGTGAAACAGGCTGGCAAAGATTATAGTACGAGAAGGGGTCTAGTTAAATGCAGGTTGTGAGGCAAAGATTCTCCATACCAACGGTAGAGCAGTTGTCCATTGTCACACACTGATGAGTGACTTCATCCCGGTAGAAGCCCTCCTTGCAGAAGCAGCCCATGCTGCAGGCGAGGCCACATACTTCTGGCTCTGGCACAGAACATGTCGAAGGACAGGCGCTACCACATGGAAGAAACTCTTCGTATTCGCTGCAAAACCGATTTACAACTGCGAAAAGAAATTATAATAAATAGCAATTTATTGAAGCAATACTCATCATCATCATGATGATTAACCCATCGTCGTTCCACTACTGAGTACGGGTTTCCTTTCCTCTTCGGAATGAGAAGAGCTTAAGCCATAGACTGCCATGCTGGCCAAGTGCGGACCAAGTGCGGATTGGCAGACTTCACACACCTTTGAGAACATTATGGAGAACTCTCAGGCATCCGTTTGCTAACGATGTTTTCCTTCATCGTTAAAAAAATGCCCAAAATCGAACCTCTGATCTCCCGAATCTGCCGTCTTATCACTAGGCTATCACCGCTCTTAAGTACATGCGTGCGGTAAATTATTACAGTTTCCATTTCATTCCATCAGCGTATGCATCCACTGCTGGACATATAGGCCTTTCCAAGAGCGCGCCACCAAACACGGTCCTCCGCCTTCTTCATCCACCCGCTCCCCGCCACCTTCTTCAGGTCATCGGCCCAGCGGGCTGGAGGTACGCACGGTATTACAGGCTGCTTTACACAAATTAGAATGGTGCCACACAGGCATGAACATTGAAGACTATTCCATGTATGTACAAACTTACAAAGCTTACGGGAAACCTAGCAAAATAAACAACATAAATAAAGTCACTGAAGCACCCTCCAGTTCGAAATATGTAGATAAAAGCGTACAAAAACTTTCCTTGAGATTCAAACGGATAAACAACTCCAGGAACTTGTAGGAAAAAACTTATTGGCAGTTTCGCCTATTTGTAAGAAACATCAGGAAGTAGGAAAAGATTTGAAAGGTCACGCAAAAAAGTACGATTTTTGTACTGTTTAGATAGGCGATACCAGCTTTTTCGAACTAAAATGTTACTGATTTATTTAACCATGAATTTTTCTAGTTCTTTTGATAGGTTTTCAAGATGTTTTGTCTGGTGGGAGGCCTCGGCCATAGCTAGTTACCACCCTACTGGCAAAGCCGTGCCGCCAAGCGATTTAGCAGTCCGGTACGATGCCGTGTAGAAACCAAAGGACTATGGGTTTAATGAAAAACTACCATACCCCTTCCAGGTTAGCCCGCTCCCATCTTAGACTGCATCATCACTTACCACCAGGTGAGATTGCAGTCAAGGGCTAACTTGTATCTGAATATAAGCAAAGAAGCATTGCCAGTTGCCACCTATGCTCGGAGTATTTCCACGTGATCAGATCATAAAACCACACGCTTCATCACAATCATATCTGATGTAAAGTGATGATGTGGACTAAGATGGAAAGTGTTTAGTTAAATGCCTATTCACTCTTGTTTTAAAGATATCCGGATTTTAATTGGTAGGAAACACAGATCGCGGAAGAGTATTCCGAACCTTAGCATATGAGGAATGATGCAAAATGTTTCGTGTGTGTAGATGAAATTTCGACGAGATAAATAAGGATGGAAATTCTCCTGACGTTTTGCGATACGACGGTAAGAGGGTGTACAACCGTCTAAAGAAAACCTTGGTAAATCGTCTTACCACATTTGTCAGCTCTAACGCAAGTCCCGTTCTCGTCTCTCAAGTAGCCCATCATGCAGAAGCACCCCTCGACACAGTCGTCCGTGCAGTTGCCTGCCATCGGGTCGCTGCAGTTGGGCGGGCACGCTGAACCGCACAGCTGGAACTCTTCATTGGTTGGGCAATTACCTGGAAAGAATATTTTTTATAGCGGAATACCATATTAAGCTGAACACACTGCTCAAATACGATTGACATTTGAAAATTTCAAGATTTACACATAATACCACTTTTTTAGTATTAAGTTCACCATTCTACTAGCATATGGTTGATAATTTACACATAAACACATAATACCAGATTTTCAAATTAAGTTCACCAATTTCATCCAAGTTCACGATTGTCAGTTTACGTTTAACCAGTGCGTCTAGTAGATACCTACTGAACGTAGGTAGGTAGGTAGGTAGGTAGATAGGTAGGTAGGTAGGTAGGTAGGTTGGTAGGTAGGTAGGTATTTACAAATCATCAGTTTTTTATTTCTTTGGAAAACAAATCAATACTGTTGGCATAAAAGAACTTACGAATAAAATCAGCATTTTTTCCCACAAAAAAAGACAAGAAGATTTTTTCATCGGAGCTGTATAAACCATAATGGGTTTTGATCACAATTACGAGTAAGTATTATGGTGCTTACAGGCAGCCTTTATTACTTTTATACTTAGCTAGTTAAATAAGACATACAGACTACATAACAACACCATAGTTATTTGCACTGGTAATTTGCTATAAACTAATTTCACGCCTAAATTTTAATTAACAATTTGAAATTACTTCCTATCTAACCAATCGCGTTAGTTTTTGTTTAACCGAACCCATTTTACTACTCCGCTATGAAAATCGTTATTTACGTTTATTTCTTGTGTTTTTTTGTGGATAAATCTAGTTGTTTGATGTTAAGTGAGGATTTAGTGTTTAGTTTACGAGATCAGAAATGAGGAGATCTGTGGGAGAACCAGAGTAACCGACATGGCTCAGCGAGTGACGAGGCTGAAGTGGCAATGGACAGGGTACATAGTTCGAAAAACCGATAGACATTGGGGTCCTAAGTTAGAATAGGGACCTCGCACAGGAAAGTGCACCGTTGGAAGACCCCCACTAGGTGGACGGACGACATCAGGCGAGTTGCAGGGAGCCGCTGAATTCTGGCGGCGCAAGACCTTGGCATGTGCGGAGTTGGAGTTTGTTGCGTATATATGCCTCCGCCTGCAAATGCCCAAAATCTGCAACAATTTTTAGATAATACCACTTCTGTGTTGAGTGAAGTAGACGATGTTATTATACTAGGTGATTTTAATCTTGGCTTTATTTCATGGAATAAAAATAAGTCGTACTCATTCGCTGAACCAAGTAACTATAACTGTAACTTAGGGTATGCTCTAGTTGATTATTTACCTCTTAACAATCTTTATCAATTTAATACCATTGCTGGATCCCAGGGTAGAGTGTTGGATTTAATTTTGAGCTCATTATTAGATTTATCTGTAAGCAACTCATCCGAAATTTTAAGTAAAATTGACCAACTACATCCTCCCCTGGAAGTAAAGATTTGCTCTGAGTCAGTTAGCAATAATACAGTGCAAAGTAAACCCCGTTCGGACTTCAATTTTTACAAGGCTGACTACTCCAAAATAAAACTTTCCCTGCAAGGTATTAATTGGTATGAATTGTTGGCTCCAAAAATGTCCGCTGATGAGATGGTATCCATTTTTTATAGTAAATTGGCAAACCTATTTGATCTTTTTGTACCCAAGCATCATCCGCGACCTGCCTCCGTACCATTATGGTTTAGCACTCAGCTCAGGAGATTATTAGCTGAGAAGAATAAGCTGCGATTAAAGTTCCGGGTTCATGGCAATCCCCGCGATAAATTAGAATTTGAAATATTGCGTAGTCGCTGTCACTCACTGTTCAAAACCTGCTATAATCAATATAATAAAAATACAGAGGATAGCATTAAACTTAATCCAAAAGCTTTTTGGGGATATGTAAAGAATAAGCGTAAAGGAGCGACCATACCGGGACGAATGTATTATGGGGATCTCATCGCTACTGAAGGGACTGAAATCGCCAATTTATTTGCTGATCACTTTGAGTCAGTGTTTCTAAAAAGCACTGGTAGTACTGTTTATGATACCACAACAAAAGTGACCGTCAATGATGTCCTAACGAAAATTAAGTTTACTGAAACTATGATATTAAAAAAATTGAATCTACTGAACATTCACAAGGCTTCTGGTCCTGATGGTATACCAGGTATATTTATCAAAAAATGTGCTCGTGAACTTTGCTGGCCACTAAAAACAATATTCAATCGATCTCTTGAAACGGGTGTTTTTCCCTGTATATGGAAGAGAGTACGTGTAGTTCCAATTCATAAAAAGGATGATAACAGTAATGTTCGTAATTACAGACCTATATCTCTGTTGTCCATCTTTGCTAAAATCTTTGAATCACTAGTTTGTCCAATAATAACCGCTCATACAAAGACTAAGATTACTCCTAAGCAGCACGGGTTTCAATACAAAAAATCAGTCATTAGTAATTTGTTATCATATGTCAATTATATAGCAAAACACATGGACGATGGAACTGAAATCGATTCTGTATATACTGATTTTACCAGTGCTTTTGATAAGGTTCATCATGGAATTTTATTACATAAACTATCCCATGTGTATGGAGTATGTGGCAATTTTTTGTCTTGGCTAGACTCGTATTTAAAGGATAGGGTTCAAGTTGTAGCTGTCAAGGGATATGAGTCAAGGCCTTATAAGGCGGGGTCCGGGGTGCCTCAAGGATCACATCTTGGCCCAATACTGTTTGTTCTGTTTATTAATGATATTGTTGATTGTGTGATTAACAGTGAATGCCTCCTTTTTGCTGATGACATGAAAATATTTAGGACCATCAACAATTTACAGGACACTTTTTTGCTTCAGGAGGATTTAAATAGAATACAGGCGTGGTGTGAGCGCAACAGAATGGTAATCAACACCTCAAAATGTTACTTTATAAAATTTACTAGGAAGAAAAAACAAATTTCTTCCGACTACACCATCAATTGTGAGCATGTGATTCGAACAAATCTTATTAGAGATCTGGGCGTAATGATGGATAATAAATTAAGCTTTACACAGCACTATGATAATATGGTGTTGAGAACATCCAAAACTGTAGGTTTTCTAAAGCGAACTTGTAAAGAATTTCGTTTGTCACGTACTAAAATTATTCTATTTAATGCCTATGTAAGGAGCACTTTGGAGTATGCTAGTGTAATATGGAACCCTTACCATGACTGTCACAAATCTAGAATAGAACGGATACAGCGATCATTTACCCGTTATCTATCATATAAAAACATCCGTGTTCCTAAACGCAGCACATATGAAGAGAGGCTAAAACTTTTTAGAATGGACAGTTTGGTTGATCGTAGGTATAAACTTGACCTATGTGTACTGCACAAAATCCTAAATGGACAGCTCTGGTGCTCGGACATTTTGGAACAAATAAAAATAAAAATCCCTCGCCTTGATGTAAGAATACGGGAAAAACGTCTCTTTCATGTTTCGTATAATCGGACCTTATCGTGTAGCTACTCACCTGTTCCTCGCATGCTTAAATGCTATAATGACGTATGTGTGTCAGGCGCTAGTGATGTGGACATTTTTCATGATAAATTAAACAAATTTAAAAAGAGAATAGTTTTAATTGGTGATCATTCATAGTGGATATTTTTGGTTTTTTTTTTCTTTTAACTGTAAATGTACTTTCCATTCCATGTTTCAAAAATATATACATATAATATTAAGAATTTGTACTTTAGGTTAGTGTTAGATTAGTGTTATTATAAAGTATACACCTGTAATTGACAACCATACTGAAGTTATTTTGTAATTTTTTTTGTCTATATTTGTATGGAAGTTGTTGGTGTAATAATAATAAAATAAAATAAAAATAAAATGTGGAAGTCCCTACAAGAGACCTATGTCCAGCACTTGATATCTATCGGTTGTTGTTGATGATGATGAGGATTTATGGTCAAAATCATGATCATCATCTCAACCCATCACTGGGTTAGGTACTACCTACTGAGCACGGATCTTCTCTCAAAGGGTTTAAGCCATTGTGCACCACGCTGACCAAGTGCAAATTGGCAGACTTCACAAACCTTTGAGAATGTTAGGGAAAACTCTTACGTGTAGAGGCTTTCTCACAATGTTTTCCTTCACCATTCTTGTGCTTTTAAAGAATTATGGTATGATATACAAGGAACCAAAAGGTTAATTTACTATTATCCACTGAAAACAGACTTTGTATGGCACAACATGCAGCATGCCCTCCCACTGCTAAACATGCAAGAAAATCCAGCCACCAAGCGAGCCATGTAGGTACTCACCACCATACAAAATCAAAATTCCACCAAAACACACTCGACGCACGTTTCGCTCTGACACCGGAGCATCCTCAGGTGTTTGCAATTGTTTTTGCACTGCGTTTAGCAGTGAGAGGGCAGGCGTTGCATATCGCATGCTGCATAACGTCGCACCGAACCATACAATTTTTTTCAGGGGATAATACCTAGCAAGTTAAGCTTCTGGTTCCTTGTAAAAACAGATCTCTGATAGAGAAGGAATGCCTCCACGATGAAGTGCATAAGTCTTGTGCGTTCTATGAGGAGTACACGTGCTGGGAGACCGAGGCCATGGACAGAAGAGTGAAGGCATCGCCCAAACGCTTGGCGCATTGCAGAGCTGGTTGTTATTGCAAGTAAGGCTCAACACTCACCTGCAGAGTGGAGGCTCAAACTAAAGACCGTCCTAACTCCTACTCCTACATGATCAATACTGCTTGTCAAGCATTTACGCATGGTTGATGTCATTATCAACATATTGCCAGCTCACTACTGACCACGGTTCTACTAACATTTGAAAAGGCTTTGGCCATACTCTACCACGCTGGTCAAATGCGGATTTGTAGATTTCACACATCCCGTGTAGAAACCAAAGGGTATGGGGATTAATAAAAACTGCCATATTCCTTCCAGGTTAGCCCGCTTCCATCTTAGACTGCATCATCACTTACCACCAGGTGAGATTGCAGGCAAGGGCTAACTTGTATCTGAATAAAAAAAAACCTTCCGAGTCACTTACTTCAAGTTTTAACTACTACTTCAACTATTTCCTATCTTTCTTTCAGGAAAGGGCTAGTCCGTACGTATCCTCAAGGCAAATGCATTATTGCACAAGCCTGTCGAGACTTGGAACTCAGAGGCGTTTTGGAAAAAATACCAGCGGAGTTTTCCAACGTCCGATAATACTTATTGCATTAAGTTTTACCTAGAAGTGGAATATGATAATACTTTCCTAACAATAAATGGAATTAAAGTCTCTATCTGTCTGTGATTTTGAAATATGTGCGTTTTAGTTATTGAATTATTATGTTAATATCAAGGTTAATATAATATTTCCTTCCTTGAAGGTTATTTTTGGGTTCATTAAAATGGGTTTTGACTTGAGGGTTCCGTACCCAAAAGTAAAAGATTGCCAAACGGGACCATATTACTAAACTAAGACTCCGCTGTCCGTCCGTCCATCCGTCTGTCAGCGGGCTGTAAAGTGTAAACCATAATATTGTAGGTAGAGACCTTGTAGAGACCTGAAATTTTCACATTTCTATTGCCGCAATAACAACAAATAATTAAAATTTCAAAATGGCCGCCATGAAAATTTGAAAAATGCTATGGTGCGGAACCAATGACTTTCTAAGCAAGGACATCGCACTGGCGCGCATAACAAGGGACCAAGTAAGTGTGCTTATACTCGGTGTAAGCACACTTTCTTCATTAGTCGCATGTTGACTGCTAAGCTGTCAAGATGCCTAAATGCGCGATCAAAAAGTGCCAAAATAATACGTTAACGACGCAGAAAAGAGATGGTGTGACTTACCACCGGTAAGTTAATTTTATTTACGTAGGATAACATGCGAAAAAGTGTAAAATACTTAGTAAAACCATTGAAAACACTAGAAATATCTAAAATTATTTACAATGTTCCCATTCCTTTCTCTCACCCACATCGGAAAGAGACAGATGGAAGGGCGCGTCACGAATGTCGGAAAAACAAAACTGTGGAGTAGCTTTTTTTTGTTCAATGTAAAATCTATTGGCCATTATTGTATCACATTTATTTTATTATCTTTTGACGACCTCCGGTGCGCAGTGGTAGCGCGGTGGATTTGTATGACGAGGGTCCCGGGTTCGATTCCCGGCTGGGCCGATTGAGATTTTCTTATTTGGTTTAGGTCGGCTGGTGGGAGGCCTTTGGCCGTGGCTACTTACCACTCTACCGCCAAGCGATTTAACGTTCCGGTACGATGCCATATAGAAACATCTATAACGGGTATGGATTTTACCCCACCCCTACAAGTTAGCCCGCTACTACCGTAGACTGTATCATTACTTTCCACCAGGTGTGATTGCAATCTAGGGCTTTTAATTTTTTTTTAATTTAAATCATCCCACGTAAAACCATATACATATAACTAGTAGGGCGCGTGAGTTCGCGGCCCGCAAGCGGACCGCAATTTTTCTGCTCATCAAGTTGAATTTCGGGTCCTGATCATTTTTTGCCAAGAAACCACTCTTCCATCTTTTACAATCTTCGAGATAGACACCGGCGAAATTTGTATGGCCGCAATATTGAATCCGCCATTTTGGTTTTATTTTTCAACTCCCTGTCAATTGGATGAAGTTCTGAGTGACATTTGTTCGAGCACCCCCCACCTATCTTCAATACCCTCACCGAAATCCTCAATCATCAGCTCTATCCATATTTTTCCTCCGAATCATTTTTTGTCCTCTATACGAAACCATCGGTAAAAAGAAACATACAAAGAGGTGATCAAATGAGTCAGTCAGTCAGTCAGTCAGTCAGTCAGTCAGTGAATCAGCACGAGCAGATATAGTATAATAGTTATATAGTATAGATATAGTATAATAGTTTCATATTTACAAAAACGAAAAATCTCTCAAAGAAATAACAAAAATTAATAGTGCTACACTACTCCATTCCATTTTTTGTTCAAGTTTGCTTCTAAAATCACCTTATTCAGCTTCGAGTGCTTATCGATTTACATTGCGGCTTAATCACTGAGGTTAGTTTACAGGACTTGAATGTTAGCGGGAATGTATAAATGGAGCAGTTGAAGCTAAATATGGTGAATTTAGAAACGTGTGCCATGTTTGGGCTCTTGTGTTGTATGCCGTGATGTGTCCATGCTTAGAAAGTCATTGTGCGGAACCCTTCGTATGCGAGTCCGACTCGCACTTGACTGATTTTTATAGTATGACATTAATATTATAAAGGCGAAAATTTGTGTATTGTGTGTATATGTAAGTGTGTATGTTTGTTACTCTTTTGCGCAAAAACTACTAGACGGATTTGGCTGAAATTTTGATGGGGGTAGATACCACGAATTAACACATAGGCTACATTTTATCCCAGAAAATCAAAGAGAACGAAGTCGCAGGCATCAGCTAGTAGTAAGTAATATTTAAGACGGACTCACCTTTAGCTATATACACACCGGCGCAAATAGAAACCAAAATTACAAAACAAAACGAAAACTTCAACATTTTGAACAAAAAAAAATTGTATTTCGAATATTTTTTCACTTTATTTGCAAACAACCGATGTTAGCAAGATTTCTAAGTGCAGTGCCAATAGAGCACAGGGTTGTGATTTGGTTGTGATCTGTGACCTCAGGCCACTGTTGAATAGCTGTTATAATTCGGTGACACAAAAAACCGAACAAGTGCGAGTTGGACTAGCACACGAAGGGTTCCGTACCATCGTACATCGTACCATTGTAGCAACAGGTAAAAAAAAGTTGTAATTCAAAAAAAACCATCGAACAAGGATTACCTACACACTTTTGTCGAACACTGCAAGTACACGGTTTTTTCCTTTACTTGTGCTATATAAGACCTAGGTAGGTGTGGTAGGTAGGATCTTCCAAATTACATGATTCTATATTAACGGGAAGTACCCTATAGTTTTTCTTGAGAGACACGACAGATAGACAGATAGACAGGCAACAAAGTGATCCCATAAAAGTTTTTTTTTGAGGTATGGAAAAATAACACTTTAATTTTCTTTCTTTTCAGGGCCGGCCATTCTGAAATTTCTATTATCTGTTATTATAGCGGCGATAGAAATACACATTCTGTGGAAATTCCAACTCTCTGCCTATTACGCTTTACGAGATACAGCCCGCTGACAGACGGACTTACGGACGGACAGCGGAGGCTTAGTAATAGGGTGCCGTTGGCACTCTCGGGTACGGAACCCCAAAAAAGTGTGCCATCCTTGAATGCAGTCGAGCGTTGCATGTTGTAATGGTAGTGTTTTTTTTATTTTTTTCGCGCTCCAAATTGACAATGAGGCTGGTGGTTTGTATAACTGAAAGGGAAGTACCAGTCATTCTGGCAAGGATACAATAAATGTATAGGTTGTTAGTTATCTAGTCTATCATCATGATCATGATCAACCCATTTCCGCCCCACTACTGGGTACGGGTCTCCTCTCAGAATGAGAAGGGTTTAGGCCATAGTCTGCCACGCTGCGCGCTGGCACAATGCGAATTGGCAGACTTTACACACCTTTGAGAACATGGAGAACTCTCAGGCATGCAGGTTTCCTCACGATGTTTTCCTTCACCGTTAAAGCAAGTGATATTTAATTGCTTAAAACGCACATAACTGAAAATTTAGTGGTACGTGCCCGGGATCGAACCCCCGACTTCCGATTAGGAGGCGGACGTTCTATCCACTAGGCTATCACACCTCTATATCTAAATAAATATAGCACCTCTATATCTAAATAAGTATATTCTGTACTAGCTGTTTTGTAAGAAAGCTTACTTTGCACGGGTAGCTTATTACGATTTTCGCAGGGATCTCTAATTTTCTTGAAAAAGAATAATTTAGTTTTATACTGGTGAAAGAATTTTCAAAATCGGTTGATTAGTTCCAGAGATTACCCCCACAAACAAACTTACAAACTTTACCTCTTTATAATATTATACTCGTAGTATAGAAGACTACTTTCACCCAGCCTTTCAGGATTTCTCAGGTTATTTCGCGAGCTGTATACACAAGAGGAGAGAGTGTGGTCGTAGCATTAGGTATTTATAACGGCGTGCGTCAGTTGGCTATCGCATTACCTTGATTGAATGCAGCAAACAGAGGCTCTCTGTTGACCCAGCGTGTTATAACGATTTATTGTATTGGACCCGACCACTTTACTTCAGATAATAACTTATATTCTTGGCTTGTTATACTTTAAGTGTATTAACTATTCAAGTAATCCATTCTAATATTATAAATGCGAAAGTGTGTCTGTCTGTCTGTTTGCTACCTTTTCACGGCCCAACAGCTTAACCGATTCTGACGAAATTAGGTACAGGGTTAGCTTATATCCCGGGGACGGTCATAGGCTACTTTTTATCCCGGAAAATCAAAGAGTTCCCACGGGATTCCCAAAAACCCATCCGCTTAACCGATTTGTATGAAATTTGGTAACGAGGTAGCTTGCGTCCCTGTAATTGACATAGGCATTTTTTTATCCTGGAAAATCAAACAGTTCCCACGGGATCTTAAGAAACCTAAATCCATACGGATGAAGTCGCGGGCATCCTCTATTAATATTATATATCAAATCTTTGAAAAGTGCAACCGCCGAGTTTCTTCCTGGTTCTCGGTAGGAAAGGCATTCCGAACCAGTGGTAGATGCACTTGACGATTCAAACGTACTTGTAAAAGTTTACTTGAATAAAAATATTTTCAATTTTGAGTAGATGCCCAGTTGTGCCTAGTGCCTACTGAATAAAGTCGCTGAATGAAGCTAGATTATATACATATTACATACCCATATAGATTAACATCTCGCATATAAGTTACACCATTTGTGAATACAGAAACAAAAAGAATGCTTAACCCAAAAAGGAAAACTCCACATGAAAAATTATTTGTAGCAACAATTAGTAAGAAAGGAGATGGCAGCGTGCCGTTATTACGTCGTTTAGCAATCATACAGTTACGTTTCTAACACAAGTTTACTCAATGAGCTCTAAATATTGATACCCCACATGCTAGGGTACGAAAACAAAAAAAAATCGGCTTCTTTTACATGTATGGGAGGGAGGCCCCCTGAAAAATAATTTAATTGAATTTTTAATTCAAAATTTGGTTTCGGATCAACGTTCTACACGAAATACCAAAATTTTCAGTTTCTAACTCATTTCATCTACGAGCTAAAGACCTGTGACACGCGGAGAGACAGACGGACAGACAAACAGACAGACAGACAGCAGAGTGACATTAATAGGGCTCCGTTTTTACCCTTTGGGTACGCAACATACGAGTGTAAACTGCTGAGCAAAAAAACTCAGGCGCCAAAACGACAAAATTGCCAAAACGGCATGAGTATGGAGTGGCATTTCCGCCTCAAATACTCTGCTTCGATACTTTACTGTAAAAAAGAAAAGAAAAATCATTTATTCAAAGTAGGTACTATTGTACACCTTTTGATAGTCAGAATTGTTAGACTTGTAAGATGATATAGTGGTGATAATTAATTACGTAAATTAGTTAAAACTAAAGCAACGAGGGTTCCAAACGCGCCCAGGTCTGAGAAGAGCCCACAACAAACTCGGCTGGGTACTCTTTTTTTTATATTATCACCACTTTACAAAATCACTTATACTTATTAGAACTATCAAAGCTGTTATAAGCAACTTATTCCCAAGCTTTCTTATCATTTAAATACTCAATATCCTTTTCATCAAATTAGGATTTTTCAATAAGTTTATGTTTAATAATAACTTTGAACTTGTTGAGAGACATCTCCAATGTGTATTCTGGGAGCTGATTGTAAAAACTGTTAGATTAGCTTACTGTAAGATTGTTAAACTGTGGTGAGTGTCTGAAAGCGCCACATTACTAGGGTGGCAATAAATTATTCTTAACAATAAAGGACTTTGTTTTAATTAGTGTAATTAACAAATGCGACAATTTAGGTCATACGTTGTGCTAAGCTTTACACATCATGTAAAGGTAAAGAGTTAAAGACTCGTGATAAATTGTTATAATAAACCGTAATATATTGAGTACTCTCTGAAAAAGTGGTTTTTTTTTTTTTTTTTTTTCTTTAAATCTGGCTTTACTCTGATTAGCCAATGTCAAGTTTGTGATATTTTCAAGTTATTGAATTTATACAAGTATGGACTCCGTCTGCGCCGGCGCCCGCCGACATACGCGCGGCGCCCCTTTAGAGCGCTTCCCAGTCAGTTCGACCACCAAAAAACACCAACTAACACAAAAACCAGCCACTCTTAACAAAAAAAACACTCCAAACAAGCACAGCACGCGCGCCAGCAAACGCCATCACAGACGAAGTCCGAAAAAGTGGTATATATACTGTATGGTTAAGTTCCCGAGTTCGATTCCTGGTAGGGTATTTACACTTATATTCCCCGATCCCTTTTCGGTACGTTATATTAAATATTATGTCAATATTTATAATATTTATATTGTCATAATATTCCTGAAGTTTATGACTAAGCAAAGTCATGCAGGTCATAGAAGCATAACCGCACTGCTTACCCTGGTTAAAATAGCACTACTTAGTTACATAGGTTTTTGCCTAATAAATAGAGTTATGCGATGCAATGCAACAAGATAACGGAATTTTGTAATCGTAATTTACGACCAGCTGAGTCAAGTGTTAATTACTATTGTTAACATGGATATTTATTTTATACTATATCGAATATGCCCAGTCTTCATTGAAATATAAACTGTCGTCGCCCTACAAGCACAGTTGTCTTGACACCTCTTTGTTTTAAATGAAAAATGATTATTTCGTTACGAATCCTTTGTTATCAAAACAAACCGTAATAAACACCTTAAGTTTATGCACATAAGAGATATATTCTCTTGACCCCATTATCGGTTCAGTAATGGCACAAGCAACTATGATTTAGATATGAATTTGATTTATGTTCGCAAGTTGTTTTCGGAATCTGCAGCTTTTGCGGAAATATTTCCACTAAATGACAAGTGACCATTCATTATTTACCATTTTCTTTTAACAATCTTAAAATGTGCTTCATTTCTTGAACAGCTTAAACTGTCTTAATATTGGATAGTATTAATATCATTTTGGACTTGCCTTTAGATGTAGTAGATGTGTAGTAGGTAGATGCATTTGACGATTCAAAAGTACTTGTAAAAGTTTAATTGAATAAAAAATACAAAAAACATGGCGTTTAGGTAACAACTAGTGAATAATGATTGGCTGAGATATTTTCACACCATTCAAATTTAAGATTTCTGCACAGGTACATCGACGTAACTTTAAAAAGTGGTAGTAGCTACTTTGTTGAAAGACGAAATTAACAGTTTACACTGACAATTTTAAAATAATTACGTTCTGACTGTGAAGCCCAAACAAAACAGTAACTACATAGTTATAAAACTGTCCTGTTTAAAAAGTAAAAATCTATGGTCACATTATGGATGACTATAGTTTCCATTATAATGAAATTAATGATAGTGTCTTTAACATCAATCTAATTTAAACCCTATAGAGTATAGCGTTAATGTTAAGATTGATGTCTCTATAGCAAACGGAAGTAACTTGTAAGTTTCTTGGTTACAAAGAGAAGGCGTTTCCTCCATTAAGGCGACAATAGTGGAGCGTGTAGTTAGTAAGTTGTAATTAATGCGGGCTCAGGATTTTGATGTAACTCTCGTTTTGTTTTGGAACTGGTTAAGCTACGGCCACACCTGCGCGGCTGCGGGATACGGGACACGATGCGGGAGTGTCCAAGGAAACCTGAATACCTGAGAGTTCTCCATAATTGTGTGAATTATTTTATTGAATGTGTGTGAATTATGTTAATCCGCACTTGGCCAGTGTGGTGGATTATGGCCAAACCCTTCATTCTAAGAGGAGACCCGTCCTCAGTAGTGAGCCAGCGACGGTTTGATCGTGATGATGATAATAATTTTCAGCAACATCACAAACATTATTTGCAATGGAATGGGACTGCGCTACAACTGGGAATGCAATTCGGACATCACACGGTGTAGGATTGCCAGAACGCCCCGTATTTCACGGGTTACCTCGTATTCCAGTGGTATGATGATACAGAAACCCGTAATTGCGAAAATAAAATACGGGGTAAATATAGCTTCCGTATTTTCTACAAACTCAGCCTGGATCTGGCTGGCGAAACGAAAACTGCCAATCCACACTTGACCAGTATAGTGTACTATGGCCTAAACATGAATTTATTATTCGTGAAAACTGAGTCCAAAAACCAAAATGGAATATGTATGTCGTCCCACACTAGTTGAGCATTATCACGGAGAGCTAATTCATATGCTACATGCATATTGCATTAGACGCCACGTGTGATATCATGAGTGTGAAATGCTGAGTTTATATTTCCAAACCTCGCATATTATGATGCCCATTTTTTAACCCCCGGCCCAAAAAGAGGGGTGTTATAAGTTTAACGTGTGTATCTGTGTATCTGTCTGTGGTATCGTAGCTCCTAAACTAATGAACCGATTTTTATTTAGTTTTTTATTTGAAAGGTGGCTTGATCGAGAGTGTTCTTAGCTATAATCCAAGAAAATCGGTTCAGCCGTTATCAGCTCTTTTCTAGTTACCGTAACCTTAACTTTTCGGGGGTGTTATAAATTTTTAATTTACACTTGTAAGTACTTGCAATGCCTATATAATTGTTGTATTGTTGAATGAAACTAATTGAAATACGACTTGTGCTATAAGTCCTACCTACCTGCCTTTCATGATTCTAGGTCAGCGAGAAGTACCCTATAGGTTTTTTTGACAGACAGACAGATAGACAGACAACAAAGTGATCCTACAAAGGTTCCGTTTTTCCTTTTGAGGTGCGGAAAGTGTACGGAAACCGAAGTACATATTATAAAAAGCCACCCATAATCCACTAGTAACAAGATTCTTGCAGGATACCTAAGTCCAAACGAACTAGCTGGCTTGTCAATAGGGAAAAGGAGCTATATCCCGACGGAGACTGGCGCAGGATAAATACAATTTTTCTCAAACCCAAACAGAGTTATCGCGCCCCCAAATCGCATTACGTTTCTATTTCATGGTCCAATTTATAAGCGAATCGCTAATCCTTGCATACTATTAGTCTTATGATATGGTCTTATTTAGTGGGAGGTCCCGGGTTCGATTCCCGGCAGGGATTTGGAATTTTATAATTTCTAAATTTCTGGTCTGGTCTGGTCTGGTCTACCGGCAAAGCCGTGCCGCCAAGCGGTTTAGCGTTCCAGTACGATGACGTGTAAAAACCAAAGGTTTAATAAACTGCCATACCCCTTCCAGGTTAGCTCGCCCCTATTACCACCAGGTGAGTGACTGTATCATAACGTACAACCAGGTGAGTGAGTGAAAAAAGAGTAATAGCTCGTTCACACAGGCTGCGTAAGCGTTGCGTAAGCGTAGACGTAATGTATTGAACTGTATGACACATGGCACACCACTTGCGTAAAGCGTGGAACGCATGCGTAACCTGGTCTGTTAGGGGGTTACGCGCGTCACTGCACACGTGTCATGTCTACGCAATTGGTGTGAATCGGCCTCTAAGGACATAAAAATATTTTAGTAATCTTAAAAGAGAACTTAAAAGCAAACCGCTATCTCTTGCGTTGTGACACCATCCTCTTCATGTACAGGTTGCGTCTCACTGCAGACAACTGCATGTGAACAGACGGAGCTCGCCAATACTTCATTAGACTGATCGCACATTAAAGCCACACCGCACGGGCCGAACGCGATATCGTCAGGCTTCCTTTTCACGGTATTTTATTAAGGTTAATAAAATTAACCTTAAATAGTACTTTTAAATCTACACCTGGTTCCTACTGCTCTGCCCTTCCTAGCGAGTCAAACCGGCAACTCGGCGGATGCTCTTTTCAAATGTTCAATTTACAATATTATGACACGTATAACATGTAATGCAGTCCTGCTCACTATAGAAAGCTGCGAGTCAAATACACGTTCTTTCATCATTTACGTAATACTCGATTACATATGCTATTTTTAGGAGTATACTTTTAATAAAATTTAAAAAAAAATAATTTGTGCAAGAATTGAATGTGGAATTTGATGCACGATTTGAACCCATCAATCATGGACGGTTTAAAAGAGGCATAGCACATTAGGCTACTACACACACTTACTCACAACACTACTCATAAATAACAACTTACTAAAGTTACTATTTAGGTATAACTCCAGTGAAGTGCAAGCGTATTAAAAATAATTTATAAAAGTAGTTACTTTTGATCAGCAGCTTATTTATTCAACGCGTGCAGTTGTTGACAATTTTGCTCAGGGTGTCACCCGCATTTTCAGTATAGAAAAATACGTTGCGTTCAACGCGTGCGGTTATATCACCTATGATATGCGAGCACTTTTACACACGACTGCGCAAACACTGTTCGGATATGACATGCAGCCTGTAAATACAAATTTCATTTGCGCAAAATGAAGTTTCAAGTTGAAGCTCGGATTTCATTTTCATTTTTCTAAATAAAAGGAGAAAGTATGAATGTTGATTTGAATAGACAAGAATGGTATTAGCATTTTTATGAAATCAATTTCACTCCTTTGATATCGGTGTTGGTTTTAAAATGAATTCGGGATCGTTGCCTGAATTATTAACTCGGTGTGAAATTCAGAATTCAAATGTAATTTCAATATATAAAGTTTATTGGACAAATTTCTTATCAATTTCTTGTTATCACGTTCATAATGTTATCAAAATTATAATCACTGTTTATAATACTGTTCACTTATATTATGGAAGGATCTGTTACAGCTTTGCATAACTTTTATATAGCAGATTTTTTGTTATAAATTATTATTTTTAAAGATTCAACCAATCATTAATTGTTTTTTTTTAAACATGCTTGTAATGTGTCAAGTAACACATAGTTAAGTGTTTACTACACATAGTGACATAGTTAACGCCCACTGAGATTTTTGTCTCTATCATTTGTATGGGAAAACGTAACAGAGAAGGCAGTATACTAACTTCTTTCCGTGGATAGAGTACAAGTTAGTAATGAACGTGATTTACAACTCACAGTAATGCTTGTATAATATTAATGCCTCATTTGTAAAGCGGGTACTCCCAAAGAGCAGTACCACACAGCGACGGGTAGGATATGATAATTTAGTGCATTTTCACCTTCCATCATTGCTGGGCTATGGTCCAATCCATTGCAGAAAGCGATTTTTGCAAGGATTTTATTGAATGAATGAATAAATTAATGAAGAATGATTTATTTATTCAATAAAATGGAGGTACAATATGTTTAACATGTCTGATGACTGATGAGTCATATACATTTTACCACTGTAACTGTATATATAATATAATTAAAATAGTAAATAAAAATGAATACTGAGCTTGGAGTATAACTGTATATCAAAGGCAGCTTGATCAGTTGAAATGATAATGTGCAATATATCATAAATGTCACTGCCCATTGGCGCGAGAATCTCACGTTTTATTAACATTTTTATAGATATTCTGATTTATGTCATACCAACATTGCAAATCACTACCCATATAAAAAATGCGATATTGCGTTTGTTTGTTGGTTTGTTCTTTAATCACACGGCAACAAACCAACGGATCAACGCGATTTTTTTTGTATGGATATCATTAAAGCCCTGGAAAATGAATTGAGCTATTTTTATCCCCAGCCATGGGATTTAAAAAACTGAAAACCACGGGGTTGAAGTCGCGGAAAATAGCTAGATATTTTATAGTAGTTAAAATTTATACAGTCTCTTAGTAAAAATTTGTTTTTTCAGCTTAAATCTTCTCGTGTTATCAAACGATCTTTAAATCGCTATCTTCTATGCTTTAGGCCACAATCTGATCGTGCACGTGTTTATGGGAATTATAATACATTAACAATGCCATTAACTCATTATGTATACATATGCACAAGTACGACTGTTATATTAATACGTATACATGCAGTATATTAAATAGGATCCTATTGTTAAGAGGGGTCTCTCCGTCACTCGCTCCATACAAACGTAGTTCCAATTTCATTTGAATATTAAGCAACCAAAGTCCATGAAATTTTGCAGACATATTCGAGAAACTAATATCTATGCCTGTGGTTTTCCAGATTTCTGTTAAAATATTCGGTTTCAAAGTTACGCGGTGTTAAAAATTCACATACAAATCTTTGAGCTCCTGTAATTTTGAAACTACATATTTTTAGAAAAATCTAAAACACCACAGTCACAGATATTAGTTTCTAGAATATGTCTGCAAAATTTCATGCACTTTGGTTGCTTAATATTCAAATGAAATTGGAACTACGATTGTATGAAGTAAGTGACGGAGAGAGCCCTGTTAAAGCTCGTGTGGTGTGGAAAGCTATCATCGTCATCTCACCCAGGTACCCTAAAAATTACTGTTCGCTCACGTTCTATTGAAACGATTTACGTTTCCCAATATTTATTGCCTGCGGGTATTCCAATTAAACCTGAAGCCAGAATAATAAAGGCTCGCCTGTTCCACTTGTAGTTAAAATTATCGCTTCTGTAAATATGAAAATATGTGAATGATTTAATATTGACAAAAGCGATAATTTTTATATTAATACTAGCCGATGCCCGCGACTTCGCCCGCGTTTTTCGAAATCCCGTAGGAACTGTTTGATTTTCCAGGATAAAAAGTAGCCTATGTGTTAATCCATGATACTATCTATCTCCATTCCTAACAGCCAAATCCGTCGTGTAGTTTTTGCGTGAAGGAGTAACAAACATACACACACACACACACACACACACACATACACGTGTGATGATGTGACGCGAGCTCAGAGAATCGTCAACTTGCAACGTGTGACAACTATCACCCTCCCGCACCCCTCCACTACCGCAGGAGGTAGGAGCCTACTCAGTTATGCGCTATTCCTATATAGTATTTTGAAGGTCTCCCTAGCACAGTGGTAAGCGCTATGGTCTTATAAGTGGGAGGTCCCGGGTTCGATTCCCGACAGGGGTTTGGAATTTTATAATTTCTTGTCTGGTAGGAGGCTTCGGCCGTGGAGATACCACTCTACCGGAAAAGCCATGCCGCCAAGCGATTTAGTTTCGGTACGATGCTGTGTTGAAACCAAAGGAGTATGGGTTTCATGAAAGGTTAGGGTTCCAGGTTAGCTCGCTTCCGTCGATTCCATTCGCAACATCACTTACCACCAGGTGATATTGCAGTCAAGGGCTAACTTGTATCTGAATTTTAAAAAAAACAATATTTTAAAGAGCATGAGTTAGGTTAAGGGAACCCAGAAAAGGGAGGTTTATTCCAAAGCTATGTAGAATATCCGGTAGGTACCTCAATGACTTAGGTACCTAGTAAAATAGTAATCCCAAAAGGTAACTGTAGTCAAAAGGAACTCTATTAAAAAGTTAGCGGAAGGGTTTTCCATTTTCGGTTTTTGGGGATACATTGTTCTTTGTACTAAGTACAATATAACTTTATCCCGAAAGTTGAGATATTTTCCATATAAAGAGGAAATTAAACTTTGTTTTTGTGTTCTGGGATATTCATTGCAATAATGTAAATTGAAATCCGTAGACCTTTTTCAGGGTACTTTAGTAAAATAATTAGCATAATGCTGAGCTGGAACCTTTTTTCGGGTTGTAGCACACCTGTGTGTGTGTGTAGCACACATACAACCCGGTCAAGCTGAGTTTGCACCTCGCGTCGATTATAATAGAATAGAATAGAATAGAATAGATTTTTATTCAAATAAACTTTTACAAGTGCTTTTGAATCGTCAAATAATTTACCACTGGTTCGGAATGCCGTTCCTACCGAGAAGAACCAGCAAGAAACTCGGCGGTTGCTCTTTTCAATTGTTCAATTTACAATAATATTCTATACTATACAAGCAATTGCAGCCCCGCGCATTGCTGGAGCGAGTCAAATCCATGCTTTTTTATCATTTACATAATCTTCGATTGTGTAATATGCTTTTGCCAGGAGCATACTTCTAATGGATTTTTTAAACTTTTGTAAAGGCAAGTCTAATATTGACTGTGGAATTTTATTATAGAATATTACACTCATTCCCACAAAGGATGATTACGTCACACTGACGCTTTGGTACGGTATGCGAACCGTACTGACACGACAAGACGACCGCGGGGAGGTGAGCGGGGAAGTGGGGAAGGCGCCGCATTCCAGCGGCGCTTCTTCTGTTTGAAGCATGTTGGCTTTAGGCTGCTTTTCCACCAGAGATGTGCTATGCTACGTTGCTATGGATGCGTTTGATACCCACCAATCATATTCATTGCTGCACATAGCTTAGCACAGGTGGAAACGGATTCAACTAAGATATGTTTTTATATGGAAGGATGCGTGCTATGGATGCCTGCTATGGGCCGTCGCGAGTGATGTAGCTATATTGTGCAGAGCAGAGTACCTACATAGCTTATTATTGGTGGAAACGGTCACATATTTTCGTAGCGTAGATTTCACATCTTTGCAGCATAGCTGCATAGCACATCACTGGTGGAAAGGCACCCTTAACAGGGCTCTCTCCGTCACTCGCTTCATACAATCGTAGTTCCAATTTCATTTGAATATTAAGCAACCAAAGTCCATGAAATTTTGCAGACATATTCTAGAAACTCTGATCTGTGTCTGTGACGTTTGTATCAAGCGAGTGACGGAGAGACCCCTCTTAAGTGGGGGAAGCTTAACCAACTCTTTCTAAGATCTGACGTGTGGCACAATTTAAGAAGTCATTTCATTGCTTTCATTTTTAACCCCCGACCCAAAAAGAGGGGTGTTATAAGTTTGACGTGTGTATCCGTGTATCTGTGTATCTGTGTATCTGTCTGTGGCATCGTAGCGCCTAAACGAATGAACCGATTTTAATTTAGTTTTTTTTGTTTGAAAGGTGGCTTGATCGAGAGTGTTCTTAGCTATAATCCAAAAAAATTGGTTCAGCCGTTTAAAAGTTATCAGCTATTTTCTAGTTTTCTTGTAGAAAAGAAGGTTAGATAACCCTTAGGTTCATAATATTCAAGTGTCAATTGACAAATGTCAAGCTGTCAAGATGGACGTTGCCTAGATATACATAATTATTTATTTGAAAATGATTTGTCGGGGGTGTTGAAAATTTTTAATTTACACTTGTTAAAAGTAGCACCAGAAAGCGCAGCCGTCAACTTTCCATTACTTGGTGCACTAGGTGGACGAATAATATCAAACGTATCGCAGGGAGCCGCTGGATGCAACGCAAGACCGTGGTGTGTGGAAGTCCCTTTAAAAGGCCCATGTCCAGCCGTGGACGTCTATAGGTTGATGGTGATGATAATGGTATTATTTAGGTATTTATTCAGTAGTCTTAAGTCGGTTAGTTCTTGCGTGATAGGATTTTTTTTAAAATGTTTAAAATCCAACCGTCAAAATTGCGATAATTTTTACTTTACCTGTCAAAATTTGACCAATATTGGTGAAAAATTCGACCAACAGCCCACCCCAATCTTCGAACAAAGGCGGGGTGGGTCAGCTAGTAAGAGAATAACAGGCAAAGAAATGAGTCGACGCAAGTATTTAGCATCATGTATCACTGTTATGTAACAGCAAGTAATTACTTGGGCAAGTGCCAAGCTTAATCTGTGTTTAATTTTAGGTAACGCCGCATTACGGAGGTTTACAGGATTTATCATCAGATTATATCTACCTAGCCTCCTGTGTCGTAACGGACTATCCAGGTGTTATCTAATATCTATGTTTTCTATAGATTAATGGTCTGCTTTTTGTAAAAAATATTTAAAAAACTGTCCGTCCGTCTGTCTGTCAGCGGACTGTATTTCATGAACCGTAAGGCCTCACTCATACGAGAGCTTTTTTTAACATATTACGTTAAAAAAGCGTTCAAATAGAACAAATGCATTCCCAAATATCTGTTCACACGACAACGCTTTTTTTAACGCGTACAACGTTTAATACCCGCCAACGCCGGAATTTAACGCAACGCTTTTATAACGCTCGTGTGAATTAGGGCTAGTACGAGTGTAGAGAGTTGTAAGAGTATGTTTCTATTGCCGCTATAACGACCAATAATAAAAAAAAAAACGGCAAATTTCAAAATGGCCGCTAGTAAATTAAAAAAATTGAAAAGTACCTAGGTAATAGGTATCTTGACGAGGTCGTTTTCTAAGCTAGTAGGTACTCTATATTTTACTTGCCATCACAATCAGTACCAATGTTACTTCACGCTCGGTGTGACTCCGACGGAGACAATTTGATGTTCACAGCTGGTTAACTTAACAAAATGGCGGCGGAACCGATTGGACGGTTAACAACCACGGTTAAACAAACACAATCACTTTTTATCAGGAAAATGTAAACGATATAATTTGTTATCGTTTATCACACTGGAAATCCAAATTTTAATCTAGAAAGTAATAATTTAAACCCTGTAAAAGAAATTTTTCGGCTCTACAAGTCTACACTATATCATATTGAAAGCATCAGCATCATCGATGGTAAGCACTATTTTGGTAATGTGGTAGGTACATGGACGAATAAAAAAAGGGCGAACAGATTTTCGCTGGGCACAACAAAACATCTTCTAATAGTTTTCCAAGTAACATAATATATATAAGTGTAAATTAAAAATTTATAACACCGCCGACAAGTGAAGGTTACAGTAACTGGAAAAGAGCTGATAACTTTCAAACGGCTGAACCGATTTTCTTGGATTATAGCTATGAACACTCTCGATCGCTTACCTTTCAAACAAAAAAAACTCAATTAAAATCGGTTCATTAGTTTAGGAGCTAGGATGCCACAGACAGATAAACAGATACACACGTCAAACTTATAACACCCCTCTCTTTGGGTCGGGGGTTAAAAATTCAGCTTTCATGTAAGTGTAATTAAATTTTATTAAGTTTTAAGTGAGTCTGGCAAAGGGGTTCCACATTTCTACTCATGTGGTTTCCACTATACTAAGTGTCTGTAAACTCATGACGTGATTTCTACTACTGTCCCGAGGAAAACATAAAAAAATACACTTTATACTAGGACGAAATTCAAAGTCAAAGTCAAAATCATTTATTCGAAGTAGGTAGGTTTGTACACCTTTGTTACCTGTTATGTCCCAAAGCAACCATGATCCAAACTTCATAGTTGCTAATCGTTCCTCCCTGTGTTGGGGACAATACGCAGAGAAACTTTCAGCTTGTATAAAATAACGAAGGTCTGACGCTCTGGCTCTCTCTCTATTAGCAACGTTGTTTTATTTTTTCAAAAAAGACCATGCAGTTTTTGGAAACCAACAATCTTGCTAGTAACTTATCCACAGATTACAGATAGATTGAATGTTGAAAACGGGCATAAGTCTATGCCAGTCAGGTGCGTTATTTAGCCAGGGCGGAGTTTTGCCCGGTTATTGACGGTTGTAGCAGGCAAGTGAGTTATCGGCGAAGTTTATGAGTAATTGTGGCGGGCTGCCGTGGCGAGCTTTGAATTGAAATAATAAATCCTGTTTTGGTTTCTAATTAATTTTGGCTAGCATTGTTTAGGGGATAAGTTTTGAGTTCAGGAATTTGTGGCTTTGAAATGTTGGTATTGCGTAGCGACTGCGTACCTACTTTAGTAATCCTAACTTACTTTACTCATCCTAACGTACTTTAGTAATCATACTTTAGTAGTACATAACGATCAAGCCATAGCTGGTCAACTACTGAGCACAAGTGTCCTCTCGAATTAAAAGAACGTACCTACCTATATCTTGCTGAGGCGAAGCCCTTTTAGCTCACAGACACAACATAGTATAATAGTATTTTCTAGTTTTAAGATTAATTAATATTCAAGTTTAATTGTATTTTTATTTTTATTCTTGTTTTTTTGTTTTTGTGTGTGACTCTGTATATGAGCTAAATAAACCTTTATTTATTATTTATTATTATTATTACCCGGGTTCGAAAGTGAAACTCCAAACCATCCAAATAGGCGGCCTATCACCGCTTTTTACCTGTCCCACGTTTCTGAAATCTTTTCTTAATGAAAGAGTTATAAAGAGAACCTACATGCAAAATCTCAAGTTTCAGGACCTAGTACTGTACGTTGATATTATGTCAGTCAATTGATTCTTTAATTTTTATTTCTATATTATTGTTGTGTATTTATTTTTATACTAGCTGATGCCCGCGACTTCGTTCGCGTGGATGTAGGTTTTTTAAAATTCCCGTGGGAACTCTTTAATTTTCCGGGATAAAAGTAGCCTATGTGCAAATCCGGGGTATAATCTATCTCCATTCTAAATTTCAGCCCAATCCGTCCAGTAGTTTTTACGTGGAGGAGTAACAAACATACACACACACACACATACAAACTTTCTTCTTTATAATATTAGTGTGATTTTTATTTATTTTTATTTTTATTTGTCGGATCGAGCCGAGGATTGTTTAAGAATAGATGACATATTTATTTGTCTTTCGGTGAAAATTACAGAGACTATCTTGTATTGCCATTAGGAGTAGAAAATACATAGTAATTACCTAATAATTATGTGCTTATATTCAACTAGGAAGGAGTACCTACCTAGATAGAGTAGATTAAAAATGACAGTTGACTATCATTAGTTTTAATTTATTCATTTGCAGGGACGGCTTCCCCCAGGTTGTTACATCATTTCGGTAATGGAGTTACTTTATTAATGAGTCCTCTTCAAAATAAAAAATACCGGTATAAACTGTACGAAACATTATCCTGTAGTGAGCCAGTATATTACATGCATCAGGACTAGTCTGCACAAACTTTCACGTACGCGATTACGTGGTACCTGCATGCAGCGGAGATAGGGTTGTCACCTTCATAAAGAATCGCTTCGCAAATAATGCTTTGATTCATCCGTGTTTATTTTATGGATACCATCATGCCACAAGGCACGGAGGTTCTGTCATGCATCGCCTGAGTGGTAGCTGACCTACGGGATCCAAACACGTTTGCGTAACCCTGCCAGCGGGTGCCTACTGAGGAATCTCTACCGGGACCACCGTCTAAGGTGCATTTGAAACAAAGATTTGTCGTCATCATCCCGAGGACTGTTTTCCTATCAACTGACAGATTCCCCGGGTCTATCGCCCGGCAGCCCTTTTGAAGGGGGTAGGTGGCGATCATAGATAACCCGCTTGCGCCCGGCCCTCCATTGACGAATGGCATGAGAACTCACATCATCCTCGTTCATGCGCTTCGCTGATTCGTTCTGTAACATCACCTTCTCGTAAAAGGACCGTCTTACTACGTAACCCTCTTTCAGGAGCTATCGCTCCCTACATGCATGGCTTTGACCACGGCTGGCAGGGAGAGGTACCTTACCCCACCAAATATGATAGCTATTATAACGTAGAAATCCCCTAAGAAAGGATTTTTGAAAATTCAACCCATAAGGGGGTAAAATAGGGGTTTGAAATCTGTGTAGTCCACGGCGTGGACTCCAAGCGGGCATAGGTATTTTTTTATAAATCTACGAGTAACTTCAAGTTGTCAACCCTGGCATCTCGTTGTCTAGTAAATTATCTATTCTGTGTGCACGTCAGCTTATCTGGATTAAGTCTGTAGGAAACAGGCCACACGCGACGCTGCGCTGTTTGTTTACAACTATTCTATTCTATATACCTACTAAATAGTTTCGCGACAATTCTTATTTTAGTCATCATCATCAAGGAAAAGATATCCACTGTTACGTCTCTTGTAGAGACTTCCTTCCACACGCCACAGTCTTGCGCGTCGTCGTCTGGATCCACCGGCTCCCTGCAACTAGGGTTTTCACATGCCATTTCTTGATTTACGGGTCACCAGCATCTAAATACGGGTTTTAGATTTTTAAACCCCGACCCAAAAAGAGGGGTGTTATAAGTTTGACGTGTGTATCTGTGTATCTGTCTGTATGGGCATCGTAGCTCCTAAACGAATGAACCGATTTTAATTTAGTTTTTTTGGTTTGAAAGGTGGCTTAATCGAAAGTGTTCTTAGCTATAATCGAAGAAAATCGATTCAGTCGTTTGAAAGTTATCAGCTCTTTTCTAGTTTTCTTATAGAGGTTTTTGTGTCGGGGGTTTTTTAAATTTTGAGTTATTACAGTGTTTTATATAGATATTTCTTTCTAATATTTATTGTTTGAGGAAACAGCTTTTAAAAGCTCTTCGTTTTGTGAAAGAAATGATAAAAATCTTTGTATGTTATCTTTAAAATTACACAAGTTCCCAGTATCAATGTTGAGTCGGCACAAGGAAAATATTATTTCTACTAGCTCCAGCTGAATTTGTAAAAAAAAATGAGAGCTTTATTTACCCCGTATTTTATAGTCTGCATGCGGTATCATACAATTTATTTGTGGGAAAGTCATGCCGTGAAAATTTGCTGTGTGGATTCACCCTTAGATTCCGTGTCTTACTAAGAAACCTTATAAAGAGGAAAGTGGTAACACGTAAGCTTTATAATAATAAAACAAAGCTCAATATAATTACATCGTTACAAGAATGGTGAAAGATAAAAACTTAAGAAGATCATAAAGATACTCCATCCCACGTACGTTTTCACTAAACGACCACGGTATTACAGAATCGCATTTATACCGTAATGTTGGTAAAACATGCGATGTTTTCGTTACATCTCTCTACCTACTGGGCGGACGGCGATCGTAAAAGTTAGAAAATAGATGTTTCAACGTAAAAACCCATTTACATGTAACGATGATTTTATATTCTACAACTCCGATGACTCAATATAGGGTAACCTGAAGGTGGTAGAAAGTGGATAAATGAGAAAGATAGAGGACAGTGTTTGATGGCGCGCTCTCGAAAAGACTAGGTGCCCACGCACTCGAACTGAACTGCAGCTGAACTGCGCCGCGCGTCGCGGCTGGACAGAATATCGTGCGGGGCGCTGACGCGACGCGCAGTTCAGCTGCAGTTCAGTTCGAGTGCGTGGGCACCTTTAAGGTCCAGCAGTGGACGCATACAGGCTGATGGATTGGATTTTTTTGTTGCCCCGACTTGGTGGTTGGAGACCATGATCGCTTTTTTATGTTTGACTGTTATTATTTAATATATTTTCTTTTTAAAATAAATGTATGTAAGTATCTGCGTTTGCTTTTAATTTTGCGATGAATAGGATCAAAATACAGAGGTTACATATTTTATTAGATGGACTGGATTAGATTGGAATGGAAGATGGATTAAAAAATTGGATGGAGATGGATTAAAAAAGATTATCGTGACGATCACGTTGCATCCCTTGTAAAGGTATTGTATTTCCACAGTCGGCCAGTGCGGGCGGTGAACACTGGATACTGGATTTACGACTTTATCCAAATAAAATGAGTCGTGAACATTAAAATCGGATGGTGCTATCATAATTTGTGGCTCTGTGGGAGTCATTTTGAAACGCACTCCCATTTTTTCCTATTCGATTCGTATTAATATCCAATTTATCTAGCATATTCAATTAGAAGTAGAATTTTATTGTTCCAATGAACTCATACAACGTCAAAAAATAGCCCCAATAGCTCAATGGTTATTGAGCGGACTGAATTCCGAAAGGTTGGTGGTTCAAACTCCCACGTTGCACATTATATACGAATATAGTTTAGGTAAGGTACTAACATTAGGTTTTTAAGTGTCTGTATACTAACAAATTGAGCCACAGTTGCTTTAAATAAAAGGATTATTATTATTATTATTATATTATTATTATTATTGTCGTACCTACTCCTAGCTTAGTTGGAGGGAAAAGGGGAATATTAGTTATGATTAACAAAGCTAATATTCTCTAGAACAAGTGTAAATAAAAGTAACACCCCCGAAAAGTGAAGGTTACAGTAACTAGAAAAGAGCTGATAACTTTCAAACGGCTGCGGCTGAACTGATTTTCTAGGATTATAGCTAAGAACACTCTCGATCAAGCCACCTTTCAAACAAAAAAAAAATCAATCAAAATCAGTTTATTAGTTTAGGAGCTACGATACCACAGACAGATACACAAATACAGAGATACACACGTCAACCTTATAACACCCCTCTTTTTGGGTCGGGGGTTAAAAAATGATTACAAATCTAGGTACTTACCTGTAAATGTGTCATGGCTAAGCCTTGGGCTAAGCTCACTTGTTTGTCGGAGTATTCAAATGAGTTAATCCATCAATTTATAATAAATAATTATTAAGTAGGTATACTTTTTCTTTTACCAAAGATATTATTGAACTTATAATAGAATAGGCAAAGCTCGTAACGAAAATCGAATCCATGACCTCTAATTATGAGGTGTTTACGAATATTATTGGTGCAACAGAATCAAATAATGTGTCATCAATAAATACAAAGTAATGACTGGCAAACAAATTAAAATGTCGAACGACAGTCGACATTATAAACTGTTTCGTATGAATTCAGAATTTATTACCAGCAATGCTTTTCAACGGGGAAGTTATTGCAAAAGGCACGGACTAAAGGAAAAAGATAGACGGAGTCCTCACAAATAAACGTGTTCATAAAGGTACAAGTGACCGCAGACCATAACAGCAACAGCGACGTGTCACCGTGACGCTACCGGTTTCTTTTTTATGTATTTCTATGAAATATGTTCCGTTAACAAAATGACTGAAACTTGAAAATATCAACAACTGACTTTGTGTGGGTTAAGAACATTTCGCGTAACTACCAGATCCAATAACTATAAGCATCCGATATAAAGCGTATAAAGCATAAAAATTCGATAGTTTAATATTAATTATTAGAGCAATCGTAGCTAGCTTTGCATCCTTAAAAGTCGGTTTTTAAAATTAAATAATTTCATTTATTAGTGCCCGTTTCAATATAATTTTTCATTTAGTCTGTGGCAACGGATATTAAATCTGAATGGAAGTAATATTTAATTTCGGGAGAGTTTTACAGATTTAAATGCCCAAATCATACTTTCAAAATCGAACACGAGTTACAAATTCATGATTCAAAACCAACTTTTTTGATACAAGGATGGTACAGCAAGTATGCTAAATAACTAATTAAAGCAACAAAAGATTTATGACTAGACTGCTAGACTCAGTCTGTGAGATAAAGTCAAAGAGCAGTTTTAACTCGTATTACAAGACAAACACTTTGCTACACTCCAGACGATCTCAAAGTCATTTTATGCTAAATCCCCCGAAAACTTGTGTAGACAAGTGCCGACACGGTCGAACTTGTTCCGACCTGTCTAAGGTCTAAGTCTACAATTACTGAGGTGATTGAGGACTAACTTTGTCACTATTCGCTTAATACTCGGTAACTTTGCCTTTGACACTGACGGCGTCAGCTTAAAGGGCCGACGAATAGACGGAGTAGAACTAGTTCACTCTGGTAGAGTGGAGTTGAGTGTTTTTGATTTAAGAGAAGTGCCCCCAACGCTCTTTATACATACAAACGAATGTTTGATTCTCATTTTTAGTAGTTCAATTGTTGTAGTTTTTAAATTAAGTAGGTTTTTGTATTATTAAAGTGACGTGGCAAAGAAAATCTGGCAAAGTAAATAGACCTTTATGATAATTTATGATTTAACCTAGATGTTATTGGCAAAAATGCTATTCTTGTTGCAACAATGCATTGTAGCCAATAGTGAGCGAGCGTCAACCAATCAGAGGTGATTACGATCGTGAAATAGTTTTCATTCCGCAATCAAGCAGCAGAGATAGCTTGGTGAGACGATTATACAGGCTTAGGTAGTTATTACCAAACCCTTAGGTAGGTATAACTAGTGAGGTGTCGCACAACTTACAAAGAATACACATTTTTCATTCCTTCTTTCTTTTTTCTTTCTTCTTTATGTCTTACTAGAGGATGCCCGCAAGTTCGTTCGCGTGGACTTAGATTTTTATAGATCCCAAATTTCATACAAATCGGTTAAGTGGATGGGTCGTTAGGAATCCCTTGGGAACTCTTTGATTTTCCGGGATAAAAAGTAGCATATGTCCGTCCCCGGGATATAAGCTAACCCTGTACCTTTCGTCAGAATCGGTTACACTGTTGGGCCGTGAAAAGGTAGCAGACAGACAGACACACTGTGGCATTTATAATATTAAGTATGGACTATGGAAGTATGGATTAAGGTGTTTCATGGATAAAAAGCAAGTCCGTTTTCTACCAGGGCTATATTGAGTGGAAATATTTAGTAAACTGCATGTTTTCAAATGCATGTAGGTCACACCGTGGGTAGAAAAATAAAAACACTATTATGACAGCCGTGCAGGTCGTAACTGAATGTTATCTTTGTGTGCGGCGCCCCCATGTCGTGCGGGGAGTCGTTAAGATAATATGAGTGCTGAGTGTGGAGCGGGCATTATGCTTACACTACACATGGCTACTCGACCGAATTTCTTTTTAATTCGTTGCAATTCACGAGCGTGCGCGAATTTTTTTTCAGTCTAATACAAGATTCTGATTCAAGTTAGCCCTCCCACTAAACAAAAACCGGCCAAGTGTGAGTCAGAATCGCGCACTGAGGGTTCCGTACTCGGGTATTTTTTCCAACATTTGGCACGATAAATCAAAAACTATTATGCATAAAAATAAATAAAAATCTGTTTTAGACTGTACATGTAAAGTCCTTTCATATGATACCCCACTTGGTATAGTTATCTTACTTTGAAAATTGAAATACATTTTAATTTTTTTTTAATCACAAATTCGCGGTTTTCAGATTTATTCCTGTATATGTGCTATAAGACCTACCTACCTGCCAAATTTCATGATTCTAGGACAACGGGAAGTACCCTATGGGTTTCTTGACAGACAGACAGACAGACAATAAAGTGATCCTATAAGGGTTCCGTTTTTCCTTTTGAGGTACGGAACCCTAAAAACCAACTTTACTTGTGGCTAGCTAGACGATACGACTTAAACTCAAGCATGTGCCCCGTCTTGCGTCGACTAACCCGTCTCGGCTTTGCCCGAAGTAACTTCTGAACCCTATTCCTCTAAAACGTAAAATTTAGATTTAAAAAAAAGACTCACTTGCAAAGTTGTACTTCTACCTACTTCAAATTATTTAGAGCAGATATCAGCATGACATTAACAGGGCTCTCTCCGTCACTCGTTTCCACTCGTTTCATACAATCGTAGTTCCAATTTCATTTGAATATTAAGCAACCAAAATCCATGTTTGCAGACATATTCTAGAAACTAATATCTGTGTCTGTGGTGTTTTAGATTTTTCTAAAAATATGTGTGAAGAGTGTCAATCAAACACGAGCGTTAGGCATGTACTGATTTATTATCTTCACATGACCGATCTCATATACATATATTTCATACTACCCTCACATCTTCCCCCTTTAAAAACTAAATTATTAAATTTATATTATCATCCCTCTTTTTTATAATAAACACACACTCGCTATTCATTTTGACAATAATAATTCATGAGATAAAAAAAAGAATTTTACAATAATCATAATTAGTTTTATGTCATAATATATGTTAAATGATAAATTCTTATGTTAAAAAACAACTCCACCTGTCCAGGTAATAAACCAACACTCACTATTCATTTTAACAATAATAATTCATAAGATAAAAAAATGGTTACACAATAATTAATTTTTATGTCATAATTTCTGTTAAATGATAATTTATTATTCTTATTTAAAAAAAAACCAGTTAAGATATAAAAAGTAAAAAGATCATACAATTACGCTATACACAAATTTTAAAATCAAGTTATAACAATTTTCTATTATGTTTCTGCTACCTACATACATTTCTGAGTTCATTTCTATTCTGCTTAGCCGCGCCTGACGCTACGTGAACCCCCATCTATCCGGAGGCCTCACTGTCCTGCCAGAACGAGTTACATAGTTGTTACAATTATTCATACCTGTACTATTACTTTGACTTTGACTAGGTTCTCTTTCTATCTCTGTATTACAATCTATATCGTCATAGTCAAATCCATAGCAAGGCGTGTCTTGTCTTGGTGATGAGTCAATCATAATGTGTCGTCTATTGCGAACTAATTTTTTACCATTTAAAGTAGTCACTTCATAAGATCTGTTAGCTAGAATGCGGCTTATCGTCCCTGGTACCCACCTTTTGATCCGCAAGTCATAGATCCGTACTTTTTCTCCCTTCCCTAATTTTATTAAATCTTTAGCATTACGATCATAATAAAATTTTTGTTCTTTTTGCCTATTTAACAACTTCTGTCTTATATTTTCATGAACTTTTGGTTTCAACAATTTTCTTGATGTCGGCAGAATGCTTCTAAATTTCCTACTCTGTAATAATTCTGCCGGAGAAGGTAATTCCGTTGACAAAGGAGTATTTAAATATTCTAATAAAGCCAAGCGATAATCCGAGCCATTTTCTTTAGTCTTAATCATAATATGTTTTACCGTCTGAATCATACGCTCAACCTGTCCGTTCGACTGCGGGTAATGAGGTGAAGAAGTAATATGCTTAAATTCCCACTCCAAAGCAAATTTTCTAAAGCAATTTGAGCTAAATTGGGGGCCCGAATCCGAAATTACAATCGAAGGAATTCCTTGGTGACAAAAAATATTCTTTAAACAATTAATTACAAACACAGAGTCGGTACACTGTAATTCTACTATTTCAAAAAACTTACTGTAATAATCAACTATCATTAGGTAATTTAAGCCCTTCAACTGAAACAAATCAACGCCAACTTTCACCCAAGGACTGTCAGGAATTTCGTGAGACTGTAATTTTTCCTTTTGATTAAATTTTTTATGCGCAAGACAAACATCACAACTATTTATTAAATTTTTTAAATCATTATTTAACCCTGGCCAAAATATTGTCTCCCTAGCCCTCAATTTAGTTTTTTCTAATCCCATGTGACCTATGTGTAGTCTACCTAACATTTCTTTTCGTAAAGCCTTCGGTACCACTACCCTTTCACTTTTCCATATCAATCCATAAGCAACTGATAAACTCTCTTTGTAATTCCAATACGGCCTAACTAACTCCACTACATCACTCTTTTCCCCCGGCCAACCCCTATTTATGTACTTCATCACCTGTTGCAACTCACTATCATTCTCAGTACCTTTCTGTAAAGCTATAAACTGCGCATTCTGAAAATATTGCGTGAGCGCCGATGCCGCATCGCGAGTGACGGCACACACCTCGTCATACAGACAGTCTTGTGTCGAATGAAGCGCCTCGGCTGCGGCCGCCGGTTCATATGCACGCGATAGTGCATCGGCGATATATAGGTGCTTACCTGGCTTGTACACGAGTTTAAATGTATAACGCTGCAATCTTAACAACATCCTTTGCAAACGCGCAGGAGCGTCTGTTATTGGTTTTTTAATAATGCTTATCAGCGGCTTATGGTCGGTTTCAATGGTTACATCTGTCTTTCCATAAATATATGCATAAAACTTTTCACAAGCAAACACACATGCGTACAGTTCCTTCTCGATCTGTGCATATCTCTGTTCAGCCTTAGTCAACGCCTTGGACGCATAACAGACCGGCAAATTGTTTTGCATTAAACATGCACCTAACCCACTCTTACTCGCGTCCACTGATATTATAATCGGTTTATTCCCATCATAATATTGCAAAACTGGGCGACTAGACAGACATAGCTTAATATCTTGAAAACATTTATCATGACTTTCATTCCAGTGCCACTCAATTTCCTTTCTCAATAATTCTCGCAATGGCTGAACCCTATCCGATAGATTAGGAATAAAACTACCTATATAATTAACTAAACCCAAAAATCTTTCTACATTTTTTTTATCCTTAGGGATTGGCATTTTTGTAATAGCCGTGATATGACTGTCATCGGGACACAGCCCATTTTTCGTAATCCTATGTCCTAAATACTTTATTTCTTCCAACCCAAACCTACACTTATTTTTATTTAATTTTAAATTAATTTTTCTACACCTTTCCAACACTTTCCTCAATCTTTCATCATGCTCCTCTTTATTACACCCATATATCAGTAAGTCATCGATATACATGCACACTCCTTCAAGGTCATCAAAGTTTTCTATCATTTTTTTATGAAATACTTCCGATGCTGAACAAATTCCAAAAGGCATCCTCAAGAACTTGTACCTCCCAAATGGAGTATTAAACGTACAATACGAACTGCTTGTGTCATCTAAAGCAATATTCCAAAACCCCGAGGAAGCATCTAAAGTACTAAAATATCTAGCTCCCGATAACCTTGATAAAATTTCATCCAAGGTTGGTAACCTAAAATGTTCCCGCTTAATTGCTTGATTTAACTCCTTGGGATCTAAGCATATACGCAAGTCACCATTAGGTTTTTTAACTACCGTAATACTGCTAACCCAATCAGATGGACCCTCAACTTTAGAAATTATCTTCTGCGATTCCATTTCATTTAATTTTTTCTTTACATCCTCCTTAATAGCAAACGGTAACTTCCTCGGCGCATGTACGACAGGGACAGCATCGTCCTTTAAATGTATTTTATATTGACCCGGTAAGCATCCAAGACCTTGAAATACGTCCTCAAACTTCGTTATAAAACCTGGACTATTATCATTACTCTGTACCGACATGACACGCCTAACTACGTCTAATTCCGTACAAGCATGACGTCCCAGTATGGGTACAGACTGAACTCTGGCTACTTTGAATTCGAGCAAATATGTTTTGTCCTTGTAACTCACATATAGAAATATTTTTCCCAGGACGTCTATGCTTGCACCGGAATAACCACTTAACTTTGTTTTCGTCTGCAATAAACACTCCTGGCCTATATTTAACTTTTCAAAATAATGTAACGGCAAAACATTTACATCAGCTCCTGTATCTAATTTAAATCTAATCCAAGTTCCACATATTTTTAAGCTAAGATTCCAATCACTACTATTATTTAAGGAATAGATTACCTGTTCGTCAGATTCCTCGATATAATGTACGCCACAAACGCGTGCAAAATGGTTCATCCCTGAACATCGCACACACCTTTGACCATATGCCGGGCACTCAAACTTTTTATGCACAATTCCACAATATTTACACATTTTACTCGAACCCGGGACCGCACGCCCCTGGTTCACGTTGAAGTCGCTCGCCGCTAGGAGACGCCCGCGCGGCCGCGGCGCAAGCGCATGCGGTGTGCGCGCCTCCGGCGGCGCCCGTCCGGCCCGCCAGCGCGCGGCGCGCCGCACGCTCTCCGGCTCCGCCGCCGCCACATCGCGTCCCGAGCTCCGAGCTCGCCCTCTTGATGACGTCATCTTCGACTTCACAAACGAAACCTCTTTCTGCGATCGATTAACTTGATGAACGTTATACAATTGTGTCTCTTCTCTTTCAGGTTTGATTTTTTCCGAGTTCGTTCGAGATGCGATAGCTGCACGACAAATATCCATAGCCTTTTTTAACGACAAATCATCTTCTCTTAGCAAGCGTTCACGAATTGCCGAACTAGAAATGCCACATACCAATCGATCCTTGATAAGTTCATCATGTAAATCACGAAATTCACACGTTTGAGCTAACTTTCTTAGCTCAAAAACGTACTGTTCAATGGATTCATTGTCTTGTTGATGACGCATAAAAAACTTGTGACGCTCGACCGTAACATTCCTTTTTGTATGAAATTGCTCATCTAACGTTTTCCAAACTTGTTCAACAGTCGTACATTTGTCCGGCAAACGATCCAAAATATCTCGACACTGTTCACCCACCACATGCAACAGAATATTCACTTGAATTTCTACTGACTTCTTGGTTAATTCGCACGCTTTACTGTATATTTCATAACTTCGCTTCCATTTTGTCCACCTCTCATTGAGGCTCCAGGCGTCCGATGCATTCTTATCGAAGCAAAACGAAGACGGCGGTGATAATACACTATCCATGTCTAAACTTCAACCACTTTTCCACGTTTTATTTTTATTTAACGACTGCGCCATGTGAAGAGTGCCAATCAAACACGAGCGTTAGGCATGTACTGATTTATTATCTTCACATGACCGATCTCATATACATATATTTCATACTACCCTCACAATATGTAGTTTTAAAATTACAGGAGCTCAAAGATTTGTATGTAAATTTTAAGACCGCGTAACTTTGAAACCGAATATTTTAACAGAAATCTGGAAAACCACAGACATAGATATTAGTTTCTAGAATATGTCTGTAAAATTTCATGGACTTAGGTTGCTTAATATTCAAATGAAATTGGAACTACGATTGTATGAAACGAGTGACGGAGAGAGCCCTCTTAAAAGGTTTTTTGTGGTAAAAGTTGGCACCCAAGTGTGGGGCTGTCTTTACATTATGTTTTGGTAATTGTAAGTAATGTGTTAGTTTGTCGATTTATTGAACATCCATTTCTATTAGACACAAAATTAATGATACACTTTGTGTATTAACATTAAGCCTCAATAGCTCAACGGTTGAGGAGCGGACTGAATTCCGAAAGGTCGGCGGTTCAAAGCCCACCCGTTGCACTATAATATTGTCGTACCCACTCCTGCCACAAGCTTTACGCTTAATTGGAGGGGAAAAGGGAGTATTAGTCATGATTAGCAGCATGGCTAATATTCTTTTTTTTTTAATTAATGACGATTCATTTAGATTTAAGTTAGAGCTTTACATTGACTCTATTTTCTCGTAGCTGTCTAGCACAAGAGCTATTGAAATGAATAGGCACCTAGTACCTAAATATTCACTTGCAATGACGGAAACTAAACGCTAATCCGGTGCGGGTGAGCGCGGGTGACGTGCGGGTGTGCGGGGCGTCCCCCCGCCTCATACCCCGATTGCCATCTCGATCTGTCGCGTACTATAGGTACAGATGCAGCGGTGGAACTAAAATTCATCCCTGATTTCTACGTAACTTTTTAGGGTTCCGTACCTCAAAAGGAAAAACGGAACCCTTATAGGATCACTTGTTGTCACGTTGTCTGTCTGTCTGTCTGTCTGTCTGTCCATCGTGTCTGTCAAGAAACCTATAGGGTACTTCCCGTTGACCGAGAATCGGAAAAAGACCCGAGTACGGAACCCTCAGTGCGCGAGTCTGACTCGCACTTGGCCGGTTTTTTAACAAAACACGATAAATGTAAAGGACCCGCGTCTTTCATCCGTAACCTCTGCCCGTAAACGATTTTTTATCTTTTCTAATGAATGCGATACAGAGGTGTCGCGACACTGTGATAATAAACTCAAGTGTCGATGGAAGCGCTTACACAACGCTCTAAAAGACACAAGCGATGCATATTAGGTTATCTGTGACTCCTAATATGCTTTTTAGCGTCCCGTAAAAAAAATGTAAACGGGTAGACTTTTTTAACTAAAAAGACGAGCTTGTTTGGGGTTCTGTCTATCTGTTTGTCTATCCGTCCGTCCGTCCGTCGTGTCTTTCAAGAATACCTATAGGGTACTTCCCGATGACCTAGAATCATGAAATTTGGCAGGTAGGTAGGTTTTGTAGCACAAGTAAAGGAATAAAATCCGAAAACCATGAATTTGTTGTTACATCATTAAAAAAAATTAAAATGTGTTTCAATTTTCAAAGTAAGATAACTGCACCAAGTGGGATATCATATTAAAGGGCTTTACCTGTACAGTGTACCTTCTAAAACAGATTGTTATTTACTTTATGCATAATAGTTTTTGCTTTATCGTGCAAATTGTCGGAAAAAATACCCGATACGGAACCCTCGATGCGTGAGTTTGATTCGCCCTTGGCCGGTTTTTTTATTTTGATACAAGTTAGCCCTTGTTTGCGGTCTCACCTGATGGTAAGTGATGATGGATTCTAAGTGAAAGTGGGCTAACATGGAAGAGGTATGGCAACAGATCGGCACCTTTTCCTTTTATATAACTATTTAGATAATGACCGTCAAAGTTATTAGCAACCAGCAGAACCCTACCTTGCGTTTTCTGACTCGCACTTGTTCAATTATTCAGGTATAGACTATAGAGCAATCAATGCTGTATATTTGAGCGGTATATCTCTTGAATTGAGTTGTAGGCGCATTGTTCGAAACCAAATAGTTTGATAGGCGTGTGCCTATGAGTAACGTTGACAAAAAAAGTGAAATAAAAACAAATAAAACATTTTTTTAAGTAAAACAAATTCTGGGAATCCAGTACCTACTGCACAAGTCATCGTTGTCGTTGCAAGTATCAACAACAAAAGCACGAACGCATAGGTAACGAATAAAATGTGTCTACTTATCGACTATTTTGGACTGCGATTTCGTTCCAATTTATTGAGGAATTAAGGCTTAAAGAAGTTCTTACATAACAAACAAAGAGATCGACTTCTAGATTTATTTTAATATTATTAAGGACCTAAACTTAAAAAAAAGTTTTTTTTTCAAATTTAACTTTTACCTAGCACATTATTCCTATCAAGAAGAACCAAGAAATAAATCGTTGATTGCTTTTTTAACCAAAGATTTTTAATTCGAATCCTTCAAAAGGATATTCCTCATATTGCTGGATCGAGTTAAATCCACGCTATTTCATTTATTTGTTTTATTTTAGACTAACCGACATACTTAGCTCAGAGGGTTGCAAAGCTCAAAAGTTATGAGCAGGGCTTATAGTTTGAAAAGCCGATAGACGCTGGGGTCTCAAGGTGCTGAAATGGAGACCTCACACCGAAAAGCGCAGCGTTGGAAGACCCGTCTCTAGGTCGACAGACATCAATCGAATCGCAGGGAGCCGCTGGATTTAGGCGGCGCAAGATCATGACTTGTGGAAGTCCCTACAAAGAGACTTGTCCAGCCGTGGACGTCTATCGGGTGATGATGATAATGATTTTTATTTTGTAAAGTAAAATAGGTATGTGTAAATGCAATATTTAATTTCAATAATGATCCAATGATCTTTTTTGCTGGCTGTACATCAAACAGAAACGGTTAAGCGCAATCGGAAACGTTCGAACGATTATAAAAGGCACCATTTGAATGTGAATGGCTGGTGTCGGATTACCCTTTCCGCACTTGAATTACAAACGGGTTGGGGATAAGTGAATCTATCTATGGAAAGTCAGCCTTTACAGAATGCAAAATTGTAAATTCTGTGTAAATCAATGGAAAATCGTGCAAATGCTTTTTCTATTTGTAAACACTTAACTCCCAAATCCCAATGTCAATGCGAATAAACATTAAATCAAACAGATTGGGGTCTATAAGGCCCTGTAACGGATTTGAGGATCTAGTTTTTCCACGAGTTATGAGATTTAGAACAAAACTTCAATCTTCTCTCAATTTTCTCTTTTGAAATAGACATATTGTGTTTCATATATTTTGAATATTATCATACAGGTACCTAATCACATGGAAAACGTCCTTAATAGTACTTTCACGACGCAACTAACTCACCGTCATTTATTTATTTATTTATTTATTTGTACCAGAAAGTTGTAACAATATAAATAAAAGGAAAGAAAAAGTGGACAGGGAAGCACTTATCTCTATAAGAGATCTCTACCAGTGACCCTTGGCAGTGCGAGAGGTTGTAAATGGAGTAGAATAGGTACAGCAAAGATAGACAGTAATCATGAAAAATAAAAAATAAATATAGTAGATATTATGTTATAATATATACTTACAAATATTTATATATTAAAATAGACTTACAAAAACATATATACCTTAATACATAAATATATACTTATAGTCATAAATATATCTTATAATATATACCGATAAATATATGTAAACAATATGTTATGACAGAGAGGAAAGATAGTGCTGTTTCAGACGAAGTTTGAAGGTGCTGATGGAAGGGTTATTTTTAAAAATACTGTCAGGTAGTGAGTTCCAAAGGCGAGTTGCGAGTACCGTAAAAGATTTAGCATAAAATATAGTGTTGTAAGGGGGAACTGCAAGTGAGTTTAACTTGACACACGAACGCACTGGCATCACCCGAGGAGCGGCTTCGTTGAAGCGCTCACGCAAGTAAGAGGGGGAGGATGAATTTAAAATCTTAAAGAGTAGCGTGAGAATATGAGTATTCCGGCGAAGTCGAATAGGGAGCCACTTTAACTTATTTCGAAATTGAGAAACATGGTCGAATTTGCGCAATCCGAAAATAAAACGGATGCACAAATTCTGAAGGCGATCTAGTTTATCAAGCAGCTCCTCGGTTGCATCTAAATAGCAGACATCGGCGTAATCTAGGAGAGGAAGCAGAAGAGATTGTGCGAGTAAGATTTTAGTTTTAAGAGGAAGGAAATTCTGCAAACGTTTCAAGGAGTGAAGGGAGTAGTGCATGCGCTTACTCACTTCATTAATGTGACTTGCCCACGATAAATGGCCGTCCAATATCACGCCAAGATTTTTAGTTCTTTCGGTTAGCGTAATAGTTACCCCATCGTAGGCTATTGCAGGGAGATTTTTTAAATCAGCACGTTTTTGCACGTCAGCAATTTAGTTCTCCAAATCTCGTAGGAACTTTTTGATTTTCCGGGATGAAAAGTAGCCACTTTCCACGCTGATTTCAAAGGGCAAAGGAATCCTTTCCGAGCGAGTGAGATGAAAAATCTATTTTTGAATCCCACACTTTTTGTTTGTAACATCCGTCAGGTCGATTTTTCGAATAAAATGTAGCCTATGTCACCTGGACCATAATAATGAATCGATTGAGAATTCATTTATCAAAATCGGCTCAGTAGTTTAGGCGCTAGGGTGGAACACATATAGATACAAACCTACATACATACATGTAAGAGTAGGAGAACTAGCTCCAATAAAACTCGCGCCATTGTTATTATTCATCACAGTTTATTATCAAACTTTTAACCATCTTTAATATTACTTTTATCCAAATAAACCTTTACAAATACTTTTGAATCATCAAATGAATCTACCACTGGTTCGGAACGCCTTTCCTGCCGAGAAGAACCAGCAAGAAACTCAGCGGTTGCTCTTTTCAAAGATTTGATTTACAATAAGATTCGATTTACAATATTTTAACCGAAATTACATTTAACCGTCAAACTTAAACGAACAAATTTGAAAGAAGTTAAGAAACTCAACATTTAAACCAAAGTTACAATTAACTGTCAAACTAAACCGAATAAATTAAAAAGGTAGACAAATTCAACGTGTTATCACTTCGACTGTCGATAATAGAATGCCGCTCCGTGTTGTTTCGGATTGACTATGCTGCGTAGGCCCTACTGGCCGCTACAGCGTCACCGGGGGGGGTGGCAAGCGCGAAGCTCCGCCTGGGATGAGCCCTAGGGCTCGAAGAAAATAGATGTAGAGGTCGGAGGCAACGTCCTCCTAAGGGCGCCTCCTGTGAGGCTCGGACCACGGCTTAGGCTGACGTTGGGATGGGTGGATTGGTCGGACTAGCTAGTCCACACGTCCCCGAGGCCGTGGCGTGAGTCCACGTCCGGGTGACGTAAGAAATCGGGGACCTCGTCTTCGCCGGCGAAGACGCTGTAAATTGTTTGAATCGTGTAGCCCTACAAGAAAGGGAGCATTGTCCGTCATAATTTGGTCGTCGGGATCGTTAAGGACGTGCTTTGGGCGTCTTTTGTCGGGAGGGTCGTTACGGTCGGGGGTATAAGTTGATGCCCCAACTACCAGGGGGTTGGGGTGTTTGGTGGCTTTCTCAAAATAATTTTTGGAAAGTTGTTTGAAGTAATAGGCTATGGTCGGGAGCTGGAGGTCTCTATGGAGGTCTACATTACGCACGTACCACGGGGAGCCTGTGGCCATGCGCATGAATTTGTTTTGTAGGACTTGGAGGGGTTTGAGGGAGGAGGGTGGCAAATGTGCAAATGCGATGCAGGCATATGACATTATTGGCCGGATGCACGTCTTATATAGCGTGACTTTATGTCGGAGTGACATTTTGCTCTTAGCGCAAATCATGGGATAAAGACGACTCATAACATACGATGCCCTTTTACGGACTCTACGTATGTGCGCCTTGAAGCTCATCTTATTATCGAAGGTTACACCCAAATACTTGGTATTAGTTTGCCAGGGAATGGGGCGGTCGTAAAGGGTTAATTCGGTCCGTCGGAGTGTGTCAAGTGATTTTCTTTTTGCCTTTTGAAAGAGCACTGCTGCGCTTTTCTCCGGGTTAACCTCTATTCTCCAGAGGCGGAACCAGTGGCCTAGGCTACTGACCGCCTTTTGGAGTCGAGCTTTAACAATTTGGAGTTTTACATGAGAGCTGAATAGAGCGGTATCGTCCGCGAACTGAGCTATGTGGACATCGGGGGATCTGGGAATGTCGCTGGTGTACAGCGCGTACAAGAGGGGTGAGAGCGCGGAGCCCTGAGGGACACCTGCTCGGATAGGCCTTGGGGAGGAAAGAGTCCCGTCCAGTCGGTAGCGGAAAGTTCGATTGGTGAGAAATTCTCGTAGTAAGTGTACGAGTCTTTCGGGCACGCCTAGATGGTATAGCTTATATATTAAGCCGGCGTGCCACACCTTGTCGAAAGCTTTGGCTACGTCAAAGAAGAGGGCTCCCGTAGGGACACCATTCACACTGAATCGATTGAAGTTGTGAAGGATGTGCTCCGTGAGGCGGTGCACTTGGTGGACGCACGAGTGTCTGGATCGGAATCCGAATTGCTCGTCGTTTAGGAGGTTTTTCTCCTCTACCACGGACTTAAGTCGGCTGAGTATGACTTTCTCATACACTTTGCCAAGGGTGTTGAGTAAGCTGATGGGTCGGTAACTTGTAGGGAGGTTCCTAGGTTTGCCTGGCTTGGGGATACCTATGACGGTAGCTTCTTTCCACCTATCGGGGAAGGAGCAACCCGCCATGAGGGTGTTAAAAATGACAACCAGGAGGTTGATTAGTATATCGGGGAGTAGCTTAAGGGTTTTGTTATTAATAGAATCGGGACCTGGAGCTTTTTTGGCGTGTAATTCCTTGATAATTTGACGAACTTCGTCGCTAGTCGTCGGGGGGATGGGGTCGCCTTCTGGGGCGGAAGAGAAGATAGTTTCTAGTTTGCTTTCAACTAGTTCTATTTGGGCTTTGTCTATAGAGATGGTGCTCGGGGAGCATTGGGATTCTAGACTGTCGGCCAAGCATTCGGCCTTATCGACATCTTCAAAAGCGGGAGGTTGGTTGGGACGTAAAAGTGGAGGAGTGGCCGAGACAGGGTCGGCTTTGAGAGCTCTCGCCAGGCTGTAGTAGGCTACATGCGAAGGCGTTAGTTCACTCAGCCTCCTGTCCCATTGTTCGTCGCGGAGTTCGGCAAGGCGAGCCTTAACCTCCCTCTGGGCTTTCCAGAGTTCTCTCCGGTTGTCGGCGTTTGGACATGCGTCATGGGCTCTACGTCTAGCGTTTTTGATTGTGATAAGCTCTCTAGCGTCGTCCGGCAGCTGTCGACGGGTGAAACCGTTCGGCATCTGTCGGGAGCAGGCGCTGAGAGCATCGCGGATGTGGTTGGTAAGGTGCAGTGAGGCTGCATGCGCTTCATCTAAGTTATCTATGGTGTCAGGAATTTGGGATATGTGCACTGAGTCTATAGAATTAAGTTGCTCGGCGAGCTTCTTGAAATCAATGACTGTTTTTGTCGGGGGGGCCGCGGTGGGCGGGGGTCCTAGCCGCATTAGGACGGGACGGTGGTCTGAACATAGCTCGGATAGAACCTCTAAGGGACTCACCTGAAGGGCGATGTTCTTCAGAAGAGCTATATCGAGTATGTCCGGTCTGTCTGTTGCAATGTCGGTCATTGGGTAACGAGTCGGTGTGTCAGGGGCTATAACTATGAAGTTAAGATCGGGCCTATGAGTCAGTCTTTCGAGTTGTCGTCCTCGTGTATTCGGGGAGCGGCAATTCCAACTTTGATGTTTGGCATTAAAGTCTCCAGCCAAGATGACGGAGTCTCCTAATGAGAGGAGTGCGCGGATGTCGCTTTCTAGAAGGTCTTTCAAAGGAGAGAGATAGATTGATGCTAGTATGATCGACGGATGGCCGGTCATACTCACCTGACATATAGAAGCTTCCATATTGGTTAGTTGTGGAGGATCAAGAGGAGTGCAATGAAGGGCCCTTCTGTAGTATATGGCAGTGCCACCCTTAGCAGTGGCCCTGTCATTTCTAATTAAGTTAAAATTGGCAATTTTAGGGTTATTTCTGCTAGGTTTCAAGAAGGTCTCTTGAACTAGGAGGATGTCTGTTTGGTGTGCACATACAAAGTCGCGGACTTCGTCCATTTGGTCGATAAGGCCGTTTGCGTTGTAAAACGCGACAGATAGGGAGTGGGGTTTTAATCTACCTGTGGTCGTACTACCCATTAACGGTTGAGTTGAGGTTTTTTATGGAGAGGAGGAGACCCAGATGCTGGGTGAGTGCTGAGACGGGATCTTTCTTGAAGGTCCGAGCAAAAACTTCCATCTCCACTATGTCAATAGTGGCGAGGACAGTTTGAATTAAACTGAGATTATCCGCAGCGTTTATTACTGCGGACGTCTGGAGGGTTTGTTCCGTTAGGGTTTTGGGCTTAGGCGAGGGCGCGGGAGCCTTGACCGGGGCTGGCTGGGCGGGCTTGGCTGGAGGAGCCTGGGTGGGTTTGGGCGCAGGGGGATTAGCCCTGGGAAGTGGTTTGTCCCACGCGTTTGTGGCCGGAGCCGGTGCGGGGACGAATTTTTGGGTCGGTTGGGGGGCTGCGGCGGGTTTGCGGCCGGCCGGTTTGACCCTTCGCTTGGGTTCTTTGGGAGCTTTAGGGCATCCACGATAGTTCGCGGTATGTCCTTGGGCCTTACAAAGAACACAGCTTGGGGGCTCCTCGGTCGGTTGCGTCCTAGGGCAGTCGGAGGTGCCGTGGTCCCCTAGGCACTTTACGCACCTAGGGTGGGCGAAGCAATTTCTTGCGGAATGGCCGTATAATTGGCAGCGGTGGCATTGGCCCAATCTGCCGCGGTTATGGGGGGGTTCAATTCTTAGGCCGGTGAGGCGACATACCGAAGTAATGTTGTTGATTCTCTTACCCGCGGGGGTAAGTTCTAGGGTAACGAGCACCATCTCGTAGGGGACTTTGGTTCTGGGATGGTACATCCTGTGAACCTCTAGGACTGGCAGCTCCTGGGAAAGGAGGTCTGCCTTAATGAGCTCAGTGTTGAGCTCTTTGGGAAGGCCGCGGATGACTACGCGCAGCACGCGTTCGTCGGGAAGAGCGTAGGTATGAAAACCTACATTCTCCTGTCGGAGAGTCTTTGTCAGCAGGCGATGGTCGCCTGACGTTGGGCATTGGACTTTAATGCCTATGGCGGTCGAGCGGGCACTCGTGAAGGAGATGCCCTGCTGGTCTATTAGAGGCAGTATGCGCTGCCAGCTGAGCTTCTCTCTAATGAAGAGAGGAGGGACTTTCTCCCTTGGCGGGTCCTCCATGGGAGAGTCTTCCGACTCTTCCTCGGGGGTCGCCTGAGAGGTGGAGGGATGGGACTCAGCGTCTGTGGCTGCGATGCCTACCTTTTTGGGTGGGTTTGCATGGGATTTTGAGGCCTTTAGCTTTCGCTTCTGGGCCTTGGATTGTACGGTGGTGAATTCCTCCGTTTCTGATGAGGCTGGTGAGGTCTCGGAGTGAGGCTCCTTGGTAACTATCGGGAGAGTTTTGGGGGCTGAAGGCCCGGCAGGGGTCTTGGAGAGAGGCTCCTTAGCGTAGTTAGGGGTCGGCGGTTCTTCATCCTCCATAGCCATAGCCGGAGGAGGAGAAGCTGGGGGTTGACTGAAGCGCAAAGGCTTCCGCGTCTGGTTTACCTTAAATTTATTAAGGTAGTTGGGGTTGACTTTTATTAAGTCGGCAATTAAGGCAGTCATGTCCAAGTCTTTTAGCATTGTTTGGGGCATTTCCAGGCCCTGATGGGGCCCGGGAGTGGGTTGGTCGGGGTTAATGGGGCCCATGGTGGGCCCGGTAGCTATAATTAGGTCCCCCCTGCCAAGGCAGGGAGGTGAGTACCTAATGTGAGGCCCTAGTTGGGTCCCTGTCCTTGGGTGACAGGGGTGTGGACCTAAGTTGCGCTTAGACTAGTGTACTCACGGAACCTGGACCCTAGAACTACACTTCACTAAACACAACGCAGGAACAAATCCGATGGCAATCCAGAACACTTGCAGGGCACTGAGGCGAACACGCGCGAGGGAGTTCGAAACTGAGCGGTGGTATGCGTAGCGCATGGAAAGACGTCCGCACGGGGCGGAGGCCAAGCACGGAATCCATGCCGCTCCGCTGGACCGCTTCGCTTTTAAATACTATCGTGGCGGTGGGGTTCGGAAACGTCGACGACGTACGATGCGTCATTGAGGATTCTACTCGTCATTCGATCTATGAATTACGTGTCTCATTATTGCGCCGATATACATAGGCTACTAAAATCATAACCCTTCCTTTTTTTGTTTCAGATTTCCCCGCTCGCTTCGCTCTATCAATAAGTAAATACTCGAATTACTTACTTGGATATGCCGACGTCACCTTTACCAAACTAAATAAAAAATAAACCAACATTACGTTGTTTTACTAAATACCAATCTATCACTGACGATGAGACATAAAAGAAAGCTATATAGGTCTTCTTTTTGATCGCCTTCATCACACCCACATTATACTGTTATTTAATAGATAAAATTTATAGGTTGCTAATTTACCCTTATATCAATTAAAAAGAAAATGTAATAGTCACTGTTTTTAGGGTTGCGTACCTCAATAGGAACCCTTATAGGATCACTTTGTTGTCTGTTTGTTCGTCTGTCCATCTGTCCGTCTGTTGTGGCTGTCTGTCTGTCTATCTGTCTGTCTGTCTGTCCGTCTGTCCGTCTGTCCGTCTGTCGTGTCTGTCAAGAAAACCTATAGGGCACTTCCCGTTGACCTAGAATGAAATTTGGCAGGTAGGTAGATCTTATAACACATGTAAAGGAAAAAAATCCGATAAACGTGAATTTGTGGTTCAAAAATATTAAAATGTGGTCATGAACAATTTCAATTTTTAGAGCATGACGATAGCTATACCAAGTGGGGTATCATATTAAAGGGAATCTGAACATTTAAAACAGTTTTTTTTATATTTATCATGCAAAATGTCGGAAAAAATACCCTCGGTGCGCAAGTCCGACTCGCACTTGGCCGGTTTTTTAGTAAGTAAGTCATACTATATACAACCAAATATCCACATTTATTTCTCACACAGAATAACCCGTAGCAATTCGGAAATGTTAATGCGTTTGAGCGTAGAACTACCCAAGTGGAACTAAACTACCCCATATTAGAGACAATCGAGTGGATTTAACCGTTTTGAAATTCCCGCAACATTATTTCAATGTTTGAAGAACTAGTACCTATTTTAATAGAGTAGTAGATAATATTTTTACCTCATCATCATCATCATCATCATCAGCCTGTGGAAGTCCACTGTTGGACATAGGCCTTCTCTATAGAGCGCCACCACACTCGGTCCTCAGCCTTCCTCATCCAGCCACTTGTACCTCTCACTAGGTAATGATGACGACTTCGTCCGCGTGATCCGATGAATCCCGTGGGAACTCCTTGAATTTCCGGGATAAAAAGTAGCTTATATCCCTCTCCGACATGCAAACTATCTCTGTACTAAATAGATGCCGCCCGCGACTTTATCCATTTGGAGTTAGATTTTCTTAAACCTGCCGGACCTCTTTGTTTTTTCGGGACAAAAAGTAAAAAGTTTGTCAAAATTGGTAAAACGGATGGGTCGTGAAAAGCTAGAGATAGATAGACAGTCTTACGCATTTATATTATTAAGTAGTACTAATGGATTTTTATTTCAAAATACTATGAATTTTAATCCGTCACATCATGTACCATCTTGTGCCCTGCCTTCCATCAATTTGACAAAACAAGGGGTTCTAGTGTAAAGCCAGACCTAGAGAGATATAGGAACTTATTATTACACAAACTAGGAGGTACTTACGGTGTAATAACGATATTTTATTCAAATTGGAACGTAATGAAACAACGGCTGGATGCTAACTGACTGTTTATTAAGAAATGCACAAGTACCTGCATTGTGCAACATTATTAGTTGCTCCGAACACTACACTTTTCCCCCCTTTTTAAACCCAATAGAACATAGTTATCACATAGTTATTAAACTAGACCTTCTTCTTACGATGATATGCTCGCAAAGCTCTAGCGGACGCGCCTGGGGGCGGCGGTGTTGGAGAGTGCACATCTTCCGGCGCCTGCGTTTCACCCTCGCCCCCAGGCGACCCGACCGCGTCTTCGAATGTAACGTCGGCATCGCTATCCACCGCTACTCTTTCATCATCCTTCTCTCCCTTCTGCTCCGCTTCCTGCCCGAGGGTGCTAGTTCGCGCGAGAGAATAACGATTTTTTTTATTTACTTTAATTACCTGATCTCGATGCCTACGCCATTCTACCCCATTTCCCATATCCACTTTATAAGACACCGGTCCCGTCTGACTGACTACTACTCCCTCTGTCCATTTATTCCCTTTAGAGGAGTAATCTCGCGCCATTACTGTATCTCCTATACCCACTTGTCTCTGCATTCCCCCTTTCTGATTAATCTGGCGCTCTTGTGCCGAGCGCACGACCAAAGATACGTCGGGACGCAATGCGTCCAGTCGGCCCCGCAATCGCCGGCCTAGCATCAGTACTGCAGGGGACACACCGGTCGTGGCGTGTTCACAGTTTCTATATTGAAATAAAAATTTATTTAGGGCAGCTGACACATTTTCTTTGACAAATAAAGCGCGTTTGATTACTTTTTTAACGGTTTTCACCATATTTTCAGCCGCACCGTTACCCTGCGGTCGATACGGTGCCGTCGTTACACTCTTAATACCGTTATTAGCACAGAAATTCTTAAAATCTAAGGCGCTGAAAGGCGGGCCGTTGTCAGTTACGAGCTGGGCGGGCTGACCAAATCTAGCAAATAATGTCTGAAAGGCCAAAATCGTCGACTCCGCATCCGTACGTGTCATACTGATCACTTCTACCCACTTTGAATGAGCATCTAAGACGATCAAATATTTCTTACCTGCACATTCAGCAAAATCGGCGTGCACGCGTTGCCACGGGCAAAGTGGGTACTCCCAGGGATGAAGTGTGGCGCGGGGTGGGGAGTCGCGGACTATCCGACACGCTTCACATTCTCGACACAAGTCCTCGATATCGCGATCTAAACTAGGCCAATAGACATAGCTACGAGACACATTTTTCATTTTATTAATGCCCAGATGGCCTTCATGTATTTCCTTTAACACGCCTTCACGCAATGATGGCGGAACTATAATTCGATATTTATAAATTAAACAACCCAGTTCTAAAACTATCTCATTTCGCCTCGCAAAATAAGCTTTTTCCTCCTCGCCGCCCGCTACTGACGACGGCCAACCAAACATCACAAAGCCGACTATTTTACTTAATAAGGGGTCTTTCTTTGTCTCCTTACTAACGTCTTTAAAACTAATCGGCAAGTTCTCTTCGATAAGTTGAACATAGCTTACGCACTCCGAAGGGGTCGCCCGTCGGCACGGCAATGGCAGGCGGGACAAAGCATCGGCCGGGCCGTTGTCCGAGGAACGCACGAACTCCACCGTGAAGTCATACGCCGACAAGCGCGCAGCCCACCGCTGCAAACGGCTGGCGGCCGTCTGGGGGATTCCACATTTCTTTCCGAAAATGAAGCTTAAGGGCTGGTGGTCTGTGCGCAATATAAACTGTCTACCGAATATATACTGGTGATGTTTTGTAATGCCAAAGAAAATAGCTAGTGCCTCTTTATCAAGTTGGCTATAATTTTTTTCGGTATCATTTAATGTTCGCGAAACACAGCTAACAGGGCGTTCACTGCCGTCCGGATAACGGTGCGCGAGCACAGCGCCCAAGCCATACGCGCTGCTGTCCACGGACAGTACCAACGGCCGACCCTCTTCATAGTGAGCTAACACCTTATCACCCAACAGTGCGCTCTTGGCCCCCGAAAACGCGGCCTCGCAACGTGCATTCCATTTCCAAGTTACATCCTTTTTCAGTAACGCGTGTAACGGAAATAATAATGTACTGAGGTTCGGTATAAATTTCCCATAGTAGTTCAATAATCCAAGAAAACTTTTTAATTGTGTCACGTTTTCGGGGCGTGGTGCGTCGTGTATCGCTTCTATTTTATTCGGATCAGGGTGCAACCCTGATTTATCGATAATGAAGCCTAAATACTTCACACTAGGTTTCAGAAAACTACATTTACTTAACTTAACAGTAAAACCCATCGACCGCAACCGTTCAAGTACCGCTCGTAAATTGGCTAGGTGTGTTTGTCTGTTTGAGCCCGTCACACAAATGTCGTCTAAAAATACTACCGTTCCAGGAATCCCTCGTAATGTTTCCTCCATTAATTTTTGGAATTTTTCAGGAATGCATGATAACCCGAATGGCGTGCGGCGGTATACGAAAGTACCTATATGCGTGGTAATAGCAGTATAGGCTTGCGAGTCCTCGGATAACATAACCTGTTGATATGAATGCTTTAAGTCTATTTTCGAAAACTCTTCCCCCCCACTCAATGAAGCAAATAGTTCCTCAATTCGAGGCAAAGGATAAAAATCACGTTTTAATTTCGGGTTAATTGTGACTTTATAGTCTCCGCATATTCGTATTTCACCGCACGCTTTTACAACCGGTACGATCGGCGTGCCGTACTCCGAGTGGTCCACGCGGTACATGTACCCCTCGCGCTCGAGTCGCTCGAGCTCGGCCTGCACCCGGCCGCGCAGCGCGAGCGGCACCGGTCGGGCTTTCACATACACGGGTTCCTGGTCCGTGAGCTGTAATTGAATGGTCTTCTTACAAGTGCCTAACGTATCCGTAAATACTTCTGGAAATTCGGCGGTTAACCGGTCCACAAATCGATCGTCGGCTATCTCTTTTAATGTGATTTGTCTAACGTCTAAAGCTCGAAGCCAATCTCGGCCCAGCAAAGGTCGAGAACCGTTTTGTATTACATATAATGTCAAGTTAGGTACACGCACTTCCCCAACCGTGACATCTACATGCACATACCCCAACGACTCGATCTGTGTACCCGAATAACAACGTAATATTAAACTATCGGAGATTAGTTTTTTATGAGAAAAAAGTTTATAAAAAAGTTGATCACTAATCGCCGAAATACGACTACCCGTATCAATTTCACATTCCAAGAGATGCTCGTCTATTTGCACTTTAAGAAAATATGGTCCGTTACCTTTGGCTGCCAGTTCGAGGTTAAAGAAGTCGTCTTCCTCCGAGACACTTCCATCCAGCACACAATTATTACGCACATTAGACTCGTAATTACGCACTTCATCACACATTATTTTTAGGTGCCCGCGGCGGAGGCACTTATCACAATTAAATTGCACATATTTGCACTTGTTTGCCCGATGCGGCTTTCCGCACCGCCAGCACCGCACAGCCGCACCCGACTCCGCCGGTCCCGACGCGCCGCGGCCGCCGCGCTCGCCGCGCCCGCCAGCAGCGCTCGACTCCGCCGGTCCCGACGCGCCGCGCCCGCCGCGCTCGCCGCGCCCGCCAGCCGCGCTCGACGGCGCGCGCGCCGTGCCGCGCCGCCCGCTCGCATGATGCAGGCCCTCGCCTGCCTCGCCGCCTGCACTCGAGGTCGATGTCGAAGTCATCGTAGACCCGCTCACCTCCGCATGCTTTTCTGCAGCCTCCAACGCAAGAGCTAGCTCCACAGCCTCCTTGTATTTGATGTCTTTTTCGGCGAATATTCTAGACCGCATCAGTTCGTTTGCCAACCCTGATACGAACTGATCTCTTAAATTTTCCTCTAACATCGTTCCAAAATTGCAAGTTGTTGCCAGATGTTTTAAGTTGTGTAGGTATTCCGTGAGGGACTCGCCTGGACGTTGACGACGTAAGCGAAAAACATGGCGCTCGGCTATTTCGGAACGTTTTGGCTCTAAGTGTTCCGAAACCAATTTCACTAATTCGTCGAAACTTTTCGATTCAGGATGCGCCGGCGAACATAAATCGCACATCAAAATGTACGTCGCTTCACCCACGATAGTAATTAACAATGGCACTTGTAATTCATCTTTCACTTCGTTTAAAAGAATATACTGCTTAACTCGCCTTATATACGCGGGCCACTGCTTGGAATTTAAGTCAAATGGTTCTAATTTACCTATAGGCATTGTATTTTTACAATATTCACTTTAAAACGCGTGGTAAATTATATAAAATACACAAACTCGTCGCCCGTGGAACGTAATGAAACAACGGCTGGATGCTAACTGACTGTTTATTAAGAAATGCACAAGTACCTGCATTGTGCAACATTATTAGTTGCTCCGAACACTACACAAATAACCTAAGGTAGCACTATAATAAGATTATTAAAATCCTATCTTCCATCGTCTCTCACCAGGTCAATCCGTAAGGGTCTTTTGTACCTTCATACATGTCCTTTCGCAGGAAACGGGTTAAGAGGGTTTTGATACAGCGCGCTTTATTTCATAGTTCTTTGATTAAGATAGAACAGGGGCCCATAGAAAACGTTGGAGGATGCATAATTAGGACTTTTCAAGAGGTCGTTAGGACCGAGGGCCGTGGGCACGTGAACTAGTTTTGGTTTAAGTTTTAACCCGGTTGGTTGGTTAAGTACGAAATTATTTTTTCAAGTTGAGCCTTTTTTAGTTTTTTTTTTTTGTGTTGGTGAAATTTCGCATGGTTTAGACTGGTTTGTATTATACTTCGCTAATGGCGAGAGAATGTGAGATGGTTTTATGTATTTAGTTAAAAATAAGTATAAATCCATACTAATATTATAAATGTAAAAGTGTCTGTCTGTCTGTTACCTTTTCACGGCCTATTCATTTAACCGATTTTGGTGAAAGGTACAGGGACAGCGAAGTCAATGTACAGGGATGATAGATTGCATCTCGTAGACGCATATATTATAGTCTATCCCGAAAAATTAAAGAGTTTCCAAAGGATTTTTGAAAAACCTAAATCCACTTGAATGAATTCGCGGGCCTCATCTAGTCACTAGTGATCCATTATTAGGATCCATTATTATCTGACGATAAGTACTTAAAAATGTTGATATGTATTTGTCAAAAATTGTACCTACACGTATAAAATTTTTGGCCAATCAGTCTTAAGTAACCATTACTTTTTTTTTAAGCGTAAATCGTGTGCCAGGAGTAGGTACGACAATTGTGAAACGGGTGGGGTTTGAACCGGCGACTTTCGGATTTCAGTCCACTCCTTTGACCGTTCAGTTATCGAGGCTCAAATGGTCAACGGATTACAGAAAGGTTGAGTTACTTCGGTCATTAGAATATTCAAGGTTTGTTACATAGAAGACTAGCCGATGCCCGTGACTTCGCCCGCGTGGATTTAGGTTTTTTGAAATCCCGTGGGAACTCTTTGATTTTCCGGGATAAAAAGTAGCCTATGTGCTAATCCAGGATATTATCTATCTCCATTATCAATTTCAGCCAAATCCGTCAAGTAGTTTTTGCGTGAAGGAGTAACAAACATACACACACACACACACACACACACACACACACACACACACACACACACACACACACACACATACAAACTTTCGCCTTTATAATATTAGTGTGATGTATTTTATGGCTTATCATAAACATCATATCCTCAATTTGAAGGTAAATTATTCCCTACCAACGTACTCACTAAGTTTAGGCCAGGGATGGCGAACTATTTTGGGTATGGCATGGCATGCATGGTTCAAAATTAAATTTAAAACTGTCAATCGATCTGTCCTTTTCATATTACATTAGTAAGAAGAGGATGCGAGTACTTTAAAATTTAGTTGTGCTCAGAATATCTTCTTCTCCCGGCAATCTTAGAAATCCTTGTTCATTTTGAAACCGTCATAAAATATCGAAAGGTTAAGTAGCCCTGCTTCTAATTAACGAAATAATAACTAAACAGGGCCAGTGGAATAATATTAGCAATTTAGCAAGGGTGAATCTCAAACGTGACTTTATAATTACGTCGTTATTCCTTCTGTGGCAGCTAACCGTTAAAAGCCTGATAAGGCTGCCTTTCCACCAAACATGCTAAAGTGTAAGTATTAAACCTTTAGATAAAGGCACGGTGTTATCTTTTATGAGCGCTAACTCGCCAACAAACAGCTGTGCAGTCTGTCAATCCGCACTGCGCCAGCGTGGCAGACTATGGCCTAAACTCTAAACCCTTCTCATTCTGAGAGGAGACCCGTACTCAGTAGTGGGCTGGCGATTGGTTGATCATAATGACGATGATATCATTTGACCTCGTGATGGTCAACCGGTTAAACTGTATACTTATGAAAGTATACCTAAGAAGTACCTACATATTTACTTTTACTTTATTTATAAGTAAACATGTTCTTAATGTAATCACTTAAAATCTCACTTTCCCACTTTGAAATTGATTCAGAAATCCAGTTTTAATGCTGTTACATTTGTAGCCATTTGTAACATTCGAGTAACTTGACATTGACATATATTTTCAATTTCGAGCCTTAGGTACGTTTTACATCATGGCGGCTTAGGTTTAGCGTAAAGCTTCGATAAAAAGTGGCGCAAAAATACAGGAAAAATTCTAGAATTGCCTCGTTCTAGTGACTAGCATGTTTAACTGCAGATGATGAGGTCCTGAGTTCGATTCCCGGGTTTCCAGTTAGGTATTGGGATCATAACTTCTTTTGAATTAAATCATCAAATGTATGTAGTATGTACTCATTATCTTCATTATTTAAAATCATAAATCATCAAATTTAATTCAAGATACATGATTTCAACTGTAAAAAAGCATTAAAATATATGTTTTTAGGGTTCGGTACCTCTAGAAAATCATGAACAAATAATTATACTATTTTCAATTTTCAAAGTAAGACAACTATACCAAGTGGGATATCATATGGGCTTTACCTCTAGATACATTCTAAAACAGATTTTTTTTATCAAAATAAATAACTAATATGCGATAAAACGCATAATAGTTTTTAGTTTATCGTGCAAAATGACGGAAAAAATACCCGAGTACGGAACCCTCAGTGCGCGAGTCTGACTCGCACTTAGCCGGTTTTTTTACTTAAAAAGTGTTGAATTTGAGTTGTTCCCTTTACAACTAGAGGCACACGGTTTACAAGCTGGCGCCACAGGTGAAACTAGTGCGAGATGAGCACCGCCCATTTCCTGGGCACAGCATTAACTGGACACTCGGACAGACTAACGGCATTCCTGTCTAGATAGCTCGAACAGCACGCGTTTAGGCTAAAGATACGACGGCGATCAGACAAATCGTCAGCCAAAATGCATGCGCTACGACAAGAACTTGTTCATGTAGCCGTACTTGGCTAGCGTGGTAGACTGTAGCCTAAACTCTTCACATTTTGAAAAGGGACGTCGCAGTAGTGGACCGGTGAAGACGATATCGATTTAAAAAATAGAACTTCGTTTAAAGTTTAAAAAAAAAGCGAAGTTAGAAAAATTTTTTTTTTATTCATTATAGGCATGCGCTTGACCACAATCACACCTAATGGAAAGTGGTGATGTGGCCTAAGATGGGACGCGCCTACCTTGAAGATGTCTATTCACTCTTCAATATTCAGGAATCTGCAATTTTTGACAAAAATATTGAAAGTACATAACTCTTATATGTGGTCATCGATAGAGTATTTCGTAAGATGTAATAAGCAATCAAAACGAGAAAATAATAAATTTATGGTTTTTTACGTCAACTTTGTTTTCTTTTCAGTTTATTTTAATATTATTTATTTAAAATAAAATAAAATATATGTTTTTTTTTACACCGAGTTTTTATTGGATTTTAGCTAAACGTCTAAAAAAATCGTATAGCTTATCGTAATTATTAAAATCTAAAGTCGAAGAGAAAACAACTTTTTGTGACAAAATTAATATAAATTCTATATAATTTCATGTTTTCATTATCTATTTACAGACGATATTATCTGTGCCAGGAATGCTATGACCATTTCTTGTCATGTTTTTGCTAAACGGTCATTAAATTTTCTTTTAACCAGTTTAAGGCAAGCAAAAAGCTTGTATCTGCTTTTTGAATATATTTCTTGGGATTTATAAAACTTGGTGGCAAAATATGTTTATAGAAATATTTTTTTTCATTTGTTTATGAAAATATATTAAATAATACAAAACACATAATGATAAACACATAAAATTAATAATTCTTTCAAATTTTACTCTATAACCACAACTTATTAATTTAAATATCAATATTCAAATCCAAACTACCTATTTCATATAGCCAACTTATGACTAATTTATGACTGCCGTACATTATTTTACTACTTACTTTATTGTTTTCAAAAGAGTGGTTTAAAAGTTCGAGGTTTACAGCCTCGATAGCTTAACGGTTGAGGAGCGGACTGAATTCCGAAAGGTCGGCGGTTCAAACCCCACCCATTGCACTATTGTCGTACCCACTCCTGGCACAAGCTTTACGCTTAATTGGAGGGGAAATGGGAGTATTAGTCATGATTAGCATGGCTAATATTCTTTTTTTTTTTAAATCTCCTATTTCTATATTCTAGCCAAAGCGAAATCCCAAACTTCCTTCGCAATAGTTTACTTTTGACAAAATTCTAAAATAAATAAACATGGTAGGAACTAATTTTCGGCTCGGTCGCATATCGGTTGAGTTGGCACAAAAACTCATTTCCATCACCCCATAGCGTCAGCTGTTACAACATGCAGTATTGACCCACATTCAAACACACATTTTATTCTGTTTTACAGACTTAGAAAAAACTGTGTTTTAGGGTACCGTATATTCAAAAGGAAAAACGGAACCCTTATAGGATCACTTTGTTGTCTATCTGTCTGTCTGTCTGCCCTGTCTGTCAAGAAAACCTATGGGGTACTTTCCATTGGCCAAGAATCATGAAATTTGGTAGGTAGGTAGGTCTTATAGCACAAGTAAAGGAAAAAAACCGGATAACCGTGAATTTGTGGTTATATCGCAAAAAAAATTATTTAAAACTGTGAATTTGTAGAACGTTATATCACAAAAAACAATGTGTTCATGAACAAATAAAATTAGTATTTTCAATTGTCAACGTAAGATAACTATACCAAGTGTGGTATCATATGAAAGGACAGCCACTAAATGTTGAAAACAAAACTGTGTAATAGGACACAGCAAAATAATTGTACCTAGATAGGTACCAAAACCGTATTTGATTAAAAAATTCCGATCAATGTAAAGCCCAAGCCGATACAAATTTCGATAGCTAACATGGGGTTTATTGCATAACACAGTCGCAAATACAGTCGCCTTTAAAACTGAAGATAATTGCTTCATGCGTCCCGTCCAAATCTTCAAGTCAAGAGTGAATAGGCAACTTCTAGGCAAGCGCGCTCTATCTTAGGCTGCATCATCACTTGCTAGCAGGTGCAAGTGCTAGTCTGTAAATTAAAAAAAAAACCCCTTTTGAAGAGCGTGCCACCATAAATAGTTCGCCTTCCTCATACACTTATTTTCCGTTCACTACCTTTTTCATAACTTATAATTTAAAAAACCCCCGACTCAAAAACCTCTATAAGAAAACTAGAAAAGAGCTGATAACTTTCAAACGGCTGAACCGATTTTCTTGGATTATAGCTAAAAACACTCTCGATCAAGCCGCCTATCAAACAAAAAAAACTAAATTAAAATCGGTCCATTAGTTTAGGAGCTACGATGCCACAGACAGATACACAGATACACACGTCAAACTTATAACACGCCTCTTTTTGGGTCGGGGGTTAAAAATAGTCTGATCATAATCAAGTTATCCTGATTGCGAAAGCGAAGCATAATAATTCCTCCAAGGCACTGACATCGGCGTGTACCAAAAAGCTGAAATATGCCGCGATTAAATTCCATCGAAAAAGTTTTATTTAACCGTCCAATCGGTTGACTGTGAAATTTTTCTCATCACCAATACACGTCCCATAACTGGCAAGGCTCCAACTAATATTGATTCATTAATTTCTCGCCATCGGGGAATTTATATCACGGTAGGGGTCTGGTAGGAAATATGATAATATTGCTAGGTACAAAATTATATGGACGCATTTTGAAAATTAACTGTCTATTATGTTCTATGGGTATTTATTTAAATTTACTTATTTCATATGATACACCATCGATTCACTGTATTAATCTATACTAATAAATAAAATTGGAGTGTCTGTCTGTAATTTCGAAATAACTACCACATATTAAGGTCATATGGTTATTTGAATGATACCATAACTGAATCACACGTTTTTAAAATTTTTGTCTGTCTGTCCGTCTGTCTGTCTGTCTGTCTGTCTGTCTGTCTGTCTGTCTGTCTGTCTGTCTGTCTGTTTGAAAAGGCTAATCTTCGGAACGGCTGAACCGATTTTAACGGGATTTTCACATACAAGTAGAGGATTGACCAGGGTGTAACATAGGCTACTTTTTTAACCGACTTTCAAGAAGGGAGTTGTGTTTTTCTACCTATGTACACTGAAATCTCCGAGATTTCTGAACCGATTTGCGTCATTTCTTTTTTAATCGATAGAGGAACTTTGCGACATTGTTTCATAAAAAATTCGGATTCCAACTCCTCAATCCTGATGCTGCAGGGGATCTGACCAATCCACGTGGGCGAAGCTGCGGGCATCAGCTAGTATTAAAAATAAGTCATAATTACTAATTATCTACCTATCGAGTCCGAGTAAAGGTACACACAGCATTATAGTTTATCCAGTCAAAAAGTAGCAGAAATATTAAACAATCTTTAAAAAACCTTAGAAACATAATGGCTACATATCACATAATAATATACTAACAAGATGATGCCCGTGACTTTGTCCGCGTGGATGTAGGTTTTTTGAAACCCCCGTGGGAACTCTTTGAATATCCGGGACAAAAGTAGCCCATGCCCTTTCCCGGGATGTAAGCCAATTCTGCACCGAATTTCATCAAAATCGGTAAAACTGATGGGCCGTGAAAAGCTATGAAAGCCCACGGAATTTACCATTTTTATGTTGTAAGCCTTCTCATAATTAATAAAGAGAACAAAAGTAAAACCATCTTTTTTCTTTGACAAAACCAATAAATATTATAATAAATAAAAAGGTTGCCTGGTAGAGATTGCTCCAAGCAATAAGGCCGCCTTTGCACACTTTGTTTTTTCTGTTTACTTCTTTCTGTGTTGTGTTCCTTTACATGTGTTTTTGTGTGCAATAAAGTGTTCTATCTATCTATAGTAGGAAGAAAAAATCGTATCATATTTTCCTCCTTTTAAAAGTAAAGATACTCAACTTTCATTTATATGAAAGAACTGGACTTCGTCTGTGTTGGTGAGTGTTTTTTTTTTTTGTAAAAACTGACTGGAAAGCGCTCTAAGGGGCTGCCGTGCGTGTGTCGGCGAGCGCCGGCACAGACGGGATCCATACTTGTATAGTTTAACTAACTTGTTACAAATAACTACAAACTTGACATTGGCTAATCTTTGTAAAGCCAGACGAGAGAGAAAAAAAGAACTGATATTCTTTCCAACCGATCAGCTAAGTCAACCTGATAGATTGGGATCAAAAGAAGACATATTTACGTCTTGGGTCGCCAAATTGTTTGCCCAATACAAGCTATAAATTCCCGTATCATCAATATTGGCTCTCGGGGCGATTTACGACGCTTAGCTGCCTTCTGCTCAGTCGTGGAGTTACGCAATGCCAAAATTTATTGATCAAATCTTTTAAAACCAATATCACCGGTATTTATGAATAACTAGCTGACGCCCGCGACTTCGTCCGCGTGAATTTAGGTTTTACGAAATCCCGTGGGGACTCTTTTTATTTACCGGGATGAAAAGTAGCCTATGTGCTAATCCAGGATATTATCTATCTCCATTCCGAATTTCAGCCAAATCCGTCCAGTGGTTTTTGCGTGAAGGAGTAACAAACATACACACATACATACAAACTTTCGCCTTTATAATATAGTGTGATGTGAAGTGTAATAGTGTGAAGTGTGGTTTTTCTCTGGTCGATGTAAAACGCATCGGGGGTGTAGATGACCTCTAAAAGACATCATGCCTGGGTGGAATGCTGCCAAGAATATTGGCTGTATTTCCGCTCTGAACAAAGAACCAGGCTCTTTCTTTGCTCAAAAACTGAGCCAGAATTTCTGTCACCAGTTGAGCCAATTATCCACCCTGAAAGGAATCGGAAGATCCCAAGGTACCTATTAACTTAAAAGCAAATGGGAAACCTGATGCCATATCCTAGCGAAATCCTAGAAACGAGGAGGCAAAGGACTACTTATTTTTACTTCATTACTCAAATTCAAACTCTAGAAGAACTGAGTAAGCACTTGATATGAAAACAAAAGACGTGTACATATGTATAGGCTTCTATCTGAATTACTCTGATGTATTTCGTATTCGCCTACCTTTCCAGGTAAGATCCTGGTTTGGGCGTTAGTCGTTAACGTCAGGTACAGACCAGCTAAGGGCTTTGGGAGAATGTAACTTTGTCTCGTAAATCCTGCTACGCACTAATACTCACGACAACGCAATTTATTGCCGACCATTTGGCCATTCGATGTTGGAGATATAAATAAATTGTCGGTTATGTGTCCTGTCTTTCAGTAATCCTTGACAGTGGCGAGTCTAACGGCGAACGGACTAAGTGACCAAGTGGAGCCTCGAAATACTATAGTAGGTCCCTTTTTAGGGTTCCGTACCTCAAAAGGAAAAACGGAACCCTTATAGGGTCACTTTGTTATCTGTCTGTCTGTCTGTCCGGCCGTCCGTCCGTCCGTCGTGTCTGTCAAGAAAACCTATAGGGTACTTCCCGTTGACCTAGAATCATGTTTGGCAGGTAAGTAGGTCTTATAGCACAAGTAAAGGAATAAATTAATAGTTTTTGATTTATCGTGCAAAATGTCGAAAATATACCCGATTACGGAACCCTCGGTGCGCTAGTCTGACTCCCACTTGATCGATTTTTATTTTTTACTTATATTGAAAATATTACAATAAAACTTTAAGCTAGCATTATCTAATTACTATACAAATCATGCCCGCGTGGAATGGTGCCAAGAATACTGGCTGCAGTGCCACGCTGGACAAGACAGCCGGGCTGATTCGTTGCGCAAAAAATGAGCCAGCCCTTCTGTCACCCGATGAGGCTATTAAACGCAGTCCCTGAATTTTACAGCATTAATTTCTTTCAAAGCGGTGATTGCTAGTGGTAAAACGTTGGTCTCCTATATGAGGAAGTCCATGGTTTGATTCCGGGTACGCACCTCAAATTTTCGGAGTGTGATGCAATTCAATTGGTGAATGTGGTACATTTGACATTATTAAAATATTTCATACCTAACGTTTAATTTTAGATAAACTGTTCACTAAACCACACGTGACAGATAAAATAATAATTAGTTGGTTGAGCTAATTGAAAGCGTACACTAAATAGAATATTTGGATGTCACCCAAAATTTATGGAAAATTACTTTTTATTCATTAGGGCAGTATGATAAATAAATAATAATTAGTTCCCATTGCTGAATAAGGTTGCGAAAAAATTGTTCGAACCAAAGTTTAAATAAATTCCCAATAAGTTATTTTTTAGGGTTCCGTACTTATCTCCAAAGGAAAAAAGACGCAGACGAAGTCGCAGGTATCATCTTGTTAACTATACGCATCCTTCCAGGGTACGGAGTCCTCGGTACGCGAGTCCAACTCGCACTTGGCCAGTTTTTTCTCGTATTCACGTTTCTGTTCCATGTACCTATTTGTCTGACAGACAAACATTCATGTATTCACCCATTCATATAATATCAACACTGAATAATAAATGGTGGATAGCACGGGGGACAGCTTACGTTGATGGGAATCGATTTTACCACGATTTGAATTTACATTGAAACCGGCGTACGTCATTATGTTAATACGAGGTCGTGCTGCGAGCGGAATACGGTATGAGGGGTCTGCCATCGACTATTCATCGTCATCATTATTAACCGATGGATGTCCACTGCTGGACATAGGGTCTCTTGTGGTGTCCACACACGGTCTTGCGTCGCCTGAATCCAGCACCTATTTGCGACTCTGCGGGAGTTAGCTACATTGCGATTTTTTTATGCATCTATCCATACTAATATTATAAATGCGAAATTGACAGTTTTTTGTGTCTGTCTGTCTGCTACCTTTTCACGGCCCAACAGTTTAACCGATTCTGACGAAATTTGGTACAGAGTTAGCTTATATCCCGGAGACGGCCATAGGCTACTAGTACTACTTTTTATTCCGGAAAATCAAACAGTTCCCGCGGGATTCCTAAAGACCCATCCGCTTAACCGATTTGCATGAAATTTGGTATCGAGGTAGCTTGCGTCCCTGTAATCGACATAGGCAACTTTTTATCCCGGAAAATCAAAAAGTTCCCACGGGATCTTTAAAAACCTAAATCCACGCGGACGAAGTCGCGGGCATCCTCTAGTTATGCATAAATAAATAAAATAAAAATCTGTTTTTGGTTTATCGTGAAAAATGTCGAAAAAAATACCCGAGTACGGAACCCTTGGTGCTCGAGGCTGACACGCACTGGGCTGTTTTTTTAATTCATTGACTAGCGCTTGGCTGCAATCAGACCTGCTGGCAAGTTATGATGGAACGCGCTTGCCTAGAAGATGCCTATTCACTCTTCACTTGATGATGTCAATATTGAAATTGGAGGGGAAAACTGATGCAATGAAAGGGCGTTCCATATCCTTGCGGTTCGAATATAAACCATACAAGTGTAAATTAAAAATTATAACACCCCCGACAAGTGAAGGTTACAGCAACTAGAAAAGAGCTGATAACTTTCCAACGGCTGAACCGATTTTCTTGGATTATAGCTAAGAACACTTTCGATCAAGCCACCTTTCAAACAAAAATATTAAATTAAAATCGGTTCATTAGTTTAGGAGCTACGATGCCACAGACAGATACACACGTCAAACTTATAATACCCTGTAGCAGCCATGCAGCGTATGATAACTGATAAATGAAATGCCGCTACATATTATCACGTTGTATTACATGAGTAATTATTATTTACAATATGTGCCTTGGTTACAATTAAAACTGTGGTAGAAAAACGAGGGCCGGAGCTTGATGCTAGACCGAGGTGTTTCGGTCTTGAAGATCTGAAGTGAATTGCTTGAATGCGCTGCCCGGGGTTCGTCCAGGCCAGCAAGATATTTTGAATCGTTCCGAATTCAAATTGTGTTCTCTAAGTGACAGCTGCAAAGTGTGTTGCTTTCTTCGCAGCTGCCGGTCTTAAAAGAGGCTGCATGCCTCTACAATCCCCTCTTTTTGGGTCGGGGGTTAAAACATGAGAAGGCTCATCGCTTCCTCTTAAGATAGGCATCTCACTGATGAGCACCCTTCAAACAAACATATAGCATAACAGGCGATTAAGAAATTGTTAACGGAACTATTCGGTGCTAAAATAACATTACGATTCCATATTATGTGGGGCAAAGTCGTTGCTTCGTTTATTAGTGTTGGTTATTCTCTTTTATTGTTTTACGTCGAATGGACGGATAGAAAGCTTGTATAATGGTAACATTCGTCAATGAATCCATGCTAATATTCATCATCATCATCATCATCAGCCTGTGGATGTCCACTGCTGGACATAGGCCTTCCCTAAAGAACGCCACCACACCCGGTCCTCAGCCTTCCTCATCCAGCCACTTCCCGTCAGCCGCTTAATATCATCGGTCCATCGTGCTGAAGGGTTGGGTAGGGGAGGCATGCTTATATTACAAATGTGAAATGTGTCTGTCTGCTAGGTTTTCACAGTCCATCCGCTTAACAAATTTTAAGTTTTAATATGGTATAAGATAGATCCCGAGGAAGAAGGGATACTTTTGGTCCCGTAAAATTAAAGAGTTGCCACGGTGTCATTCACTTGGTACCGAGGTAGTTTGCATTCTGAAGATGGGCATAAACTACTTTTTATCCCGGAAAATAAAAGAGTTATAGCGGGATTAAAAAACCAATATCCACGCAGCATCATCTAGTATGATACATCTGAGATGTTTTTATTGGAAGAAAGGCTTGCGCTGGATGAAATTCATGCTTCATGATCATCATCAGTTGAACCTATCGCTGGCACACTACTGAGCACAGGTCACTACTAATGGGTAGAGTTTAGGCCATAGTCCAAGCTGCGCCTGGTCAAGTGCGGATTGGTAGACTTCATATAGGTATCTTTGAGAACATTATGAATAACCCTCAGTGACGCAGTTTCCTCACAATATTTTCCTTCACCGTTAAAGCAAGTGATATTGAATTGCTTAAGATATAAATACAATAATTCTGAGAAGTTAGAGGTGCCTAGAATAAAATCTAAGATCTCAATAGAAGACCGTAGTACCATTTATTACATCTCTTTCTAAGTATAAGTATAACATAACTTAAGTTATTATTACTTTTACAGCCAAACGCCACCCGTCACGCATGGAGTGACGTACAAACATACAAAAAACAAAACGCCACGTGCTGCAATAACGCGTCAACCCCCATCGAGGGTGAGGGTGTGACATAATTATTTCCCAATACCCTTCTATTATTGGGGATTTTTTGTTGTGAACCTTACTATTGATTTGTTTTCTGTTTATTTGTGTAAGTTCTCATTTAAAACCCTATTTTTGATGACCTACACGGCACAGCTAACTATGGGCCTCATAAGAAAGCTCAGAGTCGCTCAGCGGGCGATAAATCAAAAACTGTTATGCATAAAAATAAATAAAAATCTGTTTTAGAATATACAGGTATTTAAAGCCCTTTCATATGATACCCCACTTGGTATAGTTATCTTACTTTGAAAATTGAAACGCATTTTAATTATTTTTTAAATGATGTAAACACAAATTCACATTTTTCGGATTTATTCCTCTACTTGTGCTATAAGACCTACCTACCTGCCAAATCTCATGATTCTAGGTCAAGAGGAAGTACCCTATAGGTTTTCTTGACAGACACAACGTACGGACGGACAGACAGACAACAAAGTGATCCTATAAGGATTCCGTTTGCCTTTTGAGGTACGGAACCCTAAAAACTTTATCTTAACTGTTACAGATACTCCAAAATAAACAAAAGGAAACGTGTTAATGCATTGGTCTATATTTCACTGTGATCGATGATAATGCAGTGTGAAGTTCTTACTATTTCCGTAGTGAAGTCACAGAAAACAATAACAGTAAGTAACTTCATGCGTGGGCGCACATCCGGTGTGAGGCGTTGGGATAGGGCGGGAGTTCACGCCTAGGATGCATTTACTTTATCTAAATGTATAAAAGGAAAAGGTGACTGACTGACTGACTGAATATCTATATCATACAAGTGTAAATTAAAAATTTATAACACCCCCGACAAGTGAAGGTTACAGTAACTAGAAAATAGCTGATAACTTTCAAACGACTGAACCGATTTTCTTAAATTATAGCTAAGAACACTCTCGATCAAGCCACCTTTCAAACAAAAAAAACTAAATTAAAATCCGTTGTAGTTGGTCATGCAGGTTTCCTCGCAATGTTTTCCTTAACTGATTCCTAACGCATATACCTAACTCCGAAAAGTTAGAAGTGTATGCCCGGGATTGAACCGTGGACCCTCCGATAGAAGGCCGACATCTTAAGAGGGGTCTCTCTGTCACTAGCTTCATACAAACGTAGTTCCAATTTCATTTGAATATTAAGCAACCAAAGTCCATGAAATGGAGACATATTCTAGAAACTAATATCTATGTCTGTGGTTTTCCAGATTTCTGTTAAAATATTCGGTTTCAAAGTTACGCGGTCTTAAAAATTTACATACAAATTTTTGAGCCCCTGTAATTTTAAAACTACATATTTTTAGAAAAATCTAATACACCACAGACATAGATATTAGTTTCTAGAATATGTCTGCAAAATTTCATGGACTTTGGTTGCTTAATATTCAAATGAAATTGGAACTACGATTGTATGAAGCGAGTGACGGAGAGAGCCCTGTTAACCACTACGCTATCACAGCTTACCCATAGTTTGTATGGTTCCTATTAATTTTCATAAAAGTCAAAAAAGCTTGGGGTGCGAAATGCATATCAAATTTCACGGTCATCATAACACGATGCAATCATTAAGTTAATGATTAGGCTGATTACAGTACAATTTGACAGGCCCCAGGTGTTCCGTAGGCAATAAATTGTTTTGTACAATGCGGTACCCTAATTAAACCCCACCCTAATATTTGATATTTTGTTTGGACGCGTGTCTCGTAACATATGGTTTGGGGCTATGTGTTATTATAATGTAGGCCCGTAGGTCTATAGTCTAGGTATCACACTTATAATATTATAAAAGAGAAAATTTGTATGTGTGTGCGTGTGTGTGTGTGTGTGTGTTTGTTACTCCTTCACGCAAAAACTACTGGACGGATTGGGCTGTTTAGAATGGAGATAGATTATACCTTGGATTAGCACATAGGCTACTTTTTATCCCAGAAAATCAAAGAGTTCCCACGGGAATTTTAAAAAACCTACATTCACGCGAACGAAGTCGCGGGCATCAGCTAGTAAGGTCTATAGTTCAATGGTCAACTTTCAACATGGGGTTATTCAAGGGACGGATCAAGGAGTTCCTGAAAAATCGGCAGCACATTTGCGTTCCTCTGATCCAAATGTTCATGGGCGGTGGTATCAATATCAGTGTACTTACGATGGGTGATTGTTGCAAAAAAAAACAATCGAATGACTTAAACAATCGATTGTCGATTTATTCGTTTTCACTAAAACCAGTCGAGTAAAAACCGGCCCAGTGCGAGTCAGACACGCGCACCGAGGGTTCCGTGGTTCCTTACTCTGGTATTTTTTTCGTCATTTCGCACGATAAATCTATATGAAAAACTGTTTTAGAATGTAAAAGTAAAGAAAGCCCTTTCATATGATACCCCACATGGCATAGTTATCTTACTTTGAAAATTGAAATACTAATTATTTGTTTATGAATACTTACATTTTTTTTATGTACTTAACCACAAATTAACGATTTTCGGATTTTTCCCTTTATAAAACCTACCTGCCAAATTTCATGATTCTAGGTCAACCGGAAATACCCTATAAGTTTTCTTGACAGCACGACAAACGGACAGGCGGACAGACAGACAACGAAGTGATCCTATAAGGGTTCCTTGCTTTTTTCCTTTTGAGGTGTGGAACCCTAAAAATTGACAATCTATCTACATAGATGTATAGTAGAGATGTATCAACTCTCAAGTTAGTCTGTACACTAACGAAGCAACTTGTCCAGTCGTCTCGAAACTTCAAAGCACAAAGCAAGTTGGATGCTCAAGTTTAGTCCGTGGCCCTTATTAAGGCAACATCACTAATTTCACGCTGATCTTAAAAGAACAATGACCACCGTGGCAGAGTGAAGGCACGTCGCTTGTTACAACAAAGGCGTACACTCTTGAGGCTCACAGCCGTGCCACTGTGATAAGCGGAGCGGGAGCGGATTGGGAGAGAATTAATTGATCAAGGACCTTTTGTTGGTAGTGTAGATTTCGCACAATCAATAATCGAAGCTAGTCGGGCTAACATAGACTAAATATTTATATATAGTATAGTATATATAATATAGTTTCATTCTATACATTAAATCAACATATAATTTATGATTACTCTAGAGCCAATTCGTTAATTGGATTTGGTTAACCGAAATTTAGAGATCCCGTATTTGACTGTTAGTTAGACCGTAGGTAGACCTTACGAGACTTGGATAATTCTATAGTCCTCTATTCCGTGTGTGTGTGTAAATGAGTGCAAGGCTTTTCGCTTGAGCTTTTGAGTGTTACTTAACTAGCAAAGCCACAGTTTTAGCGCCATTCATATTTAAATCTTTACGGAGTTTATGTAAAATCGCTATTTTCTATGTAATGTAACCTCTCTCTCAATACAGTGAGTGAGTGCAAGGCTTTTTGCTTGTGCTTTTGAGCGTTACTTGACTTGCGAAGCTACAGTTTTAGCACCGTTCATACTTTAGTCCTTAAAGCTCAGATACACAAAACGGCACTTTCGAGGCATAAAAATGAATCTAAAAATGGTTTTACACACAATATTTTTGAATGACCTATCCAACGACACCCCTTACTATGAAATCGACACTTAACATGCCCTAAAAACCTCCACAAAAAAAAATTTCAAGATTTTATTTTACCACTTTATCCGCGTGACTAATATTGATACCCATGCCTAATACAACTTTCTAGTACTTATAGGGTCTGAACTAAGCCTTGGACTGATGGACGGATAGACAGACGGATTGGCGAAACTATAACATTTAACATTTAATTGACAGGACATTTACCTACTAAGCGAAGAAGGTATTAACTCATCAATATAGCCGCGTTAAAACCGTAATAAATAACCGTTGAATAAATAATTTGAATTTGAATACTATCTAAATACTAAATAATGGGATAGTGTGCCCCAACCCTTGTTCTTTGCACTGGCTGCGAATGCATTTGCAGCCACTAAAGATCCTGCAGGATCGATAGGGAATAGGTAAGTATGTAGGTAGGTAAGTGTTTTGTTTCGCGCGGTTGAAAATTGGCAATGGAGGAAACGAGAAAATGTTTTAAACGTTACGGATATCCAAGGAAGGTCTTCTTTAATATAAAGAAAAGTGTTACTTGGTTCAAAACAGTGTTTTAAAGTGCGTTTTGCATAATAATTATGATTGTGCAAAACTTTTAGCCTGGGTGCGGTAGCATTGGCAGGAAAATTGCAGTCTGCTATCTCACCTGGTGGTAAGTGATGTTGCAGTCTAAGATGGAAGCGGGCTAACCTGGAAGGGGAAAGGCAGTTTTTATTAAACCCATTGGTTTTTACTCGACATCGTAGCGGAACGCTAAATCGCTTGGTGACGCGGCTTTGCCGGTAGGTTGGTAACTAGCCACGGCCGAAGCCTCCCACCAGACCAGACCAGAAATTTATAAATTATAAAATTCCGAATCCCTGTCGGGAATCGAACCCGGGACCTCCCACTGCGCCAGGGAAGTACTCAGAGCGTTTGGTTTTAGAAAGCCATATTAATGAGCTTTAAATTACAAAAGCCTTTACAAAATCCAATGCAACTTTCGCCGTACAATATAGTGCAGCGTGATTTAGACGCGCTTTCTAGATTACGATGAAATATATGCTCATTGTGCTCACTTTGAGATAATAAACATTTTGTTAAGTGTATATCTAGTATTTGTATATCTGTACATTCTCCAAACATTGATAGGAGGTATATTAGATCAAAGATACGCAATAAAAGAAACAACAAGTGTAAATTAAAAAATCACACCCCCGACAAGTGAAGGTTACAGTAACTAGAAAAGAGCTGATAACTTTCAAACGCCTGAACCGCTTTTCTTGGATTATAGCTAAGAACACTCTCGATTGAGCCACCTTTCAAACAAAATAAACTAAATTAAAATCGATTCATTAGTTTAGGAGCTACGATGCCACAGACAGATACACAGATACACACGTCAAACTTATAACACCCCTCTTTTTGGGTCGGGGGTAGTAGTGGACGACTATCGGTTGATAATGATGATGATGATGACGCAGATAAAATCCTCAAAAAATACTAACAAATCAAATTATTCTCAAAGTTATTCTCAAAATTATTATTATCAAAGTTTTTGGAATTCAACATTTTGTAAATCCAAAATTCAACATTTTAGGACTAAAAATTTGGCAAATTCAACATTAAAAGTATTCAACATTTTAGGAATTCAACATTTTGGGCCTGAAGGCACTTTTACACTTAAGTTTCTATACTTTTTAGTACATTAAAAAAGCTTTTACTTCAAAATAGCATTTTTACTTTTAACTTAGTTCTTTATTTATTTCTCTTTGAAGGCGGAGAGTAAAAGAAAATATGAAAAGCAACATCTCCAAAGGAATCCAAAGAATAAAAACTGACATTAAACTTTTTCCGAGTTTGCGGAACGACCTCTCGCATAATATCCTGAGTTTTTGTACTGGAACCTTAATTGTAGGGTCACCATCATTTTCGCTATTCAAACCAGGACACATTTGGCACTACGTCAAAATTTAAAACATAAGTGTTAAGAGGTGTACTTCAAATAAATATAACCATTTATCTGACAGTCATAAATACATAGAAAAACTCCTATGACATTCCAATTTTAAATGAAAATTTGGTAGGTAGGTTTTTAAAATCCCTTGATAAAAGATAACAGCCTGAAAACAACTATTTTGTTTGGCAGTTATTTAGAAGTTACCAACTACAAAGTTGCACCTAATAAAGAAGTTTTACTTCAATATTTTATATTGACTGTAGTTTTTTTTATTTCTTTTGACATGCAGCGTAACTACCTACTGAGTTAACTGTTAGAACTGTATTGAATGGAATGACACCCGGCCTTATAAATTTAGTCCGAACTGTTTCACGTATTCCAAAAGCCATGGTCAGAGGATTGTGACGCTGTAAAGTATACGAATTGCCTACTTCTCGATTTTTCCGCGGTTAACTTAGCTACTTATTCGTGTAGATTTGCTACCTTGGAGAAATATGCAAAACGAGGCAAGCAATTGACGGCCATTTTGAATTGGCCACCTACTGTTCGTTTCACGTAAATCGAACGCTGACCTTATACCTGCGCAGTAGGCGATGTATCAATTCATTTGTGGATAGATGATGCCCGTGACTTTGTCCGCGTGGATTTAGGTCTTTAAAATTCCGTGAGAACTCTTTGGTTTTCGGGTAGAAATGGCCTATATCCACCCCTGGGACAGAAGCTATCCCTGTGAGGGGTGTTACATTTTTCCTCCTCTCAATACCATCAATATTTCCTCGATACAGGATCGCGTGATAATATTGAAAGTGAAACAGACCTCTGTATCTATTTGGTACGTTTGTGACGTCAACGGTGTAGATATATGTATTTTAAAAATCCCGTGGGAACTCTTTGATTTTCCGGTATAAAAATAGCCTTTATCTTCTTTCGGATATGCAAGCTATCTCTGTACTAAATCTAATACAATCAAAAATAAGATCTAAATAATCTCTGATAAACTCTTTACTCTGTGAAAATTTCAACTGTCTAGCACCTACACCTTACGGTTCATGAGATGCAGCCCGCTGAAAAACAGACGGACAGACACCGGAGGCTTAGTTTGCTAGATGCACAGCTAAGTAAATCAATTAAAATACACGATGCTCAGTTCGGCTTTCAGCCTGAACTCTCTACGGAAAGCGCGATCCTGTGCCTCAAGCAAACTGTGCGGTACTATACCGACAGGAAAACTCCTGTTTATGCCTGTTTTTTGGATCTATCCAAAGCATTTGACCTAGTAGCTTACGATGTTTTGTGGCATAAGCTCGAAAAGGAAGCAGCTTTGAGACCTGAACTGATTTCATTGTTTAAATACTGGTATGGTAACCAAACTAATGTGGTTAGGTGGGGTAATGAACTTAGTGACCCATATAAAATGGAGTGTGGAGTGAGACAGGGAGGGCTGACGTCCCCTAGGCTGTTTAATTTGTATGTGAACCAGCTGATTGAGAGGCTCAGTGGAGCTGGTGTCGGGTGTTCAATAGATGGCATACGCATGAATAACCTTAGCTACGCCGACGACATGGTTCTACTGAGCCCCTCAGTTGGGGGTCTGAAAAGGTTGCTGCAACTCTGTGAGGAGTATGCAGAGATGAATGGACTCAGTTACAACGCCAAAAAAAGCGAGTTCCTTGTTTTCAGGGGAAAGAACAAACTATCCAGCTTTAAACCAAAGATACAACTATGTGGTAATCCCCTGAAGCAAGTAACTGAGTTCAAGTATCTCGGTCATGTAGTAACCGACAGCCTGAGGGATGATAGTGACATGGAACGAGAGCGCCGGGCTCTGTCGGTCCGAGGCAATATGTTAGCCCGCAGATTTGCGCGCTGTACTGGGCAAGTAAAGTTGACCTTATTCAGGGCTTACTGCCAGTCATTCTACACGTGCAGTCTGTGGACGGACTACAGGCAGCGGACCTACAGTGCCTTGCGTGTTCAATATAACAATGTGCTGAGAGCGGTGTTGAGGAAGCCTCGACACTGCAGTGCGTCGGCAATGTTTGCGGATGCTCGCGTGGATGATTTCTACGCGATCATGCGCAAGCGTGCCGCGTCCATGATGCGCAGGCTAATGAGTAGTACCAACACTCTTCTCAGCGCATTGGCCAGGAAACTAGATAGTCCTCTCTGGAGGTGCTGGGGGGGTGCGCACATAGGCGCCAAGAGGCTCCCTCGGGCTTTTTAGTTATAGTTTTAGTTATAGAATTAGTTGTTAAGCTAGAAATAAGTACCTACTAACATAGTTTAAGTTATTTGTCATACTAACACAATTATGGGTCTAATAGCCTGAAATAAAAGTTAATTTATTTATTTATTTAAAAGGGTCCCATTGGCATCTTCTGAGTACGGAACCCCAAAAATTGTTATCCCTTCAGCATAATTGGCGAAACAATTGCCAATTTAGCCGAGCGTATCGCGAGGTTTTAGTGAAAAGGGAACCGGCTCAGGCGTTGATTACAAAAAACCGGGTCAAAGCGATAACAAGGCTCTGCATAAATTTTCTATATCTTAAATTGTTACTTTGCGCGACAATTTTTTTTTTCTTTTTAACCGACTTCCAAAAAGAGGAGGGTATAAGTTCAGTTTTAGGGTACCCTACCTCAAAAAGAAAAAAGGAACCCTTCCTTATAGGATAACTTCGTTTTCTGTCTATCAATTCGGGGGACTCAAAATCTATAGGGTATTTACCGTTGAACTATATAATGGTGAAATTAGGCTGGTAGTTTTATTGAACTCCAAGTCCCAATTTTTCAACACTGATGATGCAGGGTACTGCACTCTTAAGCCGTGGGGATTCAAGAACTTTTGATCGTGAATTGATATTGTAGATACCTGGTAGATGCCAAGTGAAGTCAGTGCTTCATGACTGAACTCCAAGTCCCAACTCTTCAATCCTGATACTCAGGGACCGATCTTGAATTTGTTGGGCCCTGGGCTAATACTGCTTAGGGGCCCTACCAAATTACTCAACTAATTGCATACTAATTGCCATTTTGACAAGAAACTGTTTTCCGTTTGAAACACGGGTTGATTGATCGTAGTGTTGGCAACCTTACGATCGGATTTTTTTTTTAAATTCTAGATAATTTTTATTATTGACAATATCGTCTATTGGTTTCAGTTCGGTTGGGGGCCCTCTGTATTCGCGGGGCCCTGGGCTGCAGCCCAAAAAGCCTTTAAGTAGATCCGCCCCTGCTGATACTGCACCCTGTGTACATAGGGTACACAGAGTACAGGGTAGGAAATGATGATGGTGAATTGTTAGTGTGGTTAAGTATCAGGTATTGATGTCATCATTGAACTTGGGGTCCTAACTCCTCAATCCAGAATTCCAAATGCTGCACAATGTAACCTATGTAAATAATAATGTAACGTTGCTTTTAAAACAAAAAATGAAGCACCCATTATCCAAAAAAGTTCTGCATGTTTCATTCAAAGCAGTCCTTCAAATCATTAAATAGCAAAAGGTGCTTCTAAAATCAAAGAAAAAACCACTCGAACAAAGTCGTTCTGTAGTACTGTAGCTATTTAAAAACATTTCAAACACGTGGCTCTTAATAAAACCGCGCCAACTATTTTGTGCAATCATTGCATGCATTGGTACAAAACAAAATGCGTGCCATGTGGTCAATTCTCGGTACGCTACTTCACTAACTTCATACCTATCTGCATCTCTTTCACACATATAACTTATTTCTTTCATTAAATGGAGTTTGACCTTTCTCTTTCCCGCGCGCGTCAGTTCACGAGAGACCATCGTGTGTGGTGGTTGTATCGTGTCACTCCTCGAATTTCGCGTGATAACTTTCGTGAAAAAAACATTTTTGAAAGATTTTTCGTGAAACTAATTTTAAACGGATGAGTGTGTCTGTGTTGTGTGCAAGTAATTTATTAAAACAGTTTTAAAGTGTGATAATATTAATATTAAAGCACTAGTGCGTTATTGGAATTTTGCAAAGTGAAAAAAGGCAGCGATTTGGTGGGATTTTTCACGGTAGGTGGTTTTGTTATCGCTTGCATTGTTAGCTAGTGTGGTTGATTAGGCTTTGATAAGGATAATTTTGTATGATTAGCGTTAAACCATAATGACAAAGTGTTCATTTGTAAACAGTTTATATACGTACTAGGAACCTACATCAAGGAAATTAATCAACGTTTAGACAAAACACCCGCATCTTTTGTAAATTGTATCTAGGCAGGTACCAGGTACTTTTCCAAGGTTGTTGACTGAAATTAAATCACCTGTATAAACGACTAAGCGACGAACGTTATCTTTTTAACGTTTTATTTTATTACTTTTCCGATAGTGTAGTGTTTCAGGCTTGAGAATTGTTTTACTGCTCTAGTGAAATAATGAAAGTTCTAATATTTTAGTGCTGTAATGTAGTTTTAAGATTAATAATATAAGATGATCATTAATTAAGTTGATAATTATTAACGATTTAGTAAAATACTTAATGAACTATTTAAAACAAATACATAGAAGAAAGCGGACGGTACCTATACTAATATTATAAATGCGAAAATGTGTTTGTGTGTTTGTCCTTCCTTCACACCCTAATTACTAAGCAACCAATCGACTTGATTTTTGGCATAGAGATGGTAAAAAGACTCAATCAATCAAAGAAATCAATAAGTTCCCGCGGGATTTTTAAACACCTAAATCCACACAAAAGAAGTCGCGGGCATCAGCTAGTCGACTATTAAAGAGAATCGGCCAAGTGTGAGTCGGACTTGCACACGAAGGGTTCCGTGCCATCGTACAAGAAATAACTACTTCACACTTTTTACTTAAGGGGCTAGAGACGGGTCGGCCCCCGAAATTCAAATTTAATTTGGTTTTTCGCAATTTGTAACCTAATACGACAACGTAGGCTTATGGTATTTTAATTGCGCCAATGGCAGTATCATCCTCACAGGTTTGATATAATCCTGTGAAGATGATACTGCCAATGTCGGAATTAAAATGCTATAAGCCTACGTATTAGTTTATAAATTGCAAAAAACCAAATTAATTTTGAATTTCGCGGGCAGACCCGTCTCATGCACCTTAATAATATATTTTTGTGAGCTTGTAGTTTAGTTTGAAGATTAATTAGGTACCTACCTACGTATGATGATTATTGAAAGTAACCTTAGATTTGAATCAATGACAAATCAATGATGAGGTCTAAGTTGGAGAGATATTATACCTACCTACCTATTATTATGGTAAGTTTGTGGACTCCTTTACTACAGACCTTAGTATGTCCAGCGGTGGACGTCTACCGCTTTATAATGATGATGATGATGATGATATGAACTAGGCGCATACTTACCTACCTACCTTTTTTATACTACAGAAATACTAAAAAATAAAAAATCTAGGACAAAAATACGTCTTTAGAGCAGTGGGCCAAGTTTACGTCCGTTTTACGTTTTTACGGTTTCTCATGTGACAAATGTTTTGATATTTTCGCATCGGAGACGTAAAAAAAACTTAAGGCTTGATCACACAGGACGCGCGACGTTATTCTTTTCTAACTGGTACGTTTTATTTCATGTTAAACATTACTTTAAGACTTAAGTGGAAGATATATGTATTCAAGTCAACCGCGTTACTTGAGTAATTAATCATAGCCTACACCTTTTTCGAAACTCCGGAGTTAAAACACTGACTGTTAAGCACTGAAATCCAACTCTTGAGCTGAAAAATAAGTCGAATTTCAAGCCCTAACCATAACTTCAACGTGTAGTAAAGTCCGTGCAAAACAAATATGTATATGTTACAGTCATAGTGATTAAATAGCTATTATACATAATGACTGGTCATTATGTATAATATCAAAATTGACTAGACAATGTAATAAATTAATCACTTTATCCGGATATTATTCATAATAGCGGTTCAAAGTTAGCCAAAGTAATAAATACGGTCTAACTTTGAACCTAACCTAACCTAACCTAACCTAACCTAACTTTTTTTTTTTTTTTTTTTTTTTATCGCTGGGAAATGCTTTTACGCATCCCTCCCGGAAGCAGAGCTGATCACGCTGCTTCCGGGGGGGTATGTGGGACTCGCTGGCAGAACCAGAATACCCACTAAAACCCAGCGGGGCCGTCTGCGTCATGACGAGACGACACAGGAACGCAGTTTGCATACCACTGTGCCGTCTCAACGATACCGCCACATTACTGGACATCCCTATGGGATGCCGACGCCTTGTGTGTGTTTATGTCCTCATTTAGGGCACGAGGTAGCGCGCATATTGGCGCCTCCTTTGCCCCTGGCGTTTACGGCGTATGGGATGAGCGTTGGGATCCAGCTCTCTTTCCCTTTCAGCCGCCTCCTTCAATGCCATCACCTCCTCACAGAAGGACACCATTGCCGTCCAACAAGTCTCATTGGCGATCATCGCGTTTATCACGCTTGGGAGCGATAGATCGCTGCCCAAGATGAACGACAATGGATGCCTCTGCGGCGCCCAGGCTGTGCATTCCGCCAGTGTGTGCTGTGCCGTATCGGAGGGTGCACCGCATTCGTGGCAGGCCGGGGTCACTTCCCGCCTTGCAATCTGGTGCAGGTACTTACCGAAACACCCATGTCCTGTAAGCACCTGCACCAACCGATAGGTTAAGGTCCCGTGACGTCTTTTCAGCCAGTGCTCCAGGTGGGGCTGTATTGCCACGACAGTCAGGGTGCCCGCAATAGGGTTTTGCAAATCTTCCTTCCATCTGCTGATCAGGGCCGTTTGTGCAATGGCTCTGATCCTTTGAACTTCGTCCGGACTTGGCCTCTCACCCTGAGCCCTCAGATCCGCTCGGTACCGGTACACCTCCGCATGCACCTCGGCCTGGAGTTCCCACGGTGGGTCACCCGAAAGCAGCGTAGCAGCGGTCCATGACACTGTGCGGTACCCCCGGATATTTCGCACAGCTATTATTCTTTGCGGTCTCCGCAAAAGCATTTTGTTTTGCGGAGACAGAGCTTGCACCCACACAGGTGCCCCGTACAGTGCCATACTCCTCACAATTCCCGCGTACAGCCGTCTGCAAGTCGACTCAGGCCCTCCAATATTTGGCAGCAGTCTGCCGAGAGCTGCGGCGGCGTTGACAAGCCTGGGACCTAGCTGCTTAAAATGCGCTCCAAAACCCCATCGTCCGTCCAAGGTTAGGCCCAGGTATTTCATAGAGGCTTTGACCTTCACGACTGTGCCCTGGACGTTGATTTGCGCGTCCCGGGGTGGACCTCTGCGTGAACCATGGAATAGGAGGGCCTCAGTTTTGGAAATTGAGACCTTCAGGCCCAGCATCCGTATCCTGTCCACCACCATGGACGTACCGACTTCTGCAAGGCGAGCCGCTGCGTCATAATTCTCCCCACGAGCAGTGACTAGGGTGTCATCAGCGTAGCACAATACCCTCATCCCCGGAAGCAGTGGACCCCGCAGGAGCCAATCGAAACCAACGTTCCAAAGGGTTGGCCCTAGTACTGAGCCCTGCGGGACTCCACTACCTACGCGGTGCCGGTACAATCGTCCATCGCTACCTTCCCAGATGACATCTCTCTCTTGAAGGTATGCCTCCAACAATCTCCTGAGATAGGGTGGCACTTCATGGTACCGAAGTGCCTCCCGTAACGTCTCAAAAGGAAGACTATTGAAAGCGTTTGCGACGTCGAGAGAGACCGCAAGGACCACGTCCCCTCTCTCTACCGCCTCCGTGGATAAGCTCTTCAGGGCATCTAGGGCATCTAACGTCGAGCGGCCCGCCCTGAAACCAAACTGCACCTCGGACAAACCCGGTCCCACCGTCTCAAGATGCGAATTGAGACGTGCGGCAAGAATCCTCTCGAAAAACTTGCCCGTCTCACTAAGCAACACAATCGGTCTATATGCCGCAGGGGAATCTAGCGGGCGGCCCTCCTTCCGCAGCAGGCACAACTTTCCATCCTTCCAAGACTTCGGGAACTGTCCAGAGCGCAAGCACTTGTCAAACAGCTCTCGAAGCCGCTCCGCCAGGTATTCCAATGCTATGTGAACCACCTTACCCGGGACACCATCAGGCCCCGGTGCCGTCTTTTTGGTCCGTAAAGGCTCGCGGGCAAGGTCCATCTCCTCCTCCGTGATAAGAGGGACATCCAGAACTCTCGATTCACTCCTAGAAGGAGGGGCCATCACCGGAGGGACGTGACCCAGGGAGCTTGGAAACAACTCATCCACCAGCTGCACTAGAAGGTTCGGCTGCAGGGTTTCAGTGATCGGTGCACATTGGGCGCGAAGTTTGTTGCGCGCCATACGATAAGGGCGCCCCCACGGATCCCTGTCCAGCGTCCTCAACAGTTCATCGCGGGCCAGCTCCTTAGCCTGTTTTATGGCCAGTTGCAGCGCTTTTTTTGCTTGGCGATAGGCATCCTGAAGTCGGTTCTCTAAGTCCGGGTCTGGCCTGTTCCGCCTGCGGCTTCGGGTATACTCCCTACGGGCCCTAATGCAGGCCGTGCGAAGGTCTGCAATTTCCGCCGACCACCAGTACACGCAGCGGCGGCGAGGCCGTCGCCGGGCTCTCGGCATAGCTGCGTCGCAGACATTCACAAGAGCATTGCGTACTAATCTCGCGAGTTCCTCTACACCAGTATCAGTATTATTGCCGGAAGTGGACCACCGCTGGACAATAGCCGCTTCTTTAGCCAACTCTCGGTCCAATTGGCTAAGGCACCACCGTGGGAAGTGACTTGGACTCCTGGGAATCCTTACCGATACAGATGTGTTGGAAATCCCAAAGCGGATATATCGATGGTCTGAGAGAGTCTCCACATTTTCCTCCACTTTCCAGTCGGTGACTCTTCCAGCAACTGCGGGCATAGCGAACGAGAGATCGACTATAGATCCACCCTGCTGCCGCACACATGTATTCACCGCTCCTCTATTGAGTAGAGATAGGCCTGAAAGGAGAGCCCAGACCTGCACAGCCCGTCCTCTTTCGTCGGTGGAGGGACTCCCCCACGCCCGAGACTTGGCGTTAAGGTCACCGAGGACGATGACGCGCCCACCCGTTTGTCTGAGGACAGCTGCTCTGACTGAGTCAAGGTAGGCCTCAAACTCAGCCAGGCTACGATTGGGCGAGAAATACGTCCCTATAATGACGAATTCCCCCCATTTTGCCACCGCATAACCCGGGCCACTTTCTATCGCAGAGAGTGGGGTACTGGTATTGTTCCCGGTCACAACCACCACCGAGCCGTCTAAATCTCCCACCCAATGAGATTGGTTAGGGACGTAGTAGGGCTCGCATGCCACCGCCACATCTATTTGCCACTCTGCTATGGACTGCAGCAGAAGGTCCTGAGCCGCTGCACAGTGGTTCAGATTCGACTGGAGGAAGCTGATATGGGACAACTGGTTCATGATATCATATCAGATCCCTCCTGTGTTTGGTCACGTCCAGCGTTAACAGTGGTCTGATTTCCTGGAACTGGCCCACCCTTTGTGTGGGGAGGACTACAGTTCTTTCCTCCCATTATGTGGTTTGCAGGCAGCCCTGCATCCGCGCACACCGCACAACGTATCTCGCTCGAGCAAGCCAGAGATTTGTGGCCGTCACATCCGCACCGGAAGCATAGATTCCCCCGGTCCACCGTGGAAGGGCAGACCGGCCTTGTATGCCCAATACCAAGACATTTGTAGCAGCGCAGGGGGCGTCGCTCGAGCACGCGAACCTCAGCGGAGCTCCAGCCAACACGGAGTTTGCCGGCATCGGACAACACTTTGGCCGCCTCAACGGGACAATGCACGGTTACCCATCCCATCCCCCTGGGACCAGTCTGTACTTCCCCGACTCTTATTGATTGAGCAGCGCAATTCCCCACTCGCGCCACAGCGGAGGCCACCTTTTCCTTCGTGACTGAATCGTCGAGTCCGGTAACCCTAAGGGTCGCGGATTGGGAAGGACGGACGACGCTTGCAATACCGTCCAGAGCCGTCCGAAGTCTACTTGCCAACAATTCGGCCTGCTCTTGTGTCTGGTTCCTGGGAAGTTCCAGCAACCTGGCGCCAGTTGCAGCTCGGCTTATCCTCATGCCCTCAGCAATGCCAAACTCCTGCAGATCAACACTCTGCTCGGCCCGCTCCAAGACTTGGGAATAGGTAACACCCCTCTCCGCTGCCTCCGGCTGCAAGGTAATAACAACCGCAGCGGTCTTTGGGGAGGCCAGCCTTGGCTTAGCAGGCTTGGCAGAATTAGCCGCGGGAGTGGCTGTCGAGGCTACGGGGGCAGGGACTTTCTTTCTCTTCCCCCTTCTCTTTACAACTGTAGCCCAGTCATTGGCAGTCGGCTGAGAGTGGCTCGGACCCGCAGCAGACTCCGTGGTTCCAGCAGGAGATGGGTCAGTCATGGTGTCCCGGGTTTCCGGTTCATTCGGGGCTGCCACAGAGGAAGCGGCCGGCTGAGATGCCGACACCCTTGATCGTTTCCGGTCCGATGACAACGGCGGGCGATGCACCCTTTCGGGCAGAAGTCGCTCCTCAATTCCCGCAAACCGAGCGTCTAAAATGAGGCCCACCGAGGAAACAATGGAGGCCTTCAATTCCTCGATAAGGTCACCGCTTAGACTGGGCGCGGGAGTGCCCTTTGCAGCGGCAGCCATAGAGGCCCTCATGTCACTGAATTCCCGCCGATGAGCCTTCAGCTCGTTTTTGAGAGTCTCAACCTCACTACGTAAGCGATCGTTATCGGTTCTCAGCCGGCGGGTCTCCTCCGCAACGGTTCTGGCGGCCAGGGTGTCCACAACCTCTTGAAGCTTGTTGGCCGCGTCTTTCAGGCGCTTCACCCAGGTTCCTTTAAGGTTCCCCGACTTGGTAGCGACCTGGATTATATTCGCCACATTGTGGTCGCCAAGGGCCCGCAACTCGTCAGCACTGAGTTTGCTTGGGTCGTCTACATGGACCTGAGGTACCTCTTCGGGATCCGATACTACCGCAGGCGTCTCCTTGCGGTACACGCGATCCCTCAGATATTGGTTGAATTGTACCTCTCGCGCTTCCTCTTTGGCCTCTCTCAATTCGGCTCTGGCTTTAGCAATGCCAGTGCTACGACCTCTGGCTGACGATCTACCGCGACTTGCAGCACCAGTCCTGGATGATGTCCTGGAGCCTTCTGAATCCGACTCTGATGCCAAGCCACTCGGGGCTCGAAAAAGCGGGCTCCGAGTCCGCGAGCCATCCCTCCTATCCTCCTCTCTACCTCTCTCACTTTTCTCTTCCTCCGACGTAAGTTTTGTTTTTGTTTTATTAGTCATATTTGTTCCCACGAGTACAGGGGAAATACGTGGTCCTTCCCTGGTGGTCCCCCTCCACCCGAGCAAGCCTTAGCGTAACTCGTCACGGGGGTCGGCCGGTACCCTGACGAGGTACGCACTAGCGACTGAACAACCCATCAGCCATGCATCCCCTCACGGTGCGCCGCCGCTTGGGATTCGGGGTGATTTTTTATAGAGGTTTTCTTCCTCGTGGTCCGGGCGACCAAGCCAAGACCCTCGGTCCCATTGTGAGGTCGTGAGACATGACCATGACCACTCCAATGGGATTACGATACGTGGCGAGGGCCGCGCAGGACTGGTACCCACACAGCCTTTTCAGAGGCAGGGTAAGTGCACACTGAGCTCGCCTTTCCCTCCGAGGGATTATCTCCCTCCACCCTCGCGTCTCATCCAATGTGCCCTCTGCTAGTCAGAGGGACACGTGGAGAAACCTCCCCCCCCTGCCAGGTCATTAGCCACAACTAACAATATCCCCGTGGAGAAATTGTTAACCATGTTACCGGGGCGCACCGGCCCGAATACTGCTCTTCCCCCCGGACGACTCCAAAAGGGACCAGCAGCACCCAGGCACACTGGGAGGTTACCTGGCTGGCGCCCCAACCTAACCTAACCTAACCTAACCTAACCTAACCTAACCTAACCTAACCTAACCTAACCTAACCTAACCTAACCTAACCTAACCTAACCTAACCTAACCTATGTACCCGTTATAATACATAATTATGTCATTAAACCACGAAATAAGTCTCAAAACAGTATAATATTGCTACACATATAGTTAGGTATGCATAAGGCAAATTGAAATATAATTTTATAATATTTACCTGTAAGTACCTACTTGTTTTATTACATCATCCAAGTCTTCGAAGAAATTATATAAAATTGCTAGTTAATGTGATTAATTCTGTGTCAATTATCAGTTTATCTAAATTGGGTAGACATTATAAATAATGACTAGATAATATATATAATATCAGGATTTATTACTTTGGCTGTGACATATATACTTATAGCCCTTATACAAGATCCTTATACACTAAAAGGATCTTGTATAAAGGCTTTCGATAACTGCCTTTTACTTGAAGCATCTGTTTACATTTTGTAAGCAGGTAGATACTAGGCACCTAGTCTAGGTAAGCGTGCGTTTGAAGAACTCCTGTCATACAGAGAGTTGCACATCGCTGTCGCATCGCTTTTTGTGTGTCGAAGCTTTAACATAGTGCTATTATTGCAAGCCGCTCGAGTCTAGACGCTTGATTTATTCTACGTCCGAGGAATTCAATGTCGGCGGTCGCTTTAAACATCTTCTATCGAACAATATTGTACCATACTACTATAACTGTGCCTATATATGTAGCTACTGAACTAGTTAATGTCCGCGACTTCGTACGCGTGGATATAGATTTTTACAAATCCGTTGGGAACTCTTTGACTTTCCGGGATGAAAGTAGCCCACACACACACACACACACACACACACACACACACACAAACACACTCACACACACAAAAACTTTCGCCTTACGCCCTGACTCCTTACTCATAAAAAATCGCAAAAACAAAAGAATCATATAAATAGTACCTAGCTACTTAAGTATTATAAGGTAGGTAATTTTATTGTCAAGTACTTATTATAGGTAGGTAATTAAGTAATTGACAGTCTCTCAATAATCACAGTGAATAAGAAGACCTAACTAACCTACACCTAGCTATAATACACCACTCGGCGATCAAAGTCCTTCTGGCATCAGATTAAACTAGAAGCTTTGCTCTTTTATTTAATTCCCACTTCAGTGGCTTCCACACCTGGTCTGTGATGCTTTTGATCTTTTATTTTTCATCCACAGTTCTTCTACTTGGAGGTATTTACGACTTTTATGGTTTTCTTTGCCGTACTTAACTCAAATTAATTAAGGGTTCGTTGCGTTATTAAGAAATCAGTAAACTTTGTTACATTAGGATTATACCGTAAAGCGTAAACCACTGTTACCCATACGTTTTTCTAACGATGATCTACTACCAAAGTTATATGACTCTGAGACCGTCACTTCATGAAAAAGTTTCGAAGCGGGCCTATTTTTAACCCCCGACCCAAAAAGAGGGGTGTTATAAGTTTGACGTGTGTATCCGTGTATCTGTCAGTGGCATCGTAGCTCCTAAACTAATGAACCGATTTTAATTTAGTTTTTTTTTGTTTAAAAGGTGGTTTGATCGAGAGTGTTCTTAGCTATAATCCAAGAAAATCGGTTCAGCCGTTTGAAAGTTCAGCTCTTTTCTAGTTACCGTAACCTTCACTTGTCGGGGGTGTCATAAATTTTTAATTTACACTTGTTATATGTATGCCTACATAAGTTTTGTAGATCAAGTCAGTATAGGGTACCTATTAGGTAGTAACTAACATACCTATCTCTAGAGTCTAGATCTTGCCTTATAAGGTTGTTGTTAAGACCTAGGTACCTATTATCTATTAATGAATAGGTTACAAGTGATAATAACATACCTACGTAATAATATACCTAGCTACTTGTTATACGCTTCTTGTTATTGTTATAGCGTCAATGAATGTCATGGCGGTAGAATAAACGCAACATGATACAATAATCTTTATTTATCTTGAACAGGTATACGCTTCATTACAGTTTCCCTAGCGCGTTACCTACCGCTCTTCATACAAACGTATTTTTTTTCTCGTTCGAATTTAAGCTTCGGTTGTGATTTAAGGGGCATGAGACGTGTCTGCCCGTGAAATTGAAATTTAATTTGGTTTTTCGCAATTTGTAAACTAATACGACAACGTAGGCTTATGACATTTTAATTGCGCCAATGGCAGTATCAGAAATTAGCTATAGTATCGACTAATTTGTGAGTAACTCATGTCAAACTCATTATTTTGACTAATTTCTTAAACTACATACTTTCAAGTAAAGATTTAACTTGAACTAAATTTGAATTTCGCGGGCAGACACGTCTCATGCCTCTTAAGCTTCGGTTGTAATTTAAGGTTCGGCAGGTTCGGTTTTTAGCGATGAAGGAAAACATCGCGAGGAAACCTACATGCCTAAGAGACTCCATAATGTTCTCAAATATGTTGAAGGTTGAAGTGTACCAATCTGTACTTAGCCAGCGTGGTGGACTGTGGCCTTAATCCTTGTCATTCTGGGAAGAGATTCGCACTCAGTAGTGAGTCTGCGATAAGGTGGGAACAAAAATAACGACTAGTAGTAGTTATATTGCGCGACAGATTGAGATGGCAACCGGGATGGGGACGTCCCGCACACCCATAAAGCCCCCGCGCTAACTCACTGCGGGTGACGTGCGGGTGTGCGGGACGTCCCCCCGCCTCATACCCCGATTGCCATCTCAAACTGTCGCGTAGGTACCTACTATAGTTACTTCTGAGTTCATAGACTAAAGTTTGTACCTAGGTAGGATGTCTAACCTAGGCATGAACTGAGTTTAGCATTCAATGCATTTGAAAACCAAATTGCTTAATTCGGCATTTCAAAACAGGTTTCCGGCAAGGTATCCACAATCGCAGACGGTGTAAAGGCCAAAGTGCTAGTTCGATAGAAAATAGGCATTTAATTGACATTGAAACTGCAACCTTGCTCGCACCTGTATGTAAATGGTGGTTTACTTTCATTAGCATAGAGCGGGTGCCTGGTCTATGCCAAAGATAAAAACTCCTGATAAGCTAGGTACGCTAAGACATTCGAAATTCAATTTTTAGGGTTCCGTGCCTCAAAAGAAAAAACGAAACTTTTATAGGATCACTTTGTTGTCTGTCTGTCTGTCCGTCGTGACTCGTGTCTGTCAAGAAAACCTATAGGGTACTTCCTGTTGACCTAGAACCATGAAAGGCAGGTAGGTAGGTAGGTCAACGGGAAGTATCCTATAGGATTTCTTGAGAGACGACGGACGGACGGACATACAGACAGACAGACAGAAGGACAACAAAGTCATCTTATAAGGGTTCCCTTTTTCCTTTTGAGCTACGGAACCCTAAAAATAGTATAGATTATGAGTAGGTACGTATGAATCTATATTGTAAGTTGTAACTAATCGGCGCAGTATCGGTTTCTCAGCCGCAAAGGATCTGCGGTCGAGTGCCAAGTCTACGGTATTAATTAACTTTTGTTGCACATAGTACCTCTACCTACCTACCGCCTTTCCGCGAACTAGCGTACCTAGAAATAGGTACCCACTAAATTAGGGTTGACAGAAATCTGTGCCGTAGATATAAAATTTAAATATTAATGTTGTTTTTAATAATTACTAGCTGACGCTCACGACTTCGTCCGCGTGGATTTAGGTTTTTCGAAATCCCGGGAGAACTCTTTGGTTTTCCGGGATAAAAAGTAGCCTATGTGCTAATCCAAGATATTATCTATCTCCATTCCGAATTTCAGCCAAATCCGTCCAGTGGTTTTTGCGTGAAGGAGTAACAAATATACACACACACACATACAAACTTTCGCCTTTATAATATTAGTGTGAAGTGTGATTAGTGTGATTTTATTTGATATAACAGCCTTCAAATAAAATAATTACAAATACGTGCCCTTAAATATAATTAGTTTACGGCAATTTTACTTAGTAATAATCTAAACAAAACGCAAGCGCCGTCAGAGTTTGGATTGGCTAATGAACTCAATTATAGAGCCTCAATAGCTCAATCGGTACAGGAGTGGACTGAAAACCGAAAGGTCGACGGTTCTAACCCCGCCCGTTGCACTATTGTCGTACCTACTCCTAGCACAAGCCTGACGCTTAGTTGGAGAGGAAAGGGGAATATTAGTCATTTAACATGGCTAATATTCTTTTAAAAAAAAAAAATGAACTATCAAAGACACCAACTCTTAATCTTTTCAGAATTCAAATGTAATTAATATTTAGACTTTAGAATGATGCAGTTTTTTCATAATCCTTTGATTGAGGCGTTTTTAATATCAGCATAATCGCAATCCAATGCCAGCCTACTATTGAACTTTCTCAGAATTAGGACGGTTTAGTTAAGCCATAATTCATCTCGCGCTGGCCAATGGCTGATTGGAAGATTTGTCCCACACTTTTCAGAACATTGCATTGGTCTCCACCTCTCAAGCATGCAGGTTTCCTCACGGTGTTTCCCTTCACCGTTAAAGCAGTGATATTTAATTGTTTAAAACGCACATTTATTGTAAGAGAGAAAAGAGAGATTATATGGGATCGAACTTCGAATGGGCGTCTTAACACTATGTTACCAGAACTTTTTATTTTAGGTACTTATTCCATAGTGTTAACAAACAACAATAATATTTGAACTGCATTGACAGCCCTATACATTGTAGAAAGTTAAACAAATCTCAATAGCTCTTATTAGCCTGAGAATAAAGATCAATTAAGAACAGATCCGTTACATTGCAACAGTCGCGTTCTAGGAACGCATTCATTCAAAATCGAGTTCCACGTAGGTATCGTTTGTTTTGATTTCTTATTAATATTTGGAGGCTTTATGGCTATACATAATGGATTTTTATTGATTTAACTAGCTGATGCCCGCGACTTCGTCCGCGTGGATTTACGTTTTCAAAAATCCCGTGGGAACTCTTTAATTTTTCGGGATAAAAAGTAGCCTATGTTACTCTCCGTCCTTTCAGATCCTGCCGTAATCAGTAGTGGGCCGACGCAACGATGAGTTGATCGTGATGATGATGATGATGAAAGTTGGGGAACGATAACAAAGTAAAGAATTTTCATAAACCTCTACTAGGTAACTACCTGGTAGGTAGGGGAAATACAATCAGCACAGTTCCAAAGAAAACAATCATGACCTCATAATGCTAAAACCCCTTTTCCTTCCTACCTGATGTTCTTCGAAATCTGTCTTAAGTATGATATAATTATGTACTTACTTAATTATAGTAAGTATATTATATTTAAGTATAGTATAATACTTATACATATTTAAGTTTATCATGTTACGAATATTATAAAGAGGTAAATTTTGTAAGTTTTTTGTGCGATGTAATCTCTGGAACTACTGAACCGATTTTGAAAATTCTTTCACCAGTAGAAAGCTACATTATTCTTGAGTAACATGAACTATATTTTATTTTCAAAAAATTAGAGATCCTTACAAAAATTGTAAAAGCTACCCGTGCGAAGCCGGGACGGGTCGCTAGTTTATTCATATAGGTACTAGATGATGCTCGCGGCTTCGTCTACGTGGAATTTAGTTTTTAAGAATTATTTGATTTTCCGGGACAAAAAGTAAGCTTTTCTGGGATGCAAGCTATTTCTGTAGTCTGTAGTTACCGAAGCAGATACAAGAACAGAGAACACAGATAGACACACTTTCCCATTTATAATAGGCACACTGTAGGTAAGCTAGTAAGAATAGTATGGATATGAATGGACGCTCCAAGATATCTCAATACCTTAAATTTTTAAATAATCACTAACTTAGATCTACTAAAAATACCTATTTTGTCATAATATTTCTTTATCGTGAAGTAGGTATAGCTACATTACATAACAATAATAAATACCTTTTTATCTCACATGAACGTGATTTTTCATTTTTAACCGACTTCCAAAAAAGGAGGAGGTTCTCAATTCGTCGGGATCTTTTTTTTTTTTTTTATTTTTTTTTATATTTTTTATGTATGTTCCCCGATTACTCAAAGACCCCTGGACCGATTTGGAAAATTTTTTTTTTGTTTGAAAGGGTATACTGTGCAGGTGGTCCCATATAAATTTGGTGAAGATCTGATGAATATCTTCGGAGATGGAGAACAGAACTCCTCAATGGATAAGAGCAAATTGCTCGCGATCACTGTAATAGCTTAGTAAACAGTAGGGTTTTAACTGGGCATAGCATACTATAGTACAGTGGGGCCACTAAAAATTGTGAAATAAAAAATTTTCAAAAGAAAAATAAAACCGACTTCAAAAACCAAAAACACTAAAAAGTAGAAAATAATTTTTGTTTAGCTACACATGTAATGTACCTAGGTATGAAGTCGGGCGAGCTTCACTCTTGGATTTCTAATTTTGTTTTAATATGATCGCTCGACTTCATACCTAGGTACATTACATGTGTAGCTAAACAAAAATTATTTTCTACTTTTTAGTGTTTTTGGTTTTTGAAGTCGGTTTTATTTTTCTTTTGAAAATTTTTAGTTGTAAAAGCACGTCTGGGAATCATTTTACTAATTTATTCTGTTGACTCCATTGATGTAGGTGAAATCTACCCCGTATCTCTGTAGATGATTTTTAACCGACTTCCAAAAAAGGAGGAGGTTCTCAATTCGTCGGAATCTTTTTTTTTTTTTTTTATGTATGTTCCCCGATTACTCAAAGACCCCTGGACCGATTTGGAAAAATTTTTTTTGTTTGAAAGGGTATACTGTGCAGGTGGTCCCATATAAATTTGGTGAAGATCTGATGAATATCTTTGGAGATGGAGAACAGAACTCCTCAATGGATAGGAGCAAATTGCTCGCGATCAGTGTAATAGCTTAGTAAACAGTAGGGTTTTAACTGGGCATAGCATATTATAGTACAGTGGGGCCACTAAAAATTGTGAAATAAAAAAAATTCAAAAGAAAAATAAAACCGACTTCAAAACCACAAACACTAAAAAGTAAAAAATTACTTTTGTTTAGCTACACTTGTAATGTGCCTAGGTATGAAGTCGGGCGAGCTTCACTCTTGGATTTCTAATTTTGTTTAAATATGCTCGCTCGACTTCATACCTAGGCACATTACAAGTGTAGCTAAACAAAAGTTATACTAGGTACGAGTGTCTTACAATTCATCGTTAACCTCAATCTTTGTACACGAATGCCCAAAAAAAAATTTTTTTTTTCAAAAAACCGACTTCAATAACCACCACACACTAAAGAGCAAAAAAAAAATTAAATTTATGACCGAATATAGTCGAGGCCCCACTATATTAAAATATGGTATGCCTAGTTAAAAACCTGACTGACTGACTGAATGACTGATCTAGCAAAGCGCAGCTCAAACTACTGGACGGATTGGGCTGAGCATGCAGAAAGCTATTATGATGACGTAGACATCCGCTAAGAAAGATTTTTTGAAAATTCGACCCCTAAAGGGTTAAAATAGCGGTTTGAAATTTCTGTAGTTCACGCGGACAAAGTCGCGAGCATACGCTAGTTTACAATAGTATTAACTATAGAGAGCCTCATTCATGAACACCAAACAGCACGAGGCGATAAAAACGGAGTAGGTACCTAGGTAGCTGTATTCTGTAGAGGCATTAAAAAAACTCATTACCTTACAGGGTTACCAAACGTACTGGAAATATTAACTGTTAGGTATAGCATGCTGTTATTATATAGGCGAAAGTGTGTCTGTCTGTCAATCTGTCTGCTAGCTTTTCTAGGCCCATCCGCTTAAGAGGGCTCTCTCCGTCACTCGTTTCATACAATCGTAGTTCCAATTTCATTTGAATATTAAGCAACCAAAGTCCATGAAATTTTGCAGACATATTCTAGAAACTAATATCTATGTCTGTGGTTTTCCAGATTTCTGTTAAAATATTCGGTTTCAAAGTTACGCGGTCTTAAAAATTTTCGTACAAATCTTTGAGCCCCTGTAATTTTAAAACAAAATATTTTTAGAAAAATCTGAAACACCACAGACACAGATATTAGTTTCTAGAATATGTCTGCAAAATTTCATGGACGTTGGTTGCTTAATATTCAAATGAAATTGGAACTACGATTGTATGAAACGAGTGACGGAGAGAGCCCTGTTAACCGATTTTGACGCACCCCACAACCCGCGATAGGCTACGTGGCTACGTTATATGATATATACCAGAAAATCGAAGAGTTGCTAAAAGATTTAAAAAAGCTAAATACCTACACGCGGACGAAATCGTGGGTTTTTTGTATTACTAGATTGTGCCCGCGACTTCGTTCGCGTGGATTTGGGTTTTTTTAATCCTTTGGGAACTCTTTGATTTTCTGGAGGAAAAGTTACCTAAGTTAATTTCCCGGATGCAAGCTACCTCTGTACCAAATTTCATATAAATCGGTTAAAGGGATGGGTCTTTACTCTTTAAGAATCCCATGGGAACTCATTGATTTTCCTCTCATTTTTTGTATGTAAAGCTTAAAGAAATTTCGTCAAAATCGATTAAACTGTTGGGCCATGAGAAGCTAGCAGACAGACAAACAGACACACTTTCGGATTTATAATATTAGTATGAATCAATGCGAACATCCGTCTCGTCCGTTTAACCGATTTTGACGCTTTCAGAGGTAGCTTCATACTTTTTATCCCAAAAATCAAACAGTTCCGACGGGAATTTTAAAAACCTAAATCCATGCAAAGGATGTCGCAACCAATATGCACCACAAAATGCAAAAATCACAATACATGGATCCTTAATTATTTTTTGCGTTCTGGAATTTTGCAACAAAAAATATGAGCTCAGGTGGTCACCCTATCTCAGAGAGATCGACGCGAAGTCTACAGACCTGCTGTTTTATTACCTAGGACCGGTTTGAGATGCAAAAAACCTAAGGCTCAACGCAGACCGCGCGGGGCGAGTGGTGTTGAAGCGCGGTGAGTATGCCCGGTATGCATCACCGCTCCGGTTTAGCGGACCGATCAGATTACTCCGCATCTTAATAAGATTGGGAAGGCGGTGAGCGCGAAGCTCCACCAGGTGATGAGCTCCAGGACTCGAAGATATAATTAATTGGAGAGATTGGAAGGCAACGTCTTGGCGCCTCCGCGAGGCTGAACCACGACTTGGATGACCTTGGAAGGAGTGGGTTGGTTGGACTTAATTAGTCTGTACGTGTCTGGCGTGAGCTTAGTATCATTGAATTTAACTGTATGCCAAAGTAAATAAGCTGAGTTTAAGTTGATGTAAAATAGAAGTCGCGCCTCACCGCCACTCCACTCTGTCCGTGAGTCTTACGCCTAGGCATATATTATACGTTAGAACAAGTTTCGGTACGGTCATTATTAAAGGTACCTATTCTTACTGGAAGACACGATTCTAGCATAGAATCCTAATTCTAAAATAGTTTTGTCATAATTTTATTTATATTCGGTAAAATATGCAAGGGGGGTAAACGCTAGGTAGGTAACTACCTATTACTACCACTTTGAACTAGAAATAGGTATTAAATACATAGGCTTAAGTAAAGCAGTGTAACTTACATATCTATGGACGTAATATGTCTGAAATAAAAACTAAGTATATGTATTATTATGGACTTCGTCTGTTGTGGCGTTTGCTGGCGCGCGTGTTGCGATTTTTTGGAGTGTTTTTTTGTTAGAAGTGGCCGGTTTTTGTGTTCTGCTGGTGTTTATTGGTGGTGGAACTGACTGGGAAGCGCTCTAAAGGGGCGCCGCGTGTATGTCGGCGGGCGCCGGCACAGACGAATACTTATACATATAGTTTTCCTAACTTGTAAATAACTACAAACTTGACATTGTCTAATCAGTGTAAAGCCAGACGAGAGAAAAACAAAAAAAAAAATGTATTATTATTATTTATTACTATGCTATACCTACCCTACCAACTACAGAAAAATACGCGTGGAATTTAGAATCTCCTCTAATTGGAAGTCTTAATTAACTTAAACACAACATTAAAAACGTTTACACTCAAAACTTTTTAGAGTAGAATAAATAGAATAGAAATATGTATTTTTAGTTCAAATAAATTTTTACAGTAGGTACCTACCTACTTTTGAATCGTCAAATGCATAACTACCACTGGTTTGGAATGCCTTTCCTACCGAGAAGAACCAGCAAGAAGCTTTTAAATACAACGTTCAGAAACTTTCGAATTATTTAAAAAGAAAATAATAAATCAAGTTCGGGAACGCACAAAACTAAAAAGAGAACATCAATTTAACGAACTCACACGCGTCTTGTGTTTCGTGTGTTAAGGCGTTGTGCTTGTTATGTCAGCTTTTCGTTTTATATATTTTAGAGCCTCGATAGCTCAACGGTTAAAGGAGCGGACTGAAATCTGAAAGGTCGGGTTCAAACCCAGCCCGTTGCACTATTGTCGTATCTACTTTACACACAAGCTTTACGCTTAGTCGAAGGGGAAAGGGGAATATTAGTCATAATGATATACTTGCCTGATATTCTTTTTGAAAAAAAGACTAGCTGATGCCCGCACTTCTCCTCGTGGATTTAGGTTTTTTAATAAATAAATCAAGGATTTGATAAAGTCTTCAGCATATCGAATAGCATCGTTATTGAAACAGTTAAACTAAAAGGATAAAGAAAACTATTCATTGCCAAGCAACCTTGGCAAACAACTTAATACCGATAAAAACGTCTATCTGACGTAATTTCTTTCTTCATACATTTTTTATTCGCTAGGCCGACCGCACATTGATTTTATCGCTGATGTGATAATCGCTAGCGCTGTTTAATTAATACTGAAGTATGAAGCCACTAACAGGTTTTCTACAGGATATATTTCAGAGAGTGTGCCCAAGAACTTTTAACCTGGCTTCCTCCAACTCTTCACCTGTAGAGGTATTGTTAATAGAGTTCTAAAGAACTACTGTATACTATATAAGACTGTTCTACTGTTAGTCTACAAGGCATCGCCAAGGTCTGCAACCGTACGTAGTCGAAATTCCACTGAGACGTACGAAGCGATTTGCCTCCTAGTTTCTAATTCGAACCACTAGGATATTATGGAACGCCATATCGGCATCAGTTTTCCCCTCCAATTTTAATATGGGTACCTTCAAGTAGGTATCTTCTAGGCAAGCGCCTAGAATCAATTGCCCATCTTAGGCTGCATTATCAGTTGCCAAAAAATTTGATTGCCGCCAGGTGCGAGTCTATAAATTAAAAAAAACAATAACAGCATCCTCGATTTTTTGTTGCAATTTGCATCTATACTTTAGTTTTCCTTAGTTTGTTTAAATAATAAACAAATCGCAGAAACCATCTTGGAGAAACGCGTAAGTGACGCGATTTGCTGGCGCTTTAGGCGTTCTGGAGTTAGGCTTTCACTCGTATAATGATTTCATTGTCAGTTCATTGTAACAAGGTCGTATGGGCCGCGTATTATGCGCCTCTAATTTACGTGCAAAATCGAGTCAAGCGACAAATAAACTAGTGTGTGCCCAGCCTAACGTCGATTCTTTTCTTGTTGCTTATTACGTGAAGTCCTTGGATTTTATTTATTTTATCTATTTTTATTTGATTACAAAGAAAAAGATTGATTTCTCTTGTACAATGCTAAATATTATAATGGTGTAAATTTTTTAACAGACTCAAAATTAGTAGGTTCTTTATTCCACGCGGTATTTCGCGTCGCGCTTTGGATCCGATCAAATGGAATGAGTTGGTACTGGGATGCTCCGGCTTAAAGGTGTGAGCAGTAGGTACTCCATAATAATAATATGTGGGCTGACTTAAGCTTTACAAGGGTAAATTAAAAATTTATAACACCCCCGACAAGTGAAGGTTACAGTAACTAGAAAAGAGCTGATAACTTTCAAACATCTGAACCGATTTTTCTTGGATTATAGCTAAGAACACTCGCGATCAAGCCACCTTTCAAACAAAAAAAAAAACTAAATTTAAATCGGTTCATTAGTTTAGGAGCTACGATGCCACAGACAGATACACAGATACACACGTCAAACTTATAACACCCCTCTTTTTGGGTCGGGGGTTAATAAGGAAGGAGCCTGCCTCTACTACTGTGTTACTATCTACCTCTTTATGACCTATCTACCTATTTATGGTTCATTAGAAATAGTGCTTTAAATGTAAAAAAAATATATATATTTAACTAATTATTATTAGTTTCTAACATATTGTGGCGTATTTATAGTGTAAATAGAATGATAAAATTGAAGTTGGTGAGTTTGAAAGCGGCGTCTTAGCCTGCCAAACTATGTAATATTTATAGTTTTGTGTTTATCCTATGTTATTAGGACATAAACTATGCATAGGTATATTTTTAATGTTCAATATTAATACATTTTTCAAACAAACTATCTACCTCTACTTATACTGTACTGAGAACTAACTTACAACACCAGTCAATCTTGCGGTTTTGCATACAAAGAAGAAGTATAAATAAAAAAAGGTTTACGCCACCTGAGATTATAGTTAGACTTGCCAATTCAATATAAAATTACTGAAGCCACAAAACCACAATAGTGCAACCGTTGTGTGTTCGTCTGCGATGTTGCTATATTAAAAACCTGGTCAAGTGTAAGACGGACTCGCGCACGAAGGGTCCCGTACCATCATACAAGAAATAACACGTCTTATTAATTTAAGAATACTATATAGGTTTTGATTCTTTTGACGGGTCTTGACCGACACAAAAGACAATGAAGTGTTCCTTATGGGTTCCTTTTGATGTACGAAACTCTAAAACATCTTTACAGGGCTCTCTCCGTCACTTACTCCATACAATCGTAGTTCCAATTTCATTTGAATACTAAGCAACCAAAGTCCATGAAATTTTGCAGACATATTCTAGAAACTAACTGTGGTGTTTTAGACTTTTCTAAAAATATGTAGTTTTAAAATTACAGGGGCTCAAAGATTTGTATGTGAATTTTTAAGACCGCGTAACTTTGAAACCGAATATTTTAACAGAAATCTGGAAAACCACAGGCATCTTAAATCTTTATAGTTCATATTCTATTTGGGAGCTACCATACTACAGACAGTTACACACGTTAAACTTTTAACTGCTTGCGTTGGGGTAGAATTACACCAACACATTCGCTCCAATTATTATTATCATTATTCCGAGTTACTATAATTACAATTACACTGACTTATTAATTATTATTGTCAATAAAAATGGCGTGCCGTCACGTCCGTATCTTTTGCTAATTAGTGTAATTATATCAACTAGCATCACATCTAGGAGTAGACACTTGACAATAGACATAGACCAAAGGACTATGTCTAAATGGTCTAGTCTTGTGGGAGGCTTCGGCCGTGACTAGTTACCGCCCTACCGGCAAAGACGTGCTGCCAAGTTATTTAGCGCTCCGGTAAGATGCCGTGTTGAAACCAAAGGTGTATTGGGTGGCCTTCCAGGTTAGCCCGCTTGGACTGTAACATCACTAACCACTAGTTGAGATTGCAGTCAAGGGCTGTGTCTGAATAAATAAATAAAATGTCTATTTATTCGAGCTCAGTGGTCCAATACTATGGCAGAACGTGGCATACAACTTCTCCCCGTTGAATCGACGTAACGCGTTGTTTTTGGGATCATATTAAACCGATCATTTATCACAGACATTCGGGCTTATTACAGTTTAATTGTTACTCGTTATTGGGTAATTTGGACTTTCACGTCGAGTCACGTGATCCAGTCGGCATGAGCACAATTTCACCAAATGATTGCTAGGTACGTTTGTTTTTTTTTTTTAATTTAGTATTCGGTTTGATTTATCTCTAGGCGTGTTATTTATTATCCGTATGATTACCTGGTTACGCGCAGTTAAAAGAAGTTTTTAGTTACAAACATAGTTTAGTAAAAAACCGGCTAAGTGCGAGTCAGACTCGCGCACCGAGGGTTCCGCACTCGGGTATTTTTTCCGACATTTTGCCCGATAAATCAAAAACTATTATGCATAAAAATACAATCAAAATCTGTTTTAGAATGTACAGGTAAAGCCCTTTCATATGATACCCCACATGGTATAGTTATCTTACTTTGAAAATTTAAACACATTAATTTTATTTGTGATGTAACCACAAATTCACGTTTTTTGGATTTTTTCCTTTACTTATGCTATAAGACCTACCTACCTGCCAAATTTCATGATTCTAGGACCTAGGTCAACAGGAAGTACCCTATAGGTTTTCTTGACATACACAACAGACGGACAGACAGACAGACAGACAAAAAAGTGATCCTATAAGAGTTCCGTTTTTCCTTTTGAGGTACGGAAAATACTGTAATTTTGCCATCAAATCATTATCATCGCTAATGAGAGAGCGTGCCGGCTCCTAATGCAGCTAATTACGGGCATGTTCATCAAATTCACTCTAATTACTCTAACATCCGTATTTAACTGTTAACTATTATGTATTTTACGCTTTTAACTAGAGTTCAACTCAGTATTTAATCGAATAAAGGTCAAATTGCTTTGTTGATTGACTGTGGAAAATTATGTACACGAAACATATTTACCTACTTGAAAAGATAAACTGACTAACTGTGTACATACGACATATCATTAGGTACATTTTAGTTTTGCTTGCACCCTGGTGACGGACATGGCCTATTTTTAACCCCCGACCCAAAAAGAGGGGTGTTATAAGTTTGACGTGTGTATCTGTGTATCTGTGTATCTGTGTATCTGTCTGTGGCATCGTAGCGCCTAAACGAATGAACCGATTTTAATTTACTTTTTTTTGTTTGAAAGGTGGCTTGATCGAGAGTGTTCTTAGCTATAATCCAAAAAAATTGGTTCAGCCGTTTAAAAGTTATCAGCTATTTTCTAGTTTACTTGTAGAAAAGAAGGTTAGATAACCCTTAGGTTCATAATATTCAAGTGTCAATTGACAAATGTCAAGTTGTCAAGATGGACGTTGCCTAGATATACATAATTATTTATTTGAAAATGATTTGTCGGGGGTGTTGAAAATTTTTAATTTACACTTGTTTATCTTGAAAAATCAAAGGGTTCACACCACTTCGCAGGGGATTTATAAAAAAAACCGGCCAAGTGCGAGTTGGACTCGCTCATACATGGATTGTATACCATCGGACAAGATTATTTATACCTTGCGTAGTTTAATCATTTTTTTTATTTGCATGGCGGCCATATTAAAATTTTATCATTTTTTATAGCGGCTACAGAATTCAACTCTCTGTGATCAACTCTCTACATGTTACGGTCAATGAGTTACTGCTTACTGACAGACGGACGGACGGACAACGGAGGCTTAACAATAGGCGTTGGTTTGGCACCCCTCGTTTACGGTACCTAATAATGAAATCCACGCGGACGAAGTCGTGGGCACCATCTAGTATATGATATAGTTAGGTAAATCTGTATTTAAGTAAACCATTGTATAATTTTCTTTAACACGCCCAGTTTAATTCTAATCTTAGGATCAAATTATACGAATTACGTTTTTCCGTTAGATATCACTGGATAGCGAATATCCAAAAATGAGCTCTATTGCATATGTAATAAGACCTAATTGTCTTTATTGTTTTCATCGAACCGTATACATCGACCCGTGTAGCGGTTCTAAACCTAGTCCGTCTACTTTTTGCTAAAACCTCATACATTTTAATATGATACGAGTATGGATGTTGTCCTTCAAAAGCGGTTGAACTTATATTGTGAAAATGCCTCATTTTTTGTTGAGTCTTCGCTATTATTATATTATTATGTGCATTCATTAAAATATTGATCAGCATGGTAAAGTTTATTGCACAAAAGTTAATTTTGACAAGATTTGAAATCACGAACTTCGTACGAACGAAATTAGAACGAACGAACAAATTCGGAATTGTTGTTGTTCGGAAGTGAAAAGTCACTTGACGTGAATCTAACATTCCAAATGAATGTTAGTGTTAGATTCACTTGACGATTCAACAGTATTAATTGTAATTTTATTTGAATTTAAAAAAAATGGCAGTCAGTGGAGACCGGTGCCGACCTGTGGTGCCACAGAGGTGGAAACTTAAAATTATGAAATAACAGAGGTTTCTTTTGGAATTTTCAAATTACTTATAATTGTAATACAGAGCACACTACTTATTAAGTAACATTAGCAAGTCGGTGAGGCGACTTTGAAGTTTTTACCCATCCCAAAATCGAACAAGCAACTCAATTAACAGGGCTTTCTCCGTCACTCGCTTCATACAATCGTAGTTCCAATTTCATTTGAATATTAAGCAACCACAGTCCATGAAGTTTTGCAGACATAATATTCTAGAAATGTGTATGTATGTAAATATGTATGTAAATTTTTAAGACCGCGTAACATTGAAATTGAATATTTTAACAGAAATCTGGAAAATCACAAACATAGATATTAGTTTCTAGAATATGTCTGCAAAACATGGACTTTGGTTGCTTAATATTCAAATGAAATTGGAACTACGTTCGTATGAAGCGAGTGACGCAGAGACCCCTCTTAACGAAAAGTTCATTTCAAAAATCTTTCTCTGTATTTTTTATTTTTTTTATTCAGATACAAGTTAGCCCTCGGACTACAATGTAACTGGTAAGTGATGATGCAGTCTAAGATGGAAGCGGGTTAACCTGGAAGGGGTATGGCAGTTTTCATTAAACCAATACTCCTTTGGTTTCTGCACGCCATCGTGCCGGATCGCTAAATCGCTTGGTGGCACGGCTTTGCCAGTAGGGTGGTAACTAGCCACGGCCGAAGCCACACATTAGACCAAGTATTTCTATTTCAAACATTTTCACATTCAGCAATAATAAATCCAGATACATTTTGGATGCTTCCTATATCACGTTTTCAACTAGAATTCCCCGTTTTCAACTAGTAGTATGTAAGTACGTGGTAGAATTTCCACCGCGGTCGTGCACTCGGCGTGCATACCAAAATCGCTAAAAGCCTGACATTCAACGGTCGACCAGTTATCCTGTGCATTTGCGAGAGAAAGCTCTATTATTAAACCTTTGGAGATTACACGCATAAAGTCTAAAACCCGACTACTACCCGCGAACTGGCGATAGATATAAAAATTGTTTTAGTCGCTCGGTGTATTTTAACATTGCACTATAACATACATATTTACATTTATGAACTCCTTCATTTGATATCCCCCTCGACACAATAGCAAAAAAAAAATTTGGAGACTTTTTTGGATGTAACATGGATTGTGTAAAAAATTTGCAAAAGAAAAATAAAACCGACTTCAAAAACCACAAACACTAAAAATTAAAAAATAATTTTTGTTTAGTTTGTGCAACTTTTACCCGACTACGGCAAAGCCAAAAGGAAGTGGCTTTGCCGTAGTTGGGTAAAAGTTGGATATAGCTAACTATTGTCAAGAATCAAACTTAAGACCTCGCCTTTTTCCAATTTAAAGAAATTATTTTATCTCCTTTTTATCTCAATAACCATTAAGGCCTTCCTGTACGTGGCTTAACCGATTTGGCAAGCCAGCCAGCTCGCTCGAGAATTAGACGCCACGGTCACGATGCTACATTTTAGCGCTGCACTTTAACAGGGCTCTCTCCGGCACTCGGTTCATACAATCGTAGTTCCAATTTCATTTGAGTATTAAGCAACCAAAGTCCATGAAATTTTGCAGACATATTCTAGAAACTAATATCTGTGTCTGTGGTGTTTTAGATTTTTCTAAAAATATGTAGTTTTAAAATTACAGGTGCTCAAAGATTTGTATGAAAATTTTTAAGACCGCGTAACTTTGAAACCGAATATTTGAACAGAAATCTGGAAAACCACAGACATATATATTAGTTTCTAGAATATGTCTGCAAAATTTCATGGACTTTGGTTGCTTAATATTCAAATGAAATTGGAACTACGATTGTATGAAACAAGTGACGAAGAGAGCCCTCTTAAATTACGCCCAATGACCCGTTGAAAGCCATTTGGAAAATGTTACTTTTCATATTTTAAGTTTTATCTTTAGACTCTAAAAATTGCATAGTTGGATTTTTTTTTCAACCAGTGAAAAATTACGCTCTGGTAATGTGATGCTCTCTCCGACTAAAATCAGTTTTTGTGTTTTGCTAGATTTCTGTGAAAATGTTTTAAAGTTACAGGGGTTTAAAGATTTGTAGGTATACAACTCCTTGAGCCTGTGTAACTTTAAAACAAAATACATTGTATTTTGTGAGCTACGAGTAGCTTATGCCCGCGAGTTCATCGGCGTGGACTACACCAAATTATATTTTACCGCTTTAGTACGGACCTCTGATCCAAATCCAAGCTATTTAGTGAACATCTTTGACATATCTACGTCATACGTCCGATTTGATTCCGAGGCACATCCGAGATATTCTCACGGATGACGGATAGAACTCGGATGACGGAAGTCGGATCTAGTGCATAAGCTATACAAATAGTTTTATGACTACTTAGGAACGGATTTTCACGGATTCAGATCAGATGGAGTGCGTATTCGCCATTAGAATTTTCAAAAATCCTTTCTTATCGATGACTACTTCATAACAGCCCAGCTATCTGCACGCCAAACAGCCCAATCCTCCCAGTAATTTGATAGATCACTCAGTCAGTCAGCTTTTTTCCTTTTATATACCTATTTACATAATATAATCAAGAATATAATGTATAAAATACCTATTGTATAGCGCACTTGACACAAAATGTCAAGTTACGTGATCACTGATCGTACTGGTTTGCGCCATAATTAATTTTCCGCTTTCCATTTACAACGGGTATGCGGAACCTTTTGCACAACCAATCTAGCGTTTAATATGTTTATGCCTTTAAAAAATTGTTTATGTAATAAATAAAGTAACTCCCTGTTCGACGGCCTCCCTGGCACAGTGGTAAACGCTGTGGTCTTATTAGTGTGAGGTCCCGGGTTCGATTCCCGGCAGAGATTCGAATTTGTACGTTTCTGGTCTGGTTTGGTAGGTGGCTTTGGCCGTGGCTAGTTACCATCCTACCGGCAAGACGCGTGCCGCAAAGCGATTTACCATTCTGGTACAATGTTATGTTGAAACCAAAGGGGAATGGGTTTAATAAAAAAAACTGTCATAAGTACCTCTTCCAGGTTAGCCCGCTACCATCATCGACTGCATCATCACTTACCACCAGGTGAGTTTGCAATCAAGGGCTTACTTGTATCTGACCATTGGGATACGGAACCCTAAAAACAAAAGAACTCCGTCACCTTAATAATTTTTTTATCAAAAATTCGCGACGGTAGCTGTAAAATAAGTTTAATATAAACTTCCAAATAACGTCATTTGACACTTGCCATATTCAAAATGGCGGAGTACATTTAATATGGACGCAATAACCGTAGCATCCATAGAATTTCGCGCCGATTAACTTTGAACCAGAGAAAATAATTTCTTGCCGAACCAAAATGAGTTTTAATTTCTAAGGAGTAGGGTGGCAAGTTATTTGGGCACATTTGTGGGACCATTTGGCCAACATTTGATGCGTATTACACCATGCCATATGGCGGATGTTATGGCTTTTGTATGGGTGCTGAGATTTTGAAATTAATCTTTGAGAGTAACTGTTAACTATAATGTATTTCAATCATGGTAACAGTTATTTCAAATTGAATGTTGTTTATATCATTAGTTTTATTTTTATTGCTAGCTTAGACGTGCTTAGACTACGCCTTAGATCACACTAATATAATAAAGACAAAATGTGTGTAAGTGTGTGTTATGTTTGTTAGGTACTCATTCACGCAAAAACTACTGGACGGATTTTGCTGAAATTTGGAATGGAGATAGATAATATCCTCGATTAACACATAGGCTACTTTTTATACCGTAAACTCACAGGATTCCCATGGGATTTCGAGGAACCTAAATCCACGCGGACGAAGTCGCGGGCATCAGCTAGTTTTAGAATAAAATCTACTAGATGAAGCCCATGACTTCGTCGGCACGTATTCAGGTTAAAAAATACAGGATGAAAAGTTAAGATTTCAAACTAAAGAAATACCTATTTTGGCAGTTATTGAAATTCTTTGAAAAAGTCAATTTATTCAACAGATATATTTATTTTGTAGACTGAAAAAAACTATCATTATTAGTGTAGGTTTGGTGAAAATAATTTCCGAAAATTTCCAAATACATAATGGATTGAATATTAATATAATATTATCCTCATCATATTATTTTTTAAGTATTTTTTAAAGACATTGCCCAGATAATGTGCACAATTAGCTAGGTCATAGTTGCTTAAGTTAAACCCCAAAGAGTAAAATCCATAAAAAACATACTCATTAACACATCAAAAATAATAATAAGCAATGATTTCATACTCGTACACCAAAAATAAAAAACCGTAATCTTAAAAGAATAATGGAAAAAAAACATCTTTTCCGTATTAACTAAAAGTCTAAAACTAAAAACCTTTACAATTTTTTCCTCGAGTATAAAGCCAAGGTCGAGGATTGCAATGAATAAGGACTTTTGTTGATAAGACACTAACAAAAGTGTCAGAATTTGAGAGAGATAGCTATATAATTGCATCTCAAATATTCTAAGTGTGAAAGAGACACAAATCATGCAGGATGAGCAGGTGGTAGATGCAGTAAACGCAATCTCTCTGGGATGTACCTAGAATGCGGTAGGGCTGTCTACTGTACAGTTTTTGTACTTTTTGTGCTCATTTAGTTAATAGCTTATGTCTAGAACTGGAATCTATATCAATTATCATACATATCTATTATTATCTATTACTTACAGTTGGTTCTATTTCTATTAAACTCACTGAGCTATTATGTTAGATTAGTTCAATGCTTCCTAAAGTGCATACTAGTAATTGCTGCTTCTTATCTACAAAGTTAATACAAATACCTTTTTGAGACAGCTAATTGTTCTGTTTTAATTTTATTAGTTTTTAAAAATCGATACTTTGCAAGTTGCCTAACAGTTAGTCCATATTAATATTATAAATGCGAAAGTGTGTCTGTCTGTCTGCTACCTTTTCACGGCCAAACAGTTTAATCGATTCTGACGAAATTTGGTACAGAGTTAGCTTATATCCCGGACACGGACATGAGGCAACTTTTTATCCCGCAAAATCAAACATTTCCCACGGGATCTTTAAAATCCTAAATCCACGCGGACGTAGTCGCGGGCATCCTCTAGAACTTAATAATTCAACGGATAGTAAGTAATTATTTTTTTTCAGAACCCAACAAAAAGAAGCAAATTACATATTTTTAAATTATGTAAATGTTATAATTTTCTTCACCTATCTTCAAATCAAAAGTGGCATCTTCAAGTCAAGCGTTCCACTTCAGGCTGCATCGTCATCACTTATCATCTGGTGTGATTGTAGTCAAACGCTAGCCTAATAAATTAGTGCAAAATATTTAACAAAATAAACATTTAAGTAACTAATTTGGTTCACATCATTGATCATAGAAGTATTATACCATTAGGGATGATTTATGCTAGACCGTGCCTGGCCCGAGCCGTGCCACGTTCGAGGCACGTCCGACGCACAGACGGTTCACAGATTGCAATTTTATATGAAGAATCATAAGATGGAGGAGGCTCGGAAGAGTCGGACATGGCACGGTCTGATGTGACTTCCTACATTTTCCCAACTTTGTGTCTCGGACGTGGCACGGCTCGGGCCCGGCACGGTCTAGCATAAATCAACCCTTATCCTGAATACGAAAGATTAAAGAATCATCTACATTCTACAACATTGACGAAATACCGGGCATTACCTTGCAGGGTTTAAAATAAGCCATTTCACAAGCAATAAAAGCTATTACAGCCGTAATTTTCAAAACCAGTTCCCAGCCAACACTTAATTATGTATCTCAACACTTGGTTATATAGTGCGCAAAAACTCCTAACGCTGCCTCAGAGCGATTTAATATAGTGCGATACGATAGTAAATCGTAATCACACAACAATCCGATCCGATATTGGTAAATGGTGGAGTTAAATGGTAAAGAACGACACCAAACGAATCGCAGGGATCCGATGATGGGTTCAGGTGGCACAAGACTGTAGCTTGTGTAAGGTACAAGAGACCAACGTCCAGTTGTGGACGTCCATCGTTTCACGATGACGAAAAGTAAAATAACACAAAATTAAACACTCGCAGAGCGTTACCGACCGTATAAAAATGAAAAAAAAAAAATGTGTTAAGCACAATTCTAGTATACCAATAATTAATCTTTCTCAGATAATTCAACGAGCATATTTACAAAAAAATTATACTGCTGTTTTGAAAATGTTATCTTCGGGCTTGCAGCCCGAAGATGGATAGATTTTATACCTACTGAGAAAACAAAGATTTCCCACACAATATTTAAAAACACTATCCCAACGCAAAAGCAGTTAAAATAGCTAGTTTTGTTTTGTCTTTATAGCTAAACCATCTGCATTAGTGTGATTGGTGACACTTGCCTTAATATCGTATCGACCTCTATCACCGATAAATGTCGTATAGTATAAAAATGGCTGTACGAATGTGTGTTTAGTGTTTATGCACAGAACAAGAGCAAAAAGGTCGGTACAAAAAATGTTTTACGACTTTATGGTCATTTGCCTTCGCCGAAACATGGTCGAAAACCCAAGGACGTATGACGTCATAAGGTTTGAGAAAGAGATGGCTATAGGGGGCAATGACCGAGACAGGAGCGAGACAAAAACCAGCAAACGGACAGCTACAGGTGTTTTTGATCCTTCTTTGACCGCAAGTAGGGCTTTTTAATTTTTATCGGACATCAGGATTTAATTCATCTTTATATATTGCAGATTAGCTTTTTCCCTGATTTCGCTGATTTCGTTCCTGTGGATTTAGGTTGTCTAATGATTTCGTTGGAATTTCTCGAAATCTTTTCTTAATTTCTCGAAGTCTGTTTTGGAACCCTCATGTTAACGTAACTAATTATCTAACTAAAGAAAGTGTACAATAGTATCCAATTTGAATAAATGAGTTTGACTTTAACTTTAGAAGACGTCTACAATACAAAGAGAACTTGAGATGCATAATTTTATGTTTCTAGACCTACTGATAAAAATCGCAATAGGTAGTGCTAGTTTTGTAATAGTTTCTTCTAAGTTGATACAAAAAAATATAAAAATATACTTAAAAAATCATCATCATCATCATTGGTCATTGTCAACCTATAGACATCCATTGCTGGACATTTACTTCTTCGAATCTCCTGATTTCAGATTTGATCAAGTAGAACCATAGATATGTAGTAGAACCAAGCATCTCTCTCCATGTTAAAAATGAGCCCTAATTTTTACGCACCCTAATAGCCAAAACATAAACCAATAGAACCGCCTTGAAATCGATTTGATCAAGTAAAAAACTCCAAGCAGAGCTCTCTTCTTAGAAATATGTCCTGATTTTTTACGCATCCTTATGGCCACACGTACTAATAGAGTTCGCCTTGAAAGCTTGTTAAGGGTGGGATGCAAATAAAATAAATGTTTTGCAACTGTGTTTATGAGACAGTAACCCAACCGAATGATTGTGAAACCCATATTTTTTGTAATGACATTTTTTATTGATATGTCCTATTTCAAAGTGACATTTATGACCGTTGTTAAAAATAAATAAATAAACACCGATAAAGTTTCATTTTTAGGGTCCAATACCCAAATGGTGCCAGCGGAACCCTTTTACTAAGCCTCGGCTGATGTATCGATACCTATACCTACAGCTCTAAATGAGTCTAGAAACTTGTGATTCTGTGAGTTTTATTATTGACCTAGGATAGATCGCCACAAGATCGCCACTAAGAAAATATTTTTGTAAAATCCTACTAGGATCTTCAAAAACTTCAAATCAATCAAATCCACACGAAGTCGCCGACATCCATCATCTAGTATTTCTTAAATTGATGATATAAGTATGAATACCTATGACTAAGGTCAGAGGTTCGATCCCAGGCCTCTAACTTTTTGGAGTTTTGGAACAATTAAATATCACTTGCTTTAACGATGAAGGAAAACATCGTAAGAAAACCTGCATGCCTGAGAGTTCTTCATAATGTACTCAAAGGTGTGTTTAGTCTACCAAATCCGCACTGGGCCAGCGTAGCAGACTATGGCTTAACCCCTTCTCATTCTGAAAGAAAGCCCCGTGGGCTTGGCCAGTGTAGCTGATTTTTAACCCCCGACCCAAAAAGAGGTGTTATAAATTTGACTGTGTATCTGTATATCTGTGTATCTATCTGTGGAATCGTAGCTCCTAAACTAATGAATCGATTTTAATTTAGTTTTTTTTTGTTTGAAAGGTGGCTTGATCGTGAGTGTTCTTAGCTATAATCCAAGAAAATCGGTTCAGCCGTTTGAAAGTTATCAGCTCTTTTCTAGTTACTATAACCTTCACTCGTCGGGGGTGTTAAAAACTTTTAATTTACACTTGTGACCTAAAACCTTCTCATTCTGAAAGAATGACCCGTGCGCCGGTGACAGGTTGATCATGATGATGATGAAGGAACCAACGAATAATTATATTTTCCACGTCAATAAATAATACGAAAGTCAATTTACGAAAATCAAAACCATATTTTCCTTTGAAGTGCCACCCCTAGTCTTTTATCCTTATTTATTGTCTACGACAGATGTTGTAAAGATAACAAAGGATACTCTATACCTTTGCCGTTTCTTATCTATAAAGTGGGTGCGAATTTAACAATCTCGCCATTATTGAGAAGCTTTCAAGCGGTTTCTAATCGATTTCTTGGACAGATGGTAGGCAGCTGCCGTTTGAAAACAGATTTTGAAGGGCTTCTGTCTTGTAACTTATCTTTTTGTTGTCCTTTTGGGGCCCAATTTCGACTTATTAGTAGGGTATGATTTCAGCTTTACTAATCAAAATGTTATTTATATTCAAGACAGTCATACAATCAACCTCCATTTTTTAGGGTTCCGTACTTCAAAAAGAAATAAGGAACCCTTATAGGAGCACTTCGTTGTCTGTCTGTCTATCGTGTCTGCCAAGAAACCTATAGGGTACTTCCTGTTGACCTAGAATCATGAAATTTGGCTGGCAAGTAGGTTTTGTAGCACACTTAAGGGGATTAATCCGAAAACCGTGAATTTATGGTAAGGTACATCCCAAAAAAAATGTGTTCATGAACAAATAAATAATTTTTCAAATTAAGATTAATATACCAAGTGGGGTATCATATGAAAGGGTTTTTACCTGTACATTCTAAAACAGATTTTTCACATAGTAATTTTTGATTTATCGTGCAAAATGTCGGAAAAATACCCGAATACGAAACTCTCGTTGCGCGAGTCTTACTCGCACTACTTGGCCGGTTTTATATTTTTCCGTCCCAAGCAAAACAAGGAACTCTTATAGTTTCGTCCAGTACATCTGTCTGTATGTCACAAAGCTACACTTATAGAAACCTATTACCGCTACACAAAGGCATATTTAAATTTTGTGAATTCGAGATCGTTCTATGGATATACTTTAGTAAATAATATAATCACTTAACATCAGGTGACCCGCCTGCTCGTTTGCTCGCTATATTTTTTTTTGTGTTTAATAAAAACGCATTTTAAATACTTACGAAAAACAAAGTTTTTTGCTTTACAAAGACTGTAAAATAGTCCCAAAACAACATTTGACATGCATTTTTCTATGAAAATATTGCTAATGCAACCCCCTAATATTTTCATATCACTTAGTAAATTAATTTAACACCCCCTCTATAATGAAATATGTCGCTCGGCCCCTAAGCTAATCGAAAATGGGGCCTCTATTAATTATTTTAACGAAATATCGTTTTCGCAAACCTCCTGTGCCCGTGCGCTGTATTAACAGTAATCACTCATCTACAGGATGATGTAAAATAAAACTAATTTTTTAAATTTATTTTTCTTTCGTTTAACTTTTTCCCATCCTACATTTTATATTGTAAAATATTGAAGAGAAAAGAATTGCTTCATTACCTATACGACATTAGCTAGGTACCTACTCTTAACTTTGAGCACATAAATATTCATATTTTAGGTAAATGCGAAAGTGTGTATGTTTTCGGTTTGTCCTTCAAGCACGCCTCAACAGAGCAACGGATCGATGTGATCTTTACAACGGTATAGTTAAAAACCTGGAGAATGGCATAGCGTGACGTTTAATAAAGGAGTAAATAAAATAAGCCTTAGTTTGTTAATTTGTAACTGTAGTGGATCAGATCTTTTATATGGCGCTAAAGGCGCTTTAAATACTTTATTTAATACCTATAGCATCCACCTTTTTCGCATAGAATATAATGTATGAAAAGGTTGTCACTTATTTTATAGACCTATCAAATATATCAGTTAAGCTTAGTCCAGGAATTTCGTACAACCGAATTAGCACCGCAGCATTATATCGCCAACTCGGCGGGACTCTATGCAAAAAATTACTCGCATAGCTCTGAATAGGTAATATGTTATTACTGTAATTCCTTCCACGTACAGTTAACCAAGTGGATATTGTATTTCCTTGCTTATTAATTTCATATTCTCCGTAGGCATGTCTCGTCTCACGCACGCTCGGTTAAGATATCATTTTCCGTTAATTGGCTACTTAGCATGCAAATTAGACAAGCATAGACAAATTAAGAATAATTTAGCAATTAAAGTTGATTGAAGAGCAAGTTAATGGTCTAGAACCTAGATTAGAAGCTGATGACTAATGATGAAATTAACGAATTATAATACATATCTATGTTTGCAAAAAATGGGATGTTTACATATTTAATTTGGCCTCTAGCTCCCAAAAAAATTAAAACCGTATTATAGGAATATTAATACATATTCTTATGAATATTATACAGTGACAGAATCTTTCAAACGACTTTGAAAGATTTTTGGAGATTGAAAACACGAGTTTTAACTTTAAATAGATTAAATGTGTAATATGAAGCTCGAATAAAAAGAAATAACTAATTGATTTTCTTATTGCATATAATATTATGTATTACTAGCTGATGCCCTTGACTTCATACGCGTTGGTTAAGATTTTTAACATCCCATGGGAATTCTTTGATTTTCTGGGATAAAAAATAGCTCATGTCACTCCCCACCCAGGTCCATGTAAAAATCACGCCGATCCGTCGCTTCGTTATGGCGTGATCGTGGGACAATCCAACAAATCAATAAACCAACAAACCAAAAAAAAAACACACTTTCGCATTTATAATATGGCTAGTGATGTTGATTTTGCAACACCCTGTATAATAAAAAAATCTTTAAATCGCCGTCGTAATATTAACAAATCCATGGATTGAAGCCATCGGATATTGCGCCCGCGGGGGCCATTCCGCGTCCTTTATATTCAATATCCGTGCCGTATGGACCACATGGGGCTATCTATGGGGTGTTTAGAAAAAATCTTTTGTGACTTTTGACGCTTTTAGCAGTACTCATTTATTTAAGAAAATTGAACAAAATAGCATTGAATAAAAATAAAGCATTTGCGTGTTAAAAAGACATTTTATGAAATACTAGCCTTTGCCTGCGACTACGTACACATGATGTAATTTATAGCCTTATAGCAGTCGGCAATAATGTTACTACTTATCAGTGAAAGAATTTTCAAAATCGGATCATTTGTTTCGGAGATTACCCGCGATACATATTCACTTTCACGAATATTTTGAAATCTTTATACTTATTACTTGTTATATTATATTAGTGAGTTTGTGAATTTGTATATAGAATATAGACATAATTGGCGCCCGGTAATGAGTAAGACAGAAAATACAAAACGCACGAGAGTAGAAAAGAGTGCTCTACAAAAGTGACGTGTCGCAGTTTTAACGTATACGTATCAATTTCTTTTTTAGATAACGTGAATAATATTGATACTTTAGCAATCATTGTCTTTCGTTCTTTTATTTAACTGTTCAATGGTTTTTATTTCTGTGTTTATTCAATTAATTGCTTCTTAAAAGGCATTTTGATTGCTCGCCACTAATATCAAAACATCGCTTGCTTGTAAAAGAGTTGCAAAATCACATCGTCAGTGTAATAGCCAATTTCGCTGTTTATGAGGTTATAGCCATCTTGGATAATGGCGTTGTTTGGTGCCAACTTCGCTTCAATATTAGTAGGTAATATTCTATGAATATTTTTCATAAAATAACAGCAGGATATTGACCTATAACCAATCACACTATCACACTAATATTATAAAGGAGAAAGTTTGTATGTGTGTGTGTGTGTGTGTTCGTGTGTGTGTATGTTTGTTACTCCTTCACGCAAAAACTGCTGGACGGATAGGGCTGAAATTTAGAATGGAGATAGATTATACCCTGGATTAGCACATAGGCTACTTTTCATCCCGAAAAATCAAAGAGTTCCCACGGGAATTTTAAAAAAACCTACATCGACGCGAACGAAGTCGCGGGTATCAGCTAGTCCGTCATAATTATATCGATATTATTGATATAATTGATAGATTGACAAGCTCATAGTAATTATATCCTACTTAATATTATAAACGCGAAAGTCTGTACATATATTATGTATGGATGGATGTATGTTTGTTACTCTTTCACGCAAAAACTACTGTACGGATTTGGCTGAAATTTAGAATGGAGGTAGAGTATACCGTGGATTTACACGTAGGCTACTTTTTACCCAGAAAATTAAAAAGTTTGCAACGAAGTCGCAGGCATCAGCTAGTTAACAATATAACTCTCATTTTGTGCAGTCGAGCAAAAAGGCTATTGTACTGGACCGTAAAATGTGTTAGTGAATAGCAAATGAGAGTTTTGCAACCGTTTTCGTAAAGACCTGGTCACACACAACGAGAGTCGGCATCAACTGAAGCGTGACCATAGCGACTCCAAAGTGGCTGCTTCAGTAGTCATGTAAATATAATGATGACCTGTACTAAAAACTAGAAACGAGTCAACGAGTAACTAGAAGCGAGTATTTAGTTGGGACTTGGGATAGTGTTTTAGCTGGGCTATGAGCGGCTGTGAGTGCAACAAGCGTTCACTTGCTCGGCGAGGATTACTATTTCATTTATTCACTATTTCTTCATATTTTTTGAGACTCCACTTTGGTACCGACTTCAACTAATATTCTAATAGAACTACACTAAGTTTTGAATGGACAGTATATTCTGTAATAGATAAAATTAAGTATAATTTTTATTTTTAGTGTTTGTGGTTATTGAAACCGGTTTTTTTATTGTTGTAGGTACGTATAATAATGTGGAAAATAAAGTATATATACTTTCATTTCATTTCAGTTAGCTGCTTAGATGTTGTTTTATTTCAGAAGACGATCCAAACAATAGCATAGAAGTTTCTGTGAAGTCATTGCCGCGACGCGTCTTGTTTGACCAGTTCTTGAAATGTCTAGTTAGCGATGCCAATTCCCATTTTCAGCCAAATTATGAATTCTGGAACCCTCCTACGCTTACTTCAGGGTCTGAGTCTGTGGATTAAATATGTAAGGGGTTTAGATCCTACTTAACGTATGTACCTAGATATTTTGATGACCTCTTTGGCGTAGTAGTGAGTAGATGAGGGCTGTAGTCTAAAAGTGGGGGGGGGGGGTTTGGGTTTGGTTCTTGGAGGACCAAAGCCTCCCTTAATTCTTCTTCATAAAAAGATACTCATTTGACTACTTTTTAAAAAACTGGATTGATGAATTCCTAGTAACAAAGTTGGGTGGAATCACCGGTTGAGCTTTCAGTTACCATGGTGTAGGTAAACTGTAGTGTATTGGTACTTACTGTATCTTTTTATGATTTAAAAAGAGCAACTGCTGAGTTTCTTGTCGGCTCTTCTCAGTAGATTCTGCATTCCGAACCGGTGGTAGAGTCATAGACGTAAAGCATAAGAGACACCGGTCTTATTGAAATAAATAAATGATTTTTAGAAAGATAGTAGATACTAAAGTGAATCTTTTCTTTGTTTCAGATTACATAAAGGTGTTCTAAGTGAAAGTTACACAACAAAGTGAGTTAAACGAGAAAGTGATATAAAGTGTAGGTGAAGTGAAGTGCAGTGAAATATGGCCTAGTCCAAGATGGTGGAGTGGCGCTGTGGTCGCGGCGCGTGACGTTTGAAACAAGATGGCGGACTCCAGTCCTGCAACATCCATCATCGAAGGGACTGTCAAATTCCGCGACGGGAAAAAGGTACTTAAGTATAATTTATTTTTAAGTTGTGCCACATACCTATTATAACTAACTAGCCGATGCCCGCGACTTCGCCCGGGTGGAATTAGGTTTTTCGAAATCCCGTGGGAACTCTTTGATTTTCCGGGATAAAAGTAGCCTATGTACTAATCCAAGGTATTATCTATCTCTATTCCAAATTTCAGCCAAATCCGTCTAGAGGTTTTTGCGTGAAGGAGTAACAAACATACACACACACAGGTTGGTTATTCCGGCGCGTTCTCCACTTGAGCATTAAAGCCAGAATGCCACAATCAGAAGAAGCACCGGAATAAACAGCTGTGGCACACTAACTTTGATGGCACAACACGAAAAACAAAAATCGGTCAAGTGCGAGTTGGACTCGCACACGGAGGGTTCCGTACCATCGTACAAAAAATAAAACTTTTTTTTTTTTTTTAATATTCATGGCAGACATTTTGGAATTTTTATTGTTGGTCGTAATAGCGGCAATAGAAAAACATACTCTATGACAATTTCAACCCTCTACCTATTTCGGGTTCACGAGATACAGCCCGCTGACAAACAGACGGACGGACGGACAGCGCAGTCTTACTATAACTAACGGGATGCAAGCTACGTCGTTAAAATCGGTTAAGCGGATGAGCATTGCAAAGGTAATAGTCAGACAGACAGACCAACAGATATTATGGATTGGTACTATGGATTTTCTGATGAAAAATAAAAACCTAATATGAAAAAATTCGACGCATCACGCACCTACGTGCGCGTCACATAATATCTTATCACTGACATATTTCTGTACATCCATACCATATCAAACGCGATAGGCAAATATCAAGACATCATGAGTTATCTATACGAGTACAAGTATCGCGCAATCAATAATGAACTGTATTGCTTTGCATTTAAAGTTGAATGATGATGATCATTCTGATAAAATTGATTTATGTGTGAACAATTTTGTTTGCCATCGTATTCATACAGGTGTGAACTAAGGGGTTGATAAGTCCACTTCTTCATAGCTACTACTACTAAAATACCGGCCAAGTGTGAGTCAGACTCGCGCACCGAGGGTTCCGTACTTGAGTGTTTTTTTCGACATTTAGCACGATAAATCAAAAGCTATTAGGTATAAAAATCTGCTTTAGAATGTACAGGTAAAGCCCGTTCATAATAATATGATACCCCACTTGTTATATTAACCTTAATAATTTGAACGTTGAAAATACTAATAATTTGTTCATGAACACATTTTTTTTGTAATGTAACCACAAATTCACGGTTTTCAGATTTTTCCTCTTACGTGTGCTAAAGACCTACCTATCTGCCTTTCATGATTCTGGGTCAACTGGAAGTACCCTGCAGGTTTCGTGACAGACATGACAGACAGACAACAAAATGATCCTATAAGGGTTCCGTTTTTCATTTTGAGGTGCGGAACCCTAATAAGTAATGGACTTCATAATATTATAATCCATATTTCTATACTGATACAATAAATACGAAAGTGTGTCTGTCTAGCCGTCCGTCTGTCTGTCTATCCGTCTGTCTGTCTGTCTGTCTGTTAGCTTTTCACGGCCCATCCGTTTAACCGATTTTGAAGTTTCGTACAGAGGTAGCTAATAGCTTGCATTCGAGCTAGTTTTTATCCCGGAATATATTCTCACGGGATTTTTAAAGACCTAAATCCTTACGGGCAACGCTCAACAAAGGCTTGATCTAGTAAATAATATAATCAATCAACGAAACATGTTTGGATGTTACAATAGTATTCAATAATGTATGTCACGGATACAGTGCGTGTTTGGATACCTAATTCCGGGCGCCTAGTTAGTCATAGATACAGCCAGTACTTTGATCGATATCTGTACTAACATGATTCATTGTGCTTCCTTTTGATTGTAACTGACTGTACATTAGACCTCAGGCTTAGTACCTACTTTGTTGTTAAGTATACCAAGTACTAGGAACATACTCTGTAAAACGCATTTATGCAAATACAATATGATAGGTAATACAACTTATGATATTATATCATTGAAATTATGAATTATAGAGGATGCCCGCGACAACGTCCGCGTGGATTTAGATTTTTAAAGATCGCGTGGGAACTCTTTATAAATAAGTAATCGGATAAAAAGTAGCCTATAAATAAAATAAGCTAACTATGTACCAAATTTATCGGTTTAAATTAAAATCGGTTTAACTGTCGGGCCGTGAAAAGGTAGCAGACAGACAGACACACTTTGACATTTTTAATATTAGTATGGATTTATTTAAGGACAAAGTTGTTGTATCATAGTTGTGGTCTACAATATCAATTCACCATCATCAGTTCTCAATCCCCACGGCTTAGGGTGCAGTATCCTGTAGCGTCTGTAATATACTATAGGCAACTTTCGTAAGCAACTGAAACATGGCGAACGACAATAGGTCAATGTTCTGCTAAATATGGCGCTATGTTATGTATTACCCAATAACTTAATCCATACGAAGCATGTACGTGTTACTAGTTTATAATATGGCCACACACAAAGCGATTCATGGAACTTCACTTCTTTGAACTAGGTAGGTAGGTATGCTACCTAGGTACCCACTCGCAATCTGAACACGTAAGCGTTACGCGAATGTACACACTTAAAATTCTATACCAAGATTCAATTTCAAATTCAGAATTCGAAGTTATGCTGTTCAATACCTACTTTTGTTCATTTTATTCCTGGCACATAACATTTCTGAAAACTCAAAAATATTTATTCTCTTGTGGCTGTTATTCCAATACTATCACTGGTTGGTTCGAAAAGGTGATTCTAGTTAAAAGAGCCAGCAATATACTCCATCTTGTCTATCTCTACTTATTTCTACTCTTTTCAAAAGGACTCATCAGTCACTTTTTTCAAAAGAGGTTCAAAATTCGAGCCGCTTGGATATGAAACGCCTTTTCGACAATAATTTTCCCCTCCACTTTTAATATGGGTCTCTTCCATTGATTTTGGAAGAGAGCCTGTGTCCTTTCAAGTCAAGAGTGAATAGGCATCTCCTAGGCAAGCGCGTTTCATCTTAGGCTGCATCATCACTTGCCAGCAGGTCTGATTGCAATCATAAGCACTACTCACTAGACTACTAAACTACTAAAAACTAAACTACCAACCCTATTTTCATTTAACCGGTGCACGGTATTCTTTCATTAGATTCGATTTGTTTTATTTTTCTTCGAAGGCAAAGGTTTTAATTTCAAAGCTTAAGGACGTCTTTGCAAAATGAATAGGTATCAAAATTGCACTACTACATAAGTACACTGCCCACACGCACACAGCTGCGTCAAAATGAGTGAATCGACTTGATTTTGATACTTTTATATTTTTATTTTATTTTATATTTGGTCATCTATTTTTTTTTAACAGTTTTTTTTTTTAAATATGTATCTTGACAATAATACAGTAAGTAGAACAGTGCCTACAGACTAAGGGTCTGATGATGAAATATTTCACCATGACTTCTTGGCAATGAACAACATTTCCATGCTTATGAAATTATGAGCTCCTACTATGACTAAAATAATCTGAGAAGGATAGCATTACATTACCTCCCGACTTGATGAAATTGCATACTTTGGAACCTACTACTGGAACTCAGAGACGAATAGAGCTAGGTGTTTCGAGTTTGGGCTCATTTTCTTAGTCATGATGAGATCTTACCTCCGGATTTGTGGAGTGACCTGATGGTATACCTCGGAAGTCACTATTGGAACTCGGAGACGAATAGAGCTAGGTGTTTCGAGTTTGGGCTCATTTTCTTAGTCATGATGAGATCTTACCTCCGGATTTGTGGAGTGACCTGATGGTATACCTCGGAAGTCACTATTGGAACTCGGAGACGAATCGAGCTAGGTGTTTCGAGTTTGGGCTCATTTTCTTAGTCATGATGAGATGTTACCTCCGGATTTGTGGAGTGACCTGATGGTATACCTCGAAAGTCACTATTGGAACTCGGAGACGAATAGAGCTAGGTGTTTCGAGTTTGGGCTCATTTTCTTAGTCATGAAGAGATCTTACCTCCGGATTTGTGGAGTGACCTGATGGTACACCTCGGAAGTCACTATTGGAACTCGGAGACGAATAGAGCTAGGTGTTTCGAGTTTGGGCTCATTTTCTTAGTCATAATGAGATCTTACCTCCGGATTTGTGGAGTGACCTGATGGTATACCTCGGAAGTCACTATTGGAACTCGGAGACGAATAGAGCTAGGTGTTTCGAGTTTGGGCTCATTTTCTTAGTCATGATGAGATCTTACCTCCGGATTTGTGGAGTGACCTGATGGTATACCTCGAAAGTCACTATTGGAACTCGGAGACGAATAGAGCTAGGTGTTTCGAGTTTGGGCTCATTTTCTTAGTCATGATGAGATCTTACCTCCGGATTTGTGGAGTGACCTGATGGTATACCTCGGAAGTCACTATTGGAACTCGGAGACGAATAGAGCTAGGTGTTTCGAGTTTGGGCTCATTTTCTTAGTAATGATGAGATCTTACCTCCGGATTTGTGGAGTGACCTGATGGTATACCTCGGAAGTCACTATTGGAACTCGGAGACGAATAGAGCTAGGTGTTTCGAGTTTGGGCTCATCAGGTCACTCCACAAATCCGGAGGTAAGATCTCATCATGACTAAGAAAATGAGCCCAAACTCGAAACATCTAGCTCTATTCGTCTCCGAGTTCCAATAGTGACTTCCGAGGTATACCATCAGGTCACTCCACAAATCCGGAGGTAAGATCTCATCATGACTAAGAAAATGAGCCCAAACTCGAAACACCTAGCTCTATTCGTCTCCGAGTTCCAATAGTGACTTTCGAGGTACACCATCAGGTCACTCCACAAATCCGGAGGTAAGATCTCATCATGACTAAGAAAATGAGCCCAAACTCGAAACACCTAGCTCTATTCGTCTCCGAGTTCCAATAGTGACTTCCGAGGTATACCATCAGGTCACTCCACAAATCCGGAGGTAAGATCTCATCATTACTAAGAAAATGAGCCCAAACTCGAAACACCTAGCTCTATTCGTCTCCGAGTTCCAATAGTGACTTCCGAGGTATACCATCAGGTCACTCCACAAATCCGGAGGTAAGATCTCTTCATGACTAAGAAAATGAGCCCAAACTCGAAACACCTAGCTCTATTCGTCTCCGAGTTCCAATAGTGACTTTCGAGGTATACCATCAGGTCACTCCACAAATCCGGAGGTAAGATCTCGTCATGACTAAGAAAACGAGCCCAAACTGGACACATCTAGTTCTTCTAGTCTTCAAGTTCCTGTCGCAGCCTTCGAAGTTCACTATCAGATCACTATCATGCTCAAGAAAAAAATCCAGCTAACGATAAAATGTGATAATAGGTACATAATATTATCATTATTATCTTACCTTGCCAAAATATCAGCACAATCACGGAATAAGTACCTATAAATATCAGTTAGGGTTTTGTCGAACTATTTTGTGTTCGTACAGCGATCTTTTCCACATCAAAAAATTATAGCAACCGACGCAGAGACCACCCACGAAGGCGGCTGGCCGCTGACTGATATAATTTTGAAATCATACCATTGCCTGCCCAATATCAAAATAACCCTTAGTGCACTGTATTAAGGTTTGCGGTTGAAGCAAAATACGTGAAAAATTTATACACGATGTTTTTATTTATTTTTATAATACTATTAATATAATAATCTCACATTTTGAGGTACACATTATGTGCTAACGGAAAATATTTATTAGAAGAATAAAATCCGTACGTAAACTGAGAAAAATGTACCTAAACTTGACCCTAAATCGTTAATTCTGCGTGGAAGAGGTGAAGGAAAATCGTTCTTATAGTATCAAAATTAATGATTTTATCAAAAAATTACTCGATCTCTGGAGATAAAGGACCAATCTATTTTTAGCAATCTGTAGTTCCAATTTACTTAGTATATTTTAGCCACAAAGCGTACCGAAAATCTATACAAGTGTGCAAATACGTCCTTAACGGATAAAAGATAGAACCTTTGAGTTTCAAATTATTTAACGTTATATAAAGCGTTGGGAAATCCTTAAAGCTTGTTAATAAAAATATATAAGTACTGATGGGTGCCGACGGGTAGGTACCTATTACGAAGCCTCTACTGTCCGTCCGTCGGACCGTCCGTCCGTCTTGCAGCGAGCAGTAGCCGTGAACTGCAATAGGTAAAGAATTAAAATTTTCGCGTAACGTGTATTATTTTCTCTATTACATCAAATACTTATTTAAAATTTCTTTTTTTTTCCTTTTTTTTATTCACTATAGGCAAGCGCTTGACCACAATCACACCTGATGGAAAGTGATGATGTGGCCTAAGATGGGACGCGTTTACCTAGAAGGTGCCTATCGGATTGTAATTGGTAGGAAACACAGATCGCGGAAAAGTATTCCAAACCTAAGCCATGCGCATGAGGAATGATGACGACCTGCTTCCGTCGTAACGTCATTGCCTCCCTTCGTAAGGGAGTTAATTAGTTTGTAAGAGATTTAACGATGTAACGTGTTAATTTAATATTGATATTAACTATTGCATCTTACCCCACTTTACTACCTACTAACCTTTTAAAATATCATTGTATTTAAATCTTTTGTACTAGCCTTTTATTAACGTTTATACTATGTATCTTTTTAGCTATAAACAACTATATTTTTGTAAATATTTTATGTATAAAAGTTGTAGGTTAGTCGAATAAAATAAAATAAAAATAAAATAAAACGTTTCGTGCGTGTAGATGGAATGTAGCCGACATAAGGATGGAAACTCGCCCGACGTCTTGCCAAACCAAAATCGCCACCGCAAAAATTGAATAAAATCAAGTGTTATTTCTTGTACGATAGTATGGAACTCTTCATGAGCGAGTCCAACTCAAATTTAACTGACTTTTTCTTTATAACGTAGACCACCACAAAAAGAAATTTTTCGGAAATTCTCTCCGCAGGAAGACGAGGCAGTTCAGCCTTTATCTTGAAACTGATTTGAACCTATTACCTATGCATCTATTTCGTTCAGTAAACCTTCTTAGCGGGATGTAGATAAGACCATATTTCCCTAACAATAGAAATGTTAAATTCGAATGGAGTTGAAAACGTAATAAAATCTATTGCATTATCGCATTCGCTACGCCCATCGCCCTTGAAACTATTGAGTAACCAGCTAACCAGCCGTTTTCAGATAAGCAATGTTTGCTCAACCTAGGGTTGTCACTTGTCACTGATTTCTGTTATTCCTTAAAATATTACTAAATATCTTCTTTTTTTTGATGTTGATGAAAAATATTTTTAAATACACATCTAAAAACACTATAGGTATATAACACTGTAATAAAAATTTATAAATCCTTCAAATATTTTGATTTTACTTTCTGTAATTAAATATGAAGAATTGGGCACGTGCAAACTGCTTTTATAGTGTTTCGTAATTTTTTACACGACTGTACAAAAAAGGGAGTGTAATTTTATCAGAGTTGATAGCATTGCATGTGAGTTTCTTTATTCCACTATAACTTATTAATGCCAGAACAGATTTGGAAGTACATATATAGTAGGGTATCGTTAGAATCCTGAGTGACACAGGCTGTAAAAAATAGTCGTAGCCGCCATCGGTTTTTTTTGTTTTACCTAAATAACTTAATGTTGGCTGTGACAGCCCTATTATTATTAGCTCGTATTGGGCTTCACCGTGGCAATAATTGGCGCTAATTCGAAAGATACACAGGTCACAGCTAGTTTTGGTCAAGTTTACCGTTCCCATACATTTCACGTATTTTTTGATTATTTGGCTTCAAATATGGATATGTACAGTTAGTAGTTATAATTATCTAGTATATTTATAGTCTGTCTGTATGTCTGTGAGTGCATCACACTGATACCTGAATGGATTTGTATGCAATTTGGCAATACTTTATGGCTCTCTCCGTCACTGACTCCATACAATCGTAGTTCCAATTTGATTTGAATATTAAGCAACCAAAGTCCATTAAATTTCGCAGACATATTCTAGAAACTAATATCTGTGTCTGTGGTGTTTTAGATTTTTCTAAAAATATGTAGTTTTAAAATTACAGGGGCTCAAAGATTGGTGTAGAAGAAGGGTGTAACTTTGAAACCGAATATTTGAACAGAAATCTGGAAAACCACAGGCATAGATATTAGTTTCTAGAATATGTCTGCTTTTCATGGACTTTGGTTGCTAATATTCAAATGAAATTGGAACTACGTTTGTATGGAGCGAGTGACGGAGAGACCCCTCTTAAGATAGTTTTTAGCCCGAAAACAATAGGTTTTTGTGTGCGAATCCATGGCAGAACAGCTAGTAAGTACTATAATAATTAATGAGTCAGGCACTAAAACAGAGGCGTATAAAATAGTACCTACCTCAGTACTAAGACGTTAAGGCAACTTTTCCTGTCACTCGAATGCAAATTTAGATTTTCTTTGAACAGTGAATGTTCAAGTCTATTTACAATACTAAAACAAATACGGCAAAACAATAGCCGTTTTTACACCAGACGATAACTGCGATACGACACGAAATTATTGATACGACATCGATACGATGTGATACTTTATTTTATTTGTAAACGAGTTTTTAGCCACGTAGAAATAGAAATAGAAAGACGTTTTATTCAAACAAACTTTTATTAGAGCTTTTGAATAATTCTCTCTATAATTCCTAATTAAAAAGTCAAATGCAAGAGTCAAGAGTCCTTCAAAATTTCGTAAAGTACCTTTTTAATAATTAAACATTTTTAAGAACTCTATCAAAAAGTTTCTTAAAAATGTTAAGTTGTGTTTAATGTAATTGTACTTATTTTTAACCCCCGACCAAAAAAGAGGGGCGCTATAAGTTTGACGTGTGTATCTGTGTATCTGTCTGTGGCATCGTAGCTCCTAAACTAATAAACCAATTTTAATTTAGTTTTTTTTTTGTATGAAAGGTGACTTGATCGAGAGTGTTCTTAGCTATAATTCAAGAAAATCGGTTCAGCCGTTTGAAAGTTATCAGCTCTTTATAGCGCAGGGAGTTTTATGAAAAGGATAGCAATTACATTTAGACTTATCATTTTAGTTTAAAGACGGTGTACAATAGAATAATTAATCATATTATTGATCGTATGGTGTAAAAGCAAGATCGAATCGTACAGGAACGCGCGAAATGCCAAGCCTCTTTTGTAACGGATTGCACTTGGAATTAGAAAGGATGGATATGGCTACAATACGGCTACGGCACAAAGATGCGCAATTTATATAAATACCTCTTAAGGCGGCTACACACGCTGATCGAGCTACACTGTTGACATGCTGGGCAAGCAGCGGGCATAGTGCCTAATGCCGCAGATGGTGGCTGCCGCAGAAATTAACTCGCCTAGCTGTTTGAGCGAGCAATTGTCATTAAAATATTTTTTTAATGTGACCGAATTTCGGCTTTGGCAGCTAAAGTCACGAGGTTTGACAGCACTAAATTAAATTTAAAACTGTCAAACCGTGTCTGTCTTTTTCATTAGTAAGAAGGGGATGCGAATACTTTAAAATTGAGTTAATCCTGGAAAATTAGAGTTCCTTCGGAATTTTTACAAGAAATCCACGCGAACTAAGTCGCGAGCATTATCTAGTTACAGTATGTAAATAAAGTCAACAGCTGAATTAAAGTTCCCATCTACACGCTCTGTTTACGACTCACTTACCGTACTTCGGGCAGCGTGTGGTGCCGGCATTACGATCAAATTATGCCAGCTATTCGCGAAATGGTATTTTATTTGCTTGGCCTGAATCTTGCAATTTAAATAAATATTTTATTAGTTACGCTTGGAGACTGCAAACTATTTAAATGGTTAAGAGCGCTTACGCACTCATCCGATCCGAATCCGTGAAAATATGAATATAAGAAAATCGGAACGAACTCGGTACTGTCGTGTCGGTAACGGGATCGGTAACCTAATTAATCCGATGTCTGATCCAAATCCAAGCTATTCACTGGACATCTTTGACATATCTACGTCATAATCATTCCGATTTCATACCGATCCCACCCCAGCTTCGCACGGGTAGCTTATTACAATTTTCCGAGGGATCTCAAATTTTTTTGAACATAAGACATAGCCTAGATGGCACTCAGGAATAATGTAGCTTTCTACTGGTGACAGAATTTTCAAAATCGGTCCTTTACTTCCAGAGATTACACTTCCTACAAACAAACTTACAAACTTTGCCTTTTTAACCCCCGACCCACAAAGAGGGGTGTTATAAGTTTGACGTATATATCTGTGTATTTATGTGTCTGTGGCATCGTAGCTCCTAAACTAATGAACCGATTTTAATTTAGTTTGACAGGTTAAATTTAGGTGGCTTGATCGAGAGTGTTTTTAGCTATAATCCAAGAAAATCGGTTCAGCCGTTTGAAAGCTCTTTTCTAGTTACTGTAACCTTAACTTGTCGGGGTGTTATAAATTTTTAATTTACACTTGTTATTACAATATAAGTATAGATTGTATGGCCTGAAGGGGTCCTAATTTTACGTCCATCAAATCAAAATGATCTCTATTCAAATCATGTAAATAGATATTTACATGTAATTTTGAATCTATAAGTCATAGGTCAATCCGTTTGGTCATAAATCTATGTACTTGGAATCATCAATTTAAGAGCTCTTGTCAGCTCTACAGTTTATCATTTTACATATTTGTGATTTCTCAAATGTTTCTCAAACAATCAAATATTATTGCTTAAGAGGGATCTCTCCGTCACTCGCTTCATACAAACGTAGTTCCAATTTCATTTGAATATTAAGCAAACAAAGTCCATGAAATTTTGCAGACATATTCTAGAAACTAATATCTATGTCTGTGGTTTTCCAGATTTCTGTTAAAATATTCGGTTTCAAAGTTACGCGGTCTTAAAAACTTACATACAAATCTTTGAGCCCCTGTAATTTTAAAACTACATATTTTTAAAAAAATCTAGAACACCACAGACACAGATATTAGTTTCTAGAATATGTCTGCAAAATTTCATGGACTTTGGTTGCTTAATATTCAAATGATATTGGAACTACGATTGTATGAAACGAGTGACGGAGAGAGCCCTGTTAAGAAGCAGCCATTAGTTATTTTATCCCCTATCATAATTCTACAAATAACAAAGAGAATCATAATCTTGGTAGGTATTTGATGGGCTCTTGAGTTTTATCTCATACAATAAAACAACAAGTGTAAATTGAAAATTTATAACACCCCCGACGATCCAAAGTATTTGAGTTTTCCAAAACATCATTTTCAAATAAATAATTATGTATTTAGGCAACGTCCATCTTGACAGCTTGACATTTGTCTATTGACATAATATTAAGAACCTAACGGTTATCTAACCTTCTTTTCTACAAGAAAACTAGAAAAGAGCTGATAACTCTTAAACGGCTGAACCAATTTTTTTAGATTATAGCTAAGAACACTCTCGATCAAGCCACCTTTCAAACAAAAAAAACTAAATTAAAATCGGTTCATTCGTTTAGGCGCTACGATGCCACATACAGATACACAGATACACAGATACACAGATACACAGATACACAGATACACAGACACACAGATACACAGATACACAGATACGTCAAACTTATAACACCCCTCTTTTTGGGTCGGGGGTTAAAAAGATTCCAAGTACGACTTCTAATGCTGACTTTAACTTTTATCGGAGTATTTATCAAGACACTAAATCGAATGGGTTGTGTTATCCATACTATATAACATTATAAATGCGAAAGTGTGTCTGTCTGTCTCCTAACTTTTCACGGCCCATTTGTTCTACCGATTTTCACGTTTGGCACAGAGATAAGCTTGCATCCCGGGAGGGATATTTATCAAAATGATAAATATCCAAGAGAGAAAATCAAAGAGTTTAAACGGGATTTTAAAGACTCGACCGTTTAATCGATTTTAAACAAATTCGGTACAAATATAGTTATTTATACGGACGGACAGATAGGTTTTGATTTTCCGGGCTGAAAATTGTTATAAAAGAGCTTCTCCTAATAAAAACTGTTTGTGAGAACTCTCTCACCACTAGTTTCTTGCAGCGCGGAAATCTATCAAAGAAAAAAACTCGTCCAGCGACACTTTTGGCGGTCAAAACACTCGCACAGTTCGCGCAGTAGTTAGTAATAATACTTTCAACTACACTTCCAAAATGTCTTTTATTACTACATACTAATTAATCGTCTTGAAATCTTTGCAACACTTTCATCAACTCTATTTTCGCAGCCAACTTCTTTTTAGGATTTATTCTTCTAAAGCTTGGTACGAGAGACATAATAAATAGTTTGTCGCTGTCTCTCTCTTCTATTTTCTCCCTTCTAGTGAGATCTAACATATCTCGCTCTCTTTTAGGTTCAATTTGGACAGGATCTGAGTCCATAAATATATCCGTTTCGGAATAATTCTCTATTTCGGTCTCGGATTTTATCTCTTGAAAAGTTATTTCGTCGCTTTTAGGTTCGTCGAATTCGGCAACCTCTGCTGTTTCGTCGTCACTTTCGAAATTAAGTATGTGCATTGTCTCTTCTTCTAAATCATTTTCATATTCTACAAATAAAACAATAATAATGATTCAATTTTTTTTATCACTAGCAAAAGTTAAGAGTGTGTTTATTTTGTCCTTTAATCAATCACGTTGCGACATAGCAACGGATTGGTGTGTTTTTTAGGGCTCTGTACCTCAAAAGGAAAAACAGAACCCTTATAGGATCACTTTTTTAACCCCCGACCCAAAAAGAGGGGTGTTATAAGTTTAACGTGTGTATCTGTGTATCTGTGTATCTGTCTGTGGCATCGTAGCGCCTAAACGAATGAACCGATTTTAATTTAGTTTTTTTTGTTTGAAAGGTGGCTTGATCGAGAGTGTTCTTAGCTATAATCCAAAAAAATTGGTGCAGCCGTTTAAGAGTTATCAGCTCTTTTCTAGTTTTCTTGTAGAAAAGAAGGTTACATAACCGTTAGGTTCATAATATTATGTCAATTGACAAATGTCAAGCTGTCAAGATGGACATTGCCTAGATACATAATTATTTATTTAAAAATGATGTTTTGGAAAACTCAGATACTTTGGATCGTAGGCGCGGAATAGTCCAAGAAAATCGGTTCAGCCGTTTGAAAGTTATCAGGTCTTTTCGGTGTTTTCTAGTTACTGTAACCTTCACTTGTCGGGGGTGTTATAAATTTTTAATTTACACTTGTTGTCTGTCTGTCCGTCTGTCTGTCTGTCTGTCTATCCGTCCGTCCGTGCGTTCGTCCGTCCGAATTTTTTATTTTACAATTTTTTTTCACGGCTATAGTTAAGAACCTGGAGAGTACCTAACGTAGGCTACTTTTATATTCCGGAAATTTTTAGAGAGTTCCCACGGGACTTTTAAACAAGCTAAATCTACGCGGATGAAGGATGTCATTTTGTATAATCGAACTAACTACTTACACATTTTCGAACGATGGTCGAATGAGTTTCATCTGAATAAAGAATCAGATGAAACTTTCACCACTAGATTTTCTCAAAAAATAAAAAGATAGACTGCGACCAGGCTAGCATGGGCAGTAGATAAAAATTATATCCCCGATTATATTCACTGATTTCTATGACATCGGTGGATATAATCGGGGGATATAATTTTTATCTACTGCCCATGCTAGCCGGGCAGGTTTATAAGTGTAGGGATATACCTGGCATCAAAAAATTGAGTGCTTCAAAGTACTCGTATCTCTTTCTCCTTTTGACCTTTGCACTGAGTTTCTCCCTCCTCTGCAAAGACAGTTCCCGACTGAAGCAAGTCCTCAGACCTCGCCAGCGCTTGTAAACTTCGCGTTCTGAAATTTTAAAACATTTTGTAGTCACTTTTTACTTGTCTACAAGTTGTATTGTAACCTAAAGTTTGAATTGCAAAGTCCAGATGGATTTTGAAGTTTTATTTTACCGAAGATGGGGTTGTATTTTTCACGCCTGTCTGGGTATGTATGTGGGATTCTTTATACCTTCGAAACGAACGCCCTTCCGGCATCAGTTTTCCCTTCCACCTATAATGTGGATACCTTCAAGTCAAGAGTGAATAGGCAACTTCTAGGCAAGCGCGCTCCATCTTAGGCTGCGTCATCGCTTGTTAGCGAGTCTGATTGCAGCCAAGCGCTAGTCTATATTAATCAGCTATATTATAATTTAAAAAAAAGAAACATCCCAACAGCAGATGAATTTTAATCAATGAGATCGCAATCAAGGACTAACTTGTAGAAGAATAATAGTTATTTGTTATGCAAGACTGCAAAGTTGTATTATGTTTAATTCATTAAGTAGTTTTTTATATTCAGATACAAGTAAGCCCTTGACTGCAATCTCACCTGGTGGTAAGTGATGATTCAGTCTAAGATGGAAGGGGTCTGGCAGTTTTTATTAAACCTTTACCCCTTTGGTTTCTACACGGCATACCTAGTACCGGAACGCTAAAAAAATGGTATTCAAAATAAAAATAATGTGTTCTGACGGGTCCCTAATAAGAAAAACTGTAGAGACGTATCGCGTTTCTGAACGTTTTATTGTGTGATATTTTTAATAGAGAGAAAAAGTTAGTGCCTACGCCATCCATAGACCATAGTTCGTCACGTTCGAATTTCAAATGATTTTTCCACACTAGCGGTTAAAATGGACTTTTCGATCGACAAAAAAGCCTTTCAAGCTGGTGAGATGATAAAAAAATATACCGTATTCAAGTTTTTCCGTCCCCGGCAAGTTGTCGAAGTCCGTATTTAGCTCCCGGCACACCTCCCGCCACAGTGCGCTCTTCTTTTGCCTGTGTTGTGGCGCGTACCGTTCAGTCCTACTGTACAACGGCGGGCGATCCTTCACAGCAATGATTAGTTTATCTACGTCCCTTGACGGGATTTTGGGATAAGCAGAAGCCATTATTATCACCCTTTAACAAAAACACAATCAGGTATAATAATAATATAATAGGGCACAAGTGTGTGCGCAAACATAACAGTACTTTCTATTCCCTCACTCTCACAGCCCGATGGAACGGAAATACAACACGACCGGCGCGAGATCAGTTTGCTTGGTTTAGTATAAGATTTTACTTCTCACCAATTTCAATAGTATTCGAGAGTCGAAACAAAATAACGTCAAAGTAAAATGGACCTAAAGTTTCTTGATTTAAAGTCAAAAATTCAGTACCATTGATTTTAATTTCGAAGGGTTTCCACTTGGAGCGCTGGCTGTAAATATTTGTACAAACTGATCAATAAAACAAGGCCGTTAAGGGTCATTTTAAATAAACGCTAAAGTGTTTTAGCTCTCAAATAGTAATCAACGTTGGTTAGAAGTAAAATCTTATACTAGGGTACTAGTTACAAAAGGGTAGGGTAGGGCAGGGTTTTTTTCTCTCTCGTCTGGCTTTACAAAGATTAGCCAATGTCAAGTTTGTAGTTATTTGTAACAAGTTAGTTAAACTATACAAGTATGGACCCCGTCTGTGCCGGCGCCCGCCGACACACGCACGGCACCCCCTTAGAGCGCCTTCCAGTCAGTTTTAACATAAAAAACACTCCAAAAAGGCAGAGCACACCCACCAGCTAACACCAACACAGACGAAGTCCTAGGGCAGGGTTATACATTACAAAAACGGTGCGAAGTGATCGGTTCACTCGGTCTACGGCAATCGTGCGATCGTCGTATATCTATCTACTCGTACTTGTGAATGTGAATCGAAATCAAACCAAGTATAAATAATACATACCTATAATTAACCGTTCTTTCTTGTTTAAATGCCAAATTGCGTCGCGTGCAATTGAATCGAATCGAATCGTCTAATTTTCCTCCTTTAGCTCTAATGTACATATGCAGATAGTTATACTGTTTTGTTTTTGTAAAATTTTCCGTTTAAACTGACGTGCGTTCACACTAGCAACTGTGGGGCGACTGACAAGATGGCGGCGATCAGTCGCGCAAGTATCGCGCTGCGGTAGGGTGACTCGGTCAATCGTCGCTCGCGGTTTGTTCTTGCATCATTCTATTTTTAGGGTTCCGTACTCCAACTACTTACCCTATTACTAAGGCTTCTTCTGTCCGCCCGTCCGTCCCCTTGTGTATCAGTAAAATTTTCACAGATTAAAAAAAAATCAAAAAAGCTGGCATGAAATTTAAAAAAAAATTAAAAATATTATTTCTTGTATGGTGTTGTTGGTACGGAACCCTTTGTATTCGAGTTCTACTTGCGCTTGACCAATTTTTATTTTTTTGCTACCAACTTCGTCCGTGTGGATTTAGGTTTTTAAAATCTAAGCCAGGCCAGGACATGGCCGATTTGGCCATTTTATACAAAATTTTGACAAAATAACTTTTAAGATCCTTTTATGTTATCACGTGTCCAGGGCCCCCTCCGGTCGGGCCCCCTGGCATTTCACCCGTCTTACCGCCCTAATGTTACGCTACTACTATAGTGGGTTTTATTTTACACCTGTCAATTAAGTTTAGGCTCAAATCTATAGAGTGCACTTAGACCTAGCGTAGACTTAAGTTTCAGTTAAAACGAGATAGATTTATGGCAGGTGGTATAACGCTGTCTCGTTTTAACAGTGTCTTAAGTCTGAGCAAAGTCAAAGTGCGCTCTATAAATCTCAGCCTAAAAGTTGTGCAACAGAATTAGCCCCATTGCGACTAATTCTGTTCTATACAATCTTTATACTAAAATGACAAGTCTACATGTAATTACTGTCTTTTTGTCATAGGAAATATCCCTATACACTCTATCCACGGAGAGAAGTTAATATAAGGCTCTTTCTGTTTTGTAATCCCATACAAATGACAAAGACAAAAAGTCAGTGGGCGTTAACCATTTTGAATGACCAACCAATCACAAACGAGCCTATGTTTTCCGTACGGAAGTTAGTACGAGAAACATGTTGGTCACTCAAAACGGTTAACCCTCACCGACTTTTTAACCCCCGACCCAAAAAGAGGGGTGTTATAAGTTTGACGTGTGTATCTGTGTGTCTGTGTATCTGTGTATCTGTCTGTGGCATCGTAGCGCCTAAACGAATGAACCGATTTTAATTTAGTTTTTTTTGTTTGAAAGGTGGCTTGATCGAGAGTGTTCTTACTTCTTAGCTATAATCTAAAAAAATTAGTTCAGTCGTTTAAGAGTTATCAGCTCTTTTCTAGTTTTCTTGTAGAAAAGAAGGTTAGATAACCGTTAGGTTCATAATATTATGTCAATAGACAAATGTCAAGCTGTCAAGATGGACGTTGCCTAAATACATAATTATTTATTTGAAAATGATGTTTTGGAAAACTCAAATACTTTGGATCGTCGGGGGTGCTAGGTATAAATTTTTAATTTACACTTGTTATCTTTGTCGTTTGTATGGGATTACGCAACAGAGAAAGCATTATATTAACTTCTCTATGTTGATAGAGTCTAGCCACAATGTCTAGTTGTCTTTACAAAGCGCTGCCGGAACATATCAAAGAGAACAGGAATGCAACCTTCACGCAACTGACTCAGTGGAGCATACTTCATGCGGTTGCCATGTGGGAAACAGTACTAACAAAGATAATGCGGAAAAATAAGATATGATGAATTATTTATAGTTGAACTATTCATACTTAAGAGTTGTGATTATTACCGCATTCTCTTAATTGATATTAGCTAATGCACTATTAGTTTATAAATAAACAAACATATTTACTAGGTAATGCAATTATAATGATAATTTCCTACCAAGGTAGGTACATAGGACTTTGTCCGCATGGATTTAGGGTTTTAATTCACCATGGGAACTCTTTGATTTTACGGGATAAAGAGTAGCCTATTTCAGCCTTTAGGATGCAAGCTATGTCTGTTCTAAGTAGATGATGCTCTCAACTTCGTTTACGATGATTTTATTTTTAATATCTACTCTTTGTTTTTAGGGTCTTTCTGTCTGTCTGTCTGTCCGTCCGTCCGTCCGGCCTTCCGTCCGCCCTTCAGTCCGTCCGTCCGTCCGTCCGCCCGCCCGCCCGCATTGTCCTTTGCAGAATACAGGCTATCTCTATCAGGCTACAAACAGACGATATATGCTTGTGTGCGTGCGTAAGTTCGTGCATGCGTGCGTGCGTGAGCTAGTGTGTGTGTGTGTAAGAGAGAGAGATTAGCTGTAGAAGGATGCTTGTCATCCGCATTCAATGAATTTTTACAAAAAGACAACAAGATTAAGTAGATATTTCTTTGTCCAGATCTGCGTGGGATTCAGGTATATTTATCAATGATCGTGATCACAATGCGCATTGCAATGCACAGTATAGTAATTTGTAATGCGGCCGCTACACTGCACGATTTGTCCTTTGAGAACGGTTGCCTTCCCAATGACATCATGTCAGTTAGTTAATGCATTATGTAACGAATTCCCACAGATTAATCACAAAGTAATACAGAAAGAATAATAAAATATTGAGTTCTCCTCGGCTTCAATAATTAGGCTAATTTAGAGCGAATTCCTACAGGAACTAGAATAACGCACGGCACGCTAATGTTTGTTTTGGACTCGTGAGTTTATTGTGGGATCTTCTCAGACCTGGGCACGTTTGGAACCCACGTAGCTTTAGTTTTTGCGTAAAATAATAACTATCACTACTCCAAAACTTAACAAATCCTAAAATTAACGATCAAGAAGTGAACAATAATACCTACTTTGAATAAATTATAATATTTGAGTTTGACTTTGACTGAGTATACCTAACTACTGACCGATATTCCTATCCTTTACGATTTCGAAGCCGGCTTCATATCAGATGGTTTAGTTAGCTGCTAATTTGTCTATAATTATGCTTTATTTGGTAAGGTTGTATTCTTAAATGTTATTTTTGTTTGTTTCAGTGGAAGTCGCGATGGTGCGTGATGCGGAAGCTGTCGCCCGTAGCAGGTATATTCAATGTTAACTTCTATTCTATTCTTTGAATACGTCTTCTTTAATTGTGTCCCTAAACTCATCGGGAGACCTTAGGACGCAGGTAGATACTTACAATTAGTTCCAGATTTTGAAGTGACAACTTTTTTAGCTACCATCATACAAGATACAATGCTGCACTTTTGAGGCCGATTCACACCAATTGCGTAGGTACACGTAACACGTGCGTAATGACGCGAGTAAAGCCCTAACACACCGGGTTACGCATACGTCTACGCTTCGCAAGCGGTATAGGTACCATGTTTCATACAGTTCCATTCATTATAACGCAATGGTGTGCGCTACGTCTACGCAGCCTGTGTGAACGGGCTATTAAAGTCTACGTATATTACGGTTCATGTGATACGGTTCCCGTCGGCACCCTTCAGGTACGCAACTCAAAAAAATGGTTTTTCCTTTGACACATAGAACCCTAACTGCAGTCACGTATTGCACAATAACCTCAGCAATAAAGCATTACTTTACAAGATTGTATCTTAATTTGTAATTAATGCTAAATAAACAAAAGTACCTCAAAAACAACATTGACAATAACAAATAGTGGGCAATAAAATTAATGTCTACTACACTAAAGTGTCTTTGGAAAGACGATTACTTCTTCATTTTCAACCCTACTACTGTTAACACAAGGTTCAAAATACAACAGGAAACTATCTGTCACCCCAGACACATAAAAATGCCAAATGTCATTCTGGATTCTATTGCGTTGGGCTTAAAGGTCATTTTATATCAGCGTCTGAGATCTACCCCACAGCTTAGCTAACGATTAATGTAACAGAAGGGTTCCGTAGTTTATGAGATAAGCAACCCCTAAATCCTTAAAAGGTAAAATCTTGCGGTTAGGGAAGGTATTTTACTTTGCGAGAAAGCAATGTCTCGTATCTATCTTTACAGTTTAAGAACCTATCTGATTTTTTTAATTGAGGCAGTTTTTTTGGGGAAAATCGCTAAGCAACGTTGACCGAAGTCGGTAACTGGATGGGTGACCGGCTTTGAAGGTCTGAATATGGCCTTTTCTTTCCTCCGAGCCTCAGAGAGCATATTATAAGCTGTCGGTCCCGGTTATTATCACTAATATCTGATAATGTCTGTGAAACCTATGACGCCCTGGCCACATTAACGGCCCGTTAAACATAGATAGATGTACGGAGGGGTATGGAAATGTTTTCATTAAACCCATACCCCTCTTTGGTTTCTACACGGCATCGTACTGGAACGCAAAATCCCTTGGCGGCACGGCTTTGCCGGTAGGGTGGTATCTCGCCATGGCCGAAGTCTCCCCCCAAACAAAATGCGATTAATGTAAAGGTTCAAGACCCGCAACAATAAGGATTTCGACGCAAAGAGAGAATGGATTCTTAGTTCTTACTTAATGGAAACATAATATCATGCAGATTGTCCTTGCATTCTACAATATTTATGACAGAAACATAGATTTGTATCAAGATTCAAGTTCCTACAAGCTCTTATGATGTCACTGCAGATTACCGCATGCTTCTCAGTTCTCAGTAACACCAAGGTGAACTCGTCCGTTGGAAAACCACCTAAACTGATGTTATAATAACTTCATTATATTTGCAAATGAACCATTAGCTGGTTATGCGTTTTAATTGCTTATTTACGGAAGATAACATGCCTTAATTAGTACATTTTAGTCTTTTTTATTCTTATAAAAGTTAGCTCTTGACTGCAATTTCACCTGGTGGTAAGTGATGATGCAGTCTAAGATAGAAGCGAGCTCACCTGGAAGGGGTATGGCAATTTTCATTAAACCCATACTTACCCCTTTGGTTTCTACACGGCATCACACCGGAACACTAAATCGCTTGATGGCGCGGCTTTGCCGGTAGGGTGGTAACTAGCCACGGCCGAAGCCTACCAGACCAGACCAGAGATTTAGAAGTTATAAAATTCCAAACCCCTGTCGGGAATCGAACCTGAGACCTCCCACTAATAAAACTAGAGCGCTTACCACTACACCAGGGAGGTCGTCTATTTATCTAAAATAAGTATTAAATAAAACAATAAGTATACATATTATATCTGAAAAAATATTCACATACGAAATGAAAGTGTTCGAATACATTTACCTCATTCATAAAATGTTAAATAATGTAAAAGTTAACGCATATGAAATTATTCGGGAATGAGGCTAAGTGGCTGAAACTGGTCGGCTCGCGATGCTGGTAACAGACGGACCAACTTGGTTGGCAACCCAACCAAGTTGGTTGGTTGCAGTTGACGTCAAACTCTAACCGAATTTGTATATTTGTGAGAAGGTATTGCAAATGACTAGTATTAATTTTTGTTAATACATTAGGATTGTATTGTACCTATTATTGTTTTATTGCATGCCGTAAGATATAATTTTGCAATAAAGTAAATTGAACTGAATTGAACTTAACTTTGGTGAGTGATTAGTTTATTTGTTGACATGAAGTGAGGCATGACGTCGGTGTAAAATTGGTTCGTCAGTCATAAACTCATCTCTTTCCGTGGTGTAGGAAAATACATAGCTATGTACGGACACATCCCCACATTTTTAACGTAAGCCAACTGTAGGGGCAATACAAGAGCCAAGTTCCGCGTACACTTCCATGCATGCATGATAAAAAGGAATGTCATCATCATCGTCATCATCAACCCATTGACAGCCAGCCATTACTCAGTACCGACGGGTATCCTCTATGAATGAGAAGGGTGTAGACTAGGCCATAGTCCATCATACTGGCCAAGTGCGGATTGTCAGACTTCATAATGCATCTATGAGACCATTACGTAAGACTCCGATCTTCTCCAATCAAGTTGGATCGTCTGTCAAAGGCGTAAAGAAAGAAATTCGTAAACGAAACTGCAATTATAAGATAATTACTCGAGTATGTGATTGTTTTATACCTACTGTTGAGTAATGGAGATATCTTAATTTTTAATTATTTTCAGTCAGTTTTAATGTACTGGTTTTCTTCGTAACAATCATGAGTTCAGTACAAGACTAGGAGGGGGTTAACTCCTTACTACCATATTAATATTAGATACAAATACGAGTGTCTGTCTGTCTGTTACATTTCAAGGCTCAGCTGATGATCCGATATTGACCACCTAGAGATACTTTATTTTCATAACATATAGGTACTTTCATCTCAGAAAATCAAAGAGTTCCCACGGCATTAACGAAAACCTAAATCCATGCGGATAAAGTCGCCCAGCTAATCCATACCTACTAACTAATGTTATAAAATGTTCTGTCTGTCAGTCTGCTATGTCTTCGTGGCCCATCCGTTTAACCGATTTTATGGGTTGGGATTTTATGGGTTGGGTAGAGTTTTAGCTCTCATCTGTAGGATGGACGTAGACTTTTGTCCTGGAAAATCAAATCCAGGAATCCACGCGGCGTCATCTATTTGATACAGATATAGCTTTTATCCTAAAGACAAACTACTACTTTTTATCCCAGAAAATCATGGAGTTCCCACTATATTTTTAAAAACTTAAATCCTTGCGGATGAAGCAAAATCAAGGAGTTCCCGCTGTATTTTTAAAAGCTTAAATCCACGCGGATGAATTCGCGAGTATAAGGGTAAGGCCGCACTACAAAAATTCACCGCGCGATATTTTTCCACAGAACTCTATGACATGAAAATTGTATTGAAAGGCGGATGCATACGGCTCCATAGAATTTTTTGTGTCCCAGAATTATGTGGAACAAAATCGCGCGGTGAATTTTTGTAGTGCGGGCTTACCTTTAGCTATTAAGTAGATAATTTATTCTTGAGTTAGTGCCAATAAGACGAACTGTCACGCCATCTCACGACCATCGCCTTTCAATCGGTCGCAAAGTCAGTAATCGCTCACGAGGACCGTGGGAACTGGGTATCATGCTATTTGTTCTTTATTACCGTTAGCTTAGCCACATCTAAGGCTCGAGCCCACTGCCTGAGGTCTCGAGTTCAAAGTTCTCATCATCATCTACTGATAGACCTCCACTGTTGGACACAGGTCTTTTGTAGGAACTTCTACACGCCACGGTCTTGCGCCGCCGCTATCCAGCTGCTCCCTGCATCTCGCCTGATATTTTTATTACTATTCAGATACAAGTTAGCCCTTGACTGCAATCTGACCTGGTGGTAAGTGATGATGCAGTCTAAGATAGAAACGGGCTAACCTGGAAGGGGTATGGCAGTTTTCATTAAACCCGTAACCCTGTGGCTTCTACACGGCATCGTACCGGAACGCTAAATCGCTTGGCGGCACGGCTTTGCCAGTAGAGTGGTAACTAGCCACGACCAAAGACCAGGCCAGAAATTTAGAAATTATAAAATTCTAAACCCATGCCGGGAATCGAACCCGGGACCTCCTACTAGTAAGACCACAGCGCTTTACCACAGCGCCAGGGAGGTCATCAAATGTGTGAAATCTGTAACACGGAGAACACGAAAAGGCCAAATTCGGACCTCCGAAGCCGGTCACCCATCCAGTTACTGTCTTGGATCATCGTAGCTTAGTAATAATCGATTGAAATGCGTTGTCACAACAGAGCCACACGTCCCTCTATTCATATTAGATTATTATTATCAAGTGAAATCACATTATCGCAAAACTTATTCAATAGAATCAGTAAAAAGTGATATATTTTAGAGTGATTTACACGATTAAATAAATATATTAAAACAAATAAAATATGTGTTATAATAATGTTTCGTAACAATACACAATCCATTAGGTATTTCGTGATAATAAAGATTTCTTATTTACTATTTCACAATAAGTAGGTATAGATTTTCATCACTTTCGTGCGTACACGGAATGTTTTTCTTTTTTTAATATCTTTCTTTATTTCCTTCATGAAACGCAATTTTCTCTGACGAATGATCTATCACGACAGCAGGCCAAGCACAATCAGTGCGACAATATTTCTCGCGACTTTTTCATCGACAAATCGTTGCACAAACTGACAGAAAGAGCTCATCATTTCAACCTATCATCGCCAACGAGTCTCCTTTCAGAATGGAAAGAGTTATAGTCCATAGTCCATCACACTGGACAAACGCTGAAAGGCAGACTTCACACGTCTTTGAGGACATTATGGAGAGCTCTCAGTCATGCAGGTTTCCTCACTATGTTTTCCTTCACTATTAAAGCTAGTGATATTTAATTGCTTAGAACGCGCATAACTCCAAAAAGTTGCAGCGTAACCGGGATTTAACCCTGGACCTCTCGTATAGGAAGCTGAAGTCCTAACCACTAGGCTATCACCGACCGAGAGATTTGTCACACAAATTGTACTAGGGCTTCCATTCATTATAATGGATTGCGCAAAAACAGCTAAGCGTGCTTCGTTTTACTCTTGACCCAAAACGGGACGGGAGGGTTATGATTTATGAGAATGTATGTCTGTTGGTCAGTTCCCTCATAGTTAGCTAACTACTTTTTAGAACACAGAGACTTACAGTTAGTTACAGACAGTTAGCACTGTCTGTAACTATCTCTATGCCAAAAATGAAGCTGATCGGTAGCTTAGTTTGGGCCTGAAGGAAGGACAAACAAACAAAACACTTTCGCATTTAATACTAGTATAGATTTTAATATGAGATATATAAAATTATTTCGTTCTTGACATTTCGCTGCGTGAATGAAAATAGATACTTTTGTCATAGAATAGTAATAATTTACAGTAGGTATAATAACCCTTCCTTTTGGCTTTGCTGCAGTCGGGCAAAAATATCTATTTTTTCCACCTTTAAAAAGTGCCTACGACTTTTAAGAGCAGAGTATACTTAATGTTGTTTTATAGCTTAATTGTATCCACGATTATGGGATTTTCCCTTTACTTGTGCTACAGCCTTTCAGGATTTTATGTCAACGGGGGAAGTACCCCACAGGTTTTGATTCCCTTAACGGATCTTGACAGACAGACAACGTAGTATCCTTTAAGGTTCTAAGAACCTTTTCCGTGGCTTAAAAACCAAGCATTTTTAAAGATAAAGGCCACATCTACAAAAATAAAAAAATTCTATCTCTGAAACTGTGTATTATGCTCTCAATTAGGTACGTGTGTAAAACTTCATCTCTTTTAAAACATATAAAGAACTGTCGCCTCTGCAAAAACAGAACTAATCTATGCTGGTAAAATTAAGATTAATCTTTCTCTGAAAGTCCCACAACGTGTGTCAAAGCTTAATCTTTTTTAAAACAAATAAAAAACGAGCAGTGTAAAGGAGTGTCGCATCTACGAAAATAGAAATAATCTATGTTGGAATAGGTGCGTTTACGGAGAAGCAGTGACATCAGCGGCAGGGAATCCGTGAGTGAGAACTGAGGTGCCAGCGAATCGGTTATTTTTGCTCTATAAATCTGTCAAAGGTGTTCTGTTTGTCTTCTGAGAAATACTTCACTTATTTATTACCCAGGCAGTAGCAGAATGGCCCTCACTAATAAAAATATCAACGGCATTATTCTTAGTCAACCTATCGATGTCCATCACACTAATATTATAAAGGAGAAAGTTTATATGTGTGTGTGTGTGTGTGAGTGTGTATGTTTGTTACTCCTTCACGCAAAAACTACAGGACGGATTAGGCTGAAATTTAGAATGAAGATAGATTATATTCTGAATTAGCACATAGGCTACTGTTTATCCCGGAAAATCAAAGAGTTCCCACGGGAATTTTAAAAAACCTACATCCACGCGAACGAAGTCGCGGGTATCAGCTAGTTGCTGAATATAATGTCTCTTGTAGGGATTTCCACACGCCAAGATCCTGCGCCGCCTGAATCCAGCGGCTTTTTATTCATTCAAATACAGATTAGTCCTTGACTGCAATCTTACCTGGTGGTAAGTGATGGTGCAGTCTAAGATGGAAGTGGGCTAACCTGAAAGGGGTTTCAATTTTTGTTAAACCCATACCCCTTTCGTTTCTACACGGCATCGTACCGGAACGCTAAATCGTATGGCGGCACGGCTTTGCCTCGACCGATACTTCCCACCAGACCAGACCAGGGATTTCGATGTTATTTTCTAATGCCCCGCCGGGATCGAACCCGGAACCTCATACTATAAGACCACAGCGATAACCACTGCGCCAGTGAGGCTTCCTGCGACTTTAATGTCGTTTGTTCACGCGCCAATGTACGGATTGGCAGTCTTCACACACTTAAACATTATGGAGAACTCTCAATCATGCAGGTTTTCTCACGATGTTTTCCTTCACCGTAAAAGCAAGTGATATTTGCCATAACTCCGAAAAGTTAGAGGTGCGTGCCCGGGATCGAACCTTAGATCTACCAAATAGGCTAACCACTAGGCTATCACGGCTTGTATATTTCAATGGGTACATTTATTTCAAGAAGTAAATGAAGTCGCTAACTGATAGTTTAATGTAAGATGGTGCAGTAAATTTTAACCACTTGAGTTCACAGTGCGCTGACCGCTTATAAATCGCTTCTTTGTCAGTCTGTATGTTTGAATGAGCCCGTAACTATGGGAATAATACTAACATTATAAGATAATTTTATAGTGATACTCAGTGATACTATAATTTAGTAATCCATACTCAATATTATAAATGCGAAAGCGTGTCTGTCTATCTATTAACTTTTCACGGCCCGACAGTTAACCGATTCATAATGAAAGGTATTTAAACCTATTAATTTCGCAAAAAACCCAAGTGTGAATTCGTCTCATTCAATAAAAATTGCCTATGGTGGAAAAGTGAAGTTTTTGAAACCAGTGCAGTGCATCGAAGAATATCCAGGTCTATCGAAGGAGTTAAAACCAGGTTAGTCTCGGGCAATTCCTACACAAAATTTCCACCACTTGGTAGAATTAGCTTATAACCTCGAAGACGCTCGGGGGAGGATTCCGTTTTTCCTTTTGAGTTACGGGACCCTAAAAAATAGATTCTAGAACAGAAAGTTTAACATAAACCAAAGTAACCTTCAATTTAAAACAATTATTTTAATAAACTTAAAAATTAATTAAGTAGGTTATAGGTACCTAGCTGCAATAAACTTTATTACCTCGGCAGCAAGGCTTTATTTTCATTGTCTCGCTTGTTATTGCCACAGTCATTTTTCATTGTGCTGAGTTAATTTTGCTTTTTAACCCCCGACCCAAAAAGAGGGGTGTTATAAGTTTGACGTGTGTATCTGTCTGTGGCATCGTAGCGCCTAAACGAATGAACCGATTTAAATTTAGTTTTTTTTTGTTTGAAAGGTGGCTTGATCGAGAGTGTTCTTAGCTATCATCCAAGAAAATCGGTTCAGCCGTTTGAAAGTTATCAGCTTTTTTCTAGTTACTGTAACCTTCACTTGTCGGGGGTGTTATAAATTTTTAATTTACACTTGTTATTAACAAACTTGAGCGGATACCGCGTATAAGCAAGCGTAGTGGGACGCCCTCCAGCACGATGGACCGACGATATAAAGCAGCTGGCGGGAAGTGGCTGGATGAGGAAGGCAGAGGACCGGGTGTGGTGGCGCTCTTTAGGGAAGGCCTATGTCCAACAGTGGACTTCCACAGGCTGATGATGATGATGAAATTTTAAATATATATCACACATTACAATGTTTTTTAACACGGATGAAGTCCCATCCAGCTGCGGGCTAGGTCCTACAAATAGATTTAAATGAAATAACGTTTTAGTTTGAATTTTTAAAAGGCAAGGTTTACACGTTTTCGCTGAGTCACATTTGCACACGGAAACTCCAAATGATAAAGTGGCTAGTGATGTCGCCTCGAGTGTGATCGATAGATTTATTCGTATAAGAATAACACACCTAACAGTGATCTATTTTAGTCCAAAATATGTATAATGTGAAAAGCGGGCACGTACCACAATCACACTAATATTATAAAGGAGAAAGTTTGTATATGTGTGTGTGTGTGTGTGTGTGTGTGTGTGTGTGTGTGTGTGTGTGTGTGTGTGTGTGTGTGTGTGTGTGTGTGTGTGTGTGTGTATGTTTGTTACTCTTTCACGCAAAAACTACTGGACGGATTGGGCTGAAATTTAGAATGGAGATTATACCCTGGATTAGCACATAGGCTACTTTTTATCCCGGAAAATCAAAGAGTTCTCACGGGAATTTTATTAAACCTATATCCACGCGAACGAAGTCGCGGGTATCAGCTAGTCTTAAATATATAAAAGGAAAAGTTAACTGACTGACTGACTGATCTATCAAAGTACTGGACCGATCAGGCTAAAATTTGGTGCTGGTTTACTAAACCGACTTAGTATTCTTAAATTACTAATTTGTAAGAAGCATTTCTAGCTAACGTCACATACCACGGTAACCAGCACATAATTATACCCTGGAAATGCTTAAAAAATAAATACGTTGAGGTACGACGTGTATATTATACTAGCTTTCGCTCGCGACTTCATCCACGTGGACTACACAAATTTGAACCCCCTCTTTTACCCCCTTAGGGGTTGCCTCAAAAAACCTTTCTTAGTGGATGTTTACGTTAAAATAGCTATCTGTGTGTCAAATTTCAGCCCGATCCGTCCTCTACCTTCGTCTAGTTTGACCTCTGCGTTGATAAATAAGTTAGTCAGTCAACTTTTCCTTTTATATGTTTATATTATAATATCAATGGTGCTGCGAACTTACAGAACTGTCGTTTGTTGCCACTTCCCGACTAACCATCTCGTTAAGTTTCAACTTGGTATAACAAAACACGAGGTATATCGATGGTGCTACGAACATCCCTACTTCCGAGACCCGTTTATCGCCGGCGACAGGTGCACGTCGCAAACAAACTCACAGAACCATCGCTTGTTGCCACTTCCCGACTAACTATCTCTATCTCCATATAAGTTTCAACTTGGTATAACAAAAACACTGTTACAAAGATTGAAACCTTCATTTAAATACTAGATGACACATGGAATACTTGTTTTGCGCGCCCTATATTTGGTTCCATGGAGCATCATACATTTTGTCCTCACAGTGTTTTGTCTATCTCACTGGCACAGTGGTAAGCGCTGTGGTCTTATTAATGGGAGGTCTCGGGTTCAATTGCCGGCAGGGGCTTGAAATTTTATTATGTACTTCTAAATCTCTGGTCTTGTCTGGTGGCTTTGGTCGTAGCTAGTTACCACCCTACTTGTAAAGCCGTGGCGCCAAGTGATAGCGTTCCGGTACGATGCCATAGGAATAGGAGGACATTATATGCACTTATTATATAAAATTCCAGTTTAATGAAACCTCAAAATAATCGATTTATACACAACATCGTAACATGAAAGTGTGTAGCAAAAACGATAAATAAAGCAGTAAAAACAGTTAGTTTTCTGTAAAAAAAAAAATACAATAGATTGTGACAAAAACTGGATTAAATAACACACAAAGGGCCGGTTCCGTTACAAACTCTTTGACATGACTATGACGATACAATAAATATACAAAAAAACTCAAAAAGCAACGATAGCCAATGAATTCCCGTTCAGAAAAACGAAAATAACTTGATGCTTTCTATTGTACCTTAGGGTGAGTGCACACGACCGCGAATGCACGGACAAGTGCCTCGTAGGTAAAAATTCTTCATTTGTTTGCAATATCCTGCAAGTTTTGAAAACTTCATGATATAATAAAATCAATCAGTCCAATTTAAACTCTTTAGAATAATATTAAAACCATTCTTATTGTAAATGTGAAAGTGTGTTTGTATGTTTGTTTGTGATTCACGTCGCAACGGAACTACTGATCGACGTGTTTTTTTGTATGGATAGGTATAGTTAAAAACCTGGAGAGTGACATTTTACTACTCTTTATCCCGGAAAATCAAAGAGTTCCTACGGGTTTTTTTAAGACCTAACTCCACGCGGATAAAATCGTTGGCATCAGTTAGTTCCATATAACATTTACTAATCGTCGTGTAGAGAAGGCATTAAATGCCATGCTTTGAGACGATTTAATTTTATTGGTCAAGTACCGAAGGCACAATGTGCGCACTCGGCGATCATGTTTCAAATTGTATAAATAGCTGTGTAATATTATACTGTAGTGTTGATGACTGTTTGATTGAGTTGTTTAAAGGCGCCAGTCAGGGCCGGCCCGAGCAAACTTGGGGCCCTAGGCTCAATTACCTACTAGACAAAAATTTCTGGAAAAATAAAACAAAAATGACCATTCAAATGATTTGGCTCTGAAGCAAGAGCGTGAGGGTGAAATCTATAGAGCGCGCTCTGCCTTTGCTTAGACTTAAGACAGAGTTAAAACGAGACAGAGCTATATCTCTCACATAAATCTGTCTCGTTTTAACTCAATCTTAAGTCAGAGCAAAGTCAAAGTACGCTTTATAGATTTCAGCCTTAGACTCAGTTAAAAAATGTGATGCAATCCCGAATGCCATCTATTGTCCAGCCTACTGATTGCGGTCTCAATGTCTGTCACAGAATGATAGCCACCGACCTCATTTGACATGTATTTTTAATCCATTGAAGATTTTCTACGAAAAATTATTTTAGTGTCACTCAGTGAAGCGGGAATGAAGAACGAATCAAAGTCAAATGAGGTCGGGGGCTACATTCAATGTTACTGAGGACAGAGATTTTATCGCCTTACCATACCGAGTGTTATTCAATAAATCAGTAAATCAATTGCTCAAGTACCGAAGGCACAACGTGTGCACTCGGAGATCATGTTTCAAACTGTATAAATAGCTATGTAATATTATACTGAAGTACAGCTGTAGTGTCGACTGTTTGATTGAGTTATAAAGGCGCCAGTCAGGTCCAGCCCGAGCAAACTCGGAATTACTGGACTGCGCGAGTCCAGTAATTCCGAGTCCTTGCGACCAAAAATTGCACAAAAAATAAAAGACAAAATGACCAGTCAAATAATTTTACTTTTTTAAATTTCAGATACAATCGCTATATAAACGCACCAAAACAGATACAAGTGTAAATTAAAAATTTATAACACCCCCGACAAGTGAAGGTTACAATAATAACTAGAAAAGAGCTGATAACTTTCAAACGGCTGAACCGATTTTCTTGGACTATAGCTGCTAAGAACACTCTCGATCAAGTCACCTTTCAAACAAAAGAACTAAATTAAAATCGGTTCATTAGTTTAGGAGCTACGGTGCCACAGACAGATACACAGATACACACGTCAAACTTATAACACCCCTCTTTTTGGGTCGGGGGTTAAAAACAGATAAAACTGTGTTAAATCTGTACTTACTTATCTATTAAATTGTAAATCTGTTTTATATTATGTATAAGATTTCAAACCTTGTATTAATTATGTAGATAGGTATCTAACTAAAGCATCTCTCAAAACCAATTTTGAAATTACACACTTCAAACAAATCTACTCTACTTGTATTAAATCACCTGAAAAAGTTACTCTTCAAACAATTTTAACTCTTATTCAATTGGTTTAAAGATCATAATTGTGTTAGTCTTTGAACAACAAGTACCCATACTTCAAAAGGTAGTAAGTTGGTATGTACTTGACAAATTAAATTTGATTGAATTGTAAACTTTATTAACTTGTGATAAGGTTGAGAGCTTGTAGAAGGAATGAAAAGTTAAGTTTGTTTCTTGCTTTCACATTTTATATACGCTCAGTTTAGGCTAAGTTTGTTATTCTAACATCAACATCCCTTTGAGCTGTCGTCGAATTTTAAAGTTAAAGTTTGAGAGACTCAATATTGATGTTGGCTTCATATTATAGATGTTTTTCTTCTACAGCATTTGTTCAGTAGTTTTAAGTTCGGATAACTTCGTCAGAACTTCCGAAGTCAGAACAAAACGGAGCAATTTGAAAAGAATTAAAACGGAATATCTAGAAAGTGTTACGTCATTCACAAGTGTAAATTAAAAATTTATAACACCCCCGACAAGTGAAGGTTACAGTAACTAGAAAAGAGCTGATAACTTTCAAACGGCTGAACCGATTTTCTTGAATTATAGCTAAGAACACTCTCGATCGAGCCCCCTTTAAAACAAAAAAAAACTAAATTAAAATCGGTTCATTAGTTTAGGAGCTGCGATGCCACAGACAGATACACAGACACACAGATACACACGTCAAACTTATAACACCCCTCTTTTTGGGTCGGGGGTTAAAAATTATCTTCATCATTCTCCATCTATCGCCGTGCCACCACTGAGCACGAGTCTCCTTTCAGAATGAGAAGGGTTTAGTCCAAAGTCCATTACGCTGGCCAAGTGCGGAGTGGCAGACTTCACACACCTTCGACAATATTTTGGAGAAATTTTAGGCATGTAGATTTTCCTTACGATGTTTTATTACACCGTTAAACCAAGGCACAAACGAGCAGCAAGCTTAAAATGCACCGGAATTTATATTAAGATACTAAAGGATGCCCGCAACCTCGTCCGCGTGGATTTAGGCTTTTAAAGATCCCGTGGGAAAAGTTTGATTTTCCGGGATAAAAAGTTAAAATAAAGCAGATGGGTCTTTAGGAATCCCGTGGGAATTCTTTGATTTTGCACGTGTAAACGTCTAATTTCATAATGCATGCATTACGAAATTAGACGTTTACATGTGCAATATTATAGTGAAATTAATGTCGTGAAACTAATTTCATGCAACTAATATCGTAATGTAAATTAGTGTTGTGAAAATAATTTCGTGCCGCTAATGTCGTAATGTGATTCGGCTAGAGGTGTTAGTTAGAGGTGCGTGCCCGGCATTGAACCCCTGGCCCCCGGAATAAAGTTAAGACCATTAGGCTATGACAGCTTCAAAATAATTTGAGGTGCTTCAAAAAACCTGCTTCAAAGTAAGGCATGGAGTGCAAAGGAACCAGCACACGAATACAGATTACAATCCGATGCGGACAGATGCTGTGGACAGCTGCACTATACGCGCTCAGCAGATTGACAGATCACCTTGCTTCTTGTTAAGGCTGATACACACTGCCGAGTGTTTAAGGTTGCATTTCATAGGCGCTTCTCCATACAAAATTATTACGCTATTATTACTTACTAGCTGATGCCCGCGACTTCGTCCGTGATAGGTTTCTTAAAAATCGCGTGGGAACTCCTTGATTTTCCGGGATAAAAAGTTGCCTATGTCAATTTCCGGAATACAAGCTACCTTGTACCAAATTCCATATAAATCCATTAAATGGATGGATCTTAAAGGATCCCGTGGGAACTGTTTGATTTTCCGGAATAAAAAGTTGTACATAATAAAAACATATGTGCTTCCCCGGGATGTAAGCTAACTCAATTTCATCATAATTGCTTAAACTGTTGGATTCTACAATTTTTTGTTCTAGATCTAAAACCAAGCCAGTCGTCGATTTATATAATAAAAGGAAAAGCTGATAGACTGACGCTTCCATCAGACTGCATCATCACTTACCACCAGGTGAGATTGCAGTCAAGGGCTAACTTGTATCTGAATAAAATAAAAACAGTAAGCCAGAGGAATTTCACATAGCACGCGGAACCCTATTAACTCGAGCTCGCACTTGGCAGGTATTTTAATTGAAGTGCACTGTTATCAGTCGTCTTATCTCCATGCACTGACGAAGCATTTTAATGGAAGATACGAAAATTACTGACTAACACGCCAACCCCACCTGTCGACGAAAAACTTGTTGTGGCCCAAAATGTTCATTAAATTATACAGTACACAGACTAAAAGACAAGAAACATAGACTGAAGACAATCTTATTATTGTTTGTATTATGAAAACTGAAATCCCGGAAAATCTAAGGTTGAAATCTATAGACTTCAACTTTGATACTTTGACTTTGCTTAGACTTAAGTTTCTGTTAAAACGAGACAGATTTATGTCAGCGATATAACAGTGTCTTAAGTCTGAGCAAAGTCAAAGTGCGCACTATAGATCTCAGTCATAGAGTTTCCACGGGATTTAAAAAAAAAACCTAAGTCCACATGGACAAATGCATTGTTGAAGAAGTCTTACATAGTATTTAAGAGAAAAGGCATTACTCATAATGGAGATATATGTACGAAAAATACCTTGTAAGTTGCACGCTATTTCACACACAACTTGGCTTCACTTTTTAGAACCCACATATTCTCAATAGTTCGCTCTATCTTTTTTTTTAGTCTTTGGAAGTGTACATTATACCTAAATTAATACAATATAAAACAACACAAAATTTTGTTGCCACCTGGTTCTCTACATTAATAAAGAACAAGTTTTTAAACGTGTTTAAATGAAGAATCAATTTAATTCTTGCAGCTTGCATTCTTGGTACCTAGTGCCATTACAAGATTTATTAGCACTAGTTGGTCCGCCCCGACTTCGCTCGAGTAAAATTTTTTTTGCTCTAGATTGCTTATATGTACATATACTATGTCACGCTATAGTTTGTCAGTCAGATAGACAGACAGACAGACATACACCCATTATAAAATGAATTTACTTATTTAATGTAAGACAACATGTGCAACTTATGATATGTAAAGACTGTACCACCTGTTCGGAAAGCAGATTCTACTGGGAAGAAAATAAAAATAAAAGAAACATACACAATAGAGAGAAACATGCAAAGGGAGAATAACTCCTGCATTAGGGTGCAAAGGCGGTCTTATCGCTTAACGATCTCTCCCAGACAAATTTTGGTGAGAGAAGTCATTGAGAAACAGGTTAGTGCAGCAAAGAAAAAGAAAGAAAAAGAATTTTAGGTCCTAATGTCTCTCTATCATAGACTCTCTATACTCTCATTTTTAACCCCCGACCCAAAAAGGGTGTTATAAGTTTTGGCATGTGTATCTGTGGCATCGTAGCTCCTAAACTAATGAACCGATTTTAGTTTAGTTTCTTTTGTTTGAAAGGTGGCTTGTTCAAGAGTGTTCTTAGCTATAATCCAAGAAAATCGGTCCAGCCGTTTGAAAATTATCAGCTCTTTTCTTGTTACTGTAACAACTTGTCGGAGTTGTTATGAATTTTTAATTTACACTTGTAGATAGAATAGACGTTAAAATCAGCATTTTCTTAAAATACTTGTACTTATTGAATTCTACCTACTTTTTTTTTCAATTTATTTTATGGCATTGCATACAAGTCATTTTAGTACAATACTGAATACGAATTGAGACCAGGAAAATGTACCCAATGACCTACAATGTACCGATAAAGTATGTAAAATATTATCGAATTGGTGTAAGTGCGATAAAAAGCCTTTCTTGGCATTCATTACCTTGTATAAAGCCCTTAATTATTTATTAACATACTAAACACAGTGAATACTTGTACAAGGCCATAATCGCATAATATTATAAAGGTGAAAGTTTGTGTGTATGTGTGTGTGTCTGTGTATGTTTGTTACTCCTTCACGCAAAAACTGCTAAACGGATTTGGCTGAAGTTTGGAATGGAGATAGATAATTATATCATGTTATTTATTATTAAAAAATATTTTATTTATTATTATTATTTTATATTTCGTTATTTCATATAAAAAATGTGTTACAAACTAACGTTTGCAATTGGATCGAAGAAAATTTAAGCAACAGAATATTACACGTATATTTCCTGGGTACGGAACCCTCGATGCGCGAGTCCGACTCGCACTTGGCCGGTTTTTTTAGAGTTCCGGAAACACTTTTTTGGCCGCCTAAAACTACCCTTAACTATTTTAGGAGATGCACAGGCGTAAACAATCACATTTTAACACCAGTTTAAGTGTACTTGTTGACACCCACTTCATCAACGTAAACATTACAGAACTTAACTGTTTACGTTAAAAAAACGTGTTTAACTGTTTACGTTACGTTTACCGACACTTGGTTGTTAGTTTGACATGTGAGTTGTCGTATTGCTAGAGTAGCAATTGTTTTATTTTATTTTTCTACTAACATATGCCCACGGCATGTTCGCGTGGACTACATAAATTTTTAACTACTATTTTACGCCCTTATTTTAATTTTTTTATAATCCTTTCTTAACGGTTATCCACGTCATAAATTTCAGCCTATTCTACCCAAGAGTTTGAGCTTAGCGTTGAAGATCAGTCAGTCAGTCATCTTTTCCTTTTATATATTTAGACAAGTTTATGTCTGAGTCCGCTCTGTATACTAGAGCCAGCTATGAAACGATATAGTTAAGATGAAAGTGGAAAACCTTGAAGGCTGCTTAATCGGTAGGTTTTCATTATGTCCCACATACTAGATTTTCCCTGGTTGGAGTATAATATACAAGTTCACCAAGTACAAAAACACAAGAACACAAGTCTTCAAAAAACGTCTCGTTACTTTAAATTCACTTGGGAAGTCCTCGGCGTAATCGCCTCGTCCTTCCGATATTACTCTGCCTGCAATTGCTTTATTTCCGGTCAGGACTGTAATGTACTATTATTAACTCCTTAGCTTAGTGGCTTACGGCCGTATTCAAAATCATTACTATGAGGTCTCACAGTCACCAATCAGATTACTGCATCACGTCAATTTACAATGATCTGATTGGTGGAACCCACACTATGCGTTCGAGCGCACAATGAGACCTCATAGTAACGTTTGTGATTACGGGTTTAAGTCTTACTAACTGACAAGTACTTGAAAGATTTGATGCTCTATGGTCTAACTCAATGGTTTTAACTATTAACTATTCTTAGATAAGGGGTTACTCACAATTAAATGGGCTGTAAGTCTATATTTAAAACTTTTGTTTAAATCTGTTCTGTCTCGAAGTTGTAGTTCTTTGATGGTTCAACTTTAGGAATAAAGAGACCTAAGTGTAAAAAATACGATTCAGGAATTTAGAAGTTATGGTGGAACAAACACTCAAACCTCAAAATGGAATAAAGTGCTCAACTTATGTCAAAGATTTTCATCTAAAAACAGCCTTTTAATCTAATTTTATTTACGACCACTTTGATACATAATCCGACACAACAGGCAAGCGGTCCGTCACACCAGCCCATCCAGTCACATCAAAAGATATCATCGCTGTCATTAAAAGATTATGTATTTTTGACAGACCCTCACAATGGAGTTGACAAAAATACTTTGAATTTGACTTGATCCGCTTTATTTATGGTAGGGCCTTTCGATTTTATTTATTATTCTTTTAAAACTCTTTACCACATCGTGATTTTAGTTTAGTTCTGTGTTTGTTTGTATGTTAATTTATTACCTTGTTAGTTATTAGTAATTATTTATTAGTAATAACAGGTATTATTAAGGCGCTGTATTTTGCACATCTAATATTTTTAATGATTGTGAAAGTATCAGTAATGACCCTTTTAGCAAATGTAGCTTAGCTAAGTACTAAACAACAAGATTACGTTCAATTTAAACATATTTTATCATAATATACCTAATTTTATTGTTGCTTAGGTAACCACAGTGCCTTAAGCTTTATTGTATATCATGAACTTCCGCAAAGACAAGTAGTTTAACATCATTTTTAACCCCCGACCCAAAAAGAGGGGTGTTATAAGTTTGACGTGTGTATCTGTGTATCTGTCTGTGGCATCGTAGCTCCTAAAGTAATTAACCGATTTTAATTTAATTTTTTTTTGTTTGAAAGGTGGTTTGATCGAGAGTGTTCTTAGCTATTATTCAAGAAAATCAGTTCAGCTGTTTGAAAGTTATCAGCTCTTTTCTAGTTACTGTAACCTTCACTTGTCGGGGGTGTTATAAATTTTTAATTTACACTTGTATTCTAATAACAACATCAATTACAAATAGGTACATTCGAATCCTCAAGTGAATCTACTACTGGTTCGGAATGCCCTATAAGACAATAAACGTGAAATCTAGATCCTAGATTGTCTAGATCCTGTATCTAGGACACAATTTGCATGAGACAGCCTCGGACGAGAACGTAAAACAATAAACACGAGTGTCCTACATGCCTAGGTGTATACCTACTTTACCACCTAGCACTGCAGACATTAGCATTTCAAAGGACACTGCTGCCTTTCATAATAGTTAACGAACTAGGTGCTTTTACTGAAACCATTTTAGGAACTTTCTAAAACTGTATTTTCTTACAATGCATGTAGTAAATAAATTTCCAAATATCTAGTCTCGGTTTGGTAGTTCTAAAGCCTCATTTTATAGTAAAAGCTTAATTTTTCGACAAGAAATTTTATCTAGAATTTAATTTTTAATTTAACTTAATACAATTGTAATACTTATTCAAAAATCCGCAAAAACATCGCCGCCATCTTGAAAAATAATTCATATAAGTAACTCATTTTTCAAGACATAGCAGCTGTACCTTAAGGCATACCGATTCAATGTTCGATACCTACTTTAGATGCTAAAATATACATATTAGAGTTTAGAAATTAAGGAATATTCTCGTTTATAAAAGCCTCATAAACTTAGCAAATAATTTACTTAAAAAATTTAAAAAAAAAACTCTATTTGCACATGTAAATTGCACTGCGTTAATGTGCGATCTTTTTTAGCCCACATATTAAAGCGCTCAAAATTCAACATTTTGATTTATTTTTATCAAGATGACATAAAGACGAATCTAATGACGTATTATTTATCAAAATCGGTTAAGCCGTTGAGTAGTTACAAGCGGACATAGAAACCGACATACATACAAACAGATCAAACAACCCTCCTTTTGGACTTCACCGCAGTCAGGTAAAAAGGCATTCAACGTGATAATAAAGAAAATTCTTATCAGTAACAATTCCTAAACACAGGTCGACCCGTAAAGGTTAAAATAACAATTAACAAAGATTAATGTAAACCACTGAAAAAGAACAAAAGACATCATTTGAATGGCGGCACATTTCTACAGGCATTAGCAAAAGTCAGTGGCCTTTGTTTACCATTGGTCATGGCGGTATTCATGGTATTCAGACAAATACAATGGTTTATGACGTTCTTTCTCCTATGGGTATTGATGTGCAGAAAATTTTTGTATGGGTATAAAGGGGAAATGTTACATTATCCTTTCTACATATCGCATAGCTGTTTACCGGGACCCCTTAGCGTGTGTTTAGGATATTTAAAAATCCAATTTTTGGCCCGATTTTTCAGTATTCTCCAGAACAGTGGTTAGACCCTTGTCAAAATATGGAATCTAACAATCTAAATATCACTACACAGATTATAAATGCGAAAGTGTGTTTATTTGTTGATTTAATGGTTTATTGGTTTGTTGTTCAATCACGTCGCAACGGATTGACGTGTTTTTTTGCATGGGTATGGTTAAAGACCTGGAGAGTGACAGGCTACTTCTTATCCTGGAAAATCAAAGCGTTCCCACGGGGTTGCAGAAGTTCTTACAACTTAGGTACTTGCACTGTACAAAAACAATCGCGCTAAAAATTACGGGAGTTAAATTTCAATGGAAAAACTTGCTGAAATTACATTAACATGCCAATGACTGCTTAGTTTTGCAAGAAAACAACGTGTCTTTCCGAAACTTGCAGAGAATAAACAATATAGCAATTTCATCGCGTTATCCGGGGACGTTCATTTTTTCAGAAGAGAAAACGATGTCTCCGGGTAACGCGATGAATTTGGCGCAAACAAAAAAGGAAATGGGGTCTTAGCAACCCGATAGCAAGCAGATACGTACAAAATGAGGTGAGCGCACCAAATGTCGGCAATAAAGAATTTCCGCCCCAACGACGCGCGACGATTAAGTAGGTACATCTTTACTAAACAGTCAGAGAAAAATCATACCTACTAATATTATAAAGCCAAAGTGTTTGTGAGTCTGTTGGTTTGTTCTTCAATACGCATCAACAGAGCAACGTGATTTTTATGGTTCCGTACCCTCAAAAGGAAAAACGGAACCCTTATAGGATCACTTTGTTGTCTATCTGTCTGTCCGTCCGCGTCCGTCCGCCGTGTCTGTCAAGTGAACCTTCCCGTTACGATGCCGCTGCTGTCAATAACTTGCTGTGTTGCACATAAAAATATTAAAATATCTTGTACGATGGTACGGAACCCTTCGTATGTGAATCCGACTCGCACTTGACCAGTTTTTTATGTAGTTAAAGAAAGGGTGATATAGATTATAGACTAATTGTCATTCCGGAAATACAAAGAGTTCCTACGGAATTTTTAGCAAACCTAAATTCACGTGGACAAAGTATCGGGCATCATCAAGTTCATAATATAACTATGGCTGAGAAAAAGATCAGTAGTAGATGAAATTGCCGAAAAAAAAAGAGACGGGGGTCTAAGTAACCCGATATGTACAGAATGTTGGTCATAAAGCATTTCCGCCCGATCAGCACCAATATCGCTCCGACACAGCCGCGAGCCAGCTGAGCGGGGTTGATACGACCCCGTAAGTTGTTTAGGCGTAATAACTATGTAACGATGGTTCTCGTTTCAAAGAATGACTTTCGTATATTGTTTACTAGCGACTTGCCCCGGCTTCACGCAATGTAGATACTAAATTGGTTATTTTGTTTTACTTCAAAAGAATAAGACAGTATTTTCGATGAAAGCTTTCTTTGAACTAGATTTCTTCCGAAATCTTGAACAACTATCGTCATGTTTCAACAAGTAAAAAAATTAGTAAACAAGTAAATAAATGTTTCAAAAATTAAAATAACATCCCCGACAAGTGAAGATAACTAGAAAAGAGCTGATAACTTTCAAACGGCTGAACCGATTTTTTTTTGGATTATAGTTAAGAACACTTTCGATCAAGTCACCTTTCAAACAAAAAAAAAACTTAATTAATATCGGTTCATTAGTTTAGGAGCTACGATGCCACAGACAGATAGACAGATACACACGTCATAACACTTTTTGGGTTGGGGGTTAACAAATTAACACGAAACAATATTAAATTATATATGTATAATTGTATACGTATACAGTATACACCTTCCTCTTGAATCATTCTATCTAGTGATAAAAACCACATCAAAATCTGTTACGTAGAAGATCTATCTAAGACAGATGTACAGAAGGACACTCGACGGGAAGGGGCTTTGTTTTATACTGTGTAGAGATACCTATATGTATTCAGGTCTAATAAACTAGACTTAATATACAGACCTTCGCATTAGCAAAGTAAAATAACATTGTATTAACACACAGACTAATTAACATAACAAAATATATTAATCCGGTGGCCGTGAATTATAAAATAGCATGCTATAAAGATAACAGAATTTAATATTAGCATAATCTTGCAAAATTGTAAGTATGATTTTAGATTCTCGAATATCGCCTTCACATCGCTCGCAAAGTTCGTAGGAAGTCGGAACTACAAATTAATAGTCTGGGAAGTTCTGACAGTTACATGGCAGAATTTGACTCAGTTCCGTAATAGTTCATAGGAATATTCCACTAGGGTTGTTCTAGGATTATTAATAGGTATTTATGTACAAAACTCCTCAGCTAGACCAAAGTCTTCGCACAGTGTTGCCAGTAGGTACGACATATTATGGATCCGAGACATGGTCCCTAACTATAGTCATATGAAAGCTTAGAGTCGGAGAGAGCTCCGTAGGAGAACCAAAGTAACTGACATTGCGCATTGGATTGCTAAGCTGAAACTGGGTAGGGCACATAGATCAAATTGATGGACATTGGGGTCCCAAGGTGCTAAAATGACGACCTCGCGCCGTTAAGATATTCCACTAGGTGGACAGATGACATCAAAAGAGTCAGAGCAGTGCAAGATCGTGTGGAAGTTCCTATTAGAGACCTTTTTTTTAACCCCCGACCCTAAAAAGGAGTGTTATAAGTTTGACGTGTGTATCTGTGTATCTGTCTGTGGCATCGTAGCTCCTAAACTAATGAACCGATTTTAATTAAGTTTTTTTTTTAAAGGTGGCTTGATCGAGAGTGTTCTTAGCTATAATCCAAGAAAATCAGGTCAGCCGTTTGAAAGTTATCAGCTCTTTTCTAGTTACTGTAACCTTCAATTGTCGGGGGTGTTATAAATTTTTAATTTACACTTGTTTATCGTGAGGAAAATCTGTGATGGATACCACCGGCCACGGGGAAGCACAGTGGTGTCGGATTCCTACCGACTAAAAACATCACGAAGTTCCATCCCACCGCTGACGACGGAGCACAAGGGACCGATAACACCTCGTTACTCCGCCAGCGGATGTCCGCCGCAGCAGACCCACCATTGGGATACTACGTGCTCCCAAACACCGTTATAGGCATGCCGGAACCACAACCCAAGGATCACACTGTGAACGACGGACCACCCCGTGTCCATCATCCACAGGTCCTCCCGAGGGCTAAGGTTAGCGGGAAGGGCAATTCGCTTTCCACGTTCCCCATCCTCAACATCTCCCTCGCCCGTCACCAAACTGGACAGGCGAGGTCCTTACAAGAGACCTATTCGATCTGTGGACGTTTATCGGTATAAGAATGTGAGATTTTTAGTTACTTCCTACGTTAGGTTACTACGTAGCTAAAAATCTACTACGGGCTCGCGCTGTCGGTCTCCTACCACGATACCATTTCTATCACTGTATTTCAAATTCTGTGGTCACGGCTGTCTTGCAAATGCATTTGTCTTGTTCGGGAATTAGTAGACTACAGAACAGACCGTCTCGACAATGAAACTTTCTAGACTAGAACTTTGCTTTGCTAAAGTGATACTTGAATGCGCTGGAATGATCTGAGTTAGAGGAATTATGGTAATCTATTTAATCACGATTTAGTTCGGTAAGACTTTGTAAGGAAATAATAGTCTCCGATTTTGTAAAAGTAATCTTATATCTTTCTGAGTATCCATTCCATTGACTGTCTTGGACTGTAGTAATAAAATGATATGATGTTTTGGTATAGCGGTATTGGATTAGAAATAAGAATTCATTATTAAAGAAAATAATTCAAAAAAATCTGATTTTTCGCAAATTTTTAACATAACTAATTATTATAATCACGCTTTGTACGTAAAACGATTAATGACGTCACAAGGCGTAAACGACAACGCACAGCTCAAACTACTGGTCGGATCGGACGTTTTGCCAATGCAGATAGTTACTATGACGTAGATATCCGCTAAGAAAGGATTTTGAAAAATTCAACCTCTAAGCCCTAATTCGCACGAGCGTTAAAAAAGCGTTACGTTAAAACCCAGCGTTTCGCTAAAAATACAAAGTGCGCGTTAAAAAAGCGTTGACGTGTGAACAGATACTTGGGAATGCATTTGTTCTATTTGAACGCTTTTTTAACGGACGTTAAAAAAGCTCTCGTGCGAATGTGGTCTAAGGGTGTAAAATTGATTTGAAATTTGTGTAATCCACGCGAATGAAGTCTCGGTACCTATTATGCTAGTCAGATAAAATTGTCAACGGTCTAGACTTAACCGGGAATCGAGTTTCAAGTATTAACTGAATTCAATATTTCTAATAGTCCCTTACCGACATAATAAAATGATCGTCAAAGGAATTTTAAGAGGACTGATGTATCCGATCTCTCAATCCAATACGTTGAATATATAATCGATCTTAAATTAAGGGTGTTTAGGTTCAATATCGCTCGTTAATGCACAATATTGACTAACGAGTGTTATTCGCAGATAGTTTTGTTCTGTCTAAATCGAGGCTGAGAGAAGCTGGCTGTTCCTTAGTTTCTAGGGTTGTCAACAATCGAAGCTTCATTAGTTTTTATTCGTTACCCGACTGCGGCAAGCCCAAAAGGAGGGTTATTTGTTTGACCTATATGTCTGTTCCTGTGACTGCTCGAACTACTGAACGGCTCTACCGATTCTGATAAATGATACGTCATTAAATTCGTCTTGATGGCGCGGGTGTCACTGGGTACATAAAATTGCCAAGAATTCAAAATGGCGGATTTTATGCATTTTAATGTGCGGGCTGAAAAAGATGCAGTACAAAGCGCAGTCAAAGGTTTTGAAAAAACTTTTTATATTAATTGTTTTCTCACTACATCACTACATCCATATTCATACTTATACTTACCTATCTACCTATAATAAATGCGAAAGTGTGTACCTGTCTGTCTGTCTGCTTGCTAACTTTTAACTTTATCTGTTTAACCGATTTTGATTAAATTTGGCACAGCGATAGCTTGCATTCCGAGGAAGGACACCTTTTGGTCCCGGAAAATCAAAAAATTCCCATTGGATTTAAAACAAAACTATTTACCAGCAAATTAAAAATTGTAAATACCACATTATATGCAGATGACTTGCAGTTGTATTACTCATATAACCAGAGGAGTTTGTTGAGTAAGCGACTTTATTTTATAATATGTAGAGATATGATATTCAAGTTAGTGTTGTTGGTAGCCCTATTTATTAAGCACTTGAGTCAATGTTTCCTTGTCTAGAAATAGACGTGTATGGCAGAATGGGCCTGTAAGCTCGTGTGGTTTAGCTAGGTCTACTGACGTGCCAAATACGAACTTAAACCACATCTAACTTGCCAAGTAACTTCATATCCATACCCAGACCATACAGACTCGGATATAAACTTATTTATCCCGGGATACCAAAGAGTTCCCACAGGATTTTTAATGGCATCTCTAAGTAGTGAAATACATAATTACTTTTGATTTTGAAAAGCATAGAACTTCTTGCGTCATTACTAGTAAAGATAGATAAAAATAGCTTAGGAGTAAAAACCGTTACAAAGTCATTATATTGGAATAGCAAAACTAAGTGATGTCGGGTCGTTAAAGTTATTGTCGCCTTCAGAGGGGAGAATGGTGTTATTTTTAAATCCTATGGGGGTTTGGAAACCTTGAGGCGAGCTGTGACGAATGTCTTTCATTATGCATTTCGATATTTTTTTGCTTACATTTTCTGTTTCTGTTTTATGGCCTTTAGAACATTCTTTAAGTAAAATTTCTGGAAGGATCTGTTTAAAATAACTTTTTCTTAAGACTAGTTAGACTAACTAGACGTTGCAAATAAATTGAAAAAATCGATTATAACATAATATCGATTTATACAAAGTAAAAAATAATTTTTGTTTCTACACGTGTACGTACTCCTATGTTGAAGTCGGACGAGCTTCACACCTTGATTTCTAGTTTGTTTTGTTATTTGTTATACGAGACAAAGTCACGAGGTTTGAGAGCTCTAATAAATTTAAAACTGTCAAACTGTATCTATCCTTTTCATATTAGGTACATTAGTAAGAAGAGCATACGAATACTCCAAAATTCAGTTGCCAACCGAATCAGTAGTTACGTCTAGTAACTACTGTGATTAGGAAAGTCCTTTTTTTAAAGTCAGTTGGAAAAAAAAAAACTTGAATATTTTCTCTGTTATGAAAGTCGCTAACGGTCGCGTAGATCGGTTAGTGGAGATACATATCTGCATGAACTGTACTAAGAACGGAGGCACGACATTTTTAAACAACGATATTTCACAAGAGGGATTCCAAAAGCTCAGCTCTAAAATGTTGCGACACCGGTATTACACTGTCGATAGCAAAAATGCTGTTTGTGGCCCAAGTGAGAGATCAAGAATGCAAGCAAATTCATAGTTTCATTGAAACTGAAATTTTTACATCATTGACACGAAATTATTTATTATTTAGCCCTCATTCATACGAGAGTCCGTTAAAAAAGCGTTTAAATAGAACAAATGCCTATCCTAGTATCTGTTCACACGTCAACACTTTTTTATCGTACACTCTTGTATTTCTAGAACAGCGCCGGGTTTTAACGCAACGCTTTTTAACGCTCGTGAGAATTAGGGCTTAGTTTTATAAAATTGTCATTTTAGATCAATTGAGATTTAAATATTGATGGACATTATTAGACATTGATAAATTGGTAGAGATGTTTGTATAAATACTTTGGTTGGTGTCTCTGAATTTGGTCTTTTAAATTATGTGAAACTATGTGTAATATTTTGTTTAAGGCTCTTATGCGTATTACTGTCAAAAAAATTGTATGTCTGAGTTTTCTGATTGGATGTGTTGCTTCAACTCTTATCGTAAACACCTTGTCATCCCATATTTAAACTAATAAACTATTTCATTTCATTTCATTTCATTAGCTGATATAGAGACGGAAACTCTGTTCACGTCTCATTCACGCCGCGTCGCGAGCACATTCCCTCCAAAAAAGGACCCCAGATGAGTTCGAAACTAGTCGAGCTTACTTCGACTAACCAGTGAGTACAGCCAGTATCAGCTAGCTATATATCTAAAGTCAAAATCGCTTCCGCTTGTAACTTATCCCTCGTTCGTAGCAACTGGAGCGTTTAGCGGCGCGTACGCACCGACAAAATAATTGGTCCGCGTGGTGTTTGATCTCGCCGCGCACGCGCAGATTGAATTACCACATTTTTTACACGATTACCACAAAGCTAAAAGGAAGGCTTATGGTTTTAGCAGTCTATGTATAGTTCGCGACAGGTCGACATGGCAATCGGGTTAGGACACCCCGCACAGCCCCTGCGCCTGTCCCGGTGCGGGATAGCGCGGGCGCTAAGCGGGTGTGCGCGGCGTCCCTCCTGTCGCGAACTATATTTTGTACTAGATGATGCCCGCGACTTCGTCCGCGTAGATTTTGTTTTTTGAAATCCCGTGGGAACTCTTTGATTTTCCGGGATAAAAAGTAGACTATGTGCTAATCCTGGATATTATCTATCTCCATTCCAAATTTCAGCCAAATCCGACCAGTAGTTTTTTCGTGAAGGAGTAACAAACATACACACACACATACACACACACACACACACATACAAACTTTCGCCTTTATAATATTAGTGTGACAAGGCATCATGCCAGAACGATGTCTTGTAGAAAGAAGTTCACTTTTTTGGATATAACATCCGTCAGATCGATTTTTTCGTATAAAATGTAGCCTTTGTCACCCTGACCATAATAACGAATCGATTGACACCTCATTCATCAAAATCGGCTCATGAGTTTAGGCGCTACGGGGGGAACACGCACAAATACAAATCTACATACATACAAACATAGAGTACTAAAATCATAATCCTTCCTTTTGGCTTTGGTGTCGTGTCGGGTAAAAATCACGTCGATCCGTTGCTTCATTGCGTGATTGGACGACAAACCAACAACCAAACATGCAGTCGTATTCATAATATAGGTATGTGTAGCGATGTCGCTAAATAAATCAGTATGATATACCACTAATAATATATTAATAGTAGTCTATCAAACTGATTTATTATAAGATTCATGTCCAGCAATTAATAAACCAATAAATTTTAGTAGGTATCATAGATACAACACGAAAAATCACGTTTTACATGCTACATCATAAAATGCATGTTTAAAATAGATAACAAAAGATAATAATAGTTAATAATTTCTCATTTGACACCCTCGCGTGCAGCGTTACGTGTATATGCAGGCTTTATTAAGCTAGAAACACACTTGCACTTTTTTCTTTGGTACAAAAACAATCAAAGTCAAAGTCATTTATTCAAATAGGGTACTATTGTACACTTTCTGATTGTCAAGCAATGACGTAGTGGTGATAATTAGTTACTTAAAACTAAAGCTACGAGGGTTCCAAACGCGCCCAAGTCTGAGAAGAGCCAACAATAAACTCAGCCGGGTATTCATTTTTCAATACTGTCAATTACATATTATGTATTAAAACTATAACTTATATCTATCAAACAAAATTAATTCATCTATCAACGCACAGCTCAAACTACTGGAGTGATCGGGCTGAAATTTGGCATAGAAAGAGCCTATTATGACGAAGACAGCCGCTAAGGAAGGATTTTTGAAAGCCCCCCCCCCCCTTAAAATTAAAATTAGCTTAAAATGGGGGTTTTAAATTTGTGTAGCCGCGGAGATAAGCTAGTATGCATAGACAACTCAACGGAAGTATGTATCTACCTTTGCAGGAATGCAGGCGTAGAGCCTCGCTATTGACTTTCGTTTTTAATATCGATATGAATTGCGTTTTGGACTAAAACGCGACCTGTCAGGACTTCCCCTAGTATTGTAGCGGAAAGTAAAGGGAAGTCGACATATTATGTTTACTAGAAGATGCCCATGACTTTGTCCGCGTGAATCAATGAAATTGCACGGTTTTGAAAATTGCGTAGGAACTCTTTGATTTCCTGGGATAAAAGTAGCCTTTGTCAGTCTACGGGATGCCAGCTTCCTCTTTTCATAAAATTGTTTAAAAGGATGGAAAATGGATTTTCCGGGACAAAAGGTAGCCTATGTCCATTCCCGGGACGTAATCTACTAATCCATCAAAATCTTTGAAACAGATGATGTTTTAGCCTTTTTACCTGTGGTAAATATAGTAGACTAGCGACCCGCCCCGGCTTCACACGGGTGGACATTTCTATTTTCCGGGATAAAATATAGCCTATATACGGATTCGGAAGAATCCCTCTAAGTAATGGTAAAAGAAATTTTGAAATCGGTCCAGTAGTTTTTGAGCCTATTCAATACAAACATACAAAAATACAAAGGTTTCCTCTTTATAATATTAGTAAAGATATACCTTTTGCTTTTCATTTTAATAGAGTTTAAGAATGAGCCAAAGAAAAAAGACATCTTCTGTTGATTAAGTAGGTATCTAGTTACCTACTTTTTACAATAATTATTATAATTTATTATTGTTACTTATTAGAAGCAGGGATACCGCCATTTATTTCAGGTCGTAATAAAAAAAGCACCCTTTTTATATCCGACCGTCCCACACCTCAATTTACATCTGCACTCTATTTAAAAAAAAAGTTTTCTACATCCGGTAGCTGTCAGTGAGAAATGGCGGGAAAGCCTCGATTGACGTTTGGGTAACGATTCGACGAGGTTACCACCGAAATTCATCAAGGGGCAAATAGCTGTGATAAAGTGTAGAACGAGAAAAATATAGACTGCGATATATCAATTTTCAATTCTAGAAGAAAAAAAACCATGTCCAGAAAGTGTGTCTGTCTGTCTGTCTTCCTGCTAACTTTTCACGGCCCAGCAGTTGTACCGATTTTGACAGGTACAGAATTAGCTTATATCCCGGTGACGGACAAGGGCTATTTTTATCCCAGAGTTCCCACGAGATTGTTAAGGGCTCATCCACTTAACCGAGGTACAGAGGTAGCTTGTGTCCCGGAAAAACATAGGCAACTTTTTAGCCCGGCAAAGTAAAGAGAAAACCGGAAACCTAATTCCACGCGGACGAAGTTGCGAGCATCACCTAGTTTAACTATATTTTTTTATAAAATATTTTTCTGGTTTTTCTTCTGAAGCATGACATTGTGATTCCATTATTCAAAAAAAAATCAGCTGATTTATTCGAAAATGATACCAAACTTGGATCAAGATCAGTCCCAGGACTGATGAAGGTATTCACTGCAACCAGTTGTCTATGAGTTTTCAGTCTATGGTTTTGGCCGAATTTCGTCGGAGGGGGGCTAAGAAAAATTGCTTGTCACCGCAGGAGTGCCGCCACGGAGCGGCGCTCGGATAATTTATTCCTTTTTAAAAGCTGTTACGTGGCGCCGTCGCTTACCTGTCAAATGTAAATGAAAGAACTTTATCATATTCCTTTTTAAGCTGCTTTTCCACCAGAGGTGTGCTATGCTATGTTTGTGAATGCACTAATCATTTTTAAGGTTCGGTACCTCAAAAGGAAAAAGGAACCCTTATAGGATCGGAACCGTTGTCTGTCTGTCGTGCCTGTCAAGATAACCTATAGGGTACTTCCCGTTGAGCTAGAATTATGAAATTTGGCAGGTAGGTAGGTTTATAGCAGATGTAAAAGAAAAATCCGCAAACTGTGGTCCGAAAAAAAATTCAAAAATCTCAAAGGTGTGTGAAGTCTGTTAATCCCTACTGGACCAGCGAATCAGACTACGGCCCAAACCCTTCTCATTCTGAGAGGAGACCCGTGCTCAGTAGTGAGCCATCGATGTGTTGATCATGATGATGACTATAATTCACGTTTAGTTTTTCATAAATACTTATTTTTCTGTTGTTTGTTTCAGGTAATTTGGCGTTCAGGAAATGGTGAAACAAAACCTTGAATTGTTAGGTTTTTATGCACTTTTGTTATTTTATATTAGTCCTTGTCTCATCCGGAACGAATAAAAGGAAGCGTTACAATTCTGTCAGAATTTTGCATAAATTCTTTATCTATAATAATCCATACTTTATATTATAAATGTGAAAGAGTGCCTGTCTGTCTGTCTGCTAGCTTTTCGGGGCACAACAGTTTAACCGATTTTGTTGAAAAGTACAGACTTAGTTTATATCCCGGGGAAGGACATAGGCTACTTTTTATCCCGGAAAATCAAAGAGCTCCCACAGGATTCTTAAATACCCATCCATTTAACCGATTGATATAAAATTTGGTACAATTATACCGTCGGTCTGTCTGTCAGCGGGCTGCATTCTATTGCTATGACAACAAATAATAAAAATTTCAAAATGGCCGCCATAAATATTAAGAGACAAGTGTTATTTCTTGTTCGATGGTACGGAACCTTTCGTGTGCGAGTCCGACTCGCATTTGACCTTCTTTTATTTATATATTTTTTGTGAATATTTTTAACAATACCTTTTATATTATTATTTAACGGGCGCGGTGCGTTTTTCATTTTTATTAATCAATATTTTTTCTTTATTTTTTGGAGCAAACTGAAAACCAGCGCTGAGCATTGCTATCAATGCTCGGCCATGCTGAGTTGGCGGCCTATTGTTAATTGTTACTTTTTTATTTTATAGATATAATTAATTACACATGTTTATGTAACTAGCAATAAGAAAACAATAAAGCCTATTTATTATTATTATATATTATTATTATATTGTGAGTGTTCTCATAAAATATAAGAGACAACAGCGTAAGTTTGTAGAGAGCACCACGGCACAGACTATTTCCTCAGTAAGCCAACTAATAAGTTTCCTGAACTTTCGCTACACCTGTGAAAACTTCCTCCATATTGAAATAGTCTTCTACCGTCCTATTTTTCAAAATCGGTTAACTGCAAAAAGTAATTTTTCAGCTATTGCCATAAAAACGTGCGAATTTAAAAAAAATATACTTATTTCCAAAAAAGAATGCCAAGGTGTCTAGTTAGTTTTATTCAAAGCGCGAATCAAAAATCTTGAAAACGCATTGGCAACTTACTTTGGTGCTGCCAAAGTTCATGGGCGGCGCTAATCTTCTATCAGGTAACTCGCCTGTTCGTTTGCTCGCTATTTCATCATCATCATCATCACGTTCATTTCATCGCCAGCTCACTACTGACAACGGGTCTCCTTATAGAATGAGAAGGTTTTAGGCCACTGTCCGCCACGCTGCCTGGTCTAGTGCAGATTGGAAGGCTTCACATCTTCACATACACCTTTGTGAATAGGCTGAACTGTCAGGCATGTAGGTTTCCTCGCGATGCTTTCCTTCACCATTCGCTATTCATATTTTCACTAGCTGATGCCCGCGACTTCGTTCGCGTGGATGTAGGTTTTTAAAAATCCCGTGGGAACTCTTTAATTTTCCGGAATAAAAAGTAGCCTATGTGCTAATCCAGGGTATAATCTATCTCCATTCTAAATTTTAGCCCAATCCGTTCAGTAGTTTTTGCGTGAAGGAGTAACAAACATACACACACACATACACACAAACTTTCCCCTTTATAATATTAGTGTGAAGTGTGATTAGTGTGATAAAAGGGAGCCTATGTGCTAATCCAAGGTATGATCTATCTCCATTCTTCAGCCCAATCCGTTCAGTAGTTTTTGCGTGAAGGAGTAACTAACCTACACACACACACATACACACATACTTTCCCCTTTATAATATTAGTGTGATTAGTGTGATAGTGTAATAAAGTGTGATATTAAAAAAAAACTTTTTTCAGTTAACCGCTTTTTAGAGACGGCAGTTTTACCAAATAAAATTAGCATAATCTCTACAAAGGGGCGCTGCGCATAAACTTTGAGATGGTTTCTACTTTGAAGAAAATCGTCGCGATTAATTCCGCACCCCTCAACTCCGGGGAAGGGAGAGATACTAAATTAATATCTAATTTGAAGGGTTGAGCAACCCCAATTTTCATTAAGTGGGAACAAGGCGGAAAAAGACGGTCTCCATCTCCGTCACAGTGATTGTTCTATGTCTATATTTGTACAGCAGTTACGGCGGGTTTATAAGATATTATCCATTCATCATCATCATCACCGTCATCATCACTCAAGACCGAGCACGGGTCTCCTCTGAGTGTGAGAAGAGTTAGGCCAACACCTTTGAAAACATTATGGAGAACTCTCAGGCATGCAGGTTTCCTTACGATGTTTTGCTTCACCGATAAAGCGAGTGTTATTTAATTTCATAAAACGTCCATAACTCCGAAAAGTTAGAGATGCGTGCCCGGTGCACAGAAACACTAATATAGAAACATATATTATGTATTATGAATGTGAAAGTTTGTATATTTTTTGCATGGATAATGGATATAGTTAAAAACCTGAAGAGGGACATAGGCTACCTTTCATCCCGGAAAATCAAAGAGTTCCCACGTTATAAAACCTAAGCGGACGAAGTCATGGGCCGCTAATTTTCTAACAATCCTGCAATAAACAAAGTTGTGTGAAATCTGCCAATCAGCGCTTGACCATCGTGGTGGATTATTTCCAAAACTTTTCTTATACGGAGGAGGACTCGTTCTCAGTAGTGGGCCGACTATGGGTTGAAATGATAAATAATGATGATGGTTATAAATGTAGAGAATTTCAAATAGCTCAATATGAAATTATGAAAATGTAAGTAGGTACACTGCTACAAAACCAAATATTTATTTAGGATTTAATTAAAATGAAATCAAATATTAGGCAAGAATCTTTGTAGGAAAAGTAATCTGAACGCATGAATAAATATGAAACCAACTCTACTGTATGTTTGTTTGATGTCACCCACAGAAACCTAAATAAGGTAATAGAAATGGCATGTAAAAAAGCTGGTCATTATTTCTTTAAAAGTAGTTTTTTTTTTTTTTCAAAAACAGTGTAAGAAATTGGATAGTAATTTTAAAATACCTCGTGAAATAAATATTTAACGAGGTATCACTCGAGGGGGTTTCCTGACCCTCACTTTTCATGTTCTGGATGTAAGAAACTAGGCAGGCACCTTGAAAAAAAAATTTTTAATCGAAATTTTGATTATGCGTCTGTATATGGATTCGGTATCCATGATTTCACGTTATCTCTAACCTAATATTTGACACATGTCGATTCAGGATCAAAACTGAGAGTTTCCTCATTCACTTCGAGTTTACTCTGCCACTAGGCTATCACCAATTAACACTTCTATGCCTATTCTGAATTCTATGGTGTCGCCGCATTGGCCCCGGGTCGTTGGTCCCCACGCTTCAGCACGCTGGCCCGCGTGTCCCCAAACAGGTGTGCTCGAATTTTCAAGTTTAATGCGCTGGACGTTTTATTTCCAACTGGAACCTTGCTTGGGACAAGTGATAAGCGGCAAGCGATATCTGAATCACACTAATATTATAAAGGCGAATGTTTTTTGTGTATGTATGTGTGTATGTTCGTTGCTCTTTCACGCAAAAACTGCTAGACGGATTTAGCTGAAATTTAAAATGGAGATAGATTATACCCTGGATTAACATATAGGCTACATTTTATCCCGGAAAATAAAAAAGTTCTCGCGGGATTTTACTATAACCTATATCCACGGGAACAACGTCGTGGGCAACAGCTAATTTTGTATATTCCTTCCAACTTTTATGGTCGTCGTCGTTATGAACCGATATAGACATCCACAGCTGGACAAAGGTCTCTTGTAGGGGCTTGCATATGCCACGGTCGTGAGCCGCCTGAATTCAGCAGCTCCCTGCGACTCGTTTGAGGTCGTCTGTCCATCTGGGAGTCAGCCAACGCTGCGCTATCCGGTGCGATACCAGCACTTTGGGACCCCAACGATTTTATCGGTTCTTCGAACTTTGTGCATTGAACTTCGCCCAAGTTAGCTACCAATTTTGCTTATTTTTCAGATCATAGATGTAGGCAGTATAAAGATCTTTTTGCAAGATTGAATTTCGGTTAACAACAGTCATGTTAGTTTTCAAGCGAAAATCTCAATCAAGCCAGGCAGAAATTATGGTTGCGTATCAAAAAAAAATCTTGTTTCCCTTGGACCACACTTAAGAGGGAGAGGTTTTTGTGAGGGCCATCCCCCTCACAAAGCCCGGCGATCCCCGATGCCTCGTTACATCGTGATCGGTACATTAGCGACACTCCCGACGCCATGGAGATTTTCCTTTTTTCTCCTTTTTTTCCTTTTCTTTCGTGGTCATTTAGAAACAATTAGATGAAAATGGGTTAAGGAGATAATGCTATATCTTTCATTATTCGTTAAGTATGATGGATTTTTATAGAGTGGGAGAGGATGACCAAAGAAAAGGTGGATGGATTGCGTGAAAGAGGATATGCGTATAAAAGGTGTGGATGATACTTTGACGGATGATAGAAGAGAGTGGAAGAAGCAGACACGTTGTGCCGACCCCACGTAGCGTTGGGATATGGTCAGAAAGAAGAAAATAATGAATGACTTTAGACACAATGTTTATATCAATTTTTAGGGTTCCGTACCTCAACAGAAAAAAATACGGAAAAATAAGGAACCCATAGGGTCACTTTGTTGCCCGTCTGTCCGTCTATCTGTCTGTATATCGTATCTGTCAAGAAAACCTATACGTAGACCTCCCTCCCTCTAGGTCAACCTAACTTTCCCGTTGACCTAGAATAGTATTCTTTACACTACTGAGTAGGTACTTACATCTTATTATGAGTTAGTTCAACCTTAATGTATGTGTATTTGCCTATCGGGTATTGAACCTCATATCGGAAAAATGTTTGCCCTTCGATTTGAACAAACACATACTATTGAACCAAGTCGCGATACGCCGGATTATATTTCCAAATATTAGGTAAGTATATAGATATTGACATATACTCAAGGGAATGAATATATTATATGCATACGTATTACTGATATATCGACGCTCAGCATTATTGGGGTTACGAACTTGAAATTTTGACAGTAGATTCATGGTAGGTAGGTATTCCTTCCTTTATACTTCTACTATAACTGTCCTTCTTATAGGTTCCTAACAAAAGTCCGTAATTTTTGACTTCAATCGGAGGCTTCGGCCGTGGCTAGTTACCACCGTACCGGCAAAGCCATGCCGCCAAGCGATTTAGCATTCCTGTACGACGCCGTGTACGAACCAACGGAGTATGGGTTGGAGTATGGGTTTAATGAAAACTGCCATACCCCTTCCAGGTTAGCCCGTTTCCATCTTCGGATTTCACTTACCACCTGGTGAGATTGCATTCAAAAGCTAACTTGCATCTGAATAAACGAAATTTTTAAAAATACCTATACGAAAATATCTAAAGTGCTTAATTTCCATACAGCTTATGAGTAATTAAATCAAAATAAACATTTGCATTTGAAACGAGATTATCGTGTCTGGTTTAGTAACAAATTATATTTATATGTTTGTTTACGAAGCGATCAAATGAAATTATTGGGTCATATGTTGCCTAATTTAGCTGCCCAATATCGCTTTAATGTGCCACTTTAAAGCTGATATAATTAATTTATTTACTACACACTCATGAAAGAAACTCGATTTTATGACCACTTATATCACAAATCTTTAATTTTTTGAATTCTGCTGGTAGTGCGTGTCTCAATTGGTAATTTTACGCCTAATTGAGCTTTGATCCACAAGACAGAGAAATCTGTATGGTATAGCGTGCAGCCTGCAATAATGTGCCGCCCGCCCTTTCGCTACTAAACATGCAGGAAAACCAAAAGCATTCATGGAGTCGAGACTCGGGATACTCAGATATCTTTTGGACCCCATTATTTTGACCTAATCTTACGTATTATACACACACGTACATTTCACTAAATTATGTTCAATCAGTGTTTTGCCATTTCACTAGGTTTGTCTAGTGAAATGAGGTACCTACCTAATTCACCTTGCAGATTGCTTCAATCTTCTTCTTTCAGCCCTTATCCCATGCTACGTGGGGTCGGCACAACATGTCTTCCTCTTCCACTCTCTTCTGTCATCCATCAACTTATCATCTACTATTGATTATAAGTTATCTTTTACTTTATTTACAACTTATCATCTACTATAGTGCAGATTGCTTCTATGCTTTGTCAACATAAGGCAGGAGTCACAAAACAAAAATCAATAATACCTAGCTGGGAGGGCAGGCCATAAGTCTGGTTTAAATCCTCCCACGCAGCAGTAAATCAAGTTAACGCTATATTGGCGCGAACGTGCGCTTCCGCCCGCAGACCATTTCTCCTGCGGCGATATCGACGACCGGACTTAGCTCACTGATATTGACTGTCTGTAAAAATGGTCACCGGACTTATGGGTAACTTGTGTGAGCTTATTTCTGTCGTATTGAAATTGTGGTCATAGTCATAGTCACAGTCATTTATTCTTGACTAGCCGATGCCCGCGACTTCGCCCGCGTGGATTTAGATTTTTTGAAATCCCGTAGGAACTCTTTGATTTTCCGGGATAAAAAGTAGCCTACGTGCTAATCCAGGATATTATCTATCTCCATTCCAAATTTCAGCCAAATCCGTCCTGAAGGAGTAACACACACACACACACACACACACACACACACACACACACACACACACACACACACACACACACACACACACACACACATACAAACTTTCGCCTTTATAATATTAGTGTGATAATATACATTATACGTCAATCCAATAATTCAAATTATTTTTATAATAAAATGTCACAATATTTTTTCTTATAAATATAGAATAAAATACAATAATAAATATTAATAATCAATTTTGTCTTCAATCTTTCTAAGTAAGAATTCCTTATAACTGTGGTGTCAGTGATTTCGTGAATTTCCTAGGAATAACACGAAATCCTTGTGGTAGAGTCACTGAAGTAGGAGACACTAATTGTCCTGAAATAAATACATTTTTGATTTTGATGCAATGGGTGATTCGCTAAAAAACCGGCCAAGTGCGAGTTCGTCCGTGTGAATATTTTTTTTTTAATCTCGCGGGAACTTTTTGATTTTTCGGCTCAAGAAATAGCCTATTTTTTTATTAAGGATATAAGCCATCTCCATTCAAATTTCAGCCAATTTGTGAAATGCATGGAAAGCTCAGTAAGTTAAGTTTTAGGTAAATATTTAGGTATTTAAGTTTTTATTAATATTAGTATTTTTATTTCATCCGTATCCATCCTGTGTTTGCGCCTAGCTTATAGTCCCAAATAGAAGTATATTTATTTTATTTAATTTAAATGTTTCCTTCTTCACCGTTCTACTATCGTACCGCAAGGCATCGCCAAGGTCAACCCGTACGTAGTCGAAATTCCATAGATACGTACGAAGCGATTTGCCTCCTCATTTTTAATTCAAACCGATATGATATGGAAAGCCCTTCTGGTATCAGTGTTCCCCTCCAATTTTAACATGGGTACCTTCTAGTCAAGAGTGATTAGGCATCTTCTAGACAAGCGCGCTCCATCTTAGGCTGAATCATCACTTGCCAGCAGGTCTGATTGCAGCCAAACGTAGTCTATAGTCTATAGGTACATTAAAAAAAGTGAAGGAGTAACTAACATCAAACCATCCAAACTTTTACATTTATACCATCATTATTAGGATAAATTACACTCAGAATATCGTCAAAATTAATATAAACCACGCCCCAGTGATAAATCTTTGACAGAAGCAGTTACACACGTCAGTAATTAAGGGATTTCTTTGTACTAATTAGTCCTCTGAGAGTAGACGCGGGTACACCTCAGGGACAATTAATGTACCTATACTCGTTTGTATTTAAATAGAAATGCGGTAAGTACTTGAAGAATTATTTTAAACTAGTTCATTCCTGCGACTCCGTCTGCGTGGACTACACAATTAAACCCCTATGTTTGTTTTGTTGTTTTTTCTGATATTCTTCCTTTCGATATAAGAACATGAGTCTAATGAATCTATTATCATATGCTTTCTTTCTCTAAACCCAATCTTTCCGAATGAACTCTCTATCAAAGAGAATATGAAATTCCCTTTGTGTTGTTAAAATATTCTCAAGGCAAGTGTGACAAACAACATTTATTTTACAACAAAAAGAGCATTTCTTTTCAGCTTCCAAACTTTTTTATTCAGATACTTAGCGCGCTTCTAAGTCGCTTGCGTCTTTGACAGTAGGGTGGTAACTAGTCACAACCAAAGCCTCCCACCAGACCAGACTAGACCAGAGAAAATTTAAATATTATAGAATTCCAAATTTCTGAACCCGGGACCTCCCGTTAATTAGACCAGAGCGCTCAAGACTGCGCCAGGGAGGTCGTTTAGAACCTATAATAATAACCCAATCGAATTTTCAAATGGACTCTGTATCAAGGAAATATCAAATTCCCTTTGTGTTGATAAAATATTCTCGGGGCAAGTGTAACCGACAAACAGCATTTACGACAAAAAGAGCATTTCTATTCAACTTCCAAACTAGATTACATTATTCATAACATTTTAAGTGTACACTTTTCTTGCCCCGGCGTGTTTACGGTTCATGTAGGGATACCATGTTGGTTTTCGGACAAACTACTACGAGGTCTCAAAAAATAAGAATTAAGAGGTTTATATAATTTTCGGGAGGTATTTTATGAAAGAGAATTAAATTAATAGTGAATTTGTGTTGCCGGTCGGAAAAATACCACCGAAATATCTGTCTAGCCGAAGCCTTGGTCCTGCGCCTGATCAGTGATCACTGATCACACATATACATTGGGTTTAGTTAAATGCGAAAAAATATATGAAATTACAGTGACTCTACACACTGTAATTTTATCAATGCAGTAGTGGTTAGTTTATTTTATTGTATTTTTTCTATGTATTGTTAAAGTGCACTTTTAATATAAATAAATTGAGTGGTAAACTCGAATAAATACATAAAGTAATAGATAAGTTATAACTACAGTAAATATAGGTAAAATATTGTAAGAAATATTGTGAATTTGGTGAGTTTGTGTGTATGTGGAGGGTGATCTCCGGAACCACTGCACATATTTGAATTTTTTTTTTGCACCTTTTGAAAGATTTACAATTCCAGAGTCCTATTTATTATGTATATACTTAAGATAGCTGAGAATTGTTCAACCCGGGAAAGACGGGGCGGGCTGATAAAATTGATTGTAGCACCTTGTTCTATCCAATATTTGGTCAGTAGAAGGATTACTTTACTGAAAAAAACTTACACAAATTCTTACAGTATTCTGCTTACTATCCAAGGAAAAATAAACATGGTAACCTTATTCCTGGTTTGAAGGATGCCCTAATAAAAATATGTCAGCCGCACGAAAATATGGCCATATTAATAGCTTAGGATAGAATTATTACGGCTAGCACGGGTTAAAAATTAGTCTCTATGATATATTAGGACATAATTGTGGGCTCGGTAGCGGGAGGGTTATTATTAATATTATATTATGACACGGGATCATAGTAGTTGAGGCAGAATAACACCAGTGATTAAGAGAGCTAACACACTGGGACGCCATGGCGACGCCGACGTCGCCGGATACGTATCCAAACAATTCGTAATGAAGTTAACACATGGCTACGGTTTGGCGAGGTCGCCAATTTGGTAGCGTAGCCACGACCAACTGGCCCCTACGCGGAGGCTGGATACTCTGGATATTTTGTTTACAAGTTAAGCTTATCTAATCCCTCACTCAGTGACGAACTGATCGCCAGGAAGGAAGTCCGCGTGTTTGTGTTCGCTACTGTTGTGATTTTGTGATATTTATTTGGCAACCTCATTTGGCTACGGTAGGTAGCCATGGCTACGTAGCTAGCGACGTCGCCATGGCGTCCCAGTGTGTTAGAGCTCTTATTATTAATATTATATTATGACGCGGGATCATAGTAGTTGAGCCTGAATAATAAAAGTGATTTAATGTAATATTAATGGAGTCAAATGAAGCGAAGTTTATGGCAGTCACATTCAAATTCAAATTCAAATTCAAATTATTTTTATTCAATTAAACTTTTACAAGTGCTTTTGAATCGTCAAAATAATCTACCACTGGTTCGGAATGCTGTTCCTACCGAGAAGAACCAGCAAGAAACTCGGCGGTTGCTCTTTTCAAATGTACAATTTACAATAATATGCCATACTGTATACAAGCAATTGCAGCGCCGTGTATTGCTGGAGCGCATCAAATCCAAGCTTTTTTGTCATTTACATAATCTTCGATTGTATAATAAGCTTTTTTCAGGAGCATACTTTTAATAGATTTTTTAAACTTGTGTAAAGGCAAGTCTAAAATTGATTGTGGAATTTTATTATAAAATATTACACTCATTCCCACAAACGATTTTCCAACTTTCCTGAGGCGGAGCGTAGGATATGCGAGCCTATCACGGTTTCTAGTTTGCCGGTCGTGGAAATCACCGATTTTTTTGTAACTATGAATGTTTTGTCGTACAAAAATTATATTATATTATAATTATTATTATAATAATTATATTATTATATTATGTAATTATATTACATTAATAACCGTAATGCTTTTATGAGAATGAGTGTTTATGTGCTTACATGCGTAGACGGTGAGACTTACTTCCACATACTATACACTATCCACGGTGAGAAGTTAATATATATCTCTCTCTGTTACGTAATCCTATACAATTGAAAAAGACAAAAAGTCAGTGGACGTAATGACGTAACCATTCTAAGTGACTATCCTATCATAAGCGAGCCTACGAGACTATTACTAGGACCCCGCTGTCCGTCCATCCGTCCGTCCGTCTGTCTGTCTGTCAGTGGTCTATACCTCGTGAGTCGTAAAAGGCAGAGACCAAAAATTTACACAGAATGTATACTTCTATTTACGATATAACAACAAATACTGAAAATTTCAAAATCGCCGCCACAAAAATGAAATAAAAATTAAGTGTTATTTCTTGTATGATGGTACGGAATCCTTCCTGTGCGCGTCCGGCTCGCTCTGGGCCGATGTTTTCTTTATTTTTTCTTTCTTGCATAAATTAGTGTAATTACTCCGATGTCCGAAACTTCTAAACTCCCGATATAAGTACAGTATACACATCGCTTCCCCATTAAGCCATACCAAGTTCATTGACTCCGAAAAATATGCAAATGAAGTAAATTCAAAGCAGAGCGCAGTTTTTCCGTCGTTTTGCAGCCAAACCGTCGTAAAACCGTAGCTGAACGAGCAACACGCTTAAAAGACGCCATGGCTATCGTCCGATAGAAAGAGGGCTGGCATCTTACGGGGGTATTGATATTGCATTCACGCTATGGCGTGATCTATCCATACTAATCCACATTATCTTCACACTAATATTATACAATGTGGAAGTGTTTCTATCTGCCGACTGTCACTTTTTTATGGTTCAGCCATTGAACCGATCTCGATGAAATTTGATCTTGGATCCGAAGCCGTTGAAGAGTCTCCGTAGTTACCCTTTTTAAAAGTAATAACACTAAAATATACGTTGATGACCGATTTGAAAGTTCTGTAGCTCCAAATAAAAAAAAGGAACAGTGAAGTGATTCTCACTTTATCAAAATAATAATTCGTCAGTTAAAACTTTATTTGGCGTTGAAAAAGTAGTCGTCATAAACTTGTTTAAAGTGGACTTTATTGCTCGCCAGTTTAGTTTTCAACCCAGTGCGTGGTCTGGTATTATGGCAGAGGGAACTTTGTCCATGTCTCCTCCCCTCGAGTGGAGGTGCCACATTGCTTTTTGGGCAGTTCCAAAGGGAATATATAGAGACTGTCCGGTGCCATAAACCCACGATCGATACGGGCAAAACATTAAAACTGGGGATATTTCTGGCTGACTCTCTTTGTGCAGTTGTGGTCTATGTTTAGTACCTATGTATACCTACCTTTGACCATAGTTTTTTCAGTTCACTATAAGCACTCGCAGTGGCGTGCAGAAGATTCTAAGCCAAGGTTAAGAAATTATCTATTTATTGGTAGATCCTAATGAAAAGTGAGCACTGAGCTATTTCAATTAGGGCAAGCACCGCTTTTATGCCTCTATGAACTGCTCGCCACTGGGCACACGCTCGACAACAATCAAGCCTGATGGAAAGTGATGATGTGACCTAAGATGGGACGCATTTACCTAAAGCATCTTGCCTATCCTATTTGAGTAGGTATTTTTATCCCCCGATTCAAAAAGAGGGGTGTTATAAGTTTGACGTGTGTATCAGTGTGTCTGTGTATCTGTCTGTGGCATCGTAGCCCCTAAACTAATGAACCGATTTTAATTTAGTTTTTATTTGTTTGAAAGGTGGCTTGATCGAGTGTGTTCTTAGCTATAATCCAAGAAAATCGGTTCAGCCGTTTTAAAGTTATCAGCTCTTTTCTAGTTGCTGTAACCTTCACTTGTCGGGGGTGTTATAAATTTCTTGTCACTTGTCAAAAATGCTATCTGTTTCACACCAATTCGCTGCCTTCTCCATATCATGCGATAACGAGAGTTGCAAGTCCAATAGGTAATAGGTATTTGCCTACATTTTATTCCTGAAATATTGTTTCGGGTGATAACGTTTTTAACAAAATTAGACGATTACACATTAGATTCAGTACACCTGAACCTTAATCTAGGCTCGTACGTTTTATTTTTTTAATATTTTAGCTTAGTTTAATTAAAATTTATAAAAAAATACTCAAGAAAGTTTTTAGGTCGAAAACATGGATATTAGGAGTTAGGACGCTAATAACTTTTAACATAAGCAATATATAAACCTAGCATAAGTTAAACACGCATGTTCGCACGCTGTGAAACCCCAGTTGGTAACAGATTGAAACAAATCATCCGCACCATAAATTAATTATGCGGCAAAGTCAAACGATGTCCATTCACATGGGACTCCACAATGCATACATGTTTATTGACAACCACTTTGATCTTTCCCGGGACGGCTTTATGCAACACGGTTACGAAATGTTGGGTAGAACTTTTTTTTGAATCTACATACTAGACGACGGGGCAGATCTCGACAAAGCTGGATGTCAGTAGTATTGAATGACAAACAGCCCAAATAGACACAATGACGACCCAAAACAGAACAACTTGGAGAAATATGGTTAGGAGAGCCGACCGAAGAGATGGGAAAAGGCTAGGTCTATACTAGCGCTGGATTGCATTCAGACCTGCTGGCAAGTGATGATGCAGCCTAAGATGGAGTGCGCTTGCCATGAAAATGCCTATTCACTTTTGACTTATAGGTCGGAGGAGAAAACTGATGCCGAAAGGGTGTTCCATTTTCTGGGGGTTCTAATTAGAAACGAGGAGGCAAATCGCTTCGTACGTATCCGTGGAATTTCGACTACGTACGGTATAGGTGCTTCGTCATCAATGAGTCATCTGGCACTGGTTGATAAAAGCAAGCGTTACTTTAAGGAAGTTATACATGATACACAATTTCAAATTCAAAATATTTTTATTCAATTAAACTTTTACAAGTGCCTTTGAATCGTCAAAATAATCTACTATCACTGGTTCGAAATGCCGTTCCTACCGAGAAGAACCAGCAAGAAACTCGACGGTTGCTCTTTTCAAGTGTTCAATTGATATGCTATACTGTACTATACAAGCAAATGCAGCCCCGTGTATTGCTGGAGCCAGTCAAATCCATGCACAAAGAACAAGAAGTCGTTGACGTCATCAACTGATATACGTCCACAGCTGGACATATTCGTAGGTCTCTTGTAGGGCCTTCCATGTCCAGTGGTATTGCTTGCTCCAGCTGGATCCACCGGTTTCCTGCTACTCGTTTGTCTACCAATTGAACCGCTTGTCTGCCGATATCCAACTGTAAAAAACAATCAGGTTTTATAATTTAAGACAGCAAAAATAAATTTTTATTCGTTGGTTCGTTGCAACATAACACCATCCATCTAGACTCTCTTGCAGGGCAATTGAATTTAATAGAGTCGCTACGTGCTAGCAAGTGTACATCATCTTTTACACATCTCACCACCCTCATCCTTATCACAGTGCAATAGAGTTCATATTGCAGTGTCAAATGCATGTTCAGTTCATCTTTTACTAATTTTCTCTACTCTAGAATCTTCTTTATCTTAAGGGAATAGGGTACATATTGCAGTGTCAAGTGGAAATGTATTAAGCAATTGTACATTTGGGGTATTGCGTGTTTAGTACTTGTTGTAATGTAATGAAATAATTTGTTTTATTTTGATTACATAATAATTTTGAGATGGGTTTTGATTTTGATACCTTTTTCAACTAACGCTGACCTTTAGGTCTAGTTTCATGATAGGCGGTTAAAGATAAGTTACGGTTACCGTTAAAACTCAATAAAACAAAATACGTTGCACAAATTCGAACCGGAAAAATTCAGCATATTAGTATGAGACTAGCGGACTCGTCCCGGTGGAATTTTTGAAAATCAGTAAAGAAGCGGAATTTCCAAAAATCCTGAAACGTAGGTACTTTTTCATTTTTCACCGAAAGCACAAATATCAACTTTCATGTCTATATAACTTGAAAAATGACGAATAATTATCTCATACAGCCTCCCACCAGATAAATCTTATCAAAATCGTACTATTTAGCATTTTTAATTTATTTACATACAATGTAACTGATCAGGCTATCGTACAAGCTACTAGGTCGATGATTTGGATCTAGACTGCGGTTACGTGCGTCGGTTAAATATAACCGCACAACCGCATGTGCTGGAGAAATTGCGTACACCATGTAATGGAAACTTCGATTGACTTCATATAACTATTGCATTGCAACATTCCTCACTATAATCAACCCATTGCCGGCTCACTACAGAGCACGGGTCTCCTTTAAGGAAGGGAATTGCACATTAAGTACTAATTACATTCATCCTGTATTTTATCCCTTACGTCTTATATAGGAGCTATAATACCTATCTGCATACCAAAATTCAGCCCAATTCGTCTAGTAATTTGAGCTGTGCGTTGTTAGATCAGTCAGTCAGTCCACATTTAGTCAGTCAGTCAGTCGCCTTTTTCTATACTTTTGTTATTCTACGAATTTCGCCATTCCTTATTGTATCCCTCGACATAGCTTTGGCTACGCGCGCTAATAAAACACAACCGACAAGTGAAGGTTACAGTAACTAGAAAAGAGCTGATAACTTTCAAACGGCTGAACCGATTTTCTTGGACTATTCCGCGCCTACGATCCAAAGTATCTGAGTTTTCCAAAACATCATTTTCAAATAAATAATTATGTATTTAGGCAACGTCCATCTTGACAGCTTGACATTTGTCAATTGACACAATATTATGAACCTAACGGTTATCTAACCTTCTTTTCTACTAGAAAAGAGCTCATAACTTTTAAACGGCTGAACCAATTTTTTTGGATTATAGCTAAGAACACTCTCGATTAAGCCACCTTTCAAACAAAAAAAACTAAATTAAAATCGGTTCATTCGTTTAGGCGCTACGATGCCAGAGACAGATACACAGATACACAGACACACAGATACACAGATACACACGTCAAACTTATAACACCCCTCTTTTTGGTCAGGGGTTAAAAATACGAGAGAAACATGAAAATCTAGTAGTGATGCACGCAATTTAAGGTTAGGGTAGTCCTAAATCCTATTGTAGAACCAAATAATACCAGGGACACAGCAACTGCAAGGCGTGTTGCCAAACGGGCACGCATTGTCTCTATTATGGCAAGCTTCTGGCAAGTGCCAAGTCTTCCTCATAAAGTTACACACCACACTCGGAGTGTATTGCGCGTAGGAAACATGCCAAATTGTGATCGTTAATGAACGCAGGCTTTATTAAGCCAAAAAATATAATAACTTGGCCTAGATATTCCACTTTTGCAAGCCAAGTTGAGGAGCTGGGGAACAAGAAGGTGTAATTGCACGAAATAAAATTTTACAGGAGAATCAAAAAACTGAATGAAAGCTTCTGAAATATTACTGTAATTAATAGGTACCGTAGCTTAATTTTGCTTGGAAATGAGTTTAAGTTTGTATTCAATTTTCGATATGTCGATTTTTGGAGATTGGACACACTTTAAGGCCGTTTTGTTTGGAAATACATAAGTACACATTTGTATCGTGTGGGTCAAAAACGTCCGAAAAAATCAGTTGGTACCGTTTTATGCGCCAGCTCCTTTTAGTTTTATGAGAAAAATGCTTTTAGGCATTTCAGCCGTTCTAGATTTCACCCACAGGATATTTCAGTCAAACTGTCTTGGATTCTAATAGACTGGTTTAGATCAAAGGGCAGTATGATAAACTGATTAATTCGACACCGGTTTTACTCATGTGAAATTCTTGAAGAATGAAAATCCTTTCTAAGTTGGCCTCAAAGATGTTATAAAACTCCATATAAAGTACTGATTAGCAGACTTCACACAGCTTTGATAACATTATGGAGAACTCCCAGTCAGGTATAGGTTCCTCGCAATGTTTTCCTTCACCGTTGAAGTATGTAATTGATATTAAAATTTCAAAATTCAAATATTCAAAACTTTTACAAGTACTTTTGAATCGTTAAAAGCATCTATTTAATTAGTCTGGTTAGGAATGCCTTTCCTACCGAGAAGAACCAGTAAGAAACTCGGCAAACTTAATTGCATAAACTCCGAAAAGTTAGATATGCGTGCCTATGACAGATTTGGTACACTGGCTAGTTTTAAAATATTGCTTTTATCCATATATTTATAGGTATCGATAACGGAAATAAGATATTTTGTAAAGCACCTAACCCCGATCTCGAGTATTTTGTAAAACAAACACCCTGTGGTATTTCTGCCTCACTGAAACCGACAAAGCTCTTTTGAGGGCTTTGTATGAGCCAAAATACCTTGTGTGTATACCCGACCACACGTCTACTGCTATGTAGTACCTATATATGTTACTGTAAAAAAACCGGCCAAGTGCGAGTCAGACTCGCGCACTGAGGGTTCCGTACTCGGGTATTTTTTCCAACATTTTGCACGATAAATCAAAAACTATTATACATAAAAATAAATAAAAATCTGTTTTAGAATGTACAAGTAATGTCCTTTCATATGATACCCCACTTGGTATAGTCATCTTACTTTGAAAATTGAAACACATTTGAGGTACGGAACCCTAAAAAGCAAACTCTATGGTAATCCTTTGATTTTCGTTTCGGTTATTGGTCAACCAAAGTTTTTTTTTTAATAAAAAATAGCGAGCAAACGAGCAGGTGGGTCACGTGATGTTAAGTGATTACTGCCGCCATGAACAGAGCACCAGAGAAACCGCCGATGCGTTGCCGGCCTTTCAGGAATTTGTTCCACCCCTTGAATAACCCCATGTTGAAATCGTAAATGTTCTACACAAAGTACCAAAATTTTAGGTTTGTAACTAGTTTCGTCTACGAGCTAGAGACCCCTGACACACACGGACAGGCAGCAAAATGACATCCGTTTTGGGTACGGGACCCAAAGGCCAAAACGGATGTTGACCCTAAAAATGAAATGAAGTCATCTTCTTCATTTGTAAACCAGATGGTTTAATGAATTAATTAATCAACAATGGTAACTGAATCGGCGCACATTCATTGTGATCAATTAACGGCCGGTGGGCGGTCAGCTTCACTCTGATGTCTGTCTGTTAATTGATCAACGTTGCAGTCCATTTAGAGCGCCTACAGACAAGCGTTTTTTGTATAAGCTGGTTTTGTACGCGCGTCTTTTATCCTCTCGATAAAAAACGCCCTAAGCACGTCTTTTACGACCCCGATGATCAATAATTCATGACTGACAACACAATTTTACGTAAAGCTGTACCATCAATGCACCCATTCATGTAGAACAGCGCACAACTAGGTACAACCTTGTAATAGCGTCTTCCCCAGCGAAGAGAAGGTCCCCGATTTCTAACATCGCCCGGACGTGGACTCGCTCCTAGGCGAAGCTTCGCGCTTGCCTTTATTGAAGTGGGAACTAAGAATTAATGTAGCACGCGTAGCGCGTATGTCAAAACGAGCGTAATACGCGTTAGTCTGTAACCGCCCTTATATTGATAATATTCATTTGGTTCAAGGTGAGTGTAATTGTGGTAGCAACTTTACATAATATTTTGTCATTAAATTAACAACGCAAGATCAGCACAATGCAATGTACAAGCAGTGATAATATATGATATGATGGCTAGTAGATCGATTTCCTATTCGGGTATCCCCCCCTCTGCCCCTCCTTCTTCCCCTTAACCCCTCGGACCAACACTGCCAGTCGGAATTCTGATTTTTTTTCACAAATTAAATATGCCTCTGTGTAGCAGTAAAAGGTTTTTATAACTGTATTTATTTGATATTATCGTTTATTTTTACAAGTGTAAATTAAAAATTTATAACACCCCCGACAAGTGAAGGTTACAGTAACTAGAAAAAACCGAAAATACCTGATAACTTTTAAACGCTGAACTGATTTTCTTGGACTATTCCGCGCCTACGATCTAAAGTATCTGTGTTTTCCAAAACATCATTTTCAAATAAATAATTATGTATTTAGGCAACGTCCATCTCGACAGCTTGACATTTGTCAATTGTCATAATATTATGAACCTAACGGTTATGTAACCTTCTTTTCTACAAGAAAACTAGAAAAGAGCTGATAACTCTTAAACGGCTGAACCAATTTTTTTGGATTATAGCTAAGAACACTCTCGATCAAGCCACCTTTCAAACAAAAAAAACTAAATTAAAATCGGTTCATTCGTTTAGGCGCTACGATGCCACAGACAGATACACAGATACACAGACACACAGATACACAGATACACACATCAAACTTATAACACCCCTCTTTTTGGGTCGGGGGTTAAAAATGGCGGTGACACATAGACAGACAGATGGACGGATTAGACTAAACTATAAAGAAACAACTGAAACCTGTGAAAACTTTGCGCAACTTTGCACAGATAACTAGTAAAAATTCGATTGGAAATGTCTGGCATGCTTAGTAATTTGACGAAGACTATAAGTCGTTAAAAACCATAGTTAAAATTCATAACAAGAGGTAACGCGAGATGGCTACGCGAAACCATTGAAGCCTTTAGCCATAGCATGCACTGCGCATGAGTCATACTATACCACTCAATACTTACATGCTAAACACCTGTCACGCGCCGGGTCGCCGACCGGGCTATGGTGGCCATAGCATAGGTAGGTAGAGAGATGGACCATTTCACAGGTAGCATGTAAAAATCACGTGAAAAGCCTTTTCATATCTAACACTTGCTACTTTAAGTTTAGTAAGTAGTTTGTCAATAATCACGACACAAAATCTCATAACGTTTGGGAACAGGTAGCACGTGAAAAATCACGTTAAAAGCCTTTTCATATCTAACACTTGCTACATTAAGCTTTAGTAGCTTAAGCTTAAGTAAGTAGCCTGTCAACAATCACGACACAATATCTCATACACAGGCTTACTACATGAAATAAATACTCGTAATTTATTTATTTTTTCAATTTCGCGTGCGCCTGGTTATCGACCCGAGCTAAGATGCTAAACAGGGTGCGAGCGAGAACACTTACATCTCTGCGTATTCGAAAGGGAAAATATCTAGTCAAATTAATATAGCAAACAATAGTAAGTGCGAAAATTCACTTTTCGTGAAAAACCACCTATTAAATATAAGCGAAACTAGGAATCAAGATCAATAGGATCTTGATTCCTAGTTAACGATTGTAAGTGCGAAAATTGAAAAATCACCATGAAAAATTGCCGCTAAGAATAAAATAATTTCACCAAATGAAAAGTAGCAATAATGATCATCTCTAGTATTATAAGATGGCGAGATAGCTGGCTTTAGCTTAGGGTCATCGGACAGATATAGAGCTATTAAAATATTATATTCGCGTGTTTTCGCGGAAGTTTTGGAAACGTAGGTAGTTTACTCGATTAAGCTTTAGTAAAAGGAAGCTTTATATTAAATAATTATAGCCTCAATAGCTCAACGTTTAAAGAGCGGATTGATATCCAAAAGGTAGGCCGGTTCAAATCCCACCCGTTGCACTATTGTCGTACCCAGTCCTAGCACAAGTTTACGCTTAGTTGGAGAGGAAAAGATGATGATGATTAGTCATGATTAACATGGCTAATATTATTAGGATTTTGTGCCTCAAAGGGAAAAACGGAACCCTTATAGGATCACTTTGCCGTCTGTCTGTCAGTCCGTCCGTCTGCCTATCTGTCGTGCAAAATGTCGGAAAACTGAGTACGGAACCCTAGCGCGAGTCTCACTCGCACTTGGCCGGTTTTTTTTTAATATTAATTAGTATGAATTATTTAAAGAGGGAAAAGCCATGCGCAAGTGCCTACTATTTGTATAGTAGTTCGATAAGCGATGTCACGGTCACCAATAACACAAAGGCAAGGCAACAAATAACAATTAATCCCTGCTAATAACTAATGGGGGTAATACATCATTTTTATGGCCTCCATACAACTTCGCGATAGTTATGGGATATCATGGGAAATCGATCGGTGATATATCGCCCGATAATGACTTTGTTGCTTTTGCAATATTATTATTATCCTTCTAGTTTTTATATATTTATTTATTCATATAAGTACAAGTTAGCCCTTGACTGCAATCTCAACTGGTGGTAAGTGATGCTGCAGTCTAAGATGGAAGCGGGCTAACTTGGAAAGGGCAGGTTTTACTAAACCCATACTAGGTTTCTACACGGCATCGTACCGGAACGCTAAATCGCTTAGCAGCATGGCTTTGCCGGTAGGGTAGTAACTAGCCACGGCCGAAGCCTCCTACCAGACCAGATCAGAGATTTAGAAATTATAAAATTCCAAACCCCGGTCGGGAATCGAACCCAGGACCTCCCACTAATAAAGCCAGCGCTTAAAGTCAAAGTTATTCTGAGAGCAGACCCGTGCTCGGTAGTGGACCGGCGACGATGATGGTGATGATTGCTAAGTAATATTTATCATATTAATCCGCCCACATATCCTAATCCCTCGGTAAATGAAGATGTAACAAAAGAATAGATTCCTCGTAAGACGCCACGTAACGGTAATATAATAGCCGAGTCATCGCGCCATATTGGATAACGTCTTAATAACGATCCATTCATTATTCAATACTATCTGGTTCCACGATAAAGAAGTGTATCATGGTCTATATTAGTTATTTAGGATCTATAGGTTAATTACATAACTACTGGCTTTTGCCAGCGACTTCGTAATTCACTCTTCCGTGGGCTAACAAAGGAGGTTTTCGAAGTAAGCCTCGCCTATTTTTAACCCCCGACCCAAAAAGAGGGGTGTTATAAGTTTGACGTGTGTATCTGTGTATCTGTGTGTCTGTGTATCTGTGTATCTGTGTATCTGTCTGTGGCATCGTAGCGCCTAAACGAATGAACCGATTTTAATTTACTTTTTTTTGTTTGAAAGGTGGCTTGATCGAGAGTGTTCTTAGCTATAATCCAAAAAATTGGTGCAGCCGTTTAAGAGTTATCAGCTCTTTTCTAGTTTTCTTGTATAAAAGAAGGTTACATAACCGTTAGGTTCATAATATTATGTCAATTGACAAATGTCAAGCTGTCAAGATGGACGTTGCCTAAATACATAATTATTTATTTGAAAATGATGTTTTGGAAAAATCAGATACTTTGGATCGTAGGCGCGGAATAGTCCAAGAAAATCGGTTCAGCCGTTTGAAAGTTATCAGGTCTTTTCGGTCTTTTCTAGTTAACCTTCACTTGTCGGGGGTGTTATAAATTTTTAATTTACACTTGTTAAAACAATTACCTACATTACATTCAAAATCAAAAATCATTTAATTTTTATTTTTCAAAGTATTTTTCTATACAAACACCATAATAACCACAATAATAACATATTTATATAAAAACACCATATTTTAAAAGACGGGAAAAAATATAACCGGTTACGAATACCTATTTTACACCATTTAGGATTTAATTTTCAATAATTCTTTTACTAGCGGATGTCTATAGTCATAATAGCTATCTTCATGCCTTTCAGTCCGATTTGTCCAGTAGGTAGGTACTTTGAGCTGTGGGTCGACATATCAGTCAGTTAGTCAGGTCGAAGTTGCGGGAATTATTGCGGTAGCTCGCATCCTGGAGACAACATAGACAATTATTATTTATCCCAGATAATCAAAGAGATCTTACGGCATTTTTATAAACCTAAATTCACGTGGATGAAGTTGTGGGCATCGCCTAGTATGAACATAACATGTCTATGCAATGAAACTTTCTTTCACTAGTATCACTTGGTCTGGAAACCTTGACCCCTTGGAAGCTCAATTTGCATACAATGCGGTATGGGTTCAAGTGAAGTGACGCTCGTTTTGACGGCCGCACTCATTATGCCGTGTTGCGCTGCTTACTTTGCATAACTCGACACCTATGACACTACTAAATGCACTTTTTTCTTTAAAAAAACATGTGTGCACTGTACATTTCTTACGCGGTAGAAGTGAAACCTTCAGAAAACTAAATTTCACTAAACACCGAGAGTGTCTACCAGAAGTAGAATAATTGTATTTCTTTTAATACTACTCATATTATGATGCCCACGACTTTGTCCGCGTGGGTTTAGGTTTTTTTAAATCCCGCTACTTATCCTTGATATTCCGGAATAAATTGTATTCCGGAATTTCCGAATTTTATAGCCTGTTTGTGTTTGCGTCTCCGGAATTCAAACCATTTTCGTTAACCAAACGTTAAAATCTATAATATTAAACTTTAAAGCCGTTATAAATTCTGTGAGAATTCTTTGATTTTCCGGGTTTGAAAGTAGCGTCCTCTGTTGCAAGGTATCCCTGTACCAAATTACGTCGAAATCGGAAAAACTAGCACACAGACAGATAGACACACTTTCGCATTTATAATCTAGTATGGATTCTGTGATTTGATTCGAGAAATAAATCTAAGACTCAGATCATGGCCATATTCATGTTCCAATGAAAGTAAATGTTTGTTTTGACAGCATAGACACATGTAGGTCAGAGGTAGGCTAAGATGGAAGCTGGTAGGCCATGTCGAGTCGTGCCGGCACGTACTTGGCAGTCGTGAGCTGCTAATGCTCCGTCAATCATGTCAAGCTTGATATCCACTTTGACTAGTGGATTGTAGAAGTAGATATTATAGTCTCGGCACCAATGTGTTCATAAGAGATCTCGTAGCCTCGTCAATATGCTTTGAAGGTGGCCTTCGAGAGGGTTTACTAGGTAAAAATTCTACATAACCCAATATTTCCCCCTGTTAACAAATAAAAGTAGTCTCGGCACAAGAGTAAGAATTATTATGATATTTCTGTCTGGTGTGAGCCAACTGTGAGCGAGTGTCACACAGTTTACTACTTTTCCATACATGGTACTGAGATAGCTTGTATCCCAGGGATAGACACAGGCTATTTTTTGTCCTGGAGAATCAAAGAGTTCCCATAGGATTTAAAAAAAAATAATACCACGTGTATCTCAGAAATCTCAGAGATCTCAGAATGAGTAAGGTTTTAACCGTAGTTCACCACGCTCTGGCTCGATTTGGCAGACTTCACACACCTTTGAGAACATTATGGACAAATCCAAAGCGTGCAAGTTTCCTAACGATGTTTTTCTTCATCATTAAGGTAAGCGATATTGAATTACTTAGAACCCCATAAAATTAACTCAGAAAAAGTTAGAGGTTCCCAGGATCTAAACCCGAACCTCTCGAGAAGTTTTTAACCACTAGATTATCACGATGATAGAAGTCAAACGCAATACCTGTTATCGATAAAACTACTATACCTACCGTTATTGCTCCACATAGTAGTTAAATAAACAAACCTTGGAGAGTTTTCCGCGCCGCGTGTGGCACCGTGACATGACCGTGACAGTAACGAGCGATGGCGACATCTGCTTGGTATAACGACTGTGTATACGATTGTTATCTTGTTGTTATCACTGTCGGCGGGCAATGTGTCAATTTGTTTATACAACGTGAATCAGGTGGGGATTTAATGAGAACATTTTGTCCGTTCCGTCCGTTTGTAAGTTTACTCGTCCCTTGTCATACATTGACTGATAGATATGTCATAGCCAAAAAAAATGTTTTAACTACACAGTGAAACGAGAATGCAGGAATAGAATAACGTATTTCCCTATTTCGGAGAAGCTTTGTCAGCGTACAGCTAACTTGGTTAGTGATATGGTTGACACTCGTTACTACAAGGAACCAAAACCTTAATTTGATATAATCCGTCAAACCAACGAAAGTATGGTACGCAGCACCACACAAATTCCAACACCACTCGACGCGCGCAAAAAGTATTGCAATTAGACGTTGTAAGGTCTACATCTCCTGAGGATGCTCCGGTGTCGGGGCGAAACGCGCGTCGAGTGGTGTTGGAATTTGTGTGGTGCTGCGTACCATACAGATTTCGTTGGTTTGGCGGATTATAGCAAACTAGCGACCCGCCCCGGCTTCGCACGGGTGGACATTTCTATTTTCCGGAATAAAATATAACCTATACGGATTCAGAAGAATTCCTCTAAGTAATGGTAAAAGAAATTTTGAAATCGGTCCAGTAGTTTTTGAGCCTATTCAATACAAAAATACAAAGGTTTCCTCTTTATAATATTAGTATAAATTAAGCTTTTGGTTCCTTGTATATCATGGACTTCCGCAAAATAACGCCTGCTTTTATAGTACTTGTTACTACAACATTCATACAATCGAAGATTATGTCATCTGCATCATCATCAACTTTTCCGGCCCATTACTGAGCGACGGGTCTCCTCTCAAAATAAGAAAGGCTTAGGCCATAGTCCACCACGTTGCCACAGTGCGGATTGGTAGACTTAACACACCTTTGAGAACATTATGGAGAACTCTCAGGCATGCAGGTTTCCTCACGATGTTTTCTTTCACCGTCAAAGCAAGTGATATTTAATTGTTTATTAAAACGCATCTTCGAAAAGTTAGAATCGGTGCCTGGGATCGAACTCCCGACCTTCCGAACTAGCTTTTAGCAGTAGGACAGAATTAAATGTTTTTGGAAGTGGTAACCCTGTCGAGGCGATTTAATATTTTTTCCCCGTTCGCTGCCAATTTACGGCTTAACCCCACGGTACCCAGTTGTGGAATGCTTTGTGTCGAATTTAGACAATTTTCTCGCGCCGTGTTTTCTTTGCTGAGTTTTCTGATGGCGTCTTTATTGAGTTAAAGCCGCCGCAGGTTGATTTGATTGAAGTTTGTGATCTGTGGAAAGGGGATTTTTATTCTTTTTGTCGACCTACAAGGGTTTTGTAATATTATCATACATACATACATATACCTACTACACATACTGTACATAGGTTGTACCTGTGAAGCTATGATGAATAGGTGTTACCATATTGCACAGGTACCTACATAGTTTTAATAATTGTTTATTATTTATCTCTCTTATATCAGGATTAGTACAACATAATAATATTATCATCCATATTTTTAATCAATGTTTTTTCTTCCGTCACTTGAGTTTTCTGTTGTTTCTGTTATTTTATTTCTCTTTTATTTCTGTTTTTTTTTTTTTGTTGTTTCTGTTGTTTTTTGTAAAAATAAATGAGAAATAATAAATAAATGAGAGTATTTATCATCGACACTTAATATTATAAATGTGTGTCTGCCTGTCTGTCTGTATGTGTGCTGGCTTTTCAAGGTCTCATCTCCATAGAGATTAGCCAACTGCGCGGGAGATATCATACTGCAAAGTGTATGCGCAAACACAGGTACACTCTCTATTCCCTAACTCTCATAGCCCGATGGGACGGAAACTCGACACGACCGGAAAGAGATCAGGCGCAGGACCGACGGCTTTATGTGCTCTCTGAGGCACGATGAAAATAGTAATTAGTAAACAGTGTGCGTTTCACCACACTCGACTGGCACGCACTAATCCATCAACTCGCACGCAACAAACAGCCGAGCAGACAACCATGACATTATTTGACTGTCTAATGGACACTCATATTGACAAATAACTAATGGAAAAATCCATACTAATGTTATAAATGCAAAATTGTGTCTGTCTGTCTGTCTGCTAGCCTTCACTACCCATCTGTTTACCTCATTAACCGATTCTGACGTTTCAAACAGCGATAGCTTGCATCCCGGTGAAAGACATACACTACTTTTTGTCCCGGAAAATCAAAGAGTTGCTAGTTTCTATGGGATTTTGAAAACCTTAAATCCACTTAGCCGAATTCGCTGACTTCATCTATTTATTGGTAAGCAGGTACAGAGATAAGTTGTATTCTGGAAACTGATATAGGCTACTTTTTGTCCCAGAAATTCAAAGAGTTACTTGTGTCCACGGGATTTTTATAAAAAACCTATTCCATATGTAGGTACGTATTCGCTGACTTCATCTATTAATAGGTAGGTAGCTACAAAGATAGCTTGCATTCCGGAAACGGATACAGGCTACTTTTTATCCCAGAAAATCACAAAATTCCCACAGAAATTTTAAAAACCTAAACACACGCGGAGAAAGTCATGGGAAAGCGCTAGAGAATCTAGTAAAATGTTGTGTAGTGCAAACAAGTAGCTTGCGTCTAAAATACACTCGGGGCCAAGTAAATTAGTCTATGTCTAGACTTGACTCTAGCCTAAGTCCGAGTTACGAGACTCTATAGCCAAGCTCCCTGCAGCCTTGCATGTTTAATAAACCCTCTGCACTAAAAATGACTTAAACTTAATTATTCTAGATGCTGCAATTTGTCTATGGTGTTAGATGTGTATAAGTTAATTAAAATTGAAAATTGGTTCGTGGTAAATTCACCTGACGATTTGAAAATATTTTCCCGGGATAAAAAGTAGCCTATACTATATTAGTAGTAATTATTAAGGACTTCATTAACGAGTGTAAATTAAAAATTTATAACACCCCCGACAAGTGAAGGTTACAGTAACTAGAAAAGAGCTGATAACTTTCAAACGGCTGAACCGATTTTCTTGGATTATAACTACCTCTCAAACAACGATCAAGCTACCTTTCAAACAATCGGTTCATTAGTTTAGGAGCTACGATGCCACAGACAAATACACAAATACTCAGATACACACACACGTCAAACTTATAACACCCCTCTTTTTGGGTCGGGGGTTAAAAACTACTATCTACTAACCACTCATTTTAAGTTTGTTTATACTTTGGGCACAAGATGAATAAATTAGTTTTCTTTCTTATCACTTTCCACTTCTTTAACTATAACCATGCAAAAAAGTCACGTCGTCGATCGTTCCCACCGCAAAAAAAAAAGGTTCTAGAAAATCAAGTTCGCGAAAAAATGGCACAAAAAGACGAGAAGCTGTACGACAAAAAAATATTTTCCCAAAAAATAGAAAAAAGCTAAGTACATAGTTACCGTAAAACGTCCCCAAATATGGCCACTGGGCCCATAACTTATGTATTTAACGGACCTTGAGGGAAAAAAACGATACTATGTCCCTAAGGAACTCTCAGATAACGGCTATTACTTTATTTGTAGCACAAAATGTGCACAGGATTATCACGTTAACAAACTCAAGCATAGGGATTAAGTTCGTGTGAAGGAATTTCTGAAACGTAGGTGTAGGAGTATTGTACATCTTAAAGAAGGTTGCCTCATAGTTTATTCACAAACGCTTAGTTTTTCTTTTATATAAAAAATAGTTACATAGACGGCTTTTAGTTGAGGATTTTCTCTTAAGAGATGCTAAAGTGTGGAGGTATTTGCCTTTGCAGGGATTTATTCGAGTGTTTTTGTTAGAGGATGTGTTTTATTTATGTAACGACTTCCAAGTTCCAACTGCTTGTGTAAAGGCCTTTGCATACTGGACCATATTTTGCAGCCACCGTTGGGCAGGCTTGTCAATTTTTGTGGGTTTCCAACATGGATATAAGATACTGGTCTCATACGGGATACCGATATATTGGTCGATATTATCGACATTCACGACGGACATGGTCAAAGTCAAACAATTCGTTCTAAGTAGGTAGGTACTATTGAACATTTTTTGATTGTCATTTGTTGGATTTGATGGATGGAGAAATGTAACGGTGATAATTAATCTTAAAACTAAAGCTACGAAAATTCTAAACGGGCTCAGTTCTAAGAAGAGCCCACAACAAACTTGTATATAGGTTATATTAGATTTATAACAAACTTGTATAGGTTATATAAGATTACTATTTGTCACTATCACTTTAGCATTATCGGATTTATTTATTGGAAGATATTCTACTAGTCTTAATAATAGTATGAGGATTTATTATTTATCTATATATCATATTTATTTATTATTATTTTTTAGGTCTATATTATGTATTTATTTATTTATTTATATATTTATGTATTTATTTATCCTAATCTATACTAATAAATAAAATTGGAGTGTCTGTCTGTAATTTCGAAATAACTACCTCATATTAAGCTCATATGGTTATTTGAACGATACCAACACTGAATCACACGTTTTTAAAATTTTTGTCTGTCTGTCTGTCTGTCTGTCTGTCTGTCTGTCTGTCTGTCTGTCTGTCTGTCTGTTTGAAAAGGCTAATCTTCGGAACGGCTGGACCGATTTTGACGGGGTTTTCACAGACAAGTAGAGGATTGATCAGGGAGTAAAATAGGCTACTTTTTTAACCGACTTTCAAAAAGGGAGTTGTGTTTTTCTTCCTATGTACACCGAAATCTCCGAGATTTCTGAACCGATTTGCGTAATTTTTTTTTTAATTGATAGAGGAACTTTGTGACAACTTTCCCACGGGATTTCAGACCCTAAATCCACGCGGGCGAAGCTGCGGGCATCAGCTAGTATTATATATAAATGTATACTTGCACCACCTACCTCTAATATCTATAGCTATATCCTTTGGACCATTTTGGTTGCCTGGAAGAGATCGCTAGGTAGCGATAAGGCCGCCAAATTGTACCTATATTTTGTTGAGCTTTTTATGTGTTTTTCTGTACTAATTTTGTGGTGTACAATAAAAGTATATTCATTCATTCATTCATTCATTAGGAACTTCCACACGCCACGTCTTGCACCACTAGTAGGGCGATTCCGGAAAACCTGCATCAATAATTGACTGAATTCATGGTATTCTTGTTGCAACAATGCATAGCCAATAGAGAACGAGTGCCAATCAGAGATGATTACATTCGACACTATACCAGGTACCTATCATTTTACCGTAAGCTAGAGACGAATTCAGTCACTTCCATGCGACTCGTTTGATGTCGTCAGTCCACAGTCCAGTCCAGTCAGTAATGGGGGTTCATTTAATATTAACGCAACATAAATATGGAAACGAAATTAATATTAATTTTTAACCGCAGTGCCTTAACCCAAAACGGCAGCAACAGCATGAATATTAACTGCACAAACTTTCGGAAGTTCTGCCCGAATTTCGCGGTCGAAGAGGCGTCCTCTGGCGAAGTTGGCAAAGTTGGCAGTTACCACGGCGGAATGATTTGGGGCAATTCACAAAATCCTCACGTACCTACGAACTTGCGGACGTGAGACTGCGAGGACCTTGAGATGAGACAAATTGGCAGATATTTCTTGGCGAATGGGCGAAATAATATGACAGTTTAAGTTGCCATCGAATATAATCTTACTTCCACTATTCCTTTTCGAGCCGCGTTTTATTGGAAGGGCGCGGATACACTTGTAAGTTTTACTCACGTAAGCAACTTACATGGTCAACTTACGACAAAACTAATGTAAACACTATAAGTCATTATAAAGTCAATTAGTTGTCAATTAATTTTGTAAACTTCAAAATCATCGAATCACCCACAAAATAAATAGTACGATGGATTCGACGTGAGGTGTGGAATATTCTTCATAATTTCTTTGTTATATTTCATTGTTTACGAGATTCTAATATTAGTATTTTGAAGTAATGTCCTCATAAAAAAAATTTGGCCGCGGCGGCGGTCAATCAAACCAATTGCCTGGCATATTGCTGAGCACAGGTCTAATCTCAAAATGAGAACGGATTCGTTTAGACCACCACACGTAAAGGCGTATGTAGGGCAGCGTAGACTTGGCCTTTTCATTTTGAGAGGAGGCCGGTTCTCAGTAGTGGGCCGGTGATAGGTTGGCCATGATGATGATATTTTCGCCAAGCGAAGTCGCAGGCGGTCTCTAGTTTAAGCATATTATCGAGGCATTCGAAATATCGGAAAGGTACCTCACCCGTTTCTTTGGAACCTATTACTTATTCGCATGTTTAACGAGCCCCGAGGAATATAGAATTTGTCCTTTACAGATTTCTTGACGATTTCTATTCCGTAAACACACACGAGAAACTTCCTTCGGAAAACGCTGCGGTTGATAATGTAAATAAAACAACTTTTTGGGTGTGGTGGTGGTGCCGTACGCAAAGCAGCCGTGTGACGAATTTTATGGGTACCGTCAAGTCAAGAGTGAATAAGCTTCTAAAGAGTGAATCCCATACTAATATTATAAATGCGAAAGTGTGTCTGTCTGTCTGTTTGCTAGCTTTTCATGGCCCAACAGTTTAAACAATTTTGGTGAAATGTACAGAGTTAGCTTACATCCCGGGGACGGACATAGGCTACTCTTTATCCCGGAAAAGGAAAGAGTTCCCGCGGGATTCTTAAAAACCTAAATCCACGCGGACGAAGTCGCGGGCTTCATCCAATAAGTAAATAAAATTCTAGGTGAGTGCGCTCCATCTGAGGCTGCATTATTACCTACTTACCAACAAGTCTGAGTGCAGCCAAGCGCTAGTCTATAAATTAAAAAAACGCTTATACGTGCAAAAAAAATCGCTAACCATGAAAGGCTAATTTTCCGCCCGTACGTTTACAATTTAAGCAATACGTACTCGTACGGGTGCAAAGTCGGCTACATTTGGGTGAATTGACACAGGTATAGATTGTGTTTTATGAAAAGGAAAGGAAAGGTCGATGCTTTATGTTCATACGAGCGTGACTCATAAAAGATTCATATTTGGGAGGTTCGGAACCCCCTTCGATTTAGTTGGGCACGTGTTTTTGATCTGCTATCACTACCTTATTATATGTTATCCAAAATATGTGAAAATATGTGTGTTTAAGAGGCAGAGTAGTTAAAGAGTTACCAGGGAACGTACTTGTATACAAACAAACAAAATCCGTAATCGGATAAGTACTTAGACGAAGTTGCGAGTCGCGAGTTGGTACCTACTTGTTAACAGCTAGAACTTAAAACTTCATACCTTCTTATCGAAAACTTTGTCTAAGTAAGCAAACTTACTTAATGGAAATTCAAAACATGGCAAATTTAAGTAGGCTTTAAGGTGCCTTAAGTCTTAACAAGCTCTTTGGAATCGTCAAATGTCGTTAGACAAGGAATCTTACTAATTAAGTGAAGAACTTAATTAAAGCACCCTAATTAGCAGTAGGTATGGGGGCTTGTTTAGGAAACAAATAAATGCTTTTAGATAGGGAAGGATGTTCTAAATTAAAGCGCTGATAGCCTAGTGGTTAAGACGTCCGCCTTTTATTCGGGAGGTCGGGGGTTCGATCCCGGGCACGTACCTTTAACTTTTCGGAGCTAAGCAATCAAGTATCACTTGTTTTTTATTTATTTACTAGCTGATGCCCGCGACTTCGTCCGCGTAAATTTAGGTTTTCCGAAATCCCGTGGGAACTCATTGATTTTCCGGGATAAACAGTAGCCTGTGTGCTAATCCAGGATGATATCTACCTCCATTCCAAATTTCAGCGAAATCCGTCCAGTAGTTTTTGCGTGAAGGAGTAACAAACATACACACACACATACACACAAACTTTCGGCTTTATAATATTAGTGTGATTTATTTATTTATTTGTCATACGATCGTACGGAACCCTCCGTGTGCGAGACCGACTCGCACTTGATCGCTTTTTTATTAGTGGGCCGGCGATGAATTTTCATTCGATGATGAAGATCTTTAAATATTATATCATTGGGCAGTAAAATAGGTACTTACTAAAAAAGAAAAACAAAATAATACCAACCGTCAAATAAATACACACAATAATCTATTCCCGAAAATATCAAGATATGAACCGACGGTAAATACATGACTCCACTTTTACTAATTACAATTCGCTACCAATACTCAAATGTGAACCTTATGCACGACACAGAAAGTATATTTTACAATAACACCCTTTTAAGAGACATTCTGTTTTCTATCTATTATCTTTATTAAGTCAAGAAAATTTGAACTTTAACATTCAGCTGTTAAGATTCAAGTTTGCTTAATATAGTTAACAAGGGTGACATGACATCCACTACATCAAAATCGAGCGTTCCATTTTCAAATTAATTCCGAACTGTTTTCTAATTGGCGCGACGTGACTCGTCTGTGCTCGGCTCTCGTCGGGTCTAATCAGCGTGTTTGAATTTCGAATGTAATTTCTACTTGGTGCTTTGTGATTCCCTATTTGCTTTGTTTGAATTTAAATTGTATGTAAATGGCATTGTGCATACAGCTTTCTATACTCTTTGAGTAATATACTCAAGCAACATTAGTTCTTTATTATTTCGGAGTCCTTTTTCTTCTACTAATTTTAGTCATTAAATATGTCTAATTCTGTCAGGATAAGGAACTGAAATATTCTTCTTTCATATCGCGAGGAGGAAAAGTTTATGACGTCACATCCGTTTCAATAACTTCCGCTTCATAATACGCTTTGTGTAGAAAATATTTTGAAAATAATAATTGATTACATAAAGAACATAAAAAGTATCTATATTTCGTACATACATTTTCTGTCTTCACTGCTATAAAGTCTAGCTTATTTTAGCATTCAATAAAACTGCTACACCCCTATCATATCAATCTCTCTAACTACCAGGTGAGATCGTAGTCAAGGGCTAACTTGTCAACAAATTAAAAAAAAATCTAGAAAAATCTACCTTTGCCTTCCCGATTAGCATGAATTGAACAACTACTTTAAAAAATCAAAACCCCTGAAAATTATCATGACAAACTACAAACATTAACAAAATCTTTTGTCCCCAGATTGCGTCCACCTCCAGCTCTACAAAGATATGAAGGAACGCCAGAAGAATGGTCAGACCAAAGCCTCACTCTCCCTACAGCAGTACCTTGGTTTCGAATCCGGTTTCACCCTGGACAAGGAGTCCAATACCCTGGCAATCCTCTGCGAAGATGTAGTGCCAGTGCTTGCGTTTGATACCAGGGAAATCCTGATTCAGTGGCGAGTAAAGGTATGTCTAATAACTTTTAACCATGATCAAAGCCTCGATAGCTCAACGGTTGAGGAGCAGATTAAATTTCGAAAGGACGGCGGTTCAAACCCCATCCGTTGCACTATTGTCGTACCCACTCCTGGCACAAGCTTTACGTTTAATTGGAAGGAAAAGGGGAATATTAGTCATGATTAGCATGGCTAATATTCTTCAAAAAAAAACTTACTTCTGTAGATTTACTTATTTAGATATATTTTTTAATCTTTATTATCTTGTTAGGGTCCACTGCTGGGCCACAGTAAATAAGTCATAATCCTTAACTTAAGCCATAAGCCAATTCCAATTTGTATTTCAACCAGGGATCATAAAGTCGCTGACTGCCTCCATGTTTCCAGGTGCAGCACAACCTGGGCAGCAGTAAAGAGTTCGCAGCAGTCATCATATCCGCACCAAGTACCACCAGCATAAAGGCAGGTCCTGTGAGGCTGCACGCGTGTGGACCCAGGCTGGCTCTCTGCGCCTCCCGTCCTCCTGAAGTGCTGGCGCTTTGGGACATCAAGTTATTGAGGTACCTATGTAAAGTATTATACTTCTGAAGCCGTGATAGCCTAGTGGTTAAAACCTCTGTCTCTTATTTGGAAGATCGGGGGCTCATTTCTGAGCACCGATCCACCGATTGGATGTATCGCCTGCAGATTGGGAGATGTCACACACTTTTCAGAGCATTATGAAGAACTATTATAATGTAGATAATGGGTACATACCACGATTAATTTGATAGTCGAATAAGCTTAAAATCATTATGAAGAACTGACATGCAGGTTTTCTCAGGATGTTTTCCTTCACCGTTAAAGTAAGTGATGTTCATCTTCACTCTGGGCTAGTTTCCGCACTTAAACGTTTCCGTCAGTTGTGTTTAAAGTAAGTGATATTTTATTGCTCAAAACTCGTAGGCACAACTCCGACAAGTTAGTGGAGCTTGTCCGGGATAGGCTATCACCGCTTAATGGCTAATGGTTCAGGTTGACCTACATGACAAGGGGAAAAACGTTTTGGGGTAACCCACAAAATAATATCTATAAAAAACATGCAAAATCCATCCACATTTCACTCTCACCATCTTTTCCGAATACTTTAGTTAGGGCTACCCCTCCACATCAAAGCAAGAAAACATATGCGGAAAATAGCCAACCCTTTATGAGATTAAACCGATCCGACCGCGAACCGATCTCCATTGTCGAGAACCCTAATCTTCCAAATGGACTTTCTCTGAAACAGCGTCAATATATCATTGGACTACAAGCATTTGTTCGTGCTGACCATTGAGTTAAATATATGTAAAGAAAACCACTTTACCCATGGACACCTATTCAGTGCTTTTCTTTAATTTATTAATTTGTCTTTGGTGCTAAGACATATTCTGAAGGCGGTTAGTCTGTGGACTTAACTGTCAAGTGTCACTACTGACAGTTAGGAAAATTGACAGCGGAAGTTTTTGTCGGTGTTTGGAAGTTAACGTATTTTTGTTTTAGCATTAGAAAAGATTTGTAACTGAAAATAAAGGCTTTAAATGTTGTTTCTCTGATTACATAGAAACGCAATTGAGTCTTCGTTTCATTTCCCGACTTAAATCAACAATAAAATAACATTATAAAACAACATTTTCTGCACATATTTCACTAAACATGGAACGGTTGCGGTTTGATTTTGTTGTGAAACCAGCAGCGGATGGAAAATCAAACACCATCTGTATAACCTCGATAGCTACACCTACAGGCCAGATATTTGGAATACCTGCCGAGCTTCAACCTGCAAGTTTACACCAAGTAATTACAAATACTTCCAACTATGCCAAGGTAAGAAAATCATTGCTTAAAAGACATCAAACAAGGAAAATATGGATAACCTTGACAGATGATATATCAAAAGTATATTTGGATGAAGAACAAAACTTACAGTTTAATGATTTTTACTTAGAAGAAATTATAGAAAAAACTAATAATCCTGAATCTATACCTAGTGGCTCAAATGGAACGTTGGAAAAACTATTAGAGAAATTGTTGGAAGAAAAATCAACCAAATCTGAAACTCAGAGTTTGGGGAAAATTGCAAAGGACTTTACAATTGAGAAATTCACCGGCAGAAACTCAAATGCTCACCAGTGGATTAAAGATTTTAATAAAGAATGTGAACGTTTCCAGATCAACGAAGATAGAAAGAAAATTGAAATTCTAAAAAAATTTTTGGAAAACTCTAGTGTAGACTGGTACAGTTGCATGCTAATAAAACTTACAGTGGAATCAGAATGGAGCAAATGGGAGAAAAATTTTTGTGAAACGTTTAAAAATAAAGGATGGTCACCCAGTCGATATGCTCTAATTTTCAAATATCAGGCAGGCTCGTTACTTGAGTATGCCTTAAAAAAAGAAAAATTGTTACTGGAAGTAAGAAAATCAATTGATACTGGGACACTCATAGACCTTATAGCATTCGGCTTGCCTAATTATGTAGTTGATAAAATTGACAGAGAAACTTTACAAGGAACCGAAGATCTCTACAATGAATTAGGAAGATTGGAACATTTAGTTGGAAAAAATAAATATGATAAAAAAAACACTATATATCCTGATACAAAATCCAAAAAAATTGAGGAAAAAAACCCATGTCAAATCTGTGTCCGTGAAAAAAAAGGGAAACGTTATCACCCTGAGGAAAATTGCTGGTTTAAAGGGAAAAACAAAAATGCAGTTGTAAAAACTGTAAATAACTCAGAATTGGAAATTGAACTGAACGAGGAAAATCCAAAAAACTAGAGGTGCCACCATTAATAAAAGTCAAGTTACTATTAAATGATACTTTAAATGTTTCTGGAATTTATGACTCAGGTTCAAATGTATCATTAATAAATGCAAGATTATTAAAGATATATCCAAACGAAAATACAAGTAATACACAAAAAGTAAACTTGAAGACTATTAATGGTGAGAAGAAAACAAAAGGGATGGTAACACTAAAAATAAAAATCTACAATATTGAAAGAAATATGGATGTTTTTGTAGTCGATAATGAAAATTTTAACTATGATTTTCTAATTGGTTTGGATTGCATAAAAAATTTCAATTTAACACAAAATGAAAAATTAGAGATTATACAATGTAACAATCCAAAAGAAAAAAATGTAACCTCAAATGAAAAGGATACGAAAAACGATAACTACTCAAAAACTGATACTTCAAAGATAACAAATGTCAAAATTCCTGATGTACTAGGTGACAAAAATGAAGGTTTGTTTTTACACTCTGATGTATTAAAGCAAGAAACTAGACACACAAATAAATGTGAAATAAATTTCAATGAACATATAAACTCTGATGGATTTGAAATCTTAGTAAACCATCTAGATTTATACCAACAATCAGAAATTGATAAGTTGATAGAAAAATACAAATCGGTTTTTGCTAAAGATAAATATGATATAGGTACTGTACGAGATTATGAAGCTCATATTGACTTAATGGTAGATAAATATTGCTGCAAACGCCCATACAGATGCACACCTGAAGATAGAAGAGAAATAGAAAATCAAATAGCAAAACTATTAAAAAAAAATTTGATTGAGGATTCGTATAGCCCATTTGCTGCTCCAGTTACTCTGGCATATAAAAAAGAAGATGAAAAAAGAACAAGATTGTGTATAGATTTCAGAGAACTGAACAAAATTGTAGTCCCTCAATCTCAACCTTTTCCTTTGATTGAGGATTTAATGTCAAAAACTGTAAACTGTAACTATTTTTCTACTTTGGACATAAATTCAGCATTTTGGTCAATTCCTTTGAGAATTCAAGATAGATACAAGACTGCATTTGTAACACAGGAGGGCCATTTTCAATGGACTTGTCTCCCATTTGGCCTAAAGACGGCACCAGCCATTTTCCAAAGAATATTGGGAAACATTATTAGAAAGTATGAACTCTCTAATTTTGCAGTAAATTTTATAGATGATATCTTAATTTTTTCAAAAACTTTCAAAGATCATTTATTACATCTATCAAGACTAATGGAGGCAATACTAACAGAAGGTTTTAGACTAAAATTTTCGAAATGTTCTTTTGCAAATAATTATGCCAAATATTTAGGTCACATAATTGAAAACAATTCAATCAGACCTCTGAAAGATTATTTGACCGCTGTGAAGAATTTTCCAGTACCAAAAACAAGGAAAAATATACGACAATTCCTAGGAAAAGTAAATTTTCATCATAAATTCGTACCACATAGTGCAATTATCCTAGATCCGTTACACAATTTACTACGAAAAGATGTGAAATTTATATGGTCTGCAGAATGTCAAGAATCATTTGATAAAATAAAAGCATTACTATGTTCAGAACCAATTCTTAATATCTTTAACCCTGAAAAACCAATAAAGATTTACACGGATGCTAGTATCAAAGGTGTGGGAGCGGTGTTAAAACAAGAAGATAAAAACGGCCATATTAAGCCAGTTGCTTACTTTTCAAAAAAATTAACTGAAACTCAAAAAACTAAGAAAGCAATATATCTAGAATGCCTAGCAATAAAAGAAGCTGTAAAATATTGGCAGCACTGGCTTATGGGAAAAGAATTTACAGTATACTCTGATCATAAACCATTAGAAAATATGAACATTAAAGCTAGAACTGACGAAGAACTAGGGGATTTGATGTATTATTTATCCCAATATAATTTTAAAATTAAATATAATCCAGGAAAATCAAACCAAGAAGCAGATTGTTTAAGCAGAAACCCAGTTCTAGAACCCAACGAAAATAATGAAGATTTTTTAAAAGTAGTAAATTTAATAACCCTAGAAGATATAAAAAATGACCAACACTCAAATCTAGATCCACAAAAAGATAAACTTATATTTGAAAATGGAATTTATTACAAAAACAATAGAAGAAGGAAAAAAATCATACTATCAGAGGAACTTAGCAAAACTCTGATAAAAGACGTCCATGACACTTATTGCCACATTGGGAGGACTCAGATGATAAGTAAAATAACACCATTTTACACAGCAAAGAATATCATCGCAAGCATAAAAAAAATTTGTGATGAATGTGAAATTTGTATAAAAAACAAATCAAGGAGGAAGTCAAAATATGGCTTAATGTCACATTTAGGTCCAGCAACACGTCCGTTTGAAATTGTCTCTATTGATACAATTGGAGGCTTTGGAGGATCACGGTCAACAAAAAAATACTTACACCTTCTGGTCGATCATTTCACAAGGTATGCCTATATATTCACATCAAGAAACCAAAGCTCCACAGATTTTATTAAGCTAATAAAAAATGTGACACAAAGCTATAATATAGATATGGTATTAACGGACCAATACCCTGGTATAAACTCCAAAGAATTTAAAGAATTCCTGAAGAACGAAAGCATAACAATGATTTTCACTGCTGTGGATTCACCATTTTCTAATGGACTTAATGAAAGGCTAAATCAAACTTTAATCAATAAGATAAGATGCAAAATAAATGAAAGTGATAAAAAAATAGCATGGACTACTATTGCACAAAAATGTGTAGAAAAATATAATGAAACGGAACATACAGTTACAAAATTTGCTCCAAAATACCTCTTAGAAGGCGAAAATGTAAACATTCTACCACTTGAATTAAAATCAAGATGTACAAAAGAAGATCTGAAAAGAGACAGACAACTTGCTTTGGAGAACACGATAAAATCTCACAATTATAATAAAAGAATATTCGACCGTCATAGAGAAGAATATAAATTGGATGTGGGAGATAGAGTCTATGTGGAAAACGGAAATCGGCTAAATAGGAAGAAAATGGATGAATTGAGGATTGGTCCATACACAATTCTGAAGAAAATTTCAAATTCAATCTATGAAGTTGACACCGGACGCAAGAAAGCTGAATCAAATCTTTACCACATTACAAAACTGTCTCCAGTGTTTGATAATAACTGAACAATTACATACGTTATCACATGCAATTGTTACTCTGACGGGGGTGGAGATGTAAAGAAAACCACTTTACCCATGGACACCTATTCAGTGCTTTTCTTTAATTTATTAATTTGTCTTTGGTGCTAAGACATATTCTGAAGGCGGTTAGTCTGTGGACTTAACTGTCAAGTGTCACTACTGACAGTTAGGAAAATTGACAGCGGAAGTTTTTGTCGGTGTTTGGAAGTTAACGTATTTTTGTTTTAGCATTAGAAAAGATTTGTAACTGAAAATAAAGGCTTTAAATGTTGTTTCTCTGATTACATAGAAACGCAATTGAGTCTTCGTTTCATTTCCCGACTTAAATCAACAATAAAATAACATTATATATATCAAGAGGAGCAAACCCTGTTATACACCACGGGTCAAAAAGCATCCCCCCTGAAAGATGTCAGCTTTAAATTTTTATTTTTTACATCGTCCAGATAAATTAAGTTTTTTACTAATCCTGTGGGAACTCTTTGATTTTCCGGGTTGAAAGTAGCCTATGTCTCTCTTCAGGTCAATGCAAAAATCACGTCGAGCCGTTGCTCCGTTGCAACGTGATTGAAGGGCACGAGTCCAACGCAAGAGTGAATAGGCATCTTCTATTCTATGACCTCGGCAATCGCGCTCCATCATTCAAATTCAAATTCAAATTCTTTTTATTCAATTAAACTTTTACAAGTGCTTTTGAATCGTCAAAATAATCTACCACTGGTTCGGAATGCCGTTCCTACCGAGAAGAACCAGCAAGAAACTCGGCGGTTGCTCTTTTCAAATTACAATTTACAATAATATGCCATACTGTATACAAGCAATTGCTTTTTATTACGTATGATTATCGCCAAGCGCAAGCCTATCTCACAATAAATTAAAACCCCGAGTTTGTGGGTTCCTCTTTGTAGTAGGAAAGGCATTCCGAACCAGTAGTGGTAAATTCATTTGACGATTCAAAACTAAAGTTTATTTGAATAAAAAACTATTTCTACTTGTATGAATGGAACAACGAGCCGAGACGTGAGATGGATATAGTCATAGTTGTATAAATGGTTTTGTGTGGCATCAAGCTGTCTCTAGTGCCGACAACTCTCTGGTGTTCCTCCACTTTGACCCAGTTTCGCGTGATCGCGGATTTCCTTTGACATTCAAATCGAGCGTCAGTTCCAGTCGAGAGGTAAAGAGGCAATTTGTTTGCATAGCATTGATTCTTATTATGATAGGTATTATCTTTCCGTATTGTTAGAGATCCGCAGGTGAACCAAGGTCACTGGCATAGCCCAAACTATTAGCAAGCTGAAGTGGCAGTGGGTAGGCCTGTCGTAGAGGCGTTGGCCGTTGGAGCCGGAAAATCCGTGAGTGGAGACTGCGTTTAAGCAAGCGTAGTGTGGGGCGCCCTACAACACGATGGACCGACGATATAAAGCGGCTGGCGGGAAGTGGCTGGATGAGGAAGGGTGAGAACCGGGTGTGGTGGCGCTCTTTAGGCTCTCTTAATACAAGCCCAGTTCGTGGTCGTCTATGTTCCTCAAACTATGTAATATTAACTCAGTGGTTAGGATCCGGCGAAAAGTTTTAATTAATTACACCCTGTTTTTGCTCTAAGCGTTGTTCCGACGGTGCTGTAACCTCTCGGGTAGAAGACTCGTTTTTGCCAGCGATATTACGTTTTCAACACACTTTTTTCCCTCCGCACTTTGCTCTAGTGCAGGGTTGTGAAAATCTGATATGAAAAACCGGTCAAGTGCGAGTTGGATTCGCACATGAAGGGTTCCGCACCATCGAACAAGAAATAACATTTTTTAATTTTGTTACTAATTGTTTGTTTTTAATTGAATGGTGTAACCACAAATTCATTGATTTTAAATTTTCCCTTGTGCTATAAGACATTGCTACCTGTCAAATTTCATGAATCTAGGCTACATTTCTAGGTCAACGCGAAGTACCCTATAAAATTTTCCCTTGACGGGTCCTGACAGACAGACAACGAAGTGATCCTATAAGGGTTCCTTTTTTCTTAACAATGGTTACCAAATTCAAAATTCATTCCTTTATCGTTCATGTAGGGCATCCAGTGTCTCTAATAATTCGTCCTTGACTCTACAGAAAAGCAGATTCCACACTGTGAGTGACGCTGAGCTTTCTACTTCTATGTCTAATTAAAATTCTGTGGTGTAAAAGCCCACTTTTTGCAAAAGCTTAATTGCGTAAACTACGTTTCCAAAAGTTTAACCTCAAAAACGTTGGAAACCCTTGTGCTAGTTCGGCGTTTAGTATTTCGTCCGCTTTTTGCTCAAGACTCATAATTTCATCTACCCTCCAGGCCTCAGGGGCTTTCCTCGAGTACTACCTTAGGTTAAGAGCACATTAGGGACATTTTGTTTCAAAAAAATTTATCATGTCTTTCCTTTCTATTTATTTTTCTGTGCTCGGGAGAGTTGTCAGTCTTTCACCTGTTCATGTTAGTTTGCCATCGGACTATGAAAGTTAGGGAATAGACTAGAGAGTGCAGCTGCATTTGCGCACATAAATTGTGCTTTATAAAATCTCCCGCGTAGTTCCTTAGTCTCCGCTGAGATTGGCAGACATGGCCGAAATTTGGTCTGGACACTTTATCTATTCATCAACCAATACTTTATAATTCAAACATAGACAATGAGAAAAGACGTACATAAAAGACAAGACAGGACTTTACTGGAGAGATTTCTAAGCCCTAAAATGTGGTGAAAAACTGAGTATCTAGGTATTTTTTTGATAATTTGGAAGTCAAACTATAATGGCAGGTCTACATGTGTTGCTTTTGTTTTTATAATGTTCCCTGTAGAAATGGATAGCGTTGGATCTACATCTGTCAATTTACTTTACTACCATCTAAAATAAAGGAACATTTTGTCTAGAAGCATATTGCCAGTATGGTCTCGCCCTTATTATTTGATCTGCCCGCAGGCCGGGGACTTGTTCCGAGCGCGGTCTTATTGTTTGAATTGTTAAATTGAGCTAGTTTTCTGTTCTTTATTACAATTTGCTTTTCATTACATTACATTTATTACTCGTGCGCCCTCGGGTGGTACAGTCAGCAACAAAGCCAGGTTTGCAGTCGTCCATAGTCGCTTCAAGTACTGGCGGGTGCAAACGTAGTTTTGATGCTGACTGTACCTACCCACTTCAGTAATATTCTCATACTATGGCAAATGTGGTGATACTAAAATTAGTTGTAATTTCTATGTTAACCTGCATTAGAGCAAATAAATAAATGATTGATTGATTGTTTGGTAGAATAATATAGTATACCTAATAGTATATAAACTGACTGACTGACGTAGCCACGTACAATTTAATACTAGAATCTTCAGATGAACCTTTATTTTGTACTAGCTAATACGTGCGATTTGACTTGTTGAAAACTTCAACCCACGCGGGGTTGAAGTTTTCAACAATTCTGTATATGTATTACATACCAAGATATAAACACTCTTTCGTATATTTATATGGGTAGTGATGTAGGATATAAGTATTATCTTTTCAATGTAGAAAGTCAAAGAGTTTTAGAAACTCCACCTGAGCAAAACTGGGGTGGATTAGTTAGTGAAAAGTTAGTATAAATTAGCTATGTACAATTCAATTTCAAGATTGTGGGTTCGATCCCGGGCACGCACTTCTAAAATTTCGGAGTTACGTGCGTTCTAACCAATTAAATTAAAAAAAAATGCTGGTTTTGTAATTTTCGATGCAAATTACGTAGTAATTGCAAATTAACATTTGCATAATTGTCGTTATTCCGGAAATTAAAGATTCGGAAAATGAGGTAACTTCGTATAAAAAAAAAACTTTTTCAATTTTGTAATGAAAATGTAAAATGTTTTCCCGGAAATAAAGTTATAAACGCATCGCTGGAACAGGGCCTTAATATCAAATTATCATGTTTAATAGACGAACCAATTTCGTTGGTGCCAATATGTTGATGGACATTTTAAATAGCATTTACAGACATGGAAAGTTCCTACTCCAACTAAAGTCTATAGCCGAAATTGTACTGAAATTACTAAAAACTCTAAATGACAACCCAACTTGGTTGGCGCCAATCAAGTTGGGTTGTCTGGTTATAATCGTAAACTCGGAAAGATTAAGAAGCTGTTTGGCTAAAATTTTGGAAAAGTTGTGAAGATAATTCAAACAATTTTGGAGGATACGCGCAAGGGATGGATTTAGAGTCGCGGGGTGAAATTAGGGTCAACACGCAGAGTACGAAATACATAGAAATGCCATCTACTGTCTTTAATACCGGTACAGCTGTCGCTGATTTTGAGCAACAGCGAAAATTAATTCGAAAGCATATAAATCCTTAGTATTCAAAAGGAAACTGCATTGATTGATTGATGACACTTTAAATACGTTGCTTGTGAACACAGCAAATAAAATATGTGTTTTACAAGAACGCGCTCTGATGTTTCACTAGACATTTTCATGTTGCTTATACAACTTCTGTCATTATTCATATTCATCATTATCTCTACCCAACGCCGGTCCACTATTGAGAACTAGTCTCGTCTGAGAATTATTTTAGACTTTAACCCTAAACCCTAAAGCCAGCGTCTAAACCTTAGGGATTAGATGCTGGCTTAAGGTTAAGCTTAAGCTTTAGACTATAGTTTACCTGTCTGCCCACTTGCCGATTGACTGACTTCACACATCTTTGAGAATATTATGGAGAATTCAGGCATACAAGTTTCTCCAAGATGTTTTCCTTCACCGTAAAGCAAGCTTAAACACTCATAACTCCGTAATACTAAACTCCGCCAGGATCGAACCCCAAGCATTCCCGAATAATAGGTGTCCGACACCTTAATAACCACTAGCCTAGTAACTAGGCTGTTACGACTAATACGCTTCTATAATTATTTCGAATTCTGTGAGCCAACCTATCCGAACTTCCTTTTTAGATAAATATACCATGAGGATTATAAATTTAGGGAGCAATATAAATCAAAAGTGTATGGAGATTAACAACCCCGTTATCTTCTCGCCTGTGCCTTATTTTTAACCATTTTGCCTCTTTTTTGGACCATATCTTTTTAGGAACAATTTACTTGAAGTAAAGAATAAATTCTTTACTTCAAGTAAATTTCAACGGTACTCAAGGATCAGACTGAAATGGTTAATTGTGAGTTGAAAAAGTTGTAAGTCTTTTCCTAATTATCTCTAGATCGATCCCGTCCGTCCGTGCGTAGAAGATGGAATTGTTAATCTCCATACACTTTTGATTTATATTGCTGTCCAAAGAAGATAGATTTCAGCCATATATTTTGTAAATTCATGGCTCCTTTCGCTCGTTATCGACCGACATCGAGCTATTAAGCTGTTACCTACACTCCCATACAGTACTCTAGCCTGTAAGAGCTAAATTTTGCAGATATAAGGGTATGACCCTATATTTTAATATTATAAAGGCGAAAGTTTGTGTGTATGTGTGTGTGTGTATGTTTGTCACACCTTCACGCAAAAACTACCTGACGGATTTGGCTGAAATTTGGAATGGACATAGATAATGTCCTGGATTAGCACATAGGCTAGTATAGTTCCCACGGGATTTCGAAAAACCTAAGTCCAGGGCAAAGTCGCGGGCATCGGCTAGTCACACTAATATTATAAAGGCGAAAGTTTGTATGTGTGTGTGTGTGTGTGTGTGTGTGTGTGTGTGTGTATGTTTGTTACTCCTTCACGTAAAAACTACGGGACGGATTTGGCTGAAATTTGGAATGGAGATAGATAATATCCTGGATTAGCACATAGGCTACTTTTTATCCCGGAAAATCAAAGAGTTCCCACGGGATTTCGAAAAACCTAAATCCACGCGGGCGAAGTCGCGGGCATCGGCTAGTATAGCATATACCAATATCGCGCGATACATTTTCAAAGGACACGGTCGTAATGAGTAACGTCGCAACAGCCTGACGGATGATCCGTGGCCGGCTGCGCGCTCGTTATCGACCGACACAGAGCTATTAAGAGGATCATTGTCAACGATCCCCCGTCGATTTCCTACGTATGATATTATTGTTCTCATCTCTATCTGCCCTGGTTCGTGCATTCTCGGTTCCTAGATCGGTACATTTGTGATATCCAATTCAAATTGCTGTGATTGGCTGAATTTACCATGTTCTTGCTGCGACAATGAGTTTGAGCCACTAGCGGAACAATGTTAGCCGGTCAGAAATGATTGCAATTAGTCAACCTGTTTGACGTCCGTGTTCTGTTTTCGATTACATAAAAGAAAATATTGTTGTTGCAATCATCAATTTTAGCAAATAGTGAAAGAGAGTCGGCCAATCAGAGGTCACAACTACCGTCACACTTTCTGTCACACTATGGCAGTAGGCATACCGAGTAATGAAAACAATTTTTCATTCTGTCTAGGTCTAGTCTAGGGTTGCCACCTGCCTCTTTTTGATTTACAGGCTACCACCATCAAAAATACGGGGTTTAGATTTGAAGAAATTTGAAAATTTGAAGTATTTGAAGAAACAGGCGGTGGTTCTCTCTGAAATGCATGGAAAGCCTATTTAGATATTTCAGTTTATTTGTAAGTTTTGTATTTTTTCTCTGTATGTTGCCGTGTCTTGATTGGTGAACTGTGTTTGCAATGTGGTTTTAAATAAAAGATTTATTTATTTAAATAGCTTTTAAAAACTCTTAGTTTTGTAAAGCAAAATGTTATACATTTCATGCATACAATCTTTTCATTTTAACTTAAAATTACATTTAATTTGTAATTCCACCTTCACAGTATCAATACTATGGCTGTAGCCAGGAATCGATTTCGGGAGAGGTTTTATCAGGGCCGGAACTGAATCATGTCATGAGGAAAAAAACATTCGCTCAACTTTATGGGCTAATTACCTGGTTAGTGGAATTTCGCTTTTCAATTTGACAGTGAGATAAAATACAACAATAAAAAAGCGCGAGCGCAGTGAGCGTAAGTGTTTTTGGTTCAATACAGAAAGAATTAAAGTGAAAGGGAAACGAGTTTAGCCATGGCAAGATTTTATTTTTAAAGCTCCCTATCCATACTAATATTACGAATACGACAGTATATCTATTTGCCTATCTATTTGTTACCCTTTCACGGCCCATCTTCTTTACCAAAATTTTGGTACTTACTATTCAGAGGTAACTTGCGGGATGCAAGTTACCTCACATAACTTTTTAGTCCGGAAAATCCCCCACGGAATTTTTAAAACTCTAAATTCATGCAAACGAAATTGTGGGGCTTACACCAAGTAATACAAATTCAAAGCGCGAGTGAAGTGAGCGCGAAATGTTGGATATATTTCCAAAAAAAAATTGGTAAGCAAGTGCAAGAAATAGTGTAAGTATTATTTTAGGCTTAGGTTTTTGACGGCTTCCCAGGCGCAGTCGCCATTTCTAAATTTCTGGTCTGGTGGGAGGCTTCGGTCATGGCTAGTTATATGGTTAGTATGGCCCTAACGGCCAAAAAATTAAACTGCATCATCACTTACCACTAGAAAAGATTAAAGTCACGGGCTAACTTGTATAAAAAAAGGCTAACATCCTCAAACCAAGCCCCGCCGCCTTGACTACGACCATGATCAATATCGAGTGGGTTTCGGCTACGCATTGCCGCAAAAGGAAAATATTCTTTCTACTGGACATAACGTCAGTGTTCGGTTTCGCCAGCCAAGTGCGAGTCAGACTCACGCACCGAGGGTTCCGATTCGGGTATTTTTTTCGACATTTTACACGAGAAATCAAAAACTGTTATGCATTAAAAAAATTATGCATAAAAATAAATAAAAATCTGTTTTAGAATGAACAGGTAAAGCCCTTTCATATGATAACCCACTTGATATATGTAGTTATCTTACTTTGAAAATTGAAAATACTAATATTTGTTCATGAACACATGACAGACGGATAGAAGGACAGATGGACAGACGGACAGACGGAAAGACAGACAGACTGATAGACAACGAAGTGATCCTATAAGAGTTCTTTTTGCTTTTGAGTTACGGAACCCTAAAAATATTTAGTTTTATTTGCCCCGTATTTTATTTTCATAATTACCGGTTTCTCTATCGTGAAATACAGGGTAACCAGTAAAATACGGGGCCTCTGGCAACCCTATTCGGAAAACACTGTCACATTCAAGTTAATGTCAAATATTTTGTTTTCAATTACAGAAAGCTGCATCAATCATTATTACAATATTTTCTTTGTTGTGATTGGCTGAATTTTTGAGTTTCAGCCAATAAACAGACTGTTTGCCAATTAAACGTCATAACAATATAAATGCCAGAAAGTTTAACCAAATAAAACAAACTTAATGAGAACCTAGTGAGAATGCAAACGGCACACAATTTATAATACATATTATGTTAGTCGTATATAATAGATATTATAGTAGTCGTTCACTTTGGTAATAGTCAGATTGTCATCAGTAAAATTGATATTGGTCGATGTATCGTAAATTATTGTTTCGGTGACAAATATTTTTATTATCTATTTATCTTTGAACAGAATGGAATAGAATGAAATGGAATGGAATACAATGATAAATTTTTATTCCTGTAAACTTTTAGGTAAACTTCAAAGTGTTTTTGGATGGTCAGAAAAATTTACCACTGGTTCGGAATGCCGATCCTACGTTTTCTAGGGTTTCGTACCTCAAAATGAAAAACGGAACTCTTATAGGATCACTTTGTTGTCTATCTCTCTGTCTGTCGTGTGTGTCAAGAAAACCTCTAGGGTACTTCCCGTTGACTCAAAACCATGAAATTTGGCAGGTAACCTAACTGCGTAATTTTGGGTAGTTTTTTTAATCGATAAAGAAAGTTTGCGACATTGTTCAATAAAAAATTTGGATTCCAACTCCTCAACCCTGATGTTGCAGGGGACCTGACTACTAAAGCTAATGGGATTTAAAAAGTGTCGATTATTAATTGATATTGAAGGTATCTATACCAAGTAAACACTTTGTCGTTGACCTCAACCCTGATGCTGTAAGAAATTGCATTCCTAAATCCTGGTGATCCCTCGGGATTTGAAAAGGATCATCCGTTTAAATATTCTTACGTGATACAGAAACAAGTTGCATCCCGGGGACGGGCTATTACGGAGAGGCAACTTTTGTTCTGGGAAATAAAAGGATCGGGATTTTTAAAAACCTAAATCCACGCGAGCGAAGCTGCGGGCATTAGCTAGTTGTAAATATATTTAGTAGCTACTATAAGATAATAGATAAGGTACTTATTTCCTTATATTTTTATTGTATGGCAGCGCGCGGTTTTAAATTATAAATTGCACGTCCTGTCCTTTTCTGTAATAGATTTTTTCTCAATATCTACCGCTTTATCTCATAGCAAGAGTCCGTAAGACATAATACAGTGAAAATAAGCAAAATATACAATTTTTGCAGTTTCCACGTCAGTACCTGTCGAATTTTTCTAACAGTGTAAGCAGCAGAGCTGAGTTTACCATCAAGTGTTGATATGTGGGTGTTCCATAGAAGCTTTGCATCTAACATTATACCGAGAAACACGGGGTTCTCCTTTATTTTCAACATATGATTATTTATCAATGAATTTATGTCATTTAAGGTCCTGGTATTGGGCAGTGTGAATTCAACACACTTAGATTTCTTTGCATTTGGAAGTAAATTGTTAGCAATAAATCAGAGAGTGACCTGTGATATGGCATTACATATTATAGTATACATTGTCAAAAATTATAATATTAAAGCTGTGCGTATTGCGTGAGGAATAGGTTGCAAGAGAGTTGCAACTTGCAGGGTTTGATGCATGCGCTATTGCCAGCAAACATGAGACATATTTTTATCTACAGGCAACGTCTGAGTAGGTAACGCATACGTCTAACGCAAGTTGAAATGTACCAGTGTATTTAGTTAGACCTATCGACAAATTTGGAGTTGGGTGCAGTCTAAATGTGGCCCGTGTGTTTAGACTTTCAGTTTCTGTCAGTTTCACGTGTCGTCCCCCGCACTTCACCACCCCGCTTGCACAAATCGAGACAGCACGAAATTTTCAAGATTTCTGGGTGTAATTTCTGGTTTTCGTAGTTCCCACATAATTATAACAATATAAAATATATAACGATAATTTTTTTACTACATAATATTCATTAAATTTTCTAGGTCTGTGGTTTTTCCAAATTTCATTAAATTGCTTCGTTGTCTAGAAAAACGAGCACAAAGTTGGGCCTTTTTTTAAAGAAAAATACAAATCTTTGAGCCCCTGTAATTTTAAAACTACATATTTTTAGAAAAATCTAAAACACCACAGACACAGATATTAGTTTCTAGACTATGTCTGCAAAATTTCATGGACTTTGGTTGCTTAATATTCAAATGAAATGGGAACTACGATTGTATGGAGTAAGTGACGGAGAGAGCTCTGTTAAGCTGTTACCTACACTCCGTACCGTGCTCTAGCTTGCAAGAGCTACATTTTGCAGATATCAGATCCATTTTGATCGGTTTTATCTGTAACTTCGTCCGCATGGATTTTGGTTTTTCGAAATCCCGTGGAAAATCTTTGATTTTCCGGGATAAAAAGTAGCTCATGTGCCAATCCAAGATATCATCTATCTCAATTCCGAATTTCAGCCAAATTGTCAAGTTGTTTTTGCATGAAGGTGTAACAAACACACACACACACAAATACACACAAACTTTCGCCTTTATAATATTAGTGTGATGTGATGACTACATAAAATTAATTAAAGATTCCTCGCTGAGACTGTGTTTGTTCGGGCTAATCTAAAACTACTGGACTGATTTTCATATAGTTTTCACGAATAGAAAGAGGGATTATCTAAGAAGGCAATTTCAGCAACCGTCTAGCTATGACAGCTACTATGGTTCTTCTTATTTCTGATTTGATCACGTACAGAAACTACAAGCATAGGTAATTTTCTCTTATGAGGTTTCCGAGGCCAATACTTAGCGATGCCTCGGATCCATGTCATCATTGGTAATAGCATTTTTCGAAATACCTACTAAGGAATTTTGGTGCTTAGCTTAAATAAACAAATGTTGTGCCACAATATTACTATTTAAAGGAAAACCAATCGATATTAGATGCAACGGCATTCATCCCTGATACAAATTGAAATGTAAAATTTCAGCACGCAAAAATGCCAGTCTCCACGTTCTATCGACCGCAAAAGTGTCGGCAACAAAAGACCAACACCACTCCACGTCGGAGCTGTCAGGGTGCGCCGACAAACACTGGCCGACATGATTTATGGACAGACCCTCGAAATCGTCGACAAATTGTCGGCGAGTGAGGGTGAAGGGAGTTTAAGGACCCATTTGACCGCCACGGCGCCCTTGATGGAATGTCGAGTGGATTGGCAGTGGTTATATTATGTTACTGTACAATGTAGATTGGCTCAATCTTTCTACTGCAGGGTTTATCATCATGATCAGTGTAATCAACCCACATAAATTCAACCCCCTTACAGCGTCTTCGCCGGTGAAGACGAGGAGGTGCCGTATTTCTAACGTCACCCGGACGTGGTCTCGGGTGGTACGACGGACTAATCATGACCAACCAGTCCACCCATCCCAAAGTCATCCTAAGCCACTGCCTAAGTCTTACAGAAGGCGCCATTAGTTGGACGTTGCCACACAACGACTTGTAATGAATCACACTAACATTATAAAGGCGAAAGTTTGTGTGTATGTATGTGTGTATGTTTGTTACTCTTTCACACAAAAACCACTTGACGGATTTGGCTGAAATTCGGAATGGGAATAGATTACACCCTGGATTAACATAAAGCCTACTTTTTATCCCGGAAAATCAAAGATTTCCTACGGTAAAAACCTAAACCCACGCGGACGAAGTCGCGGGCGTCAGTTAGTTACAAGAAACAAGGCTGAAACCTGTCTTCTTGGACGTATCCTTAAAAGATCAGGATAATGATGATGGTAGGTACTTATAGTGGTGATTATTAATTACGTAAAGTTAAAACTAAGCCTATGAGGGTTCTAAACGTGTCCTGTTTAAAGAAGTCCACAACAAACGCTGGGTATTTTTTTATTATCGCTATATCTACTCAAGCCTTTAGAGGATGTGGTCAAATCTATGTAAAAATATAAACAATCGTCCAACTGGCTCGGCACAAAGACTGTAACGCTTACAGCAACCGTCGGGGCTAATTTCATTATTAGAGCAAGCACGCGTGCCTGCAACTATTCCCTCTGGATTACAGGCATTTACGGACTGGGTGCTGTCCTAAACTGTGAGCGATAGCGATCGAGCGTTTTCTTATTGGCAACGCGAAAAAAGGTTCAATCCTAGGCACGCTTTTCTAAATTATGTGTTTTAAATAATTAAATATGCTTTAACAGTGAAGGAAAATTGAGGATATTTGCAGGGCTAAGATTTTTCCATAGTGTTATCGAAGGTCTGTGAAATCTGTAAATCCAGACTTGGCCAGCGTGGTAGTCTACGGTCTAACCCTTTTCATTCTGAGAGGGGACCCATGCTCAATAGTGACCTGGCGATGGGTTGATTATGATGATAAATGCTAGATGATATCATAGACCGCAAGACGTCGAGCGAGTTTCCATCCTTACGTCGTCGACATTCCATCTACACGCACAAAACGTTTTGCGTCTTCATTCCTCATACGCATGGCTAAGGTTTGGAATACTCTTCCGCGATCTGTGTTTCCTACCAATTACAATCCGGGTATCTTTAAAACAAGAGTGAATAGGCACCTTCTAGGTAAACGCGTCCCATCTTAGACCACATCATCACTTTCCATCAGGTGTGATTGTGGTCAAGCGCTTACCTATAGTGAATAAAAAAAAATAGTGCAACTTTAACTCCTGTACCACCATCGCAGAATCGAAGCATGCTTAGATTTTTCGGTTGGGGCGGAACTCCACACGTCGAATTTTCGAGTACACAGGTTTTATATACTAAGAGCTTATGACTTGCACCACACTTCCGATTCGGCTCAGCCTAAGGCTATACCTTAACTAAACAAACGCTCTAATGAGCCGCCTTTGGGAAATGATCGACGCGACTACCAGCGCTCGCCCATGTTTGCCTTCACATCCCATCAAATGCTTGTACTGTAGATATCGATTAACTGTGTAATTATTATGTAGTTATAATTGAATATAATTATGTATTATTAATAAACAGACAGATTAATTGAAGCAAGGTAATCAATCAGTTCTGCACATTAATTGGACGATTGAATGCAGATAACAGATTCAAACCGCTTATCTCTGCTTAGCTAATATAATAAAAAGGAAAGGTTTGTTTGTGTGTTTGTAATCGATAACTCTGAAACAACTGAACCGATTTTAATAAGTCTTTCACTATGATAATGTATAATATAAGCTTAATAATACATGTTTAGCCTATGTTACATCTGGATAAATTAGCTTTGTAATTGTGAAAGAGTTATATGTTTCATCGGAGCGAACCGGATGGATCAGCTAGTAAAAAATATATTTAAGTAACTCATGTACAAAATAGGGTTGACTCATAAATAATAATATCGTTAAGTTTTAATAACAATCCACATTCGTTTTTTGTCAATAAATAATTTTATCATTTTCACTTGAGATTAATACATAGTGTCCTCTATTTTATATCTTCTTTTTACTCTTTTGATTGAAAAAATGAAAATATCTTTATTCAATTTTTAAATTGTTTCCATTCAGCTGTACACTAATCCTACTAATATTATAAATGTGAAAGTGTGGATGTTTGGATGTTTGTTACTCAATCACGCAAAAACTACTGGACGGATTGGGCAGAAATTTGTCAAATTTGGAATGGAGATAGATTAGCACATAGACTAATTTTGATCCATTAAAGACTGATAATTTTGAAAATCAAAGAGTTCCCACGGGATTTTCAAAAAACATCCACGCGAACGAAGTCGGGGGCATCAGCTAGTAATGTAATAAATTGTTACATTGATAAACTTTTGCGTATTAAAACACTGCAAAGATTTTTGTCCTCGAAATCGTTCTATTTGATATATCAATTAACGACTTCATTAACTTTGTGTAACTATTTAAGTTATCAATCAATTAGGGCTGTCAAACTCCATTAAATATTTACACGTCACAATCCCCTATCGGTTTGCGAAAATTAAGTGCAATTAAAACGCTACAACCGTGATGGATGAGTTACGAGCAGCTTGCTACGGGCTGAGAGGTGTCACGTCGAATGAGCATTCAACGGGGCTTTTCTGGGTAAGGTACCCAAAAAAACCGGCCAAGTGCGAGCCAGACCCGCGCACCGAGAGTTCCGTACTCGGATATTTTTTCCACGATAAATTAAACACTATTATGCATAAAATAAATAAACATCTGTCTTAAAATGTACAGGTAAAGCCCTTTCATAATATGATACCCCACTTGGTATAGTTATCTTACTTTGAAAATTGAAAATACTAATTATTTTTTCATGAACACATCTTAATTTTATTTTTTTGTGATATAATCATAAATTCACGGTTTAAGGATTTGTTCCTTTACTTGTGCTATAAGACCTACCTGCCAAATTTCATGATTCTAGGACAACGGGTAGTACTTACCCTATAGGTTTTCTTGTCATTGAATATCTTATGTGAATCCTTGGATGAAATGTGTGAATATTATGTCTGTTCATAAAGATCAATTATTAGGATTTTTTAAAGAAATAATTGTAAAATAAATTGACAGCACAAATAAAAGTTAACTGATCTTCTTCAAATAAATAAACGAAAGGATATCGAAGCCAATTATAGAGAAATCTTCAGTGAAAAATCTCAAAAGATATTTCGAAGTTAAATATTTGAGATTCGACTTGAGAATCCAATCCGATGGAAAAGTTGTGAGCGCGGAAGCTAAGAGATTTGTGAGAGCTTAATTTTTATCTTTTTATATTTCAGCAATTAACCTTTCTTAAAAGTATCTCTTAACTTTCAAACGGGATGAATACAAGTGTAAATTAAAAATTTTCAACACCCCCGACAAATCATTTTCAAATAAATAATTATGTATATCTAGGCAACGTCCATCTTGACAGCTTGATATTTGTCAATTGGCACTTGAATATTATGAACCTAAGGGTTATCTAACCTTCTTTTCTACAAGAAAACTAGAAAATATCTGATAACTTTTAAACGGCTGAACCAATTTTTTTGGATTATAGCTAAGAACACTCTCGATCGAGCCACCTTTCAAACAAAAAAAAGTAAATTAAAATCGGTTCATTCGTTTAGGCGCTACGATGCCACAGACAGATACACAGATACACAGACACACAGATACACAGATACACACGTCAAACTTATAACACCCCTCTTTTTGGGTCGGGGGTTAAAAATATTCCAAATTGAAGCCATTAGGAATTTATCTGATATCTGCGAGTTTTATGAGACTAATTGGCAATGGGCCAGTGCTTGGACATTTGAAAAGAGCAACCGCCGAGTTTCTTGCTGGTTCTTCGTGATAGGAACGGCATTCCGAACCACTTAAAAGCTTCACAACCCGTTGAGCTATGTCGGTTTCTCAGTTCTCCTGGACTTGGCTCTTCGAATATTGAGGTTCACTTTCTGTAGCCGGGAGTCAAACCCGTGGTCTCCCGTTTATAAAATCACTGCACCAGCGTCTAGCGAGGTGATTCGAAGCCATCATTCATCAGTCAGAAATATCATAAAGGTACCTACTTATCGAGTTATCACACTTAGTAATATAATTTTAAGTACGTTTGAGTACTTTTATTGTAAAACTTTCTCCTAATGCTTTCATATTTTTTTTAATATAATCAACATTTCTATTATTCAAAAGTAGGCAATGCTTTCAAAGGTATACTTTGACTAAATGTACAGTAAACTTCTGACAAGCTAATGTCGATATTGAAATCCGGATACCTTTCTCTATGCTGAATGTACGTTAGCTTCACAGACTAAATGAAAATTATAGAAGGCGCCATCAAACGTTTTCATAGCCTTTGGCAGTGGAGACTGGAAATGTGTTAGATTTTAAGTACCTAAATAAGAAAATACAATATGGCGGCGACACATATCTCTTACTAGCTTATGCCCGCGATTTCGTCCGCCGAAATTACACAAACAAACCCCTATTTTACACCCTTAGATGAATTTTCAATCATATTATATAGGTAATTATATCTTCATTATCGGCATCTTTTCTACCCTTGTCTTTATTCTATGAATTTGCCTCGGTATAAGTTTTTCAATAAAGTGCACGCGAAAGCCCTTAGACTGCACCGCTCTGGAAATACCAATGAGTTATGCTCAATCGATACTACACCATGAACGTTTGTTTACATTAAGTTTAGGCCAGGGAGAAGGCAAACCAAAAACCCCTACAAATATTACACCTCGTATGAGAGAACTACATTGGAATCATAATCATCATCATGATCAGTCATCGCTGAGCCATCCGTAGAATAGAATAGAATAGAAATTCTTTACTCGTCTATGGGAGCGCAGTATAGGACAACCTTTAGCCTGCTGGACCGATGACCTGAAGAAGGTGACTTGAAGGGGTGGATGAGGAACACGGAGGACAGTGTTTTAAAGGAATGGGCCCATGGTTGGAGCATTGAATTGGATTGGACGTGTAGGTAGGTATATAATACGTCGGTTTACTGGTTCTCTCTTACTTGCCTTACTACTCACAAGATCTTGATTAAATATCATCACAGGTTATAGAGACATCATGACAAAATCAATATGGCAGAGATAGGTAGTAGGACAAAATATATATTCTAATCTTCTTCTTCGTCCTTTTGTTATCTATCATACATAAAAATGTAAAGAGGGGAGATTTGTTTGTAATCGATAAACTTTGAATCTATTACACCGATTTTAATACTTCTTTCACCATTAGAAAGCTACTTTATCCAGAAGTAACATGCTATAAAATATAATCTAAATATTAAGGTATATCGAAGAAGCCGGGTGGATCAGCTTTACTATTCCACGGAGAGAATTTAATATAGGGTTCTCTCTGTTACGTGACAAAATATGACAAAGACAAAAAACTATGTTTTCCGTACTAATTTTTTCCGTGGATAGAAGTAGTACGGAAAACATAGGCTCGTTTCTGATTGGTGGATGAATCAATCGCCTGTGATAGTACATATTTTGAAGAGGGGTTTCAAAATTCACCGCTCGCATCCCTTAAACATGCTCTTAAGTCGTAAATAAACCCCTAAAAAAATATTGTTTAAGAACATTTTTGTTGTTTGGGTAAAGTAATAAAAGATGTCGTAATTTTTAAGGAAGCCTTAAAACAATATCGTTTCTGATTTAACCCACTTGGTGTCGCGGTTAGGGATGTCAGAAATACAAATAAGTATCGATATTTTTTGGAAATATGTATGTATGTACGATGTTGTAATTTTCATAAAAAATATCGATACATCGGTACAATTTCTATAAGAATATTCGTGGTTAGTGGTGACTTGCAGATAATAGTGAATGAACTTTTTTCGAATGAGTTGTAAAATAGACTAAAGTAACTAGGTAAAACTAAAAAAGTAAGTAGGTACATAATTTGTTTGTCGGTCTGAAACGTTAGACTGTCACTAATATCGATACATCAATTTAATCAATTTAAATCGAAAAATTAAATATCGCTCAAATAATCGATATATTGAAAATAATACGTATACCTATCGATATATCCATGTATCGATATTTTTTCGACAAGCCTAGTCGCGGTTTTATGGATTTGATTGCACGCTTTACGACTGTGGACGCGACTTCCGTGCTCTGTGGCGTTTGTTTTATGACGACTATAAGGGTCAGCGCAAACAGATGAAGTAGAAGGAAATCTTTTTCAATCGACGAAAAACGATGGTCTCAAGTCAACACTTTGTATGGCCAGGCTTTTTACAGAGTTGTCCAACTTTGATGATGCTTTTTTTATTGGTCCTAGAATGTAGGTACCTACCTCAAAATTGGTCCCATTTAATTTGAATAAATTTTTCCCCCTAAAGGTAGGAAAATAGGGGATGATTCTTCACCCACAGAATTTTTACCTATTGACCGATTCTACCACGCGTTACTTTGTACCGGCGTGTCTGATTTCGATGACTGTTTAGGACTTTAGGTAGGTAGGGTTGAAGTTGGCTCCATTTGAATTTGATTAAAAAAATCTAGTCCTAAGGGTAGCTAAATTATTATTTTTTTCGTTCCGATACTAGCGATGCTGTGTAGAAACCAAAGGAGTATGGGTTTAATGAAAAAATGCCATATCCCTTATATTATATCACAATATCATTGTAGGTCTGATGACATTACTACATGACCTGATGACAGAGACCAGATCGAGGGTCTGATGACGAAGAAGAGTTGTCAAGGGAATTACTTAGATTATAGCCACAAAAATAAAAAATAAATATTTTTTTTTAACAAAAGATTAAACCGACGAAATAAGGAACATTAGAGCATAAGATAATGTTTTTATGTTAGACTTGAAATAAAGTGAAATTCTAATATTTTGTTAACTCTCAGTACAAGTATAAACTGACTGACTAACATATCGCTCAAGCTGGGATTCGAAAGCTGACATTTACTATGTTGGTTCTCTTTATATTATTAACCCCCGACCCAAAAAGAGGGGTGTTATAAGTTTGACGTGTGTATCTGTGTATCTGTGTGTCTGTGTATCTGTGTATCTGTGTGTCTGTGTATCTGTGTATCTGTGTATCTGTCTGTGGCATCGTAGCGCCTAAACGAATGAACCGATTTTAATAAATTTTTTTTTGTTTGAAAGGTGGCTTGATCGAGAGTGTTCTTAGCTATAATCCAAAAAAATTGGTGCAGCCGTTTAAGAGTTATCAGCTCTTTTCTAGTTTTCTTGTATCAAAGAAAGTTACATAACCGTTAGGTTCATAATATTATGTCAATTGACAAATGTCAAGCTGTCAAGATGGACGTTGCCTAGATACATAATATTTATTTGAAAATGATGTTTTGGAAAACTCAGATACTTTGGATCGTAGGCGCGGAATGTTATGTCGGGGGTGTTATAAATTTTTAATTTACACTTGTAACGTAGGCCCCCATTAACTAAGAAAGGATTTCAGAAATGTCATGCGAAGTCGGGCGGGTCAGCTGTTTACTACTGAAGAGGTGTTAAACTTTTTTTAATGTGTGTCTGTTTATGGTTGCCCATAAAATCCAAAACCGTCGTCGTGGGACAGTTCCGCTCGTAAAGTACACTCGTATATCCGTTACGACTTTTCTCCAAAACCAACCAACTAAGTACCACGACCGAAATCTTAGGAGTAAGGGCACAGCTCCGTCTAGATTCTAATCCATAGTCAAATAAGGAGCCATTTTTAACCCCCGACCCAAAAAGAGGGGTGTTATAAGTTTGACGTGTGTATCTGTATATCTGTCTGTGGCATCGTAGCTCCTAAACTAATGAACCGATTTTAATTTTGCTTCTTTTGTTTGAAAGGTGGCTTGATCGAGTGTGTTCTTAGCTATAATCCATGAAAATCGGTTCAGCCGTTTGAAAGTTATCGGCTCTTTTCTAGTTACTGTAACCTTCACTTGTTGGGGGTGTTATACATTTTTAATTTACACTTGTAGTTCGATTGTTATATTTGCGAGAGGTTTTTTTTTTGGAATTTCCTAAAACATAAAAGCGGTCAAGTGAGAGTCAGACTTGCACACTAAATGTTCTGTACAAGAAATAACACTTTAATTTTTTTGTGATGTAACCAGAAACTTATGGGAAGAGTTTTTTGTTTTAATTCCGTTTTTTGTGGGATCTTGCGATTATGCCAGATCCATAATAGCCTAATTAAACTTAACATTCTTAAATTTCTATTATTATTATAGTAAATTCAAAAAGAGTTCTCGCTGCTGAGGAAAAATGGGAAGAGTTGTGATATGACTTATGTTATGATGCAGCTAACATAGCACATACCTGCTGTACCTTTTCAAAGCTAATTAAAAAGGTGTAAGATTATTTAAACTGGCGTTCACCGTGCACCTCGCCCGCTAATTGCCCTAAGAAATATAACCAACAAGAATTAATGACATTCTTTGTTCCCGGGAAATAATTGGCTTTTCATTTTACCGGTATTTATGGTTGGTTCGCACCGCTAACTAACGTTATGGTTAATTGGTTTTAGGCGGAAGCGGCGGTCAGTTGAGACTTTTATAATGAAAACACGTACGTGCCATTGTTTTTTTCTCATTAGTTTTTTGGGTACTTACTTATTAAGGTGTGCTTTTATTTTTCATCAACTTACTTGCTGAAGCCCGCGACTTCGTTCGCGTGGATATAGGTTTCTTAAAAATCCCGTGGGAACTCTTTGATTTTCCGGGATAAAAAGTAGCCTATGTGTTAATCCAGGGTATAATCTATCTCCATACTGAATT